>NC_062548.1:108700223-109950223 GCF_016906955.1 Phacochoerus africanus | reverse complement strand
TATATAATTGGGCACATATCTAATGTGTTAACTAGAACAAGTTGTTTTTCACTTAACAGTGTATCATAAACTTTTTCCATGTCAGGACATGATTTATGCCATTTGTTTGAAGAGCTGTATGATATTTGTTTGAATCAGTGTTTTTGTGTGTGTGTGTGTGTGTGTGTGTATTACATTAGAAACTAAGATGAGGAAATTAAGACTGCTCAAGATCTGAGAATTCAGTATTGCTGAGTTCTAATTCCAAAGCTCATATTTTAAAAATTATGCTACAAATCCTCCCACATTTTAACTATTAATAGTTCATTTCTCAATATTTTTAAAAAAGAATAAAATCCATTGAATATAGACATGTTTTCTATATTTCTAGTTCCTGCATTTGGATCAATTTCTAGAAGTAGAGTTGTTGAGGTGAAAGAATAGTTTTAATTCTTATACTTGTTGGGAGAGAAGGACACTCCTATCTATGATATATTTGAAAGTCCCTATTTCCCCAAATAATTGCTAACTCTAAGAATTATCAATCTTGTTAATTTAACATATTAATAGATACTAATTAAAATAATCTAAGCCTATTTTCAAAGGTGTAATGCTTTGTGTTTCTTTTATTTAAAAAAAACATGAATTTGAGGGTGCTTTTATTCATTGTTATTAAATTATAAAAATTCTCAGTAAAAGACATAATACTTTGTCATAAATGTTGTAAATACATTTTAAAGATTGATTTTTTCATGTAAAATGTTTAAGTACAATGGAAACATACCTGTGACTTTTTAAAGTTAATTTTCTAACTATGGCATAATGCTTCAAAACACTTTTTAATGATTTTTTTCCATTATAATTGGTTTACAGTGTGCTGTCACTCTACAGCAAAGTGACCCAGTCACACACATACATATACACACATTCTTTTTCTCACATTATCCTCCGTTATATTCCATTGCAAGTGACTAGATATAGTTCTCATTGCTATAAAGCAGGGTCTCATTGCTTATACATTTCAAATACAGTAATTTGCATCTATGAACTCCAGATTCACATGCCATCTCACTCCTTCCCCCTTGGCAACCACAAGTCTGTTCACCAAGTCCATGGGTTTCTTTTCTGTGGAAATGTTCATTTGTGCCATATATTAGATTCCAGATACAAGTGATATATGGTATTTGTCTTTCTCTTTCTGACTTACTTCACTTAGTATGAGAGTCTCTGGTTCCATCCATGTTGCTGCAAATGACATTACTTTGTTCTTTTTTATGGACGAATAGTATTCCATTGTGTGAATATACCACTTCTTCTTAATCCAATCATCTGTCAATAGACATTTAGGTTGTTTCTGTGTCTTGGCATTGTGAATAGTGTTGCAGTGAACATATGGGTGCCTGTGTCATTTTCAAGGCAAGTTTTTTCCATATAGATGCCTAGATATATGGGATTTCTGGGTATATGATAGTTCTATACTTAGTTTTCTGAGGTACCTCCATACTGTTTTCCATTATGGTTATACCAATTTACGTTCCCACCAACAATGTAGGAGGGTTCCCTTTTCTCCACACCTTACCCAGCATTTGTTATTTGTGGACTTATTAATGATGGCCATTATGACTGGTGTGAGGTGGTACCTTATAGTAGCTTTGATTTGCATTTCTCTGATAATCAGTGATGTTGAGCATCTTTATATGTGCTTTTTGGCCATCTGTATATCTTTGAAGAGATGTCTATTCAGGTCTTTTGCCCATTTTCCAATTGGCTTGTTGGTTTTTTTTGCTGTTGAGTTGTATAAGTTGTATGTATGTTTTAGAGATTAAGCCCTTGTCAGTTGCATCGCTTGAAACTATTTTCTTCCATTCTATAATTTTTTTTTTAATGGCTTGCTTTGCTGTGCAAAAGCTTGTCAGTTAGATTAGGTCCTATTTGTTTATTTTCACTTTTATTTCTGTTTCCTTGGGAGATTGGCCTAAGAAAACATTTGTAAGGTTGATATCAGAGAATGTTTTGCCTATGTTCTCTTCTAGGAGTTTGTTGGTGTCTTGTCTGATATTTAAGTCTTTAAGCCATTTTGAGTTTATTTTTGTGTATGGTATGAGGGTGTGTTCCAGTTTCATTGATTTAAATGCAGCTGTCCGGTTTTCCCAGCACCACTTGCTGAAGAGAGTGGTTTTTTTCCAATTTTATATTCTTGCCTCTTTTGTCAAAGATTAATTGACCATAGGTATCTGGGCTTATTTCTGGGTTCTCTATTCTGTTCCGTTGGTCTGTATGTCTGTTTTTGTACCATTACCACACTGTCTTGATGACTGTGGCTTTGTAATATTGCCTGAAGTCTGGGAGAGTTATGCCTCCTGCTTGGTTTTTGTTCTTGAGGATTGCTTGGCTATTCTGGATCTTTTATGGGTTCTGTATAACTTTTCGGATTGCTTGTTCTATTTCTGTGTAAAATATCCTGGGTAATTTGATATGGATTGCTTTGAATCTGTAGATAGCTTTGGATAGTCTGGCCAGTTTTATGGTATTAATTTTTCCAATTGAGTAGAATGGAATATGTTTCCATTTCATTGAATTCTCTTTAATTTCCTTGATTACTGTTTTATAGTTCTCAGCATATAAGTCTTTAAACTCCTTGGTCAGGTTTATTCCTAGGTATTTTATTTTTTTGGGTGAGATTTTAAAAGGTATTTTATTTTTGTATTCATTTTCTAATATTTCATTGGTAGTATATAGAAATATGAGTGATTTCTGAGTGTTAATCTTGTATCTTGCTACTTTGATGAATTCATTAATTAGTTTGAGGAGTTTTTGTGTTGGGTCCTTAGGGTTTTCTATATATAGTTTCATGTCATCTGCATACAGTGACAGTTTTACCTCTTCTCTTCCAGTTTGGATACCTTTTATTTCTTTTCTTTGTGTGAGTGCTGTGGCTAGGTCTTCCAATACTGTGTTGAATAAAAGTAGTGAGGGTGGGCATCCTTGTCTTGTTCCAGATTTTAGTGGGGAGGCTTTCAACTTTTATCCATTGAGTATTATATTTGATGTGTTTGTCATTAATGACTTTTATGATGTTATGTTCCTTCTATACCCATTTTGATAAGAGTTTTGATCATGAGTGGACATTGGACTTTGTCAAATGCTCTTTCTTCATCTGTTGAGATGATCATGTGGTTTTTGACTTCTCTTTTGTTAATGTGGTGTATGATGTTGATTGATTTGTGTATGTTGAACCATCCTTGTGAACCTGGGATGAATCCCACTTCGTGTGTGTTATGATCTTTTTATATGTTGCTGGATTTGGTTGGCTAAAATTTTGGTGAGAATTTTTGTGTCTGGGTTCATCAAAGATATTTGCCTGTTTTCTTTTTTGGTAGTATCTTTGTCTGGTTTTGGTATTAGGGCGGTGATGGCTTCATAGAATGTCTTTGAGAGTGTTCTTTCTCCATCCTTTTGTAAAAGTTTAAGAAGGATGGGTATAAGTTCCTCTTAGTGTCTTTGCTCTAATTCACCTGGGAAGCCATCTGGTCCTGGACTTTTGTTTAAAATATATTCAATTTCATTTCTAGTGATTGGTTTGTTTAGTTGATCTATTTCTTCTTGATTCAGTTTTGGAATTTTTTTTTTTTTTTTTTTTTGCTTTTTAGGGATTCACCTTGTTCATATGGAAATTTCCAGGCTAGGGGTCAAATTGGAGCTGTGGCTGCTGGCCTGTTATAGCCACAGCAATGAGGGATCTGAGCTGCATCTACAGACCTTCTCCTGGGTTCCCTTGGCTGTGGGGTTCTGCTCCCCACCCCATGGCACACAGCTCTCTAGCCCTCATGCTCTCTCTGTACAACCAATTCTAGTCTGCTCCCTGGAACTGACCGCTAGAGTATGAGTCTCAGTACCCAGCCCCCACTCTAGCATCTCAGGCTCTGGTGTCTCCCCAGAGATGGTGGTGCATGTGTTTTATGCAACTCTCACTCTGCTTTGCCCTCTTCAGTCCAGCTGCTGTGCTTTTCTCAGCACCATTGAGGTCCCTCTGTCTCAGTTAATCTCCCTGTCGGTTGGGTGGCTTCCCAGGGTGTGGGTTCCTTTTCTCTTTCACAGCTCTCTCAGGAATGCTAGTCCAGTCCTGATTCCTTTTCTTTCCCTCTCTTTTTTCTTTTAACCAGTTATGTTGAGGGTTTCTTGCCCTTTTTGGAGGTTTAAGTTCTTCTTCTAGCTTCCAGTAGATGTTCTATGTGAATTGTTTTACATGTAGGTGGGTTTTCTTGATGTGTTTGTGGGAGAAGCTGAGTGTGATGTCTTACTCCTCTGCCATCTTGATCCTTCTCTCCAATTTCTTTTTACTATGCCCCAAATTATTGGAATTTTCTGTCTTATTCATCTTTTCATGATTTGTTTTTGATGTTAAAATTTTCCCAAAATTTGATGAAGACTCTATCCACTATTCATAAGTGTAACTTTTGTTATTTTCTAAATTCCCATTTATAAAACATTATTTTTATATTGTATATTCTATTTCAAAATCCTTTCTTAAACGGCACACTAAACTTCAAAAAAAAATCAGCAATTATATGGATTTAACCCTAAGACTGTATAATCTTATTACTAAGCCTTAAATGTAAATCCATAGATTACACTGTTTCTCTGTAGTATTTTTCCTCCCTTTTGATTCATTATTATGATTCACTTTTTGTTTGGTGAAATTTAATTCTTAAGCAATTCTTTTTCAGAATTCAGTATTTGTGTTATATCTTCTGAATTCTTGAATGGCTAATAGAGTTTTTTTTCCCTAAAATTTCCTAAATCATCCTTCACTGAGTACTACTGCTCAGTGAGTTATTAGCAGATGTTTGAAAGTTGAAGGGAACATTACTGTCAAATAAATTTGGGAAAGTGGATTAAAAAATTAAACTAGTTTGTTGATGTTTTTTAAAAAAATTAATTTTATTTTACAATTTTTCAGAGTCCTCAATAAAATATTGTATGCTTCTTCAAGAACTGTTTCTAAAATATAATTATCCATAGATACTCTACTAACAAATACATATTAAGATCTTATGGAAAAATAATTGGAATAGTTTGGAAAATACTGGAATTTGGAATTCTAGGTGCTCTGTTTATGAGGCTCATGGAAGTTTTCCTGTCAAAACATAATGAAGATCCCCTACTTAATGTTACCAGTCTCTTAGTGAATTGGGCTCTAATCTGTGTATTGGAACTGTCATCTCCTCTCTGTGTCATAAATATTCATTTGTTCACTCATTTATTCATTGATACTTAGTTGGCACCCACTGTGTTCCAGGAAGTCTTCTAGACTTCAGAATATAGAAGTGAACATTGGAGGAGGAGGTGAAATTGTGGATATCAATAGGGAGAAGAGGGAAGATTAAAAGTAAATGAATAGAATACAAAGTTGATCACATGATGGAATAAGGGATGCAATATAAAAGAGAAGGGGCATAGTGGGGGGGGTGTGCATGTGAGTGTGTGGTGGGGGATGACTTTTGGTAAGGTTAAATTTTAAGTAAGTGGTCAAAGATGTTTTGCCGAGAGTGTCTTATTTTAATACGGACCTAAAGAGGTGAGAGAACAAGCCATGCAGGTATCTGGGATGAATACTGGCCTTAAGAACTCCAGGCAGAAAGTTTATTTTGTCCTTTATGGGTTTGTAAAAGCAAAGTGACAATTCAAACTCATCTTAATAAAAAATGTACTTAATTATTTCAATGAGGAGGACATTTGTTACAACAATAAACATGTACATGTCAGCTGTAGGAAGGTTCTAGCTACACTGTAAGTGACTCTTCTCTTGCTGAACAATCTTTCTTCCCTCAGAGATCGAACAGTTTTTCTAGGTGCAGTTTCTGCCCTTAGAGAAAGCAACCAGGAGATGATCTGAATCTGTCCTGGAGCTCTGCCGAAGTGATCCAGGTTTAGATCTATGCCCCAACAGTAACCTCTGATTTCTTCATGTGACTCATTTTTGTATTTTCTAAGCAATACAAGCTGCCACTCAAAAGATTGATATTAACTGCACTATCCAATATGGTTACTGAGGTAAATTCTATGAAGATCATTTCAACTCTGGATGATAAGGAGGGGTTGCTTGCTGTTGGCAGGAAATTTAGGACTATTTCCCCCTCCTCTCCCCCTGCCCAAAGCATAATTAGTATCATAAGCACCATAGAAACCAGGGACTGAGCCTGCATGTATCACCCAAGAATTTCTTTTTTTCATCATATTAACTCATAACTAATTATCTCAGTTTAAAAGCCTGAATTAACATTGTAAAAGGGATAACATAAGTGTTCTTTGCATTTGAAATTTAAAGTCTGTGTGTGTGTATGTGTGTGATGTGAAAGAGAGAACCATTTGAATGGGGCGTCTAGAATAAAGAGCTAAATTCTTCATTCTGCTTCCTTTTGAAGAAGTACTAATGAATTTGGGAATTTAACGTTGAAGACGATTTTAATGTTATAGTAGATTATCTTTAATTTATATGCATTTTTTTCTTTCAGTCTCTCAAGAAATGACTCCCCTTATCAGTTTTATTGAGGAATAATTTGTATGCAATAAATTTATTCATTTGAAATGTACAATTTGGTGAATCATGTCAGTTATAGATACCAGTGAAACCATTACCTCATTACAGAACAGAACATCTTCATTGCCCCTCAAAATCTCTCATGTCTCTTTGCAGTCAGCCCCTCCTCCACCCCTTGCCACCAAGTAACCACTCACCTGCTTTGTGTCATTATAGATTAATTTGCATTTTACTGAAATTGAATCGCTGAGTATGCATTCTGTTTTTCTCTTGCTTCTTTCACTGAGCATAATGTTTTTGCAAGTCTTTCGTGATATCGGTAGTTCATTCCATTTCAATGTTAAACAATGTTTTATTCTCAGCACATACAGCATTTTTTTTTTAATCTAGTTACCTGTTGATGGACATTTTTGTGTTATTTCTGGTCTTTGATGATCTCAAATAATACTGCCAATGAACATTTATGAATTTTTTCTGCTGAGATGAAATCAATTTGATTCGCTTATAGGATTTAAATTCACAAATTGAATTACCTGCTTATACTACAGAGTTGTAATAGTTCTGTTAATACTACAAGTTTGAAAATTTCTCAGCTCCATGTGTCAGGAAAAACCTTGCCTGTGGAGTTCATAATGAAACTTTACAGTAGAGTTTCACTGAGTAAAATTTTAAATTTAATCATCTAAGAGGAGAGTATAACCTAAATTTTATCACATAAAATTAAAATAAAATAAAATAATGTAACAAAATGCAATAGGAAATGAAGCTGAATTGCTGTCAATCACAGAAATTAAGAAAGAAAATATAATATGTGTGACACCCATAACATACAAGCTGTATGAGCCTGCCAGGAAAACACATAGATGCAAATTCTAGAATAGTTAGAGATCAGTCACCTAAGGCAGCTGTTGTGCTGTTAAGGATTATAACAACACTGTCCACCAACAGAATCGAGTAAAGACTATATGTGAAAGAATCCAATGCTCTGGTCCAATGCTAGACTATGACACTCTTAATTTATTAGAATAAATCCCCCAAAACATTAAATAATTGTATAAATTGCAGTTCTAGTCACTTGTCATCAGATGTGTTTAATCATTCCCATAAAAATCTTAGGAGAAACTATAAAATTTGAAGAAATCAGTTCAAGACGCCTTTAAGTCCAGAAAGTTTTGAAATAGAACTGTGTTATAATGTGCAATTCAACACACATTGTTGTATAGTAAACACGGTATACATCATAATTACTTTTTTTTTCACATGTATTAGCTCTGTGATTGTCATGGTACAATAAGGAAAATGGCCCAAAATAAAGTCTTATAAATTTCCTTCAGCGGAAAACATATAGAAATTCATTGAGGTTTCTGAAACAAACCAAGAAACAACATAGAATGCTCTAGAATTCAGTACAGGAAGACATAGCTACTGATGATACCTCCCATATAAAGTGAGTCATACCAGGCACAAAAAACTTCTTTCCCACTTTTTATAAGGATTCTTTAAAAAAATCCTCTTGACTCCCTCTTCTATCCTAGTCATCTGGAGAATGTAGCCACCAGAATGTAAGATTCATAAAAGTAGGAATTTAGTCTGTCTCTTTTGTTTACTCCTATATTCTCAGCATGCAGAACAGTGCTGACTAATGGATGCATAGTGGATGCTTAACAGATACTTGTTAACTAATACTTTCCTTTTGTTTCTACAAAACTGCAGAAACATGTATTCAGACTACACCTGAATACCGTGATGCTCCAAGCTCCACTGTCATTTAAGAAACCATTAAGAGTGAATCTGTAATGCCTTATGTCCATCGCAGTCACAAATAAGGAACAAGCAACCTCGTCAAATTCTTGACTGTTCACAAAGAGACAGGATGATCTTCATGCTCATTTCCCAGGAAAACACTTCCAAATAGAGTTCAGTTTTATCTTAAGTGGTCTGGTGTACCTGTACTACCATTTATTCAAGGTTGACTGTATTCCTCAGCCTTGTGCAAAGAGTTTTATATTCATTGTTCTCATCATATAGATGAGAGAACTTGGAATGCTTCTTTTCTTATATATTTCTCCATAATAGTAGGCAATCAATCCTCAGTTAGTTGATTTCCTCCTCGCATAGGTATTCCATAGCAGTGAATTCAGTGGATGAATGAATGGGTGGACTGTTAGACACATTTGCAGCAGTGGGATTTTCAGATGAAGAAATGATTGCTTTCTGAGTTTACAGTGCTACCTTATTATTTATCAATAGAAGGACCTTATAAGTTCCATCCACAATCAAGTAAAATTAATGTGAAATATGAAAAGTCATTGAGAATCATTTTAAATATACAAAAGAGCTTCATGGTCTTAAGGACACAGACAAATGCAGACTGCCAAGACTCATTTAAGATCTTTAAATTAAAAGAAACGTTAACAAACATGTACATAACCTAAGATTCCGTTAAATTTAAAGGGCTTTAGGGTTAAACGGGAGAGATTTAGATAATCTTAGCTACCCCCCCATGTGAAATTCAATAAAATGATCAATGTGGGTGAGAGATGAAATAAAAAATAGTTGTAAGCAATAAGAATAAATTGTTTTCAAGTAGTGAAATGTTTGAGGTATTGGAAAGAGCTCAGCCTGTCTGTCCAGCTTTGAAACATATCTCTCTGGAGCTCTGTGTCTTCTGTTCAAGATATTATAACCTCAATTAACTGAGATAATTTTCTTCTTTAGTAGGTACACATATTTCAACTCCAGGATACTTAGAATTAAGAACAAAATTATTAATTCAAAAATAAAAATATTAGAATTAATAAAAATTAAAATATTAGAATTAATTTTTAATCTTAGGAAGTTATGCAATAGATCTTTATCACTTATCTACTTACATTTTAAAAGAATTTGATATGTATTAACATGATAATTTTATAAGTCCAATAATTTAAAGTAAAATTGAGTAAAAAATCATTATTGTGGATTTATGATTTGTTACAATCTAAATTTATGTGCTGTTTTCAAACATCTGAGATAAATTTATATTCACGATACATATAAAGCTGTTTTAAGTTATGAGAATTATTAATACTATTTTTATAAGGTTTTGTTTGCTAAATTAGGCAATTAAAGTACTTTAAAAAAGAAACTCATTTGATTAAATTAATAAATGTTATTGAAAGACTTAATGCTATACAATAAAATTTGTATAAGAAGCCAAACTTTATTCACTGTCCCTTGAAAGTATTTAAATTTGCTAGGTTTATAAATATAAAAATAAGATTTGTGTGCTAAACTTAATGATTTAGCATAGAAATAGGGCTTTGAATTTATAACTCTAATAAACTGAATATTAATTTTGAATACAAAGCAAACTACTTATAGTCTTTTGAGGGCACCCAAAACACAGCAACATTAATTTTTTCTGATAACCGCTTTACTAACTTATTAGAGTTGTGTTTAGCATGGTCCTCGTACGTCTAGGTGTTCATTTGATGCTGATTGAGTGAAAATGTCATAGGTTACTTAGGCACCAATAGCAATTAAACTTGCAGATGCTATACCTGAGACTCCTGGGTCAAGGAGGGCAGAATATAAAGCTATTAAGGGTGAGTTTGCCAACAAGATAAAATTCCCCTGTGATAGAGGATTTAATACCCTGGCAAAGCTCCTGGGAGCTAGTTTTTATATGCTGCTTTGAAAACTCATAGAAGCTTGGAAAAAAGATTCTGGAACTGCCATGGCAAACCATGGAGGGAAGCGTGCATGGTGTGGTGGCTCACTATATAAGACTGGAAAACCTGGCAGCTGACTGTGTGGCTGCAAATGGCCTCAGGAGACACCCCATTTACTACAGCAATATGTAATGCTCTAGTGAGGGGCACTGATACCAATGAGAAGCACAGTAGTGCCTATTTTCTATAGGCCAAAGCCAATGGTAGTAGATTCTAGACTCCTACAATGGCAGAGGCCAGTTGACTGCTCTTAAATGTCTAAAGTAATGAGCATATAGTTACCCTTATGGGAAGAAAGGTTAGGATAGCATATACAAAGATCTATGGTGATGGATAATAGAGAATGCTATTGCTAAGGAAAAGATAGATGGATAGCCTATGAGGATGTTGCTTAATATATATAAAACCAAAGTGTCCAAGAATAGGCCAACAAAAGGCTGAGATCAGCTGTCCCAATAGAAAGTCACAGACTCTTTTGACTAGTTTTAAAAACCAATCCTGATATTAGATCCAGAAACCACCCACTAAAGGAAAGACCAAGATCTATGAGGAAGGACTATGCAACAACAAGGCAAGCATATAAAATAATGATTCACCTAATTTTCTCCTATAAGCCCTATAGCTATTTACTTTGGAAACCATACACCTAGAAATGAAGACTTAACTAGACCTTTCAAGGGCTGTTGGATGTTGGGTCTAAATTGACTCTGATACTTAGGACCAAAGCACCATCATTAAGGCTCAGCTGAGTCAGATAAGAGACTTAGGCTCAGGTCTGTCTCACTGTAGGTCCTTGGAATATGTGGACATATCCAATGGTCATTTCCCTGTTGGCTGATATATAGTTGATATATACTTAGCATTGATAAAACCATACTGGTTCCATGACCTATAGAGTAAGAACTGTCCAGAGACCCTCATGGATCAGGTCAAAGCTAGACTTTGCTTAAGACCACATCCTTGCTTCTGCTTTCCTGCTTTGCTCCTTTCTTGGAAGGCTGTTCCTGGATTGTATTCCTTACTAAATCATAGGCACTTGAATCCCTAATTCATGTCCTGCCACTAGATAACCCAACTTTTAACCCCGTATGAGTTATCACGTTGGACTGTATCTTAGACTCTTTGTAGTAGATACAGTAAATCATTTAAAGATTTTGAAAGCTGGAAATGTGATTTATATATTTATAAACCTTATCTCTTATGAGCAAATTATATTTTTCTTTCAGAAGTTGTTATCACATTTTTTTGGATGTAATAAAACTATTCCAAGTAAATATTGTTGAAGTGAAATCACATGTCTGAAGCCTAAAACTGATTTTGATATTGAAAAAATAAATATACTTCTATAATTCCTACTTGATTTCTCTGAAAAACATATAATAGGCACTGGTTTCTCCATGGAACGTTACAAAGATGGATCTTTCTCTACTATTTGAAGTATTAAATCAAGGTCTCTTGATTGCGATAGGCTTTCCCTAAAGGTTAAAATGCCTGGAGTTCTTTCTCCATACTTTAATGTCCATAAATTAGATTTGTGGTTAAGTCTTGATATTTACCTATGACATATTTTGTTGACTGTTCTTCTAATTTATAGGTCAATATTTAATTAAGATTAAAGATTATCTTGGTTTCCTCTACGTCTGCTTTGCATCTTGAGAAATTAAAAATATACACACACACAAACACAAAACTTTCTAGGGAAATTGGAAATTAGCAAAAATTGATAGTTGTCTCCCAATATCTATTCTCCACTTCCTCCTTATAGAAATAGAATGATCTATTTTTAGTTTTCGCTAGACTAAGTTCTGGCCAATAGATTGTTAGCAGAAGTGAAATGTGGAACTTCCAGCTTATGCCCCAGGCATGCCTTTCTCACACCCTGCCTCTATTCTGTTGCTCAGAATATGAACATATGTTACACCACGTCCTAAACCAAAGTGACATCCCGGGAAAGGCAAAGCACATACAGCACGTGACCACATGTCGCAGCCATTGTACCAACCTGTTATGTAAGGGCATAAAATATTTCTATCTTGTTTAAATCACTGTTGTTTTGGGCTTGTGTTACATGCAGCCAAAATAATATCCTAACCATAATATGTAAACTTTTAAGTTTGATACATTATGTACAGTTTTCCCAGTTTCTATAATTTTGGGGATAATTAAATCTTTCCCTTCCCCCTGTTCTTAAATCAAGAATGAAAACAAAGTGAGTGGGCAAGACCTATTACATATACAATATTTTTCAAAGGAATACCGAAAGGGAAATACAACCATAAATTATAAACCAAGGGTCTATCTGAAAAGATAAATCTGACAACAAAAAATAATTGAACTCTGTGGTAGGAACATGATAGCTTTGCCTCCTAATATTATGCTTGATTTTATAGGGTTTAAGTTTATAAAAGGCTGAGAAAAAAAAAAAACCTTTAAAATATCTCATTGAGGATCCTGCTATATAGTGCTGGTAACTATATATAGTCACTTATGATGGAGCATGATGGAGGATGATGTGGGGAAAAGAATGTATGTGTGACTTGGTCACTTTGCTGTACAGTAGAAAATTGACAGAATACTGTAAACCAACTATAATGGAAAAATGAAAATCATTAAAAAAGCGAAAACCTAGTTTAGAGTGAAAAGATATTGGACACATATTAAATAGATACTACTTGTTTCTGGGAGGAAAAATAGCATCATTAAAACCACCATCAAGTATATTTATTACCATAGTTCTAGTCTCCAAAAACTTAAATATTAAGAATATTGAGGTAATTCTTCTCACATTATCTCAACAATGTCGGTAAAGAAATGTGACTAAGTTTCTTTCTGGGTATTTGTAGAACCAATGTTACTGATTGGGCAAAAAGATACTATATTTTATAAGAACTGTTACAAGCTCATATAAATGTCAAGCTAGGATAGATGGGAAGTTTTAAATTTTTTAATAAATTTAAATTCAATTTAATAAACATTTTGGAAATTGAAAATAAAATATCATTGAAGTCCATTTTTATGTAAACTTTTTTACATAACTATTGAGAACATACCTAAACAAAAATAGACACAGTACAATAATTGGCTGTCCTCTTATAATTCCTGAATTAGAGCCATATGCTTTTTTAATACTCAAGAATATTATAGAATCAGCTTCTCATACAGTGATCCCTCAAATTAAGTGATTCTGAAAGCTAAGCACATACCGAGTCCACATTTGTATTTTAACATCTGTGAAATTTTGATTAGAATTTTTCCCACGTAGTATTTTGACCTCAATAAAATATTTATTAAGCACACCATCCCTGACATGACTTACTACCAATATCACTCTTGAGGGCCCAAATACAAGAAAATGTGGCAAAGGGTGAATTTTCCATCTCTTCTTGAGCTGGGACATCCATTTCCTTCTGCCTTTGGACATTGGAGCTCCTCATTCCCAGGCCTTCAGACATGAACTGGATTACACCACCATTTTCCTGGTTCTCCAGCTTGCATACTGAGACATAGCCCAGCCTTCATAATTGTGTGATGTGATTCCCACAATAAATTTCTCTCTATACACACACATATACACATACATATATATACACATACATATATATGTCTAAATACACACACACACACACACCTTTGGGCAGTGTCTGGTAGGTCAAATGAGAAAAGCAGAAGGTAAAGGAAAGAGAAAATACACTAGTAGGAGAGAATTAAGGGAGAATAAGTGAAAAAAGATAAGGAGAAGGTGGATCAGTACTGCTTGAGTGAAAATATGGAGTTGTGACTTTAGCTTCAACAGAAATAGTTTCAGTTCCATAAAAACATTTTCAGTTAAGTGAACTACACTGGGACCAGACTTGTGTGTTTCAAGTCTCTAAGTGACTAAAAGGTTAGCTGTGCTCTAAAAATACAAACTAATAACACAGGGTGAGGTCTGCCTCTCTGAAATTTAGACATATTTCCTTTGGTTATTTCTGGTATGTTTTCTTAAAACTCCTTGATAAACATGGTTAAGAGGAAAAAATAGATCATATCTATAATATTACTCTATTTGATATTGATCATCTTTTCATATAAACTGTTGTCTTTGATAGATTTTACATTAAGTTTCTCCAGATAGCCTTGATCTCTTTAGTATAAAATGAAAGACCTTGATTCGCTGAAGCAAAAAAAAAAACTAGGGTGTGTATTTAGAGATAATGCTAAATCTGCATTTGGTTGTTATGGAAACTGAAATGTTAAAATGATGAAGCGATTGCCAAAAAACCCCACAAAACCCCAAACAAAACACTTGCATATTGTTATTATGGTAACTATTCATTTTGACAAATATTTTCCTTTTTTTCCTTTAAATTAATTATCTGAAATACCAGTGTCTCAAAATTGCTACTATAATGCATTTAATATAAAATATATCTTATGGTAAAATGAGACATGTTAGATTGGAAATATCTTATACTCACTGTTTAAGTAACATAACATGCATATGCATCTATGTGTGTTTGTGTAATTTTTAGTTTATGCACAAAGAAAGACATCCCTAGATTGTTAATTACTAGGGTAACTGTTTCAGGCCAGTGGTTTTGAATGCTTTTTCAATTGTTAGAAGATGAACAGTGATTCAGGGAGACTGCTAGTGGGGAAGGAGCGTGTTGCTCTGCTCCTTGGTGATAGAGGAATGAAGGAGAATTAATACTTATTAAGTATTTAAAGTGCTAGGAACTGGGCTTTTACATTTTTTTTTTCTCATTTAGACCTAATAGTTATTAGGTCTCTGTACTAGAGTACTAGACCTAGTACTGATATTAACTTTTGAGATTAATAAACATTTTGGAAATTGAAAATAAAATGTCTCATTGAGGTCTATTTTTATGTAAACTTTTTTTGCATACCTATTGAGAACATATCTAAAAAATAGACACAGTACAATAATTGTCTGTCCTCTTGTAATTCCTGAATTGGAGCCAGAGTCTCATTTTGCAAATGAAGAAAATGAGTCTCAGAAATGCTAAATAACTTGCTCAAGGTCATAAGTGATTAAGTCTGGGGCCAGGATTTGAACCTACACATTTCTGCCTTAAAACACACTTTACTTCTTTGAAGAATAACTGATTCTAGGATTGGAGTAGAATATATCAAGATGAGACCACAACATGTTATAGTGCCAGAAAGCAAGATAGTTTTAAAAAAGCAAACACATAATTGAATAAAGTGTGCCAAGAGGAACACAGGAACCAACTGAAAGAGCTCCCAAGGCTAAGACTTCAAGAGTTTAAACAACAAAAACAGTAGTATCAGTTTATATTTCAAAGTATAGAATAAATATTTCTGGATTCAAACTTATAATAGAGATGACTGAATAAATAAAAGCATGGAGAGAAAAATTTTCTGTGTAGAAGTTCAAAAAATTTATAAAGATGCTCCTCTGCGAAGGAGATAGAGCATAACTCTCCATTCCTTAAGTGTGGGTTGTGAATAGTGACTTCTTCCAAAGAGCACAAGATACAATGGAGAAAAGAGTAACTAGATGGTAGAGAAACCTTAGCCAGGTAAATGACCTTATCGTCAACAGTGATGAGTTGTGTTGATAGTATGTGCCCTTGATATGTATGATTAAAATGACACTTGACCTTTGTGATATCCTCCCCAAAGCCCAAGCACACAATCTAATTATGGGAAAACATCAGACAACAACCAATTAAGGGTCATTCTACAAAACATCTGGGTGAAAAAAAGTCATTGGATAAAAACTAAGAAATCTTGAATAAAATATGGACTGTTAATGTATTGATAATAAGTTCATTAATTATGACAAATGTATCAATATCTAATTTAAGATATTAATAATAGGTTGGGTATGGCTTATATTGCAATCTCTGTGATTTTTCTGTGAAGCTAAAACTATAGATATTAAACATTATGCATTCATTATGCTATAATGTAGGCCTTTTTGTTTATAACTGCTTTTCCACTTCACATTAATTTTATCATAATTTTACCTGGAAAGTCAAAGTATGTAGTGGGGAATGTGATTTATGGTTGGTCTCCGACCCTTAGCTTCTAGGGATTTTTGGAATATCCCAGGCTTAAATAAAAGTAATAAAATGGAGAATAGTACATAAACTATGTTTCTTACACCCATTTTCACTTTTTGACTATCTTTTCTATCTGCCAGTATATGAAATTCCTTTGACTTCATATTGATATTATCATGTTTCAGTGTTACTCTTGCTAAATTGCACTCTATAACAACTAATTTTTCTCAAAATTATTGGAATACCAATATTTATCATGGAATCCTTAATCTAGTGCAGAAATCATTTGTCTCTGCTGGTAATAACTCCTTTTAAGAATCTGTAATAACCACATTTAGCAACTTGAAATGTATAGTTCATAAGATTCCTTTTTTTATCAAGAACGTTGAACACGGAAAAAAAAATCCTATCAGTACAAAGGGGCTGTCAGGTTTTGTGCAAATTTTGATGGTATTCCTTGTATATTTATTTTTTTTAAACTAGTATCATTGACAATAATCCAAGGAAAAACAACAGTGAAAAACATTATGAGTCGTGTTGACCTCTGTTAGCTTCAAGAAGATGCTAGGTGTCAAGGGTTCAAGTATCATTAGTATTTGTCGCAGGAACCTCAGCATATCAGCCAAACTTTCACTTGTGTTTATTTTATATTTTATTATTTATTTATAGAAGTATTTTATATGGTTTAGGGTCTCAAAAGCATATATGTTCTCACTCCCTTGGATTGAATCTCCCTTATAAATGTGTTCCATGTGACAGCTGAATGTAGTTGTCAAGACCAGAGCAATGGGATGATAGACACAACTTTAGGCTTACTTTTATCACCTAGTAACCCGTTCTTAGCTTCCTTATCTGATAAGTACGTGGTCTGACTTTTGGCAAGTTTGTGGGTTGATTAAGTAAAGTAACTTGTGATAAATGCTTTTAACAATAAACATGTATAAATTAGAGAATTATTCTTGTTACTATCCATGAAGGAAAACTATACAAAAAGGAGCAAAACTAGTTGTTTGGAATAGAGCTTGCCTCACCAAGAATGAAGACAAGCTATGCATAAGTACCTATAGGGAATGTAGTGTCACTTTCCACACATGAAAATAAAATCATCTTTTCTGTGGTATGTTGATGTGTTTTCCACATAACATATTAATGTGTCATACATGACCTGAACTTTTAAAAATGCCTTGTCCGCATGGAATAGCATGTTTAATACTATTCCAGCTATGTAGTATGGGCCACACATGAACGCAAGCAAAATCCAAGTTTGTCCCCGTTACTTGGGGATTAAAACAAGGAACTCGACTTCAAAACAGAACCAGAGGGACCAATGTATACTGAGGATTGTGTAACATTGGGTGCATTAACATTCTATTTTACAGACTTAGCTTGTTGTAAATTCAACTCTTAATTTGCTCTTCTAGGATATGCTTGATTTTCTTTTCTCTGACTAAATTCTCAAATAAGTAATCTTCTATTTCTATTTCTCCTGTAATTCAAATTCTACTCTAAGAAGCCCCCAGTCATGCTATCTGTGGTTGGAAGGGTTAGAAACAATGAAGTGTTGAAAGGTTTATTTTTTTAAATATCTATGAGCACTGTTTTTCAGTATAAAAGCCAAATTGTATGTAATTTTAATAGTGATTCAAGTGGTAGAGAAATTAGCAAATTGTTTAATTTAGGCCTATTAAACTTTAAAGAGCAATCTTTCTTTCCCCTTGTTTTGTTTGTTTTCTAAATATTCATTAATAATTAATAGATACTTTTTGGTCTTAAATTGAAGTGATTTGAAGTTTTTCATTTATTTATTTTTATTTTTTAATTTTTCTATTGTGATATCTTCCTTGTAATTATTTTTAAAATTTGGTTTCAAAATCTTTGCTTCTGTTTGTTAAGTTCTTTTGTATCATTTTTGATAGATTCCACACGTTAGTGATCTCATATGATATTTGTCTTTCTCTGACTTCACTTCATATGATAATTTATACAATGGAATATTACTCAGCTATTTTTAATTTTATTGGGGTATGGTTGATTCACAATGTTCTATTAGCTTCAGATTTATAGCAAATTAAATCAGTTACACATACACATATATCCATTTTTTCACAATATAGTTTATTACAGAACATTAAGTAGACTTTTCTGTGCTATACAGTAGGTCCTTGTTAGTTATCTACTGTATATATAGCAGTGTGTATATGTTAATTCCATCTTCTCAATTTATCCCTCACCACCACAGTTTCCCCTCTTGATTACTCTAAGATTGATTTTGAAATCTGTTGGTTTCTGTGTTATAAACAAGTTCTTTTGTATATTTTTTATTAGATGTCACATATAAGTGATATTATATGATACTCATCTTTGTCTGATTTACTTCACTTAATATAGTAATATCTAGTTCCATTCATGTTGCTGCAAATGATGTTATTTCATTCTTTTTATGGCTGAATAATACTCCACTGTGTATACACATGCATACACATACACACACACACATATGTGTATATACCACATCTTTTTTATCCATTCATGTGTTGATGGACATTTCGGTTGTTTCTGTGCATTGGCTGTTGTAAATAGTGCTGCTATGAACATAGAGGTACATGTGTCTTTTCAAATTATAGCTTGTCTGTGTATATCCCTAGGAGTAGGATTGTTAGATCATATGGCAACTCTCTTTCTGGTTTTTTGAGGAACATCCATGCTGATTTCCGTAGTGGCTGCACAGATTTACATTCCCACCAACAGTGTAAGAGTCTCCAAAAGACTTCTTGATGTTTCTGAGGCTCTGAGACTAAAGGATGTCCTAGGGATGGGGGTGGGCAGTAAATGTATTCATTTGAGAAAATGAGTTAAAAGAGAAAGCCAAGGAGTCAAGTCCTACACTTGGGGAAATATGTCTACAAGTTAGAAGTGGAAAGAGGAGTTAGTGAAGTAAATAAAGATAGGATATGAGTGCTAGGGAGAGAGCAAAGATAGAGCAAGGATAGAGTCATCTCATGGAAGTTTATGCTTCAGCAAGAAGAGCTTTATTTCGCTGGATTTCTTTTTTAGATTGCTTTTGAATAAAAGCTTTTGCACATTATAAAAATACTTGAAGATCAATGGACTAGAAAATCTACCTCTATTTCAAGCATTATTTCCTCTGAGAAGTGAAAAATAAAAATAAAAACACACATTGGCTATACTACTACATTACAAAATCTAATTTAAATATCCCTTCTTTCATTTGAGTGAACCATGCTGTCTGTTTATAGCCTCATTTCAAAATGCATTGTGTTTGAAATTCCTTACTGATGAATTGGGAACTGTAATTAATGCATACTTGGAAGAATGTGATATTTTGAGAGTGGAAGAAATGAATTCTCACTAAAATAATGTTGGTACAATGACAGTAATTTTATCATCAACTACTCCCTCCACTCCACTCCAACTGTTGAGAAACTTTGGTGGTTTATGTCTCATTACATCACATTAATCTTAACAAGCCTAACAACAGTCTATTGTGGCGCTTCTGGTTTTGATTTTTCCACTTGATGAAATAGATCCTGGCTATGGAATACAGACTAATGGTGGCCCAGTAATGATTCCCAGCTTAATATATCTTTAGCTTATCTCTAAATCTTGCACATTTTGTCATAGCACAAGTGAGGAGCTGTAATTCTGTTTGCATTATCTGCCTTTCTTTCTGGAAACCCTGTGGAATTTCTATGTCATTTTGAAACAGTGAAGTGAATAGGAATTGGAGTAGGAAATCTTACCAAGCTATGAATTGGCGTGAGAAGGGTAATAACTATTAGGGTATAAACATTTTTGGATTCATGGGACTCTTTTTCTTACTGAAATAAGAAATAAGAGCAATTATAATTGTTATGCCGAGTATTTTTCTTTATCCAAAGACCTCTGCTTCATTTTCACTTCTATTATTTTTGATTTATTTTATGCACTTATTGCCTAGAATAGGTTAATTTCACGTTGAAAATAGTCATTTCTTTAAAAATAATAGCTCAGTAATAACACTATATAAGGCAAGTTGTGTTTTTCAAATTCAGTTCGTATTTGGCATCATGTAGGAAACCTTCATAGAGGCTGACCTAAAACCTGTCTCTAGAGTATCTGCACTTCGAAAGTGGTACTCCACTCTGTCTTTGAAAAAAAGATGCAATTTAATATTCTAGGATCTTAGTTGTATAGGTGCTACAGTTCATGCACCAATCTTTTCATGCAAGTATAGATAGAAAAGCCAGAGCAACTCTGGCCAAGTTCCAAGAACATTTCCACACTCTTCAAAGCCACTTGGAAATGGACTTCAGTGATGCAAATGTCAAATTATCTGTGACTAGACCTAAGCAAGATAAATTCACTCTTTAAACAACAACTAATCAGATTGGCCCTCTTTTTCTTTCTGCTTCATGAAAGATACATTCTCAAAGGCTGCATAGCCCACAGATAACTCACCTGTCTTTGTTTTGTGGGCTACTCTGAATATATGTATTTGCTTTGCAATGATATTAAGTGGGTCTCTAAATTGGTGTTGTGCCCATCTAACCAATTCTTGTCTTTCTATCTTCTCTAAGGACCATGTTCTTCCTTTTTTTTCCCCTAGAACCTATAACGGTGCATGCTCCGAAAAGATGCCAAAGGTTTGTTAAATATGTGACTGGAGGTTTGATTGATAGGTGGACTGTATTCTATCAGTCTATTGGTATATATTAGTGTAACTCCCACGAATGAATTATTCCCTCTTGTGAAGTTAAATCTTTTTCTAAAATCTTTTTCTTCTCTGTCCTGGTCTTCTTTTGAACCTTTCACTCTGCCAAGTCAGGGTCCAAGTGTGTAGAACTCTGAAGAAGGCTTCACTGCCCTGTTTATTATCCTCCTAGCAAATTCTTCTAGCCTTCCCGCTCTCACACAACCCAGCACCATCACACACTATTAGTGTTTTTAAAACAAATTTTTCAGTGTCAGTCTTCTACAATGTAACATGTTTTAAAGTTCATGTAGATTCACATTTTCTGTTTTCTATATATCTGCTCCTTTATTTCTACTCCTCTGTCACATGGCAGAGGTCAGAGCCAACCTGCATGTTTTGACTGGAAGGGGGCATGAAGCAGGGGGCTTATCCTGCCTTTTTTTGGTCTGTCTTCAGAACACAGTAGTTTACTGCATGGGAAAGGCTTATTTCTTGAACTCTGTGTACTATGTAGATGAGAACAGGGGAGGCTTGATCTTGGCAACTTGAGGCACAGCTAATAACAAAGAGTATGAAGGGAAACAAATGTACCTTTAGTGCTTAAAAATCACTATTGATGTTGAAATACACAGGACTTGGAAGGAGTTCTGAAAACATGAAGAGATATACATGCTATAGGAGAGCTTGCCTAGTTCTCAATTTCTCAAAGGAAATGAAAATTACAAATATTGTCACAGAGTAATTAAGGCAAAAAGCAATCAAAAGGGTGGATAGATATAATTAGCCATTTTTTGTGATCTATAAATCTTTAGTAATAAATTTTTTACAAGTTTTTACTTTGCCATTTTGTTTTATATTGTTATTTTAATACTCTGTTAGTTCTTGTTACACAGTAGTGTTTTAATATTCTATTTCAAAACAATCACAAGTCTAATTATGATATTATATATATATATATATATATATATATATATTTATTTTTTTGTCATTTGTCTCTTAGGGCCGCACCTGTACAGCACATGGAGGTTCCCAGGCTAGGAGTCTATTCAGAGCTGTTTCTGCCAGCCTACCCCAGAGCCATAGCATGCCAGATCCAAGTCATGTCTGTGACCTGCACCACAGCTCAAGGCAATGCCAGATCCTTAACCCACTGAGCAAGACCAGGGTTTGACCTGCAACCTCATGGTTCCTAGTTGGATTCGTTTCTGCTGTGCCATGATGGGAACTCCTTGTATAATGTTTTATTCTATTCCCATGCTGTACATTTCATAGCATGACCCATTTATTTTGTTAGAAGTTTGTAACTTTGCTTTGGTGACTTTCCTCTCCCCAAATTCTCCTTCCTCCCACAACTCACCTCACCTGTGGCAACCACCTGTTTTTCTCTGTATCTATAACTCATTCTATTTTGTTCTTTTCTTTAAAGATTTGAAATATGAGGGAAATATACAGTAATTGTATTTCTCTGTCAGACTTATTTTAATTAGCTTAATACCCTCTAGGTTCATCCATGTTGTCACAAATGTCAAGATTTCATCTTTTTTATGGCTGAGTAATAGTCCACTGTGTGCATGTACCACAACTTCTTTATCCATTAATTTATTGATGCACATTTCTACACATAAGAGGCTGTTAATAGACACTTTGGTTGTGCCCATATCTTGGCAATTGTAAATAATGCCTCTATGAACATTGGAGTATATGTATTTTTTCAAATTAGTGTTTTCATTTTTTTTTTCAAATGTATATTGGGGGGGGGTGTGCTGAAATTGCTGGGTCATATGGGCAGTTGTATTTTTAGTTTTTTGAGATATCACCATACTGTTTTCCACAGTGGCTGCACCAATCTACATTCCCAACAACAGCATAGGACAATTCCCTTTTCTCCATATTCTCTCCAGTGTTTGTTATTTTTAGACTTCCTAATGATAGCCATTTTGACCAGTGTGAGGTGGTAACTCACTGTGTTTTTGGTTTGCATTTCTCTAATAATTAGCAATGTTGAACATTTTTTCCATGTGCCTATTGATGGGCACTCAGATTGCTTTCAAGTCTTGGCTATTATAAATAATGCTGCTATGAACATTGAGATGCATGTATATTTTCAAATGCTGCTATGAACATTGCCTTTTGGTTTCACTTTACTCTGAGCTCTTTAATTCTGTCCAGTGTTTGTGATAAACTTCCTTCTGAAAGCCTGTACCTTGCCGCCATAGTGATGAGGTAGGAAGAGTGCTGACATACCACACTTGTGCTCATAAGTAAGGCATGGTTCTGAGAGCCACTGAACATGTATAAAATAGCCACAGCCACCTCAGGAGTGATTAAGACAATAACAGGTTTTATTTTACATAAAAAGGCATTTTAATGAAAACACTTATATGTAACTTTATAATAAAATTAACACTAAAGTTAAGCCTATAGACTTGAAAGAGAGACCAGGGTCATATTTATATTGGGTTAATGGAATATAAGAGGTTACTTTTTGCCCAAAATGAGATCCTGAGTGAATTCTGAAGAGTTTCTTCAGGTGTGGCAAAAGGATCATTTATCCTTTACTTTTATAAAACTGTGATGTCCTCTCCCTTGGAATATTTAAGGAACACATGCATATTTTGTTGCCTCACTTACAACTGAAGTGGGAGGTAGTCAAAGAATAAGAATCAGAATAATTAAGAAAAGAAGGTGAGGATATCTATAAAACAGCTACTATCAAAATCAAAATAATGATTAGAACTTCCCATTTTTGAAAAATATAAGTTAAGATGTATAACTATGTGAGGGATAAAGAGGCCTTTAAAATTTTATATATATATAAATTTATATATATAATTTATATATTTTTATATATATTATTTATTTATATATTTATATATATTTTATTTATTTTATTTATATATATATAATTTATAAAATAAGACTAACTAAGTCTTTGATGATGCTCTGATACTAAGGATCACTCTCTTGAAGTTCAAAAGAAGCTCATTTATATCCACCACTGACTAATTTATGATCTGGGACATCCTGAATTTTAAAGTCTATGAATGGGCTTAGATACATTTTTAGAAAATGTGATGTATAATAAAATTTATTATGAGATGCATGCTGTTTGGGAAATAACCCTAAATTTTTGCTACTGTTTCAAGGAGCATATTAATCTTTTGTACATGTAGCACATACTTTGGTGCTTCTGTCAGAGAAAAATTCACTGAGCTAAATGGACCAAGGGTCTGTTCTAGTGAGGTGTTTATCTTCTTAATTGAAATTATAATTTAGGAAATGGTGATGTTAAGTGTGCCGAGATATGGAAAATGTAAAGGGAATTATTCCCTGTAGCTGAGCTTCTCTCCCTGTCCACAGCTGGCTCCAAACCGACCATTGGATAGAAACGGTTTAATGATAAATACATGCTATTTGAGCATAAGATAGTGGCTTCATAACTTAGCCAGCTTCAGAGGAAAAAGGAGAGGCCTTTCTTTCCTTTTTAGAAGGCATGGACATGATCATTTCTGTGCAAGACCAAAGGGCCTGGATAAAGAAGTAGACCTTTAATGAGTCATTTCACATGTCAGACTTTGCTGTACCAACTGAACAGAGATATGAAAAGATTTTTTCCAGCATCACATGTGCAATTTCTCTGGAAGATCTGATTTTGTTTAGAAGTACATGAAAATTTAATTTTTTTAATCTTTTCACCTGTTTATGTTGATTTTGCTTGCACAATCGAGTTCTTAAATGCAGACACTCATATCCCAATTTAATTCATGTATCCATATTTATTGAGTGCTTTTTTTTAATGGAAGGTAATGCTTTTACATCCTTTTAGACATGCTAGCTTTTCCTTCCTTTTACTGTTAAAACCTGCTGAAAATGAGTTTAGTAATTTCAAGGGTGATCAACACATATCACTATGACAAAATGAGCTTTTCCCTACTCATCTCATACTATCCGAGGATTAGCTGGGGCAGAAGGACCATCCATGGCTTCATTGTGAAGGTAAATGATGGGTACCTAACATATTTTCCAAGTATATGAAATTCTAAATACAGTTTGTCTGCAATAGCATTTTCGTGATTTGGCAGTTTTTATAAAAATGTAGAATGCATGATGGATCCAAAAATAATTCTTATTTTTAAAGAATTAAGTAGGTCAATAAGGTTATATATGTATCTTTCACATGCTATTCATTGACAAACCAGATTTACAAGAATCTGATGAGAAATAGGATTATATCAACACTAAGTCTTTTTCCTTATTGCCTCTTTGTTTCACCGTATGAATACCTGAATTCAGGATAATATTTATAGTCATTCCCTAAGTTATCCTTGACTTGAGTAGTATAATTAAATTTAAAATAGATTTAGTTATTTGTGTCTTTAAGGGCCACTAATGCCTTTTTTCACTGAAAACCCAGCAGACCTATGAGACCCTAGTTTATTTACATGTAGTGATGCTTAGACCTCTCAGGCCAAAATATTAGATAAGTTTGTACAGAAAGTTTAAATTAAGGTTTCATTATAACCCGGTATTCTTACTTGTTGTACTGGCTCTTCACTAAATGATGGGACCTAACAAACCCAAGGAGGACTGATGGCCTGAAGAAATGTTTCCTGACTTGTTGAGAATCAACTTATTTCTTGGCCGTTGAGTCTGAGCTTTGGTCAGATGTCCTTACCTCATATTCCGTACTATCCAGATGATGAGCTTCTTGATGGTGGGACAGTGTTACATTTAATTTTTGATTCTGGTGACCAGCACAGCTTAGCGTAGAGCTTGATATTTGCTGAGAATCCATTAACTATTAAGTCTAGGCTTTAATTTCAACTTCGGCAGGAAATGTGATAGGAGCGATTACCTTTCTGTGACGTCCATCCAGCACTGGGTCAGTCACATTACTAGGCCCCTTTAGTTCCTCTTGCTGATTCTAGATCCTTATGTCCCTGAGGATTGACCCCTAAAACTCAGTTATCTCTAGGCCTTTGGGGTCCATCTGGGTTCACTGACTGAATATTTGGATTCAAAGCTCTATCTGCATTCATTACCCACAATATTTTTGACTTATGTAGTACAATTAAAATAAAAATAGATTTATTAATTTGTTCCTTGAATGACATTTGTCCTTTGTTCACTTAATAACAGAGCCTTGCCATCTGATTCTTCATCATCTTAAGCCCCCATTCATCAAAGAACTTTAAAGCAGGAAAGACCTTAAAAATATCTTGCCTTCACAAGTGCCTTATTCTTTTCCTTTTCCTTTTTTTGAGATAAAGAGAAGGTTTCGAGGATTAGAAAGTTATGTAATTTGTACAGTTTCACATAGTGAGTTAAAAGCATGGCTGAGGTTCTGCTTTCTCCACATATCCTCAGCTTCCCCTGTTCTTCTAGGATGTTTGTGGCTGAGGCATTGCTACTGTTTCTGTTTCTCCGATGCGTCACTTCATTGCAACAACTTCCTCCAAGAAGTCCGCATCATGCTTCTAGATTTCTATAATTCCTGGGAACGAGGATTAGTGATATCTTCAGTCAGTCAAAATTTCACCAGGAGCAAACCTTCTGAGTTTTTGGAAGTTCTAACAGCACAGCATCAGAACCTGATTTAGGGGTTCAGGAACCCAAGATCCACTTCAGTTTTTAGAATGTGGATTTAGTCCCCCTGTCTCCAAAGTATGATGAGTTTAGCTTTTGCACTCTGTCTCTGCCTATGTAAAAACATGAACTCAGTATTCTGTCTATAGTTTAAACCTTCTCTCTCTCCCTTTTTTTTTGGCCGTACCAGTGGCATTTGGAAGTCCCAGGGCCAGAGATTGAATATGAGCTGCAGCTCTGGTCTACACTGCATCTGCAGCAATGCTGAATTCTCTAACCCACAGTACCAGGCCAGGGGCCTAACCTGGGCCTCTGCATCAACCCAAGCCTCCATAGTCAGATTCTTAACCCACTGTGCCATGGTGGGAACTCCATAACCTTATACCTTCTTGAGCCTTGGAAAAAATCTTGTTGATCTGGAACAAGTGCCCACCTGGCATCTGTATCAGCCTTCTCCTTTATGAGTTTTTCCAGTATCTACCGATAGTGCCCCCTGAGTGACAAATATTCTACTCTTCAACCACTGACTTACTTCTATCTTTGAGAATCGCCTTCTGTTTATGAAGGGTTATGTGTAAACTGACAGCAACAGGCACAGAGGATGATGTACCCAACACTCAGTTCAATCCCAATTCTTGCACCTTCAATTTCTTTTATGTCCTTATTTTCCAGACATCTGCATTGTCGGTAATCCATTTCTCTTTTCTGTATATTTCGTCGGTATTTCTGTTTCCTTCTTTTCTCCCTTTTCTTGCTCCTTTTCTGCCTTTTGCCCCTCCTCCTCTCCCTCTCCTCCCTTCCTCTTTGTCTTCTAAACCTTTGTCTTTAGTCTATAAACATTATCAAGTTTCTCTGATTCTTAAAATATAAAGACCTTATACTCTCTTGGCTACCACTTTAACTTTCATCCAGTGTCCTCCCTATATAAATACTTCAAAATTGTATTTCTGCAACTTTCCTTTACTTCTCAACCCACTGCAATCTGGCTTCCAATTTAAACTCTCTACTTAAATGACTCTTGCCACTTTTAACAGTTCTGAATTTGTCATATTCAAGGAGGACTTCTGGGCATTGATTGTTTTCTTGAACTTTTTTTATACTTCTCTGATTATGTATGTCAGAACTTCCCTTCCCCCCGTCACTAAAGTGTTAAACTGTCAACAAGGATTCCATCTTTAATAATGATGAAAATATACTCTTCCTGGGTAATATCGTCCATACTCACAGTTTCAAATATGACACATATTCAGATCTCCCTTAAATCATGTGTCCTCTTCAGATTTCTATTTTGACTCATATAACCATCTGAAAGACATCTTCACCTATAAGTTTTATAGGTTAAGAATGACCTATAATTAATTGCCCAAAGCGAGAGAGCTTCGAGGGGAAAGAGGATACTGTTCCTAAGTAAGTTAGGACAATGGGGGGAAATCAGCACAGTTCAGGAAAACCACGATGAGTGATCACCCTATACTGGTACCTCGGGCTTAGCATGTAACATAGAATTATACTAGTCAACCTTATTTCAAACCTCATCTTCATCCTATGTTCTCAACATTATTTACTAGTGATAAAGACCATCTGAGCATCCAAGCAAGAAACCCAAAAGTAATCTCTGACACCTTCTGCTCTTTTCCTCCTTCCTTTGAGGTCACCTGTTGAATATTGCTTGAGTGTGTCTGTTTCTCCATATATTTATAGTTAACTCTAATCAGTGTGGCTTATAAAATATTGAAAAATAGAAATTCATATAAATGTAAGATATTGTTCTCAGTTTTGTTTAAAGTATATATTTTCAGATGCACTGTGATAACCCCTGGCCATTTGAGGAGCTTGAGCATGCCCTGGAAAACTTTGGTCTCCTATTGGCCTGTCACAGTAAGCTCTTCACAGTCAGGTGAATGTCTGCATCAGCATTTTCTGTTTTCTCCCTACTCACCTAACACCATCTAAATAAAGGTAATTTCAAACAGTTAGCTGGATGTAGAGAAAAAAAAAGGCAGTTTTCCCCAAAGCGGTTTTGACGTTTTATTTGCCTTGTCTTTCCCTTTAAGGCCTCCTGGATTTCTCTCAGGAGAAGCAGTTATTATTTGTATTGATTTTAGTTTGCCCGTTCACTCTCCAATATGCCAATGGGTAGCCCCCAAATTGTAAATAATTACATATTACACGAAAACACTGTTTGTCTTTTTGCTATAAGCTTCACAGCCCCAGAACAAATTAATCTTGTCATTGTATGCTCTGCTACCTGTAGTAAATATATCACAAAATATAGTAGAAGGGGGAGATAAAGCCTTTTGATCACCCAAGGAAAATTGTTGATACACAAATCTGATTAGTATTAAGTGCTGAGATTTGTCTATGTTTTCACATCTAGAAATTACATTATAGAGGCAGGCTTACTTACTTTTATCTGCATTTTCCTCTGATAAAGAACTTTGTTAGAAAGTGTAGTAATTTTTTAAAAAGTAGTAAAAGTAACATAGAAACTATATTATTCTTTCTTTCAATTGTTATCAACAATAATTGACCTAAGTGGCTTTATTTTTTCAACACAACATCTAAAACTTGACTTCTCTGTACCCATTTTCTTTGTCTTTCCTTTGATTATAAACCAGTTTCTCCTTTTATCCAAGGCAGTCTCTCCCCTGGACCTACCTTTCCTTTATTCCAGCCTCCGTCTCCTCTCATAGTCACCCTCTCTCTCTTTTCCAACACAAATTGCCTCCCCTTTCCCCACCTACTCGTTTTCTCCTTAATCTTCTCCATCTTGGCAAGTGGAGCTAACATCTACTCTACTTACACACCCAATCCCCAACCTATGAGTCATTCTTAACTTACCACTTTTCACCATCTTCCAGCGTCCAAACCATTCTAGAAATTTTGTTTCCAAAGAACATCTTAAAACTGTCCATTTCCTCTATCTTCCCTGACCCAACCTTGACTAAGGCATCACTATCCCTCACCTGGGCTCTCTTGTTTCCCTAATATTTAGGCTTTACATCACAGCCAGAGGAATCTTAAAAATATAAATCAAATCATATTTAATGCAGACTCTTAACAACCTTCTAATATAATCCAAACTTCTTACCCTGGCTCTACTAGGGCCTCTTAGTCTTGCATGATCTGTCCCAGACTCTGGTCATCCTCAGTTCAAATCACGTCTTCCCTTGCTCATATCTCTCCAGCCATTCTGATCTTCTCTTTCCAGTAATGCTGAAGGTTTCCCTTTGTGTACCTCCTGCCTTCAAAGCTATTCCCCAGTTTTTCACAGAGCTCCCCTTTGTCATCCTCCAGTTCAGACGTCACCGTGACTTTATTGGTCACCACTTTCAAAATAATTTCCTCCATAGCCGTTGACTGTTACTCTCTGTTCTGCTCTTCTGCTTTATTTCCTTTACAGCACTCCTTGAAAACTGTAATGATCTGATGTTGCTATTTGATCACTCATTTAGTGGCTTTTTGCTTCCACTTGAACATAAGCCCCAGGAGAGCAGGGACCTTGTCTTTCTTGTTATTACTGTGTCTACAGTGCCCAGAACTGTACCTGGCACACTCAAGACTCCAGGCCCTGGTGTGAATAGCACCCCATATTGCTTTTCAACGTGGCATCCCTAGGTCCATGTCTCTTCTTCTTTAGCTTAATTTGATATAATTTTTTGTGTATGTGCTTTTGGTTTTGTACTTCACCTGAACTTTTTTTCTTTGGCATTGTACAGGAGGAAAGAGTCATGGTGGTGTGCAGAGTTCCCATAGCTATCATTTTAAAATTTGGAAAGTGTCCACACTAAGCGATAAAATCAATTTGAAAAGAATGACTAATTCCTATGAAGCTGTTACATCTATAAAATTAGAGGAAAATAAACAAAAAATTCAATTGAGTAATTTAACAGCTTAGATGGAAATTTGCAAAGTTATCTAACAAGATGGCAGAATGAGGTAAGAATGTGACTCAAGCACTGGAAAACGGGTTATGTTATTGCCCTCCTTCTTCAATTTAAAGACTCTGAGGTAAAAGTGCCTGAAAATGGAAGTCAACCTGACAGTTGGGGTTGTGAGAAAAAAGTCACCCTAGATATTTGTAGTTCCCAACCTTTATGTATCTGACTTTTATTTCTGGTCCTTAAATGACCTTATTAACCTTCTGAGAAGATGTATGTAATTATTTCCTCAACATCTTTAATCACAGGAAGATATAGGATTAAATGTGCAACTTATTAATAGAATAATATCTATAGCATTAACATTTTTGTTCTAAAAAAGACTTTGTCCAAATTTAGTATTTTAGCTAGTTGTAATATTAAAAAGGATTTGGCTTTTTCAAGTAAAAAAAATTAACCGTGTGATTCTAATTTAAAATACGTCATTGAGTAATTTCTATAGACTTGAAATTTACCGAGATTATGTATTGTAACGGGAAACTTAAAATAATTTAAGAATCACCATATTTATAGTTTTAATTCTGCTGTTGTTATTAAAAGCATAAGGGCGGATTTTGTTTTATAAGTTAGCCAAAGTACTTAAATGGGAAATGAAATAAATTTATGAATGCAATTTAAAACATTGACAGTGTTAAGTTTATAAATGCAATCACTGTTAATATTTACTGGAAATACAAACATAATAAACAGATTTGGTCTGCTGGATATAAAGCTTAAAGACAAAAAATAGGTTTCGAATATCCAAAGTAAACCACTAAATAATATTCTTGGAAACTCAATATTACTCTCTAGACATCAAGTCTGGTGAAATCAGAGGTAGAAAGAGATTTGCATTTGAATCCGAGTTAACTGAATTAGAAAGCCTAACTGGAAGCAAAATAAGTCACATCATTAGATCAGGAATTGTAACAAAGAATGAAAAATTCCGTATAATAAGACATTTTGAGTTTTAATCTTATCCCTCAAACTTTTTTCACTGCAGTAGTGTTATCTGCCCTCAAATAGTCTATGGACAAGTAGGAAATTTCTAAATTTATAACATCTCTCATGATCAACTCACTACCACAGACTCTCTGTACCTTTTTCATCTTCACAGAAAACTGCAAGGCTGCTACTGTTACTCCCACTTTTAAGTGATTTAAAAAGATTATTTGCTCTAACTAACCATATAGCTAGAAAGTGACAAAAGAAGACTTGAACCCCACACTTTAATAATTCTAAAGCTTGTGATCTTTTCACCCCAGTTGCTAAGGAGTTAATGTGTTATTAGGCAGAGTAGTTACTTACAGTTACCTTTATTGTAAGTCAGTGCCTTTACCTTGAGGTATCAACTGCCAGACACTCAGGTAGAAAGTCAGGTGAATTCTTCTAGGATGAAAGAATGAGAATGATAAAAATGACTTTTATCTCCCTCAATTTCTACCAGGTGGGCAGATGCTTAAGCATTTCATTTGTTGGATTTGCATTATTTTTGTTTTTATAATTTTGGTAAACATAGGCTACAACCACTGTGCTTTGACAATGATATGTCAAATTGTGATGACAGCTTAGAACTTCAGAAACCTCTGTAAATGCTGTGATATGTGTGAAAGAATTTCACCGTTTTTCATGTGAGCTGGCCAAGGTATGTGTGTGTGTATGTATTTTCCAGTCTTCTGTGAAACCAGTATTAGCAAGAAAATATGAGGTTGACATTAAGTCCATGAGATCTGAACAGTAGCCTTTGTTGGCTAGAGCAAACAGTAATATTTTTGAGGTTTTATGGGTTTGTCCCTGACCTATTGAGGAAAGTCAACTGCATGCATGCCTTATGCTTTTTTGGGCCTACAGGAGAAGACTAACTTTCAGACTCCATTTATTTATATTAAATTATGAATATAGCAGTTTTTAAAATACCGTAGCAAAACTACCCCTCCCCAGCGGCCCCAAGTTATTTATGTTGGCTCACCATGGCCCTCCCTCAGTACTGAGCTGGGAAGACACTTATGTGAGTCAGCTCCTTTGAGGTTTCTGGCCACAGCACCTCAGGACAATGAAGTTAGCATTCTGGTCTTCCTAGAGGAAGGTCATGCTGAGTAGCCTGGCCAGTGTCTTCTACAAATATTATTTCTTTAGAAAGCCAAAGGAGTCATTCCTTTCCTTTACTCTCACTTCTGGTTTACGTAAAGTGCAACTCTAGCGCTACTGATAGAATGAGAGCATGACACAGAGCTGGGAGACTTGAAGAATGACAGAGATGGCAGAAACACAAGGCTTTATGGTACCTGAAAATGTTTCAAAAGGCAAAACCCCAAATCCCTTTTCACTAAAACCTAGGAAACAGTGTAGGTGAGTGGATGAGTGCACAGATTCTACTACCACATTTCCTGGCTTCAAGTCCCTATCCAGCCACTTATTAACTATATGATCTTTTAAAATAAAATAAATATTAGCTGTTGTTTTTACCTATAAGAAACTACCTAAAAATTGGATGAGACATGGGAAAGGATGCACTCAGGTTAATTACTGCTGCAGATTTTGTTAAACACCAAACAAATCCTGAAGGGAAAGTAACAACTCAGCCACCTACTAGTTCTTTCTTATCTCCTTATAATAAAATTACTAACAGATATTATTCTTGATATGCTTTATTTGTGTATTAATTTAGCCTCAAGTTTACCCTTTTGATAAGAATTACTCCAGTTAGGGGGACCCCCGCCCACATTTATTTTAGGTGGTTTAAAGAAACTGTTTGTTTAATATCCATATATTTTAATACAGAATTACATTATTATAATAAAAAGAATAGGAAAGCATGCACTTGTATCTCTGAGTTATCACTTAACCATATTCAGTATAAACCTTCCTCTTGGTCCAAATGATTAGTCCTCTAAACAGCGGCAGCAGCAGCAATAGAATCACCCAAATGTTTATTAGAAATACAAAGTCTTAGGCCATACCCCAGGGTGACTTCATTAGAAATGCTGAGGGTGGAAGATAGGTTATCTGGGTGATTCTGATGCTTGCTTGCTAAATCCAGTGGCCCTAAGCTTAGTTCACCAGCATCTTTTCTACATGCTGACTTTTATCCAGTAAGAACAATCATCCTCTCTGGTAATAATGTTCAAAATGAGGTATATGCAAGACAATCTATTGAGATTTGGAAAGAAAATATTGAAACTTCTGCTTACATATTTATTTTCTTCTATTTTAATTTATATTTTTGTGTATGCATTACAGTTTCCAAAATGCATATGTGGGTTTACATGCATATATACATATGAACACACACACATATATATCTATATATAAAATATCACATATACAATTGGATGGATTGTGATTTTATTTATTTATTTTTTGGATGGATTGTGATTTTTTTTTAAATCAGAAGATGGGTGCAAAAACGTTTGCACACCATTGTTTTAAAAAATACATGTGATTGTAGTGTATCCCGAGCATTACAGTGATCAAAAGTTGAAAAAAAGAAACCAAATTACAGTAAATTATTTAGCTCTTTTTTTATTATTATATAAATTCTAGTTAGATCTCTCTCCATTTATAGGCCTCCTACATGGTCAATTGTTATCACACTTAGAATGAATAACTTATCATATAAGTATAAACTGGGTAATGATCAATGCCTCAGGTTTCCCCCCAACTAAAATAAGTGACCCATATTCTGCTAAATTCTATCGACTAAAAATATTTAGCAAGTTATACTTGAGGTGAAAATTCTATATGCCTTTTACTGACATTAAAAGGCTTAAAATTTAATAGGAGTTGGAATATAAACAAAAAGTAAGAATTTAGTGTGATTTACATTTTTTGGGAAATAGTATGCCAAACCATGCTTCGTTACTTCTTTCAATTAAATAATTTCTCAATTATTTTATTTATTATTATTTCCAGTGAGGATTAGAAAGGGAGATATATAAACCCCACATCGCGGGGTAAATTAGACTCTGTCATTATCAAAATAAATACACAAAATACAGAACTCGATATGTCCGTCCTTGCCTTTTCTTCCGCTATTAACATTTATGGTTGACTGTTTACTGTGTAAGTGATACCTATTCTTTGACATCCTCAGATTTCTAGGCCATCTAAGATCTCTTGAGTTATTTTTGTAGTTTCTCAAGGAATAATTCTGGATAAAATAGAAATTTATGTAATGACAAATTCACATGTAAGTGGATTTAGGATTTATTCAATAAGATAAGTATTTCTGGACAGAAATGGGCCTTGATAAGTTATTTTGTGAAATGAAATCCAGAGAGAGTTTAAGACATTACTGAGAGAAATGAAAGATGTAAATAATTTCTGTACCATGCTTATGGATAAATTATAGTATTATTAAGAGTTATTTCCTCCCAATTTAAAAACTCTAAGAAAAGATTTTATAAAGTTAGATGAAGATTGATTGTTCTTTAGCCATGATAACAAGTAGCCATCAGAATTGGTTTAAACCTTTTCAGTGGAACAATGACAACTCACCTCAGTGAATATATTAATTGATCAGTGAGAACCCCTTTCTTCTGAATGTTAGCAGTCATGTTTAGCTTAATTCAAAAAGTGCAATTTTAATGCTAACCAATCTCACCTGAATGATGATGGCAGTCTATACATACATGCCTCCAAAAGTCCACTAATACCTCAACTGCACATTGCTCAAAATCCTATCTAAGCTCAACATTCTTATGCTGGATGTGACTAACAAACATAGCTCTATCTTACTAGTTTTCTAGGGCTGCCATAAAAGGTACCACATCCTGGGTTGCTAAACAGAAATTTATTTACTCAAAATTCTCGAGGCCTAGACGTCTCAAATCAAGGTATTGACAGGGTTGGTTTCATTCTGAGACCGTTCTCCTTGGCTTGTTCATAGCTGTCTTCTCAGTGTGTCCTGATGTGGTCCTCCCTTAACCTGTGTTGTCTGTGTCTTGATTAGGACACACTCTAACAAAACCATTTTAACAAAATTACCTCTTTTAAGGCCCTATCTCCAAATACAATCGTATTGCAAGTTACTGAGGGTTAGGGCTTCAACACATGAATTTCGTGGGGATACAGTTCAGCCCATAACTGTAGACAGTAATTTTATATTTATCTTTCTGCCCAGAACTGTAGTTGTGATCTTATGTGTTTCATATAGGTTGGTGTTGTATCTTTGCCACAAGATTTGTTGAAGTCCTGATGCTTGGTCCCCTGTCAGTGTGGCCTTATTTGGGATAGGGTCTTTGCAGATGTAATCAAGTTAAGGTGAGGATTAGGATGGGTCCTAATTCATTATAACTAGTGTCCTTATAAGAAGAAAGAGACATAGAGACAAATACACGTGAGAGAGAATGCCATGTAATGGTGGAGGCAGAGATTGGAGTCATGCAGCTATAAGCCAAGGAATGTTAAGAATTACTGGTGGCTACTACCAGAAACTAGGAAGACCCAAAGAAGGATTTTACCCACAGTTTCAAAGGGAACATGAATTTTCTGACTCCTTAATTTCAGACTTTTAACCTCTACAGCTGTGAGGGAATAAATTTCTATCATAAACCATCTTAGATCATGGTGAGTTTTTTTTTTCTTTTTCTTTTTATGGCTATATCTATGGCATATGGAAGTTCCTGGGCTGGGGGTCGAATCAGAGCTTCAGCTGCTGGCCTATGCCACAGCCACAGCCATGCTGGATCCAAGCTGCAACTGCGACCTATGCCACAACTTGTGGCAATGCTAGATCCTTAATCCACTGAGCAAGGCCAGGGATTGAATCTCTGTCCTCACAGACACTATGTTGGGTTCTTGACCCACTGAGCCACAACAGAAACTCATATCATGGTAATTTTTTATAGCAGCCCTAGAATCTAATACACTGGGGCTTTAATATTTGACAAACTTGGTTGGAAAAATATTTTTTAAAAGTTTCCTTTTCTTCTTTTTAAAATAAATGTAAATGCATTTTATTTCAGGTAGTAAATGGTAGTCTTTTTGTCTTTTGACATTTCAGTGCAATCCGATTCAAAATCCCAGCAGGTTTTCAGGAGAAATCAACAAGCTGATTTTAAGTATTACATGGAAATATAAAGGGGCTAGAGTAACCAAACAATTATGGAAAAAGAAAATAAAGTCAAAGGACCACTTACTAAAAAGCTAGTGGTATTGGAATAAAAAATTTAAAATAGTTCAGTGGAACAGAACAGAAGGTACTGAAATAGCCCACTGTTCTATGGTCAGTTGATTTGTAGTGAAGATGCCAGAGCACTAAATGTGGAAAAGATAGACCATTCAACAAATAAATATCCATGTAGAAAATGAGAGTGAACTTGTACCTTACACCATAGACAAAAATTAATTTTAAAATTGATCAGAAACCCATATATAAAGCTGAAATGATAAACTTCCAGGAGAAAACATAAGAGAAAATCTTCACAAACTTGGAGTAAGTGATGATTTCTTAGAAAACAACAACAACAAAAAAAGCAAAATATTCTAAGAGTATTATACTAATGGGCAATAAGCACAAGAAAGGAAATTAAACATCATTAGTCATCAGGGTCTTGCATATTAATACTATAGTAAGATGCTACTTCATACATACTAGAATGGCTAGAATTTTAAAGATACTAAAACTGAAGATACCAGGAGTTGGTGAAACTAGAGCCTTTAGAACTTACATACATTGCTTTTGGAACTATAAAATGATGCAACCACTTTGGCAAGTATCTTAATTTTGGGGTCTTATATATGCTCTCTACAACCCAGCAATTTCATTCTTAATTATTTATTCAAGACAAATTAAAACATATACCTACAAAAGGATACATAATTTTTATAGCATCTTTATTCATAATAACCACAAATTGAGAAGGAATATCTATCGATAGGTAAATGAATAAACAAGCTGTTTTCATTTACTGAAATGATACAATTCAGAAAACAAAATAAATGAACTCCTAATATTCATAAATGACTATTGCAGACATTAGGTTAAATGAAGGTCATATGAAACTAGCCATACTCTTTGATTCCATTTGCATGAAGATATAAAGGAGTCACACTGAATTTATGGTAATAGAAATGAATAGGTGGCTGCTTGGGGCAAGAGATGAGTTTAAATATTGACTTCAAAGTGGTGACAGATGTTCCCTGTCTTGATTGGGAAGATGGTTATTTAGCATGTCAATACCTACTTATTAAACAGTCCACTTGATTTTTTTCCATGGTGTTATTGGAAATGCATTAGAGCTCAGAAATTTTTTTTTTTGCTGTAGAAAAGGTCACATTTTAGCACTTTGAATATATCATGTCACTCCCTTCTAGCCTGTGAAGTTTGAGCTAAAAAGTCAGCTGATATTCTTATCTGAGTTCCCTTGTATTTTGCTAGTTGTTTTTCTCTTGCTGCTTTCAAGATTTTTAATTTTTGCCATTTTAATTATAATTTCCTTGGTATAGAGCTCTTTATGTTCATTTTATTTGGGACTCTGTGCTCCATGAACCTGGATGTCTGTTTCCTTCCTCAAGTTATGAAAGTTTTCAGCTATCATTTCTTCAAATAAGTTTTCTTTCACTTCTCCTGGGACCCCTGTGACGTGAATACTAGTATGCTTGATGTGATGTTCTCTCAGAGGTCCCTTAAACCATCCTCATTCATCTTAATTCTTTCTGCTACCCTCAAATGATTTTTACTACATTGTCTTCAAAATAACTGATCTCTTCTGTGATATCATCTTATCTACTATTGGTTCCCTCTAGTGTATTTTGCATTTCAGTTATTGTATTCTTCAGCTCTAATTTGTTATTTTTTGTATTTTCTAATTCTTTGTTGAAGTTCTCATTGTGGTCATCCATTCTTCTCCGAAGTTCAGTGAGAATCTTTATGATAATTACCTCGAACTCTGTAATTTGGTAAATTGCTTATCTCTATTTTCTTTATTTTTTTTTCAGAGGTTTTGTCTTGTTCTTTCATTTAGAACATATTCATATGTCTCCTCATACTGCCTCATTCTTGGTGTTTATTTCTTTGTATTAGGTACATCTATTGCATCTCCTAATCTTGGAGAGGTGGCCTTACATAAGAATTGTCATGTGGGATCCAGCAGCATACCATCTCTGGCCACCAGAGCCAGATACTTCAGGAGTATTTACTATGTTGGCTGCATGCATCTTTCTGTTGTGATGGTGTGCTGGTATGTGTGGCTGGCGCCCAGCTGGCTGAAAAATTCTGCCTTGTACATTTGCTGCAGGTGTGCTAGTGGGTAGGACAGGTTCCTGACACTGTTGGATGTGAGTCCTGGTGGTGCATGACTGCTACAGCATGACTGCTGCTGTGGGTATCCCTTGCCCCCACTGTGCCTGGCTGTGATGCCTGGTTGTGAGCATCTTCTGCAAGTGCACTGATGGGCGAGAGGGAGGATTCCAAAATTGATGTCTGTTAATGCCAGTGTCAATGTGGTAAACAAGATCACAGAATTGATTTTTCCCAGCATCTTAGTCCCAGCTGCCATCTGTCTCCAGGGCGTGCTCAAAGATCAGCCATTTGGCCTGACTTCAGCACCATTCAAAGTGCTGTCTCTCTGTTGGTACTTGGAGCAAGTGAAATTTTGTGCATACCCTTTAAGCATGGAGACTTGGTTTTCTACAGCCTTCTAGCTCTCTCAAATATAATTCCCACTGATTTTCATAACCAGACATTTTGGAAGCTGGTCTTTCTGGTTCAGGACCTCTGGATGGGGGAGCTTGATGTGGGGATTGGATTCCTTACTCTTGGGGGAGGACCTCTGCCATTGTGATTTTCCTACCACTTGTAGGCCACTGCACCAAGGGTGTGGATCTTGCTAGATGGTGTCTCTGCTCCTACCCATTTCATTGTGTCTTCTTCTTTATATATTTAGTTGTAGGAAATCTTCTCTGCTTTCCTTGTGTCTCTCTCAGAGATAATTCCCTATAAGTAATTGTAATTTTGGTGTGCCATCGAGGAAGGTGAGCTCCGGATTTTCCTTCTCTGCTATCCCATCCTAGACCCTAGAGTTTGGTTATCTTTAATAATTGCTATAACTGTAGATATCTGAAGCTTCGATTTTCTTTAGTTTTCTTTTTCTCCCCTGCTATCTTTAGGCTTCCCTAGAAACTCCTTCTTAAATACATCTGGCACTTTCAGTTTTTTCAGCTGTAATCTTCTGTTATTATACAGAAGCCCTTATAAGAATATGTGGGGAGAGAATACATTCTATAATCTTATGAACAGGTCTTAGTTCTCTACTGAGCCTGTTTTCTGCATTTCCTCTGGGATTTTTCCAGCCAGTGGCTAAGCAGACCAGGAACAAGGCAGGCCCATTTCTTGGAAATGGAGGACATCTCTGAAAGGTGACTTTGTTCAAGGACTTCCATGGTCTTCTTCAAACTGCCTTGGAACTGCAGTGCCTTCTAAGACTCTTACCAACCTCCCTTCCTCCCCCACCCCCACCCCTTTCTGTCACAAGGGCTAGACCAGGATGTGGTCTGACAGCCTTCCTGGCCTCCCTTAGGTCCCCTCCCAATTTCCTTCATATGCATTTCTTCTCATAAACCTGTTCCACATTTAATTCTATTTTGCCATGTACTTCTCAGAAGACTTGGATTAATACATCTATTTGTATTTTTTAAAGAAGTAAATGATAGAGTGCTAATGGGTTTTTAAAACCAAGCACAAAAATTCAAAGGCATTTTGTACTTTTGGTTAGGTTATTCACACTTTAATTTCAGACCTCTGTAGTTGAAGATTCATTTTCCTCTGCTAAAGGTACTTTATTGGGGGGAAAAAAATAACATACTCTGCTGGCCTAACCAGTAGGTTCTCATCAAATGCTTATGAAGCAATTCAGTGCTGCTTATAACTGATCCACTTTAAAAGGTAACTTCTACAAAATAATATCTGAATTATTTATTTTCTACTTAGTAGTGTTCTCAGTATCTTATGTAAGTTTCTTATTTAAATTGAGGTAACATAAATGATAGTCTCTGAGGTTCTGGCTAAAGTTCTTGTTGTCAGTAAGCAAGCAGTCATTTAGCATGTTCTCTACTGGGAATCATTTTTGTCAATTTAAAAGATTAGATTACCTTAATTGAAGAAACTAATTTGTCACAGTGATAACACTAGTTTCAGATACAAGGGTGTAACTGTTTAACTTCTTTAGCATTAAATAGTATTTTCCCTATAGTCCAATAAATAAAAGAGTTTCAATCTTACGTAACTTATCCAGTGTTACCAATTTAACCCTAAGGACTAGCATCTCCTTTCAGAATTTGGAGGTATTATGTCTTCATCTTGATGTTATTTCTTCTGTCATTAGCTGTGGTTTGAATGTAACATCCTTCTTTTTTCGTGACAGATGAGTTAGGGTAATTAGGACAGTCTAAAAATGGCCAAATAATTTCTTCATTTAACAAGCATTTCTTTATTTTGCCAAGTTTTTTTGTTTGTTTGTTTGTTTGTTATTGTTACACCTGTGGCATATGGAAATTCCTGGATCAGATATCTATTCTGAGCCAGAGCTGAGACCTAAACCACAGCTGTGGCAATGCCAGATCCTTAACCACATATGCCACAGTGGAAACTCCATGCCAATTATAAGCAAAACATTATAAATTTTATAATGAATTTAGGAGATTACTGATATTTGCTTTCTTCTGTCTTTATAGGCTTTAGCCAAGTGGTAGACGATGAAACATTCAAGTGCATCCGTCCTAATTACTTAATAAGAATTGGATTTTATGACCCTTAGGTATATAGAATGTGATGTTTCTCTATGTAATGTTCTATCGATCTTTCAGATGTAAAAAACAAAAATATGCATGGGAACCATTACTGTGTATTTTCTAAAGTTGTAATTTTTAAGGTAATCAAGAGATATTAGAGTTTATCTACCCATTAAACTGTTTATGTCATATTGGTTAATTGTATAAATATTTTGTTGATATAGCCAGAAAATTATGAATTTCAATTACTATTAGCAGATAGTAATAGTAACTATTGCTATGGAAAATTTAAATGTGGTGAACTAAAGATACGTGTTAAAAAGAAAGAAAAAAATTTGTTATTTTAAAAATACAATTTGTGCTATTAATGCAGCTTGAAAGTATGTGAAAAATCATGGAAAATGACTAAAGCTTTAGGAAATTATTACAGTCCTAGGAAAATAACGGATAAGGCAAGAAGAATGATGATAAAGCCATATCCTGGAGCTAGTGTATGTGTATATTTATAGTGTTTACATTTTTAACTTTGAGAAATACAATGCTGTTTTATATATTTCAATGCTATGGCTATATAAATAATTATTTTCAAATAAATATATATATATATATATATATATATATGTATCTATAATATATAAAATATCTTACTGGATTGCTGTATTTTTGAGACCTTTTAAAACCACTTTTAGATTTTAAACATTTTCCAGGGACTGCATGTTCAAATTTATAATGAAAATCATTAGGAGAATGTAAGTTGTTTAGTGGATATTGACTGTAAGGCCTATTTTCTGGAATGTTCCTTTTTTTTCACTGGATTGTATTTTTGGAAGGAATTGAAGTTAAGGAGCTGGTACTCACCTCTTTGTCACAGATTAGAAGGGGCGAGGATTGTTTTGAAACGAATGTGGAATGGCCCGTCAAGGAAGTAAAAGACTTTCTGTCACTTTGAACAATTATATTTACACCTGGAATGCAAATATGAGGCACATCCTCATTTTATATTGCCTCACAGATGAAGTTTTTTAGTGATGGTAAGGTAGGACAATGTGGAAGCCATTGTAAGAGTGTGATTTTTGCTCCACTAGTATAAGGCCATTATGGTTCCCCTCTTTAATTAGCAGGATACTCCTGGAATTCTTGTATGGACTAAGTGGAATTGTACATGAAAATCATTTTGCTAAAGAGCAGTGAAGTCATTTTGTGTGTTAATATGGGAGGTAGTTTCAAGATTAAGAAGATTTAACCATGTTGCATTTTATCTCTTAACCATTTTTAGCTAAACCTGCCAGCTCAGTATCTGTAATTATGGCATATTAAAACCAGCCAAGTTGTTAAGTACACACGCAGATGTGGGGCTACTGCTCTAATATATCACTCAATCATTTCCATTACACTATACAACATTAATTACTATTATTGCGTGTGTGCGGCCTTGATAAACATTTAATGCTAAAGGAGAAAACGTTGGGAATATTGCCTAATGTTTTTTATCTCTGTATCTACATTATATTTCTCATGTGGTTCTCCTTGCTTTAATGCCTCTGGTTCATTTGTTAAATTTGCACAAATTCCTAACAAAAAAATTATCCCCAAATGTGTGTGTTGTAATTAGGTTGTAATTCTAAGTGGAGGTTCTAGTGACATTTAAGAGCAAATTTAGGGGCCTGTGGGGTAGTGCCAACTCTGGGGAATTTAGAGAGAGAAAGCAGAACTAATTTATGCAAGTCTGAGAGCTGATGATTTTAGACACAGATACTTACAAAATAGGAATTTCCTTAGTTGTTATCTCCCTTTGTTTTTCTCAGTTCAAACCTCACATCACAACTGTTATGTATCTAGCGCTTTAGTTTGCATCAATTAAAATTTATTAATCACAATTTGCTTTGTTCAAAATAATCTACTTTCACTTCTAGAAGAGTATCATATTGGAGCGTCTAGATTTTAACCTAATCAATTATCTCCCAAAAAAATCCCACAAGTTTTGACTGTTGAAACCTTGAAACATGGCAAATGGAGTTCTTTAAAGTTCAGGTGACATTCTTGCTCAATTAACATGAGCCAACTTACACTTAAGGGTTTTAAAAAACATAAAAAAAATTGTCATACAAAAGGAATTTGGAACACAAGCTGAACAACTTAAAGTCTTCAGTGTTTTGGGTATTTGTTGAGAGGTTTCAGGCAAAGTTAAATCTGAAGATGGCACTCAGAGTTCCAGCCATGGGCTGAAGCAAGCCCTGCTCCTTTGAAGAAAGCTACTGCTTTGTACAGAGTTTGGATGTGTCCCCACCCCACTCATCTGTCCTGAGAGTGTTTCAAGCGCTTCTGGTCTTGACCTTGTCACTTTGAGGCATTGGGGGGAGCAGAAGTCAGTCCCTTCTGATACAGTCTATGCTATCCTCCTGCACCCACAGCTGAGCTGACACCATCCACCATTTCAGAGCCAGTCAGCACTGTTGTCAAAGGTTCTTTTTATTTAAAAACCAAAGGGAAAATCAGGTTTTCAATAGTCTCACCACAGTCACCTCTGAAGGTTCATAGCAACTCCAACTGGCTGAGCGTAGCAAGGAAGTGGTCTCAAAAGACCACTTTCGCTTGAAAATGGGTCACCTGTGGGAGTACCTGGCCATGCCTACAGTGTGGTAAATAAAATCAAGAATTTTGTTCTATGTTCTTATTTTGCAGATATGAAACTGTAGGAAAAAGGGACTTGCCCAAAGGATTTAGGTTACTTTCTAAAGGAGAGGTCTAGTAGAAAAGCTTCTCTTCAAATTCATCATCAGCCCAAGATTCTCTGGGTTTAGGTCTATCTTGTGTTTTTAGTGGCATTGTTTTCCTGAATTCCAAATGTCCCTCCCTTTCCTGTGTGTTAATCCAAATCCTACTTACTTAGTCTTATTTCCTGTAGTAGAATTTTATCAATTAGTTTAGCTTACTTTAACTTCTTTCTTTTTAGGGTCCCTGTAGCTTTTAGGGTTAGGATTGTAGAATTTAAGTATGAAAGCATTGCCATTAAAACCAGGTTCTGAGCCAGTACATCTGAGGTGAGGCCCAATCTTCTGCATTCTTGACCAGCTCCCAAATGAGGACAATGCTGCTGGTCCCTTGGCCATTCTGTAAGGTGCACAGTATTAGTTCACTGATTCCTAAATACCTCTCCTGGAGAAGAGCAGTATAGGCACCACCAGGAACAACTTGTGAACTGCCAATTCTAAGGTGTTTTACTTATTAATCTCTCTGGTATTTTCCTCATCCATAAAATGGAGATATTATTACCTCCTTCACCAGATTTGTATTATGGTTGTATAATACATGTAAGATTCTGGGCCATAACAGGTACTGAATTTATTATGATTTGGACATTATTTTCTAGTTTTATATGTATTAGTTCTCCTCTAAACTAGGTTGCAAGTCATTGGGATCAATGTTTTTTCTCCCTTTTTTGATCTTACCTATTGCTAACAAATAGTTGAGAACAGAGCAAATACTTAATAGGTGCGTAAGGATGTGGCTCAAAAGAAACTTCCTCTTGGCCTCTTCATGTTTGATCTCCCAACTCACATTAGCCAGTGTCAGGTAGTCTGTTTCTGGGACCCTACCCAAAGGACACTGAATTTAACACTCAAGCCCTGAGCATGTTCCATGTCCATAGAAATCTGGCCTAACCCTAGATTATTCAATATAGAAAGGAAGATCACAATATTGTTTGAATTTAAAAGTCATTCTGAGATTCAGATCTATTGCAGCTTTAGTTTCAAACTGAGAGTTTAATCCTGCTTCAAATTGAATTTACAGACCAACCTACCCTGTAGCTAAGCTCATTCTTGATTTCTCTGGTGTAGAGGTGATCTGACGTTAATTAGTTACTTACTTCATCACTTTACCACTGTACTTGTTTATACCTCTCTTTTTGCAACTAGGCTGTAAGTACCTTGAAGGCAGACTATGTCTTTCACCTTTGGATACTTAGTAGCATCACAATATGAGATATAGTAGAGGATGGTTCATGGGATAACTTGAGAGCTCGATACCTTTTCTGGATTGGAGTGAGAGAAAATAAAAATTGATCTGATGTTTATTAGACTTATGTTCAGAAGTTAAATTAACTTTCTGCAATCAAATGATTTGCTTTTACTTTTCATTGTGATCTTGGGTGTGTTTCCCTCCAAAATATTTCTAAACCAAATTATCGTAAATAATCATAAGTAGTGGTAAGAGCTTCTCTTGATTATTTACTATTTGTCATGCACTGTGTGAAGTTCTTGTTAAATACTCACAGTAATCTTATGAGATAAACATTTTATTCGTCTTACATTTGAAGATACTAAAGGCCCTATAAGTTAGAAGTCATGGATTTCAAACCTGGATTTGTCTGAGTATATAGCTATGCTCTTGATGATTCAGATAAATAGCTGCCCTGTGTTCTAATTTTAAAAATTGACTTGCGAATGGAGTAAATCTATTAATATTATGTTTAATAGACATGAATAATTTTTACAAATCATTAAAACTGCATTTTAGGTAGTGTGTAATCATTCCTGACCATTAGACATCAGAGTGAGTTTGGAATAATCACTTTTACACAGACCTTAACATCAGGGCATTAGGATCTGAATCTTATCTCATCAACCTACTAGTTAAGTGGTCTTGGACACATTTCATAACTTCTCTTTATTTCATTGTTTGCATATCATCAATAAAATGGTAATAATATTAATTGCAGGTTTGTTGTTCAGTTTAAAGATAGGTAAATATCTGGCATAGTGTCTTTTGCATAGCACATTTAGTAAATTGTAGCTACTTCCATCATCCTTTTAATCTCTACCTGGATATCTTGCAAGTTCTTTTAGCTCAAAAATTTCCAACCAAGGCGCCGAGACCAGCTCAGCAGGTGAGGGCTGAAGAACAGGTGCTGTGAAACTTAAGAAAAAGTTAACATAAAACAAGACACAGAGACATTTATCTTAATTAAAGGTGGGAACCGGGGGACTCAAGGTCTCAGGGACCAAGAGCGCTGACTCAAAAAAACTATACTACTTTTATTGTGCTCTTTAAGATTACATCAGGTGAGGAGGGGGTTGTAGATGCAGGATATAGTTCTTTTTATTATTTTAAAAAGATATTATTTTAAAAGTCACATAGCTGGTAGATGGTTAAGCTTTTATTCTGACCTTTAGGCATTTAACAATCATTAGCATTGAGGAAGCCTGGCATCAGCTGTCTATACATAGCATCTAGGGAATCATCATTGTGTTTCTGCAAACAGCATGCCTATTTGCAGCAACCTGGAGTGCCTAGGTTTGCACCTTGGTTCTCCTTGCTAATGCATATCCTGCTAACGACCCCTCATAAACCCCTTGGGGCCATGAGGCTCATCTTCCTCTTATTCTTTATTCTTAAGAGGACATATCTATCTGCATGTCCGGCATGCCTAGACCAACGCATTATGTCCTCATTCAGCTAACCATATGAATAACTTACGCCTTTAGGTCTTTGTTCTTGAGCTTAGGTCATTTGCCAGCACTGCGACTCTTTTTCAAGCAGAAATATAGGGTAAAGGTAAAGCAGGACAAGATGGAGTTTTTAACCATAGAAAATAGGAACAGAGAGGTTAAGATTGTAGAAACATGTCTCCAGACACCAAATTCCATTTTTTGGTCTATATTTTTCCTGCTAATTTGGTGACAAGCCAGTGCCAAATTTTATTTCAAATAAAATAAATATTTTTCTAAAGAAGGAAACATAAGAATGTTAATTTTAAAAGCTCCTCTTAGTTGGGACTTTTTTTTTTTGCTTTTTTCTTTTTCTTTTTTGCTTTTTAGGGCTGCACCCATGGCATATGGAGGTTCCCAGGCTAGAGGTCCAATGGGAGCTACAGCTGCTGGCCTACGCCACAACCACACAGGATCCAAGCTGCATCTGCAACCTACACCACAGCTCATAACAACACCAGATCCTTAACCCACTGAGCAAGGCCAGGGACCGAACCTGCAACCTTATTGTTCCTAGTTGGATTCATTTACGCTGCGCCACAACGGGAACTCCAGGACATTTTTTTATTAAAATAAAAAAGAAGGATCAAACTAAACATGAGAAAAGGAGGATATCTGGTTAAATGGAATTACTGTTTTTTTCATGATTTTTATTTTTTCCATTGTAGTTTGTTTACAGAGTTCTGTCAATTTCTACTGTATAGCAAATTGACCCAGTGACACATACATATATACATTCTTTTTCTCACATTATCCTCCATCATGCTCCATCACAGGTGACTAGATACAGTTCCCTGTGCTATTCAGCAGGATCTCATTGCTTATCCACTCCAAATGCAATAGTTTGCATCTATTAACCCCAGATTTTCAGTCCAGCCCACTCCCTTCTTCTCCCCTTTGGCAACCACAACTTTGTTCTCCAGTCCATAGGTTTCTCTTCTGTGGAAAAGTTTATTTGTGCCATATGTTAGATTCCAGATATGTGATATCATATTGTATTTGTCTTTCTTATTCTGATTTACTTCACTTAGTATTGAGAGTTTCTGGTTCTATCCATGTTGGTGCAAATGGCATTATTTTTTTCTTTTTATGGCTGAGTGGTATTCCATTGTATATATACCACATCTTCTTAATCCAGTCATCTGTCAGTGGACATTTAGATTGTTTCTGTGTCTTGGGTATTGTGAATAGTGCTGCAGTGAATTAAGGGGTGCATGTATCTTTTTCAGTGAAATTTTTCTCTGTATATATGCCTGGATATATACGATTGCTGGGTCATATGGTAGTTCTATATTTAGTTTTCTGAGGTATTTCTATACTGTTTTCCATAGTGATTGTATCAATTTACATTCCTACCACCAAGTGTAGGAGGCTTCCTTTTTTTCCACACCCTTTCCAGCATTGGTTATTTGTTGACTTGTTAATCATGGCCACTCTATCTGGTGTGAGGTGGTACCTCATAGTAGTTTTGATTTGCATAAATGGCATTACTCTTGACTGACAGTTGGCTAGATTGGTTGGTTAAAAGTTTCCCAGAAGGAATTTTAAACTGTTAGCATTTATTAGAAAATTACTTGAGCATTTTACAGGGTATGTTATTTTCTCTCCAGGAGGAGATTGGGCATTTCTCCATGAGAAAGGTTTTTGTTTTCTACCAGAATGGGGTAATGTTTCTTTGCCTCCATGCCCATTAATGACATCCTGCTTTTCTGGCCCAGGATGTCTCCTCCCAGACTGTGGTCCTTTACCTAATTATCATATCTCTAGTCTTTCTTGATCAAATTCATCTTCCAAACTATAATTGAAATTGTCTTTCTAAAATACAAATCTAATTACACCACTCACTAAGTTTAAAAACTCTTCATTGACTGATCATTGAAATTTTAAGTCTTTAACGTGTTCCTTCACAACTGTTTTTATTCTTCTGATTAGACTTATTTTCAGTTGCTGTTTTTTTGCTTTTTTTTGTCTTTTGTCTTTTTTTAGGGCCACACCCACAGCATGTGGAGGTTCCCAGGCTAGGGGTTTAATCTAAGTGTTGCTACTGGCCTACGCCACAGCAACACGAGATCCGAGCCACGTCTGTGATCTACACCATAGCTCATGGCAATGAGCGAGTCCAGGGATTGAACCCACAACCTCATGGTTCCTAGTCAGACTTGTTTCCACTGCACTACAACAGGAACTCCCAGTTGCTGTTTTTAATGCAAGATTTCTTCTATTTGTAGAAAGTCCTTTGCTAGCCCTTTACTAGATACTCTGGTGACTTGACCCATCAACATATCCTTTGTTATTTTTTTCTCTTTTTTGTCCTTTTAATAGAATCTGATTCATCCTTAAAGACTCTTCTTAAGTAATACTTGTCCTCAGAAGTATTTTTCCTACATATCCCATTAGGATCAGTATTTCTCTTACCCCATAAACAACTGATTAACCTCCATTATTTTAATCAACAAACATATTGCACCTAATATGTGCTGAATACTATATTAAAAGCTTTATAAATATTAACTCATTTATATTTAATGTAAATATTAACTTAAAATGTTACTGAAATACAATTCTTTGTGTCCTTGAATGTGGAACTTGTGGATATGGACGGCTGACTGTACCATGCCATTTCATATAAAGGGCTTGAGCATCTGTGATTTTTGGTACCAGCAGAGATCCTGGAACCAATCCCCTGAAGATACCAAAGGAGTCTGTAGGTATTCATTTTATCCCCATTATAGGTTAAAAATCTGAAGCACAGAAAGGCTAAATCACTTGCCTGGGGTCATACAAGTAGTTAGTATTACAGCTGGGATTGAAACCCAGGCAATATGGTCCTCCAGAGTTCATGTTTTTAACCACTGTGCTAGAATGATCGTTTTAGACTATTATACTTTGCATTAAAGATATATGTTAGCACTTATTACATAATAGCATTTTGTTTTTATTTTTATATGCCCACTTCCCATGCCAAATTCCTTAGGGACAGAAACTAGTTTCTTTTTGTTTCCCAAGTTCCTGGTTCAACCCTTGGCATGGGTGCTCAATAAATGCTTGTTTACTTGAATTAAGATTAAAACTATTTTGTTTTATTTTCTTTTGCTGGTAAATGGACTTGCATGGCAGTACTTTGCTTTGAGGTCTGTTTATACTCATTTGGAGGAAGGATAAGAAGATAAATACATGTTAGTTTAGCAAAAAAGAAAGGCAATACTAGCAAATGCTCAGAAAATACTATTAAATACTATTACAGCAGTTCTTTTCAGAAATGGATTATTTACTTTAGCCATATAGTGAGGGAGACAGAAGGCTACAAAATGATAGAACAACCAGCAGGTCCTGCTTCAGTAGTGCACATTCATTTACTAAATATAGGTGGAGTCATACCCACAATTCATATAACTCATTCAAATAAATGTGTACATTCCGAACATTGCTAAATCATGTTGACCTGTATTCTTTGGAAAGGGAAATTCTACTTCCTGTAGAAATCCTGATAACCCAAGTAGGAAAAGCTATATTGATTGAATATTCAGAGGGAAAAAATATATGAAAATCCCTTCCAAGGGAAAAAATAAAAGAGGATCAAAGAAAAATAATCACTTGTTTATGAATATTCTCATGGAATAAATTGCTAAGTACACTAATAAGATCTAATATGACTACAGGATTACAAAGTTGTTGTCATAGCAATTGATAATCTATATAATACCACTGAAATATAAAAAAAAAAGTTATTGTTAAGTGGATACTGGACTTCAGTGAATGCTCAGTGGATATAAAGTAGGCAGGCATCAGGGAAGGACTGATAATGTTGTCTTTTCTATTATGTAATACAGTATTCATATAAATAAACATGTTATAAATGATTTGCTTCTAATTCTTTTATCCGTCACTACAGATTTAATTATATAAAATTATTAGAGCTTAATATCCAGTAAAGTTATAGGTTCAAACTTTTATTAGATTAAAGCAACTTTAGAGTATATTGAGTTCAAACTCCAATCCAATATAGATTTTGTTATTATTTCTACAGTATTCCTTAGACAATTGTTATTCATTCTTACTAAACCCATACAAGTCATGAAACGTAATACTTCACACAACAATCCTTCCATTTTTCTCAACTCCAATTAACAGAATCTCCATTAAATAGAATACTTTTAATTGCAGTCTCATCTGAAGTTCAGTGCTAAAAGTAACTTTATATATATATATATGTTTTTTAATGAAATAAAAGTTTGCAGTAAAATACAGGTTTTCTTTTTATTTTTTTATCATTTATTTATATATATATATTTTTTTCCTACTGTACAGCATGGTGACCCAGTTACACATACTTGTAAACATTCTTTTTCTCACATTATGTTTTTTGTCATAAGTAACTAGACATAGTTCCCAGAGCTACATAGCAGGATCCCATTGCTGATCCATCCCAAAGGCAACATTGTGCATCTCTTTATGCCAAGCTCCCAGTCCCTCCCACTCCCTCCCCATCTCAGTGGGTAACCACAAGCCTATTCTCCAAGTCCACGATTTTCTTTCAGTGGAAAGTGTCCTTTGTGCTGTATATTATATTCCAGATATAAGTGATATCATGCGGTATTTGTCTTTCTGATTTACTTTGCTCAGTATGAGAGTCTCTCGTTCCATCTATGTTGCTGCAAATGGCTTTATTTTGTTCTTTTTTATGGCCAAGTAGTATTCCATTGTGTATATATACACCACATCTTCCTGATCCAATCATCTATCAGTGGACATTTGGGTTGATTCCATGTCTTGGCTGTTGTGAATAGTGGTGCAATGAACACGTGGGTGCATGTGTCTTTTTTAAGTAGAGTTTTGTCCAGCTATATGCCCAAGAGTGGGATTTCTGAGTCATAAGGTGGTTCTATGTATAGATTTCTAAGATACATTCATACTATTCTCCATAGTGGTTGTACCAGCTTACATTCCCACCAACAGTGCAGGAGGGTTCCCTTTTCTCCACACCCCCTCCAGCATTTGTGGATTTATTAATGATCGCCATTCTGATTGGAGTGAGGTGATATCTTATGGTAGTTTTGATTTGCATTTCTCTAATAAATCAGTGATGTTGAGCATTGTTTCATGTGCTTGTTGGCCATCTGATAATACAGGTTTTCTACAGATAAGGAGATTTTCTCTAGTAATCAATCATTTAACGAGAGGAAACTGGAGCTCCCGCTGTAGTGCTATGGGATTGGTGGTGTCTTGGGAGCTATGACACACAGGTTCTATTCCCAGCTCAGCACAGGGATCTGGCATTGCTGTAGCTGTGGCTTAGGTCACAATGTGGCTTGGATCTGATCCTTTGCCTGGGAGCTTCATATGCTACAGAGTGGCAAAAAAAAAAAAAAAAAAAAGGAGGAAACTGGTACATTGTTATCAATAATGTTGATATAAAGAAGTGATTACATAATTTCACATTATTATACCTTTAGTTAGTCTTAATTAAAACTCTACCTACAGAGCTTTGTTGGCATTAGGGTTAGTAAATGTATTTCAGAATAGAATGTCTTTAAATTCATTCTTTAATTCAGCTTTGTTATCTAGCTATGTCTATATTGGTAAATACAGGTAGGAGTTCCTGTGTGGCTAAGCAACTGAAGGATCCGGTATTAACACTGCTGCAGTTTGAGGCCCTGTTGTAGTATGAGTTCAACTCCTGGCCCAAGAAATTCTGCATGCTGCAGGTACAGCCAAAAAAAGACAAAAAACCTAGGTTTTTTAGTATCGAATTTACAGACATTTAAACATCATCACACAAAATGCTCAGAACCATGAATTTTCTGTTTAGTTTTCTCTCTGAATAAGTATCCAGAGGTAAGTGTACTTTTTGTTATTTGGCAAAACTCTTCCTGTTGAATGCATTGCTATCAAGTGAAGAACACTTTTAATTCATTGGTAAAATCATAGAGAGTTTACAATTGAATATCTGAAATAAAAACTTTTTTTATTTTTATTTTTTTTTGCATCATTAACTTAGAAACTTAGACATTCATTTGATGTCTACTATATGCCAGGTAGAGCTTCCAATACCTTAGAAGCTAAGAACATCTAGAGTTGGAAGCAAAGAAAATAAAAATAAAACTACCTAATATTCTCTGTATTAAGCATTTAAAACAAAACTAATTGCTAAGTGTTTTAGATATATTTTCTTTTATTAAATGCATCTATTAAATGCTTACCATTTGATAATCACTATAATAAAAGTTTTATAGATATAAGTTTATTCCTCACAATAATCCTTTTAGAGTAGATACTTTTATTAGTATTGTTTTATCCATTTTACAGATAACAAAAGTGAGACACAGGGAGCCTTATGATATTTTCAAGGTTACACAGCATCTAAGTGGCAGTGCCTGGACTCCACGGCCTTACATTAAGGGTCATGAAAACAAACTCCCAAATTATTACTTTAATTTTATACTTAATATCTGCAGGAGGGTCTTTCATTCTTTTTTTGTTAATGCACAGATGGTAGCAGTACAAGGTAAGAAAACTGTCTTGTGGGACAAGGGAGAAAAGCAAAACCAGAGAATCTAGATGGGAATTCAGGTGTGCTGATGAAGATGATAAAGTATTCTACTGAGATTTTTTGTGAGAACTTGAAAGAGAATATCTAGAGAAGGAAATGATTCAGTAAAACCTCTTTGAGAAGCAAAATCCACAAATTTCCATAATTAGTAGAAAATATAAATGGCTTGTGACAGATAAAGAGACTGGTTCAAGTCTGGCCGCAACATTAGAAAAATAAATGACCCAAAGCAGGGCTCCTAGGTGATATTTTACTCATAACAGCTTCTTCTAAGAAGGTTTTCATAGTTCAGCTCAAAAAGTGTTGCCTTCAGTAGCAGTATCAGTTGTTGCCTGGGTGTCTCTGTCCTCAGAGGAGAGCACAATATGTGGTTTGAAGACATGTTGGCTTTACGTTGGTCAAGGAAATTCTCTCAAGTGAAGAGACGTATTTACCTTGTAACTACATGCTGAGCTTTGTGGCATAGTTTAAACACTGCCTCACCTAATTTTTACAACAAATTTCCAGATGAGTAAATGAAGGCTGTAGTTTTAGATGATACAATACATTGTAGAATCAAGTTTAAACCCAGGAGAGTTTCTTGTACATTTGCAGTGACATGCATATTCCTCTGGGACCTTTCAATCCATTATTTAGTCCATTGGTAGTTTTTATCTTTAAATACTCCCCCCCCAAGTAAAAGATACTTCATTATTTACCTGTTCACAATAAGTGAATGATGAATATGTATTTGCCAACATGAAAGGACATTCTACCTGTATGTGAATTAAATCTGACAGATCATCATATGAAAGAAATGCCCATGCCACCTAAAAACGTGGTGATGTCCTATAAATGTGATCTTCCTCTAGCTGTCAAGTAGTATTAGATGAGGAGAGGATGTGAAACTGTCAAAAACTTGTAGGCTGACAGTGTCATTCAATGCAGATTGTAAAATAAGACAATGGATTCTTTCCAGAGAAGCTGTCTCTTTCTCTGTGGACACGAATCAATAGTGTACTATCACCAAAGCACCAATCTACTTTGGTCATTGTACAGAAAATAATTGGCTATCCTATGAGAGCCTGAATCTAGATATGATCAAGAAAAAAACAAAATTTACATATGTGATTTATAAATAGAATAAGAGATGTTCAGAAAAAAAAGAAGCCATTTTACCTAAAAAATATATATATATATTTACCTAAAAACTAAAACTTTTATATATATATAAACATATATATATATAAACTAAAACTTTTATGTATATATAAAACTATTATCCAAATTGTACCACAAATTTAGAAATAAATATTTGGTCAAGAGATAACATGTTACACCAAGGAAATGACTGAAGAGTCCTGAGCAGATTCATTTTACCTGACTTAATATGGAGATAATATGAGAAGTGATACCAGGCCATTTGAAGGCTGTGAAACTGCAAACTACCATGCAACCCATATGGACATTGGCTTTTCATGAGGCCTTGAGCCATGTGTACCAGAGAAATTTGAGCATTTTGTTTGATAAATGTGACCTTTGATATTGGCAGGGACACCAGACACATCACTCAGAAAGACAGTCTAGGCATATGTTTTATAATCAGTCTACTGTAACAGCTGGAAGTGATTATGAAGAGGATGTGGTTTGTATATAGTATTTGAGGCCCTAATCCTCCATTTAAAATCTACAGGAGACCTCTGAGTTTCTTCATTTGTAGACTTAACAACAAAAAACAAACAAACAAAAAAAACCCAAAGGGAGTTCCCGTCGTGATGCAGCAGAAACAAATCTGACTAGGAACCACGAGGTTGTGGGTTCAATCCCTGGCCTCGCTCAGTGCGTTAAGAATCCAGTGTTGCTGTGAGTTGTGATATAGGTTGCAGCTGCGGCTTGGATCCCTTGATGCTGTGGCATAGGCTGGCGGCCACGGTTCTGATTGGACCCCTAGCTTGGGAACCTCTATAAGCCATGGGTGTGGCCCTAAAAAGACAAAAAACAAGCAAACAAAAATAACAAACATTTGTAGACTTAAAATAGGGTTGCTAGGAGGACTGATTATTTGTGAGGTATAGAATAGTAATCAACAAATGTTGCTACTGTGGTTATTATGAACAAGATTGGAACATCTGCATATGCCTGTCCAGCTTTGTGCTAGGTTCTGTGAGGTATGGTATAATATTTCAGCCATGAGTCTTAGGGAGATGAATCTCTGGTAATCTGGGAGAGGAACACAAAAAATACAACAAAAAGAAGACAGTAGATAAGGGCTAAAATATTGGTCTTTGCTAAATGGCAAAATAGAAGTTTGCTTTTCTTTTTCATTTGTTAAATGTTTTATTATGACTGATTTATAGTGTTCTTTCAGTCTCTGCTGTACAGCAAAGTGACCCAGTCATAAATATATATAAATTTTTTTTCTCACATTGTCTTCCATCATGTTCCACCACAAGTGATTAGATATATAGTTCTCTGTGCTATACAGCAGTATATCCTTCCCATTCACTCCAAAGACAAGAGTTTTCATCTTCTACTAAACCTAGATTTCCAATCCATCCCACTCCCTCCCTCTCCCCCCTGGAAAACACAAGTCTATCCTACATGTCCATCTTTTCTGTTTTGTAGATAAACCATTTGTGCCATATTTTCGACTCCACAGATAAGTGATATCATATGCTGTCTGTCTTTCTGACTTACTTCACTCAGTATGAGAGTCTCTTGTTCCGTCCATTTGCTGCAAATGGCATTGTTTTGTTCTTTTTTATGGCTGAGTAGTATTCAATTGTATATAGGTATCACATCTTCCTAATCTATTAATCCATCGATGGACATTTAGTTTCCCTGTCTTGGATCTTGTGAAGAGTGCTACAATGAATTAAGGGGTGCATGTCTCTTTTTCAGTGAAATTTTTCTCTGTATATATGCCTGAATATATAAGATTGCTGGGTCATATGGTAGTTCTATATTTAGTTTTCTGAGGTATTTCAATACTGTTTTCCATAGTGATTGTATCAATTTACATTCCCACCAACTGTGTGGGAGGCTTCCCTTTTCTCCACATCCTCTCCAGCGTTTGTTATTTGTTGACTTGTTAATCATGGCCACTCTATCTGGTGTGAGGTGGTTCCTCATAGTAGTTTTGATTTGCATTTCTCTAATAAGTAGTGATGTTGAACATTTTTTCACGTTCTGTGTGTCTTTCTTTGGTGAAATGTTTATTTAGGTCTTTTGCCCATTTTTGAATTGGGTTGGTTGTTTTTTGTTGTTGTTGTGGGAGTTGTTTGTATATTTTGGAGATTAAACCTCTGTAATTTGAGTCATTTGCAAAAATTTTGTCCCATTCTGTAGGTTGTCTTTTCTTTTCTTTCTTTTTTTTGGGGGGGGCTTTTCAGGGTCACACCCATAGCATGTGGAGGTTACCAGGGTAGGGGTCAAATCTGAGCAACAGCTGCCAGCCTATGCCACAGCCACAGCAACATCAGATCCAAGCTGCATCTGTGACCTACACTGCAGCTCATGGCAATGCCAGATCTTTAACCCACTGAGTGAGGCCAAGGATTGAACCCGCAACCTCATGGTTCCTAGTTGGATTCGTTTCCACTGCACCATGATGGGAACTCCTTTTCATTTTTTTAATGGTTTCCTTTGCTGCACAGAGGCTTTTGAGTTTAATTAGGTCCCATTGGTTTATTTGTATTTTACTGTCTTTTTCTAGAAGGTGGATCAAACAAGATGTTGCTTTGATTTATGTCAAATGGCATTCTTCTATGTTTTCCTCTAGGAATTTTATAGTGTCTGTCTGATCACAGTTGTTCATGACTTAAATATCTAGCCTTTCTTCCTCTGATATATCACTCTGTCACTTCCAGGTTTGGGGGACATCATCAGCATCCTAAGGCACTTTCCATTTTTATTTATCCTACTGTGGTAAAGCTACAGACTTTCCTAGAGGTTTTCCATTTTGTGACATCCACAGACATAATATCTGCACTTTGCTTATCTGCTGACCAAATCTTGATTATCACCAGACCTGAAATAGATAAGAAAGGGTCAGTTCTCTGGACTATACAGCACAACACTGTCCCTGCACTTCTGACTCCCATATGTCTTTGCACTGTAGACATTTAGTAAATATTTCTTGAAAAGAACTGACTTTCTTATTCTTATCCTCTACAAAATTACTTTAACTTGTGCTTATTTCTATTATAAGCATTTCATTTTCCTGGAAAATTGCTCATGGTTTGTACATTTACCTGAAAATCCTTAATTTGTCTACTTCAGTGCTTTTAGTCTTCAACAATACGACTGGAGTAAGCAATATTGTAAGCTTCTTAAAACAGAAATCTATACACAATAGTGCTCAAAAATTAGCTATCAACCTTTTTTAATCAGGGTATGGAATGCAGTATAGGCAACTTAGCATTTCGAAAATTTTGATGATGTTTTGCCTCAGACCTTTGAAAGAATTGGGGAATACTGGAGAGAGTATCTATAAAATTATCATAAAAAATATTTGTCTGTGTTAGTAATTTGGTGGAACTAACCATTACCAAATACATACAACATGTCTGGCAACGTATATTATTTTACAGAAATAAAAACTGAGTCTGGGGTTTATTTGTTTAAATTATACATATTCTAGGAGTTCCCATCATGGGTTAGTGGTTTAAGAACCCGACTAGTATCCATGAGAATGAGGGTTTGATCCCTGACCTCGCTCTGTGGGTTAAGGATCCAGCATTGCTGTGAGCTGTGGTGTGGGTCGCAGACACGGCTTGCATACGTCATTGCTGTGGTTGTGGAGAATGCCTGCAGCTACAGCTCTGATTTGACCCCTAGCCTTGGAACTTCCATGTGCCACAGGCATGGCCCTAAAAAGACAAAAGGCAAAAAGATAAAAAAAATTATACATATTCTAAATGGGATTGTCATAATTAAAATACAAATATATTTGATATCATATCCTTTAAAATATAAAGTGAAATTAATAAAAGTTGACAATAATTTATATGATTTTAAAGAAATGAGCAAGTGAAAAAACTGAGAATGCTGTAATTTTTTTTTTTTTAATTTCAGGCACAACTATTTTTACAGGGATAGATACAAACTGATGTATTGTCCAAATGTGAAGGAGGGACTAGGAGAGAATTGTGGCCTCTTTCTCATTTTCTTTCTATTTGTTCTTTTCTCAAATCACAGGGCTTTATTTGAAACATTTCTTCTAAAGACTTTTAGAGCATATTATTTTGCCTTTATTCTGAAAAGTATCTTTGCTTTTTACTGCTTGCTTTCTATTATTACCTTGCAACACATTCCATGCTGTCCTTTGTCAAATCTCAATGGTGTGGCAGTTTGCTTTTATGATTACTTAGTATCAGACCTGGCTTATTTTTTCTGCTGTTCACTTTTTCAAATAAACATCTGTATGTGTTTTTTTCTTCCTATTTTTGTCAATGCTATTTATCTTCCTACAAATTCTAACTTATGGTTGTATCTGACTTTGAGCAAATAGAATTGAAAACTTCTGGAGTATCAATTCATTGAGTCTAATTTGTACATCTCTCTCTGTACATTTCTGAGCCCTCATCAGCTGTGGAGCTGAACGCTGGATCCTGCCAAATGAAACCAGGATTTTTTGGCTGAATTTAATCCTAAGGTTAGCCTAGGCTTGTTACATTTAATAATTTACATACCCGACTGCAGAAAAACCTATAATAAATTAGAAATAGACTTATTGATCATGTGATTAATTGATACCCTGAATATCAATCAAAGGTATATTTTTTACCTTTTTAATAACATTTTATAACATTTTTATGTTTAACATTCACTTCTTTTCAATTCTTGATGTTAAAATATCTCAATGTTAGTAAAAAACAAAAAATCTGAAAGTGCTCCATTTGTCTATTAGGATCCAGGACATCTCTCTTTCCTAGTTTAGTGCCCTGATGCTTAGCTACTGCACACAAGCCAGCTAACTGTGCATACAGGTACCAAAGTTATCACCTGAGCTACTTTCAGATAGAATTACTACTTCTTATTTCCAGAGAAAAGTAACCATAAATTCCTGCCTCAAAAGTAATAGTAACAGGGTGGTGGAAATTTAATAATAATAACAACCATGTGTTAATTATTTTAAGCTACAGGGTGTTTAAGAACAGGTTATTGTCACAAATTCACTCTATGCATCCTACTGAGATTTTTCCATGTACCTATCTGTTGCCTCTTCATTCTAAATTGTTACTCTCCTCCTTTTCTCATCCATCTTATATCTTCTTTACTTCTTGTCTCACAGGTTATCAAAGCATTTCTCAAAGTTTTTTGGTCATCATTATCATAGATACTAAGATGAGAATATCTTCCTGTTTGCCCAGTTTTCAGAAATGCAATTGCTGGATATATATTAGGAGAAAGGGAGTCCTATGGCTGAATGCCTAGCAAAACCTTTTAACATCTTTGACTGAATGACATCTCCAGTTTTGCCTGGGCAAAGAAATTAGCTTTTAGAACACTGATTCACTGGTTTATTTGGGGGATATATATAAAGGAACTTCTGATTCCTGTAATTAATAAATTAAAATATCACATTTCACATATTTTAGGCAAAATAATGAATGTTCAACTGTATTGTGTATTCATCTTATTTTCAGAATTTTATACTTATTGGAAATAAAGCTTATGAACATGAATTGATTGTATATTCAGAGGTCTTTTCTGACCTGGATTCCAGAGATTTGATAATTTAAAAATTGCAAATGAAGGGCTTTGAAATTATAGCTTGTTCTGTGCATTAAGATAGCTGGTTGTCATCTCCTCTAGCACTAAGTTCCTTTTCATAATAACTTACCACTCCTGATTAGGACTGTGGGAATGGACAGTACAATACCGGCTGCAAAAATCAACAGAAAAAGAAAAGTCTGAAGTTCTGGAATAATCTGTAGTGTGAAATATATTAATAATTCAACTAAAACTAAAAGGTCATCCACAGCTTGAGGTTGAGGACATTGTCTCTGTGGGAAGGCCCCCTCCTGAGAATGTTTATCCAGAAGATTGCACAGTGGGTGACATCTCCTCCTGTATTGGGCAAGTGCCAGGAGACACCCCCCCCTCCCCCGATACCACAATAAGGTATAAATATGGAGCTGATGAGCATTTGTGTCCCATCAGGTAGAAGGTTCTTGGGGACTTTCTATCCCACCTTGCCGTCTAATGCTGGCCAAATGTCTTAGAATCTTCCTGCTGTTTTAAGCTTCTCTAATATGCAGCTGTTGTCTTAGTATTTAGCAATGGCAATTTTGTGAAACTTGCCTAAGAAATTCTTCTTGTGACTAGAAAAAAGTTATGGGAAAGAACAGAAATATTAACATGGCTACATTAGAGGAACTGTTTTCCATACTGGAAATACATGATGGATGCTGACTTTAAGACTTTCAAGATCTTCCTCACAGAGCCTTCCCTACTTATAGAACTTGATGTGGCTTCTTGTACTTCCAATCATGCTCACTAGAGCAAGGGTCTCTTAGCAAGGCTCTGAAATAGAAAGTGCACCTATAGACAGGTAAAAAAAGTCCAGGAAATCTAGTGGTCCAAAAGTGACTAGGTTTTTGCCTCTTAAGGGGAAATAATTCACTTCAACAAAAACACTTTTCTTATAGTTGTATATGTTTAGGAATAGCCCATTATTTCAGAAAATGTTTGAAAGACAGTAATTTCCCAGTGTAAGCCCACAATTTTTTTTAATCCATTACACACTGATTCTGCTTTCTATCCCTTTTAGAATGTGTCTATATCTTCATCTACCTCATGCTGAAAATTTTGTGAATTTATAACTCCACCGCAACACTACTACAATTCTTTTTTCTTTTCTTCATGTTTAGTGGCATTTTGTTTTAGGAAAAAGAGGTTAGATTTACAGCCTTAGGTATGAAATGTGTCTCTTTTGAAAAGCAAAATAAATATTGTATAGATAGTGAGAGAATTTGTACAACTGCAGGCAAGAAGCGGTATCTTCTCCTGTGGGCTCCTCAGCATGTGGATTCCTGCCAGCACCTGCTGACATTTTTGATAACAATAAGAGTGGCCAAGAAAGCAACTGAAGAACTTGTGGCTAAGTGGGAAAAAATGGATAACAGAAATAGAAAAGTATAATTAATTATTCTTTCTGGAATAAATGGAATCAGAGCATTGGAGCAGAGATAACCCAGATTGTCAGTGCTTAGGGTTGTCTTCAATAAAATTTGCTTTTCTGTTTGATTCATTTGTATATCTCAGAAAATAGGAAGATTATTCTATCCACAGCACAATTTTAGATAATATTGGAAGATGCAATGTATAAAACCTAGAACTCTGCCTGGAATAATAGTGGTTAAATTTTAAGTATGGAGTTATTGCTACAGAAAATAAGTAACATAAGAATTCAGGATTAAAAAAGTCAACATTAGGCCAGGTGGATGGGAAACCTTCATGGGAATAGATAGAACTTGAACTTAACCTTGAATAATAAGTGGACTTTTTTTTGATAAACATAGAGGGGGAAAGTGGCAAAAGAAGCTCTGAAGGTGCAACCAGGAAGAGGTTGGGAAAAAAAAAAGAGTCTGTTCTCAGGTGGTAAAGAGATCACCAACACTTGATGGATGCAGTCCATCCATCCCAAGGAATATGAATCCAGCTGTGGTGGCTCAACAGCTGAAGAAGTCAGCCTTTGCTTTAGAGAATGGATAGTGGTTAAATGGTAACTTTTAAAGGAATTTATCTTTCTGGCTCCTCTAGACAGTGAGAGAGAGTGATAATTTGTTTGATTACAAAGTAAGAAAGAGGCATTTAAGAAGGTAAGATCTTGAAAGGCAAATTTGGAAGGAATGAATTGATTCTGATCATTTGCCTGAGGATACTTTGAAGGTAGAATTCCTTCCATCTTAAAGTATTCACACTAGGAAATGTCCTTTTTGTAAGATAAGATGAGAGGATCTGGAAATAAAGATGTTACTACTGTGCTGAATCATCTTTCAAGAAATTATAAGTTAGATCATTACAACAATTTTATGAGGTAAGTGTCATTATGTTCACTTTAAAGATGAAGACTTTCAGCTTCAAGGAAGTTACTTGGCTTGTCCAAAGTCCCACAGATACAGGATGGCAGCTGGTGTTTAACCACAAGAGTTGCCCTCACTCTCTTTCCACTAGCCTGCATTACCCTTACCATATTATGTGGGTAGAGAGTACAAAACAACAGTGACAGTGATTGTGAAACTTAAACATTTTTTCTAAAGGATAATCATCACACACATGAAATTAAACCAGCAGATGTGAGATATGATATAGTTTAGTGCTCTTCTGCAAGTGATAGTTATGGTTAGATAAAGTTTGTGCTTCTTTTCTCATCCATCCCATCAATAAGCACTACTATAATGCTAGCTCTCCATATTTGTAACATTTATAGGGTGTTTTAAAAATGTTTTCATTTTTATTTATTTATTTGTCTTTTTGCCCTTTCTAGGGCTGCTCCTGTGGCATACGGAGGTTCCCAGACTAGGGGTCTAATCGGAGCTGTAACCACCAGTCTATGCCAGGGCCACAGCAACGTGGGACCCAAGCCGCGTCTGCAACCTACAACACAGCTCAAGGCAACGCTGGATCCTTAACCCACTGAGCAAGGCCAGGGATCGAACCCGCAACCTCAGGGTTCCCAGTTGGATTCGTTAACCACTGCACCATGACAGGAACTCCTAAAAATGTTTTTAAATAGTCCTCTTAAAAACTCTTTAATAGCAGGTAGGATATGGGCATTATTTCCAATTTTGAAAAGAAAAACCAAGATTCAAGAGGTGCTAAGTGGTAGAGTTATCAGCCGAATCCAGTTTTTGTTTCTAACTCTACTGGTGCACTTAGTTCTACTAAGTGTCTCAAATACCAGCATTACATTCGCTATGTTGGCTTTTGGAAAGATGACTAGTTGTGATCTCTTATCCTTGCTTTGTATCTGCCCATTACAGCTATTGCAGCTTGAAATACTTTTCTAAACTTTATTCAAAATACTCCTCTACTTATAATCATTTTTAAAATCATTTTATAATCCAGAGTAGTTCACATTTCCCACTTAGCTGTTCTTGGAATGGTTCTTAGGTTACATTTCTAATTGTGTCTAATTTTTCAGTTACTACTTTTAAAATTTCTCAAAAAATATAAAACCACCACCCCTTCACATCAAACAGGATAAAAGAATGTTAATAGCCCTGATTAGTACATATTAGGACTAGGAATCTGGCATCAGGGGAAGCATTTATATGTTTTATTTCTCTTTGCTTTAAGTGCAGCCAAGGTTAATTATTCACTGAATAATTTCATGTTATTGAAAGGGCAGACAAACAATACAGAGAACAATCCTGGTTTCTTAAATTACACTAATCTTTCCTTATGGATAATATGGGTAATAGCCTCCTTTTAAAACTAAATGAGGAGTTCCTGTTGTGGCGCAGCAGAAACGAATCTGACTATGAACCATCAGTTTGTGGGTTCGATCCCTAGCCTCGCTCAGTGGGCTTAAGGATCCGGCATTGCCATGAGCTGTGGTGTAGGTTGCAGACACGGCTCAGATCTGGTGTTGCTGTGGCTGTGGCATAGGCCAGCAGCTATGGGAACCTCCATGTGCCACTGGTGTGAACCTAAAAAGCAAAGAAAAAAAAAGAAATAAAAGAAAACTAAATGAGTTTGCTTATTGGACTTACTCTTGTCACAGACTTGCTCTTGCTTTTAGCACCCATAACCCCTCAAAGGACATTTAGAACCTCATGCTGCTTTTTCCATAGCCTTTGCACCTTGCAGCCGTGTAGAACCATGGCAGAAGGTGAAGGTCAAACCATTTGGCATTTCTCACACCAGATGGCAGAGTTTTTATAGGAAGGGGGTGACAGCAGCCCCTCTCTGAGAGCAAGAGTGATAGAGAAGGAGCATGCATTTCATATCCACATTTGTGTAATGCAAGGCTGGGCCTGTAGGGCCCCCTGTTGCTGCATTCTTCACTGTTAATCTGTTGTCAGGGGAATAGCTTGCTGAAAAAGCCTGGTGTTTTCCTATTATAAGCAGAGGAGACCTAAGGTAGTCCTGAGAGGTATTGCCTCTCTAAGAAAAACAAACAACGATATGGAATCATCCTCAGCATTAACTACATTTAAAAGCATTCACCAGTCTTGAACAGTTACCACCACTGATAATGAAATAAGGTGAAATTTCCTCATTAAGAAAACAATGTAACTTTGAGATTAAATCAAAATAATTGAAAGCTAGTGTAGGGGAGCAAAATTTATCTCCCCAAGATGTATCTCTTTAGTGGCTGATTATTTTAGGCTGATTATTTTAAAGAAGCAGAAAACCCAGGAAGTTTTTCTTGTTATCTCCCCCTAACTGCCTGGAAGAATTTAGATAGGAGCCCTGTTCCTACGAAGGAAGCGATCAGATAAATAGTTCTAGTATGAACTAGGTGTGGCAGACAGGAAGGAATCTATCAAAATCTGTTAAAACTTCTCTTTCTCATTGTCTCTGAATGACCCAGAAAATATTTACTTACCGAACATTCGCTTTCCATCTCCATGTGAATTGCTTCCTCCCCTTTGAAATCCCAGACCACTACCTCCAACATTCTCTTTTGTCTATAGCTGAAGATGATATTTAAACTGAGGGTTGAAACCATTTTGGTGAATTACTCAGTTTCTCTGGCTTTCTCCCATGTATACATTTATTAATCTTTGTTTGATTTTTCTCCTGTTAATTTGTCTCATGTCAGTTTAATTCTTAGACCAGCTAGAAGAACCAAGAAAAATAGAGGACAATTTTTTATTCCACAACATAAGGTAACAATGGAAAGATTCCCATGGCTTTTTGATACCACAAGGGCTCTATGCAATTGAAAAAGAAAAAATACTACCACAAAAACAGTAGCAGAAAAAAGCACATGAGGAATGAACATCAACTAAATCAATAGGAAAAATCATCTCCCCTTAATATAACATCAAGGAAGCTCTACTGGAAAATAAAAAAACATTTTGTAATACCTCTTATCAGGGGGATATACAGAAGCAAAGGCAACCATTTTTAAAACTATAGAAAATTACACTCGAATTTAAAACAAAAATTAATAATCTAGTTGACAAAGACCTATGGAAGGTGCTTATGGGTTTCATGGGGGAAATAAAATCAATGAAAAAATGAACATATTGCATTTATACACAACCTATGTTTTATGTTATTCCTAATCCTAACACAATAGTTTTGTTATTCCAAATGATTAAGGATCTACTGTAGTTTACCAAGATTTTTGTGGGATGTGATACAGAATGACAACTCAATATTCTGCCAGGTTTTTTTGTTTTTTTTGCAGCTGCACCCATGCATGGCACATGGAAGTTCCCAGGCCAGGGGTCGAATTGGAGCTTCAGCTGCAACCTGTGCCAGTTTGTGGCAATGACGAATCCTTAACCTACTGAATGAGTCCAGGGATCAAACCTACATCCTCACAGAGACAACACCAGATCCTTAACCCACTGACTCACAATGGGAACTCCAATATTCTGCAGCTCTTCACAAAAAATTTTGAAAGCATTGGCTAGGGAAGGACAAGTAATTTTCTTTCTACCTTTCTATGTTTTTTACTGAGAGATCCCCATAACGAAAAGATTAATAGGAGAAAAAGAAACAGAAGTGTAATAATGTGAATATCTCCTGTGTATGTGGAGATGCCAAGGAAAACTGAATAACTCCCCAAGAGGCCCAAGCCATCATCTTAAATACCATCTCCAGCTAAAGACAAAAGAAGAAGTTAGGGTGTGGGGCAGTCAGTTATGGGTGTTATCAAGAAAAGTACAGTATAGCAGCAATATGACTCTTACTCAGATTTAGGTCATTTCCTTCTCCACTGATAAGTGTGTTTTAAACTTTGAAGCTTTTGCACAACAAAGCAAACCACAAACAAAATGAAATTACAACCTACACAATGGGAAAAATTATTTGCAAATGATGCTATCAACAAGAAATTAATTTTCAAAATCTACAAACAGCTCATATAGCTTAATATAAAAAACAACAAAACAAAACAAACAACCCAATCAAAAATGATCAGTAGACCTAAATAGAGATTTCTCCAAAAAAAAAAAACCATGGAGATGGTGGCAGACATATGAAAAGATGCTCAATATTGCTAATTATTAGAGAAATGCAAATCAAAACTACAGTGAGGTATCATCTCACACTAGTCAGAATGACCATCATCAAAGAGTCTACAGATAATAAAAGGCTGAAGAATGTGTGAAGAAAAAGGAACTCTCCTATACTGCTGAGAATGTAAATTGGTGCAGCCACTATGGATAACAGTATGGAGGTTCCTCAAAAAACTCAGAGTTCCCGTTGTGGGGCAGCAGAAATAAATCAGACTAGGAACCATGAAGTTGCAGGTTCGATCCCTAGCCTCACTCAGTGGGTTAAGGATCTGGTGTTGCCGTGAGCTATGGTATAGGTCACAGACACGGCTCAGATCCTGCATTGCTGTGGCTGTGGCATATGCCAGCAGCTGTAGTTCCAATTGGACCCCTAACCTGGTCATTTCCATATGCCACGGGTATGGCCCTAAAAAGCTAATAAATAAATAAAATAAATAAATAAGTAGTAAATAATTAAAATAATTACTATATGATCCTGCAGACCCACTTCTGGGCATTTATTTGAAGAAAAGTCTAATTTAAAAGATACTTGTATCCCAGTGTGCATTGCGGCCCTATTTACAATAGCCAAGACATGGAAGCAACCTAAGTGCCCACTGACAAATGAATGGATAAAGAATGTGTGGTACATATATACAATGGAATACTACTCAGCCCTCAAAAAATAATGAAATAATGCCATTTGCATCAATGTAGATCGACCTAGAGATTATCATACTAAGTCAGAAAGAGAAAGAAAAATACTATATGATATCACTTACATGTGGAATCTAAAACATGGTATAATGAACTCATTTGCAAAATTGAAATCAACCCCGACATAGAAAACAAACTTATGTTTACCAAAGGAGAAGAGGTGAGGAGGAATAACTTGGGAACTGTGATTAATAGATACACACTACTATATATAAAACAGATAAACACCAAGGGCCTACTGTCCTACTGTATAGCACAGGGAACTATATTCAATAACTTGTCATGGTCTATAATGGAAAATAATCTGAAAAAAAATATCTGAATCAGTTTGCTGTACACCTGAAACTAACACAACATCATGAACTAACTACATCAATTTAAAAGTGGTTTAAAAATATTGTTTAAAAGAAAAAGAGTTTCTGGAGATTTGGTCATCTTTTTCTTCCCAGTACAGAGAGGACAGATGACACCCTTAAAAATGGACGTTTCCCTTACAAATGTATATGTTTCCTACAAAAGAATAATTTATACTCAATTTTCAGCTTCTCCTGTATCTGTTGTTTCTTAAAAATCATCAACCTAAAAAATCCCTTATGCCAAAGAGACATATTTTAGGCTGATAAATTCTGCTTCCTTCCATTTGTCTGTCACAAGAAAAGAACAAATACACCTGGCAAGTTTTGCGAATATATGTTTTATGTTGACTTAAACATGTATTTTTGAAAGAATGAGGGTCAGGCCTGGCTAATACTCAACTGTAAGCTGAATTGGGTATTGATAGCTAACATCCTTTATCACTGGTCAATATCCAGACAGAATCAGTTAAATTAGGTAATTACCTATTAATTATTAATAATTTAGACTATTACCCTGAGATTGGGCACCTGGTGGATTTATTACCTTTTTATTTTGATATAATATGAATTACTGTAACATATTCCCTTTTAGTCTTAACATATTATCCTTTTATCTAATTTTCTTATTGCTTTTGTTTTATTTATTTATCTGTTCCATGGGAATCTTTCTTCAAATAGTTTGAACCTGGTAAACCTAGGTTGTTTACTCAGTTTTAAGAGTGGGTACTTTGAAAACAGTTGGAATCATTGAATGTATTGAAAACAGTTGGAATCATTGAATGTATATGGGTTTATCTACTCTGAGTTTTGCTGTAGGGTGATTTATCAGGTCAGATGCTTCTTTGAGGAGCCTCTGAGGTCTTTAATTTCAGTTACCCCCCAGAAACTGTCAGATTTCCTGGAAAAGGACCTTTTAGTTTCTTGTTTGGAGGGAATAGAATTAATTTCCATATCTGAAAGCAGAGTCAAGAAATGGAGTTGAATTTAGGCCTTAGTATTCAATATGTGTGTGTTCTCTTCACCCTGTTACTGGTATAGTGTCCTTACCCTCAACCTGTAACCAACCCCAAGATCCTCTATATTAACCTCTGCAAAGTATAAACTTCTAGACTTAAGATAGGGGGGAGGATATTTTGTAGGGGAGAACTAACTGCATGTTGAGGAATTTATTGTCAGGTCTACCTTCATTCCCTTTTGCCGACATACCTTTTGCCTGAAGTTCTTTGTGGGGAATCAGCAATGTACAGCCGATTATATCTATACTTTTCTGACTGCTAGGTCAATTTCAGGCTCTACATTTCAGTTTCTAAAATTTTATCGTTTTTTTATTCTATTGTATTGCTTTTTGTGATTATATGAAATTTGAAACATCTTTTACTGTTGTTTGAATAAAGTTGTTGAAGGGAAGCAAAGTAAACTTTATACATTCAGTGCACTGCCATTACCCAAATGGACTTAAAATCAGTGCTTTGAGAAATACTCAAGTATGGGGAAAATCTCTATATATTTATCAGTCCTGTAATTTTTTTTTCCTTCTTGAGGACAAAGATGCTATAGCTTTTGAAACATTTATTATTCTTTCTTGTGAAAGAATATCATAAATTATATCACAATGTCATAATTGTTATAAGAACTGAAAGTTCTTTTATGTTTCAGGTCCCTCTGAAAGCAAATTATCTGCTTTCCTACAGGATAGAGATTATTATTCCTTACTATGTTAATAATCTGGTACATAGAAAAGTACCCAACATAGACCTTTAATCTCCTGAAAAATTACTACCTTATATCAAGACTATGAAATTAATCCCTTACCGTCTTTTTCCCATGTCATTAAATTCTGAACTATTAATATTAGGTACTAATAATAAGTATTAAATTTTATGTATACTGAATGAGTGTCTCCACTTTGAAAAGGTTGCTCACCCCTTCTCTTTCAACCAACATTTCCTTTGTTGGATTGGTCTTCCTAATTATTAGAGAAAAGCTACTTTAAAAAATATGATTAGCTAATTATGTTTAGTATATTTTTAAACTTATCTACTCTTGCAAAGCAAAGTACCCCAAAACCTAGTGGCTGAAAACAATTTATGATGCTCACAACTTTGTGAGTCTAAGAATTCTGGAAGGGCCTGGCTAAGTGGCTTGTCTCTGAGTCATTTGATATCAGGGTACCTCCAATGTATGGGCTCTGTTCCAGAATGACATTTTTTCACTCACATGTCTGTCACTGAAGTAGTCTTCGCTGTCTCTCTTTCCACCTGACATCTTATGTTCTGTGTCCTTTTCATGTATCTTGGGATCTCAGAGCATGACAGTCTTAGGTTAATAAGACTTTCTGCATAGCAGTTGGCTTCCCCCAGAGCAAATGTTCTATGAGCAAGGCAGTGTTTCACAAGGCAGGACGGAAAAGCTGACCTCAGCCTAGAAAGTAGGATAGCATTAATTAATGTTACATTCCATTGATCAGAACAATCACAGTCTACCCATACTCAAGGGAAGATGACGTAGTGACCATCTCTAATCAATCTCTTTCTCTCTCTCTCTCACTCACACCCACATACCATATACATACATATATACATAGACACACACATATATACATATACTACAAAAAGATTTGGCCATATATATACTACCTATAAAGCAATATGGCCAATTTCATAACCTCAAGCAATACATGTTATAATCCTCTGCAAAATTGATGACAAAAGTCATAAACACCTGCCTTATATAGGAGTACCAGAGGTCCCTCCCCTCTTTTTACTATTATTGTCTAATGATTTCATTTTGGAAGAAGTTCTCCCATAGCTATGACTGTTATCACTTCAGATCCCAGAGCAGGGGAGAACAAGACTTCAAGGGGTGAATTTTCTTAAGAGCTACTAACATACCTGCCTCTGCTGAGAATGTCGGTCCTATCCCCAGAGGGTATGGCTGTGTATGGACGATTCCCCACATGCCATTAAGATAGCAGAGCAGGAATATAAGGTGTCTCTGCCAAGGAAATGTCATCTTTCAAAGCAGCAGCAGAGGCAGGCACTATGGTGGCAGTTTATTATACCAGAAAAAAATAATAGCCTCACAGAAGAGACATGATCTGAGCTGATCTATCTGCTTGACCTTATACAAATACTTATATTTTCTATGTGCTCTCATTTATAAAGTGGAGCCAGTAATTTTGCTTCTAAGGGATTGTTGTGAGACTGCAATAAGAACACTCATATTGACTCAAATTATCAGAAAAGAGCAGGATATGGGTTTTTGACCATCATTATTAACATTATTATTATTAAGGAATAATATAAAAGTGTAGTTGTATAGCCAGCTATAAAGTTGACATGCTTTAGCGTTTATTATATCTTCCATATTAATATTTAATGTCAAAATATATTGGGTTGTATAACAGCATTTTACAGAATCCTTGAATCAGTGCCAGCTACAAGTACACTGAAATAATAATTACTATAAGGATCTTTTAAAAATAATTTCAAAACTTCCCATAGGATGAATACTACAGGGTATCATTACCATCCCTCTGATATCTTTTCACATGGAAATCTACTGAGGTTTTGTCCTAAAACCCCCTTATGAGATTTGTTTGTCTTGAGTTGCAATAAATCCAAGCTTTGCTTGGAGGCTGTGATGCAGGAAGTCTGTTCCTTTCTTTGCTTCTATCTGGACGGCCTGTTCATTAGGATGTGATCCTGTCAGTATGAATATTATTATCATCACCCTCATCATTTCACATATTCTAATCACATGTTGGTTTCAGAAAATGAAAAAAAAAAAAAAAAAGAACCGGAAACAAAAACAACCCACAAAAAAACCTACTTCAGCCTGCATCCCTGACTTTAGTCATGTACCAGTTTGAAAGTGACCTGTTGGTATTAAAAGAGACTAAATATAGTGATGCGGTTGGGAGAGTGTAAGCTATCACCATCCCTAGGAAAGTAACACAAACCAATATAGCCAGTATTTGCAACACAACATGTGGCACAGTGACATCACCTGTAAATTAATTCTTGGTATCCAGGAAGGTGTGCTCTCTCACCTGTGGCCTGGAACTTGAGGTCCTAAAACAATGCACTTACTAGAAATTGTTTCATAAGAACAGGGAACCAGCTTCAGAGACACACAGATCTGGCTCTATTGCTTAATGGTTTTGTGCCTTAGGGAAAGAGAGTTAAGCACTCTTATTCTTGGATTATTAAGCTGTATAATTATTATATCATAAAATTATTAGGAAGTTAAAATAAGAAAATATATGTAAACTCCTAAATACCTGCACTTTCGTCTTCAGCAATAATTTATATATAACCCCTCTTCTTTAAAAGTTATTGTCACACAGACACCCTCACCCAAATTATTTTGAAGCAGTTACTAGATGTAGTACATCATTGCATCTTGAAATATTTCAGTAAATGCCTATAACACTCAAGAAATTTCTTAATAACATAACCTTTGTAAAATTATGAAACCTAAATTATTAACAATAGTTAGTATTATTAATGGTAATCCATATCATAAACTATTTCAGCCAGTATTCATATTTCCCAAACCTCTTATAATCATTATCTATTTATAGTCTGTATATTTGCCCTGGGATCAAAATAATGTCCAATACTCATTGCTATGTCTTTTAAATGCCTTTTTAAAAATGTTTCTTCTTTTAGAATAATTTTAGATTTATAAAGAAGACGCAAAGATAGAGAGGGTTCCTGAATGTCCTTTAGTCAGTTTTTGCTAATACTAGCACTTTATAAAACCATGATACATCAAAACTAAGAAATTAATATTGATACAGTATTATGAACTAAAAAACTGACTTTATTAAAATATAACATTTCTCACTGATCCAAGATTCATCCTGGGAGCTAACATTATATTTAGGTTTTAGGCTCTTTAAAACTCTAGTTTCCTCTTACATCTTTTTTCTTTCTCACAATATTTTTCTGTGAGAAACCAGAAAATTTTTCTGGCAAAGGTTTTCCAATGTAAATTGAAGTTATATGTTTGTGCTATTTTAAACATATTTCTCTATACCTCGAATTCATCATAAATTGGTATTAGATCTAAGGGTCTGATTAAATTTGGGTTAACTTTTTCAAAAAAAAATTGGTTAGTATTGGATAAACTGCTTAACAGGGAATGTTTTGTACTTCCACAAAGAGATTTGAAAGTCTGGTTTTCCCTTTTTCTGATGTTATCACTAACTGGTAATCATTATTTAGTTTCATTAATCCATTAGAGGGCGACAGACTAGTGTTATTCTACCTCGCTTTATCATTTTTCATTGTGTATCATTTGAAATATTTCCAAAAGGAGGAAATTCTCCCCTTCAACTGTAGTATAGCTCATGTATTAAACAAATGAACAAAAAAACAAAAATATTTCATTTCCCCCCCATGTTTACTTGTTTCATTGTGGTAATTTGGTCATTTCCTGGCATATTTCCATGATTTTATTTATAATGTACTCTATTTTCAAGGTTCTAATTCAGTATTCTTTATATATTTTTTTATTGAAAGACTGTTGATTTAGAGCAAACTTACAGAAAAAGTAATCATAAAGAACAGAGTTCCTTCCCAAATATTCCCTCTCCTTACAGAGTTTCTTCTATTATTAACATCTTACACTAATGTAGTACATTTGTTACAAGTATTGAATCAGTAATGATACATTATTACAACTAAAGTCAATAGTTTACATTAGGGTTCACTCTTTATGATGTTCATTTCTACTGGTCTTGACAAGGTATAACTTTATCAGATAAGTGGTTAACAAACATTTTTCAGTGTATGGATTATCTTTTCATTCTCTTAGGAATGTCTTTCACAGAGCATTTTTTTTTAATTAAGTTCAACTTATTATTTTTTCCTATTATGGATTATACTTTTCATATTGTATATAAAAAGTCATTGCCAAATACAAGATCTCCTAGATTTTCTCCTGTTATAAAAAGTGTGTACATTTTACATTTTATTATTAGGTCTATAATCCATTTTGAATTGTTATTTGTGAAAGATATAAGGTCAGTGTCTAGATCACTTTTCTGTATGTAAATATCTAGTTGTTCCAGAATCATTTGTTGAAAACCTCTCCTTATTTATTTATTTATTTATTTATTTATTTAATATAATGATTTTTTTTCCATTTTAACTGATTTACAGTATTCTGTCAGTTTTTTTATTATTATTTTTAATAGTTATTTCCCCAGTGCATTTTTTTTCCTACTGTACAGCATGGTGACCCAGTTACACATACATGTACACATTCTATTTTCTCACATTATCATGCTCCATCATAAGTGACTAGACATAGTTCCCAGTGCCACACAGCAGGATATCATTGCTAATCCATTCCAAAGGCAATAGTTTGTATCTATTAACCCCAACCACCCCACTCCCTCCCCCTCTCCCTTGGCAACCACAAATGTATTCTGCAAGTCTGTGATTTTCTTTTCTGTAGAAAGGTTCATTTGTGCCTTATATTAGATTCCAGATATGAGTGATATCATATGGAATTTGTCTTTCTCTTTCTGACTTACTTCACTCAGGATGAAAGTCTCTTGTTCCATCCATGTTGCTGCAAATGGCATTATGTCATTCTTTTTTATGGCTGAGTAGTATTGCATTGTGTATATATACCACTTGTTCCTAATCCCATCATCTGTTGATGGACATTTGGGTTGTTTCCATGTCTTGGCTATTGTGAATAGAGCTGCAATGAACATGCAGGTGCATGTGTCTTTTTTAAGGAAAGATTTGTCTGGATATATACGCAAGAGTGGGATTGCTGGGTCATGTGGTAGTTCTGTGTATAGATTTCTAAGGTACCTCCATACTGTTCCCCATAGTGGTTGTACTAGCTTACATTTCCACCAACTGTGCAGGAGGGTTCCCTTTTTTCCACAACCATCCAAATCAAATACCTGGGAATATACATGATGAAGGAGGTAAAAGACTCATATGCTAAAAACTATAAAACATTAATCAAGGAAATTAAAGAAGATGTAAAGAAATAGAAAGATATTCCATGCTCCTAGGTTGGAAAAATTAATATTGTAAAAATGGCCATGCTACCCAAAGCAATCTACAGATTTAATGCAACCCCTATCAAATTACCCATGACATTTTTCACAGAACTAGAACAAACAATCCAAAAATTTATAGAACCACAAAAGACCCAGAATTGCCAAAGCAGTTCTGAGGGACATAAAACAAATAGGAGGCATAACTCTCCATGATTTCAGACAATATTACAATGTCATAGTCATCAAGGTGTGTGGTACTGGTAGCAAAAGAGACCAATGGAACCAAATAGAGAACCAGAAATAAACCCAGACACCTATGGTCAATTAATCTTTGGCAAAGAAAGCAAGAACATAAAATGGGAAAAAGACAGTCTTTTCATCAAGTATTGCTGGGAAACTTGGACAGCTGCTTGCAAATCAATGAAACTCACTCCATGCATGAAAATAAACTCAAAATGGCTGAAAGACTTAAATATAAGATAAGACATCATCAAACTTCTGGAAGAGAATATAGACAAAACATTCTCTGACATCAACCTTACAAATGTTTCCTCAGGTCAGTCTCCCAAAGCAACAGAAATAAAAAAATAAACCAATGGGACCTAATCAAACTGACAAACTTTTGCACAGCAAAGGAAACCAAAAAGAAGACAAAAAGACAACTTACAGAATGGGAGAAATAGTTTCAAATGATGCAACTTACAAGGGCTTAATCTCTAAAATATGCAAACAACTTAAACAACTCAACAGCAAAAAAAAAAAGCCAACAATCCAATGGAAAAATAGACATTTCTCCAAGGAAGTAAAGCAGATGGCCCACAAGCACATGAAAAAATGCTCAACATGACTGATTATTAGAGAAATGCAAATCAAGACTAACATGAGGTACCACCTCACACTAGTCAGAATGGCTGTCATTAATAAGTCCACAAATAACAAACACTGGTGGGGTTGTGGAGAAAAGAGAATCCTTCTCCATTTAATTTCTTCTGCTTGTCAGATCCATTTCCTATATTTGTGTGAATCTGTTTTTGGGCCCTCTATTCTGTTCCATTGATTTATTTCTGTGTTTTTCCGCCAGTACCACATTTCTTGATCATTGTAGCTTTATAGTAAGTATTGAAGTCATGTAGTACCAGTGCTCTAACCTTTTTCTTCTTCCTTTTTACTGTGTTGTCTACTCTGGTTTTATCCCAGAGAAACATTAAAATCAATTTGTTGATATCCATAAAAAATATGCTGGGATATAGAGTGGGATTGGGATTGTATTGAATCTATGTATCAATTGAAAAAAATGAAGATATTAACAATATTGTGTCTTTCTCTCCAAAAACATGAAATATGTGTTTATTTAGATATTATTATTAAAACATATTTTTTTGCATCTGTGGCATATGGAAGTTCCCAAGCCAGGTTTTAAGCCACAGCCACTGTAGAAGCAATGCTGAGTAGTTATGCTGCAGACCACACGGAAAGTCCAGATCTTCTTCAGTATTTTTAATTAATTTTTTTCTTTTTTTTTTAGTTTTTTTCAGATAGATCTTATACATATTCTGTTGGGTTTTTACCTAAGTATTTATTTTTGAGGAATGTTACTATAAATGGTACTGTTTCCACTTTCAAATTCCAGTTGTTCCTTGATAGTAAATAGAAAAGCGATTGGCTTTTTTAGGTTAACCTTGTATCCTGCCAACTTGCTATAATTGTTTGTTAGTTCCAAGAGCTTTGTTGTTGTAATTTTTTCTTCAGTTTTTTTATATAGACAATCAATATCATTTGTGACAAAGACAATTTTCTCTCTTCCTTCCCTATTTACCTTTTATTTGATTTTCTTCTCTTTTTTTTTTTTTGTCTTTTTGCTTTTTCTAGGGCCGCACCCTCAGCATATGGAGGTTCCCAGGCTAGGGGTCCAATCGGAGCTGTAGTCACCAGCCTACGCCAGAGCCACAGCAACGCAGGATCTGAGCCACATCTGCAACCTACACCACAGGTCACGGCAACGCCGGATCCTTAACCCACTGAGCAAGGGCAGGGGTCGAACCCGCCACCTAATGGTTCCTAGTTGGATTTGTTAACCACTGCGCCACGACAAGAACTCCTGATTTTCTTCTATTTTTGCATTATCTAGGTCTTCCAGTAGGACATTGAATAGGAGTGATGAGAGAGTACATTAATGTTTTATTCCTGATCTTAGGGAGGAAAAAACATCTATTTTCTCACCATTAAGAAATGTTAGCTCGGAGTTCCCGTCGTGGTGCAGTGGTTAACAAATCCGACTAGGAACCATGATGTTGCGGGTTCGATCCCTGGCCTTGCTCAGTGGGTTAAGGATCTGGCATTGCCGTGAGCTGTGGTGTAGATTGCAGACACAGCTTGGATCCTGTGTTGTTGTGGCTGTGGCATAGGCCAACGGCTACAGCTCTGATTAGACCCCTAGCCTGGGAATCTCCATATGCCGCAGGAGTGGCCTTAGGAAAGGCAAAAAGCCGAAAAAAAAAAAAAAAAAAAAAAGGAAATGTTAGCTGTATGTTTTGGGGAGATACTTTTTATCAAGTTGAGGAAATTGCTCTCTGTTCCTAGTTTGATGATGATTTAGATGCTGGATTCTGTCAAATGCTTTTTCTGCTTCTGTTGATTTAATTTTCTTTTTTTCCCCATTAGTTGTCAAATAATCTTTAGTTTTTCATTGCAGTTCTTAGCTAGCTCAGCATTCAACTACACCACTGTTGATACCATCTATGATGTCATGAGGGTGGCAGCCATCAACATTGCAGCCCACAGACTGTGCAGTCCCCAGGATCTCTTTGATGGTTCCAGAAAATTCTCTAGCTAAAGATCAGTGCCACATATGTTGGGCAATGTTGATAATCTCATCAAAAATGATGTTTCCACTCTGCTTAGTGTTTTTCTGCTTCTTTCTGTCGCTTGGCAGTTCTTGAGAGCTTTGATGATCAGGGCAGAGGCAGAAGGTACCACTTCAATCTGGGCTTGTCTGTTCTGAATGGTCAGTTTCAATGTAATTCTCAGACACTTCCAATCACCCGTTGCTTTGGTGATGTCATCATCGACCTTTTTTGGAGACAGACCCAGGGGGCTGATCTTGGGGGCCAGGGCAGATGTAGCACTGACTTCTCCACCAGTGCATCTGAGGTAAATGACTTAGATCTTGTTGGGGTCGAACACAGGTGGCATGGTGTGGTGGATGGTGTCAGATGAACCCAGATTCAGAATGGCTGAAGAAAGTTGCACCTTGGCCTCCTCAGAGCTGAAAGCCGAAAGCTATTGATTAATTTTCTGTAAAGCTCCTTGGGTAGTCCACTCTTTGTTTTCAGAATCTCTTCGTATATTAGAAATATAGTACTTCAGTGACAATGAATTCAAATGGACAACTAATGTGTTTAATGTCAAACTTGAAACTCAAAATTATCTGATAAGCTGAAATGTCAAGCTGAAATCTGTAATAGACAAAAGGTAAGTCCTATATATCTCATTAAATACAAAATAGGCCAAAAATTGGGTCTCGCAGGAGTTCTTGGAAGAAATATGTAGCAAAATTTTGTTGGAAAAACTTTTAATATCAAATAATAGCATTACCTGGCTGATCAACAACCATTTGGTAGTAATTAGTTTCTATTTTCTGAGGGGCAAATTTTAAGAGATTCCAAGATGAAGGAGAGTGTGTTGTGTATTATTTTCATAGTGATCACCCTAATGTAAGGATGTGCTGGGACATCAATACCATGAGATGGTAATAACAAGAGTAAAAGCTAGAAAAATGGAGGACTTAATGTGGATGCATGATAAGGAAATGAAAATATTTAATGGATTGCTATGCAAAAGAAAATTTAGGTGAGTTCTGTATTAGCACAGAGAAGAACTAAGAATAGCAGCTAAAAAAAGGAAGATGTATCTTAACTAATTAATTAACATATATATATATAATGTTGCCATTGATTTACTTGAGGTATAGCTCTCCTTTTTAGTCATTGATGGAATAAAGTTAAGTTCTTGGGGCATGCTATTGTAGAGTTTCTACATGGGAGAAGGAATTTCACTTTCTGTGACAGAAAGAGACATCTATAGTCCATTCAAGAAGATGCAGCATTACAACTCTTTTTTATTTTTTTATATTATTTTATTAATATGGGTTGCAGCATATGGAGGTTCCCAGGCTAGTTGTCTAATGGGAGCTATAGCTCCTGGCTTACGCCACAGCCACAGCAACACAGGATCTAAACTATGTCTGCGACCTACACCACAGCTCATGGCAACGGCAGATCCTTAACCCACTGAGCGAGGCCAGGGATCGAACCCACAACCTCATGGTTCCTAGTCAGATTCGTTTCTGCTGCACCACGACGGGAACGCCACAACCGTTTTTTAAAGATGCATTCCTTTGGTTAAGGTTGATTATTAGCAAGGGGTGAACCTCTAAATAGTAAATGGTTAGCAGATTGGTTTCTTTGTTTGTTTTTGTTTTTTAGTGTGAACCACCTAATAGTTTTTTTTTTTTTAATATGGTGAATAATAATTATTTGATATTCTATTCTCTGGTATGAATACATTTAAACCAAATACTTTTTTGTTTTGAGGGTAGCATAGAAAATGACAATAGCCTTGCTCTTTTAAATAATTCCATTACAATTAGGAAGACAAAAGAAAGTATAACTTTAGCAGAAAATTACAATTAAACTTGGTACCAACTAAACTATCAGAAGATGAATGTAACTTAATTCAAGCCAACAAGCTTTGAGTGCATTATTTGTATAAAGATAGTTAAAGATAATCAATCCTGTGAAGCCTGGATGTAAATAATATAGGTGGCACTGGCTGAAGAATTCCATGTGGAATGAAATCATGCCTCCTTTTGATGTTTTTATACAATTAGTACATATTCAGTGCTGTGGTTTTCAGTTTTTCTTTTAAATGTTAAAACTCTCATGTAAGAGCCCTAATTGACACATTTCCAATTATTCTTTTCTTTTATGCTATTCTAAATATGTCACTGACATTGAAGAAATATCCCAATTAGGAATTTAAAGGCTTAAACCTGCTTCTTCTTGAATGAACTCTTGCTATGTCCTACTTGCCCTACATTTTGACTCATTTACATGAAGCAGTGTGAACCTCTCTGTCTCCTCTTTTCTCCCTGTTTATGGGTAATTTGTGTAAAAATCCACATTCATCAGTAGAATACTTAAAAAAAAATAACTTTCCAAAAGCAGCAGAATTAGTTTTTATTGTTCCTTCCAGTTGAATTTGTATTGGAATAAATTGCCTTATTTTGTCTCTAAACAAACGCTATTTTTGAAGAAACATAGTTGCATCTGGCTAATTTTAAACTTTGATCGGTAATGTGATTCTGATAGAGTTAGTCCAATTGTCTGGCTAGCTTCTGGTGCTTATTAACTTCTTAAAGTAAAAGAATGAAACACATACTCAGTGAGACTATGAATGTAATTTCTACTAATTGTCTTAATGAAGGAGATACAAAAGAGCAAAAATATCACTCTCCAGTAATGTTCTTAGAAAAGGTAGAGTAGTACAAACTTCCAACTTTTTGGAAGTTCTTTTTGTTCATTTGTTTTGTTTTTTGTTTTTGTTTTTGTCACTCATCTGATTAAACGAGGATATGTCTAACAACATGACCTCATGCATATTTTGTATCTACATAGCTTATTATAATAGGAGTTTCCAAATTTTCCTATTTTATATCTAACCATTATTTCTTTTTCTTTGGCTGCTAGGGAACCCAAACTGCAGTTTATTTTTATTCTTAAAGGAGCAGTGAGAGAGATGAGCAAGGCCCCAGATGAGTAATGGAGGAGCCCGTTAAGGCTCCAAGCACTGCTACTAAATGGATCCCTCAGAGGCCATTATAGTCCTCAGAGGTGACTTTTCCATCCCATGTGAGCCCTAGAGGTGACTTCTTCATAACCCACAGCCTGCCTTCCCATTTGAGAAAGGACAAAAATACTAAGGAAAATTTAAGGGTGGGAAAGAGATTTCATTTCAAAAACTAATGCCCTGGGAGGCTGCAGTGTTATGTTAAGGTTTCTGAAGCTGTGTCCCTCCCTCCCCTAGAGGTGAAGAGCATTAGAGGGCGGCCAAGGACACAGAAGGAAGGAAAGCCTGTATGCCTTGAATCTAGCATCATAGATACAGTCCTTGCTTGACTGGAATAATAAGGAGTCAGAAGTGAAGCAATGCATCAAAGACAATTGATAATGTAGGATTTGAGGATATATCAAATTTCTAGTTAACTCCTCTTGCTAGTAGAAAGTAAGGGATAACTGACAGAGGTCAACAAGAGGACATCTAGACTAAAGCAGTGTGGACACAGCATTTACTATTAAAATCCTCTATCCCTTCTAAATTACTTCTTTGTCCTCTCTGGAATAAGTATATTCCCTGTGGAGAGCAGGTGTTTTTGAAGCAAAGGCCACAATTTCCATCCTGGTGTGCACCACCTAAGTTTGGAGAAAAAAGAATAACAAAATATAAGACAAAAAAAAATCACAAGAGTAACAACAAAGGTAAAGGTCTTGGAAGTAAAATTAGAAATTAACTCAAAGTGTACACTATGCTAACAGAAACATATAAAAATGCATAATTTCGCAAGACCCAGGGCTGCCTTATAACCAGGAATGGCTTTTATCATTTAAAAAAATGACTTGGGATTCCAAACAATAAATATTTCCAAAACTAAATATATATATTTAAAGTACTTATCTTTAAAAATGGGTATTTTCTTGGGACAAAAACTAGCTTCTATTGTAAGCCAAACCCAATTAACTCATACATTTTATATAGTCACTTAATAATTCAGTCACGCCTTGAGCCTAGCACTATAGTAGGCACTAGAGATACAAAGATGGTCCATGTCAGAGAAGACAAATGTCCCTCACATATAATTATTTAATTATAATTGTGTTAAATGCCATTGAGAAAGGATATTTTCCAGTTTCACTTGAATTTTTCATTGCCATTAAACACATGAATGGAAGGAAATGAATTGCTTTTTTAAAATATTCCTTGTACTGGTCAAGAAAAGGAACTAAGTTTAAGAAGAGAAAGAAAAGAGAGCAACTTCTTGTCAGGCTGAGCTTCCCATTCCATTAGACTGGGAATGTTTTTAAAAAGTACATATCAGAATACATAAAGAGTGGCAGTTTTTAAAGTACATTAGGTTATATGATAGATTAGATTTTCTATGGTTTAAAATAAGTTTTTAAAAAGTACAAGATTCACTATATTCAAAAAGGGAAAAAAAATAATAGCTTATGCAATGCATCTGGCCCATTACCCTTTCTAGTCTTTCATGTAGGAATGTCTTTTACCTCCTTTAAAATTAGCTCAAATACCCCTTCCTTAGTGACACTTACTGGGATCAGTAGCTGTTGGAGGAGGTCATTGAGAAGACATGGCCGCTAGATTGACCCAGAAGCTGGAACCAGGCAATGGCAGGGACCCCTCTGTCTCCTCACCTTTGGAATGTACATTCTGCCCACTATTCCCACAGTGGGGGCCATTTTCAAGGACATGGACTTGAGAGAGTAAAGTGTTGTTGAGATCACCTGGACTAAATAAATACGTGACTATACCCAGTTAAGGCATGAATGTAAACTTTTAAGAATTTGGTGGCAGATGCAGGGATCTAGTGATTTTGTAACTGCCTAGGGTGAGCCTCCTATGCAAATTCCCTTGCTTATTAACCTCACCACCTATCAATCTGGAGCTACCTCTGTCTTCAGTCTCTCCTTGCGCTCTAAGTACTGGCACCAATTTGTGAATCAACAGTATTAAAAACTAATAGTTATTTTTTTTCTTTTTAGGGACACATCTGCAGCATATGTAAATTCCCAGGCTAGGAGCCGAATTGGAGCTGCAGCTGCCACCCATAGCAACACCGGATCTGAACTGCATCTGTGACCTACACAGCAGCTTGCAGCAATACCAGATCTGTAGCCCATTGAGTGAGGCTAGGGATCGAACCTGCATCCTCAAGGATAGTATGTTGGGTTCTTAGCCTGCTCAGCCACAATGGGAACTCTTTTTTTTTTTAAACCCTGTTGTGTGTTATTGTGTTTTGTGTCTTCTATAGTTCTTACCACTTTAACCATTTAACCTTATTTTCAACTAAGTTTAGAAATTAACTGAAGGCAAATCAATCCATCTGATATGTTTCTTTTTCTTTTAAATTATGTCTTTTCACTTTTTAGCAGTTCAGTAGTGAAAGAAATTATTTTATTAGTCTTATTGGTAAAATAAAGAATGGTGAACTAAGTATTTGCCAATAGAAGTGTCTTTTTCCATGTCATAAGACACTGTTTTGGAATGAAAACAGCAAGATAAGAATCATATTTACTTAAATATCATAAAGAATGTCAGTCAAGGAGTTCCCATCTTGGTTCAGCATAAACGAATCTGACTAACATCCATGAGGACACAGGTTTGATTCCTGGCCTCACTCAGTGGGTGAAGGATCCGGCGTTGCCTTGAGCTGTGGTGTAGGTTGCAGATGTAGCTCAGATCTGGCATTGCCATGGCTGTGGTTTAGGCCAGCAGCTATAGCTCTGCTTCTATCCCTAGCCTGGGAACTTCCATATGCTGCGGTACGGCCCTAAAAAGACAAAAAAAAAAAAAAAAAAGTCAGTCAGTAGTAGCAATTATAAATATTAAAGAACAGAATGTAATGAAAACTTCCATGCACATAGTTTCTCAGTCACACTTAGTGAAAAATTATTCTCCAAATTTTTCCTCAAATTATGCAAATATTGATAATTAACCAAATATAATAAAGAATTATTTTTAGGCCAAATTAAATTACCAACTAAAATCATGTTCTACTTACATGGTTCTGGAACCAAAACCTCTACAACTGCCAACTTTCTTTCTGTATTAACATGATGCTGCTGTCTAGTTAACTCTTGCTCAGGAAGAGCAAGTTGTAAATAACTTTATTGCTTATTCTAAGAACTTCCCAGAAACCCATTTAAAATGGACATCAGGCTGTTCAATTTTCAATAGATAGAATGGAAAAGACTGCTTCTTAAGACTCCCTTTGAAACTCTCTCTTTAAGACATTAGCTTGTGTGTCCATCAATCCTAAACCATTATATTATGAACCTTACCCAGTCCTGACTCCTGATGAAGTACATTGCCTTAAACCAGGCTGCCAAACTTCATAGAAATCACAGCTTTACTGTCTCTTCTTTGAAACGCTACCCACATTCTGTCGATATAGTGATCTCCCTGACAACAATAAGCAATAAACTCAATTTTTCCGTGTCAATAGATTATTTTGGTAGCATTTTATCAATTCTTATTAAATGAATAAAGTCCCTTTTTTCATTAACAAATTAAAGTTTATATACACCAAACAAACTGTCTTCCAGGTTAGATTTGAGTTCAACAAATTTCTGGTTTAAAAAAAAAAAAAAAGAAGAAGATGGCTGTTTGAAGTAGTATTTGGCCTTCACGTGGAATGTTTAATGCTGTATCTTCCTTGATAAAATGTATAGTGTTTGAAATTTCAAATAAAATATATTCAAGCTGTTATTAAGTACAAAACTGTATCTCAAACCATTTCCTTTGATTGTTCAGTAATTTGAAGTTTATATGTGAGTGCATGCTTTCATTCAGATAAAATGGTTGAAATTTGATGCTCCAATACTGCAAAAGCAGTGAGTTTCCATTCTTTTTTTTTTTTTTAATTTCCCTTTTGTGGCCACATCTATGGCATATGGACGTTCCCAGGCTAGGGGTTGAATCAGAGCTACAGCTGCCAGCCTACACCAACCACATCCACACCGACACTGGATCCAAGCTGCGTCTATGACCTATACCGTAGCTTGTGGCAATGCTGGATCATTAACCCCTGAGCTAGGCCAGGGATTGAATCCCCACCCTCCTTTAGACACCCACCTAAAGACATTTATCCTTTAGACCTATCTAAAGGCATTGTGGCTTCTTAATATATGAAAATAATTCTACTAATCTTCTGTAATCACGATAGCATCTGTTGTCTTTCCAGTAGCAGTGTTAGAATTATAAATTCTAGAAGAATACAAAGTAGATGTACCTTGAAGTTGATGTAGTCCTACCTTATAAACAGCTAGAAGCTTAAAGACTTGCTCAAGGTTACACTGCCCATTAATAAGAAATTTGTCTCTAATACTCAAATTCTGTAACTCCCAGCTCAGCACCATTTCTACTTTAACTCAGTTTTGGTTTGATTCATGCTCTTTCTCACTGTCTCTGTTGGATTAATGATACACATTTGTAAGATGGATGACCAGGGCTGTTGTCATTTTTCTAAAGAGATGTCCATCTACCCTCTTCAGCTCAACAGAATCCATGCAAACTTTTCTTTCTATGTCTCCTTTATTTCTGTCAACTCTGTAAAAATGAGAAAAAAAATGCCAGTACCAGGCATTGCATTGATTCCATTGCAAAGCCTTTTCATCATAAACAACAACAAATAGTTGTTGAACATTCACTGTGCTTACTGCATACTTTATCATTTTCTTTTTTCTCATTCTGCTGTAACTCTCTCAACCTCTGTATCTTTTCTAAAGAACACCTTTGCTTAATATTGTCTTCAGTTTTCTTGTGCTTAAAGAAATAACCCATGTGTAAATCTGATTTTATGCGTAGCTTTTGCTTTGGAAGAAATGCAAACCTCATACAATGGTTAAACTACATATGGCTACTTCACAGTAGGCCTCCTCCATGAGGGCAGAATAATCAAATTGACTTCTATAGTAGACATTTTATTTATTCAACACAAAACAAACATTTCTGTAATTGTATTACTTTCCTATAAATGAATAATTTAAGAAAGAAAATATCACAGAGTTACTGTGGGTATTATGAATATGGGACAAAGGAGATGCAAAGAAAGAGCAGTTCGTGCTTAATGGGTTAATCTTGGTGAGATTGGAAGAAGATGGTGGTCTTGAAGATGGTAATGTTTAGGTTTGGAAAAGTAGGGCTAAAGAATTTGCTCATGAGAATGGATATGGGTGTGAATAAAAAAGCACAGTTAAGCATAATGTGTACTTTAATATTTTAACATGATTGTTCAGATTGTAGTGTTGTCTCTTAAGATGACAGGCAAGACGGATTTATGGAAATACTTCAGGATGCTTATTTAATAAATTTCATAGTACGTAATGAATGTTCGAGTAAAGGTGTCAAGTTGGCTGTTGGATCTGTGGCAGTGGAACACCTGCAAAGAGATAGGAGTCATTGTTGGATAGATAATGTGTTAAAAATGGTGTGGAGTTAGAGAAGATCGCACAGGAAGAATGTGGAAAAGATAATTGGGTTAAATACCAAGCAAAAGGAATTGAAAAGTAGCATCCAGTGATGTAGAAGAAATCAGTGAATATGAAAATCCAGAATAAGGTATTTTATTTTATTTTGGCCACACCTGTGGAATATAGAAATTCCCAGGCCTGGGATCAAGCCCACACAAAAGCACCAACCCAATCTGTTTCAGTGACAATGCGGGATCCTTAGCCTGCTCCTCCACAAGAGGACTTCTCAGAATAAGGCATTTTTAAAGTGAGGAAGTAGTCAGCTGTGCCAAATGGTGTTGAGAGACTGGTAAAGAGAGGGCAGAGGCACACTCTCAATGATGCTCTTACAAGAAGGATTTTCACTATGTGATAAGGAGAAATGAAAAATCAGAGTGGAAGTGGAAAGAGAATAGATCAGGAGTTCCTTGTTGTGGCTCAGTGGTAACAAACCTGGCTAGTATCCATGAGGACACGGCTCTGGTCCCTGGCCTCGCTCAGTGGGTTAAAGATCTGGTGTTGCCCTGAGCTTTGGTGTAAGTCATAGATATGGCTCAGGTCCTGCATTGCTGTGGCTGTGGCGTAGGCTGGCAGCTGCAGCTCTGATTTTATCCCTAGCCTGGGAACTTCCATATGCCATGTGTGTGGCTCCTAAAATAAGTAAATAAATAAATAAAAAGAAAAAATAAAATGAGAGAATGGATCAGAGGAAAAGGATATTTGCAGGAAGAAAATTAATTTAATAAATTTGGAGTTGAAAGAAATAGGGGTTGTATCTGATGAGATAATTAGGGTTAAGGGAATTCTTTTTTTTAGATAGGTAAATGCAAAAAAAAAATCATACAATGTAACTCACAATAATTTATTTAAAAATTTTTTGAATTACAGTTGATTTATAATGTGTCAATTCCTGCTATACAGCAAAGTGATCTAGTCATATATATGTACATGATTTTTCTCATATTCCATCATGTTCTATCACAAGACATTGGATATAGTTCCCTGTGCTATACAGTGGGACCTCATTACCTATCCATTCTAAATGAACCTCTAAAACTTTCATTTGTAATGCAGGTTTAAAATTGCCAAGAAGTTTAACTATCCAGTAAATGAAAATTGAGTCAATGTGTGGTAGCCACCATTCTCAAGCAATCGACCTTTAATAAACATCTTAATTTCAGAATCTAGGCATGAGCAGATTGTATCAAACTACCTTAATTTAGGAAGCTTCTGTGTAAACTTATGCTTAGGTAGGGAGGGATATGTGTGGTGGAATGTGGGGATTCCTGTATTCCTACCTAGAGGCAGAAAATAAAGGTGGATTATAAAATTACTCTTCCAGTAACTTACTCAGCTACTTCCATTTTACCATCATCTCTCACCTGGATTCCTAACAGGTGTCTCTGCTTCTTCTTCTCTTGTCCTAGCAATATTTTTTCATCTATCAGTTAGATTAATCGTGTTAAAATATGAGATGTTACTCTTCTGCTTAAAATCTAACAATAGTGCTCCATTTCATTCAGGTTCACAGCCTACAAAGCTTTATACGTTTAGATGTCTATAACCTTTATGATGTTATGTTCTGCTAAGTCTTTGTATACTCCATTCCAGCCACACTCATTCCCTTTACATTTCTCTGATGTGTCAGACAGATTCCCATATTAGAGCATCTTAGCTAGGGGACAGTTGCCTCTGCTCAGAATACTCCTGGATACTTTCATGGCTATCTGCTGGGGGCCCTTGCTCCACTGTCTAAATGTTACGTTTTTAGGGAGTTCTCTGCTCACTCAACAGGTTAAAGATCCGGTGTTGTCACTGTAGCAGCTTGGGTTGCTGCAGCAGCACGGGTTCGATTGCTGGCCTGGGAAATCAATATGCCTTGGGCTAGGCCAAAAAAAAAAAAAAAAATCTGTTTGGCTATTAGAAAATGTAACATTACCAAATAGAAATATTTTTTAAAATGTTACTTTTTCCATGACACAGGTCTAGTTCCAGATCCTTATTACTTTAATTCAAACACACTCATAATATATACATTTGTTATAATAATTTCATTTTTCCTAGCTCCCCCTGCAAGAAAGTGAGTGCTTTGGGTTGGGGGAGGGACTTTACTGTTTGACTCATTAGTTATATATCAATTGCTAGGTATAAAACAGACCATCAGTAAATATTTTATGAATAATTGGATTTTTTCCAATATTTTAACCAATATTTCAGTGCTGAATGCAGTGACCTGCACATAGCTGTTATTTGTTAAATATATGGATTTATTTATTTTCTAAATTTTGTAGGTGCTCTCAGATCTCCCTGATCTGACTTTCATAGGACTTACACTGTCACTTACTTTCCTATTTGTCCCTTCCTTAGGGAGAAAAAAAAAAACAACTCTGTCCAATTTCCTAATATTTAGAATTTAGGCATATTAATTCTGCCGGGTGAAGTCAGTAATTGGACACTAAATTTCACTCCTGTTTACTCTTTGCTTGTTCTGAACAATTAATTGCCTGAGAGTCTTTCATAGTTGTATCAAATCGAGGGCTCAAATGCTATGTGTCAAGTTCTTATTATTCTACTCACCCATCTTCCACTTTCTCCTTTGTACATATATGTACTAAAGGCAAAATTTTCTATTGCTAGTAATCATGAAAATCATCTGGATTTGATTATAGCAGTTTTGTCATATTCACAAACATTTTCAAGCTATTATGTTCCTTGATATATAGGTCTTGTTAGGACATTGCTCTTGTCCTCTTTGTGGTTTCTAACATACAAACTGGTAATTTTACTTTATTTATGCCCTCCTGAAGATAGACTATTCTATAAATCCAGTTTTGGAATATAGGGAAATCATTTCAGAGAGCTATTTGGTCATTTACCTGTGAGGATAAATGGGACACATTTGGGATTGATGGAAAAATTTCCTCTTGGATCTACTTTGCCCTCATTCCCAGTGAAAACTATAACAAATGCATATCAGTACAAATGCATATCAGTACAGTCATTTGTTCTGTTCTAAAAACTCCCTGGTTAAGAGTAATTAGAAAAGCACTGCAGTTTATGATAGTATCAAACTGAGAAATTCTGTCTTGCTGCTTATAATTTAAGAATATAGACGATTTTTTAAAAAAAAGTTTTTTAAAAGCATCAGTTAGTTAACAAGATACAGAGGAATAACTGGACTAAGATGTAAGAGAAGAAAGAATTTAGAGAGTTAAGCCTGGAATTTGGCACTTCTTTGGCTGAGGATCATTTGCGAATCCAGAGGAGCTGCTCAGGTCTTTGACAGAGTTTCAGCACTTTGGGGACAAAAGTTGGAGTCCAGAGCTTGCCAAAGGTGAGGTCTCTGGTTGAAGTGTCCTGATTTAAATTTGAGAACCAAATCTAAGGAGAAGATGAGTCAGAAGTAAAATAGTCTTAGAACAGACTGCAATCCACTGTCAAGTCACTTATGTGGCCCAGGAAAATTGGATGAAGGTGAACCTGGAAAACTAGAACACGGAAAACTGGAAATCTTGAAGTGCACCTGTAAAAGTAAATGAAAATTCTTTCTGGAAGATAATAACATCATATTAAGCCTCAAATTATTTCAGCTGAAGTTTTCAAATGCTATGTCTGGCAACAAAGATAACAGGAGGCACAAGGAGAGAAGGCAACATGAAAAGGTACCACTGCAAATAGCAGATAATGACAAAGACCCATAGGTGTGTCAGAGTGGAAATATTATGTTCATATTGGGGAAAAATATTATGTTGACTATGCCCATAGAAGTAAAAGCTATTTTTGTTTGTTTGTTTTGTCTTTTGTCCTTCTAGGGCCGCACCAGCAGCATATGGAGGTTCCCAGGCGAGGGTCTAAATGGAGTTATTGCTGCCAGCCTACGCCAGACCCACAGCAACACCAGATCCGAGCCACGTCTGTGACCTACACCACAGCTCACGGTAATGCTGGATCCGTAGCCCACTGAGCAATGCCTCAACCTGCAACTTCATGGTTCCTAGTCAGATTTGTTTCCACTGCGCCATAATAGGAACTCCATAATATTGTGATTTTAAAGAAAAGGACTAATTAGAAATTCTAAAACTGAAAAAATACAATAACCAAAGTTAAGAATTCAGGAGATGGAAGTTCTCAATGTGGATCAGTGGGTTAAGAACCCGATTAGTATCTGATGTGGTGCAATTACTGGCCTTGCTCAGTGGGTTGGGGTCCGGCATTGCTGCAAGTTGCAGATACAGCTTGGATCTGGCATTTCTGTGGCTGTGCTGTAGGCCCTAGCCTGGGAACTTCCATATGCCACATGTGCAGACTTAAAAATGAAAAAAGAAAAAAAAATTTGGGATAGATTGAAGAGCATATTAAACACATAAAGAAAGAATTCATGAATCAGAAAATAGGTCAAAAGAAACCCTCCAGAAGGAAACTGAAGAAACAAAATATAAAAAGAGCAAAATAAAGATACCCGGAGTTTACAGTGAGAAGGTTCAATATATATTTACTTGCGATTGAAGAATTGAGGAAAGTAGACTAAGCAGAATAAATATTTTTAGTGACTGTAATTTTCCAAAAATTTTGGAAGAGATCAAATAGAGTTACAAAGCCCCATAAATTTCAAGTAAAACTTTGAAACCTAATTGGGAAGAAAAAATAGTGTAAGTCAGTGAATATTATTCAGTTCAACTGAGGGGTATTTTATTAGAAATACTGTTAATTGTCTAGTACAATTGATATAAACCATACTAGGAGAATGCTTGGTATGTAGAGGTGCTATAGATTTGTAATTAACATAGTTATTTAAAAGTATATCTAAAAATGATTGAAACTGGTTTATTTTATAAATTGATTATACATTCTTATATGATATACATTTTTGGGAGTCTAATTTGTTTTACCAAATTAAACGAAAATAATTTCAGCAATGTGCAAATTATTATAGATTGAAAATTAATGTGTTCTAAATTTATATATACTTATTTCAGTGCAATAAGATGAGATCATCATTGTCCCATAAAATTTCAAACTTTATACAAAACTGTTCATATAATTTTAATATGATATTAAGTAAAGAAAAGCAGACCTCTGCAGTCTCTGGGCTTTTGCTGGCCTACTTCTTTTTTTTCTTTTCTTTTCTTTTTTTTTTTTTTTAACTTTTTTCTTTGGTGGACATATGGAAAGGTTGAATAATGTAAAAGAGCTTAGAGGAAAGCCTTCATACTTCTGTATATCTACCACCTAATTTTTTAATTAAGAGTGACTGCAGAGACACTGCCATATGTTGAGAGAGAGTATGTAAATGAAAGAGATTCCCCACATCCCAACTTTCTGCTTCTGACTTTGAGACACTTTCTGTGTTAAATTTCCAATTTAAAGCTGAGATGAAGCCTCCAATTACAGAGTGCAATTGTCCTTCTTGAGTTATAGTTATCAGATGGTAACCTTGAAAATTCCCACCAGAGACTTAACTAGGAGTCAAGTGATGAAAGGAAATAAAAGAAATCCTGGTTGATTTTCATGAAATAACCTCCTGCCTGGCACAGGCCCATTTTGGCTTCAGAGTGATCTTCAGAGAGACCTGGGGAATGGAACTGATTGAGTCTTCACAACAGGGCTGTAGCACCTGTGAGACACACTGGGGAGTATTCAGGGCAGAAAAAGTCAGGAGCTGGTGAATCTTGTTAAGCCCGATACTGGCATCACATCCATCAGTAACGCTGTGGTCAAACTACTTCCCCTCCACCCAAGGAGAGAATTTTGAGGTGCAATATGTATAGAATGGATGTTACAAACCGTTTTTTCTGATAACATGATTTAGTGAGAGGTGCTCATCTTCTTTCTGCCACAAGCAAGGATGAAAATGAATGCTTTCTGAAAGAGGGAATGGAAGTTGGAAGAAAATTAGGGCAGAGAAGGAAGAAAATAAGTGGAATTAAAAAGGGGGGATAAAACAGATATAAAAATATCAAAATAAAACCAAAGTAAAATTATGCATTGAGTATTGTATTAATACCTGATAATATCATATGCTTCTTATGGAAACTATAATGGAGAAAATTAAAGTGAGCAAAAATGTAAAGAAGAAATTAAAAATCTTTGTATTGAAATATGCTCAGAAAAGTTTTAGGGCCTTTCTCCTTTCCTCCCTCCCTTCCTTCCTCTATTTATATTTATTAAAATCTACCTCTTTAGAATTTATTTATTTATTTATTTATTTTTGCTTTTCAGGGCCTCAACTGCTGCATATGGAGGTTTCCAGTCTAGGTGTGGAATTGGAGCTGCAGCTTCTGGCCTACGCCACAGCCACACCAATGCAGGATCCAAGCCACATCTGTGACCTACCCCACAGCTCATGGTAATGGCGGAAACTTAACCCACTGAGTGAGTCCAGGGATCAAACCCACAACCTCATGGTCACTAGTTGGATTTGTTTCCACTGCGCCACAAACGTGAACTCCAAAATCTACCTTTTAAATCAATCTTCGAACTCTCATATCATTTACATTTTGGGAGAAAAGATGCCTTAGTCTAACTTTTATAAAACTTAAGGTCTGGTCTACGTAAATTCCTGTGAGTCCTTCCAATTATTTGATCTTAAGGTTTGAAGCCTAGGGAGCTATGTGATATCCTGCTCAATTGTCCTAAGGCTATTAATGGGTAAGTTTCCTTTCAGATTTCAACAGCTTAAAAAAAAAAAAAAAAAAGGAATCGCCTCAGGTATACCAGAATACAAGGAACCTTACTTTTAAGTAGGCGTTTTATGGGCCAGGAGAGGATCTTGGTCATTGTGGGTCAAAATCTTTCAGATTTGCCAAATCTCCAGAGCTGCCATTTAGGTCCCATTAAATAGCTTTTCAGCTGCAGTGAAGGTTTGTTCCCACATTGTGGCATTTCTGAACCAAGTTAGGGCCTGTCTATCCAGGTTTTACATGTTAATGTGAGTTCCTTCTAGGCCAATTTGTCTATGCTAGAGTGTGACTTCCTGATAAAGAAACTAAAGGAGAAATAAGAATAAAATAGTAAGTAATGGTGGCAAGTTGATCAAATTCTCTGCCAGAAAATTGAAAGGAAACTATCACATCTTGAAAGTGAGGCAAAAGTACAATAATTTAGGGAAACTCCACTAAAGCTTCCCAACCAGGTAAAAAATACTAAATAGGAGATCTAGCAGGTCAAAATGACATAAAATCAAAAATGACTTCCATCTAAATTTTTATTATGTCACCTTTAGGGAATCAAGGCTCCCCATAATAATTTTCTGTACTATCTCGGGTACTCAGAAATGGCCTTAAAAGTCTTAATAGGCTCATTGAGTTGGGCAGCTCTCCTCTTATTTTAACCTCTGTGCTGGTCTGAGATATAGAGTAGCACCTGTGGAGGAATCTCATAAGAACAAAATTCTGATTAAATTAAATTTATCTTTTTATTTTATTTTATTTTTTATTTTGTGGGGGATTTTCCTTGGTCCTAATGGTAAGGACTGAGAGAATATGCTAGTTAAAGTTAGTGTGACATATCTGGATGAGGAATTCCCTGCTTTTCCCCCTTCCCTAGATATCTGTTAGGAGCTGAGAACTATTGGATTCATCATCTGAGAAAGGAAATTTTAGGTCTTTTCTCTGATTATGATCCTTCTCATTATATCCTTTTCTGCCTTATGGCATTTAAGTATGCAGTGGCTTTCTGCATCAGAGAGCATGCCTCAGAGACATGCTTTTCTCATGTAAGAATAAGGAAGGATGGTGTGATGTAATGTAACCCAAGAAAAGTAACGGTTCTATATGTGTCTGTGTGTGTATGGTCGGTGGGTTGGTTGCTTGTAACATTTGGTAGAATTAACTCATGAGTCCCTCAGTATTTTCTTAAACCACTATCCCTCCCTGCTAGATAGGAAGTTACATGATAGACAGAGAGGAGGGGTGAAGGATAGGGATGGGGTTGTGGTGTGAGGAAACTGAGAAAGCTTCTTACCACATTTATGTATGGGTTGGCTTTTATTAATGTTTCCATCTTGCATTTGAGATTTTTTTAATTGAACTATAGTTAATTTACAAAATTATACTAATTTCAGATGTACAGCAAAGTTATTCAGTTATATATATATATATATATATATATATATTCTTTTTCACATTATTTCCCATTGTAAGTTATTACAAGGTATTGAATATGTTTCCCTGTGCTGTAAAGTAAATCCTTGTTGTTTATCTATTTTATATATAGTCCTGTGCATCTGTTAAACCCATATTTCTAATTTATCCCCTCCCCCTCCCCCTCCCATCCACTTTATTGACATACGTTTGTTTTATGTCTGTGAGTCTGTTTATGTTTTGTAAGTTTATTTGTATTAATTTTGAGATTTCACAAATGACCTTCTTGTTGACCTGCATGAAAATGTTTTTTTCTTTTTCCATAAGATTGTTAAATGTAAAAGGAGAAGAAGAGAACAGCAAAAATAAGATAATCATGGAAGTGAGGAGTTCCTGGCTCAGTGGTAATGAACCTAACTAATATCCGTGAGAACTTGGGTTTGATCCTGGCCCTGCTCAGTGGGTTAAGGATCTGGCATTGCCATGAGTTGTGGTGTAGTTTGCAGACCCAGCTTGGCTGGATCTGGTGTTGTGTGGCTCTGGAGTAGTCCAGCAGCTACAGCTCTGATTTTCCCCCTAGCCTGGGAACTTCCATATGACACAGGTGTGGCCCGGAAAAAAAGAATTAAAAAGTGAAATGTGTACTTTTAAAGGTTTAAAATTGCATATGTCAAAAAAAAATTGCGGAGAGAAGAAGCTAAAATGTAAAGTTTTTGTAAGAAATGTAAATACATTAGGAGTTTATGAAAGGATTCAAAGCAAGAAAAAGGCTTAGGGCTAATAAGATTATATATATATTCTTTATTTATTCATCTGCTGGAAAATACTTAGGCTGCTTCCATATCTTGGCTATGGCAAATAATTCTGAGAACATTGGTGTGTAGGTATCTTTTCAAATTCGTATTTTCATTTCTTTTGGATATATACCCATGAGTGGAAATACTGAATCATATGGTTGTTCTATTTTTACATTTTTGGGAACCCTCCATACTATTTTCCACAGTGGCTTCATCAATTTACACTCCCATCAATAGTGTATGAGGCTCTCCTTTTCTCCCTATCCTCACCAATATTTGTTATTTGTGTTCTTTTTGATAGTGACATTCTGATAGGTGTGAGGTGATATAGCACACTGTAGTTTTGATTTGCATTTATCTGATGATTAGTGATATTGAGCATATTTTATGAATCTTTTGGCCATATGTATATCTTTTTGGAAAAAGGTCTGTTCAAATCTTTAGCCCATTTTTAAATCCAGTTGTTTTAATATTATTTTAGTATTAGGTAGCATGAGCTGTTAATAAATTTTAGATATAAACTTCCTATTGATCGTATCATTTGCAAATATTTTCTCCCACTTAGTAGATTGTCTTTTAACTTTGTCAATGGATTCCTTTGCTGTGCAAAAGCTTTTAAGTTTAGTTAGAGCACATTTGTTTATTTTTGCTTTTCTTTCATTTGCCTTAGAAGGTAGATCAAAAAATATGATTTATGTCAAAGAGTGCTCTGCCTATTATTTCTTCTAGGAGTTCAGTGGTTTCCAGTCTTACAGTTAGGTCTTTAGTTCATTTTGAGTTTATTTTTGTATATGGTGTGAGCAAATGTTCTAATTTTGTTCTTTTACATGTAGCTGTCCAGTTTTTCTAGCACAAAATATTGAAGATACTATTTTTTTTCTCCATTGTATATTCTTGTCTGCTTCATAGATTAATTGACCATAAAATTGTGAGTTTCTTCCTGGACTCTCCGTTCTATTCCACTGATCTACATGTCTTTTTTCAGGAATATACCATAATGTTTTCATAACTGTAGCTTTTAGTATAGTCTGAAGTCAGGAATCATTATGCCTCCAGCTCTGTTTTTCTTTCTCAAGGCTATTTTGGCCATCCAGGTCTTTTGTGTTTCGATACAAATTTTTTAAATTATTTTCTCTTATTCTGTGAAAAATCCCATTAGTATTTTGATAATGATTACATCCAATCTGTAGCTTGCTTTGGGTAGTATGGACATTTTAACAATATTAATTTTTCCAATCCGTGATCATAGTATACCCTCCCATCTGTTTATGTCATCTTAAGTTTCTTTCATTAGTGTCTTATAGTTTTCTGAGTACAGATCTTTTACCTACTTAGGTAGGTTTATTCCTAGGTATTCTTTTTGGTGTGATTGTGAATGATGTTTCCTTAATTTCTCTTTCTGATAGTTTGTTGTTGGTGTGTAGAAATGTAACACATTTTTGTATATTAATTTTGTATCCTGTAAATTTACTGAATTCATTGATGAGACATTAGTTTTTTGGTGACATCTTCAGGATTTCCTATGTATGTTTTCATGACATCTGTGACAGTTTTAATTCTTCCTTTTCAATTTGGATTCCTTTTATTTTATTTTCTCTTCTGATTGCTGTAGCTAGGACTTCCAATATTGCGTTTGATAAATGTGGCAAGAGTGGTCATTTTTGTATTATTTCTGATCTTGGAGGAAATGAATTCAGCTTTTCACTGTTGTGTTGTGATGTTAACTATAGTCTTATCATATATGACCTTTATTTTGTTGAGGTACATTCTCTAATCCCACTTTCTGATATTTTTCATATCACAAATGTATGTTGAATTTTTTTCTTTTAAAATAATTTTTATTAAAGTTGATTTACAGTGTTGTGTTGATTTCTGCTATAGAGAAAAGTGATCAATACATACATATATATACATTCTTTTTCTTATATTATCTTTCATCACGTTCTTTATAAGATGTTGGATATAGTTCCCTGTGCTATACAGGAGGACCTCATTGCTTATACATTCTAAATGTAATAGTTTGCATCTACAAACCCCAAACTCCCAGGCCGTCCCATTTCTTCCCTCTCCCCCTTGGCAACCACAGTTCTGTTCTCCATGTCTGTGGGTCTGTTTTTGTCCTATAGATAGGTTCCTTCCTGCCACATTTTAGATTCCATATATAAGTGATATAATATGGTTATTTGTCTTTCTCTTTCTGACTTACTTCACTTTGAGAATCTTCAGTTGCATCCATGTTGCTGCAAATGGCATTATTTCATTATTTTTTTATGACTAAGTAATATTCAACTGTGTATATGTATCACATCTTCTGAATACATTTATCTTGATGGACATTTATATTGTTTCCATGTGCTGGTTATTGTGACTAGTGCTGCTATAAACATAAGAGTGCATGTATCTTTTTGAACTGTATTCTGTCCAGATATGTGCGTAAAAGTGGAATTGTTGGATCATACAGCAGTTATATATTTAGTTTTCTAAGGAATGTCTGTGCCATTCTGCAGAGTGGTTGTACCAATCTACTTTCCCACCAACAGTGCAGGAAGGGTCCCTTTTCTCCAATTTATAGACTTATTAATGATGGTCATTCTCACTCACGTGAGGTGGTACTTCCTTGTAGTTTTGATTTGCATTTATTTAATGATTAGTGATGTTGAGCATTTTTTCATGTGACTATTGACCATCTGTCTGACTTTGGGGAAATGTCTGTTTAGGTCTTCTGCCCATTTTTTGATTGGGTTTGTTTTTTTGTTGTTAAGTTGTATGATTTGTTTGTATATTTTGGAGATTAAGCTCTTATTGGTTCCATCATTTGCAATTATTTTCTCCCTTTCCCATTGTTGAAGAAATTATTTCTCCTATTTTAATTGATAATCTTGTTGAGCAGAGTATTCTAGGCTGCAAATATTTCCCTTTTAAATTTTGAACATATCTTGCCGCTCTCTTCTGGCCTATAGTGTTTCTGTAGAGAAATCAGCTGATAGCCTTATGAGGGTTCCCTCATAAGTAATTCTTTGTCTTTCTCTTGCTGCCTTTAGAATCCCCTCCTTATATTTAACGTTTGTCTTTTTTATTATAATATATCTTAGCGTAAGACTGTTTGGATTCAACTTGTTTGGGGATTTCTGTGTTTCTTGTATCTTGCTAGCCATTTGCTTTTGATTTGAGAAGTTCTCAGCTATAATTTCTTCAAATATATTTTCAGTCCCCCTTTCTTTTTCTTTCTCCTGAAATCCCAATTGGCCTGTTTTATATTACCATATAGAGCTCTTGTATTGTTTTCTTTATTTAAAATTTTATTTTATGACTACTGTCCTATTTGTGTACTTTCCATCTTTCTGTCTTCCGAATCACTTATTTTATTTGTTCCTCTGCATTATTCATTCTGCTATTCAATGCCTTTAACTCAGGTTTCAGGTCTGCAAATGAATTTTCTAATTTTTCTTGATTCCTCCATATTGTTTCTACTTCCTTTTTAAAGTAATCCATGTTACTGTTGATATCTATTCTCAATTGCTTCAATATTTTCATTATCTCCTTTTTGAACTCAGTGTCTATTAGGCTACAGATGTCAGTTTCATTGTTTGTTCCATTTGGGGAAGTCTCTTCTTCTTTTAACTGGGAATGGTTCCTGTGTGTTTCATTTTGCTTATGTTTTTCTTATTCTCTGTAGCCTGACTCTCAGTGCCCAGCCCCTACCTGAGTATCGCAGGTGGTGTTGCCCTGTGCACTGATATTGATGGTCTTTGTAACTCTCTCTCTGCTTTGTCCTCCTGAGTCCAGCTGCTGTACTTTTCTCTGAGGCCTTAAGGTCCCCCCTAATTCACCTTCCTGGCTGATGTCGCCTTCTTTTAGGTTGCCTCCTAGGATGTGGATTCCTTTCCTCTTTCACAGCTCCCTCTCAGGAATGCTGGTCCCATCCTGATTCCCCTTCTTCTCTTCTCTGACTCTCTCTCTTTTTTCCATTTTCTTCTATGCATTTATGTGGACGGTTTCTTGCCCTTTTTGGAGGTCTGAGTTGTTTTGCCAGTGTTTCAGTAGATGTTTGGTGTGAATCATTCTACATGCAGATTTTTTTTTTTTTATGTGTTTGTGGGAGAATGGCAGAACCACATCTTACTTCATCATCTTGATCCCACTCTCTGGATGTTGAATTTTGTCTAAAGTTTTTTTCTACATCATTTGAGATGATCATATGATTTTTATTCTTCAGTTCGTTAATGTGGTATATCACATTGATTGATTTATAGATGTTGAATCATCCTTTTATCCCAAGGATAAATCCCAGTTGATCATGATATTTGATTTTTTCAATGTATTGTTGGATTTGGTTTGCTAATATTTCCTTTCAGATTTTTCCATTTATGTTCATCAGTGATATTGACCTGTGATTTGTAGTAACATTTGTCTTGGTATCAGGGTCATACTGATGTTATAGCATGAGTTTAGGTGCATTCTTTACTCTGCAGTTTTTTTTTTTTTTTTTTTTTTGAGTAGTTAGAGAAGGATAGATGTTAACTCTTCTCTAAATATTTTGTAGAGTTCACCTGTAAAGCTATCTGGTCCTGGACTTTTGTTTGTTGTTGTTTTTTTAAATTACTGATTAAATTTCATTACTAATATTTAGTCTCTTCATACATTCTGTCTCCTCTTGGTGCAGTCTTGGGAAGTTATACATTTTTAGAAATTTTTTTTCTTCGAGGTTGTCCATTCTATTGGCATGTGGTTGTTCACAGTAATTTCTTATGTTCCTTTGTATTTCCATGGTATCAGTTGTAACTTTTTGGTTTTTATTTCTGATTATATTGATTTGGATCATCTCTCTCTTTTTTCTTGATAAGTCTGGCTAATGGTCTATCAGTTTTGTTTATATTTTAAATTTTAATTAGCTCTTAGTTTCATTGATCTCTCTCTTTGCTTTTTTTGTTTCTTTAACATGTATAATTCATTTATTCTGCTCTGATCTTTACGATTTCTTACCTTCTACCAACTTTGGGTTTTCTCTGTTCTTTTTCTAGTTCCTTTAAGTGTAAGTTGAGGTTGTTTATTTGAGACATTTCTTATTTCCTGAGGCAAGCTTGTACTGTGGTAAACTTTCCTCTTAAGATTGATTTAGCTCTATCCCATAAATTTTGGATCAGTGTATATTTGCTTTTATTTTTCTCCAAATATTATTTTATTTCTTCTTTGGATGTTTTCAGGGACCCACTGGTTGTCTATCAGCATCTTGTATAGCCTCAATGTGTTTGTGTTTTTGAAGATTTTTCTTATACTTGATTTCTAGTCATAAGTGCTATTGTCAGAAAAGATGATTGGTATAACTTCAGCTTTTTGAAATTTACTTAGTCTTATGGCTTAGCTTTTGATCTATCCTAGAAAATGTACAATGTACCCTTGAAAAGAATGTGTATGCTGCTACTTTGGATGGAATAGTATATATTGGTCTAACGTGTCTTTTAAGGCCACTGTTTTCTTATTGATTTTCTATCTGGATGATTTATCCATTGGTATAAGTGGGGTGTTAAAGTACTCTACTATTATTGTGTTACTGTCAATTTCACCTTTTTTTGTCTATTAATATTTTCTTTATGCATTTAACTGATTCTATGTTGGATATATATGTGTGTGTATATATATTTATATGTATACGTATAACATGTGTTATATATGTATTTAAAATTGTTAAATGTTCTTGTTGGGTTTATATCTTGATCATTATGTAATTTTCTTCTTAAAGTCTATTTTCTTATATATTTACTGCTGCCCAGCTTTCTTTTTATTTCCTTTTGCATAGAACACCTCTTTCCATCCCCTCACTTTCATTTTGTTTGTTTCTTTAGCTTTGAAGTGAGTCTTTTGTAGGCAGCATATATATGAGTATTGTATTTGTATCCGTTAAGAAAATATGTCTTTTTTTAAAGTATTTAGTCCATTACATTACAAGTAGTTATTGATATGTGCGTACTTTTTAACCATTTTGTTAATTGTTTGGGGGTTGTTCTGTAACTATTTTTCACTTTATTCTTCTGTTTTCTTTTAATTTGATCTCTGTCTTTAGTTTTTATGTTTAGATTACTTTGTGTATGTGTTTGTGTATATGTGTGTGAGTGTATCTATTATAGGTTTTTAATTTGTAGTTGCCATGATGTTTATATATGCCAAGCTCTAAATATGTGTGATTATTTTAAGTTTCTCACCTCTTAATTTAAATATATTTTAACAACTTTCCATACTTACTCTCCTCCCCTCACAATTACTATCTTTGACGTATTTTATATCTATTTGTTTTGTGTATCCCTAAGGTGCTTATTGTATATAAACATGATTTTACTACTTTTGTCCTTACTACTTTTGTCTTTTAACCTCCCTAGCTTTTTACATGGTTGATTTACTACCTTTATATATACTTGCCTTTAACAATGACATTTTACCTTTCACAAATTTCATGTATCTAGTTTTAACCTTTTCTTTTTTTACTTAAAGAAGTCCTTTTAACATTTTTTGGTGCAGTTGTTCTGGTGGTAGTGAACTCTTTTGCCCATCTATAAATATTTTGATCTTGCCATTAAATCTGAATGAAACCCTTGCCATGTAGCATATTCCTGGTTATTGATTTTTTTCCCTTTCATCATATTAAATATACAGTGCCCCACCCTTCTTGCCTGAAGAATTTTTGCTGAGAAGCCAGCTGATATCTTAATGGGAGTTCCTTTGTTTGTAACTTGCTGCGTTTCCCCTGATGCTTTTGGTATTCTTTTTATCTTTACTTTTTGCCTTGTTAATTACCATTTGTTTTTGTGTTGTCCTCTTTGGGTTGATCCTTTTTGAACTCTCTGTCCTTCTTGGACTTGAATGTCTGTTTTCTGTCCTAGGTTAGGAAGATTTTCAGCTATTATGTCTCCATGTGAGTTCTCTACCCCTTTGTCTTTCTATTCTTTCTGAGATCTATATAATGAGAATGTTAGTAGGCATGTTGTCTCAGAGATTTCTTAAATGGTCTTTATTTCTTTTTATTTTTTTATTCTGTCTTCCTTTCATCTTCGGGGATTTCTGCTACTCTGTATTCCTTCTTACTGGTATGTTCCTGTGTATAATTTAGTCTGTTTATATGTTCTAGTATATTTAAATTTTTCCATTATTGTATTCTTCATCTGTGTTTAGTTGTTCTTTATATTTTCCAACTCTTTGTTAAAAACTTATAACTTCTTGTTCTATGCACCCATTCTTCTCCCAGGTTCTTTGGTCATCTTTATGATTATTACCTTGAACACTTTCATGGGTAAATGCCTCTCTCCAGTTCACTTAGTTGTTCTTCTGGAGTTTTACCTTATTCCTTTGTCTGGAATAATAAGGTCCTCTGTCACCTCAATGTGCTGTTTTTATTTCTATGTATTTGGTAGGTTGGTTATGTTTTCCAACCTTGAAGAAGTGAACTTTTGTAGACTTATATGCCTCTCAGCATCACACACCCTTGCCACAAGAGCTATATGCATGAGTCCTCTTGTGGTGTGAATCCTTCTCTTGTGATGGGCTGACTACTGTGAATAGTCAGGTATGTGTGGCTGGTCCCTTTCCTTGTTGGTTGCAAGGCTATGACTTATTTGGAGGTTGCTGTCCACTGATTCATAGGTCATGAGGCAACTGGCTGCTGTACCCCAGGGGGCCCCAGGGCTATTCATGGCTCACTCATGGGTGATGTTGGATTCCAGAAGATATCAGGTCTTATGCTAGCCTACTGGCAGGTGAAGCTTTGTTTTTGGGCTAGTATTGGTGCACTGGTGGGTAGAACTCTGTCCTGAGTTCTCACTGCACATCCCAGTGGTCCCAGAGTTAGTTTTGGACTATTGGTGGATAAGGCTGGTTACTTATACAGCTGAATACAAGGTCCAGGATGTTATGAAGCCTGTATTATCCTGCTTGTAGGTGGGTCTGGGGCTCAGCCACCACAAGAGCTGGTACTGTCCTGTTGGCAGATGGGCTGGGTCCTGTCACAGCAGGCTGTAGGGCTGTAGTTGTGTTGGAGTTGGAATCCATTCAATGGTGTGTGAAGCTGATCCTGAGGCTAGAGGCTAGCTGGTGTGTGAAATAGTTTGTCTATGGCCTTTTGGATATGGTGCCTGCCCACTGTTGGATGGAACTGTGCCCCAGAGTCTCTGACTACAGGGCCCTGAGGTTCTTGTATATAGTTCCTGCACTGGGTTCTGTGCCTTCTGGTGGGCAGAGCCATGTGGGCCACTCTGGCCTCAGTGAGTCTTATGACAGCCTGTCGGTTGGTCAGTGACACTGTTTCCCAGGTCAGTTATTTGCTTGGCCTGATGGGGGCAGTCTCAGTATTTGTGCCTATAGGCTGATGGGTTGGGGCAGAGCTGGTGCATGAGGCTATAAGGTAGAGGGAGGATTCCAAAATGGCCAGGACCAAAGTCCGTGTTGTAGACTGTGCTCCCCAAAGTGGCCGTTTCCAGTATCTAAGTGCCCAGAGTGAGCTCCAGTTTCCTCCCACTACTCAAAGACACTCTCCAGGATTAGGAGGTATGTCTGGTCCAGACTCATTTCAAATTGCTATTTCTTCCCTGGATGCCAGAGAATGTGAGATTTTGTGTATGCTCTTTAAAAGTGTGGAGTCTTTATTTCCCATAGTCCTCTGGGTATCCCCAAAGTAAGCCCTGCTGGCCTTCAAAATCAAATGTTCTGAGGACTCATCTTCCTGGCCTAATACCTCAGGCTATGGAGAATATTGTAATTATTCTCCCTTCTAGGGATCACTTACCAGGGGGTATGGGTCTTGACTCTATTGCATCTCTCTCCCTCCTACCCGTATTGTTGTGGTTTATTCTTTTTATCTTTGGTTGTAGATCTTTTCTAGTAGGCTCCAGTCTTTCTCATCAATAGTTTTTCTGTAAATTATTGTAGTTTTTGTGTACCCATAGGAGGAGATGAGCTCAAGATCTTTCTTCTCTGCTGTCTTGAGAACTGTCTCATATCTTTTATTTTATTTTTGTTTTTGGTTTTTTTTGTCTTTTTTGTCTTTTTGCCTTTTCTAGGGCCACTCCTGTGGCATATGGAGGTTCCCAGGCTAGGGGTCTAATTGGAGCTGTATTTGTCGGCTTACACCAGAGACACAGCAATGTGGGATCTGAGCCATGTCTGTGACCTACACCACAGCTCATGGCAACGCTGATCCCCAACCCACTGAACAAGGCCAGCGATTGAACCCGCAACCTCATGTTTCCTAGTCAGATTCATTAACCACTGAGCCACAACGATATCTTTTAAAACTACTTCTAGTGCCATCTCCTCTATGAAATTTGTCTAATTTCATGAACTGAATGCAGTCTATTTTTTTGTGTCTAATTGACCTCATTGACCTTTAAGTGCTCAGCATTCTCTACACTGTGTTAAAGTTACTTATAAAGATGATTAATTTCTTCTACTGGACCATATACATTTTGAAGAAAGAGTCCATGTCTGATTAATCCTGGAAACTCCAAAGTTATTACTCTGCCTTTCCTGTGTTTAAGAGGTATGATTCAAAGATAAATTATTACTTTCATTCATTCTCACCTTCATATATTATTCAATACATATTGATTGAGCACTTACTTTGTCCTGATTCTCTTCTAAATATTACTATCTTTGAAGAACTTTAAGATGAAGAAATATACTTTATAAATAAATTAAATACATAAAGTATGTAATGTGTTAAAAGTGGCCATGGATGAAAAAAAAAAAGATTTTCTTTTACATTCAGTAACAGCATAAGCCACTTTCATTGCTTGAGTAGTCATCCATCCTCAAGCATGCTTTCTGAGTGTATAGCAACCATTGCTTATTAAATGACACATAGTGACGGACAATATATGTAGGAGTATCTTGCTTTCAATTTCCTGCCACCAGGGTCACTGTTTCTAAAACAAATCATAGATAGCTGAGCACTGGGGCTAAAAAGTATTGACCATTTCAATCTTCTTATTTTACTGTGTGACTGAGTTCACTGATTTTCTCAGGGTTTCCGTTTAATGGAATTTGATTTTTAAAAAGGTCGATGACTGGGTTTTTAATGTCTCTTCTTATGTCAACAATTCACCAAGGGTTTTCTAATTATATTACACTCCTCTGAAATTGCACATTCACTTCATACTCCTACTTTGCAGAAGGACACACTCTAAACTAACTTGTCTACCTTAGTGACAATATCTAATTAGAAGGAAGCCTGAAAAAATCCAGTTGTGCTTGCATATTAAAAAGTGTATATACTGTATTTTACTCTCTGTCATTTTCTTATCAAGTCTTTTTGGCATTATCCTATAAGAAACACAAATGAAAATTCCATTGCTGCATATTTTCCCTCTATAAATGAATTTGAGTATAAATCATTTCACTGTGTTTAAATTTTTGAAATTGCATATTGGTAAATACTAGTGGTTAAAATTATTAAAGCAAAAAGCCAACCAATTTCTATTCAGATGTCTTAGACTAAATGCTCTGAGGAAATTAGTGTTTAATTAGGGATATGTAAAACTATCCAATTTTATATTAATACGCAGGAAGATTACCTTAGGTATCTTGTACCTTAGCGTCTCATATAAGTAGTTTGTAACAAGTAATTTCTACCAATTAGAATTAAAGTATTGTAATTAACTAATCTATGTCAATTAGAGTTAAAACATTTTATATCAACTAATCTCATTTTAATTGGAATAAACTTTTACCAAGATATATTGACTGCTTTAAAATAGAGTTTCAGATATATATACATATATATTTTTTTAATTTAGAAATAAAAATAAGGACCTCAATATCAATAAACTAACAAGAATCCAAAAGGAAACTGTAAAATAAAGAATTCAAATGTGTTCTCTTTATTGTTAAATTTTGCATCTTTCATAAGCTACATCATAAAGTAAATATCACTGATTGAGGTTTTTTTTCAGGTTTACTTAAATAAAAATGATTGTCAAAAGTTTTTCTGAATCATATGAAAGTTTATTCTAAAAACTTTGTGAAACAGAGCAGGATCCTATGGGGCCCTGCTGAGTACAAATTCTTTCCATGACCTTCATTTCTTGTTTGCAGGAAATAGTCTTCATTCCACCTCCTTGATTTTCCCTGAGTTCCCCAGGGCAGATTCAAACAGTTCCTTATCAGGGAAAGGAGGGAATGTAGAAAGAAAGTAGGAACACTCAGGAAACATAGTGCATCTAATGGATAGAGTCCTGGTTCTTCCTCAAGTAACCTCCTTCTCCCTACTTTGAGTTCTTTAGGAGCCAGGGCTCCCACCCAGTGGTGGATGGTAACTTCAAGCTGACCACAAGTTCCTAGAATACCTCCCTGTTAACCTCACCACCCCTCCCACATCCCCACCCAATGAGTCTCCTTTAAAAACTTTCATGATTGAGTAGAATCTTCTGAATTTGTTTTACAAGTGTACCTTTTTCCCAGGCTCCTGGCCTTCTATAAAACCACCTATCCTTTTCAAACCAACACTTTTCTCTTGAGTATTGGCTTTCCAGAAGTAAGCAGCCGAACCTTACTGAGTTCAGTTCAATAACATTTGCTTCAATTTTTTTGTTGTTGTTGTTGTTCTGAAAGAAGAAATAAGGATAATACAATGTTCACAGTTATTGGATGGATTTACATCATTCCTGGCACTTTACAGGCAGTTTCCCATTTTACAGAGAAGAAAGTTGAGACTCAGGAATAATGAGTGATATGCTTCAGTTTCACTTAGCTACTAAGTAGAAGAGCAGGACTTCAAATCCATGTCTGCCTTGTCCTAAGCCTTATCTCTTCACTTTTCTCCCTCTTTCTTTATCATAGAAAGGTCACCTTTCTAAGCCTTTTGATATTTTTGTCTTTACCATTACTTGTCACCTTTGCATGAAAAAAATAACTTGTAAGAGTTTCAACTACAATCTTTTGATTAAAAAATTATAGCACTGCATCTTAGATATTATGTATATATACTCATATATTCATGGAAAGTCAATGAAATAGACATGATTCTAAAACTCCAAAAAAGGGGAAATGAAAATAAACTGCTATGGGAGCACAGACCCAGAGTTAGTAACTCGGCTCTGGTAGATTGGAGAGGCTTTGCATTAGGTGATATGTAAAAAGTGGGACTTGATTTGTTAGAAAACTGGCACTAATGATCTGTAGTTTCCTTTTTTATATCTATGAGATCTATTGGGGACTCTTTCCCCAATTTATCAGTGATTGAAAGGAAATATGGGATATATTATTATAACACTTGGATGTGTATATTCTTAGGAAGGGTGGTTAGGTGCATGTTGAAATAAAAACTGATCTCAGAGGAATTATGATCAAAATATGTTCTAGTCATTTTCTTTTATTAGAGTTATTTTATTTACTTAGTAATTTTTTCTTTTAACTAACTTTAAATTGATATTTTTTCTTACCCTGCTCTAAACAATCACTGTCCATAAAATAGTGGGTTTTATGTGTTTTTAGTAATACATAAACATGTTTAATATTCTTTGCTTAAATCATGCATATATCACATAAAATAATTTTGTATGCCACTACTGGTATACATATTACTCTCTGAGATATACCGTCTTTGAAACATTTAGAGAAGAGCTAACACCTATCCTTCTGAAACTATTCCAAAAAACTGCAGAGGAAGGAGCACTCCCAAACTCATTCTATGAGGCCACCATCACCCTGATACCAAAACCAGACAAAGACACCACACAAAAAAAGAAAATTACAGGCCAATTTCACTGATGAACATTGATGCAAAAATCCTCAACAAAATATTAGCAAACTGAATCTAACAATACATTAAAAGGATTGTACTTCATGATCAAGTGAGATTTATCCCAGGGATGCAAGGATTCTTCAATATCTGCAAATCAATCAGTGTGATACACCACATTAATAAACTGAAGAATAAAATCCGTATGATCCTCTCAATAGATGCAGAAAAAGTCTTTGACAAAATCCAACACTCATTTCTGATAAAAAACACTTCAGAAAGTGGGCATAGAGGGAAACTACCTCAATGTAATAAAAGCCATATATGGCAAACCCAGAGCTAACAGCATTCTCGATGGTGAAAAGATGAAAGAAGTCCCCCTGAGATCAGGAACAAGACAAGGATGTTCCACTCTCACCACTACTATTCAACATAGTTTTGGAAGCCCTAGTCATGGCAATCAGAGAAGAAAAAGAAATAAAAGGAATCTAAATGGGAAAGGAAGAAGTAAAACTATCACTATTTTGGATATACTGTCTTTGTTTTAATTCCTGAGATGACTGGCCTAATCAACAATTCTCATCTTTCCCATATAGGTCACCAAAGGAACACATTCCTGTATAGCCAGTAAAATGACTATTCTTAAAGAGATAGGTGTGGAACCATATTCCGTCCAATCACTTGTGATCAGAGCTTGGGACTACATGGCCCAGAATCAGCTGAGCAAGGACCATGGATAAGGTAGGTGATGACAATGAAGCTTAACAGATATAAATGTTCACATTTATATAATAACTTTTAAAATAATAAGTAATGAAGACTTGCCTCAGTGATAGTTTATAGGAACAACTGATATTGATTTTATTCATCATAACATTACTTAGGGCAAAAATGTTATGTAGAACATGTGAAGGACACTGACCAACTAGTATGTTATCAAGAGTGGAAGGCTCTACAATTTATAGGAAATATGAAATGAATTTATAAACAGTAAGAGTGTTCGCCTAAATTGTTGTAATATATAAGAGAGGAAACACCAGGGCTATATTACTCCCATGGGCAGGGGTTGACAGGGTGGGTTTTGGAGCAGTATGAGGAACAATTGTAAATCGATTTGAAATATCTCAAAGTAAAAGGGTCTAATGGTGACCCAAATGAGGTCAGAGGGAATTTTTGAATCAAAGAGAAATTGATGATATGTGAATCCTAACTTTGAGAGTGTAAGAACTTAGTTAAATTTTATACTTAAATTTATGTATTGAAATAGACTATGCTGGAGTTCCTGTTGTGGCTCAGTGGTTAACGAATCTGACTAGGAACCATGAGGTTGCAGGTTCCATCCCTGGCCTTGCTCAGTAGGTTAAGGATCTGGTGTTGCCGTGAGCTGTGGTGTAGGTTGCAGACGCGGCTAGGATCCCGCATTGCTGTGGCTCTGGTGTAGGCCAGTGGCTACAGCTCCGATTCGACCCCTAGCCTGGGAACTTCCATATGCCGCAGGAGTAGCCCAAGAAATGGCAAAAAGACAAAAAAAAAAAAAAAGACTATGCTAGGTGTTTACAATAACAAATCTCTGAAAACTTCATAATACTGAGTTAAAAGTGCTTAATGATTTCCAAATATATTCTCCATATTCAGTCGTAAGTTTTTTTAAAAGTTTCATTATAGAAAGAAACTCTTGACATTTAATTTCTGTCCTTCGGATATTTTTATTCTCATATGCAAGCATTCTGAGTACCATGTAATTCACCAGACTTAGTAAGGACTTTATTGGGGTGGTAAATTTGACTAAACTGTTAACCTTTTGAAAATGTGAATCTGAACAAAAGGAAAATATCCAGTCTACAGACTGCTTTCTTAATATTTGCTACAACATGGCTTAATAGAGGTAAGAGTGTATACTTTTTTGAAATACCATGTGGATATTCTTTACACTCGGTAACAGCTTTATATTCAGTGACCCGAGTATGGTAACATTAATAATGTTACCACACTCAATTTCAGTTGCTCATTGCTCAGGAATCCTATAGTGAGAGATAAATGTCAGATAAAAGCAAAGATAGCTTTATTGAGGAAGATGGAAATCCTAAGGAAAAGGTAGACTCATGTCCCAAAGAACCAAGTCCTAACTCCCCAGGTTTTATTCAGAGGTTATAGAGAGAAAAGAGGAATGGGCTATGTGCTCAAGGAGGTAGTCTTTCTATCTTCAGAGATGATTATCTTGATCATTATGGTTTCAAGTACCCGTCAGGTCTCTCTTGTGGTTACCAAGTCAAGTGAATGGTGAACTAGGGTAAAGGAGCTGAGAGCCTCTAAAGTTTCTCTGCCCCAGTTATGATGTTTCACTTCCAGCTAGGAAGTAATGTTGGTAAAATGAAAAATACGAGGTTTAAGTTAATGGGTAGGCATGCGGCACAGAATGTCTAATCAGTAACCTCCCTCTATTTCCAAAATAATAGCTAGTGGTAGATTTTATGGTCTGGTATTCCTGATCTTGCTGTTTGGAAAATATATTCATGATATGTAGAATGTTCTGATTCTGTCTAGTTTATTTAGGAAAGCTTGGAGACCGTATTTCTCATAATGTTGATTAAAGTCACTATTACTCTTAAGAACCTCTAGAACAGACTCTGAGTAGGAATAGGTATTTGTATATTCTATTACAAATCCTGTGATTCTGGCAATAGCAATGCTGGGTCATAATGCCAGTAAGGACCCTTTTTATATTATTGAAATACAATATAGAAGATAATTTTATTTAAAATGAATTGAAAGCCAGAGTTCCCATTGTGGCGCAGCTGAAATGAATCCGACTAGAAACCATGAGGTTGCGGGTGTGATCGCTGCCCTTGCTCAGTGGGTTCAGGATCCAGCATTGCCGTGAGCTGTGGTGTAGGTTGCAGACGCAGCTCAGATCTGGCATTGCTGTGGCTGTGGTGTAGGCCGGCAGCTGTAGCTCTGATTAGACCCCTAGCCTGGGAACCGCCATATGCCATGGGTATGGCCCTAAAAAGACAAAATAGCAAAAAAAAAAAAAAGAAGAAGAAGATTTGAAAGCCAGTTGTTCTAAAATAACTAACACAATAGCAAGAAATCTGTACAGGAATGATTGTTACTGTTGTTGGGGAGGAAGACGTTTTCCCACTACCCTTCCAAGTTCTTCTCACTGATTTAAGAAATAAATTGATACAAGACAGACAAATAAGAGAAAAGTCAAAGTTCCCTGAGATTTATACGTGAGAAAGACCTAGGAAGATGGAATAACTCACCAAAATGGCTGAACCCCTCACCTCAGATACAGTTTTCAGCTGGAGATCAAAGAGGATGTTTCAGGTCGTGATTTGGTACTCAAAAGGGAGGAAGGCAATTCCCATGGAAATAGAAAAGCAAATGTTTGGTAAACAGGTGTTTGCTGACCCAGGCAAAGACGATGGGACAAAGAGTGGACTCTGGTATAAGAGCTTCCCCCACCATACCTAGCCCATATTCATTGCAGATTAATTTTTGCTGTTAACTTTATTCTTTGTAATAGGCCCTCTGTCTAAATTCTTTGGACAGTTAGGGGGAAAGTTCTTTAGCCTTTTGGGCCTTGATTATTTTCTGTTTGAAATAAACCACATGCCATAGAGATATTTGGGGGTGGCAAATTTGTTCCCCTGTACATTGACTATGTTAAAGTTTGAATCTCAACGTTTTTGTCTCATCATAGGTCCCAGATGAAAGAGAACATACTTTCTTCTTCATGAAAATGTAGTTTAACCAGATGTAAAAGATAGGGTAGCAAAATGTCTGCTACTGTGTCTTTAGGATTAGTCAATCAATATTACTACATAAGCTATATCTCATTTTTCCTGATGTCATATTTGTGTGACTAAGATTGTAATTAAAAGTTTGCCTTAGTACTCTAGAAAAAGCATGGGAAAAGTTACCCTGTATGCTCAACTCAGATCCTAACTAGATCACTGAATTTGAACTCCTTTATAATTTGGGGAATATTTTTTGGTTAATATGGATATTATGACCAGGCATGCCCATGTGACTGTGGAGTCCTCTAAACACCAAGCTAACTCTAGGCGAAACTTCTCTTTTATGTATACACATTTGTAGTTGGTGAGAGGGTAGAATTTTCTCCAACTGGGCAAGAATATTTTCAGTGCAACTGTCTTGGGTGTATCTGTAATATTGCTCCTTGACTCTTTCTTTGGATCCAAAGCTTGCAGATTCTCTTTTGTCAATGTCTTAAATTTTGCTTAACCCAGATATGTTTTCAATTCATTATTCCCTGGCTATTTGAGATGATAATGACCACAGCCTTTCTAACTCTGTCTAATATGGTGTCCAGAACCTATTCTGAATTGTTTATATCTCCCATACCTACCCTTGCTGGACTGAAACTGCCATTCCACTATTTCTGTTTTCCCCACTCTGAACCCCACCAAACTTATCTTAGATAGATTTAATCACTTGAAACCTAATGACAATATGCATCTTCCCATGTGGTACCTAACTTCCCTCCATGTAGCAAATTGGCATGAGCAAGAAGACAAACAGAACAAAATAGAAAGATATTTACTGCACTGACTTTTTTTTGACTTTGAGCTGAAGATAGAATATAATAAACTACATGTAGCTGGCTGAAGTGATAGATAATCATAGAGCCATGAACTGTACAAGCTCATACCAGGTAGAGGTGCAGAACTGCCTAGTGGAATGATGGAAACAACCTTGATGAAGAAAACACTGGGCAAGATAATGTCAGTGGAGTTATTGGGGCCAGACAAGAAGAATCAAACAAGTTAAGAAATCCAGGAGTTCCCGTCATGGCGCAGTGGTTAACGAATCCGACTGGGAACCATGGGGTTGCGGGTTCAGACCCTGCCCTTGCTCAGTGGGTTAGGGATCCGGCGTTGCCATGAGCTGTGGTGTAGGTTGCAGACGCGGCTCGGATCCTGCGTTGCTGTGGCTCTGGCGTGGGCCGGTGGCTGCAGCTCTGATTGGACCCCTAGCCTGGGAACCTCCATGTGTTGTGGGAGTGGCCCAGGAAATGGCAAGAAGACAAAAAAAAAAAGAAAAGAAAACCAAAGCTTAAGATATTAAAATGGAAGTATGCGGTAGTTTGTCAATTAAGTGGAAAATGGAAAGTTCAAGACAAGAAATAACCCTCAAAAGTAATACCAGATGTGAAAACAGTAAGACCTAAATAGCAAAGTCATTTGAGGTTCCCGAGCAATTCTGGGAAAGCAGGGGCTCAGAAAAAAAAATTATGACTCACTTTCATTTTGTTAATAATCACATGGTCAACCCTGTACCCAGAAAGAATTCTAATTATTATTTAATTACTAAATGATAAAAATAAATATTAATCTATTATCAAATTGATGTTATTCTTAGATTCTATAGGCTAAACATTCTTCAGTTCTTATGTATCAAACACTTCAGTGTCCCTATGCCACTCAGCCTTCAGCAAATCCAAACCCAGTACTCCATGTGTTAGTTCATCAGCTTATACTAGTGAACCTACTTGTTCTGATTAAATTAGTTCCGTATAACTTAACTGATAGCTATTTGGAGTATTATTCTAAATACTCTTTTCAGCACAACCTGTTGTTGAAGCTCTTTTTATGTAAAATTAAACTTTAATTTCTAATATATCACCGAAGGAGTTCCTACTGTGGTGCAGCAGAAATGAATCGACCTAGTATCCGTGAGGATGCTGGTTCGAGCCCTGGCCTCACTAAGTGGGTTAAGGATCCAGGGTTGCCATGAACGGTGGTGTTGCCATGATGCAGCTTGGATCTGGAGTTGCTGTAGCTGTGGTGTAGGCCAGCAGCTGTAGCTCTGATTTGACTGTAGCCTGGGAACTTCCATATGGGGCAGGTGCAGCCTTAAAAAGCAAAAAAAAAAAAAGAAAAAAAAAAGAAAAAAAAAGATAGAAACATAAAAAAGAAAAGGAAAAAATCATAATATGTCACTTAATGTCCTTTAATTTTCCCATGTTATTGTTCTGGTTATAGGAATCAAATGTAGACTTGGCATGTACTTACCAAGCTCTGCCAAAGAACATAGTTAGTGCTTAAAGAAATTCAGCTTTTGACACCAGAACTAAGACTGTGTTGACAGTTCTTTAATGAAGAATTCTGGAACCAATCCCTGGCTTTCCCCTGTAATACATTCTCTTCAGGTAAATGCTAAGACTAATAGATTATATTTAGACAGTTAAAGTGTCAACAGAATTACTTCTGTTACACTGATATATTTTGGTGTGCCATATATGAGAAACAAAGTTTCCAGAGAATAAAAATTGAAGATGTCCCAATTAAGCAAAAGCTCATTACATTCACTTCTCTATTAATAATAATAAAAAAACCACAGATAACTTAATAGGCTTTCCTCTGTGTCCCACATTTCCAAGTATTCCCACTGTCAGGATTTGACTGTTCTTTTCTAGTCATTTGACAGTCCATTAGCACTGTCACTAAAAAGGTGGGAAGGGAAGAAAGTGGACGTGTAAATCCAATAAGTCAATTACACAGCTTCATAGCCTTGGTGGAGGAACAGTTTTGCAAAGAAGGCTAACATGAAAATTTCAGCTCAGCATATTGACTGACATTGCTGTCTACCTGTAATGCTTTAATCTTCAGTATTCTCAGCAATTTGACAAGTTGTACAACAACCTAAAGTAGAAGTACATAAACTCAACAATATCACTGACGGTTATTCATGTGACACACCTTGCAATTTCTAAGCAATGACTTTTGGACCATACCATTATGAAATATTCATACTTTTGTGTTAAAAAAATCCAATGATTTTTTTTGGATTTTGCAACTTGCTGTTGTATTTTGCTTTTTAGTAAAGTTAGCTGATTCATTCTGTGATTTTTAACAATCCACCTAGTTATTAGAAAGTTATGGTCCTTGAATGCTTTGTCGATTGTGATGAATGGCAGAATGCTGAGGGTCAAAAACCATAAAAGTAAATACATGCAAAATAATATCTATCTGCATGTTTCAGGCAAAATACCCCTTTTCCCATACCTTCACCATGTAAATAAGTTTTTATGAAATTCAATTCTAGTTTTAGATTTACTTTCTAAAACAATGGTTCTTAATGATATGGCTATTTGCAATTCTTCAGATTCTCAAGAATTACTGGCATAAATCTTTGCATATTTCATTTATCACATAACTACAAAATGAGAGAGGGAAATATTTTAATTTTATAATATTATACAAATAAACTTAAAAGTATAATTTTTAAAATATCTACTTATACTTCTACGGTAAATTTTATTAATGAGGATAATTATTTTTTAAAAGTATTCCCCAGCAAGCTACAACACAAATCTAAGGTGTTTCTGGGTTATGCACAGCAATAAATAGTACTTTATCTCATATAAATATATATTTTTTAATGCACAAGTCTATCACTATTACCACTTGAAGAAACTGTGCTAGTTGAGCAAAAGAAAAATTCCAAAGTGTTTCATTTTCTCCACTTCTATTTTGATGTGGCCATTGTCTTATATTTCATTTATTAAGGGAAAAGCTCTTTTTTTTTGGTTTTTTTTGAGGTTTGTTTTTTTTTGGCTTTTTAGGGTTTCACTCAGGGGATATGGAGGTTCCTAGGCCAGGGTTGATTCAGAGCTACAGCTGCTGGCCTACTGTGCCATAGGCACAGCAATGCAGGATCCAAGCCTCATCTGTGGTCAGTGTACATATGCTTTAAATGTAAGTCTAGACTGAGACTTAATGCATCAGTTCATTTTCTGTTTAGTTTCAATATTTTATACAAGAACTCTGTGACTGCTTTGTTTACCACATAAACACCAATGACTGACTACAGCCTCAGTATTAACTGACTCATTGACTAAACAAGTCCTGTATAAGACTAGTTTTGAAGATTTCTGTTAACATGTTGCAAGATATTATGGCTCATTTCTAAAGTATTAGGGGAAAAAAAGCCTTTTTATAAGGATCTTGTTTAGATTCCTCTTTTTTTTTTTTTTTTTTTGTCTTTTTGCCATTTCTTAGGCCACTCCCACAGCATATGGAGGTTCCCAGGCTAGGGGTTGAATCGGAGCTGTAGCCGACGGCCTATGCCAGGGCCATAGCAACGCGGGATCCGAGCCACGTCTGCAAACTACACCACAGCTCACGGCAACGCCAGATGCTTAACCCACTGAGCCAGGCCAGGGATCGAACCCACAACCTCATGGTTCCTGGTCGGATTCGTCAACCACTGATCCACGACAGGAACTCCCCAGATTCCTTTTCTAAATCTTATTCTAATTCACGAGATTTTGATGGTTCTTTATCTCTTAGGAAAGTCTCAGTTTTCTCTGCAACACAAATATCTAGCTGGATAAATGCTTATAGCAGGCCTTTTCAAGAAATACGAAAATCCAAATAAACTCGTTTCTGCTATGATAAAATCATACCCTTCATGAATGTCAATGACGTGTTTCTTTCGACCATCATGATGTTATTTAAAAAATCCCAAACTGTCTAGATATATTAAAGTTGAAATTTGAAAACTGTGCAAAATTCTATGATCATTGTATCTCATCTATTTTCTTAATCTATTTTCCTTAACAATTCCATAACAAATCCATCCCTAGCTCCATTCGAACTTCCTTGATATCCCTACATAATGTTTAAGAAGGAGCAAAGAAGTTTAAGAAATGAGCAAGACATAATGTTCAGACTTATAGTTGGAGAGTGATAATATGGTCAGGAGAACAGGGTTAAATTGTTCGCCTGCATTTATTTCAGATATTATTTTTTTAACCATATATAAGTAAACAGTGTCCTTGAGAGACATTCCCATTCTCTCTTTCTCTTTCTCTGACCCAGAAAAAATAACTACAGCAATAATAAGCTCCAGATTAAGAATCAGGGATTTATGGATTTTACTTATTTTTTCTTTCGAGATACAAACTACAAACTCATTACCAATGTTACAGTGGAAATCATAGGGAAATAGGAATTTTTCTTCTAAAAATAATCATTTTTGCCAGTTTGCTTGTGGCATCTATTCTGGTTAAAGAAAATTTAAAAATATTTTCCCATAAATTATATTAGTAGTTATTATGAACCTAGATCAATATGGTTATTATCATATTTATGCAACTCAACAAGAATTTCTCTTTATTTCTATAAATAGCATAAGTATTTTAGTAATTGTCTATGACATTGGCAATTGGCTGAGAGTTATGATTTAAAAGAGAGTTTATCAAACTGTCTTAAAGAGCACAGTGCATATTAGGCTTGTGGGCCCTACAGGCTCAGTTAACTACTCAATTCTGCCATTTTATTATAAAAGCAGCCTGAGATAATACATAAGTGAACTAATGTGGTTAAGCTCCAGTTAAACTTTTATCTACAAAAAGAGACATTGGGTCAGATTTGGCCTGCAGGCAGTAGTTTTCCAACTCCTTCTTTTTGCAGTTCCACATTTGACACTATAGGAGCAAATGTTCTGATAAAAAGGTAGAAAGGAGAGACCCTGGCCATGATGACTAAGCAAAGTCCAGCCAACTGCCCCTAACCACCCCTCCCCCACACATCTGCTTCTGTGAAGTTGCTCACAATTGGAACCCTGCATGTTCTCACTCCATCCAACCAGCCAAGCACGGACTGGAAGAGCTAGGCCGTAAAAGCCTTGTGAAACCCTTCTTCGGGCCTCAGACTCCAGAGAGCGATCTCCTCTGAGCCTGCTGGCGTAATAAACCTGAGTTCTCCAACTCTCCGAGTGCTTGCTTGGTTTCTCGCCCGATAAAAGAGCTGATACACTGCAGCCACAGAGCTGCTGGACTGGTACACTCCAGCCACAGGGCTGTCACTAGAGCTGATACGCTCTGGCCACGGGGCTGCTGGGCAGCTGCCGTAACAACACTAGATATATTCAGCATAGATATTAACCTTTATTTGGAATTAAATTTTATGTCAAAAGCATTCCACTATTAAGATAGCATATTCAAACTCATATAGAATAATAGGAATGATTGGTAATGGAGTACTGATATAATTTCTGAGATTTTCAAGATTTTGAAATCTGGGAAGCTATTGCTAAAACTCAGACTCTGTCCACCAGTGCCAAATAGAAATGCCGAGACAAAATTTTGGGTGAAGGAGAAAAAAAAAAATAGTTTTATTGCTTTGCCAGGCAAAGGAAGGCACATCAGGCTAATGGCCTAAAGACTGTTCCCTCCCATGGGAGAGAATAGGAAGTGGTTTTATAGTTAAGGAGTAGAAAATAGGGCCACAGATAAGGATCAGGGTAGAGGCAAGCTTTCATTCTTCATGTTTAGTTGCCCCAGGACTGGTTCTTGTGGTCCTCCTCTCTTGTTTTCATTTGTTGTGGGTTTTAGTTGTTAACTAAAAAAAAAAAAAAAACCACCAAAATATGACCTGAAAGTTGAGAGCTAAATTTTATTTGCGGTGAAATTAGGACTTAAGCCCAAGAGACAGCATCTCAGGTAGCCCCTGAGAAACCCCTCTGAGGAGGTGAGGGGGGAAGCTAGGATATATGAGTTTTTGCAAGGAAGGGAAAGTAGTAGATTTACAGATAACCAGAAGGTTTACAGATAACGAGATTTACAGAAAGCCAGTTTCTATGCTAAGATGTAAGCATCTGGGCTTACTAGAATCACTCCCTTGATACGTACCTCAGCTGTGGGCCAGTATTCTTTGTTTCTTTCCTGAGTTCCCTTGGAAAGATAGCTCTGAAATATTGCCCCAAAGAGGAAAGGAGAGATATCAAGATATAAGTCATAAAGGTGAAGAGTGAGGTGCATGGATCCATGCACACGTTTTACAGAAGTTTGCTGCTGGTCTTTTGAAGGTTGCTGCTAGTCACAACATCAGTCATTTTTGAAGGATTCTAGTGTTTTTCTAAATATGGGGAGATGTAAGAATTGGTCTCATAAAATATTCTCCTAAAGATATCTAATTATCAAGACCTGTTCTTCCTGTTTTCTCAGAATACAGAGTACCTCACTCCTGGTCTCCACCCTGAGTTTTGCTCAGGGGGTGCTGTGGGTTGAGAGCTGCAGTGGCTCATGTTTTACTCCATGTAGAGGCTCATGGAAAGTGCCAAATTTTAGTTCACATAGTTCTGCAGAAGAAAATAAAGATATTGTTACACATATTCCTTGAAGAAGAACCAGCACCCTGCTGCATGTCTGTACTATTGTTTCTTGATTGTTTTCCCCTTGTCTCTGCATTCCCTCCCTTCCCTGATTGGCAGTTGTTTGAACCTGGATCTCAGGGAAGGCCATGGAGGTTGAAGCTTATTCCCTAAAAACAGGAAATGGGGAACACAGAAAGGCTTGTGGGCCTAGGGTCCACAGGGCCACAGGGTCCTGCTTAGTTTCAAGGCCCAAATAAAGTTTCTGGGTACTCTGAACTCCTTAGTTAGAACTGTTAAAGGATAAGCTGTTGGTTATGATTAGTGGTTATTATTTCTGCAAAGAAGGGCATGGTTTCCAAAACAAATATCATCCTCTTGTATAATTTGAAATTACATTGTTAATTTACTCACTTTGAAATTGGAAGGTTTGACAATTTGTACTGGTAGCTCAAAAAAATATCCTGTATAACACAAGTAAGTTCCCCTCCTACTCTAACATTTAATAGTTTTATGCAAATGAGTATATCAAAGTTCTTATCAAATATGACTGAACTTTGAAAGTGTGTGTGTGAAGGGCAATGGCTGGTATCCGTTTCTAGAAACTGGGTAATTATCTTCTCCATATCATCATTATTTTGATGTTCTCCTAAAGTCTTAATTTTGAATAACTAAATTTTAAGAGGATTTTAAGATTGCAATTATTTTATTTCTTTTCATTGTTTTTTTGCTCCATTGTAAATGGTTTTGAAACATCTGTCATTTAACTCTTTAGAAAGCATTTAAAGAATAGTCATTTAATTTCTATTTTTTCCTGTTCATCTGGTTGCCAGAATTTATTCTTACTGTATGTTTAGTTCCTTGAATCCTTGGGATGAATTTCATTTTATTTTTTCACTTTATATTTGGAAAATTTAAAATATGTAGAAATAGAGAAAATGCATCCCTAGATTTATATTCAATAACAATCAGTAATTGTTTTGCCACTTCATATATTCCTCTATCTTAGTTTTGGGGGAATTGTAGAATTTTAAAGTATGTCTTTGATATCACATGTTTTATCTATAAAGACTATTATGATGTCTAAGTGATATAGACATTTAAAAAATAACCACTTTGCCCTTATCAAACATCGCAACATTAAAAATTCCTCAATATCACTAGCATACAGGCCACATTCATACTTCCTAGATGGCACTTTAAAAACTAAGATTTTTTTTTTAAAATATTTGTTCAAATCGGGATACAGTAATGATTTAATATGACCCTACTGGTTTATCAAGCTCTTTTTCCCTGAAAAGGTTTGGAAGATGAAAACATCAGAATTTTCTCTGCAGGAGTTCCCGTCGTGGTTCAGCGGAAACAAATCTGACTAGCATCCATGAGGACACAGGTTTGATCCCTGGCCTCACTCAGTGGGTTTAAGGATCTGGTGTTGCTGTGAGCTATGGTGTAGGTTGCAGATGTGGCTAGGATTCCACATTGCTGTGGTTGTTTTGATAGGCCAGCATTTGAAGCTCCAATTCTACCCCTGCGCTGGGAACCTTCATATTCTGTGGGTGTGGGTTTAAAAAAGACAACAACAACAAAAAATATTTCCAGCAAATTTCTCTAAATATGGCACTAAGATTACTGAAAATGCTTATATACAAAAATTTATAATTGAGGAACTGAAAATCTCTGATGAAAAATAAGGACAAAGATTCCAAGGTTAGGAGCAAATGAAGTAACTTTTGACAACTTGTACTTTTGCAAATCATTGTTGGTTCCTGTTGCTGAAACTTGGCAGAGTAGTTCTACTCCACTGGTGCTGAGTAGAAACGCACAGACAGAGTTTTGGGTGCAGAGAAAAAAGAAATAGCTTTTATTGCTTTGCCAGGCCTAAGGGACCATAGCAGGCAAAGACTGTGCCCCCCTTGGAGGAGATTAGGAGATGGTGTCATAGTTTGGGGGGGTGGAAAAGGGGGTCTTAGATAAAGATAAAGGTAGGGGCGAGCTTGCATTGTCTTTCAAAGCTGATGTTTAATAGCTCCAGGACTAGTTCTGTTGGTCCATTTTGGAATGAAGAAAGCTCCATCAAATAGTTAACATCTTCCATTTCTTGGGGGTTTTAGTTCTGTAGAGGGGCTCAAAGATATTGTTATGTATATTCCTTGAAGAGGGACCAGAACCCTTTGTCAAGGCTGCACTATTGTCTCTTGACAGCTCCTCCTTGGTCACTGCATCCCCTCCCTTCCCTGATTAGCAACCTTTTGAACCTGGCCTTTAGAACTCAGGGAAGGTCATGAAGGTTGAAGCTTACTCTTAAAAACAGGAAATGGAGGACACAGAAAGGCTTGTGTGTGTGTGTGCCCAGGAGTCCCACAGGGCCCTGCTTGGTTATGGAAGGAGGGGTGTCTGACTCTGCCCAGGCCCCAGAGTGTTTCATGCTCCAGGTGGGTCCTGCTTGGTGCAATTGAAAAGGTTAAACAGTAAAAATGGGAAATGGAAGAGTGCAGAGCTGAAGACCTGGCTGGAAGCTCAGAGAGGGAATCCAGCCCAAGGGTGGCTTCTGCCAGGAATGGAGGCTCAGGGACATGGCTGGACAGCTGTTGGCAAACCTTGGTGCTCCTTGCTCTCCTCCAGTCTCTTGTTTGCTTGAGACCCAATAACTTTGCCATCTGCGGTGGACCTGGACAGTTCACAAAGGAGCAGGGAGTGCTGCAAAGGAGCCTGTCGGTGGTCACCTATTGTACCAGTGCCACTTCGGAAGGATTAGCAGCTTTTATCGGTCTTTGGGGGCTGCACTGTAAATGCCCGTGTAATGCTAATTTGTGATTGGCAGAAGTTTAAGAAGGAATTGAACAATGTCAAGAGAAGGCTGAGCTGACTCCTATTCTGGGAACTGTGTATGTGTGTCTGTGTGCACTTGTGGCTCTCTGTGTCTGTGTCTTCCAGGAGGAGTATAGCAACAAGGGCACAGAAAGGATGGTTGAAAGAGGGGATGAGCATTAAGTCACCATTGGTCAGAGTGGAGTCTGTGAGACATAAATTCAGGGAGAGTTTTTTGATGAGAAAATCCTTCACTTTTGCCATATTTCATCTATTGGAAGCAAGTCCAGTCAACATTTCATGGAAGGGATTACATTGGAGACCAGGATCGGTGAAAGCTACTTTAGAAACTGTAGTTCCTGTCATAGCACAGTGGAAATGAATCTGACTAGGAACCATGAAGTTGCGGGTTCGATCCCTGGCCTCACTCAGTGAGTTAAGGATCCGGCATTGCTGTGAGCTGTGGTGTAGGTCAGCGACCCAGCTCGGATCTGGGATTGCTGTGGCTGTGGCATAGGCCAGCAGCTACAGCTCTGATTAGACTCCTAGCCTGGGAACCTCCACATGCCACAGGTGCAGTCCTAAAAGGCAAAAGACAAAGAAAAAAAGAAAAAAAGAAAAAAAGAATCTGTGTAGGGCCCTTAGAAAGATCTAGCAATGTGCCTGGTTCTTAGCAAGTACCTAGGAAAAGATACTGTTGCTTGGTCTAGTGACATGGTCTAGGATGTGGGCTAATTTACACCCAGCAGCCCTGGCCTCTGCTCTCCCATCTTCATCCCAGTTGGAATTGCCAGGTTCTTGGCAGGTTTTCGGTCTAGCACTGTGAAGTTTGTGACTGCCTTCTGTGGGTGTGGGCTGGCAGGCAGAGGACAGATGCTAACTCATACTCACACTGCCTTCCTAACTGTCTCTTCATGAACATGTGTGGTCTTGAGTTGTGGTCAGGATATAGATACTTTAATTCTTTGTTCATCTGCTCCGTGGAGGATCTCATTTCTTCTTTATTTATTTATTTTTTTTTCAAGCAGCCTATGGACAGGTATTTCTGTCTGACCATCTGGTAGCCATTCACCTTTATGGTGGCTTGAGAAAGCAATTAATTGCACTTGTTTCTTTAGCCATACCTACCTCCTTTGACAACAAGTTTACCTTTATCACCTCTTAAAATTCTTACTACATGGATCCATCTGGTACCATCTGCTTGGATCTCTCTGCTGAGGGGGCTCTTTTGCTTCCTTAACTTTGTGCACCTACATCTTCTTCTTTGGGTTAGCTTCTCATGCCTTTCTTTTTGCCCAAGATTTTAAACATCCTAGGTAAACTCCTACATATGTACCTCTCCCCACCCACCACCTGCTGAATGATGGATTCAGCTTCACATCGATAAGAATTTCTTATCTGGTATCCAAAATTGTTGGCACTTAAAAAAAGCAATAATCTAAAAAGGGAGGGAAAAGACATGGAAATAGAATAGAAAGGTAAATCAGAAAGATAGTGATTTTATGCAGTGGAGCCCATAGGGAAGATAAAGGAAAATGGAGAAAAGTAAACTTAGAATTTAATGCCGTATATGAAGAAGAAGGAAATGATAAGTATGTGAAAGGAATTAGTAGGATTGGCTAAAATACAGAAAAATGGGGATGCAGGAATTAACAAATCCTGATGCATAAATGCCGAAGGTCACAGACAAAGGGGGAAAATGAGTGCTCTGTCACAAGGAAAAGCCCTATCAGCCCTGTATTAGCACCTCATCTTAACTACTGGGTAACCACTGGGAGGAAAGCTATTACAAATTGTCCTGGCAGCAAAGAATAGTGACTAAAGATGCATATAGTGCCTGTTAGTATAAATTTGAGTGAAATTCCTCCTTGTCAGATTTTTTTGAGTCAGATTCCAAACCACACTCTGAGAGAAGACCCTCCTGAATTGAGAAGAGCATTTTCTGCCAAATACTGAATTTGTAAGGGAATTCTTATCTTCTTCCAGGTAGCACTCAGAAGTTTAGTACCAGTCCAGCCCTTAATAATGTAAAATATAATCTCATTTTTAGAAAAAACTCATATACACATTTATGCATTTTTATATCTAGAAGGATATACACGAAAATTTCAATTATAGTTATCTCTAAATGGTAAGAAAAAATATAATTTAGGTTCAGAAAAAAAGAAAAAGCTTAGTCCCAGTCAGAAATTTCTAATTTATGGAGTTCCCGTCGTGCCACAGTGGTTAACGAATCTGACTAGGAACCATGGGGTGGCGGGTTCGACCCCTGCCCTTGCTCAGTGGGTTAAGGATCTGGCATTGCCGTAAGCTGTGGTGTAGATTGCAGAGGCGGCTTGGATCCCATGTTGCTGTGGCTCTGGTGTAGGCCGGTGGCTACAGCTCCGATTTGACCCCTAGTCTGGGAACCTCCATATTCCGAGGGAGCGGCCCAAGAAATGGCAAAAAGACAAAAAAAAAAAAAAAAGAAATTTCTAATTTGTGGCAAGTAGAGTGGAGAAGAGTGATTTTTGCTTAGGGAGACACACTTGGCAGAACAAACATGGCTTTGTGCAGAGGGCCCAGAATAGTGGAGGCAGAGAAACCATCAGGGTGACTATTGCATAGTTCAAACCACTTCCATCTAGCCCAACTATATTACTGCATAGCTGATCCTTGTATATTAAACAATATAAACTCTGACTAGCTTGGGGATTGGGAAAGGAAGCAGGTAAAAACTGTACATTAAAAAAAAATTATTTTAATGTAAAGTTGAGAGAAGATTTCACGTCACACTCAGTGGTTTTAGTCATTTGCTTGTCACCTCTAAGAGCCAAGGTCAAGGTGAGTCTTGATGAAACATTCCTGACTTCTTAGCCTCAGGGTCCTCTAGCTTTGGCACATTTGCTCTAATTCCTTAGCATACTCACTACTTAAATATTTTGTTTAAACTTATTAAGTGTTATGTCTTTTTTTATTATTTTTTAAATTAATTAACTTTATTTTTTTGGAAGTGTTTTAGGTTCATAGAAAAATTTAATATTATGTAAAGAGAGTTCTTGGGAATTCCTGTTGTGGCTCAGTGGGTTAAGAACTCAACTAGTATACGTGAGGATGCGGGTTAGATTCCTGGCCTTGATCAGTGGGTTAAGGATCTGGCCTTGCCCCAGCTGCTCTGGTATAGGTTGCAGATGCAGCTCAAATCTGATATTGCTGTGGCTGTGGCATAGGCTGCCACCTGCAGCTGTGATTCAACCCATAGCCTTGGAGCTTCCATATGCCACGGGTACAGCCCTAAAAAGCAGGAAAAAAAAAAAAAAAAGCCCAGAGCATTCCCATATATCCCAGCTCCCATACATGCACAGCCTCCCCACTATCAAGATCCCTCATGGGAGTGTGTACTCCTTACAATCAATGAACCTACATTAAAACATTGCTTAAAGTTTAGAGTTTTCATTACTGTTTCACTGTTGCTGCTGTAAATTCTATGGGTTTTGAAAGAAGTATAGTAACAGGTCCTTACTATTATAATATCAGACAATTTTGCTGCTGTAAAAATCCTCTGTTTTCTGCTTATCCATCCCTCCCTCCCACCCTCACCTGGCAACTACCAGTATTTTTACTATCTGCATACTTTTGCCCATTTATTGTTGGCTAATTTCGCTTAAGGAGATTTAAAATGTTATTATTACTTGCAAACAAACAATTTTCAACTAAGACACTAGTTTTTACATTTCTTTCAACATGTGGTATTGGGATAAATAAGTCAGCAACTTGAAAAAAATGTAGATCTTTTAACTTAGGCTATAGTGAAAACACTTATGATATATTCGATTGCTATAGACAAGGATACCAGGATTAAATTTTTAGGAAAGTTTTGGAAGAGGCATGAATTTTGAAGTTTAGAAGCAGAGTAAATAGGGACAAATTTAGTTTTAATCAATTTTACACTATAATTTAACAATTCTGCATGGTAAAAAGCAAAATAAGGTACATTAAAAGGCAATAAATTGATTACGTATGTACACTATATATGATTGTGTTACTATCTTTTTCATATATCAGAAAATAATCTCTGAGAAAAATATCAAGAACTTGACAAATAAACGGACCCAGTCACGAGTTCATTGAAGATGATTAGACAAAATAATTGGTATTAATATGAAAATTAAACAAATGAATATTAACTTTTTTTTTTTTTTTTTGCTTTTTATGGCCACATAAAAGCTCATGGAAGTTCCTAGGCTAGGGATCGAATCAGAGCTGCAGCTGCCAGCCTACACCATAGCCACAGCAATTAGGGATCCAAGACGTCTCTGTGACTAGCACCACAGCTTATGGCAACATCAGATCCTTAACCCACTGAGCAAGGCCAGTGCTCAAACCTTCATCCTCATGGATACTAGTCAAGTTCATTTCCACTGAGCCACAGTGGGAACTCCTGGACGTTTATTTTTAAATATTCACTCTTGCCTGAGACAGGATGAAAATGTAATCTCATATATTTCAGGTAACACTGAAATAGTACAGCTCTTTTGAAAACTAATTGGAGATAGTATCAGGGTCATCAAAAAAAAATATATATATCTATATACACACACACATATATATAAGCAAAATACAAAAATAGGTATGCAGTATTTGTTCAAAACATTTTAAAAAACAGGAAAAATTGCATAAAATGAACTTCAGTTTTTAAGATAATTCACTTATAGCTACATTTGTCTCTATAAATGTATGTAATGCATCTGTGTACCTATAATTGTTGTTGTTTTGTTTTTTTAATATCTTAATACCCATATTTTAAATGATGCACTTGCAGCTCATTCACTTATAGACATTTTAATGTTTCCTGTTTGAATTCTGAAACCCCAAAATTTAATCATTTAGATAAGTGGATAATTAGAAGCAAACTATATGTTCAAAAACTAAGGGAATGGTAAAGTAAATTATAGTATTTCTATTTGGAAAAATAGTATACACATTTTACAGATATACAGTGTAGTAGCACTGGAACATGTGTATGAATGATAGCTGAGAAGTTCATTAAAACTATGATACCTATACTTATAAGTATTTTAAACCTACGCCTATAGAGGGAACAAAATCAATTAATAAAAGCTAAGTGCTAAAGTTATGAATATTTTAAGAACAGGTTTTTCATAAATTTGTGATATTATTTTGTCCTTGTACAAAGTTGACATTACTTGTTAAAGTAATCACACAAGGAGGCCATTAGACTGAGGTGGCTGTGATGCTTCATAGGTTCTATAAGCAAACTGAGTCCTAAACTAGAGGAAAGGTTAAGAAGAACAGCCAATCACAAACATCCAACTAGATATTCCAAAATAATGCAACAGTTTAAGGGGCAGCTAATCAGATAATTTCCTTGCTTTGCTGCCAGGTCTTCTCTCTAAGAACCTTCGCATATTAGTTTCTTTCTGCGGAGCTATCCTAACCATTTCCAGTTTGGTCCTGCCCAATTGGAGTTGATATTTGCTTAAGTAGACTTTAAAAATTTTATGGGTCCTCATTTCATCTTTTAACGTATTAAACAAAGATATGTTTTTTAAGTGCAGGAAACTATGTGTCATTCTGTATATCATAGATAAAGATTTCTAAGGCAAACACCGAGGTCCTTAGCCATACTGTACATATTGTAGTAATGGGTTTTTTTTGGCCAGTGCTTGAAAAGGCAAAAATAACTTTGAAAAAGTAGTAGAATGGGATTTAAAACTGCAATGAAAAAGGTCAGCTTTAACTATAATACACTTAATCCAGTTGCTTGCACTGTAAGTCTTTATTGAAACTGTGGCTGTTATATCCCCATGAAAGTTTTTTAAGTTGTTAATTACATGCCCATCAGAATAATGGAAGAGTGATTATCCTTATTGTGCTTAGTGACATTGAAACCTCTATTATTCTGTGATTGGAGCTGTGTAATTATACATAATTGCTGGAACTATATTGCTTATTCAAATATAGCTCTGCAAAAATTATTTTAATTAAACATGTTTAGGGTTTTAAAGTTTGGTTTGCTATCATAACTGAACAAACTCTATGTAAATGTCACAATTGTATATATTTCTCTAATTCTTGTTAATCAGTTTTTCAGCGTATCAGTTGTTCAACTCTAGATAAACTGACTTTGTTCCACTTAAAAATCAATTACATGAACTATAATAATTAAATGATTTATGTATTTTCTAAGACCCAGTTCTAAAAGCAAACCTAGAACTTGTTCTAATAATACTGATCACATTGTTTTTAGCTCTAGGGAATGGTAGCATTAGGTAAATAAAGTATCTCAAAGGTTTAATGAAAGTAAAATATGTTGGAAACTATCTACAATAAATATGACGATTAGTTCAGAACAAAGTCAAGGGACGTTCACAAAGAGAAATGTATAATTCCTTTATCAAAGATGTCAGTATCTAAGAAAACTCATTCCAGTAAGACTCAGCCATATAATAATCAGCCTGCACAGAAATCAATCAGTTTCCTTCACACTTCCCACCAGAGGTCACAAAGGACATTTTCCTTTTACCCAGTTTCCTCTTTCAGTAACACATACTGTTTTTGAAATGAGCTTATTCTACTTCTCCCAGGCCGAGAGACATCCCTGAAGTGGGTGCAGTGCCCCTGACTGCATGGTCTATTTGCCTGTTTATGATTCATAGGCACATTTTATGGAGTTGCCATTGGCTGTCATTCCTTCTCCCCACATGTGACTGCATAATTGGTATTCACTCTTGGAACCAACCAGAGGTCTTTGCTGGGTTACTTGTCTTTGGCTTAAGCTGCTTCCCATTTCCTGAACAACTTGAACTTAAATGCACAAAGGCAAGTGAAAAAATAAAATATGGAATTTCAAATACTCCATTTACATCTAATCTAATCCATTCCAAGCACCTAAGAGTCCCCTGAACTGCAGAATGATTGCACCCTGGAGACTTTGGGTTTGCATTTCATAAGCAATGAAATATCCTAGGCAAAGAGATAGGGAGAAAGATGAGGAGTTGAGTATAATGAAAAGAGAATCAGACTCAGGACTCAGTCTGTCTTTAATTCCAAAGCCTTTGCTAATCCAGTTAACAATAAAATTATATTTTAATATTCAGTTTACCTAATCAACTAATTTGAATTTGAAGACAGCATTTAACATGGATAGACATACTATTGAGAAACATTGATAAAAATACATATCCAAATCTGAACTCACTTTCTTCCTGACCCTGATATGTTATAATAGAATTAAATACATCACGAAGTGACTCCTTCTAATGACTGTAGCCTGAGAGTGGGCTTAGGAATCCACAACATAATTATAATAAAAGGGTGTCAACTTTGGAAGAACTTGTAAAGTTAAAGACCAATGCACAGTGTAACAATATCATGCATGGATAAAAGATGCATAAAATGCAAGGCAAATCAATAGATTTTAAAGTACAAAAAAGTTTATTGGTATAGTATCAGATTCCATAATGCAACTAACCTCTAAGAAACTAGTGCCACTTGTTGAGTTTTAGCATAATACTAAAGAAGAACGTCCACAATTATCTCAAAAGAACAGTGACTTACTCCTCCGTTTTCCAATGAGACATATCTTTGCGAAGCCCCATTTTCTTCCTATGCTTCACCCAACCAATTGCGACAGATTGATTGCAGGAGACATGAGAAATCAGCTGTCTTCTATTAAATTTTACATTAATGAGATTTGTAAAATACAAATCAGCACCACTGTTTTCACTAAATTGTCTTCTGTTTTGGAAATATACTCTTTGTAAAAATATATTATTTACATTAGCAGATGACTTCAGCATTTTTATTTTAATACAACTTAATAAATAATTTTTTCTCAATTTTAAACCTAAATATAGCAGTTTGTGGCAGGTAAAACTCATCTAAACAAAACTTTCGTAATCCTAAGAATTTTTAAGAATATTCAGGGGGCGTGAGAACAAAACGTTTGAGAACCACTGGTGTTGTAATTTGATGCATTCTTTCTCACACTTCTTCCAGGTTGATACTCCCTTCTGTTTATCTGGACTGAATAGGGAAGGGCTTTGTTCATTGCTTAATTTGCTGTGGCGCATTCCCCTTTTGTTGTTTCTCCCTTTCTTTGGCTGACGTTGGCCATTCTTTGACAGCTTCTGTGTGGCTAGTATCTAAATGCTCATTCTCTCTTGGGTATCTGGTTGATTTTTGTTTGAAGAATGCAGGGTATCGGGTATCAAGAGCCATGGCGAAAGCTCTTTCCACTTCTCTTTCTCTAAGGTCATTTTGCCTCTCCAGTCTGTCTATCTGTGCCTGTTTGTCTCTTTTTCTGCTTCATCTATTTTTGGCCTAAACAAGGGTACCTGCTCTGTCCTTACAGATGCAGCATGTCTTATCTCTTAAACCACAATTCCCAACTTCACCTTCAACCCTTGACTCTATACTACAGTTCCTTTCTTTTGGGTCTCATTGCCTGGCAGGTAAGCCCCTTTGGGGGGTTAATAGTGAATCAAGCCTAGATAAGTTCCTTAGATCCACATGGCCCTGGATACAGATATTGCCACTTGTTTTAGCTCAGGCTGCGTAACAAAATGCTATTGACTGGGTGGTTAAACAGTAGGAATTTATTTCTCACACTTCTGAAGGCTGGGAAGTCCAAGATCAAGGTGGCAGCCAGTTCACTTCCCTGGTGAGGCTCCATTCCTGGCTTGTGGATATCCACTTTCTTTCTGTGTCCTCAAATGACAGATATAGAGAAACTCCAGTCTTTTCCTCTCCCAAGGACACTAATCCCATCATGAGGGCCTTACCTTCCTAACCTCACAAAAACTTAATTATCACCCAAGGCTTCACTCCCAAAACCATCACATTGGGGGTTAGGGCTTCAACACATGTATTTTGGAGAGACACAAACATAACATAATGTAACATCATGGCAGTTGATATGCGTGTAGACAGCACCACTACTTTCTATGATAAGGAATACCAAAGCTCTCTTGCTTGTCCCTCCTCACAGCTGCTCCTAATCCCTGAGGTAGTTCCCTGGCAGTCTTCCTTACTTAGGTAAGTCTTACCAAAAGCCTCTAAGCCTTGGGTTCAGAATTGCCATTACTCCTTTTCTTATCCTCCCTAGTTGTCTTTGTAGAGACTAGAAAAGAGGTAAGAAAGCAGTGGAGATGGTTGAGTAGAGCAGAATGGGTTCTGCTAACATTTAGGAAATCTAACAGAAAAGATCTGTCCCAACATGTTTACAGCTTCCTTTAGAAAAGAAGATCCTTGGCGCCTCTTTGTCCCTGCCTTTGGATCTCACTAGCTAATTCCCAGGTATTGACACTCAATAGGTATCTGAGTAAATATTCCAAAGTCATATATGGATTCTGAATTACACACTATATGCATAGCAGCATGTGTTTGTGTGTTAAGAAAACGTCTTAGCAGGAAAGTTTTATAGGAAAATAAGGACTAGAAAACATCTATCATAGAAGCATTTGGTACAGTTTTGGCAGCTGAAACTATATAGGTTTAGTTCCCATTATGGCTCAGCGGTAATGAACCCAAATAGTATCCATGAGGATGTGGGTTTGATCTCTGGCCTCGCTCAGTGGGTTAAGGATCAGGTATTGCCATGAGCTGTGGTATAGGTAGCAGATGCACCTAGGATCTGGGTTGCTATGGCTGTGGTATAGGCCAGCAACTACAGCTCCATTTCTACCTCTAGCCTGGGAACTTCTGTATGCCATGGTGTAGCCCTAAAAAGACAAAACAAAACAAACAAAAAATACCACCACAGGAGTTCCTGTCATGGCTCAGTGGTTAACGAATCTGACTAGGAACCATGAGGTTGAGGGTTCGATCCTTGGCCTTGCTCAGTGGGTTAAGAATCCAGTGTTGCCCATGAGCTGTGGTGTAGGTCGCAGATGCGGCTTAGATCCTCTGTTGCTATGGCTCTGGTGTAGGCTGGCAGCTTCAGCTCCGATTAGACCCCTAGCCTGGGAACCTCTGTATGCCACAGGAGCGGCCCTAGGAAAGGCAAAACAAAAACAAAAACAAACAAACAAAAAACAAAAACCCATCACAAACAAACAAAACTCCACGAAACTATATAGGCTTAAACGCTTCCAAAGAGAAAATACCACCTTTTAGATCAGTTTAACCAATACTTATAGAACATCTGCAGAAGGCATAAGCTCTAGTTTTGCCTCAAGAAGCTTTCCATTCAGTGGAAAGATTATATATATATATATATATATATATATATATATATATATATATATAATTGGTCTATTCTCTTGAGGCATGTTGCATAAGTTAAAGTAGAGAAACTGGAAAAGTACAAGAGGGAGTTATGCTATGGAAAAACTTTAGATCAGAAGTTTAGCTGGAGTAGGGAAAAAAAGGCGGGGTGAGTAGTTTTGGCCAGGTGAATGTAGTGATTGGATTATAACTGAATAGGAAGAAAAAATAAACCCTAAACCTCTAGGAAAAATGTATGAAGGCACATATTGGGAAAATACATATTCCAGGGTCAATAGTACAGGGTGAAAAATTGTTAGGGATAGGGGTAGGTTTTGGCTGAGGCTAGAGTGTTAGACCAACACCCTAATATTTGAGGGCTAATATTTGAGGGAATAACATCATTGTGATTTAATTTCTTAGTAATAGAGTTATTTTTATCAACAGTAGTACTAGTTATATACTACATTAAAAATACCCTTACACTATGTGCAATTTATTCTTAAAATTGCAGCCATGAAATCTGGCCTTTCAGGCTGTTTTTTTTTTTGTTTTTAGGGCTGCACTTGTGGCATATGTAGGGAGGTGCTAGGGGTTGAATTGGAGGTACAACTACTGGCCTATGCCAGAGCCACAGCAATGCAGGATCCAAGCTGCATCTGTAACCTACACCACAGCTAATGGCAAAGCAAGATCCTTAACCCACTGAGCGAGGCCAGGGACTGAACCCGCAACCTCATAAGGTTCCTAGTTGGATTTGTTTCTGCTGCACCACAATGGGAAACTCCTAGGGTGTGTGTGTGTGTGTGTGTGTGTGTGTGTTTTCTCTTTTAAAAAAGATAGGGATGACTTAGCAAGTTATTTTGCAATTAGACACTCTAAAATCATGTCACTGACTTTCACATATAGTCTGTATACCTGTTATCTCATTTTCCAAGAACGAAAATTTTGTTTTTACAGTTAGAACATTGTAGAGAATTTAGATTCTAGGAGAATATCTTCTTTTTTATGTAAATTAAATGCTGAATGGCCTTTTAGATTCACAGTTAACATCTGTTACCCATAATTAATTGTCATTATTAATGAAAACAAGTGAGCTATTAGCACAAAGTGAGTCAGTATAGTACATTTTACAGAGAAGTGGGTGAACTGAAATATTTTCATTTTGCCAACTTTCTCAATATAAAATATTTCAAAGGATTCTCTGACTGTTGAAAGAGTGCCTCCTCAGCAGTATAAGTTCTACCTGACCACCATAGGTCTCTCAGTCCCTTGCAGTAGCAAACTTTGAAGAGAACAGGTGTCTACAGTGGTTTCAGTAGCTTCAATGGAGTTTTCTTCCTTTGTACTGGTATGTGCACGTACTTGTGATTTGTCTTTTTCACTAAGGATCCTTTGAAAGTTCAGAGATAACAGAACTACTTAAAAACTGGGATTAAATGTAGTAACTTTAATTCAGCTTTTCTTTAGAACTTTTGTGTGCTGTCTTAGTCCACATCCTGTTTTTAACATGAACAAACATTACATGTTTTAAAAATAGAGAAAAATTAATAGTGAAGGAAATAGAATTGAAGGGAGAGCCACTGTGTAAATATTTTTTTGTTTGTTTTTGTTTTTGCACCTTTGCTGATTGGTTTTTAAAGAGTAAGACTAGATGTGCTGCTCAATAATTCTAAGTAAATGATCCTGATACAGTTGTTTTCACTGGGAAGGCATAGCCTAAAGATGCCAGCAGGACTTGCAAATCAAAAATATAAAGAAGAAGAAGAGGAGAGGGAGGGAGAGGATGAAGAGAAGCAGGAAGGGGAAGAACAACACAAGAACATTTGAAAAATTCCATGTATTAATAGAAATCTTCTTAAAGCTTCATGGCATTTCTTTTCAAGAGGGGTAGAGATGATATCCGGTTGTGGTATGAACCTCTCACTGGAGTTCTTTTCTCAGGAAGCTGGGAGTGAGCCTAACCAAACCTGGCAAAATTGAATTGGTTTGCCTGAATTGCAGAGGGACTAGAGAAAATCAACCTGCATAATAATAATAAAAAAAACCATTTAATAGAAGTAGGGATTAAAGAGATATTGTCAGTAAGACTAGAAGCGCAAAAGAAAAGGGTAACTGTGTTAGACTGGATCCTCCAGGAGCTTATGCCAAGATAGGATTAAACATGCAAACATCTTGTTAAGTGAAGCAGCTGCTAGAGAACACGTGAAGGGATCCTAAGAAACCTGGAAGAGCTTTTAGACTACAATGTAAGTCTGACCGTGAGTGAAGGAGAAGGAAGAGAGGTTGAGCACAAGCACCCTTGACTATCGGGCAGTCCAAGGAATGTTTGGCAAGGCTGTCAGTTTGTCCTCAAGCCAGAGTCAGATGTCAGAGGTCCTGTGTTTCCTGGGTGTCCTAGCATCATACCTGCCTTAATTTCCCTGGCTGCCGATGGTTGATTTTTTTGGTGCCTCTTCCTTGGTAGGTATTTTCCCCTGGACGTTAACATGTGATATAGAAATCTTCATGTTTGATGCTCACTAGAATATATCAATTCACATTTCTTTACTCGAGACCCCAGTAAGTCTCTGATCTTTCAGCCCTTTTTCTTTTGTGACCTAATTGGATGGTCAGGCCATTGGCCACTATCCAGTAAGCTTTCTCTTCTCAACCTTGGGTCACTTTTCTTTCCAAAAGTGTACTATTAGTCATTTTATCAGTTCTCAAATTAATAAATAAAACAGAACTTGAATTTAGCCATCATTCCACCCCCTCCATCTATGCCCCCATTCTAACATTGAGTCTCTGGGATTGAGGTAATATCATACCCTATGTCCATAAGTCCTCAAAATGTTTGATTCTTTCATCTTTCCTCAGTATATAATCACCCAATAATTAGGTTCTTTTGTGGGGTGTCCTTAGAATTATCACGGTATAAGCTTGTCCTAGTGTTGTAAGGTCCTTTTTCCTAGGCACTTGAGCATTTTTTTTTTTTTTTTTAGTCTTGGTCCATATTTGGAAACTGAACAAGTGATCATCATTTTTTATGATCACCTCACCTTAAGCACCTTGTTATGTGCCTGTCTATTTTGCTGTTCCCTCACCTTAAGCACCTTGTTATGTGCCTGTCTGTTTTGCTATCAGCTTCACATTCCTTGCTGGTTAACCTCCTTGTTGGTCTTTATCGCAGTTTTGGCCACATGACTTCTGAGAGTCAAGCCCCACCACCTGGCCTTTCTTATTTCAGGGCCCAAGATCCCTGTGTCATTTCCATATCACTCTGATTAGCTATACCACCTAGCTTCTGAGGCTTCTAAGAACCACTCCAGCAGCAAGCTTCCCCCATTTTCCTGGGTCCTATTTCCCTAAAATGGTCCTCAAGTTGATGAATTTCAGTTAGCCAGTTTTATAATACAGTCCCTTACTCATGCACATTCCAAGTCCAGTCCCAGGAGCACTATTCTGGCTCCTGGTAGTACATGTGGCTAGCTTTGGCATTTTTAAAGTGGATACCTCAGCAGGTTCAAGGAGTGTTGAGCTTGGAATTTAATTATGTCTGTTGGCTTGGAAGCTAGAATAGAGGTGGAGAAGTTCCTCTAGAGCCACCTTTGCTTTCCTGGGGAGAAGCTTCTTCAGTACTTGCTAGGATGGAGGAAATACTAGCATCTCTTGAAGAAGTTTGGACCACCTCTGCAAGCCCAGAGAGTCTAGGGTGTGTTGCAGAACAAACATATTCAAAGTTCCCATCTAGCTGTCTCTATCCCAATGTTTTGGGACCCTAGATTTCTCCCACTAGGTCCCTTACCTTTATATACAGACTTGCCTTGACTGAGCATTCAAATGTCTTTGGAGCTCTACTACACAGAGTTAAGTCTTCAGTTTTCTTCTCTACTATATCTGCCCTTCTATTACAGAAGAGAAGAGCCTTTTTTTTTAAACTACCACAGACACTCTCTGGTTCCCACACTTAGCCATTAGGCGTTTGTTAATAGATCCTCAGACTCTCATTATCTTTCTGCAAGGAATCAATACACTTTAAAGTAACAGCCAACTTGGCTCTCTTTGTATTGTTCCCATAATTTCCAAATGTCTGTGTCATTGCACTTGGCACAGAATTTCCCTTCACTAGACATTTTCTTAGATCACCATCAGTGAATTCTTCAGCAGATATGCTGCTGTCTTGTGTCAGGGGCTATCTGCACCTCACTTATCAACCAGGATGGAATCCTCTTCATTTATTACTTAATGGGTGAACCATTCCTAAGTCCCCATTTTGCTGCCTGTTCTGGAACCACTCCTGATAACAACTTGTATTCATCCATGTCCTCTGAGAAGTGGATGCCAAAATGGGATTAAATACGCAAGAATTTTACTAAGAGAGAGAATGGGGAAGAAGCTCAAGAAAGCTGGAGAGCCTTGAGGACCCCCTGTAAATCTAACTAAGTGTAGGAAAGAAGGGGGAAAGGTGAGCAGAAGTGCCTTAATCAGCTGTATGGTCTACTGTAGTTTTGGCAAGTTCATCAGCAAGACTTTGAGCCAAAGACCCATGTCTCCAGCACTGGACTTGCTTTAGGATCCCTGTCATGATTAGTCATTGGCTGGAAGCAGTGTTTTAAATATTGTGTAGCTTGGGTCCAAATGTGGTAATAGATTTCAGAGAACAAGAGCTGGCCAATTTTGGTCCCTTTTGTTGGAGGTCTCCAACTTCCATTTTCATGACTGCTCCCGCCAACAAAGGCAGAGGAAAGGTGTCTCTAAAACTGAGCCCCATTCTGATGTCCATACTTACAGAAATCAAAACAAGAGGGGATACTTTTTACTGAAAGGGAATTCATGGTAAGGAAGGATTAGTTCTCAGTGGTTCCACACTAGAACAGACTTTCATTAAAGACTTTGGAACCATTAAGCCTGAACTTCTCTACTCATAGGATGTTAATTTAACTAAATATGGTGTTGAAGTAAGAGTGGAGGGGAATCATGTGGTACAGAACTTGTATACATAAGCACTAAGCTTGTTCTTAAACAGAGTTAAACAGGTTTCTCTTTAACCTCAGTGATTTTCTGAGTTTTTAATCTTCAAAAAGATACTGTGCATGCAAATTGGGACTCTACTATAAGGTCATTACATTTATAGTATTGGCTAGTGTTACAGTGATGTAATATTTACTTTTACTGAAGTGTATTTTGAACTTTTTCTTTAATATGTGTTTCACTAAATCCAGTTTGAGAAATATTGGAATAGAAAATTACCTCCCTAAAGTGGCTTATAAATACATGTTTTTAAGGACAAGATGTGAGATTAACAGCTTCGTGCTGCTGACTTTATGATTCTACAAGTTGTTTTTAAAGCATTCTTTTAATATATGTCCAGAAGACAAACTTCATTATTGATAGTCAGTGAGCATATCTTAGCCTCGAAACATGCACCTCTATTAATGTTTCTTTTTAAAATGACATCTGTCAAGTTCTCTAATTTTTATTTTTCTCTTCTAAGATAATCAGCAGTTTAAACAGTTTAAAAGTCTTTGTAAATTACCACGAACATACTATGTTCTAGCCCCTAGTGTTTACATCAAGCCTCAAGAAAAAGTTATCTCCTTTTTTTTTCCAATTATTTAGGAAATTACAAGTAGTTGTTTAATTATTAGATATTGGAACTAGTAACTGACTCCTCAGTATTGACAGGTTTATATCCTGAGAACTTTAGAGAAAGTTGCAAAAGGAGGTTTACTAGGGAAGCAATTTCTGTGTTCTCTAAAATTTATTTTTTAAGTTATTAGAAATAAGCAATATGTTATAACTCTTTAATAGAAAGGATAAGTACCCTAAAGAATCCTCCCCTGTAGAAATCTTTCTTTCCTTCAAGATTCTTTAGAATTATGGTGTCTCCAAAGTGATTTATTTTTAGATGTTCTGAACCACTTAAGTCAATGTTATCTCTAGGTTCAAACACATCAGATTAGAGGAAACACTAAATAACATCAAAGCAGTTATAAAGAAGATCTCAGGAGAATTATAAAAGGAGTCCTTAGATTTGATCCATGTGTACATACAATACTGTGACTGCTGATCCTAATTTTAATCACTGCAATACACAAAAGTTGATTAATCATAAAATTGTTGTCAAGGGAAAACTCATTATTCGGCTATTACATGATTCTACTCATTGTAACATGCCAGAGCATACTTGCCACTCTGAGGATAAGAAATGCTTTGGCATACAGATCTGAGAATGAATCTTTTTTTTGTATATACAAAGCTCTGAAAAAGCTAAGTGGAGACTGCATGATGTGCTGAGTGGTTTTAAAATACTTCATCAAGAATCTTTGAAGGATTTAGTAATTTGCAATAAAAGAAAATACTGTTTACTATGAGATGGGAAGATGTCAGAAATAACACTCAAATATGAACAAATTGAGTTCTGATTTATTTGAACTGTTTTTTAAAAAATAATTTCAGACCTATAAGGACATTTCTTTTACATCTTTCTGATTAGGATATTGAACAAAACTTTTTTTTTTTTTAATCTGAGTTCTAGTGCCAGATAAGTTAGTTGTGTTTTCTGACTGCCTTCTTGTCATCTTTTTCACAGACTCAGGGCTCTCGTTGTTGGCACTGAATAAAGTGTAGAGCAAAAGAGATACTATGAAGAAACTTTCTCTCTTGAAAATGCTTAATTATTAGTATTCTTTACAATCATTCATACAATCCTTGCAATTAATCAAATCTTCAAATAGCATGTAATGTGTAATGTTATTTTTCTCCATCTTCTTCACAGCTGGCCTACAGTCATTTTATAGTGCAGATATCAGCGGTCAAATAGGAGCATGCATGTCTTAGGTTTTAAAAAAAATATTAACTCCTCTTCTGAATAGGAAGTTGTCCCTAGTAATTTTAAAAGTACAGTTTCTTTTTAAATTTAAAAATTTTTATCTGGAAATAATTTCAGACTTACAAAAAGAGTTACATGAATAACGCTAGCATAAAGAACACAGCGGTATATGTCTTATCCAGATTTATTCATTAACATTTTACCACTTGCTTTTATCATGTGCTTGTTTTTCTTTTCTCTTGATATATATATTTATATATAATTTGATGATTATGTTATATATGTTATATGTAATATATATTGCCCATTTATATTTATGATAAATATATAATTTGATTTCTTATTATATACACATATATATATTATTTGATTATTTCCATACTTTCTATCAAGCATATTTTTGCTAATCTTATATTTAGTCTGCCCCTGTCTGGAAAGAGCCTTTCTTAGGAGCCTTGGTTCCTTTCAATGGAAAATTTTCTTAGAGACTAAGATATGAGTATGAGGTGTGCTTATTTCTTTTCCTTTCTTTTTTTAATTATAGTTCATTTACAATGTTCTGTCAATTTCTGCTTTGCAGCAGAGTGACCCAGTTTTACATTTATAAACATTTTTTTCCACATTATCCTCCATCATATTCCATCACAAGTGATTAGATATAATCCCCTGTGCTGTACAGCAGGCTCTCATTGCTTATCTATTCCAAATGCAATACTTTGCATTTACTAACCCCCAACTCCCAGTCCATTCCACTCCTCTCTCTCCCTCTTGGCAACCAAAAGTCTGTTTTATGTCCATAAGTTTGTTTCTTTTCCGTATAAAGGTTCATTTGTGCTGTATAGTAGATTCCAGATATGTGCTATCATGTGGTTTGTCTTTCTCATTCTGACTTACTTTACCTAGTATGAAAGTCTCTGGTTCCATCCATGTTGCTGCAAATGGCATTGTTTTGTTCTTTTTTATGGATGAATAGTATTCCATTGTGTATATGTACCACACCTTCTTAATCCATTCATCTGTTGTTGGAAATTCAGGTTGTTTCCATGTCTTGGCTATTGTGAATAGTGCTGCAATGAACTTACAGGTGCATGTATATTTTTCAATGAAAGTTTTGTCTGGATATATGCCTAGGAGTAGGATTTCTGGATCATATGGTAGTTCTATATTTAGTTTTCTGAGGTACCTCTCTGCTGTTTTCCATGAAGGTTATATACCAATTTACATTCCTACCAGCAGTGAAGGAGGGTACCCTTTTCTCCATACCCTTGGCAGCATTTGTTAATTATTGAGTGGTTTAATGATGGCCATTCTGAGTTGTGTGAGGTGGTACCTCATTGTAGTTTTGATTTGCATTTCTCCAGTAACTAGTGATGTTAAGCATTTTTTCATGTGTGTGTTGGCCATCCCTGTGTCTTCTTTGAAGAAATGTCTGTTTAGGTCTTCTAACCATTTTTCAATTGGGTGGGTTTTATTGTTGTGGTTGTTGTTGTTTGTTTGTTTTTTTCCTGTTGAGTTGTAATAGTTGTTTGTATATTTTGGAGATTAAGTTGTACCATTTGGAGTTGGTTGTATTGCTTGCAATTATTTTCTCCCATTCTGTAGGTTGTCTTTTTTTTTATGGTTTCCTTTACTGTGCAAAAGCTTGTAAATTTGACTAAGTCCCATTGATTTATTTTTGTTTTTATTTCTAATGCTTTGAAACACTGACCTAAGAAAACATTTGTGTGGTTGATGTCAGGGGATGTTTTGCCTATGTTATTTTCTAGGAATTTTATGGTATCTTGTTAACACAAGTCTTTAAGCCATTTTGAGTTTCTTTTTGTGCAATGGTGTGAGTTGTGTTCTAGTTTCTTTGATTTACATGCAACTGTCCAATCTTCCCAGCACCACTTGCCGTTTTTATTCTTGCCTCCTTTGTTGAAGATTTATTGACCATAGGTATCTGGGCTTATTTCTGAGCTCTCTATTCTGTTCCATTGGTGTGTGTGTCTGTTTTTGTACCAGTACCACACTGTTTTGATTTCTTTAGTTTTGTAATATTTCCTTCAGTCTGGGAGAGTTATGCCTCCTGCTTGTTTTCTTCTTTTTTCCCCTCAGGATTGCTTTGGTAATCCTGGGTCTTTTATGGTTCCATATAAGTTTTTGGATAATTTGTTCTTGTTTGGTGAAAAATGTCCTGGATAATTTGATAGGGATCACATTAAACCTGTAGATTACTTTGGACAACATAGCCCATTTTAATGATATTAATTCTTACAATCCAGGCACATTGGATATCTTTCCATTTTTTGAATCTTCATTAATTTCATTGATTAATGATTTATAGTTCTCAGCATAAAAGTCTCTTACCTCTTTGGTCAGGTTTATTCAGAGGTATTTTATTTTCAGGGGTGTGATTTTAAAAGGTTTTGAATTTTTGTATTCCTTTTCTAATATTTCTTTGTTAGTATACAGAAATTCAACCAATTTCTGAATGTTAATCTTGTATCCTGCTACTTTGCTGAATTCTTTGGTCAATTCAAATAATTTTTGCATAGAGTCTTTAGGGTTTTTTATATATAGTATCATATCATAGGCATAGAATAACAGTTTCTTTTCCGATTTGGATACCTTTTATTTCTTTTGTTTCTCTGATTGCTGTGGCTAGGACTTCCAATACTATGTTGAATAAAACTGGTGAGAGTGGGCAAGTTGTCTTGATCCAAATTTTAGTGGGAATGCTTACAGCTATTCTCTGTTGAGTATTATATTGGCTGTGAGTTTTTTATAAATGGATTTTATTATGTTAAAATATTTTCCCTCTATACCCACTATGGTAAGAGTTTTTATAATGAATGGATGTTGGATTTTGTCAAATTTTTTTTCTGCATCTATGAATATGATCATGTTGTGTTTGATTTTTCTTTTGCTAATGTGGTGTGTAATGTTGATTGATTTGTGTATGTTGAACCATCCTTGTTAATTGGGAATGAATCTCACTTGGTTGTGGTGTATGATCTTTTTTATATGTTGTTGGATTCAGTTGGCTAAAATTTTGTTGAGAGTTTTTGTCTCTGTATTCATCAAAGATATTGGCCTATAATTTTCTTTTTTGGTAGTATCTTTGTCTGTTTTTGCTATTAGGGTAATAGTGCCTTCATAGAATGTCTTTGGGGGTGTTCTTCCTTCTTCAACCTTTTGGAAAAATTTAAGAAAGGTGGGTATAATTTCTTCGTTGTTTAGTAGAATTCACCAGTGAAGCTACCTGGTTCTGGAGTTTTGTTTATAGGGAGTGTTTTTTTATTACATGTTCAGTTTCATTTCTAGTGATCAATCTGTTCAGGTGATCTCTTTCTTGATTCAGTTTTGTCAGTCTGTAAGTTTCTAGGAAGTTGTCCATTTCTTCTAGGTTGTCAAATTTGTTGGCATGTAATTGTTCATAGTATCCTCTTATGTTTTTTTTTTTTTGTATTCCTTCAGTATCCATTGTGATTCCTCTTTTTTCATTTCATATTTTAATTATTTGAGTTCTGTCTCTCCTCTTCTTGGTGAGTCCAGCCACAGGTTTGTCAATTTTGTTTACCATTTCAAAGACCCAGCTCTTCCTTTTATTAATTTTTTTCTGTTGTTTTTTGAATCTCTATTTTATTGATTTCCTTTCTGATCTTTATGATTTCCTTCCTTCTTCTGACCTTAGGTTTTGTTTGTTCTTTTTTTTTTTTTTCCTAATTGTTTTAGGTGGTAGGTTAAGTTGTTGATGTGAGATTTTTCTTCTTTTCTGAAGGCCTGTATTGCTATGAAGTTCCCCCTGAGAACTGCTTTTGCAGCATCCCATAGATTTTGAATGGTTATGTTTTCATTATTATTTGTCTTGAGGTATTTTTTAATCTCCTTGTTGACCCATTGGTTTTTTAGTAGCATGATTTTTAGTCTCCATATAGTCAGCTTTTTTTTTTTTTGAGGGCCACACCTGCAGCATAAGGAGGTTCCCAGGCTAGAAGTCTAATTGGACCTGTTGCTGCCAGCCTACACCACAGCCACAGCATCACCAGACCCAAGCCGTGTCTGCAACCTACACCACAGCTCACGGTAACACCAAATCTTTAACCCACTGAGTGAGGCCAGGGATTGAACCCGCAACCTCATGGTTCCTAGTCAGATCCGTTTCTGCTGTGCCATGATGGGAGCTCCAGTCAATTTTTTTCTAGTTTATTTTCCTGTGGTTGATTTCTAGTTTCATGCCATTGTGGTCAGGAATAATTGAAATAATTTCTATACTCTTAAATTTGTTGAGGTTAGTCTTGCACACAAGTGTGTGTTCAATCCTTGAGAATGTTCCATGTACACTTGAAAAGAATGTGTATTCTGATTTTTTTGGATGTAATGTCCTGAAAGTGTCAGTTAAGTCTAACTTTTCTATAATATCATTTAGGATCTCTGTTGCCTTATTGATTTTCTGTCTGTAGGATCTGTCCATTGATGTGAGTGGGGTTTTAAAGTCTCCTACTGTGACTTTATTCCCATCAATTCATCCTTTTATGTCTGTTAGTGTTTGTTGTATGTATATGGGTGCTCATATTTTAGGGCATATATACTGATGATTGTAATATTCTCTTCTTGAATGGATCCTTTTATAAATAAATAGTTTCCTTCTTGGCCTCTGGTGTGCACATTTCTCCAGACATGTCATTGCTTCTTCCACTATTCAGCTGACAGAACTAGGAAAAATGTACATGTATGTAAATACGCATACATGAAATAAACACACTCACATGATACACATATATGTTACCCATTTTGCCCTTGCTTTACTCTTAGCTTGATGTTGTGAAATACTCATGAATATTTAATATATATTCATGAAAGTATAAAATAGTCACGAACTACTTAACATTAGTTGCTTTATTAACATTTTCCCGGTCATCTTTGGTTGGATAAATCTCATCCTTATGTAGATGGTCATGTTTCTCTTTCATTTCTGTAAGTCTGTAAGATCTTCATTTGCCCTCTTACTTTTTTTACTGTTTCCCTTTTATTATTTATTTTCCTAAGGTTGCACATTTTTTATACATATGATTTTTTTTTTTCCAGAAGCAGGACGTCTTTGAGGCTGTCACTTTTGGTCCTATGTACTTTCAAGATCCTTTCCTCTGGTCATTTTTATGAAATACAAAGTTCTGATAAATTATGTTCAGTATTTTATTTATTTTTGAGCATTTTCTTTTTGAAATTGATTTTGTCTCTGCCATGAAAATGTTCAAATGAGCCTCCCTAAATCATACCACTTTGGCATGTAGATTACTTTGAGCTTAAATCAGTTAAGGCCCAGAAGACTCAGAGAGAATTTTTATTCCCTCTTAATTCAGGAAGAGAACTATCACCAGAGATAACTACAAGGACATTGACTAGATGTGCTAAGTTTCGTAGGAAACTAGGTAGGCCCTGGAGATAAGATCTTCTCTGTTCCATTGTCTCTGCATGACAGCAGATGTTTGTTCACTGAACATATGTTTTTCTCAACTTCCTGTGGAGTATATTTCTCCTCTTTTTACGCCCAGACCCCCTCCCCCTTCACCTTAGCTTAGAATGGCATAAAAACCACATTTGCCTGACTGCCTGTGGGTCTCATTATCTTAGGGGTCACCGTATAGAAATAATTAAATTTGTTTTTCTGTTAATCTGCCCTGTTAATTTGATTAGATCAGCCAAAGAATCAAGAGGGTAGAAGAAAAAAAATTCCTTCCTCTACAGCTTCATCTCAGTCCTTTGCTCTCCCTTTATTGTAGCTAGAGGTGAATTGTTAGTTTCCTTTCTTTTGCTCTCTATACCCACAGGCTTGCCACACAGAGCTGGCAGTTTGAGAGACATTGGAATTTTTGGTTTGTCTCTTCTCTACTTACAGTTTTTTATAAAGTTGCATTTCCTTGTCTCAATTATACTTAAAGTATTGATTCTACATGGCTTATTTCTTCTCCATGTTGATTTTATGGAGGGCTGATCAATTAAAAATAGTTTCATGCCTTCTGAAAAACCTTAAAATATTATAGGCATAGAATAAATATTTTCATAGAAATTACCATTTAGATTTAAATATTTAGAAGGTAGAAATGGGAGCCAGATGCCAAGTCTTCAGTTAATTTGGGGGAATGAGTAGGATATCATAAAGTAAAAGGGAGGTACCATGTGGGAGAGAAGAGTCCTGTAGTCAGATGGCAGAGGGACAGAGTAGAAATGATGCAGAAAACATAATGGATTGGAAAAACACTTGAGAGGGAGGTTTTTCATCAGCTCTCAAATCAGAGGTTTTGAAAAATCAATAGTATATAACAGAATTTCTGGGGACGTGGTATCCTCAAACTAGAACTAGGGGGAGAGAATATCCTGTGAATAGTCAGTTTCCAGAAAATAGAAAATTGTTGATTAGTGGTACATTCTAGTTGGAGAAGCTAAGTAGGGCAGCATCAGTATTAAAGTACTATATGAAGGATGGCTAAGGATGGCTGGGATGCACACATCCCAGCATGGGATGAACTGGTTTTTTGTTTGTTTGTTTGTTTAGTCTTTTGAGGGCTGCTTCTGCAGCATATGGAGGTTTCCAGGCTAGGGGTACAATCAGAGCTGAAGCCGCCAGCCTATAGCCACAGCAATGTGGGATCTGAGCTGTGTCTGTGACCTACACCTCAGCTCATGGCAATGCCAGATCCTTAACCCACTGAGCAAGGCCAGGGATTGAACCCACATCCTCATGGATGCTAGTCGGGTTTGCTAACTGCTGAGCCATGACAGGAACTCTGGGATGAACTGTTCTTAAATTTTAAATAGGAAACACATTCAGAGTAGCTTCAGTGAAGGCATAGTTATGTTTTCAGTTTGAGACAGAAGTTTAGACAATTGTCCAAACATAGGGCCCTAGGAGAAACAGATGTCTCATTTGTGGGCAAGGAGGTAGACACAGGCAGAAGTTCCTGTTTGAGTCTATAGAAGAGGAAAGATATTTTTTTCTTTATACTCATACCTGAGTTTTCAGCTGAATTTCTGTAAGAAAAAGAAATTAACAAGAGACAAACAAATAAAATTTTAACATACATATCATATGTACATGGGAAAAATTCAGGCATGAGTTAAGTCAATGGGATGCTTAGAACTAAGATTCCTGTACCATCTTAGGCCAAAGCATAAGGTATTTTGGACTTTAGGACAAGGGGAGGCAAGTTATAGGATGGTAACCAGGAAAAGCACAGCAAACAAGGGTAAGATATGTTGTGTAGATTGGAGTGATACCTTGTCCAATGATTAGTTTCTTGTGATTAAGAGTCATCCTTCTTGTTTTGGGGGGGAGGGGCTCTTAAAAGTAGAGTCTTCCTTTACAAAATTGAATTTCTTTTATCAAAGAGGAAATTTGTGTTCTGTCTTCAGAGCTTCTCCTGTATCCGCTATTTCCTGAAATAATCAACTCAAAATTATCTTTATGCCACAGAGGCATATTCTGGTTTATAAGTCAAAGTCCTGGTGTGTGGACCTGTAAGCTTATGCAGATAAAGATTGGAAAGTACACTTTTCCTGTTCATGATCTGTTTCTGTTTTGTAGGTAGGCTCATTTGTGCCATATTTTAGATTCCACGTGTAAGTGATATCATATGATATTTGTCTTTCTCATTCTGACTTACTTCACTCAGTATGAGAATATCTAGTTGCATCCATGTTGCTGTGTATGACATTATTTTGTCCTTGGAAGTGGGATGGATGGGGAGTTTGGGATTGGTAGATGCAAACCATTGGAATGGATAAGCAATGGGGTCTTACTGTACAACACAGGGAACTATATTCAGTCTCTTCGGATAGAACATGATGGAAGATTGTATGAGAAAATGAATGTATATATATGTGTGGCTGGTTCACTATGCTGTATGGCAGAAAATGACACAACAACTATACTCTTTTTATATATATATGGAAACACAGAGTTCATGTTGTGGCTCAGTGGGTTAATAACCTGATATAATGTCTATGAGAATGCAGATTCCATCCCTGGCGTCCATCAGTGAGTTAAGGGTCTGGCGTTGCTACCAGCTGCAGTGTAGGTCTCAGATCCAGCGTTGCAGTGTCTATAATGTAGACTGACAGCTGCAACTCTGATTCAACCCTGAGCTCAGGAACTTCCATATGACACAGGTATGGTCCTTTTAAAAAAAAAATAGATTTAAAAGGACCTGGAGATGTAACCTACTGAGGGCTTGAGCCTTTTCCTTTCAGCAACCTATATATGTTGTATGCCAGGCCACTCATTCTTTTCTTGCCTCCAGCATTGCAAATGAGATATCTAATATTAGATATTAGATATGGGGGGCATATTCTGGTTTATAAGTCAAAGTCCTGGTGTGTGGACCTGTAAGTTTATGCAGATAAAGATTGGAAAGGATGCTTTTCCTGTCCATGGTCTGTTTCTGTTTTGTAGATAGGATCATTTGTGCCATATTTTAGATTCCATGTGTAAGTGATATCATGTGATATTTGTCTTTCTCTTTCTGACTTATTTCATTCAGTGTGAGAATCTCTAGTTGCATAGATTATGTTATGATACTTAGATATGTGTCCTTCATTCACAATTTAGTGAAATATCTGAATCTGTGTATCTAGTGCTTTCATTAATTTAGGGACATTGTTTATTGTTATATAATTTATGCCTCTCCTCTATCCTTTTTATCTTTTAGAAGCTCTCATTATTCAATGTTAAATTCTCTTTTCCCTCAGTATTCCCTTCTGTGCATCCTCTGCCTCCAATTTGAGATAATTTTCACCTATTTTTTTCTTCTAGAGCATTAAAGTGGGTTCCAACAGTGTCATCTCCACTTTCAATTCATTCACTGAGTTGTTAAATTATGAACAGTTGTGTTAACACTGTGGTACTGTGCTGAACTTTAGTTTCCTTAAGTTCTGTTACTATTATTTTAAATTTGGGTTTTTAGTTAATTTTTGCTGACATGTTTTCTCTGTGTTCTGACTGACATTTCAGAGACAGCAGGATGGCTTGCTCTTTTTTTTTAAGCTCATTATGGCTTAAGTGTGATAGTTGGAGGTAGTGGTTGCAGTCTTGCATGGGTAGATTTCCAACTATCTTCTTCTCCTCTGAGGTGTGGCCTCAGATGTAGAAGCAGGAATGATACCAGTTTGTAGCTGAAATACCTGGAGGAAGTCCATTTATCCTTTAGGTTTTTCTAATTCACATAGTTCAGTGTCTTCCCAGAACATGCTACTTGGTGGCTCATGCACTGGAACTCCTGATAATGTCTCCAGGTGCTTGCCTAGTCCACTGTGAAGAAAGGCCTGTACCAGTTAAGGCAATGACATTCCCTTAAAGTAGGGTCACCTGATAAAATATAGGACAGCTAGTTAAATCTGAATTTTAGATACAAAAAAAAAAAATTTAGGGACATTAATAGTAAAAAGAAAAAAAGTAATCATTGTTAATCTGAAAACCAAGTTTAACTGAGCATCCTGTATTTTTATTTGCTAACTCTGGCCATTCTACCACAGAGCTCAAGGCCATCTTGTACACAGTTTCCTATAGGGTCAAGTAGAAGGTTGATGCAGGAGGAACAGCTAGACTGATCCTGCTAAGTGGAGGAAAGAGGTTCAGTGCTTGACCCCATGCTCCTAAATAATTTTCTCACCCCTTTCATTTTGCCCATCATATATATTCTCCACAATAAACAAGACCTTATGAGCTGACCCAGGAAAATAGAAACAACTATAATAAAAGCATTCCCCATTAGAAGCATGTGTCTTTGACTACAAATATTTAAAAATTTTGGTTTCTTTTCCATATCAGTGGGGATTTTATTTTTATTAGATTATAAAGCAAAATCTAGCTATAAATTATTTTGAAGAAACATATTTAAAACAGATAATTAAAGGAAACAGTTAAAGGGATATTAGATAAAGGGAAACAAAATATTTTTAAAAAGGAAAAGGAAAAAAGCAGGGGTGAAAAGTCAGTAGCAGGCTGTTGGAAATTTATATTTAAAGTCGCTAAACAGGATAAAGTGCATAATGTGATAATAAAAGCACAGCATGTTAAGAAAATATATTAGGTGTAAAATTGCATCTTACACACATAATAGCAAAAAATACGAAGACATGCAAGAGTTGACTAGAAAATAATGAAAGACTTCTCTACTCTCAAAATTTTATAAATTGACCACAAGAATAGCAAAATAAAGTATACTTAGGAGAGGGGATTAATTTTTAAAAATAGGCAGTTCTGACTTCTGCTGGTGAAGGGACTGTGGAGTGAGGAGAACTCTCCTAGGGTACTGGTAGAAAATCAGGTGCTATAAGAATTTGGAAAAGCAACTGGGCAGCATGTATTAAATTGAACTTTCAACATTTGTTTGGTCTAGCAACCTTTTTAATGGAAGTATTTTTCATGAGCATATATGAAGTCAGGTGGACAGGAATGTTTACTGCACTGTTGTTTACAATAATAAAAAATGAATGGATGGAAATTTAATGAATGTCTCAATAAGAAAATGGCTGAATTCTATCCTCACAAAGCGATATACGTCAGTTGAAATGGAAGGAGTTACAGCAGGAGTTACTAGCTAAGAGAGAAAATCAAGATGCAATAAAATGCATATAATTACATATTTAGATATTTAAATTTATATTACTTATTACTTAATGCATACATTTATATAGGGTTGAATGAACAAGTAAAGAAGCAATGGTCAGAATTCCTGTTGTGGTGCAGTGGTTAACAAATCCGACTAGGAACCATGAGGTTGCGGGTTTGATCGCTGGCCTTGCTCAGTGGGTTAAGGATCCGGCGTTGCTGTGAGCTGTGTGTAGGTTGCAGACGCGGCTTGGATCCCGTGTTGCTGTGCCTCTGGCATAGTCTGGCGGCTACAGCTCCAATTCAACCCCTAGCCTGGGAACCTCCATATGCCGAGGAAACGGCCCTAGAAAAGGCAAAAAGACAAAAGAAAAAAAAAAGCAATGGTCAAAAAAAAAGTGTATTAACACAAGTTCACTTTATATTGATGGGTAAGAGGGAGAAGGAGAAAGAAAAATGGTAAGCAAAGGCAAGAAGAAAAGGGGCAAAATAAAAATACACCCCACAATAAAAACACATGTGGTATGGTCACATGCATGAATTTATGTAAAAACGCATGCATATTGCCTTATGTGCAAATAAATTGGCTTATTTTGAAGAAAATCTTTGGATTTCTCTCCAATATATGCACATTACAGGATAGTCTTTGTTCTAGTTTTTGTTCTCAGGAGCTATATTTTCTTCTCTCATGTTAGTCTGTTTATCTGTAGCTATGATAAAAGTTTCTATCCTTAATAATCCCAGGTCAGAAGCAGATGTCTGCTTCTCAGCTGGGGGTCTAACAGTAGTGCTTTCCAGTTTGCTTGTTTCCCTTCTTTCTAAGCATTTCCTGCACAGCTCAGGTTTAGGTGTTGTGGAAATTCAGAGAACTATATAACTCAATCCTACTTTTGAAGGAGCTTTCAATATGGTGGGAGAGACAAGCCACGTGCAGGTAAAATATTGCAACTTTAGAGTAAACCACTGCACATGCAAGCTAAATAAATAATAGGTCAAATAGTAATGTTCATTTGAGGAAGAATTTTGTTGGGAATAATCAGAAGTGGATTTGGTAAGGCTATTGTTAGGACAAAGACTAGGTTTCTGAAACATGCAGCCAGGCAGTAGGAGGGTAGAAAGCATTCTATGTAGGCACGTCTTTGAAAAAAAAAAAAAAAAAAAAGCACTCTCAAGAAAAGAATGAAGATAAACCACAAACAAAACAAACCAAACACATAGATAGCATCATATCATTTGATAATGAGAATGTCTGTCCCTCAAAGGATGACTCCTTGCCAGATAAACCTACCTCAAATTGCTTACTGCACTAAGGTGGGAAAATAGTTCTACTCAAAGCTAGCATTCCTTCAGCAAAATAATATCTAGTACTTCTTGGACAATGACTATGTTCCAGGCCCTGTTGCAAATATATTTCTAATTTCTCCAATATTCCTATGAGATTGGTAGTGCTGTATATTTAGAGGCAAGGAAACTTATAGGTAGGCTAGTACTTGCCCAGGGTCACATTTTTGGGGGGCAACTGCAATTGGAACCTGGGCTCATAACCGCTATGCTGACTGCCACATTACAAGGCACTGGTAGAGTGGCTATTAGACCAGGTGTGGAAACAGCTTTACATGGGAGGGCAAATGTTCAAGTATATGTAAAAATGTGATTCTAACTATTCAAAATGGCTTCTTACTGCATCAGGGAAATGCCTTCCCAATTGTATTTAGTTAGTAAAATGAATCTTAAGATACCTTCTCTAAGTGGTGTTTTATATTTGCTGTATAATTTAGACAAATATCAGCCCATGGAGAGCTCATATTTAAACTAATTTAAAATAAATGAGCAATTAGCTTTTCATGAGCTAATGAATCAAACATTTTGATAAATGGAAGATAAATCATGTTTGTAGCTCAGCCTTTCATCTGAAACTATAATTCTGATAATTCAATTAAAAGTAAACTCTTTGGCCTTTGGTTAAAAAACAACTTTATATTTTTCCTCTGGAAATATCTAGATTTCCTTCAGCCATCATCCACCTTAATACATACTTGATAAGAAAATAATGAATTTTGATTTGTTCCATGATGTTTTTCAGTGAATGAAATATTTTTAATAATCTTTTAAAGATAATTTAAAATGTGATTCATATTATAATTAAATCCCTCATTTGAAATGGTGGCAATGAAGAAGTAAATAGTCTAGAATAGGAAATTTCAAAAACAAAATAAATGAATGAACATAACAAAACAGAAACAGAGTTAGAAATAAAGAGGAGAAACAATAGGTTGCCTTGGGGGGGGAGTAGAGGGAGAAAAGCAATAGGTGAGGGAGATCAACAGGTACAAACTTCTAGCTGCAAAATATATATTATATATAATTATGTAATTATAATTATATATGTGATTTTTCTATATTTTAGGCCCTATTCTAAGTTTTTTACATGCAGTATCCAAATGATGTATCTATTAGAGATTTCTATTAATTTTTATATGTTATGTTTACTAAAATGTGCAAAAAATGTCCCATAGGTCTATATGAGTTTATTATCAAGATGATAAATAGCTTTGATAAAACAATGACCAGTGCTAAATATTGACCAAGTAAGGCTGAAAGAATAGCAAGTGCTTTTAAAGACCTGTTTTATGGTTAGGATGATTGTGTTGTAATTATTGTTAAATATTAGCATCATTCCAACTTTTGTTCTGAGTCCCTTAAGATTTTCATGTAGAGCCAGAATTGCCAGCGTTTAAAAGGATAGGCAAATAAAGTAGGCTGAGGAGAAAGGCATCAATGCCTTTTTTTTTTTTTTCTGTCATTTTGCTATTTCTTTGGGCCACCCCCATGGCATATGGAGGTTCCCAGGCTAGGGGTCTAATTGGAGCTGTAGCCGCCAGCCTACGCCAGAGCCACAGCAACGTGGGATCCGAGCCGCGTCTGCAACCTACACCACAGCTCACGGCAACGCAGGATCATTAACCCACTCTGCAAGGGCAGGGACCGAACCCACAACCTCATGGTTCCTAGTCAGGTTCGTTAACCACTGCACCACGACGGGAACTCTTCAATGTCTTTTCTTAAGGAGTATAGGAATTAAAAAAAAAAAAATTATACTTAGAAACAGTTCTTTTTTTCATTTTTTTTATTACTCAAATGAGTTTATCACATCTGTAGTTGTATAATGATTATAACAATCTGATTTCACAGGATTTCCATCGCACAGCCCAGGCACATCCCCCCACCCCCCAAACTGTCTCCTCCAGAGACCATAAATTTTTCATTGTCTGTGAGTCAGTATCTGTTCTGCAAAGAAGTTCTGTCTGTCCTTTTTTCAGATTCCACATGTCAGTGAAAGCATTTGATGTTGGTATCTCATTGTATGGCTGACCTCACTTAGCATGATGGTTTCTAGGTCCATCCATGTTGCAAAAAATGCTGGTATTTCATTCCTTTTAGTGGCTGAGTAATATTCCATTGTGTATATGTACCACATCTTCTGGATCCACTCCTCTGTTGGTGGACATTTAGGTTGTTTCCATGCCTTGGCTATTGTATATAGTGCTGCAATGAATATTGGAGTACATGTGTCTTTGCGAGTTGTGGTTTTCTCTGGATAGATGCCCAGGAGTGGGATTGCTGGATCAAATGGTAGTTCTATGTTTAGTTTCCTGAGGAATCTCCATACTGTTTTCCACAGTGGTTGCACCCATTTAAAATCCCACCAACAGTGTACTAGGGTTCCTTTTTCTCCACACCCTCTCCAGCACTTATTGTTTGTAGACTTTTGGATGATGGCCATTCTGGCTGGTGTAAGGTCATACCTCAGACTGGTTTTGATTTGCATCTCTCTAAGAATGAGTGACCTTGAACATCTTTTCATGTGTTTCTTGGCCATCTGTATGTCTTCTTTGGAGAACTGTCTGTTTAGATCTTCTGCCCATTTTTGGATGGGGTTGTTTGTTTTTTGGTATGGAGCTGCAGAAGTTGTTTATAAATTTTGGAGATTAATCCCTTATCAGTTGATTTTCTCCCATTCTGTGGGTTGTCTTTTTGTGTTGTTTAGGGTTTTCTTTGCTGTGCAGAAACTTTGAAGTTTGAGTAGGTCCCATTTGTTTATTTTTCTTTTTATTGTCAGTACTCTGATAGGTGGATCTGAGAAGATGTTGCTGTCGTTTATGTCAGAGAGTGTTTGGCCTATGTTTTCCTCTAGGAGTTTGATAGTGTCTGTTCTCATATCTAGGTCTTTAATCCATTTGGAGTTGATTTTTGTGTATGGTGTTAGGGAGTGTTCTAATTTCATTCTTTTCCATGTGGCTGTCCAGTTTTCCCAGCACCACTTATTGAACAAGCTGTCCTTTCTCCATTGTATGTCCTTGCCTCCTTTGTCATAGATGAGTTGGCTGTAAGTGCATGGTTTTAATTCTGGGCTTTCTATCCTGTTCCACTGATCTATATGTCTGTCTTTGTGCCAGTACCAATGAAATGAAAAGCTGGTTCTTTGAAAAGATCAACAAAATTTATAAACCTCTAGCCAGACTTATCAAGCAAAAAAGAGAGAGGCCTCTAATCAATAAAATTAGAAATGAAAAAGGAGAAGTAACAACTGACACCACAGAAATACAAAGGATCATAAGAGACTACTATATGCAACTAGATGCCAATAAAATGGAAAACCTAGAAGAAATGGACAAATTCTTTGAAAAGTACAATCTTCCAAGACTAAACCAAGTTGAAATAGAAAAGATGAATGGCCCATCACAAGAACTGAAATTGAAACTGTGATTAAAAAACTTCCAACAAAGAAAAGTCCAGGACCAGATGGCTTCACAGGCGAATTCTATCAAACATTTAGAGAAGAGCTAACACCTCTCCTTCTGAAACTATTTCAAAAAATTGCAGAAAAAGGGATACTCCCAAACTCATTCTATGAGGCCACCGTCACCCCGGTACCAAAACCAGACAAAGACTCCACAAAAAAAGAAAACTACAGGCCAATATCACTGATGAACATCGATGCAAAAATCCTCAACAAAATACTAGCAAACCGCATCCAACAATACATTAAAAGGATTGTATATCATGATCAAGTGGGATTTATCCCAGGGATGTAAGGGTTCTTCAATATCTGCAAATCCATCAGTGTGATACACCACATTAACAAACTGAAGAATAAAAACCATATGATCCTCTCAATAGATGCAGAAAAAGCCTTTGACAAAATCCAACACCCATTTCTGATAAAAACCCTTCAGAAAGTGGATATAACGGGAACCTACCTCAACATGATAAAGACCATGTATGACAAGCCCACAGTGAACATCATTCTCAATGGTGAAAAGCTGAAAGAATTCCCACTGAGATTAGAAACAGTTATTTTAAATTGAAATAATGAGAAATAGGGCCATGTATCAGAATGTGCCCTCCTCCCTCCAACAACATCTTGCAGGAAGACTCTCCCCAGATGCACTTTCAGGTTCTTGGACTATAGGAAAGAAGGCATTTCACCCATTTCTCAAAAGGTAAATTCAAAGGAAAAAGAGATGGCGTCTACCGAGAACAGGGCAGTGACTGACTGCTTAAGGGGAGCAAAATTCACCACTTCAAGATATGTCTCTTTGGCATAAGGATTCTTTTAGGCTAATTATGTTTAAGACACAATGTAGGAGAAGGTCTGAACACTGAGTAGAACTTGTCCTTTGGTAAGAGAAATTTATAAGGGAAATCTCTGTAAAGATGGCTTCCTGTCTAACAGAAAAAAAAAAAAAAAGGAGGACTACATCTGTAGAAATTCTTATCAATGGAGAAAACTGAACAGATTTAAATTTGCATAACAAGCATATTCTTGCTTATTGTGCTTTGCCTGATAATCTTCTAAAATTGGCTTCTCACAATGCCAGCCAACCTTACCCCCACAACATCTTTGGCCATTTGGGAGTTACTCAGTTTTCCTGGTATGCCCCACGTATATGGGAGGTATATATATTACTAAACTTTTTGTTTATCTTTCTTCTGTTAATCTGTCCTTTATTATAGGGGATCTCCATCAAGAATCTAGAAGGGTAGATGGAATACTATAGTTTCTTCCTTTCATTGCCTTTTCCCTGGAAACACAGTACCCTGTACCAGTAGCCTCTGTAAACACAGACACCCATGCCTTGAACAAAATGCACTTGTCTAAAAAGTTCCCAGCACCTTTCTCCCACCTAAAGTCTGAGTAACCTGGATTCTAGACCTAAGTGACTTCTGTTAAAGGGAGCCCTCTTCTCAATGGACTTGACAATAAAGGTATTCTTTTAACAGGGATTAAATACCCAATTCTTGGTTTAGGCTAATACTTGCTTCAATAGAGCTTTCTGTATATATTCAAATAGACAAATGATAAAGTAAAAACAAAAAACAATTCTTAGGAAATATGCCTCCACTCTATGGCAAATGCACATTCATGAGAAAAGGTAAAACATTTATTTCTAGGATAAAAGGGATCTCATCTATTAATAGTGTCTTTTTTCAGTTCTCTCCTTCAAACTAATTAAAATTAATTTCCAAAACAAATTTAAAAAAACTTGTGAAATTTCTCACATTAGAAAGGTGAAACAGCTTGAAAGTGATTTGTTATTCTTTAATTAATGTGTCAAGCACTGTTCTAGATACTGTAGGTACAAAATAAATAGGTCACCGCAAGCCTTTAGACTCTCTGGGACAAGTGGTTGTTCCTGCATTGTGAAACTCAGGACATTTCTCCACATCCTTTCTCTGACTTTGAAACACACTTTATTTCTTTTTGACATGCCCTCAATTTCTGTCCTTTTCCCTCAAAGCTCATTTCTACCTGGTCAGGAGTCACTAAAGCCTTAGTATTTAAAATGAGCTTTCAGCTGGTATGCTGTGAGTGGATATTGCTAGGCAAACAGGGAAGGAAAGGCAAAGAAGATTTAGGTAGGAGAAACTCCACTTTCTCACACAGACATGCCAAATAATCTGATTTATTTGGTGCATTTTAAGCAGCTCAATATGACTGGAGTAGAAAATTCAAGGAATGATAGTATAAGGGTGAAAGCAAGAAGGAAGCTAGGGCTAAATTATTACCTTATGATAAAGTTGTTTAGAATTTATTTTATAAAAATAACCTGGAGAATCAATCTTAATCTTGAGTCAGAGAGTTTGGTTCTGCTCGTATATTTCAGGAAGGAAAAGAATAAACTATGTAAAAAAACCTAATAAACAGAAACTTCAATTAAATAGAATTGGGAAAGGGAGGTGGGGGGAGAGAAGGCAGGAGAGCTTTCACACCCTGTGATGATGGGGGAGCCCAAAAATAAGAAGAAATATTCCTTCCTGGCAAAGATTCAGCCACTGAGAAACCATGGACTCTTTTTAATATAGTCCTTCCATCTTTCTTTTCCTCTCAGTAAAAGCCCTCCCTCTTCCTTTCCATTGCTGTGGGAGCTCACCAGGTAGCAGACCCAGAACTGCAATTCTCTATCAATCCTGAATAAACTTCTCTTTGGTGGAGAAATATCTGGCAGTTTATTTGCTTCAGATCAACAGCTAAATACAAGAATGTCTGTGTTATATCACTTTTTAAAAACTTAAATATAGGAATTTCTGTCATGGGTGCAGCGGAAAGGAATCTGAATAGGAACCATGAGGTTGTAGGTTTGATGCCTGGCCTCAATCAGTGGGTTAAGGACCATGTGTTGCCATGGGCTGTGGTGTAGGTCACAGATGCAGCTCGGATCCTGCATTGCTATGGCCGTGGCATAGGATGGCAGCTGTAGCTCTGATTATACCCTTAGCCTGGTAAACTCCATATGCCGCAGGAGCAGCCCTAAAAAGCAAAAAAAACCCTGAAATATAGTTAATTTACAACTTTCTGTTAGTTTCAGGTGTACAGCAAAGTGGTTCAGTTATATATACACATTTTTGATCATAGAACCATATTTCCCTTTTTACAGTCCTGACCTAATGTCAGACAGCTTGTATTTGAACCAGTGATATGATAGTGGATAAACTACTTCAAACAAACAAACAAACCCAATTCTCCATTAAACAGCTCTGGTTGTCCTTCATTTGGTTAAGGTAGAATCATTCTCTTCAAAACTTTACACAACTGTTTCTCTAGTTCTATTCTCTCAGGCAAAACTTAATAAGTATTCTTTTCAACATGACAACTTCTCATAATTTGTTTCCTTTGGTCTAGAGATTGGTCTGGGTGACCTTTATAATTCTGTTATTCTGTGAAACAAGTATTATATTAAAACCTTAAAAGTATAGTAATGAAAATAACTACTTTTGCTTTTTTTTAGATTATTATTATTATTTATTTTATTTTATTTATTTTCCCACTGTACAGCAAGGGGATCAAGTTATCCTTACACGTATACACTTTTTTCCCCCCACCCTTTGTTCTGCTGCAATATGAGTATCTAGACATAGTTCTCAATGCTATTCAGCAGGATCTCCTTGTAAATCTATTCTAAGTTGTGTCTGATAAGCTCAAGCTCCCGAACACTCCCACTCCCTCCTTCTCCCATCAGGTAGCCACAAGTCTATTTTCCAAGTCCATGATTTTCTTTTCTGTGGAGATGTTCATTTGTGCTGGATATTAGATTCCAGTTATAAGTGATATCATATGGTATTTGTCTTTGTCTTTCTGGCTCATTTCACTCAGTACGAGAGTCTCTAGCTCCATCCATGTTGCTGCAAATGGCATTATGTCATTCTTTTTTATGGCTGAGTAGTATTCCATTGTGTATATATACCACTTCTTCCTAATCCAATCATCTGTTGATGGACATTTGGGTTGTTTCCATATCCTGGCTATTGTGAATAGTGCTGCAATGAACATGCGGGTGCACGTGTCTCTTTTAAGTAGAATTTTGTCTGGATAGATGCCCCAGAGTGGGATTGCAGGGTCATATGGAAGTTCTATGTATAGATTTCTAAGGTATCTCCAAACTGTTCTCCATAGTGGCTGTACCAGTTTACATTCTCACCAACAGTACAGGAGGGGTCCCTTTTCTCCACAACCCCTCCAACATTTGTTACTTGTGGATTTATTAATGATGGCCATTCTGCCTGGTGTGAGGTGGTATCTCATAGTTGTTTTGATTTGCATTTCTCTTATAATCAGCGATGTTGAGCATTTTTTCAAGTGTTTGTTGGCCATGTGTATATCTTCTTTGGAGAAATGTCTATTCAGGTCTTTTGCCCATTTTTCCATTGATGGGTTGGCTTTTTTGCTGTTGGGTTGTATAAGTTGTTTATATATTCTAGAGATTAAGCCCTTGTCGGTTGCATCATTTGAAACTGTTTTCTCCCATTCTGTAAGTTGTCTTTTTGTTTTCTTTTGGGTTTCCTTTGCTGTGCAAAAGCTTTTCAGTTTGATGAGGTCCCATGGGTTTATTTTTGCTCTAATTTCGATTGCTTTGGGAGACTGACCTGAGAAAATATTCATGATGTTGATGTCAGAGAGTGTTTTGCCTATGTTTTCTTCTAGGAGTTGGATGGTGTCCTGTCTTCTATTTAAGTCTTTCAGCCATTTTGAGTGTATTTTTGTGCATGGTGTGAGGGTGTGTTCTAGTTTCCTTGTTTTGCATGCAGCTGTCCAGGTTTCCCAGCAATGCTTGCTGAATAGACTTTCTTTTTCCCATTTTATGTTCTTGCCTCCCTTGTCAAAGATTAATTGACCATAGGTGTCAGGGTTTATTTCTGGGTTCTCTCTTCTGTTCCATTGGTCTGTCTGTCTGTTTTGATACCAGTACCACACTGTTTTGATGACTGTGGCTTTGGAGTATTTCTTGAAGTCTGGGAGAGTTCTGCCTCCTGCTTGGTTTTTGTTTCTCAGGATTGCTTTGGTGATTCTGGGTCTTTTGTGGTTCCATATAAATGTTTGGATTGTTTGTTCTAGTTCTGTGAAAAATGTCATGGGTAATTTGATAGGGATTGCATTGAATGTGTAGATTGCTTTGGGTAGTATGACCATTTTTACAATATTGATTTTCCCAATCCAGGAACATGGAATATCTTTCCATTTCTTTACATCTTCTTTGATTTCTTTGATTGAAGTTTTATAGTTCTCGGCATATAGGTCCTTTACCTCCTTGGTCAGGTGTATTCCGAGGTATTTGATTTTGTGAGGTGCAACTTTAAAAGGTTTTGTGTTTTTGTATTCCTTTTCTAATATTTCATTGCTGGTATACAGAAATGTGACTGACTTCTGAATGTTAATCTTATATCCTGCTCCTTTGCTGAATTTATGAATCAGTTCAAGGAGTTTTGGGGTTGAGTCTTTAGGGTTTTCTATGTATAGTATCATGTCATCTGCATACAGTGACAGTTTTATCTCCTCTCTTCCTATATGGATGCCTTTTATTTCTTTTGTTTGTCTAATTGCTGTGGCTAGGACTTCCAAAACCATGTTGAAGAGCAGTGGTGAGAGTGGGCATCCCTGTCTTGTTCCAGATTTGAGTGAGAAGGCTTTCAGTTTTTCCCCATTGAGGATTATATTTGCTGTGGGTTTATCATAAATGGCTTTGATTATGTTCAGGAATGTTCCCTCTATACCCACTTTGGCAAGGGTCTTGATCACGAATGGATGTTGGACTTTGTCAGATGCTTTTTCTGCATCTATTGAGATGATCATATGATTTTTGACTTTTTTTTGGTTAATGTGGTGTATGATGTTGATTGATTTGCGTATGTTGAACCATCCTTGTGAACCTCAGATGAACCCTACCTGGTCAAGTACCCAAGATTTAGATGTAGTTCTATACTCCTATTTCTAAAACAGAAGTAAAACAAATTAAGAGGGTGTTTTAAAAAGAGAAAATACATATAGTATAAGACACTGTTACTTTGTATAGTGCTTTATATCTCGTGGTCACCTTTTGGTAAGTTAATTAACCTTACTCCTCATTTTGAAGATATTTTAGATGTGCATTAATGCACATTAAATTGGAACCATTGTGAGTTCCTAAATCATTCTTATTTTACCATTTTGATCTGAGATCCAAACCCTTAGATTCCAGATAATTTAATTAGATATATATTTCTTTATGGATAGCATTAAACTCCTATATTGCTTTAACTTTTTCAGGGAAAAATAAGCTTTGTTAGAGTAATTACTTGGCTATTGTCAGACAAATGCTGAAAATTTTATCTACAGTACTTTAATTTTTAATTAAAATAGCAAAATGGCTAAACAAAACAGAAACTATGAATTAGAAAAGAATAAAGCAAAATTGCATTTTGAGAGGTCTTAAACATTCTGAAATTTATTCTTTAATAAAACTTTGCAAGTAATTTTTAATTCCTTGTGGTTTAATTATTAGAGCATTTATATAATTAATTGATGACTTTTTAGCAAAACATTAATTAATTTAAAATATGATAATTTCTAGCAGTTTCTATACTACTAGACTTCTCTAGTGCTCCCAAAATATTGTTTTATTTAATGGTCCTAAGTATTTATATAAAAGCATGAATTAGGTCAATTAAAATTTTATAGAAATTTTGGGAAAATTTTCTTGTGAATCAACATATTTAAATCAGAATTATTTAAAGATGTGTTTTAATTTGGAGTATCCATTATTATGGTATCATAGGTTTTATTAGATGATGATAGTAAAATGGTGATAGACATATATTCTTAACAAATGTCTAAAAGCCTGTGTTTTGAATCTATTAGATTGAGCCACTAACTGGTTGTGTGATCTCAGGTCATGACCTCCCTGCTCCTCAGTATCTTCATTATGAAATAGTGATAATAATATGTTCCTCAGAGATAATGAGTAAACAATATGAGACATATGTATAAAATATAGATCAGTTAATACTATCTGTGATTGTGAGGATCTCATATCAACTAAAGTGGGATACTTTTGTGAATAAGGAAAGTGGATATGCTTGTGTGTTAGAAGGGAAATCATTTGTTCTTTCACTGTTAAGTGTGAATGTCACCTGTGAGTTTCTGTAGTTGCCCTTTGTCAAGTTGAAGACATTCTATATTTTTCAGTTTTTTTTTTCAAAGATGTTGAATTTTAAAAATATTTTGTGCATAAATGTTCATATAGTTTTATAATTTTCACTTATAAACATGGTAAAGTATAATTTTTATAATTGATTTTTAGATGTTAAGCCAAATGTAGATTCTTGGGAAATTTCTATCAAGTCATGATCTATTACAATGATGTATTACTTATTGTTTTATATAATTTTGGATTTTATTTGTTAAATTTTTGTTCAGTATTTTTGCAGTTATGCTGGTCAGGGTATTGATCTGTTATTTTATTTTTTTTGCAATGAAAGTATGTTAGTATCCAAATATCTTTCCAAATATTAGGTTTTTGATATTAGAGTAGTATTGTTAGGTATTAGAACATATTGGAATGTATTCCCTCTGCTTCCATTTTTCTGGAAAGTTTTTTGTAGAATTGGTACTATTTCTTCCATAAATGTTTGTAAGAATTCACTAGTAAAGCCATCTGGGGCTCAAGGGATTTTTTTTGTGGGAAAGTCTCTCACTATAAATTCAATCTCTTTATTGGATATAGGACTATTCAGTGGATCTGTTTCTTCTTCATTGGGCTTTGATAGTTTGTGTCATTCAAGTAATTTGTCTATTTATTACATTTATTGACAAAAGTTGTTCATAACATTTCCTTAGAATCTTTTTAATATTTGTGGACTCTATCATGATATTCCCTCACTCATTCCTGATATTAGTAATTTGTGTCATTTATATTGTTATCTAATTGTTCTGCCCAGAAGCTTACCAATTTTATTGATCTTCTCAAAGACCCAGATTTTGGTTTGATTGGTTTTTCTTTCTTTCTTTTTCTTCTATTTTCCATTTCCTTATTTTATATTCTTTATAGATTTACTATGGCCTTTATTATTTCCTTTTTTCTGCAGCTTACTTTCTATTTACTCTTCTCTCTCTGGTTTCTTAAGGTAGATGCTAAGGCCACTGATTTGAGACCGTTCCTCCTTACTAAAATAAGCATTTTGTATATAAATTTCCTCTAATGTACTTCTCTAATAAGATTACACAAATTTTGCAATATTTCAAAAGGTTTTTTTTTTTTAAATCACTGCGATACCTTCTCAAAATGCATAATCATTCATGTGTTACAGCCTTATTCCTGTGTGTGTGTGTGTGTGTGTGTGTGTGTTCCTTCTGTTCAGTTCATTAAAAATATATAGGACTAGAGTTGATACCATATTAGAGTGAAGCAAATGTTTTGCATAATAGCCAGGCATGAGCCTCAAGGAGAGAGATGTTCTAGTCCTCTTTATAATTTCTCTGTGGCAGAAATGACTGGTAGGTCTGAACTCCAATCACAGGTTTCTTACCTCATTTGATATGGAAGTTTCTGGGCCAGGGATTGAATTCAAGCTACAGCTGTGACCTATGCCACATGTTAAGCAATATCTGATCCTTTAACACACTGTGCTGAGCCAGGGATCAAACCCATGCCTCAGCAGTGACCCATGCCACTGCAGTCAGGATTCTTAACCACTGCACCATGACAGTTACTCCCTTACTTTTCCTAATAGCAGCATTAAGAGGCCAGGAGGCACAACTGAAAACAGAGAGTTATCACAGAAAGTTTTGCAAACATTATATTCTATTTGTGCTAATATGTGAAATTTATTTCTATGAAAAGTACCTACAGATTTTAATAGGAGTAATTTTACTTAAACTCATTTTTTTTTCTCATGAGAGAGGAAATGACATACAAGGTACAGTGTGAGGCATCGAGATATAAAGAGGAAAATTTGATCAAATGTGTCCCTCAATGAAATTTCCAGTTCAGATCTTTGCAACCTATGCATTATAACTGTGCTAGATTTATTTTAGTGGTGTATTTATTTTGATTTATTTATTTCATAAACCAAACCTTTCATTAAATAAACAATTTTCATACATAGAGTTTAATTTACTGAATTGTCAATTATAATAGTCATAAAACATAAAAAACACTATTAAGAACCTTTACAAACAAAATTACTACCAGTTCCTAAGGAATGAGTGTGTATATCATCTCATTTAATATTCATGAGCTCTGCATGCTAGTTATTATTATTCCCATTCTGCATATTAGGAAATTAGTCTCAGAGTAATTACCCTAATTGGGTCACACTAGGTGTTGGAACAATATTTGTCTGACTACAATGCCAATACTTTCTCTTTTTCAAATATGCTATTAGAAAAAAATTAAGTTTTAGACACATTTTATTTAATGACATTTAATAAATTATGTCTATACTTTGGGCCAGGCATATTGGTGAAGATATTCTAATCTCAGACAAATTGGAAGCCCAGTGATGACTAATAAACATCCTAAAAGATCCTATCTGTATTTCAAAACCAAGAATTAAAACTTAACATATCTAAGGCAATTTTTCCCAATAGAATTGTCACATAGAAGTAAAATTGGTGTTTCAAGTTGAAATGACCCTAATTAAATTAAGACACAAATGGAATTGTATCATTATTACATATGGCTATAAACTCAAACTCACATTTACTTTTTCCTTGAAAAATTAATATGTTTGAATGTCAAGAAAAGGCTAATCCTGTAAATTTACTATCTCTTTACAGAAAATGCCAGCCAGTGAATATCTATTTTTGAGGGAAAAATAAGATAAATCTTTGTATGCACATGCAAATGTATTATAGGAAATCAGGCATTATTTGTAGAGGGTATTAAGTCAATCATCCAACTCTCTTCTATTCTCATTGCCCCACGAGACCTTGGACTTAAACTGAACTTAGAATCCCTTAGCATTCTCTGGTTGGTCCAAAGTGTTTAGGCCTGGGACTTCCCTTAGTTCCGTGAATAGCCATGCCAGGCAGTTATAGAAAATTAACTTTCATATCATCCCTGTCCTGGCCTCAGATATTGTAAGATCAGGTGGTGAAAGGACACAGTTCAGTGAAAACTTAAAATTAATTCATTAGATGCTTCTCTGAGCCAAAAAGCTTGAAAAGCCTAAGAGAACTACTTCTGAGGTAGCTCCACTGATTCAGAATAAGGAGGGATCACCATAGGTCAGAGAAGTGAATATTCTCTCAGGACAACTTTTCATTCACCGACTGGTCTGAAAATAATTAGCCTGCAGTGCTTTGTGCACAAGAGCCATAAAAATGTTCATTCTGCAGGGTGCTTACCGTAGTCTTCATTAACTTCTGGGTGTCTCAGCATTTTTAATTATATGCTCTTGAAACCAGTGTATTAAGTTGAAAAACAAGTGGAGAAAGACTTGTGACTCCCACAACCTAGGAATAAAATCACTGAAAACACACCTAGTGTATCTATATTCATATATGGTGAATATATGTGTGTGTGTGTGTTTTAAAATTAGGATTAACTGTATTTAATCATAATTTATATGCACTGGAGAAATGAACCAAATGCATTTTCTTAGGCTTTACTTAATCTCAAAAGCGCAGAAAGTTCAGTAAGTCTTGAAAATTTATGAAAAGCTTCACATGACCCCAAATACCATTAATTTATGTACTTACTAACTTACTAACTTCCTGGTTATAATGCAAAAAGTAAACAAACAAACAAAAACTAAGGAACAATTACTCCCTGTTCCTTCTTTCTTTAATGTGTGACTAATTTTGCTATATTTTATGTGTCTTTCTTTAGCAGATCATTCCATTACTGGAAATTAATTTTAGTGCTCTTTTGAAATGGCTTCATTGTCTTCATTTATAAGTTTTGGTTTGCTGCACATACAATAGATTCCTAGCCCCAATCAATTTGTTTTACATTTAGTTTACACTTTTTTTTTCCAGTTATATAATGAGAATATTCCTACAGCAAAAGGAGAAAACATTTGTGTATCTACATTTGTGAGTTTTGTTGAGATGGATGATAAAGAATTCTTATAACATTTGGGTAATGGAGGTGGTAATTTTAGTTTCAAAACTGAGCTTTTCTCAGTCCCAAAAAGGAGACCATTGAAACTATCAATTGATACCTCAACCTATTACCTTATTAAGGACTCTCCTTATAGAAGAAAGCAATGGTGGGTTTATAATGAGTTGATGTCTTTAGTATATGAACCCTTGGATACACCTTTGATTAATTAAATATATGATGCCTCTATCTAGATACCTAGGTTCCAGTTATCTACCCATCATTTGGACTGGTGGGACAATTCACTTCTTTTTTTTTTTTTTGTCTTTTTGCTATTTCTTTGGGCCACTCCCGTGGCATATGGAGATTCCCAGGCTAGGGGTCTAATCGGAGCTGTAGCCTCTGGCCTACACCACAGCCACAGCAACTCAGGATCCTAGCCGCGTCTGCAACCTACACCACAGCTCATGGCAACGCTGGATCGTTAACCCACTGAGCAGGGGCAGGGATCGAACCCGCAACCTCATGGTTCCTAGTCGGATTCGTTAACCGCTGCGCCCCGACGGGAACTCCACAATTCACTTCTTTTAGTTACCCTTAGGATAACAATATTGCTTAATCTCTTGTGCCAGATACTACTAATTACTTAGTCAGGATTCATGTTCCTCTTTTCCAGATTAATAGAGATCTGACTTTGCTCCAAATGTTATCATGACTAGTTACAATATATTTCCCAGCTTCCTTTTAGCTAGGGGAATTATTTGGCCCAGGTCTAGGCATTTAAGATTAAAAAAAAATCTTCTGGGAATTTATTCAAGTCTTCTTTCCTTCTATGGATTCCATCCACCCACTCTCCTCACCACTTTTTTATGCTGGAAGGGGGAATGGAAAATGTATGGGAGCAGCCGTTTTGTGACCATGAGGAGGAAACCCACATGCTGTGGGTGGCACAACAGAAAGATTAAAGAGCCTAGGATGCTGATGTCATCTTGGAGCCACTATATCATATCAGCTCTTGATGATCTGCATCTGAGCTCCTTGTTATGTAACAACAAACAAACAAACAAAAAGACCTTTTATTTGCTTAAGATACTATAGGGAAGTTTGTGAGTAAGGCAACCAGTATATATTTTACTGGTCATATTGTGAGAACTGAATAAAAATAGAAACATGAACTATTCCTGAACAACACAAAGGCAGTTTGCATTGATTAGAAATCTAATTATTGTTTTTGTTGTTGTTATTATTCTTGCTGCTTGGTGAACTATTAAGTTTCCAAACTTAATTTCAGGAGCATGAAAATTAATTTTGTTTAAAAGATTATACACAGGTATCAAATTTATTTGCTCGGCACTGGGATTATAAAAATTTCACAGATTCTTCGCTCAAGGAATTAGGTCTAATCAGGCTAAAGAGAAAGATATTTTGACATAATCAAACAAAGAAATAAAGTAAAACACTGGTGGCTCTAAGAAGTGCTTCCTGGAGGAGACATCTGGATTGGTAGTAAGTGCTAGAAAGTGACGAGATGAGAAAGAGGGAGAACATTCAGGGAACAGAGGCAATAAGTGGAAAAACAGGGAAGTTTAGGTGTGGGACCAAATGTAATTCCGATTACAGAAACAAAGGATAATTAGATGATGAGGAGGCATTGCCTTATCAGAAAGGGCTCTGCAGAATTTTATGTCAGGAAAGTGTTACTTGGTTTCTAAGGTAAGGCACTGGGAGAAGTGTCAAGAATACTGTTTGAAGAGGACAAGACCAGAATGAGAGAACTCAGTTATAATACAATAGTAATAGTCCAAATGAGGGATGTTAAGAATGGGGAAGTGGGACAAAATCAATCAATAAAGGAGATAACAAAGAAAGATTTCTTCAATTATAGGTGTGTGAGAATTTGATAGAAGAGAGAAGTGTAGCATAAACAAAATGTAGTAACCTTTCTCCCTACTATAAATTTCAGCCTTGTATTCTGGACTTTTAAAATTTCTTATAAATGGTAGACAAGCAAAGATGACATCCTCCAAGAACAGAAATGCACAAAAAGTTCCAGAACATGAGGTGAATTCTTGAGATGAGGTTTTAAAAGAAATCACTATTATTTTGTAGTTAAAAAATTACCCTTAAGTGTCCAAGATGTCTTTCAATAAAGTAAATTGATAAGCAAACTGTGGTACATATAGATGGCAAGACATAAAAAGACATGGAAGAACCTTAAATTCATATGGCTAAGTGGAAGAAGGCAGTCTTAAAAGGCTACATATTGTCTGATTCCAACATGACTTTCTGGAAAGGGCAGAATTATAGAGACAATAAAAAGACAGTGGTTGCTAGGCGTTTAAAGGGTGATGGAGTGAGATGGATAGATGTAGCACTGGACATTTCAGAGGCACTAAAACTATTCTATTTGAAACTGTAATGACGTATATGTGGCATTATGCATTTGTCAAAGCCCATAGAACGGAACAGCATGGAGAGTGATCCTTCATGTAAACTGTGGATTTCAGTTAATAATATATCACTCTTGATTCATCAGTTGTAACCAACATAACACATTAATACGAAATGTCAATAACAGGGGAAACTGTATTATTGTTGGAGGATAGATTCCTATGGGAATGCTGTACTTTCTGTGCAATATTTCCGTAAACCTAAAATTGTTCTAAAAACTACAGTTTATTAGGTTAAAAGACTCCTCCCAAACAAATCAGGCCAGAGTAATATTAAGTCATAGAAATATATTTGTTTCAATATAAGAAAGTCTTTGATCATGAATTCCTGGTCACACAACTCAATCTTCAACAAAAGATCTCATAACTTTACTTTTCCTTTTTTTTCTTAACAAGAAACAGAATCTCCTCTGAGCTTCATATTTTCAGTCTAACGTTTCTCATCAGATCAAAGATAATATTCTATAGAGGGTTTCATTGATAAATTACTGTCTGACCTTTTGAAATTTTTCTCCTGACTTATGGATTCTTTAGGTTTGCAAACTGTATTTAGGCCACTCTTCTTCAGACTCTATAGTTCCATTGTCAAAATCCTGCAAACATTTGTTACTCCTATCATTTGTAATATTCACTCTAGAGGTTACCATGGCATCCAGTACCATTCACTTCTAAATACCAGGGAAACTAGACCATGGGGAAGTTAACATTTCCTTCATATATGTATCATATATACTATGTTATTGATCACCTCTCACTGTGGCACTCTGCTAATGATTTTCAAAATTTCCAGGTGCTTTCTGACTGGTTATTAACTAGTTTTGTATTTAAAATATTGACATCATACCCCTATGTCTTGGAATTAATGTTCAGCATCAGATTCCTATCCAAATATAATTTATTTTACCAAATATTTTTAGCAAGACACATTATTACCTAGCTGGATTAAACAATTTATTTTTCAGGCCTAATTCCATATGACAGTCATTCATTATATAAAATATACTTTTGAATGGAGAAAATGTGCAACACAAACAACTATATGCCAATAAAATGGACACCTAGATGAAGTGGACAGTCTTAAAAATGCACAAATCTTATCAGATTGAACCAAGAAGGAATAGAAAACATGAACAGACTAAGTATCAAAATTGAAATTGCCATGAGATACCACCTCACACCAGTCAGAATGGCCATAAAATAACAAATGCTGGACGGGGTATGGAGAAAAGGGAACCTTCCTGCACTGTTGGTGGGAATGTAAGCTGGTATAACCACTATGGAAAACAGTATGGAGGTACCTTAGAAAACTATTCATAGAACTACCATGTTACCCAGCAATCCCCATTCTTGGGCATTTATCCAGACAAAACTTTCCTTGAAAAATACACATGCACCACATATTCATTGCAGCTCTATTCACAATAGTCAAGACATGGAAACAACCCAAATCTCCATCAACAGATGATTGGGTTAGGAAGATGTGGTATATATACACAATGGAATACTGCTCAGTCATAAAAAAGAACAAAATAATGCCATTTGCAGCAACATGGATGGAACTGGAGACTCTCATCCTGAGTGAAGTCAGAAAGAGAAAGACAAATACCATATGGTGTCATTTATATCTGGAATCCAATATATGGCACAAATGAACCTTTCCACAGAAAAGAAAATCATGAACTTGCAGAACAGACTTGTGGTTGCCAAGGGGGAGGGGGAGGGAGTGGGATGGATGGGGTGCTTGGGGTTAATGGATGCAGACTATTGCTTTTGGAATGGATTAGCAATGAGATCTTGCTGTGTAGCATTGGGAGCTATGTCTGGTCACTTATGATGGAGTATGCTAATGTGAGAAAAAAGAAGCTATACATGTATGTGTAACTGGGTCACCATGCTGTACAGTACAAAATTGACAGAACACTGTAAACCAGCTATAATGAAAAAAATAAAAATCATTATATATATATTAAAAAAACATAAGATTAATGTCAAAAAAAAGAATTGAAGTTAAATCAGTAATTAAAATTTTCCCATTAAATATAATTCTAAAACACATAGTTTCATAGGTGAATTTTACCAAACATAAAGAGAAGATTTAACACCTATCCTTTGGAAACTATTCCAGAAAAATCACAGAGGAAAGAACACTTCTGATCTCATTCTGTGAGACCATCTTCACCCTGATAGTAAAATCATACAAAGGTATCACACACACAAAAAGAAAATTACAGGCCAATACCACTGATGAATATAAATGCAAAAATCCTCAATATTGGCAAATTGACTCTAAAAATACATTAAAAGGATCATACCTGAGCGAATGGGATTTATCCTAGGAATGCAAGGATCTTTCAACATCTGCAGATCAATCAATGTTAACAAACTGAAGGAAAAAAAATAATATGATCATCTCAACAGATGAAGAAAAAGTTTTTAATATACCTCAACATCCATTTATGATTAAAACCTTCAAGAAAGTTGGCATAGAAAGAACATACCTCACCATAATAAAGGCCATATATGGCAACTCCACTGCTAAGATTGTACTCACAGTGAAAAGCTGAAAGCATTTCCTCTAAGATCAGGAACAAGTCAAGGATGCCCACTCGTACCAATTTTATTCAATATAGTTTTGAAAGTTCTAGCCATAGCAATCAGAGAAGGAAAGGAAATAAAAGTAACCCAAATAAAAAAGGAAGAAATAAAACTGTGACTGTTTGCAGTTGACATGATAGTATACACAGAAAATCCTAAAGATACTACTAGAAAACTACTAGAACTCATCAGTGAATTTAGTAAATTTGCAGTATACAAAATTAATATACAGAAATCTGTTGCATTGCTGTACACTAACAATGAAAGGTCAGAAAGAGAAATTAAGGAAGCAATCCCATTTATCATCACATCAAAAAGAATAAAATACCTAGGAATAAACCTAACCAAGGAAGTAAAAGACCTGTACTCTGTAGACTTTGAGATACGGATAAGAGAAATTGAAGATGACACAAACAGATGGAAATGTATACTTTGTTCTTGGATTGGAAGAATCAATACTGTTAAAATGACCACACCCTCAAGGCAATCTACATATTCAATGCAATCTTTATCAAATCATCAATGCATTTTTCACAGAACTAGAGCAAAACAACTTTAAATATGTATAGAAACACAAAAGACCCCAAATAGCCAAAGCAGTATTGAGAAAGAAGAATGGAGCTGGGAGGACTCATGTTCCCTGACCTCAGACTATACCACACAGCCACAGTAATCAAAACAGTATGGTACTGACACAAAAATAGACACATAGATTAGTGGAACAGGATAGAAAGCCCAGAAATAAACCCAGGAACTTATGGTCAATTAATCTACAGCAAAGGAGAGAAGAATATACAGTGGAGAAAAGACAGTCTCTTCAATAAATGGTGCTGGGAAAACTGGACAGCTACATGTAAAAGAATGAAATTAGAACATTCTCTAATACCATATAATAAAAACAACTGAAAATGCACTGAAGACCTAAAAGTAAGACCAGATACTCTAAAACTTGTAGAGTAAAACATAGGCAGACACTCTTTGACATTAATTGCAGGTTTGTTTTTTTTTTGATCTGTCTATTAGAGTAATGGCAACAAAGGCAAAAATATAAACAAAAGGACCTAATTAAACTTACAAGATTTGCATAGCAAAGAAATCATAAACGAAGTGCAAAGAAAACCTATGGAATGAGAGAAAATACTGCTAAAGATTCTATCAACAAGGAATTAAATTTCCAAAATATGAAATAGCTCATGCTAATAACCCAATCAAAAAATGGGCATAAGATCTAAATAGGCATTTCTCCAAAGAACACATACAAATGGCCAAAAGGCACATGAAAACATGTGTCTTGCTAATTATTAGAGAAACGCAAATGAAAACCACAATGAGATATCGCCTTGCACAGGTCAGTCAAAATGGCCATCATCAGAAAGTCTACAAATAATGACTGCTAGGGAGGGTATGGAGAAAAGCGAACCCTCATACACTGTTGTTGGGAATGTAAATTGATGCAGCTGCTATGGAGAACATCATGGAAGTTCCTTAAAAAACCAAAAGTGGAGTTACCATGTGATCCTACAGTCTACTTCTGAGTGTATATCTAGGGAAAATTCTATCTTTATATATGCATCCCAATGTTCATAGTAGCACTATTTACAGTAGCCAAGACATGGAAGCAACCTAAATGTCCATCAACATGTGGATAAAGAAGATGTGGTACACTAGATAGATAGATAGATAGATTGGTCGGTAAAGAGGATGTGGTGTATATACAAAATTGTATATACATACAATAGATATTACTTACCTAGCCATGAAAAAGAATGAAATAATGCCATTTGTAGCAACATGGATGGACCTAGAGATTATCATGCTAAATTAAATGTCAGAGAGAGAAAAACAGATACCATAGGATGTCCCTTATATGTGGAATTAAAAAAAATTTTGATATAAGCAAACTTACAAAACAGAAATAGACTCACAGACATAGAAAACAAACATATGGTTACCAAAGGAGAAGAGGGGGGGAGGGATAAATTGAGAGCTGGGATTAATAGGTACACATCACTATATATAAAATAAACAGAAAGGGCCTACTGTATAGCACAGGGAACTATAGTCAAAATCTTATAATAACCTTAATAACCTATAATGGAAAGAATCTGAAAAAATATGTGTATATAACTATATATACATATGTATAACTGAATCACTTTGCTGTTACCTGAAAGATTGTAAATCAGCTATACTTCAATAAAAAATTTAAAAAAAAGACTAATCAAAGAACTTCAGATGGGGTTCTATGTTGATTCTACATGAGGAGTTCTAAGTAATTGGAGCACAATAAAAATGCATTATTGTAGCTTTATTTGAAGGAAATGACACTAATTTGTACATTACTTGGTTGGCTTGTTAAAATCACCCCCTTTTCTTTATAGTCCTATCATAATAAAAATACTATAAAAATCAAGAACTCCTAAGGGGGGAAAATAACATTTTTTCCAAGCTAATTTTTTCCCCTCATAAATTGTGCTAGAAACAACAACAAAATGTTAAAAATAAAGCCTGAATTTAAGTCTTTGAAAACTTTTAAGGGATGTTGATATTAATATGCCTAAATTCTTCAGGTATGTCTTAGTCTCCCAATAATTTGGTTTAATTCTGAAGACCCAAATAATAATTGTCAGGCCTCTTTTCATTTTATTTCATTAATTGCAAAGTAACCAGATATTTATCAACATTAGTAATTTCTCTCCAATTTTTTGGCAATAATACAATTTTCTGTTACCCTACAAAGAATTGGTTCAAGGATAACTTCCAACACCTCCGCACCCCGCAGCCCACAGAATACCAAAGTCACAGATGCTCAAATCTCTTATATAAAGTAGTATGGTATTTGCATATAAACTAAGCACATCAACCCCTATACTTTAAATCATCTCTATATGCTTTTAATTCTTAATGTAAATGCTATGTAAATTGTTACAAGTGAGCACAAATTCAAGTTTTGCTTTTTGGAACTTCCTAGAAATTTTTTTGGATATTTTCATTCTGTTGTTGGCTAAATTTGTGAATGCAGAACTGGTGTATACTGAGGGCCATCTGTACTTGTGACACTAATTGATCTGTTTTGACAATTTATGCCTGAGGCAGGATGAAGCCTTAATTGACATTTCAGCTCTTTTCCCTCTTTAATTTGACAATAAATAATGAATGTACATGAGAAAGGAGTGCTTACCAAATCACATGTACTTAGCAAGAGCTTAGCTTTAAATTCCACTTCCATTTGTAGCTGGCAGAGAATGACGCACGAGTAGGGCAGGTCTCATGTTGCCCTCCCTTATTTCCCTAATCTGATTGGTTGGTTGGTTTGTCTCTTAGGTGTGAGTTTGCCTGCATACTTCTCATTAGAGTTGTTAGAACTAGCCAATAAAAATACAGGATGCCCATTTAAATTCGAATTGGATTTTTTTTTTTTGGAGTATAATTATGTCCCTGATATTGCACAGGACACACTTATACTAAGCATTATTTATCTGCACTTCAAATTTAATTGAGCATCCTGTATTTACCTGGCAACCCTCCTTCCCCACACAGCCAAGTTGGAAGCCATTGCTTAGTTCCATCATACTGAGAAAGGTCATATGTGTTGTGGGATCTTACGCAACCTGGGGAGGAACAAATGTTGGCATATGGAGATGTCATTTCATTGTTCTTTAAGGGACTGCAGGTTTTAGCAGTCATTGAGATGTGAGAGGTCATGCAGATGCTCAGCTTGAACATGATCGTAAAGAATTAATACACTTCTGAGTCATCATTTAGAGGGTATTGAAACGTGAAGTTTATGTTCACCTGTTTACATCAGTGTGTTTTGCTTGAGGTGTGTGATGGATCGGTGTAATGGAATTGAACATTGGATCATTTATTTTGCTCGTATGTACCCTTTATAGTTCAAGGAAATGGAAAAGAACAATGCTTTCTTCCCTAACAAGACCTGCTGTCTTAGTTTTATTTTGCTATAACCTGGCTACCTTTTGAATAGGAAATTCCACCACAGAGATTCTTCAAAGAATATTTATCAGCCTCAATTGATTAAAAGTGGCATCAATACCATAGGTGCTTAGAAATCACTCCATCTTGTGATTCACTTTAGTCTTTCTTTGAAGTTCTTTTAGTTCACCAGGCATTTTCTAGAACAGAATAATAAGCCAGAGGCACTTACTGAATATGCTTAGATCAGTGCCCATCTCAGAGATTAACAGTCTCCAGCTAGTTTCCTAGGGTCCTCCTCCTCCTTTTTCTGATTATCCTTTCTGAGTTAGCTCGGAAAGTCTGTGTCACATAACATGATGGATATATCATCTGCTTCTCAGGATACCACTGCTCCCTCTGTATGCACACTGCTGCTGGGTCAGGCATTCCTTGGCAGATTACTTTTTCATTTGGATAACATCACTGCCAGGTTGTTAATTATGTAAGTTAGTTTGTTTCATTGCTTTGAGTTCTGAAGAATTGTTTACCCCAATTCTGATTCAGCACATTTTAAAATTATTTGATTAAACCCAGCTATTTATTTATTGGTGGCAGGGTCTCACTTCTAATTTGGTTCAGATGGTTTAGTTTTCCCACCATCTGTGTCCTTCGGGGTTTGTCTAAAGCAGTTTCTGGTCCTACATCAAAACATGTCCTAAATTCTCTACTACCACAGATTACTATTTACCAATTTAATCAGAACTCTTTATTTTTTGCCTTTTTTTTTTGTCTTTTCTAGGGCTTCACCTGCAGCATATGGAAGTTCCCAGGCTAGGGGTCTAATCAGAGCTGTAGCCTCTGGCCTACACCACAGCCACAGCAACGCAGGATCCACACTGCATCTGCGACCTACACCTCAGCTCATGGCAACGCCGGATCCTTAACACACTGAGCAAGGCCAGGGATCGAACTGCAACTTCATGGTTCCTGGTTGGATTCGTTAACCACTGAGCCACGACGGGAATTCCAGAACTCTTGATTTTTTGCACTCTTCACTGAGGCCTAATGTGAATACACAAAAAGTATACAGTTGTGCCTGTACATATTTCTGTTCACAAAACACCAAGTAGATGAATTTTCAGAAATTAAACAGTGCCAGCATATCAGAAATTCCTCACTCTCATGCCCCTTTCTCACTTTCTTCCACCAAAGGTAATTCCTGTTCTTATTTTTAACATTATAGATTAGTTTTGCCTAATTTTGAAGTTTATATAAATGGATGTACCCTTTGTGTCTCAACATCTTTTACACAACATTGTATTTGTGAAATTGTTGCATGTTATAGCTTATTTGATCTCGTTGCTGTACAATATTGTGTTTTGTGAGTATTTCACAATTTGTATGTTTCACAATTGACAGGCATTTGGGTAGTGATGCTGTGACTATTATTTTGCATGTCTTTGGATGAATAGCACACATTTCTTTTGGTACACATCTAAGAACTTTTTGAATTCTGATTCAATTTTATAAGTACCTCATGTATAATATATATGTGTTGGAACTTCTTATCTACATTACTGTCTGCAAACCCAGTACTTCTCATCCTTTACATTTCTGTTTAACTTGCCTCTTCGTTTGACTTACCAAAACACAATTTAACCAAAATTGCATTTATAGTTCCAATATAAGCTGAATTTCTCAGGGATTTAAAGTCCTCAGTTTTATCAGCTCAAGCACAAACTCAGGTTTCCTGTGGAGTCAACTCCCACGTGATTTTTTCTAGCAGTCCCACAGGGATTTCTAATGTGTGCTTACTTTTCTAGATGCTGTTTATTCCCTGGTATTCACTGAGGCTCCATGATGACACACTATTGGAGGAATCCTAGGTAGTTCTGCTTTATTAGATATTTTCCCCTTTCATCTTAGAAGCAACGACTTTGGAGTTCCTGTCGTGGTGCAGTGGAAACGAATCCGACTAGGAACCATGAGGTTGCCGGTTCGATCCCTGGCGTCGCCCAGTGGGTTAAGGATCCCGCATTGCCATGAGTTGTTGTGTAGGTCTCAGTCGCGGCTCAGATCTGGCATTGCTGTGGCTCTGACATAGGCCAGTAGCTGTAGCTTTGATTAGACCCCTAGCCTGGGAACTTCCATATGCCTCAGGTGTGGCCCTAAAATAGTAAAAAGAAAAAAAAAAGTAGAAGGAACAACTTTGAATAAGAAAAGTGGTTTATGTATGTGTTTATTTTTCCTTTGTTTCTTTCTTAGTTTTATATGTTTCTATATAGGCTCCCTATCAGACTCGAGTCCAGAAGGGATGAGTTTATTAACAAATGTAAGTAAGTAAATATAAATGGCATTATATACTCAGAATTTATTTTTTATGTACTCCAAGGATTAAGTCATCATTGCTTGGTTTCTTATTCCCTAAGGAAAACAGTTTTCCATTTATGCAAATGAACTTCTGGGTGACCTTAGCCATCGGTTTTTCTTGCATATTCAGGGCTGTCAGAATCTCACTTAGCTTCACATAGAATGTCATGATTATTTTTTATATTATTCCAAATGTCATGATTGATTTCACCAGAATCCATGACAGGCTAAGGCTCTGCTATTTTCCAGTTTGGGGTAGACAGATGTGATGAATATGGAAACATGAAGTAATTAGGTCATTATTTCTTTTTTATAGAAGAGAAAAGGCACTTATCTAAATGAAAACTTTCCAGAATATACAAAATATGCAGATGCAAAATCAAAATTGCCGCATGAGTTCAGCAAGAAGTGTGGACTTTGTGTAGTGTATTGAAACTCTTTTGTTCTCAGTACCTGTAACTTCTTTAGCATTGTACTTCTTTCCTCTCCCAGATGTAGCTCATTTTCCATCACATACTCCTGTGTATCCACACTCAGCTCCCTTGCTTCTCTCTCCATCACACTTGCATGGCATATACTGATGTACTCAAGTCAGTTTTCAACTCCTCCCCAGTTAACCCCTTAACTGCTTATCAGAGAGCAACACAAAGCCATGCCAAATGGTCTCACCTAAAATTATGGCCATGATTCTTAAGTGGGCTCTTACACTGACCAGCAGTCCTACTACATTTCTCTATATTTTATACTTTATTCTCTATTTTAATTCCACCATCCCAGTTCACCTGTTCTCACTTCTAACTGATGACCTAGGATTTTTTTATCACTGAGACTAGAGGGCATTCAGACAAGCACTCCTTCGTTTCTCTACCATTCCTTTTACCACTGCTCATGTGTTTGTACCCATACATTCTGTCTTCCCCTTTCAAAGTGAATTAACATTTCTACTCCTGTCAAGGCTAGTCTCCCATTTTTCTCCTCTGACTATTTTTTTTTTCTCTGCTGCATCATCCACTTTCCCTTCCTGACAGGATCAGCAACAGCAGCAGCAGTCTTTAGATCTCACTGAGAGAGTTGTCTAGACTCATGGTCTTCACTTCCCCAACTTTTTTTTTTCATTAACCCACTTGACTCAGGTACTTGTTCATGCATCATACTGAAACCCATTTGTCAAGGTCACCAATGATTGTCAAAATCAATGGTCAGTTATCAGCCTTCATTAGCATCCAAGATGTTTTTGACATAACCATCTCAAAACTTCTTCACTTGGCTTCAGAACCTCATTCCCTCTTAATTTTCTCTGAACTTGCTGTCTGCTTGTTCTCAGTTTCTTTTGAAAAAGATACAATCCTCATTCTTCTGGCCTTTGTTCATGTTGCATTACCCTTAATTATTTGTAGTCCCTTATTACTTTAGCCAGGTCTGTATCTGGCTGAAGTACAGTTTTAGTTTGAGGCAGTAGGAATTTGAGGCACTAGGAATGAGTCTATGCAATTGGGCAAATAAGGCAAATAAGGGTTCATGGCCTACCTGCCTCTTCGGTGTCAAGCTTTCCAGTCCTTTCTGAGTCCAAATGATTTTTTTTTTTTGTATGTATTTCCTTCAGGTCCAGAGAATAATGTAAAATATCTTAAAAGTGCATTTGACACATTTTTTTAGGTGCTCTCTTTTGGCTTGTCCTCCTCTATAAGAGGTTAATTTTAATTCTTTCTTCAGTTGTGACAACACTCTGAGACCAAACTGTGTAAACTAGTCTTTATGAGCTTAACACAATACGATACATTTAAATGTATCGTACATTTACATTTAGTTAAACTATGATTAGAGATTATGTAGCTGTCTGAAAGATTCCATGAGTTTGAAACCCAGATATTTTACTATGGTGAAAGTAAGTGTGCCTTTCTCCTACATGAGCACTACCGCATGCACTTACTATGTTCTAAGCACCTTTCTAAATATACTACTTGAATTGTATATTTCATTCACTGAACCCTCACAGAAACATTGTGAGACAGGTATAAGTTTTATCACATTTTATAAATCGTGACACTGAGGCACAGAGAGCTGAAGTAACTTGCCTACGTCCGTGCAGTTGAGTAAGTGGAAGAGCTGGCATCTAAGAGATTGGGAGAGAAAAGCAGTTGGCATATGATTGTTCATAGAGGCCATAAGAGAGAGACACTAGAGAAAACATAATAAAGAGATTCTGAAAATACCATCTTTTGGAAACTCCAAGTGGAAAAGAAATATGACTATTTCCTTAATTTTAATCTCTCATAAGTGCCCAACCATATGTGCCCCCCCTTTTTTTTTTGGTGTCATAACTGACTTCCTTTTGTGTTGGCAGAATAAGCCAAATCAGGAAAAAAAAAAGAAAGAAAATCAGGTATCTTATCAGAGATATTGGGTCATTTGGAACTCTAGGGTATAAAGACCTTTAAAGGCTTGATTGGAGAGTCAGGGCAAAATGAATGATTATAATACCATAGGCTAGGGCCAGTGCATGCTTGTGAATGTAGGTAAGGGCCAGGGAGGTAAAATGTTCTAAGGTGGATGGTTTAATGTGCTGTATAAAAGAAATAGTATTGGTAGAGATACATGAACATAGATTTAAACAGCAAAGAGGCACATACAGGGAAAAAAATAGGCATCAGAGGTCTTATCAAGGAAATATGTGAGAACCTTTGAAATGGTAGGTCAGCATGAGATGAGATTCAGGAATAGATGATGAATGGGATGCTCAGCTGAGGAGGTGGGAACAAACAGCTGGATGGTCAAGGACGTAGCTAGTCTGCTTGACACTAAACTGGATAAATACTTCACTAATGCTCTTAATATTCCCTGCTTCTCAACTAGAAGATTTCAGTACAGAAGGTAGAGTTTGGATATAAAAAGGTTAAGTTTAGTTGCCACATCTTCCAGATTTAAAAGGAGCAAAGGGCAAGGAGCCAGCTGGACTATTAGTCATCATAATATGTCATTAGAACCATTCTTGGCTCTATGGCTTCTGTCACTTAAGTTAACAAATACATCATTAAAAGGGTCACCTTTCAGCCTGAAAATGACAGATTATTACCTTCTTGATCCCACCTCCCTGCTCTGTGATCTCTCACTTATGTTTGAAAATCTAGGGCTGACAAGCAAGAGTGGATATAAAATTCTTCTTCTTCTTTTCCTTATCTCTGATCTAGGATGTGGCTCAAGATTCTATTTAAAATAAGTGTGTTCAAAAATGATAATTACATTTTTTTATCCTACCAAACAAAATCATAGAAATGCTCCATTTAGAAAAAGTTAATTTGAATGGTAACAGATTCTATGCCAAATATTTGAGAAAAATATCAGTAATGACATAAATGAGTTTTACAGTAGGTACTATTCATGATTATTGTTTTAATGGAGTACGAGAAATTCAAAACTGAAGACAACAAATATCTATGTATATATGACAAGTATATACAGTCAGTGGAGAAAAATAAAGGGAAAGCAAATTCAAGTAAACAGAAGATTAGAATAATTAGGAGAAGCTAACACAAACTCAGCAGAAAGTAAATCTCATTGATGCCTACTTTATTGAACTGAGCTTTTGCAAGTTCACAAGTCCTTCACTGCGTGTGTGTGTGTGTAAGTGCGTGTATTGGCCTGTGTGTGTGCATGCATACATGTGCTGGCCTGTGTGTGTATGTGTGCACACGTAGGTGTCCATGACACACATAAACAGCATAGTAAAAGAATGGTAAATAAACAGCAAAAGCATGGTAAAATTTTAGAGCAATAGTGTTTACTAGAGATTATCTACTCCTCCTAGAATCTCATTTTGAGGACAGTATAAGCCAGAAAGGTAAAATAAGACAACTCAAAAGTAGCAAATGAAACCAATTTTATAAAAAACAAGCAGTTTCAAGGAAGAAACCAATAGAAACTAAAGAGATTAGGTAGTGGTTTATTAGGCTTTTTGTGGTGACAATGTATAAAAGTAGTTTATATCAATTCCTTTTCTTTGAGTTTAGATATTGTAAGTCACATTTTTTAAAAATAAAGATAAAATTATTAAAAATCAATAAAATAAAAATTAATGAAGTGAACCTTGTATTATGTTTAGGGGGCTAATATTTCAGTTTGCACATGAAGGGTCAGCTGTCAAATAGTTAATATTAGGCACGATTTTTTTGTCCAGAAAGTGGGAAAATTGTTTAAGCTATTTATGGCAAAACCTTAGAGATACTGGTAAAATATTAATCGTTTAAAAAATAGTCAATAAATTGTTCATCAATTCCAAATGGCACTTACCACCTAATGTTTGCAAACATAATTACATACAGAGAATATAGGTTCTTGACTAACACAGAGCTTACTGGAAGTATAGTCTTTCAGTAATTCATAGCTTTTGGTGAAGTTTTGTTAATACATAATTGGAAAACGAGCAAGTGAGAAAAAGAGAACCTGATAGTATACACTTCATCGAGAGATACAAGTAAAAGGCTAAAGAAAAGCTGAGAAGAAATATTTAGCTATATGAGTGGTTGAACATCAGAGGAGGATGTGCAGACAGCAGACCTACTTTTATACAAGGCAGTCCCATCTCATCCTTTATACTTAGGGCAACCTGATGTGGCAGGGAGTGAACAGTTCAGAACAACTTTTCCTTCTAGAGATGGAGTTTGGAAGGCATCAGTTGGACCTTTTCATTTGGTAGGCTGTCAGCCTAAGTGGATAATAATACAAAATTCTGGATGAAAAAAATAATGTATCAAGGTTAAAATAGTTGAACTTTCAAGCTGTAGATTATATTTCTAATTTATTCTTCTACAATCCATTTTCCTATAAAGAAATAACTAAGAATACATAGATTGGGCCAGTTTTCACACCACGTTATGTGTCAAAATCTTGTTGATTCATTTTTAAGACATTAACAATGCATCTACTATTTGCATGCAATTTCCTGGACAATTGTGGCATAAAAATGGAAATAGTTTGATTCCTGTCCCCAAGGAGCTTATCTTCTGAGAATAGGAAAGCTACGTACATAAATAATTGAGAAACAAATTCAAAAGTGATGGATATCCCATGAGAGTGACAGATGCATGCTCATGTAGGTCATGCATTCAGCCATTCAATAAATATTTATTGCACACTTTTTTTTTTTTAATGAATCCGGTGCCTAGGAAGTGCTGAGGGATACAGTGGAGAAAAACCTTTGTCTTTGGAGTAGGTGAGATATGCTATTTTAACGATGGTCTAAGATGAGAGAGACAGAGAGAGAGAGGGTGGGGAGGCCCCTGGGAAACATAGATAAAGACAAAACAGTGAGAAAACAGATGGAGACACTTAGATATGATATTTATACTTGCTGGATATAGGATTTATCAAATTCAGATTCAAGATACATTGAGAGGCCGAGAAATCCAGGTGAAACCTGTGTTAAACCTTGCCTCTGCCTAAGTGGTTTCAAAACACTGAAATATGTATATGTATGCATATATATTCACACATACATACATATAAAATTAAAAAGTGGTGTATAAATACAGGATACTAAAAATAGAAAAAATTTAATGGATTGATGAAACAGACTACGAATGTCTCCCCTCACCACCATGGGGAAAGTATTAGTGCTATTTTGTAGCATCAGGAAGCCTTGATGGGAGTATTTTAACCTAAAGAATACTTTGTCTTGCTTGCTTTGCTCTCTTACTTTGGGGAAAATGTGGAACTATTTCATGTTTAGTCATAAGTTAGAGTACCTGAGGTAACACTATGAGTGTAGATAAACTTCTTTAAATAACATGAAACATATAATAGTAATCCTTAGGGCAAGTAGAAGCAAGTTCTGGACAGGAAACAATACTATACTTTTAGCTCTTTGGCTCCAAACAGCAGCAAAAGCACACAACACATTCTTTCTCCATTATTTTGCTTTTGGTTTCTTTCGGTTATCCATGTCTGTGTCTGTTTCTTTTTCTCTGTGACACGAAAGATTTTGTGCTGTAGTCTATATGTTTAGGATGAGAACTGTGTGGAGATTACCAGCTATAATATCAGAGCAATTCAGGGAATTGAGGATGTTTTACTGAGTCATGTGGACTGGCTCAGAAAGTGGCCTGGGTAGAAGCAAGAGACACACCTTTGGGGCATCCATCTAAAGCAGGGATCAGTGAACTCCTGAAAAGACCAGAGAGTACATATTTTAAGTGTTAAAATATTTTAAGGCCATGTGGTCTTTTTCCTGATCATGAGACTCTGCCATTGCGGCATTATAGCAGTTAAAGACAATGCATAAATAAATATGGTTGTATTCAAATAAAATTTTATTTTCCAAAACAAGTGGTAGGCTGAATTGGACCTGTTAGCTGTGGTTTTCTGACCCTTGATCTCGAGAACTGTTGGCTGCTGATCCAGTCCTGGACTTTAGTGTGTCTTGTAACAGGTCCCTATCTAGTCTCCCTGTCTCCAGTTGACCTCTCACCACTCTAACCTACCCACAGTTGCCAGAGGAGTTTTTCTAAAACTCACAGGAGATCATGTCATTTATCTGATTTAGCTCTTGAAGTTCTTACATCATATTATTCATGCCTGTCATTTGGCCATGCCTGCCAACTTGCAGTCTCGTTCAGTCTGGTTCATCTGCTATCCTCAGATTAGGCTCTAAATCACACCTACTCTGGAACACTGACTCTGCTAGAGTGTCGTCAAGGTCTCACTTCCTTCACCTACATCTCAAATATGGTAAAACATAAATTCTATCCTTTCCCATCAACACTGATTCATTTTGGGCAGAGGAGAATGAAATCTCCTTCATCAACCAGGAATATCCTTTATGGGGGTACACCTAGTGAGTCAAGATCTCAGCTAGGATACTGTGTATTCTAACCCACCATTTCACTGAGATTTTCATGGTGCTCCTCCTAAATCCCAGACCTTGAACAATTTTACTTTACTACCCCTTCCCACTGTGTGCTCTTATATCTTAAGGCTGTGACATTTGCTAAGCCCACTTTTACATCTTGCTCATACCCATGTGTAAAGCATGCATTAAAAAAAATACATTTTATTGAGTTCCCTAGTGATTAAGGATCTGACATTGTCAACTGCAGTGGCTTGGGTCACTGCTATGGTATGGGTTTGATCCCTGGCCCAGGAACTTTTGCATGGTGGGGGCACAACCAAAAAAAAATTCATTTTTTTTTTAAACCTGCATTTGATCAGTAGTCTAGCTGCAATCGTCCCATCGATCTTCCATTAAGATTTCGGAAAGTCTTAAACTGTTAAATAATGGGTTTGCCACACTTCTAATCACTTGTGTGGATTAATACATTTACTTCATAGGAATTATTTAAAAGTACCATTATTATCTCTGTTGTTTAGATAAGAAAACTAAGGAGAAATGTGCTGGAGTTACTTGTTTATGGTAATCACTGTGGAATTGGGGTCACTCCTCTTGATCATTTCATGATAGCATTTACTAAGCTCTTATCTCATATTCTAGTATAAGTTATTCCAACTTGCTTTCTCCCTAGAGATGAAGCACTGAAGCACTCAAAATTTCTCTGTAGGGATTCATATCTCCACATACTGATGTCCAGTGGACATATGAATCCATTCCATAACTGACAATTGGACTTAAAAGCACTTTAAAATAGCAACAAGGGATTTGAAAGATTTTCACAAACCCTACAGATCTATATAAATGCTAGTAAAAGTGTATTGGCTTATGAAGATACCTGTTTTATGAAATAACACAAAACTATATGTATTTTACATATAGTGCATATCATATTGCAGAAAAGCAAAACTTAATTGTTGGACTGTGAACAAGAAAAAAGCATGATATGTATAACATTTGTTCAACACAATTTCCTTATTGTTCTGGAGTTTTAGCAGGAAACTTGACTTTTACTTACATAACCTTATTGATTTTCTCTCCACACCTTTATAGGTAAATGGACAGTTAATCATTGTGTTTTCTTATGTTGATCCTTTTCTTTCTCAGAAGATATCACTGTATTTTGCAAAGGCTTGTGTATCAGCCTCTCAGCACCCTCCAAAAGGAGAATAAACTCAAAAAAGAATTCTTGATGATACAGTTTTTCCCAAGTTATGATAGTGGCTTATATTTATAAACCTCTTTATCCTCCCAAAGCATCTGGACTTCCATTATTTTATTGGTGTTTCACATGGTACTGTGAGGGACATAATGGCAATTTTATTGTTCACATTTACCCAGGAGGAAACTGATGCTCAAAAGGGTTAAGTGACTGGCCTGTGTATACTGATAAGGATCTTCTTATCAGTGTACCCAACTGTTCTGACTTCCAGCCTATAAAAACCCTCAACCAGGATCTGGACTATCTTTGTTTCTTGTAAAACACAACCTTCTCTACCTTTTCCCCAAAGGTGCTCCCACATTTGTAGATGTATTGCTGAATCTACCTCATTTCACACACTACTCACCCACTCAGTGGCCAGCACTTACCTACTTGCTGTGCTCCTGATTCTAAGCTTCTAGGCTTCTAGGTTTTAAGTCTAGTTGCATATATCCTGCCAAGCTTTCCTTATTTCTAAATCTTAGTTCTTCCCACCTGGAACATTGATTCCAGACACAAATTTATTGGTAGTGATCCCTTCATTTATCAATTGTTGGGAAGCATTCCCTTTTTGCTTGCCTTTTTTTCTCTTCTCAGAGGTAATACATGTGGGCACATTCTGACCTTATAAATAGGCATGGGCACCAGCCTGCCCCATATGATGAATATGAAAACATTGCTAAAGAATAGTGGTGTGATTTAAGCTTACACATTTATTTTATTTTTTACAGCGTGGGTTTTAAGTGTTAAATATCTTTATCTTTTTTTTTTTTTTTCCATCCAGATCTTAGTCCAAGCTCTGAGACCTTGAGGGAACATGGCTGACATTAGAATTCTCATAAAACATTAAGGAAATGCCATATGCTAGGGAGGACACAAAGCCAAGAATATGATGGCAACAAAGGTTAGGAGGATTATAAATGTCTAAATTAGGGAACTAATAGCAGGACCAGAAGTCAGAGAAAGTGAGAGTTAGGAAGACAGCCCAGAACAGCAAGACCATAATGGGAAGTCAAAGATTTAGGGTGAAATCTTTTGGGAAATTGCCAGAAATGGACCTTGCTAAAAGCAGCTGGTTTTGTATTGAATAGGACTAAAGACCAAATGAGAAGTAGTGAGTGCTGCATTTCCTCATTATAAAGTGTTGCACAATGTACCTCATAGAAACTGCATCCTTGGGGGTAATTCCAAGATTATTAATTAATAATAAAGGAGAAATTACATGAATTAAAATATATTCAATACATGCCATCTCAAAACATAAGCCTGGCAAATTAAAAGTAGAATTCTAGCTTTGATATTCACCTAAGAGTAAACCAATACATCTTATATTTGAAGTGCAAAATAGTTTATTCTAGAAATAAAACATATACGATTTCTTAATATCATATGTCAACCTTTTTTCTATTAGACAATTTTTGTTTAGCTCACACAAAAAAGTGTGTTGTGAATCATGTACCACACTCTCAATGTTTCCATCACTTTAAAATGTGTTACTAGTAAAGCATGTAAATCGCTTAAACATGAAAACCAAATGACACAATGAAGATATACAGCTGTGCTTACATTGTATACATCTCTTATGACATGTTTTACTTGCTTTAGCTTTCTGTGGCAGTAAACACTAAGGAATAATGCTGCTATTTCAAATGAACACAAACTAAAAGCAGGAAAAACTGTTTTTAAAAACTGTCACCTATAATATGGTACCAATATATTATAATGGAAATTACACATATTACTTGTTCAGGCATTCGTTATAGACTATTTACAGAAATGAGTAAAAAAAATACGTGAGATAAATTACATTATATCTATTTAATTTACATCCTTTTTATTATGCATATTGGTTATAAGAAATCATTCTTGCCTGACAGCCATTACTTTTTCTTGTCAGATTTCAGAAAAGCTAAGGCATCCGAAGAAGTGACTATCATATTATGAATGGAATACCAAAAATCACCTACACTTTGCCTATACCATGAATATTTACTAGGGCTAGAACAATAACTGGTTCTACTTCAGAATTTTCTTAATTGGAACAAAAAGTCAAACTGACAAATAAGAAGCATTACAATAGCTTCTACACATAATAAATGTTTTCAGAGGAACTGAGAAGAAGGTTTCAGAAGGCCATAAATATCCTAGCCTCTCCATTTCAGATTGACTGAGAACAGTCCAGTATAAAGAATAGCTGAAAATAAAATGTTAATTTGCTTTCCTAAAGGCAAATGTGGAGCACATAATGGCATTAGTGAGTAGGAGCAGATATGGAAGCAAGGGGGTACATTGAAAAACCTGTGGAAAGCTGTTTTTAGTAATGAATTCTTGAGAAAATACCCTCACGTAGAATGTTTAGACAGTTTAATAGCTTTGTTGTTGGAAATGTTGCTTATTTTAGATTCCTTTTACTAATGACTAGTTATTAAGACACATGTGTCATAAATAAACCAAATTGGGTTAGGACACTAACAGTTGGGTTTGCGTTCATGGCCAAAACATGCTCCTTTAAAAAAAAAAAAAAAGTCCAAGTAGTATGAACCACAGTTAATGAAATACACAACTCTCCCTGGTACTGAAACCCTGTTTTAGAGGCCACAGGGATCAATCGTGGTGTTTAGAGTGTTCTGCACAACAGGGAGAAGGTCATGGGAATGTGCCAAAAACATTGCAGGCTATATCCTAGAAGTCTGTATAAAGAGAACATTTATCTTAAGTTTCTAACTCATTTTAAAAATAAGACATCTAAAATTCAGATTAGTCGGGCTATGCTGGGAACTATTTAGATGAATTTTGGTATTCAGAAAAGGATTTGGGTTGTTATCTTAACAAGGAAAGCACCCTTGAATTTATAAAGGCAGAGTAATGTTGATGAGAAATGTATTTATAGAAGAAAAAATGCTATTATACAGCACTTGTTAAGAGGTGGTGTTTACACTGCTTACCCAATCTGACCATAAAGGTCCTTATGATGCCTTTTAGAGGTTTCTAGCCCTGTTTTGTCCCTTGTCCTCATCTCACTTTCCTGGAGCCACAGAAATAGAAGAAAATGCATTATTTCCTTGATCAGGCTTGTAGTCCTAAGAGTTTTCACTCCTACTATAATTGACAGTACATTCTAATATTGATTCTTTTGCTTCTGATCCATTGCTTTTTCTCCTTTCAGAATTCAGTATGGGGTCTTTGGTTCAGTGCTTAACATACATTTCTCAGCTGAAACCTTGGTTTCCTACACAGACCACAGTTTAAATAGTTCTTCCTATGGCTTTGCTGTTTCAGATGAATAACCTACCTGCTCTCCCTGCTAACACTTACATGTATAGCCAACTTGGGTATCTCCTTTGACCCTAAGAATTGGAACCAGACCAGTGGGGTTCATAATGTTCAAATGTCTTTCTTAATTTATACATGGAAATATTATCATTATTATTATTATTTGTCTTTTTAGGGCTGCACCTAAATATGGAATATGGAAGTTCCCAGGCTAGGCGTCAAATAAGAGCTGCAGCTGTTGGCCTACACCACAGCCACAGTAATGCCAGAACCAAGCTGCATCTGTGATCTACACCACAGCTCACAGCAATGCTGTATCCTTAACCCACTGAGCGAGATCAGGAATCAAACCCACATCCTCATGAATACTAGTCATGTTCATAACTGCTGAGCCATGACAGGAACTCCTGGGAATATTAATCTAACCATGTTTTTCAAAGGTAAAACAAAACCCAGAAATATTAATTAAGTACTTGCAATGTATCAACTTTTTAGAAAGATTTATCTTAATGATATAATTACATCTGTGAGAGGCTAGTATTACCAGCTCCCTATTTATGCTGAGGAAACTGACTCTTAGGTGAAAAAGGTTAAAAAACTTAACCGAGATTGCATATAGTAAATGGCAGAGCCAGAAAAAATTGTCTGGCTTGTCCAACACCATGATGTTTAACTTCAAAATGATTATCTGAAAATTGACTGAATTAATACAAGTTAATGGGCTTTTAGCATTTTACCAATGTGAACACACATGCACACACACATACACACACACACGCATAGAGAAAGGAATATATACTCATCATTATAAGAGGAATCTAGTGATAAATCTGGACCTTAACTATGAGGAGCTAGAATGGTGAGAATCTGGATTTGATCCAAATATGCTTTGCTCTGTGCTCCATTCTCTAGTGTATCATAATTTGCCACATGATTTCTTGGTGGCTCAGTTGCTTCATTCAAGTAGACTCCAGAGCATAGTCATTAGCTGTGTAGCCACAGGGTCTTATGAAGTTCATAAGCTACATACCTTTAGGCAGGACCTTGGTATCTTTGTTTCGTTATCCTTTTAAGATGAAAAAAAAAAAAAATAAGAGCTAGTCCATAGACTTGTTATTGAAGATTAAGTGAAGTATTATTCACAAGCTCTTACTTCTGGCTTACAGGGAGCACTCAATATACATGTGTTATCATTGTACTCTTCATTATTATTATTCATTTGTAGTTGGACAGAAGGTGTCATTCTCTTTGTTAACTATTTAAAGATGATTCTACTGGCAAACATTTAATCCATTTAACTATTTTTGCTTTAGTTGTTTCTTTTTCTGTTTGCTTTTTTATAAATGCACAAGTATACTGAAGGTATGGCTTTCCTCCAGTGTACATATGCTCTAAAAACACTTTCTAGAAAGTATTGATGCTGAATAATTTATGATTTTCCAAGACAACTTTTGCAATTGTAGAAAGTCTATAAATTATTTTGGCATAGGTCAAATGAAGAATGACTTTTGGGCTGTGTACTATTTGGATATTTTATAATAGCACACTCTTACTTAAAAATGTATTTGATAGCAGTTACCTGCTGCATATTATGTTCCATGAATCTAATCTCTGGTACCTTAGAGTTGAAAGTTTATAGTTTGGTCACCCTGTCCTTACTCACAAGTGAGTTACATATTCACAATGACTCAACTAAAAGAGATGATTTCACCTAAACCTCTCATTAATTTAAAATAAGAATCAGGGACTACCTATGGCAATCATGGTGTAGGGCTTTTTGGACCAAATCTTCCAGTGATAACAACTAGAATACCTGGACTTAATGTAAACAAGTTGTTTGAGGGAATCATAGAGCTATCAGGGTAGCAAAAATGTGGATAATATCTGAAAGAGAAGAGATGCCCAGAGAAGTAAACCAAATATTATGTACCATTCTTTCCTTTGAGCTGACTATGGGTGATTAAACCTGAATAACTAAATGGAACTTTCTATATATTCACAGGAATAAGAGAATAAAAATTGAAATTAACAACTATTAAGGAATAGGGGCACTGTTAAGGGTAATCCAGATATAGTTTTGAATCTTATTGGTCCTTGGATTGAGATAACTGTCTCTAGAGTAGCTGTGTATCCGAGATAAAAATAAATGTTTTCTGTAGAAGATAATATTGTAGAGAGATTCATCTTATCACTAATAATAATACTTATTTAGTATGTAAGAAAAATTATAATGTTATGTATGAAAATAAATCTGAGTATGTTTAAAATGTAAATAAATTAAAAGCAATGTTGATTATATGACAATAATAGATTCTCTGAGATTTAAAATATAATGAGACATAGATTTCTTGTCAACAAGAATACATAATGCAGAATCATGACTAAATGTCAGAGACCCTTGAATACTGTAAGAAGTATCAATAGTTCTATTTCATTAAAGGTTGACACATTCTAGATAGAAGTTGTAATCTCTAGAATAAGCACTAAATGACATGTGTAACCAATGATGCAAGGAAAGGAAAAATAGTTAAAATTACTTTAAAAAAGAAAGAAGCTGAAGTAAATAGATAAACAGAAACAAAATGGAAGTAAATTATGCGATGAAATGTCTATGTAGCTATATTGGTAATTGCATTAAATGTAAATGGACTAAATATATTCTTCTTTTAAATAAGATGATAAGGACTATTAGATTTAAAGAAAAATAAGCTATGTGCTCCTTATAAAGGACACCTCAAAATAAAATACAGCACAAAGATATGAAAGTAAAATGATAAATAATATTTCATTTACAATAGAGGAAAGATTGATAAATTAAACTGTACTCATATTGGGGGCTTGTGTTCATCAAAGAACTTCATGAAGATAATATATATATATAAAGTCACAAAATGGAGAATGTACTTGATATATAACTGACAAAGAATTTCCATGTATATATAACCCTATAATATAAACAGAAAAAAACATGAGAAAGTTGAACAGGTATTTTACACACACAAAAAAATATCTAAATGGCTAAAAAGCATACATAGGTGCTTAGAATCATTAGTCACCAGGAAATTAAAACCATTATGGATGTAATACCATGACACACACAATAGACAGGTAAAAACTAATAAGACTAATACGCTGCTATTTAAAGTATTGACTGCTACTTTTGACAAATGACAAACATTTTGGAAAACTTTGTTATTTTTTTAAAATTTTTTTATTCTTTAGATTTTCTTTTATATATATATACACACACACACACACACATATATATATATATATATATATATATATATATATATATATATATATGATTGTTATTCCCCAACACATTTTTTTTTCCACTGTACAGCATGGGAACCCAGTTACACATACATGTATACATACTTTTTTCTCCCATTATCATGCTCCATCGTAAGTATCTAGACATAGTTCTCAGTGCTGCACAGCAGGATCTCAAAAAACTTTGTTATAATCTACTAATTTTGGAAAGATAGGTAGGTAGGTAGATAAATATCTTACTAATATTTCTACTCAACTATATACCATAACAAAAACACATTCACGTATTTGTGCGCCAAAGATGTGTAAGAATATTCATAGCAGAATTAACCAAAAGAATAGAACTAACTAAACTCTTTATCAACTGTACAATAAAATTAATTTGCAAAACATTTATCCATTGGAACAGTATAGAACAAAGCAACGAAAGCAGTGAACTACTGTCCACAAGAACATGAATATCTGAAACAAAATATTGGAAAGTAGCCAGATTAAAAAGGGTACATAATGATAAATCCTTTATATGAAGATCAACAAGAGGCAAAACTAATCCATGGTGTTAACTGTGAGAGTAATAGTTACTTTGAAAAAGAGGGAGGGTATAGTGACAAAGGAATGGATAAGGGTGAGGGTTTGTAATACTCTAATTATTAACCTAGGGGACAATTACAAGGGCTTGTTCTTTTTAAGAAAATTCATAGGGCTATAAAATTATAAATTTTTGCCTTGTTATGTGTTTGTTCTATTGTAAAATTTTTTATTTAAAAGCAACAGACCAAAAAGAATATTTTTTCAGAATAATTACTCCATAAGAAGAGTATACTTAATGTTTTCCTAAGCTCTCTTCCTCATAATTTCCCTCTTTTCTGTTTTATTTTTATTTTTGTAATAATGAAGCCTATAATTTCACATAACAATTGCTAGTTAATGGATAGAGATTGACCTTGCCTGCTTCATAATATGCATAGTGTATTTAGAATATGGAGTCTCTTAGAATGTTTTACAGATTTAAACCTTGTAGTTCAACTCAATTACACATCCACCTTTTTATCTATGAGCCCCTTTTCAGCAGCTATGATGTTTTATTTAATATTTGCCTCCGTAACCTTTAGCAAAGTATTTGACATAACCTAACATAATCAAAAACTTTTAACACGTGTTTGTTGAGAACCTCTGTGGACTGTGCCTTGATGTTGAGAGCAATGACCAGGTTAGAACAGCCTGTTATTCTCATAATTGGTTGTATCTAGCTGCTCTTCCTCAAACCCACTGTAGGGAGGCTGTTTTTTTGTTTTCTTCTGTTTTTGTTTTCCTGTGGTACATTGCTAAAATCCTGAAGCTCTAAAGAAAAAGTAAGAAATTCCTAAGAGATTCCCAGTAATATCTTCCCTCCAAGGTCATCTTGAGATGGACAGCATTACCTGGAGGCCTCATATGAAAAAGAACTGTCTATAGTTAATAAGAGTTCCTTCCAGGCCAAAGTTATTAAGAGCCATAGTCTCAGTCTTCAACCTCTTATGGTTCAGGAAGACAGCCTAGTATTTCTGTGGTTTAGACCATCTCAAGTCATATGTGTCACTTTGTATAGGGGGATGGGACCATGGCTGCTGGTGATGGTAGTTCACAGAACTCACATTTCAGCCTTAACTCAATACCACAGTGAAAAACTGAAAGTTGAGTGATATCCTTTTGGGAAAAGTAAAATGTCACCTTACTGTGCAAAACAACATGTTCAGTCTCTGACAACTCTTACTGGGAAAACAACTAAATCATTTCTATAGGAAAGATTGAGAAGTCTGTCTATTAAATTTTGAATGCCCTCAAAAGACTTCTTTTATCCAAAAGCAACTGCTACAGTCAATTGGAATGCCTGAAAACCACTCTTAATAGTCATTTCCTGGAGTGTTTTTTTTTTTTTTTCTTAAGATCTCTTATAATTCTTAAATACTCTTTGAAGATTTAATAATAATCCATTCACACTAAAAAGTTAATGGCTCATAAGATTTTATATTTTAAGATGACCACACTGGCCACCTGTGGAGTGCAAAGGAGAATGATGAAGGGCTCTACAGGGTGTGGCATGGGGGAATGACTTGTTTGTCGCATCAGGGAGACCTGAGTTTAAATTCTGTCTCTGAAGCATTTTGGTTATGTTTTCCTGGATAAACTATATGATCACTGTCAACCATAAGGTTGTATGAAAAGAGTAACAAAATGTTTTGTGAGTTTTTTTTGTGAGAGGCAAGTTATCATGTGATGTACATAGCATTTTACCTAATAGAGTGCTTGGCAGCAAATAGTTCCCCAATATATGTAATTTCCTGCTTTGAAGAGAGAGGAAAGTATAAAAAATGAAATGGCATGTTTCTGGAAAAAAATGTAACCATTTTTGAGCATGACCCTCTGTACACTGGTAAATTCCTTTATAGGATGGAGAAAGTTGTGTGTCAATAGAATACTAAATATATATTGTCCCAGGAGATGTTTCAAATATTATAAAGAAGGCACAACAACCAAAAGGAATGGACAAAGTTTAAATAACCTATTGGTAAATTAATGTTATATTGCTAGCAAAAAGATAAGCTAACAGGCTGTGGTAACATGTGTTGACATGATGGGTGTGAAAAGCTGGGGAAGCAATAATGTTGAAAAAGACTTGAGGGATTGGTTGCCATCCAGTTAATTAGCTGAAACACATGCCTGCGTGATTCTACACCACACAGAGAATTTTTCCCACATGAAAATGATGTGAATGCACCTGCCATACCACATTTAACAGGGCCTCTTTAGTCTCTCAACACTGAAGGAAAATTCAAGTGATCAAAACCAATGATTAAGGACCTCTGTGGGCTGTTCTCTGATGAAATACTCAAGTAACAGAGGGTTCATAACTTGATGGGGATGGCCACATGCACATAAATACAAACTTGTTGTAACATGACCCATTATTACATAATTAGAAAATTATTAGCCTCATCACATTCTCCAGTCCTCACTCTCTAAAGTAAAGACTGGGGGTGAGACTGTTGGATTATCATAGGGAAATCAGTCCTGTGCTATTTTGTTGGGATCTGCTGGACTTCCTGATAGGAACCTCTTGACAGAATTCTTTCAATTCCTTCCCCTTTCTTCCTTCCTGAACCAAGTCTGCTTTATCTCAAACTACACCCCAACATAGCTCATACTCCAAACACAAGAGGCTACTGATTATTGTTTAAACAGATTCTGGAATTTCTTAATACTCTGTCTTTATTCATCCTATTTCCTTAGCTTATGATATTCTCTTTCCTTCAATTATCAATCCCAAACCAACCATTCTTCAGTTTATCCCTCCAAACCCAGTATCTGTGCTACTCAGTGACCTGGGAGGCTGACCACATTGGGCTGTATCGCCTAGATTCCTTGGCCTCTTACTTCTCATTGGGTTTAGCTGATGGGAGAAGTTTTAACAGGAGATCGAAGAGTGGAAGACAAAAGATTTAGTTTTGTTTGTTTGTTTTGCTTTGTTTTCAGTATCTATAATTCTCTGTCCAAAGCCACAACTCCCCTACTGTAATACAAAATCCTTTCTTTGAGTTATAGTTATGGCTTTCTTACCAGCCTGAGGAAGGAATGACTTCATGCTCTTGTTGGCCCTTTGGTGCTGTACCTCCTCTTGTTTTTCCGTTAATGCTGCCTGCACATTTGTTCTAGTCTTTTCATTAGATTTTCTTCAGTCCTTTTGAGAGTACCATCATTTCCTTCCTCATATACAAAAACTTTCTCAGTTCCTCTATTTGTTTTTGTTTGTTTGTTTTGTCTTTTCAGGGCTGCACTCATGGCATATGGAAGTCCCAGGCTAGGGGTCGAATAGAAGCTGTCACCACCAGCGTACACCACAGCCACAGCAATGTAAGATTGGAGCTGCGTCTATGACCTACACCACAGCTCACGGCAATGCTAAATCCTTTACCCACTGACCAGGGCCCGGGATCGAACCCGTGTCTTCATTGATACTAGTTGGGTTCATTATTGCTGAGCCACAACAGGAGGTCCTTCACTTCCTCTATTTGGAATTGATACCCCCCTTTTCCATGCTCCTGGTGTTATATAATAGCTATTGTAACAGCTGTGGATTCCCAGGCCATATGCTCTGGTATACAAGGAGTACTAACTCAGCTTAGTTTTTATTTTGATTTGTCTGTTTTCACTTGGTGGCAGAATTGTAATTATGTATTTGAGATCACCTATCTTCAAAGAAGTGTCAAATTTAGAGGAAGCCTCTGTAGCCCAGGTTAAGATACCCAGCTTGGTGAGGGGCTGCCACCGAGTCTTTGAGCCCTCAAGTTGCTTCTTGCCACTCCCCTTCCCTGAGCTTACCTTTCATGTCCATGAACTCTCTCTTTAATTAAAGTTATAACCAAGCATTTATATGTCAGCAGCACACAATGTGATTACTGAAGTTGTTATGAGCTATTCTTGTGGTGCATGACAATGAACCACACGAAAAAGTAAGGATCATGTATAAAATGATTGAGAGGGAATAGGGAATTAAACATTTTTAAGCATCTTTTTTGTTCCAAGAACTGTATTATATACTTCACTTGTGCCATTCCATTCTATTTCCATAATCACCTTGTGATTACCTCCATTTTATAGATGAGAAATAAATAAGAAAAACCTCCATTTTATAGATGAAAAATCAAGTGCTTAGAGAAGTTAATAAATTGTCAGTGTCACAGAACTAGTAAGGATTAACCTAGGATTTCGACCTAACTCTGTGTCCTATAAATCCTTTTTTTCCCCACCTGCCATGTTGCCTACTAGAATTAGTAATACCTTTCCATAATCCCAAGGAACATTTCTTTCTTTTATTTTTTATTTTATTTTTTGTCCTTTAGGGCCGCACTGGCAGCATATGGAGGTTCCCAGCCTAGCAGTGGAATCGGAGCTGTAGCTGCTGACCTACACTATAGCCACAGCAACGCCAGATCCTTAACCCACTGAGCAAGGCCAGGGACTGAGGCCGCATCCTCATGGATGCTAGTCAGTTTCGTTAACCACTGAGCCAAGATGGGAACTCCTAAAGAAACATTTCTGAGGACAGCTAGGAGGAGTCAAAAATTCAGGAAACAGGAGATAAAAGTGTATGTTTCTAGACTTTCTCTTTCCAGCAGAATATGTTTAGAGGAATCAGTCTGCTTCTATTTTTCAGTGATTTTCTGTCTGGAATGTGAATCACAGTATCCCCTGTAAACAGATTCAGTGGAACATATTACCTTCCTCCAATTCTCAAATATTAATGAAAGCCCACCTCTATGACACTGGCTGAAGGATGTCAAACCATTTCAAACAATAACTGCCTGATAACCATTTTTGGTAGTCCAAAACTCTTGCTAGAGAGTTAAAGGGAAGGGATTAGAGAGCTGTGCAGGGAGAAAAAAAGGAACCATTAACCATCAGTGAATTATTTTCCCTATAATAAACTTCTCCTTGCCACTTACTCAGAGAGTTATGAGAAATCAAGAGGGAAAGAAGCACAATTATGTGGGAATCAAAAGCCCGAACATGTATGGGTTGGGATAGTGGAAATTAAGTGTAATTAACAACTGACTTAAATGGGAAGAAGAGTAGGAAAATACCATTCAGGTAAAAATGATTACAGAGTACCATACCTGAAATATGGAGGTGTTTTGTCAATCATAACTGCTAATTCCTATTATTATTCCTGGATACTTGTTTATATAAAGAGAGATGATTGAGCTAGCCACAGAAAGCTGGTTCTACTCTGATAAATTCTAGAGAAAACCTCTCATGTGCACAGTACATATAGAGGCACATGGATTAGATATCAAAAGAAGCGGTTTGCTTTCTAGAGCCCATGACTTGAAATGCATATGCCTCAAACTATAGGGAAGACAAAGTTTTAAAAACTATTATCTCATTCTCAGTAGCACTTTCCCTCTCATTAGCAATTCAGACAAAGGCCAAAGGTGCTTTCATAGGGGCATCTATAGAGATGAGGGAGATCAGCTGGCTCAGGAACATTTAGATGTAGGCACAGAAACATTTAATAACTTAGTCAGGTTTTTTGTTTTCACTGAAAGGAAGTAGGGCCTGGTACCTGCTGTGCAAGGTTGAATGTCTCAAGGAGAAAAAGTAGAAACAAAGAGTCTGTAGACTAGAAGGGCATGTGGATTGGAGGTATTGACCTTGGATGGAATGTAGATAAGGTGTTGTGGAAATGGCTATGCTTATGGAGGCAAAAGGCAGGGAAGAGGTTTTTTGCTTTCTTTTACACTTCCATGTCACTTTCCATCCCATCTGGTTGCCTTCTCAACCATCTCCCTTCCTTTCTTTCTTTCTTCCCCTACTCGCCCCCCAAAGTGGCGAGTTTCCTTTTATTTTTGGTTGGTTTTATTGCAAAATACTATATTCCAAATTTTCAGGAAAATGAACATAATTTGACAACTAAACTGTCTTTGCTGGGTTATCGCCAAGGTGGAACTATTTTGAGCTGCCCTTCATTGTATAATGCAATCATTACATGAAAAGGAAATGTTTATTAATGCCTGGCACTGATTTCTTCATAAGAGGAAAAATGTAACATGGACTTTAATTTTAACATGGGATACCTTTAATAGAGCCCTGAAATTTCTTAATACTGATCTATGTTTTGTTACCCAACATTCATATCTATTATTGATTCTATCATGTGTGTGAATGTGCCTTATTAATTGTATCTATTTTTTCCATTGATCTCTTTTGGGTAAATATATTCAAGTCAAGAGTTCACTCAGTGACTGATTGTTCCTGGTCTTTCCATTCATCCCTCTGAATTTAACAGTATCATTGTTAGGGGGCATTTTGGCCAATATAAGTATGTCATCTGGTTAAATATGTCAGTCTGAGCATGCAGCATAAAATGCAAGGAATGCCATTCTTCATCCTCAGTAGCAGGTGGATTCTCCTTGATGATATAGGTAACAGTACAAGCCATAGGCTTCTGACAGTAGGTAGGCATAGTAGCTGTGCGCTGACTTGGCAAAAAATGACAGGACAACGTGAATTTGATATATTCTGATGGGAAAACTCCTAATCGTATAAATTTAACTCCTTCTTTACACATTCCCAAGACTATAAACTTTCTTTTTTGACTCTTTTAGTAATGGACAATTATTAAAAAAAATAGAGCAAAATACTTTAAATATATGTATATACACACATATATATATATATAATAAATATATACATATTTTTTCTTTTTGTCTTCTTTTAGGGCCGCACCCACGGCATGTGGAGGTTCCCAGGGTAGGGGTCTAATCGGAGCTGCAGTTGCCGGCCTACACCACAGCCACAGCAACACCACATCCAAGCCTCGTCTGCCACCTACACCACAACTCACGGTGATGCTGGATCCTTAACCCACTGAGCAAAGCCAGGGATTGAACCCGAAATCTCGTGGTTCCTAGTCAGATTCATTTCCGCTCTGCCACAATGGGAACTCCTGTATATATACTTACATTTTAATTAAAAATAAAATAAATTTTATTGGAGTATAGTTGACTTATACAGTTGTGTAAAAGTATTTTAAAGGGATTGAGAATAAAAGCCAAATAGGTTTTAACAGAAATTGTTCTTTCCATGATACTATGTTATTCTACAGAATACACTTAGTCAAACATTGACACTTCTAAACAAAACTCTTATGGGGAAACTAATTACTCAATGTATAATTTCAAGTATAAAAATGGTTTTAGAGAGTTGTGATGTACTGGAAGAGGAGACACTCACCTCCTTTCCACCTATACTCATAGTTAAAGTTATGTGTCATCAGTTCTTTTGTGGGAGCTAGCCATACCCTTACTGAGACTTTGGAACAACTGAGTGATAGATGGAAAGGTGTGGAGGAATATATGAGAGAGAATGGAGGTTTTTAGTGGGGAGACTAGAAACAAAGAGCGTAAGACAACCTTGAAACCCTTCGTTTCACTAGAAAAGTCATGATCCAGGCTATAGTGGTCAACTGACTTGGGTTCTCCATTTATTAGTGTTTAACACCTCATTCTCAAGGAACTCCTGATGCAGGATCTCTATAAAGAAAAGAAGAATATTTCTAGGGTGATTACTGTTATGACAAAGATATGTGCAGACCACGTAGAATGGGACTCAGGAGAGAAGCCCTTTGTCTACTATGGGAATTCCTTTCCCATAGGGTCACATCCCAGCAGAAAATTCCCACTTCTTTGCCCCTTTGTATTGGTTCTGAATATTAGATGAAATTACTGCTTAGACCTCATATATAAATTTGATCCTATGTCTGAGAAGCAGCTTGAATACAGGATAGGCAAAAGAAGATTGCCCAGTTTTCAGTCTTTCTGCATTTAGGGAAGAATCCAATGTGTTGCTCACTTTCAGTTACAAGAGTGAAATATACAGTGAAAGCACTTTCATTTGAGACTACAGTGGAATCAGAAGGTGTCAAAACATAAGATATCCTCCATTATGGAGCAACACCATTGGCTGTGTCCTAAATGTCCCTATGTTGTCTTCTCCCATGTTTTTTTCATTGCCTTTTCTTAGTGTTTCTGCAAGATATGGGATGATATTCATCTTACCTAGTTTAAAAAATAGAAAACTAAATCCAGAGAAGGAAAATGACTTCTTTAAGGTCAATAACAAGTACAAAAATCAAGCCATTTCTTCACATATCTCTCAGAATGTAACCAGAATTTTAATAAAATACCATACTGGCCAGACATTTTAAGATCAAGTCAATAGCGCTGACTTGCGTATTGGAATAGAACAGCCCCAAGGAAGGTTTATAGTTCTATCGTTTTTGGGCTGTCTCTGGGCTGTGGCAGCTAGGTAGGTCTGATGCAAACCCATACTTGGGAATCACTTTTTTAGTGCTCACTGCCATACTAATATCCAAAGATACGGTTAAGTATAAATAAAAAGTTGATGTGGAAGTTTTTTTTTTTTTTTTTTTTCATTTCCAAGCTGTATGAATCATAATTAGGGAGATGAAGACTGAAACCACTGATTGTGCATGCAGCTTCCAAAGTCTCTTTCAAAATGTTATCAGCAAATTATAGTCAGATTGATTCAGAAACCACAGTTAATCACAGTATCATTCAGTTAGCTAAAAGACAGTAAAGGCTATCATTCCTTTATTAATAACAGAAAATACTGTACTTTCCTTCTTGTAAAGTTTCTTCTTTATAAAGGATTGTTTATTGCTTTTCCCTTTAATATCCCATCTTAAAGATTCTGTTGTTGTTGTTGTTCCCTAGTTTGACTAATTGCATCTTCTTTGCTTCAGATATTTTCAGTCCTCTAAAGGCCTGACCGTCAGTTTCAGGAAGGGATTTTTAATCTATATGGTTAATTAGGTACATTCCTAAGAGTAAAATGAATTTTACTTAATTTTCCAAAGAGATATAAAAATAACAGTGGCTTAAAATTTTAAATAATTAAATCTTATTTTTTTATGTACCTGAAGTCTCCTCCATCTATGTTCAAAACTATACTAGATTACCTAGGGAAATAGGAAAGGGTTTTCTCAGAAACCAATTTAAATGTTCTTTCCTAATAGTAACATGAGTTTCACCTTGGCAATCAATTAGCATTTACAAGGACTAAGAAGCATTCTGATGCTTTTTTCAGTTCATCCTTTTAATTAGATTTTCTATACAATAAGGCATAATTTGACTTGAATCATGTAAATAAAATTATAATTAATACATAATCAAGTAGAGGTAGGCCAAGAGACATTTCTGCTCAGTAACAGAAATAGAAATTATTTACTTCAGAAATATTCAGGACTTCATAAAAAAAAAATTGATCAACTTACAGATAATTTACAGCTAGGTGAGGGGAAAGATTCAAAGCTATGGCCCTGCTATTGTGTTTTACTAATGTAGTCCACCATTTTGTGGTGCTCATTCCCACTAAGGAGACAGAGCTATTTAAACAGATATTAGCAATGTTTTTAGTCTCAAACATATTTAGTCTCAGGATAACCTTCTGGGTTATTTTAAATACCTATTTTTTTGACTTTATGAGAAAGCTTAGATAACCTGGGTAAGTGATACAAAAAGGGAAAATGATTACACACTATTGTATATCAGTGGTTCTTGGCCATGAGCATGGATTTTTTAAAAGAAAATTTAAACTTTCTTTTGAGATTTTCAATAGAAGAGATGTTTTCAAAAATTTAGATTATATCAATATATAGTATCATTACTAATAAACATTGTTAATAAACATTTGTAATATAAACTGTGTTATTTTTATTTCTATTAAGAAATCTCTTTTTTTCTCTATCACAACCTTAGTTTATATCAAGTTAAACAAAAGGATGTTGAAGAATTGATAGGCAGAAGTTTCATGGGAAAGTGACTAGAACCATAGCCTCAGTGGAGAAGAACAACCAACATTTTCATTTTCACTGTTGTTGAAATGTGTTATTCAAGGAACTCAGAAATATTCACTTTATCCATGTAAAAATGCAGTTGTTGGTATATGTACCTCACAAAGTGCCTAGGAGCAGGAACAGTGAACTAATGTTACTATATTTGTAAAGCATGTTGAAATTTATAGTCTGTTCCTCCTGATTTCTCTACTCTGGGGGACAAGTATCATTTCTCTATTTTCCAGCTGGAAAACCTGAGGTCAAACAGATTCTCTGTAATGAGTTTCCAGTTTCCACACATAGCCAGGTGTGACCACTGTGGTCAGGCCTTCTGCCCCATAATCCAGTGCGGAGAAGATGAACTAGGTTGAGAAGAAAATGTTAGGCAACTTTAGTTGCAGTTGTAAAATGTTCAACTCTAGCTGGCTCTCAAACTTTTAAAATGCCTGTGGGCTGTGGTGTAGGCATGGTATAAGTATCAACATGTTTATTTTTTCACCTATTACATGGCAGTAAATGAGAAGTTACACAAATATTTTACTTGTCACACTCCCACAGTGATTTTTATAGAAAAATAATGGGGGCAGGGAGTGTGAGACGATTCTTAGAGTCCTTTCTAGCTCTCACATTCTGTGACTCTACCTTGCTGGAGCAGAATAATGCTCACAAAATGCGCACTGGATGAATTAATCCACTTCAGACAAATGTGAGTTGTAGAGCTGTCATGTTTGAGATAATAGTACTGACAGCATCATATTGCTGACAGCACCCCTCTCAATAATTCTTAGTTTGATATAATGCTGGGAAAATGAGACATTTGGAATTTGTTTTTTCTCTATTAATAATTTTAGACTGTGAGTTCTGCAGGCTTTACATAGTAAAACCATGGACATGCATTTCAGTTATCAATTTTGCCAGCTCAAAATCTCTTTCAAATTCCTTCTCCTGCCATCCTGAAACAATTTCCTTGATACCCCCAAGAGAATCACACAAATGACTCTATAAGGGCAAGAACATTTATACTTTAAAGACCCTTTCGAGGTCCATACTTTATAAGTTTTAGAACAGTGGTTAATTTGATCCAAAGTTTTAAGGAAAGGCTTTAAGAAGAGGCAGGGTCAAGGATGATGAAAAAGGAGGTGAAAACATTTCAGAAGGGATGAGGAGACTGCAGGAGAGGTGAGAAAGCAGGAGCCTGAAGGTTTGCTAGCTTTAGTGGGCATTAAGGAGAGCTGGCCTGAAGGCATCTGAAAGGAAAAAAATAAAGTGTGAACCTTATGAGGAGGCCAGTTAGGAAGAGATCTTTAAATGCTATGATGATTTTTTTTCTGCAGCATCTGGGCAGTTAGCATCTCCAGCAGTTTCCAGGAGCCTTTTAGACATGGAAATTCAGATTATTTATCTTCCACTTAAAAGCTTGCTCTTATTTTTGCTCTATAAAAATGGAGACTGGTAGGACCTGAGTCCCCCTCCAGGAACTTAGACCCAAAACATACCCAGGTCTGCCTTGGCTGTAGCAGGCCTCTTTATAGGATGTCCAGGGATTCATGTATTTGCTGACCCTGCCTGTGAATCTAGCCTGAACTAAGTGACACTGAGTAGTGAGATCCGTAGCCCCTTAAATTATGGCCTTGAGCCCATAAACTGGGAAAATGTCATTCAGCTTCTTCCTGTTAATTCTTTGTGTGACTAGACTGGAAAACTATAGAGAAACATTATCTCCTAGGTACAACTCTTTGCATCTTAAAGGAGATATGCCTTCTTTGACACAAATACAATAATGTTTATTAAAATGAAATTACTCAAAATTCTGGCTCACATTATGTGGCTTATATTTCTTTTTTTTTCTGTTTTTGGTCTTTTTCTCAATTTTTAGGGCCACACTTGCGGCATGTAGAGGTTCCCAGGCCAAGGGGTCAAACCAGAGCTGCAACTGCTGGCCTACACCACAGCCACAGCAATGCTGGATCCTTAACCCACTGACCAAAGGCCAAGGATTGAACCCGCGTCCTCATGGCTACTTGTCAGGTTCGTTAACCATTGAGCCACAAAGGGAACTCTGAGGCTTATATTTCTTTTTACCATTCTGTTGTGACTTTAGAACATAAAATAGAAGTATAGAAAATAAAAAAAATAAAATAATCTAGTAAATTGCTGATTGTTCATTAATGGAGTTATTAAAGATTCATGTTCACTAATAGGTTATTATCACATTTTTCAACTTGTTATATTTAATTGCTATTAATTTCCGAGGAATTTTTTATCTGTATGTATTTGAATATTATAAAATTACAGGGAAATTAACTTTTGTAACTAAATTAGATCATTTATTTTTTTGCATTGGATGATTGTATCAGTTTAGTGTAAGTAAACAATGGTAATGATTTCTGCAGTGCCTTGAAATATTTGACTTTCTGTAGCTATAACCAAAAAGTAAGATTAGATGGGCTAAGGAGCTATACATCCCAGTATGTTTATAGGTTGATCGATAAATTACTCTTATAAATTCTGTAATAAATAGAAGTTTAATACACCCCAAGATAAGTTGCAAGAACAAAGTGATGGCTTCATGGAGATGCTCTTCCTTCCATTCTCCTTTTATTCCTTTCTTCATTAGGAATGTTCCCATGCAGTCATAACCACCATAACCAGTGGGCCAGTTGCTTCTTGATTACCTTGTTCTGGCCTCTGTTAATAAGTTCACATTGTGAACTTTGAGGAGTTCACATTGTGCCTCAGCAGAAACAAATTCGACTAGTATCCATGAGAATGCAGGTTTGATTCCTGGCTTTGCTCGGTGTGTTAAGGATCTGGCGTTGCCCTGAGCTGTGGTGTAGGTTGCAGATGTGGCTTGGATCCCACGTTGCTGTGGCTGTGGTGTAGGTCAGCAGCTGCAGCTCTGATTCGCCCCCTAGCTTAAATTGTTCTTTGCAGCTTGGGACGGCTAGGGGACAATGGCAAGAATGACTTTCGTGAATATTGGAAATACTCCTCAACTTTCAGTGGAAAGGCTGTGCCCTCGAGAATAGTGACATATTCCCAATTGTCTCATGGAATTCAAGTCATCTGGCAATGTTATATGCCATTCTTCTCTCCAAAGTATTATTAGCCTTTTAGAAGTACTCAGTGTCTACCTGAATGGAATTCCCTAATAAAATTTCCCAAACCATTCTCCTGTGGTATATTTCTCTGTACATTCCACAATGCTGAGCCAGTATTTCTGTGCCCAGCCTTTTTCCCTCACCAGCCTTTTTTGTCTTTCTCTTCTTGTTTTTGCTTTAATTAAAGCCTAGGTTTTCTTCATAATATCATTTCAAAGGGTTAGCATTATTCTTAATATCTGTTTCTATCTCCAGATGTGTGGGTTATCCTTTTGCTGAATGACACATTGTTTATTGAAACTCAGCCACAATCTAAGGAGTATAAGCATAGTAGCTTTTAGAGGCAGACAGAACTTAATACGAATCCCAGTTCACTAACTTTGCTACCTGAAAGTTTCAAAAGCTTCTTTAAGATTGAATTCTTTTCTCCCCTAAAATGGAAGTACTATTGGCTTCTTTGGTTTATTGTTAATGTCACATAAAATGATATATGTAAAATATTTTGCCCTTCCCATGGAATATAGTAAGAACTCAATAAATCGTACTATACTTTGCTAATCATCCTACCAGGTTTTCAGATTTTTTTGTGTGATGAGGCTGATGATTTAGTGGCAAGGATATGGACTTTTTTTTTTTTTTTTTTGGTCACAGGTGTGGCATATGGAAGTTCCCACCCAGTCACTAATGGTTGAGTTGTAGCTACAGCTCCTGGCCTATATCACAACCACAGCAACGCAAGCTCTGAGCCACATCTATAATCTATACCCCAGCTTGTGGCAATGATGGATCCTTAACCCACTGAGTGAGGCCAGGGATCGTACCCATGTCCTCATGGATACTAGTTGGGTTCATTTCCCAACTTCATAGTAAGGCTAAAATGTCATGATCAAAGTTTGTGACTAAAACACTGGCTGGTTTACAATAATTATACAAAGGATAGACAAGGCCAGGAAGCAGAATATCCTTTTCATCTTTGTTCTTCTCTCTAGACACAACTGAGGACAGCCTTCTTTATTCCATACCAACTTAGCGCTGGCTTCCTAATTTTCCTGTTCACTTTCTTCCATCATTATTTTAGGTAACTTCAAAATTGCTCTGACATTCATAAACATCACATCAGTGATCAGAATTTGGACTATATTATCACTGATAATAGTTCTAAGATCTTAAAATTTGAAATTGCTCTTTCTGACAACCATGCATGATTTTACCACATACTCCATAACTTTTGTCTCCTTCATCCTCACTAGGACATGTATACCTTCTATCCCTCCATATTCTTGAAGTCGATTTGCTTCTCCCCTAACCCCGCAATCAACCATTCTATGTAACTGTTTATTTTTAACCATTTCTAGTGCTTTATTTTCTTCAATATTGTGTTGTCTGGTGAATTATTCAAGCCAACCACTGACATTGACTTCATTGTTCTATTCTCTGTTTTTAAAAAGAGGTTCCACAGGAAGAGGTTCCACAGGAATAACATCAACTGTTTCCTTAAATTTTGAATTGACTTCACCGGTGAACTTATATGGGACTGAATTTTTTTCTTTGCAGGAAGTTTTAAAATCACAGTTCCAGTTTCTTTGATATAGGATTATTCAGGTTTTCTATTTCAGATTTGGTATAATGTGTCTTTCAACGATTTTATCCATGTTACCTAAGCTTTTTTTTTATTATTTTTTTTTGTGTGTAAAAGCAAAATTTACTCTCAGCAAGTTTCAGTTACATAATACAGTGTTATCAACTACAGTCACCATATTTTTCATTAGATCCTCATACCTTATGTTTTATCTTATAGTTGAAAGATACCCTTTACCAGCTCTATAACTCACATGTGTCTAAAGTGGATTAATTCATTTGGCATGCATTTTGTGAATCTTTATTCTGCTCTCATAATGGTGCCAGAGATTCTGCTTTCATCACTCCCTGAAATATTATCCATTTACAAAATCTATGTCAATCACCATTTACTCTGGAAAAACTCTTTTGATTCATTGATTCTATGCAATATCTTATTCCTTGGAATTACCTGATACTTTATTGGACTCAAGACATTTACCTGATACCACTTGAATTTTACCCATGTTGTCAAGTTTCAGAGAGAAGGTTTAATTACCTTTGTTCTACTCAACACATCAAGTACATAAACAAAATCAATGTGTACTTTGAATTCAATTAGATTATTATAAAATATAAATCATAGGGAGTTCCTGTTGTGGCTCAGTGGTTAACAAATCTGAGTAGGAACCATGAGGTTGCAGGTTTGGTCTCTGGCCTTGCTCAGTGGGTTAAGGATCCGGCGTTACCGTGAGCTGTGGTGTAGGTTGCAGACGCCGCTCGGATCCTGCGCTGTTGTGGCTCTGGCGTAGGCCGGTGGCTACAGCTCCGATTCGACCCCTAGCCTGGGAACCTCTACATGCCATGGGTATGGCCCTAGAAAAGACAGAAAGACTATATATATATATATATATATATATATAGAGAGAGAGAGAGAGAGAGAGAGAGACTATATATATATATATATATAGAGAGAGAGAAAGATTTATAAACTTCAGAATTAATTCTGCCTCATAGTCTTTAGCATAATCCCTGATAGATTTCTAATTATTTGAATATTACTAAATCCAGAAGTGGTTTTCTAGCTAATATTTTTTTTTGAAGACATGCTAGTTGAATTGCTTAAGAAGGGATGGAAGAAATTAATAGAGTAAACAAACCCTATTGATTCCAGTCAGTACATTTTTTTCTCACCCTTTTTCCTCTCCTGCTTTCCTACCACCACACACCCCCTCACTCATGTTCATAAATAAAGCCATAGTTTTCCAATACTGATTCAGCTGTAACCTGTCACATCTTAGAGTAAGTCTAGGAATTTTGTAAGAGGGTATATGTTAGCACTCTGCCTCGATAATATGAAGCATATTGGCATTTTTTTTTTCTCATCCTGGCATGGTATTTGGATAAGGGCAGCACCTCCAGCCTTTTCAGCTTGCTAAAACTTTTAAACCACCACATATTGGGCATCATTATTTTACTACCTTTCTAAAAGACAGGATGTTGCCCTACAGCTCCATACCAGGTCAATGATTTAAACCCGATTCCGTGAGAAAAGTCGAAAGTGTCAGACAGTGAATCATTAGTACACATTTCCAGAAGAATCCATAACTTCCTTAGTGTTTGCTTGTCTAACTTGGCTGGACTGTGTTTGATGTGCAACTCATGACAGGACGACAGAGTAAGTGGGAAGGATTGCTTGCTCAGAAATAGTCTCCTTTGTCCCACTCTCTTTCTCCCCTTTTTTCCCCTGACCAATCTCAGAAGTGGACAAAAATATATTTTTTTTCCGTAGTGTTCTCATATTATGGGAAGAAAGGCAATGCTTCTCATTAAAACTCAATTTCTTGAAGCAGGCTGCAGGGGGAGGCTTATGAATAACAAAGCGGGAGGAAAAGGGAAATTTGTGAGAAACAAAAAAAAGGAGTAATTTTCCTGGGATTGAAAGATAATTCAAAATGCAACAAATCAATAAAACAGAGATAAATCTGTGAGAAAAAGAACTGCTGGAGAGAAAATATATTATAAATGTGTAGTTTTGTTATACGAAATGCTCACAATGAAACCAAAAGTAGAAAACTGGAGGTTTTTGAATCTCCTGTGAACTAGAACAAGCGTCTGTTCCATGAGTTCCAGGGCGGAAAGCTAATACTGCATGTAAACAACAGAGGTTTTTACCACTTGTTTTGTGATCTCTGACCTATGAGTTTATTTAGGTGACCATTACCTCCCTTACCTCACCCTGACCCTGATTTAAAAGGTGTGTGTACAATGTTGGAATGGTCTCTGATGCATGTAATAATATTGTACTATTCCAAAATATTTTATATTGCTCCCAAGAATAATCACGTCAACTCACTATTTTCCTGCTTCCTCCACCCCTCCCCTCAATAGAAGTCATATGCGTCAAATCCATATGAAATCGGGAGAACAAGAAAACATGATCTTTTTATTGTATTATTTATTATTCAGAAAGCTGTTGGGGAAAAGGTAAGAAAAGGCTCCTTTATTTCATCACCTCTATAGTTTGAGAGGATAGGAGATAATGCTGAATGTAATATACCGTTGTGGACAATGCTATCTTTGATTTTGTTCACTTGTTTTCCAAGAGCCATCACTTGCTTGGCCAAAGGAAAGCAGCATAAATGTAATCCCAAAGGCTTCTCTATTCAATCCCCATAGCCATCGGGGGTGGGGGAGAAAATAAATAGCCCTCTTTAGGACTTAAAGTGGGGGTAGTCTTCACTTCAGACCTGCTGTTCCCCTCCATCCAAGCTGAGAGTTGTTGTAGACAGAGGTGTTCCAGGTCCCTCTTTTTCAGTGTGAGAACTGGAATACCTGAGTAGCATTGGCCCTGGGAGCTGACAGGGTTTCACCAACCATGAGGGCAGGTCTCCAAGTCTGTTATTTATGTTTCAGTTAAATGCCAAGCTGTAAAGAGGAATGATGCCCTGAAGGAAGGCCTTCTGGTCTTTAGAAAGTTCTCTGTAGTACACATTTCTGGACATCTCACACACATGCCCTGATGATGTGTATCAAGACTCATCTGTTGATTTGTGCTTGTCTCAGCATATTTGAGACTTGGCTTTAGTGACCCGACTCCCTCTGGTTGACCTATACCATGTCCATGGCCTCATTCCACCACTGGGCAGGAGCGTGAATAACACCCTATTCATCGTTCCGTATCTAAGAGAACACTGGCTGATAGGAGCACAGAGTATAAAGCCTGGGTAAGATTTATGTTCTGTAGGAAATACCCTACAAAACAGGTCTTTAGCTGTGTCCTCTTCCCCATTAGTTTAATTGCCGATCATTCCACCATTTCTGTTTTTAATTTGCATGCTCACTTAAAATGCCAGTATTTGAAGGGAGTGGAAGTGAAATAAAAATCATTAACAGGTAATAAAGTATTAGTTAAAGTGGGCGTTATTTGATCCTCAAGAACAGTATTCAAATACAAGCCACTGAAAGTGGTATCCCTGGGAGATTTGTTTGAGGAATTTGGGGAGAGGGGAGAGGGAGCAGGTCTTACGTTATAGTCCAGCATTCTGTGTGTTCCCTTTACTGACTGCAGTATCCCTTCTCCCTTTCAATAGCTGGCCATTACTCACCTGCCCCCACCGTTTGTAAATATTTCCATGTTAAAAACTGTAGTGAAATAATTAATGCTATAGAGTATTGCTTTTATTCTGAGGTCAAATTTATTTGGACATGCTTCTGGTATCTTAATAAAGTGTCTCCATGAACTCCAGTGAACAGAGATATTTCCATCCACTATTCTTTGCTTCCACATTATTTGGTATTGCCTTCCTGTTTTCACATTTAGTCTATTTTCTGTCCTTCATTTCCTGTCTTTTGTTGAATTTTTATAAACTCTATTTTGTGGGTGTTATCACAGAATAGAGTATTTCTAGCTATATTTTTCAGGTTTACTAATAAACAGTCTCTGGCTTGGGGTATAGTTAGAAAGACTGTTAGACATGAAATAAGAAACACAGTGAAAATTGTACCATCTCTTTCTTTGGAAAGCTTTCAGCATACAGGACAGATGTTCACTGGTTCACACAGTGTCATATGCACAGATAGGGATTTGCATTCTTGTTTTTGTTTTTTTATTTGTTTTTTTTTTTTTGCTTTTTTTTAGAGCTGCATCTATGGCATATGGAAGTTCCCAGGCTAGGAGTTGAATTGGAGCTACAGCTGCCAGCCTACAGCACAGCCACAGCAATGTGGGATCCGAGCCAAGTCTGCAACCTACACCGCAGCTCACAGCAATGCCAGATCCTCGATCCACTGAGCAAGGCCAGGAATCGAACCCACATCCTCATGGATACTAGTCAGATTCCATTTCAGTGCACCTCAATGGGAACTCCCTTGGATTTGCATTCTTGTGAAAACTGAGCCTGACACTGTTTTCACAATTTTATATTTGGAGGTTCAGTATATATTTTATTGATGCTTTTAAATACCACTATTTCCATGATTATACTTCTTAGGAAGTAATTAAATTAAAAAAATATTCATTTCTTACTTCATCAGGCATATGTAAGTAACATGGGAAGAACATAGGTCTGCTCTCTGCCTTCTTGACATTTATGGTCTAGAAAGGATTCATAATGACAACATTTATGTGGCATTTCATAGTTAAATGGACCTTTTCACTTTTATCATCTCGTTTGATCCTCATATCACTCTGGGACTAATAAGGATATTAACATTCCCATTTCACAGAAGAGGAAAATGGCTTAAAAAGATAAAATTATTTTCTCAAGGTTGCAACTAATAAAGGCAGATTTAGGGTAGTGAGTAGACGGAACTTTTACTTGATCTTATTCTGTAAAATATGGTCGTCCTTAAATTCCAAAAACATGTGACCAAGTACATTTGCTTTAGCACAGTCCAAAATGAGTATTACTATCTTTCTGATTATAATGATCTGTATCATGCATCTTACCCCCACCAAGAAAAAAAAAAAAGAAAGAAAAAGAAAAGAATTGCTGTAAAGGCAAGCTATTCGACACTCTCCATAAAATATTATTGTTGTTTCTCAGTCTTGTCCCAGAGGGACAGTTAAATCTAAGAAACACTAATTTATATGTCAGACCAATAGCATAGTCCAACAGAAGATCAATTTAAATGGACATTTATTCGTTGATTTTTTATTTTTAAAGAGACACCGGTAGAATAAAAACCATGTCATAAAAGAAACAGTACTCTTTTTCTTTGCTCCTTCTGGCTCCTGCTGCAGTTCTGTCTGTCTCTCTCATGCATAGTACAAAGGCAGAGGAAAGACAAAATATCTCTTTATCATTAGTAGCTATATGCTCTTTTCTTTTCCTTTCTCTTTTCTTCCTTTCTCTCCTTCTTTCTTTTTTCCTGGACATATGATTATTTTGACTAAGAAATTTTTCACATATGATTCATAGCCTTTTTTAATCCTCTTGGAGTAGATCAGCAAATATATGAAACATTTCTATAGCAGATTATAGGATAAAAAATTACTAGGGCTTTCAAAAGTATCTCGCTAACCTCTTTTCAGCATTTGACACCCTTGACCACTTTCTGAATCTTGAAGTTCTCTCTTCCCTTAAATTCTATAACCCTGCATTGTCTAATTCTCTTCCTATCTCCTATTCTCTAACTGCTTTACTATTTTTTCTCATGCTTTTCTCAGACTTACAATGGCAGCAATACTTATTATCCCTTTTCTGATATACCTCTCCTTTGATAGTGTATCTATTTTCATGATTTTATCAGTCATCTAATATGAATGACTCTCTAAACCATATATTTAGTTTTCAATTCTCTCTTAAATCTAACTCACCAAAATATCCTGTGGATAATTTTATTAACTGATATTTCAGTATTTTTAAAACCAATTATCTCATTTCAAGCTCAAATTTATTTCGCTCAACCTGAGGGTCTCCCTTTATTTCTGCTTGCAGTACCCTTTCACAGTCTTTTTTTTATTTTTAATTTTTTAAATTTAAATTTAAGAGTTTTAATTATAGTTGATTTTACATTGTTCTGTCAATTTCTTTGTATAGCAAAATGATCCACTCATGCATCTATACACATTCTCTTTCTCTTATTATCTTTCATCATGCTCCATAACAAGTGATTGGACATAGTTCCATGTGCTATACAGCAGGACTGCATTGCCTATCCATTCTTAATGCAATAGTCTGCCTCTATTAACCCTAAACTCCCAGTTAATCCCACTTCCTTCCCATTGGCAACCACATGTCTGCTGTCCATGTCTGTGGGTCTGTTTCTGTTCTGTAGACAGGTTCATTTGTGCCATATTTTAGATTTCGCATATAAATGATATACGGTATCTGTCTTTCTCTTTTTGAGTTACTGGACTTAGTATGAGAATCTCTAGGTGCTTCCATGTTGCTGAAAATGGCATTATTTTGTTCTTTTTTTGTGGCTGAGTTTTATTCCATTGTGTATATATACCATATCTTAATCCATTCATCTGTTGATGGATATTTAGGTTTCTTTCATGTCTTGGCTATTGTGAATAGTGCTGCAATGAACATACAGCTACATGTATCTTTTTCTTTTTTTCTTTTTTAATTATAGTCAATTTACAATGTTGTACAAATTTCTGTTGTACAGTATAGTGACTCAGTCATACTTATATAAACACTCTTTTTCTCATGCTTTCATCATGCTTTATCCCAAGAGACTGTATATAGTTCCCTGTGCTGTACAGTAGGACCTCATTGTTTTTCTGTTTTAAATGTAATAGTTTGCATCTTTCAACCCCACACTCCTCATCCATTTCTCCAATTTATTGCTGCAACCATCTCTAGCCTGTGCAAGGCAGGGTTTAGGAGAGGTCACCGTTAAGTCTGGGCACTATACTACAAGCGTTCCATCCATAACCTCTGCTTTCCACAAACATTTCTGACTACCACAAATGGCTTGTGGTTCCCTGTGTCACTTCAGCATTTCTGCCCTCTATCCCTTCATTTATGCTGCCCCCTCTATTGGAATGCCTTCCCTACTTCTTCATTGGCTGTTGTGCAACTAATCCCTTTCCTCTTCTTACTGGCTACGCAGATAGGACTAAATTTCCCAGCCTCCCTTTCTGTCAGCTGTAGCCATGTGACTGGGTTCTGGCCAATAGATGTGAGTGTAAGTGAGGCATGCCACTTCCAGATCTGATCCCTAAGAACCTCCCACATAAGACCCTCCAAACTCTTTCCCTTCTACAGACTAATGCAGAGGACCACAGCATCCAGAGAGCAGAGTGTTAAAGGTGGTGGGGCCACAAGAAGGAAGCAACCCAGGTCCTTTACTCTCCACTTGGAAGAGAGCCACCTACTTATCATCAGAAACACCTATTTTGGAAAGTGAGAAATGGCCTTTTATTATGTTTAGTGGTTGTTTCAGCATCCAGTGCTACCATAACTAATACAACTGACTTCTAAATATTCTTCCTCCTCCTTATAACATAGTTGTAACCTACATATATCTTTTTCAGTTAAAGTTTTGTCTGGGTATATGCCTAGGAGTGGGATTGCTGGATCACAGGGTAGTTCTTTATGTAGTTTGCAGAGGTACTTCCCTACCATGTTCAGTGGTGGTTGTGCCAGTTTGCCTTCCCACCAACAGTGCAGGAGGATTCTCTTTTCTTCACACCCTCTCCAGAATTTGTATTTGTAGTTTTTTTAATAATAGCCATTCTGATCAGTGTGACATAGAACCTCATAGTTTTGATTTACATGTCTCTAATAATTAATAATCTTGACCATTTTTTCATGTGCCTGTTTGCCATCTGTATGTCTCTTTTGATAAATGTCAATTTAGGTCTTCTGCCTACTTTTCAAGTGGGTTGTTTGTTTGTTTGTTTGCTCTTGAGATGTATGATTTGTTTGTATATTTTGGAGATTAAATGATTATCTGTTGCATTATTGCAACTATTTTATCCTGTTCTATAGGTTGTCTTTTCTTTTTTTTAATGGTTTCATTTGCTGTGCAAAAGCCTGTAAATTTGATTAGGCCCCATTGGTTTATTTTTGTTTTTATTTCTATTGCCTTGTGCAATGTACCTAAGAAAACATTTGCACTGGGGAATGTCAGAAAATGTTTTAGCTGTATTTTCTTCAGGAGTTTTATGGTGTCTTGTCTTATGTTTAAGTATTTAAGCCATTTTCAATTTATTTTTGTACATGGTATGTGGGTGTGTTCTAGTTCATCAATTTAGATGCAGCTCTCCAGTTTTCCCAGCACCACTTGTTGAAGAGACTGTCTTTTCCCCCTGTTATATTCTCTCCTCCTTTGTTGAAGATCAACTGAATAAAAGTGTCTGGATTTATTTCTGGGCTCTCTATTGTCTTTTGTTTGTCCACATGTCTGTTTTTGCACCAGTACCACACTGTCTTTATTACTGTAGCTTTGTAATATTGTATGAAGTCTGGGAGAGTTATGCCACCTGCTTGTTTTTCTTTTTTTTTTTTTTTTCCCTCAGGATTGCTTTGGCAATCCTGGGACTTTTATGGTTCCATATAAATTTTTGAATAGTTTGTTCTAGTTATGTGAAAAATGTCCTGGATAATTTGATAGGGATCACATTAAATCTATAGATTGCTTTGGGTAACATGACCCATTTTAATGATGTTAATTCTTCCAATCTAGGAGCATGGGATATCTTTCCATTTTTTGAATCTTTATTAATCTCCTTGATTAATGTTTTATAGTTCTCAGCATATAAATCTCTTACCTCTTTGGTCAGATTTATTCCAAGTTATTTAATTTTGGGGGGTGTGATTTTAAAATGTATTGTACTTTTATATTCCTTTTCTAGTGTTTCATTGTTAGTATACAGAAATTCACCCAATTTTTGAATGTTAATCTTGAATCCTGCTACTGTGCTAAATTTGTTTATCAAATTTTTTTGGTAGAGACTTTAGGGTTTTCTATATATGGTATCATGTCATTTTAATAGAGTGACAATTTCACCTCTTCTCTTCTAATTTGGTTACTTTGTATTTCTTCTCTTTGTCTAATTACTGTGCCAAGGACTTACAATACTATGTTGAATAAAAGTGGTGAGAGTGGACATTCTTGTCTTGTTCCATATTTTAGTGGGAAGGCTTTCAGCTTTTCTACTTTGAGTATTACATTTGCTGTGGATTTGTCATAAGTGGCTTTATTATCTTAAGGTATTTTCCTGCTGTACTACTTTGGTAAAAGTTTTTATCATGAATGGATGTTGGATTTTGTCAGATGCTTTTTCTGCCTCTGTTGAGATGATCATGTGAGTTTTGACTTTGTTTTTTTTTAACGCAGTGTATGACATGGATTGATTTGCATATCTTGACCCATCATTGTGAACTTGGGTGAATCCCGCTTAGTTATGGTGTATGATTTTTTTTATATGTTGTTGGATTTGATTGGCTAAAATTTTGTTGAGAAATTTTTGCATCTATGTTCATCAAAGATATTGGCCTATAATTTTCTTTATTGATTGGTCTTAGGGTGATGGCGGCTTCATAGAATGTCTCTGGGAGTGTTATTTCTTCTTCAATCTTTTGGAAAAGTTTAATAAAGATGGATATAAATTCTTCTTTGTATATTTGGTAGAATTTGCCTGTGAAGAATATGGTCTTGGACTTGAGTTTGTAGGGAGTGTTTTTATTACACATTCAATTTCATTTATAGTGATGGGTATGTTTGATATAGTCTTCTTGATTCGGTTTTGGCAGGCTCTCTGTCTCTAGAAAGTTGTCCACTTTTTTGAGGTTGTCAAATTCATTGGGATATAATTGTTCAGAGCATCCCATGGATTTTGAATGGTTGTGTTTTCATTGTAATTTGTGTTGAGATAATTTTAATTTCTCTTTTGATTTCCTCTTTGACCCGATGGTTTTTTAGTTGCATGTTGTTTAGTCTCTGTGCAGTCAGTTTTTTCTCATTTATTTTCCAGTGGTTGATTTCTAGTTTCACGTCATTGTAGTCAGAGAAAATGCTTGAAATAATTACTATACTCTTAAATTTGTTGAGGTTACTTTTGTACCTCAATATGTGGTCAGTCCTTTAGCATGTTCCATGTACACTTGAAAAGAATGTATATTATGAATTTCTTTTGGATGTAATGTCTTAAAAATAACAATTAAGTCTAATTGTTCCATTGTGTCATTTAGGATCTCTATTGACTTATTGATTTTCTGTCTAGTGAATCTGTCCATTGATGGGATGTAAAATCTCCTACTATTATTGAATTCCCATCAATTTCTGTTAGTATTTGTTGTATGTATTTGGGTGCTCCTATATTAGGAACATATATATTGACAAATGAAATTTCTTCTTCCTGAGTTGATCCTGTTGTCATTAAATAGTATCTTTCTTTGTCTTTCTTCATGGCCTTTGTTTTACAGTCTATTTTGTCTGACATGAGTATTGCAACTCTTCCTTGCTTATCATTTCCTTTTGCATGAAGTATCTTTTTCCATCCCCTCACTTTCAATTTATATGTGTCCTTTGGACTGTGGTGAGTCTCTTGTAGGCATCATATTGTAGGCCCTTATTTTTGTATGCAGTGTACCACTCTATTGTCTTTTGATTGGAGCATTCAGTGCATTGACATTTAAGGTAATTATTGATAGATATATATTTATTGCCATTTTAAACCGTTTTTTTTTTCCAGTAGATTCTATGTTTCTCCTTTGTTCCTTTCTTTTTTTTTTGGATGGATGATTTCTTTTTATTTTATGGTTGTGTCCTCTTCTTTTTAGTTCTTGAAACTCAAGTTTCAACCTATATTTATTCCCCTCCCCCCTTTTAACCTAGTTGCTATTTATTTAATCAGTTTCTAAAACCTATACATAAGATACATTTTATTTTAAATATTACAATTACTTTTGTTTCTATTTCTATTACCACCATTAGGTACTCTAGTTTCACTGCTGTCAAATTCATTTATTCATTTATTTATCTATTTATTTATATATTTTTTGATCATTCCTGTAGCGTGTGGAAGTTCCTGCTCTAAGGACTGAATCTGAACCACAGCAGCAACCCGAGCCACTGCAGTGATGAGGCCAGATCCTTTACCTGCTGAACCACAAGGGAACTCCTCAAATTTATTTTTTAAACATGGATATCATCGGTCTGTGACCATAATCAGAAACTGATAATCTCTCCCCAAAAGCCAAAGTCTGCCTGCAATGTCCTTTTCTGACACTTACTCATTTTAATATATATCTTAGATCAATTATTATATTCTGTACTAGGTAGATATTTTGTCTAATCTTGATTTTATGGCTTTATCTATGGTGTTTCCACAGTGGATGATTTCTTGTATCCTTCCTAACACACAAGAGGAACTCCTTGGATCCTTTAACAGTTTGTTTTATTTCCCTTAGTCTGTGTAAGTCATCACTCACCATACAAAATGAAAATATGGCTATGTTATTCTATGGTAGATCATTTGGCCTTTTGCATATAATGTGTTGAATATTTAATTATCTTTTATACACATGTATTTCCTATCTTCCTAGCTAATTTATAATGTGCTTATTCCAGGGATTTTGTCTTATCTCTTCTTGCAGCTGCCACAATAACTACTCCAAGCCATTTCAGGCACTCAATAAAGAGTTGATTGGTTGCATATAAACAAAATAAACTCTTTATGAAATATATTTATTTGATAGGCTATATATGCGTGCTTTTAAAGATCATTAACAAGAATATGCATGGTGATGATTCTTCACCAATAGTTTATAACTATTTTAAGTACTCAGTAAACTAAAAACAAATAAAAATCTGTTTATCACTTTCAGTTACTTTGGCAGTTGACCAAAACCCAAAACAGATTATAGACAAACATAACCAAACATTGTTCCAGTGTCTGGTCTTTTAATCCCAGGCATGGACTTCAGTAAGCTGTATCCATCCCTCTCATTCTTCTAAATGGGACAGTTATCAAAGGTTTTCCTACTTGATTGTGTCCATGGAAGGTAAACTTGTTTACTGAGGGACAAAAAATGACAAATTGAAAAGTCTGTCTTATATGAGAGTTGAGCAGGAGTGGCCTGGTGAGGGGGGAGTTACATTATATATTTACTAGATCCAATATCTTTTTTTCAGATTGCTTTAATAAGCAAAACAAGGTTGCATAGCACATGTGAACAGCTAAATTTCTCTTTTAGTGTGTAAACTCTGGAAACCAAGAGATGTGCTTTATTCATTTCTGAATAATCCTCAGTGCCTATGAGTTTTGTGTATATAATTTGATTGCAAAATTTATTCATTCATTCTTCTTCTCAGTGCAAAAGAAGAGTGTCTTGCCCTCTCCCTATCCAATAATAAGTGGATTGCTTATATGTTAAGTCATTAGCTGGCACTGGGTAACATTCAGGGTTATACAAATAGAGAAACATATACAAGGAAGAGGGGAGAGACCCCCCCCCACTCCAACACACATACACACTTTCCTCCCTTTGCCTCTCTCCCCACACATTAATTTATTAGACAGAATGTAGAAAAAGACTAAAGAAAGTAGTTCTCCATGGTGCTGGGATTGTGTCTCTGCTAATGAATTGTTCATACAATTCCAAATATGAAGGAGAAAAGAAAATTTCCAGGACCATCCCTCTAGATCAGTGGCTCTCCATCAAGGGTGATTTTGCCCAGGAGGGAATATTTGGCAATGTCTAGAGACATTTTTTTTTGATATTCACAACAGTGTGTGTGTGTGTGTTTAAGAACATTCTTGGCATAGAGTGAGTGGTGACTGTGGATGCTGCCAAACATCTTATAAAACCCAAGGTAAATCCCACAACAAGGAATTTTCCAGCCCGAAATATAAATAGGGCCAAAATTGAGAAACTCAGCTTTAGGTCTAATTCAGTGGGTAAACCAGAACCTTGCATTTTGCATTTTTAACATGTACTCTATATGATCTGATATAGATGATTCACGGACTCTCAAAATACAGACTTATTCTTTGAATAATTATTTTAGTTTTCTATGATTCAATCTCATGAGAAAATTATTAGGTATACAGAACATTCAATTAAAACATAAAACATTCAGTACTTTGTACCAATCTGTATGATTCCTGTTGACATGAAATTCTTAAAATGAGCTTCAAGGAGCACCAGCATGACTTCTTATTACTGGCAGGAAGCAAGCCAGGGTTAATACCCCCACTGTCTAGTCAAGTCTGACAGGCTTGTCAGCTCCATTGTCAAGTCATGCGCCTACACAATTATAGCATGTAGTCTGCTCTGGTGCCCCACAAAAGAAAGGTATTGTAGCAGATAACTGCTTCCAGGATCCCTGCTGTCAGAGAAAATAAGCAAGTTATAACTTCTCCATCATCCTGCTACAGAGCATTTCAGCAGGACCTATTGCTGTTTCACTCAGGTTCTACGTGTTGTTTCTCTCTGATAAATGGTCCAGCTAACATTTGATCTTATCTCAGGTCCTGTCATACTGATTCCTGAATGAAGTTATTGTTGGGAAGTAAGCCTTTCTCTCCCCATGATAAAATTTAAAACTACTAATGAGATGCTAACAGCTTCTAAGTCACTATTTGGAGGGGAATACCATTTCTTATTGTTCAGTACAGAGTTTCAGCCACTGAAGAGGATACATTTAGCTGGGCATTCAGCAGGCTCTTGGTCTTTTTCTCCTCTGATGTCACACTCCCAACCATGCTCCCTCCACCTGTTGCTCTGCTTACCATTTACAACCGCAACCACCTTCATGGACCCAAGCAAGGAAACGCTATCTCTCCATCCTTATTTCTGATGTCAGATTACCTGATAAAGTTGTTTCCATCTCCATTGCATTATCCATTTTCCTTCTCTACTCAACATCTCTGCTTTAGTTTAACTCTTGAAAAATCTTTGCTTCCAAAACTATAACTGCCTTCCATTTAGTCTCCCTCCTACTTTTGTCTCTTGACACTCTTCTAATATACCTTCTATAGTACTTTTGGTTTTTTTGGGGAAACAACTACTATATGTCATCCTGCAAATACCAAGTTAAAATGATTCCCTATTACCAGTGAAGGGAAATCTAAATTCCTCAGACAAACAAGCACAGCACCTTATAGTTTTGGCCCTATCTCCCCGAGCTCTGCCATAAATAATTGCCTCTTTAGTATTCTAATAAATTGCACAACTTAGTTGAATATGGCATATTCTTTATCATCCCTGCTTTTTCTTATGTTCCTTCTTTTATATGAAATGTATGCTTTTTGCTTCTTTTCCAGTAGACAAACTCTTACTAACACTGAGAGATAAGTCTCAAATTATAACATATATAACAAGTCTTTCTTGACCTCTCTAGATGAGATATAACAGATCAGTTTCCCCAGGAAGCAGATTCTAAAACAGAGATTTACCTGCAAGAAGTTTATCGGGGCATCTAAATATCTGTGGGAATAGGAGCACGGAGAGGTAGCAGGATTATCCAGAGAGAGCAGTTGAACACTGATGTAGTCGTAAAGAAAGCCTCAGCTAATTTCATGAAGGGGTCATAGCTAGCATGACTCTTGAGCATTGTCCTGAATTCAGACAAAGGAGCTTGGCCTTTATATCCCAATGTTGGCAAGTCGCTGTATTCAGATTGCCCTGGGAAGAGGTATGACCTGAGGCAAAGCCCAGAGTCCATCCTAGAGAGGGACTGCTAAGAGCCATGGATAACTTATCCTTCATCAGCTAGGGGAATGAGTACTGAAGGCTTTAAAGAGGGGCTGAGGAGTTGTGAATGCAGACTCACATGGTATCCACTACACCAGGGTCTCCATACCTTCTGCTCATACTTTATTTTAGAACTTGGCATTTTGCACACCATTTGTTTACATCTTTTGTACACTAAATCAGACTAATGTTTTTTAAGGTGTGGATTTGGGAGACAGGTTCACGGACAGAGGAAGTTGGGATAAGCATTCCAGTGACAGAAGCAGTTTGTACTAGCTCTTCCTTTATTTGGGATAAAAATGTAGCTACCTTTATGTAAATAAATATAAAGCATTGATCTGCATATTCAGTTCTTAATTTTAAATGAGATAGGCTTCTATTTTCAGTAATTGAAATTCCACAAAGCTTTAAATAGGAAATATTTATTCTTTTCATTAATAAAGGATTTAGCTTTTCTATAACATCAATAGCATATCACTGTGCATTTATGAGAAAGATAAACCTTGTCATATAAAAATATGGACAAAATGAATGGAACATAATATTACTTCAAAATTGTTTATTTCCAAAAAACTTACCACTGTTCAGTTGCAAGGACGACAAGTTTAATATTCCTTTAGTGCCTGCCAACATATTTAGATTCTTACCAATGTGTAAAAGAAAACATTATTACAAGATCAAAGATATATATTGAAATGAGAAAACTATGACCTTTTAATGTAGCTCATTTAGTTTTGATCATTACATGCTAAAATATAATTCATTCATCATTATGAATGAAACCATTCAGAAAATGTAATATGGATAGTTTTTATAACAACGTATTTAGCATAGCTTGCAATTACTCATTTACTGTTTATACTGTTCATCATTAGTCAGTTCATGTCAACATTAAAATTTCATTTTAAACATCGCCTGGCATCTCTTTTATTTAACTTGCAACTTGAAACTAAAATTCTAGATATTTTGTTCCTAATTATTACTTGTTTTATTCTTTTGAATGCAAGAATATAATAGGAAAATAAACATTTTTCCCCTTACTTATTGTTAAAGTCATATTGAATCATCATAGATACCAGACACTACTCTTTATATAAATTACTCAGAGTTAGGCAAAATGATAATGTAGCTATGAGTTAACATTTCTGAGCCTGAAGATCAAAAATAATATTACAAACCAAGTAACACCTGGGACCATCAAAAGCAAGAAGAGGCATAGAAATATTCTCATTTAGAACCTTCAGAGATAACTTGTTCCTGATCACATTTTGACATCTTGATTTTGGACTTTTGGTCTTCAGAACTGTGAGAAAGTGTTTCTTTTGTTTTAAACCTTAGAAAACAAATATAGATTTTTGGTGCCCTCTTGAATTGCTATTTGAAAAAAAATTAATTTTCATGTATACAACCTCTCCATCTATGGTATTATACGTGTTTAAAGCTTAGAGACTAACCAAACCAATGTTGATGACATTGGGGTTGCTAGATCCCAGAAAGCCGGCGTGCACTGGTTGGGCTCCCTCTAGCACCCGTAAGAACTGGAGCAGGTTGGCACAGGAAGAAACAGAGTTCGGGCTGTGTGTAAATTTCTACACCCCACCCACCCACAAACTGTGACTCCACATCTTTCTCACTCAACAGAAAGAAGGTTTCCACATCTTACTTAAGAATACTTAGTTTATTGTATTATTTCAGAAATGAGGACATTAAACCTCAAAGCTAAGACTTATCCACAATGACACAGTGAGCTAATTTTGGACTCAGATTCTCTCTTACTTACTATTCTTTACTTCCTGTTAGATAGGAAGACCCATGGACCTGAAACTCAGTCAAATGTAATCATTTGTATTAGGAAGACAATATTTATAAAAGCATATTTACTTTTGTGTTAAAACACTTCTGATTTCCAAACCTTCTGATGCTAATTGTATAGGACATTATTCAGATTAAGCAAACATATGTAAATAACCTTTTATGCATGTTAAATTTTCCCTTCACTATCATGCTTATTATCATCAGAACTTCAGATATGTTATGTCATTTGTCAAAGGTAAATAGCACTTGTTTTCTAGTTACTAGTTGATTTTTCACTGGAACAGTAGTAAAAGGTAGTATATAGGGTGACTATAATTTTAAGAGAGAAACAAGGCACTATTTATAAACATACAAGATAACAGGCATAAACCAGGACTATCCAGGCACAAAAGGACATAAGGTATGCATAAGAAGGGTCTGGGGGGTCACCAATACATTCTTTTAGGCTGAATTTTGAAAATTGTGATTAAACATCCTGACTTCCCAGTATGTAATATAGTTACTTTTTAAGAAAAAGGTATCTTTCTAAGAAGTCCATCATAGCAGTCAAAGTCAGAATTGGGAGATAGTGTATTCCAAGATATATATATAGGTTAAAAATTTGTAAGAATATCTTGAGTGCTCCCTGAGAAATCTGACTAGTGGGAATCACCCATACTCTTTTTAGGTACACTCAAGCTGTGGTCTTCTCTTAACAGCTCTGCATTTTGCGAAGCTCTCTCCACAGCTGGACTCATTGTCCTTAATGCTTCTTAAATCCTTTATTCACACCTCTTTTAGAACACTTAATTTATTATGTTGTAACTTTTCATGAACGTGTTCCCCTCCCTGGGAAAAATGTGTATCTTATTACCCCTTGTGACATACTTGGTACAGAGTGACAATTGCTCACCCTGGGCAAACTGGATGGGGAGATATTACTGTGAACAGCAGATGAGCACCAAAGAAAGTGGTCTTATCTTTCTTAATCCCAATAAAACTACCCATCAGAGCCAAGAGCAGAGAAAAAAAAAAGGCCACATTAGTAATTTGAAAGTGTTTATACATAATTTGACATACTTGATTGTAGTAATGTATCAGTAAACATGCAGACAACATATACAACCATAGTTTTAATATGTGCAAGGACTCTTTTCAGAGACTTTGACACCACTAGTACATTAAGAAGCAAAATGATCTTAACATGATCTTATTGTTCCATAGTCTTCATTAGCAAAACTGTCCTGTTCCAGAAGATGCTTCCTGTTCCAGGAAGATAAAAGTAGCAACAACTGCATTGTTACAGGAATTCCCAAGCCCCATTACAGCAGAAAGCACCAATGGTGCACTGCATATGACTCCTTGACTCTCCTAAACATGCTCTCCTTGCTGTTTTCACTAATCCCAAACTTTCATGAATCTTAGCCAATTCTCATCAAGACCTGCATTTCAGGAGTTCCCATCATGACTCAGAGGAAACAAATCTGACTAGTATCCATGAGGATGCAGGATCGATCCCTGGCCTCGCTCAGTAGGTTAGGATCCAACATTGCTGTGAGCTGTGGTGTAGGCCACAGACGTGGCTCTGGTCTGGTGTTGCTTTGACTGTGGTGTAGGCTGGTGGCTACAGCTCTGATTTGACCCCTAGCCTGGGAACTTTTATATGCCACAGGGGTAGCCCTAAAAAAAGACCAAAAAAAAAGACCTGCATTTCATTAAAAATCTGCTTTTAGTCAGACTTGAAAAATTTAATGAATTCCACCCTGTTTTGTTCCACTACAACACACTATCAGACACTATAGAGGTTTTATTTTTCTGGATAATCCATAAACTCAGTTTTGTCATATGAGTGGATTTTGATGGAAGCTTTATCATAGGAAGAAAGAAATGCAAATGTAGATTTTGGAGAGAGAATACCCAACTATAGATTCCTATTCCAAAGATTGCTGTAACTGATTTTTAATAAAGAGGATTATCCTCATGCAATGGAACAAGCTCGAATGGTTTACTAATATTATTTATGACGGAATCAAAGTTCCATATACTGTCAGTAAGCTAGAAAAATATGGCAAAAACAACAAAAATTTATACAGATAAATATAAATTCTGATGTTCAAGTCTGAAAAATAAATTTTGTTAAATGCCTGCTAGCATCTAAACCTGACTCATAGTAAATCAGTCAGTCTTGTAATACAGGGAACCCTCAAATACACTAGATATTTAAGCAGAATTTCGATGACCCTCTTTCTGGAATATTCTGTGTGACAGTTTAAATATAATGTGAGAGGTTCTTTCCAACTACTAAATTCTTACTACTGATATAACTGCGATTTGAAAGAGCCAAGGCTTGCATTCAAATTTTAGTAATGTGGCATTTAGTCACCTTAATTGACCTATTTACTGGTACATATTTTTGGATGTTGTTGTGAGGGTTTGGGCAAAGCCTTTGTACCTGCTTATGTGCATGTTCACATAACTTTGGCTATGCCTAGATGTCTAAAAATGATGAGACCTGCAAAGAGAATGTATCATAGAGCTAGGACTCTGCATCAAAGCTGGCAGAGAAAAGAAAACATTTTTTTAAAATTCTCTAATGTGTCTGGGTTTACTTATTGTCCCTCCCTAGCCTTTACATTAGAATTGGACTGTCTAAGTGAATATAGGCGTTCAACCATTGGAAGTATGGTTGATGTAATGTGTACCTGCCGTGAGTAAACCTGTCTCTGAGGGTACACTTGATCTTGAGGAACCACCTTCTTCTGAGCAGCAATTGCCATAGTAACAGTGTTAGAAGTGTCAGTGACTATAAAGGGTGACACAAACAAGGGATCCTGACAATGCCCTGGAGCAGGGGACGCTAGGATTCCAGCACATAGAATCTCAACTCTTCATGCAACAATGGGTGTCAAAGTAAGTTATCAGTGGACTTAGAGGGCCTTAAGACATAATGGCCAGAGAAGGGGTTGTTTCACTATAAGACAGCACCACTTTGGGGCTAAAATGTCTTTATTCCTCAGCCACTAGAATCCTGAGCATTTGCCATGAAGCACTGAATGAGCATTTTTTCTTTTTTCCTTTACTTGAAACCAGTAAAAAATTGTCCTAAAGGAAATATTTGGTGAACACACTAGGCTAAAACAAAGAAATCCTTTCAAAAAGCAAATGTTTGGTGATACAGTTTTTATTTGTATTTTTTATTTAAATAAGTTATTATCATCAATATTTTTATTTTTATTGACATATAGTACTATAAATTTAAGACCTGAGTAGACTCAGGTGAGTGGTTACCACCATCGGGATGGGAGATATTTTCCACCTCTACCCCTTTGAGTTCTTGTGGCTGGATTAAACATTGACACAGACATATTAACAGGAGAAGATAAACAATTTTTAATTTGTGCACATAAAGGTCATTTGTATCATATTTTAGATTCTACATATAAATGATATGGTATTTGTAGATTTGGAGTTCTTAACGAATGGAGACTAGACAGAGTTTGGTCTTGGGGTACTAAATTAAATAAGTAATAATATTTATATATAAGACTTTTTGGCCCTGAATTCCCTCTCTATAGGGATAAGGGTGTCCTTCCACCTCCAGATGCACCTTTCACATGTGAGATTTATTTCCTGCTTTTGAGAGCAGAGAGAAGGATCAGCATTTCACTCTTGTGTTGGCTGCTTCTCAAGTAACGTCCATTCAAAATAATCAGTATGTCATTGTGACATATTTTGAGGTGGACTGCCCTGAGCCCCAATACCACAATTAGGATCCTGAATAGTCCATCTTTCTCAGAACCCATTCAAGCTTCCCCTCTTGTGGTGAATTATTTTCTCATCCCTAACCTGTGATTTTCACTTATCTTTTCTTCATTACTATAGTTTTACCTTTCCAGAAGTTTGAAGAGATGGAATCACAGTTTGTAGTATTTTGAGACTGACTTCTTTCACTCAGCTTAATGCCTTAAAGATACATCCATGTTATTGTGAGTGTCAGTTTTCACTTCATTTTCATTGCTAGGTATTATTCTATTTTAAAAATACACTGTATTTTATTTATTCATTCACCTATTAAAGGTCAGTTGGGTTATCTGGTTTGGGTTATTATAAATAATGCTGCTATAAACATTTTATAGAAGTTTTATATAAATATAAGTTTCCATTTTCTAGGGCCTATATTTAGGAATAAAATTGCTAGATCATATAGTAAGTGTCTTCAACTTTAAATAAAATATGCATGTATATAATATTAATTATATATTATATAGTTATGTACATCATTATAGCATATATATTTTGCACATATAATTACATAACATGTATAATAGCTGTATTTTTAAATAAAATTTATATGTTAAGATACATATCTTTATAAGAAATGTACCATTTTGCATTTCTGTCAGAAGTGTATGAGAACTCCAGGTGTCCTGTGCTAGTGTCAGCACTTGAAATTGCTGAATTTTTCTCTTCTGTTTCAGAAAGATATATAGGGGAGGCTCATGGTAGTTTTAGTTTGCATGCTTCTAATGGCTAATGGTACTGAGCATTATTTAATATGCTTATTTGCCACCTGTGTGTTGCTTTTTGTAAAATGTTTGTTCAAATCTCTTGTTTAATTGCATTTTTTGTTTGTAGTTGAGTTATGAGAATTTTTTTATAAATTCTGTATAAAAGTCCTTTGTAAATACATGATTTTCAAATATCTTTTCTCATTCTGTAGCTTGTCTTTTAATTTTCTTAGAAACTTTCTCATAGCAAACATTTGTTTCTCTTAATTTTGATAGAGTCTAATTTATCAGCTTTTTCTTTTATAGGTAATGTTTTTGGTTTTGGTTTTTGTTATATGTAAGAACTATTTGCCAAAGCTTAGGTCACACAGATTTTTTTCTTTCCTATGATTTTCTTCTAACATTTATCCTTTTGTGTAGAGCTGTGATATATTTTGTGTTTGTTTGTTTGTTTTGCATTTTAGGGCCGCACCTGTGGCATATGGAAGTTCCCAGGCTAGGGGTTGAATCAGGGCTGCAGCCACAGCATCCTAGGATCCAAGACACATCTGTAACCTACACCACAGCTCATGGCAATGACGGATCCTTAACCCACAAACAAGGCTAGGGATTGAACATGTATCCTCATGGATACTAGGCAGGTGATAACCTGCTGAGCTACAGTGGGAATTCCCTCTATGATCTGTTTTGAGTTCACTTTCCTTTGAAGTGTGAAGTTTAGGTTGAGGTTTTCTACTATTACTACTACTGCTTCTTCTTTTTCTTAATTTAAAAAGCAATTTTTTTTTAGTATATGGATGTCCAATTATTACAGAACCATTTGTTGGAAAAAAACAAAAAACAAACAAAAAAACACTTTCTCTCTTGAATTACCTTGAAGTCTTTATCAAATATCAATCAATTATATCTGAGTGCATCAGTTTCTGAACTCTGTTCTGTTCCACTGATCTATGTTCCTTTCTTTTTTTCCAGTGTTTCTACCTTGACTACTGAAGCTTTATAATAAATGTTAAGGTAATCTGAGTCTTCCAGTGTTATTCTTTTCAATACTATTTGTGTTTTACTTCCATTCCTGTTTCCATAAACTTTAGAATCTGATTGACTAACTATCCGAAAAATATACTCCAGGGATTATTTTTAAGAATTACATTAAGTCTATAGATCAGTTTGGGGAGAATTAATATGGTAACTATATTGTGCTTTTCAATTCAGGGAACACAACATGTCTTTTCCCTTATTTAGGTCTCCACTTTCATCTATTAGTATTTTATAGTTTTTAGCAAATAAATCCTGAACATGTTTGGTTAGAATACTAGTTGCATTTCTGTTTTGGTATATATGCAAACATGGTAAACTCAGTTATTTCTTCTGGGATAATTTTTCAAAATTCCTTGGAATTTTTTGCACAGGCAATCATAACATCTGTGAATAAAGGCAATTATTCATGTTAAAAAATATTAACATATTTCATGTTTTCCAATATGTATGTCTTTTATTTCTTTTTCTTCTCTTACTTCACTGGCTAGTCCTTCTAGCACAGTATCAAATCAAAGTGATGGGAATGGATATTCTTTTATTATCAATTTTAATATAAATATATTCAGTCTTTCACTATTAAGTACATAGATTAAAAGTATTTTCTTTTGAGATACTTTATAAGGGAAGTTTCCCATAAATCCTAGTTTATTGATAATTTCTATAATGAAATGATATTCTTTACTTCCTCTTGCATTGATAAGAATACTTTTAGCCAGAACTGTGTACTCAGGAAAGAGGGCACATTGGGAATGGAGCAAATAGCTGACTTTATTGTGATACTGTGTAGTACAAAGTCAGAATTGTGATCTTTAAGATGTTAAAATTAGGTAACATTGCTTTGAATTCCAAACTAGCTGAACTATTTATAACAGCCTCTCTATGAAATTTATTGGATAATACCTACAGACTGAGTAGCTACTAGAAAAAATATTCCATAAAAAGACTTCACATCAGTACTTGCTTTATAACAGTTACATCATTAACATATATAAGGAGCAGAATACCAACTAAATGGGGGATCAGAAACTTTATATAGCTAGTTCATTCATAATCTATGTCCTATATTCTTCAAAAAATATTTTAATTTGCTATAGTAAAAATATGTAAGCATAAAATAGCCTGAAATATTAATTAAATAATCCCATTATTTTTCAGTTAATGCCTTATTGACTGCTAATTATTAAAGATTACATTTCTCTAAGTATTTGAGGCTGACTGAACTCAGTTGTATCTTTGATCTTACCTTATACTTCTTTGGAAGAATTGTTTGTGTTGTTTTCTGTTCATCAGTGTGTGATATAAGGTTTACATGAATAATTGTATCACATAGTGCATAGAAAGACAGATTGCATTGGCCACTACCTTGTTTCTGAGTGTAATTTAAGGTGTCAATGTTGCTTAAAAAACCTCTAAGTTTTTGCAATTCTCTCTATATTATAAATCATTGTTCCTGACTGCAACTTCAAAATAAGGGAGATTAGCCAATATACACCAAGTGATAGTGTCTGAAATCTACCTTTGGGAAGTCAGAGGTTAGTCTTTTATTGGTATGATATCATCTAAGGAAGGTCTTGTCTGTCTTTGCCTGGAAAACTAATATTTGGTCTCTCAGTAGTTGGTGTGAGGCCTACAGTTTTCAGATTTTCTGGTGGCATCTTAAAATTTTATAGCTTACTTTGTAAAACATGCATTATAAATTGCAATGTCATGAGAAATCTCTTTTTAATGCCTTTATTAGCTATTTCTCCCCGAAGCAGTTCTCAGAAGAGCACATTTTAAAAATTAAACAAATCACAAGAGAATTTAAGAAAATGTATGGCTTGGCATAATTACAAATTTAGAGAAAGACTATTCATATACTAATTTTCTTACCAGTGAAATTTATTCAGTGGGTATTGTTGTGATATTTTGTATTCTTGGACTGCACATCTCTGGCCAAATCTTTGTATTCAGTTTACTTCTCTTAATTACATCTGTAACAGTTTATTAACATACAGATATTTTACTCATGCAAATTTAGAATAAAGTCATTCAGTATATGCGAAAAAATTTTAAATCCATCTCGTTCTTCTGTTGGAAGATTTATAATAAAATATCAATTAATGTTGCTTCGATTTTGTGCCTCGAAAAATAAATCACCTGGTTTTCTTATCTCTTATGTTTATGATGTGGGAAGGAGTCATACAAACACACATACCCAAGAATGCAGGTGTCTTAAGTTCTATAGGTTTTTGTGTGACTATTTGATACAGTGAGAAAAAGATATGCTCTGGAATCTAATAGAACCGCATTTAAAACTTGTTTTGCCAGTAGGTTTAGTATGCTAGAAAAAATATTTAATTCTTTTAGCCTTTGCTTCTGTAGTATAAAATAAGGAGGATAGCATTTACATTTTTAGAAATATTAAACAAAATTAATTAATTAAACCAGACTCAGCCTGTTAAGAGTCAGCCTTTAAGACCTCTGTTATTAATTTGCAGCAGCTTACTGCTAGCTAAGGACACAAATGAAGTTGTCCTTTCACTTTAGGTATGGTGTCTTTTGCAACATAAATGTTTTTAATTTTGGTTAGATGCAGCATATCAATCTTTCCTTTGATTCCTTGTGCTCAGAAACCATTGCCTAATTCATTTACTCCTGTGTTTTTGAGTAAATTTTTTTTATAGTTTTAGCTCTTGCATTTAGCTGTAATGCATATTGAGTTAATTTTTGTGCATAGTTCAAAAAATTGTCCAGAAATTCTTTTTTTTTCTGGTATGTGAATACTCATTTGCCCTAGAACCATTTTTTTTGAGAAAACTGTTTTTCCCCCATTTAATTATCTTGGCCCATTTTTTGAAAATCAATTGATCATAAATTCAGAGTGTATTTCTAGACTTTCAATTCTAGTCCATGGATCCTATCCTATCCTTATGTCAATAATACACTGTGTTTATTACTGTGCCTTGCAACAGATTTTGAAATCAGGCAATACTGAGTACACTCACTCTGTTCTTTTTAAAAAAAAATGTATTGGAGTATAGATGACTGACAGTGTTGTATTAGTTTAGGTGCACAGCAAATGAATCATATCTATCTATCTACCCATCTATTTATACATATATATGTATATATCCACTATTTTTCAGATTATTTTCCAATACAGGTTATTATAGAATATTGAGTAGATTTCCCTGTGCTATATACAATAAGGCCATGTTAGTTACCTATTTTATGTATAATCCCAAGGAAGAACATACCAAAACACATATTAATCAAACGGACAAAAATTAAAGACTAAGAAAAAATGTTAAAAGCAACAAGGAAAAAGTAACAGATAACATACAAGTGAATCCCCATAAGTTATCAACTGATTTTTTAGCAGAAGCTCTGTCCAGGAGGGAGTGGTACAATATATTTAGAGTGATGAAAGAGAAGAACCTACAATAAAGAATACTCTACCCAGCAAGGTTCTACTTCGCATTAGATAGGGAAATCAAAAGCTTTACAGACAAGCAGAGGCGAAGAAAATTCACACCCACCAAACCAGCTTTACAACATATGCTAAAGGAACTTCTCTAGGCATAAAAGAAAAGGCCACAACTAAAAACAAGAAAATTATTAATGAGAAAGCTTCCTGGTAAAGGTAAACATAAAGGTAGGAAATTACGTACTGACAAATATGCTATCAAACCAGCAAACAGAAAGAGTACAAATGCAGGATATTAAAAATGTATTTGAAATTGAGACCAGCAACTTAAAACAACAATCATATATTATAGGTACAACCTCCCAAGACTGAACCAGGAAGAAATAGAAAATATGAAAATACCAATCATAAGTAACAAAATTAAAAATATGATTTAAAAACTTTCAGAAAACAGAGTTCCCGTTGTGGCTCAGAGTGTCCGTGAGAATGAGGGTTCCATCCCTGGCCTCGCTCGGTGGATGAAGGATCCAGTGTTGCCACAAGCTGTGGTGTAAGTTGCAGATGTGGCTTGGATCTTGGCGTAGGCTGGCAGCTTCAGCTGCAACTGGACCCCTAGCATGGGAACTTCTGTAAGCTGCAGGTGTGCCCCTAAAAAAACAAACAAACAAACAAAAATAACCCACAAAACAGTTTCAGAAAACAGAAGTCCAGGAACACATGGCTTCAGAGGCTAATTCTGTTAAACATGTATAGAAGAGTTTAACACCTATCCTTCTGTTCTTCTTTTTTGAGATTGTTTTATTTTGGCTCTTCTGAGTCCTTTGCATTCCCTTATGAATTTTAGCATCAGATTATCAATTTCTTCAGAAAATAGATGAAAAAGCCATCTGGCATTTTGATAGGAGTTGTGTTGCATCTGTAGGTTTATTGATATGAGATATATTAGTAACTTAACAATTCAGTTAACTAACATGACTGTAATACTCATGATCATAAGGCATCTTTATATTTATTTGTATCTTTTAAAATTTATTTCAATGATGTTTTATAATTTTCAATGTCCAACTTTTGCACTTTAAAAATATAGTCCTAGGAATTCCTGTCATGGCATAGCAGTTAACAAAGCTGACTAGTATCCATGAGAATGCACGTCTGATCCCTGGCCTAGCTTAGTGGGTTAAGGATCTGGTGTTGTGGTGAACTGTGGTGTAGATCACAAACGTGGCTTGGATCCCACATTGCTGTGGCTCTGGTGTAGGCCAGTGGCTACAGCTCTGGTTGGACCCCTAGCCCGGGAACTTCCATATGCTGTGGGTGCGGCCCTAAGAAAACAATGTAGTCCTAACTATTTTATTATTTTCAATGCTATTATAAATGGAATTATTTTCATTACTGGTGTATAGAAATATAACATTTCTGCATGTTAACCTTGTCTCTTGAAACCATGCTAAATTTGTTTATTAGTGCTAAGATCTTTTGGAAGATTTCTTGGGATTTTTTTATATACAAGATCATGTAACTTACAAATAGATACCTTAAAAATAGATACTTTCCAATCTAGATACCTCCTATTTCATTTTTTGCCTAATTATCCTAGCCAGAACCTCAAGTACAATACTGAACAGAAGTGGCAAGAGTAGACCTCATTTTCTTATTTTTAATCTTGGGCAAAATATTCCATGCTGTACCATTAAGAATGGTGTTGGCTGTAAGTTTTTGTAGATGCCTTTTATCAGATTGAGGAAGTTCCCTTCATTCATTCCTATTTTGTTCAATGTGTGTACCATAAAAGTTTCAGATATTTTCAAATGCTTTTTTTGCATCTTATCCAAATGATAATGTGATTTTTGTCTCTTATTACTGTAGTGCATTATATTAATTGATTTTTGCATGTAAATACAATTTTTATTTTTCTTTTCTTACTGGAATATTTCTAATTCTGGTTCCAGTTACTTTATTTACTCCATTAATTAAAATTCTATCTACCTTTTCAGGCACATCTCTAATTAAACTTCTGAGAATCTCTACCCCATAACAATTTAAATTGTCCAAGTGATTCTTTCATGATTTGTATTTTATATTATTCATTCTTGTACATATTACTTTTATATAACTTCATATTACATACATACACACACACACACACATATGTATATATATACTTGAAAAATGCTTCTCAGGGCAGAAAACGCCCCATGTTTATATTACACTGTAGTTTCCAGCATAAAAATACAAATGGAATATATACAAAAAAAGTTGTTCTATAAATGTTTGTGAAATTGCAAGGATTTTACAGTTTTGTTGAGGTCAATTTTCTTTTAACTATGGCATTGAAAGAGTTGATATAATCATATTATACTCAAAACGTATTAAATTTTATATAACCAGTTTTCCATTTTCATTGTCTTATCATTTCCTTAGGCTTTTCTTCTTATTGATCTAAGTTATGGCAGATATTTCAATATGTGGATGAATATTTCTAGAACATTTGAACAGAAAATCCATTTAAAAAAAAATGTATCCAAGTGAAAAATGCTCTTTTTTTTGGTTTGTTTTTGTTTTTGTCTTTTTTGGGGTTACACCCCCAACATATGGAGTTTCCCAGGCTAGGGGTCAAATCAGAGCTGTAGCTGCTGGCCTACACCACAGCCACAGTAATACCAGATCGGAGCTGCATCTGTGACCTACACCATGGCTCATGTCAACACCTAATCCTTAACCCACTGAGCAAGGCCAGGGATCAAACCTGTGTCCTCATGGATCCTAGTCAGATTTGTTTCCGCTGAGCCACCATGGGAACTCTGCATTTTCAGTTTTAACTAAAAAAATCGTTAAGTATTGAACAATGTTAACATGACATACATTCAATCTTCAGCTCTCAAACACTGAAGACAGTATTATAACATTAGATTTAGCAGATTAAAAATACACAAAAACAAAACATCTATCAAGCTCATGCACTCATTGTATATGCTGAAAATCTAATCCCCTTCTAACTTATTTTTTGAGAAACTGCCTGAAATCAGAAATTTCTTAGGATCAGTAAAAGATTTCTCAATTTGATTATTTTGAATTAAACTTACAAAATGACCAATGCCAGAGTGACAATCCGATCCTCTCTCTGTCTCCCTGAAAGCAGGAAGTAAATCTCCCATGTGAAAGGACGCCAGCCCCGTACCGGGAAGAAGATATTCTTATCACCAGTGGCTGTTAAGCCTGTGTAAACCTTGTTACTCCTTTACTGATTTACTGCCTAAGCCCAGACTTTGCTTAAATTCTTTACTAATTAAGCACCTAAACTTAAGTTTCTTTGTCCTGTTCAATTCCTTTCAAATGTATTGTTCATCCGAAAAGTATAAAACTGCCTGCTTTGGCCACTTCTTAGGTCCATTTCTATGAGACCACTGTGAGCACAAATTAAATTTGTGTCTTTTTTATCCTTTTAATCTTTCTTGTGCCAATTTTATTATTAGTACTGATGTAAGAACTTAAGAACTCAAGAGCAAAAGGGCAAATTTCTCCCTCCCTGACAATGGCCATTTCTACTGTGCTACTGTGGCCTGGCTGTGGCTCCAAGGATTAGCTCTCAGCACAGTGGCTTCTGCTTTTTGCATCACAGCAGGTGAAAACAAAAGAGATTCTGGGTCTGAGCCTTTTGTTATGGGAAGAATTACTTTATAAACAACCACATCATTTTTTTAAAGTCTCTGAATTACGATGTTTACAGTTACTTGATTAAGAGACATTTAATGAGAGCCCATTAGATATAAAGGAAGTTTGCTAGAGGTTTGGATAGTTTTGAGGGAAGCAGGTGAGAAAGAATAGAGTAGAATTAATTGCAATCGTTCGTTTTTCTTCTTTATGCTTATTAAAGATAAGTTTAAAAATAAACTCATACAGGAGTTCCCATTGTGGTACAGTGGAAACGACTCTGACAAGTGTCCATGATGATGCAGGTTTGATCCCTGGCCTTGCTCACTGGGTGGGGGATCCAGTGTTGCCATGAGCTGTGGTGTAGGTTTCAGACACTGCTCAGATCCCACGATGATGTGGATGTTGCGTAGGCTGGCAGCTACAGCTCCAATTTGACCTCTAGCCTGGGAACTTCCATATGCTGCAGGTGTGGCTGCCCCCACCCCCACCAAAAAATTCAAACAGATATAGTAATTTTTTTCCCCTATTTTCCCCCTATCAAGTTGTTTTAATTTTCTCATACTAGAAAACATGGACTGTATTGGACTGGAAGAAATGATTTCTACCAATTGACTATGAGACCTGGAAAAAATCTTTTTACCTCTTAAGACTCAATTCATTCATTTGTAAAATGAGAGTTTGACTAGAACCTTGAAGTCATTTCTCTGTCTCAAACTCTCTAATTCTGCCTTTACTATTTGTTCCCTTCTCCTGCCAATATGTCAGCTTAATCACTGCAATCATAACATTGGGAAATGGTCAATACTTATCCAAAGTGTGCTTGTTTTAGTGTTACTGAATAGAGCAGGTTACCTGGAACCTGAAGAAGTGGACAGGAACTAAAGGGAACTTCAACTACATGCTTTTTGCAAAGAAATCACATTTAAAGCAATTATCCGAACATAGAAAAATTCAGCTATGTGATTAACAATTAGCAAATGAATAACCCTTTTCAAATAGTTTGGATAGTCGATATAAACTTGCTGTATTGATAAGCTTTGACTGCTCATGTGCAAAGTTATGTATTTCCCAAACCATGTTTCAAAGAATACTGCTGTTCCTCAAGATATTTCTACATATTTTCTTTGGGGGTAAAGGAGAATTCTGTGGCAAAATAACCTTGGAAATTTTATACTCTTCCCTACCTTGAATATTTGCAACAATCCGTATTAACTAACTAAAGATTCTGAGAAAGGCTATAATAAAGCACACATTTTCAAACCCATAATACCACTGTAACTTTTTTTTCCATGGAGAATGTCCAGGTTTTTGGAATGCAGATTCACAAATGCTAGTTTTAAGAAATGTTTTCTTGTTAAATTCTCCAGAGACTTTGAAGATAGTTTAAAATAGTCAAGCTATATTGTTTTTGCGCTTTTTAACTTTGACATCTGTTTTATGTCATCTCATTATCTGTGGCTCAGTTTTTAAGAACACATTTGTTACAGTTTGCTGGTTATTTTCCCTTTCTTACTTTTTCCCCTCGGCTTTGTTATTGTTGTTAAGTCATATCCAACATTTCCTTTCTCATTATTTCCTTGAATTATTTCTGATAATTAGTTAACTTCCTATATTTTAGAAAAAAGTATGCTCTATAATCTTCACATTTAATTTCTTCTTTGGTGTTTAGCATTTAATGAGGGACGATTAGAGGTACTGGGTTGGCTCAGAGATGATGGAACAAAACTTTTTCTTCATACCCAGAAGTCATAGAGTTGGGTAAAATTTGCTAACCCTGCTGCACAATTTATAGAAGCAGGAAATGCAAAATCGCTGTGTAAAGAATTGCTATAGTGAAGGAGACTCATTTTGTCTGTATGCTCAAGATTCACCTTCTCTAGTAAGCTTCTCTTAGCACCTGACTTCAGCACATTCTGATTCCTTCTTAATTGTTCCTACAAAATAGATTCACGTTAACTTACTTTATTAACTGTTTTGTATGTCACATCAGAAGATTATAAACTCCCTACAGAGTTACTGAAAATATTTTTGCATGTTTGTTCATCCACAATATTATACTTTCCAAACATTTTAAAATGAATGTGAGTCTATCTGAAGGAATAAAAAGATTTGTCTTTAAGTCTGTATAGGACTTACTCATTGAAGATATGAGGTAACATTGAAATTCTAGGGGCAGGAAAAGCTAACCTCTACAGAAGTGAAGTCCTATAATGAATGTGAGAGAAAAGGATCAACATTTCTTGATAATAAGAATTATTCTGGAGTTCTCCTGTGGTGCAGGGGGTTAAAGATCTGGTATTTCACTTCAGCAGCTTGGGTTGCTGCTTGGGTGTGATTTTGATTCTTGGCCAGGGAACTTCTGTATGCCTCAGGCCTGGTCAAAAAAAAAAAAAAAAAGTATTAGAATCATTCTAAGTTATTTATATTAATCATGTCTCAAGAACTCTGCTTCATAACAACGAGGCAACATCAGGCCTGTTGTCTGAGTGGTAAAAAGACTTGCTTATGGGAACTCAGAAAAGCCTCATTGTAGAGCCCCACCTGATTCCAAAGGCCTTGGCCTATCACTGTCTTTTCATGACTGAAAGTCTGGGTTCTCTGGGTCAGATAGCATTGCCTTCTGCATATGGTGGGGTTTACAGGTCTATCATTTGTGGAGAGATGTTGGGAAACACAATTTTCTGGTAAGAATTGTAGCTAGAAGTAGTCAACAAAAAATAAATAATTTCTGGTTATTATTTTTTCCCTATAAAATGGCTTCATTTAAGCTGACTACATATTAATGTATGAATTATGTGAATTTTTTAACAAATAAAAATTTGATTAAATGTTATGAAATGGCCAGAGAAAACTCATACTGACAACCTTTTTCTTTTTTTAATTTATTTTTTAAATTGTTATTTCCATAGTATATTTTTTTTCTACTGTACAGCATGTTGACCCAGTTACACATACATGTATATATTCTTTTTCTCCCATGATCATGCTCAATCATAAGTGATTAGACATAGTTCCCAGGGCTACACAGCAGGATCTCATTGCTAATCCATTCCAAAGGCAATAGTTTGCATACATTAACCCCAAGCTCCCAATCCATCCCACTCCCTCCCCCTCCCCCTTGGCAACCACAAGTCTATTCTCCAACTCCATGATTTTCCTCTCTTCAGAAAGTTTCATTTGTACCCTATATTACTGATGTCATATGGTGTTTGTCTTTCTCTAACTTACTTCACTCAGTGTAAGAATCTATAGTTCTATCCATATTGCTGCAAATGGCATTATTTTGTTCTTTTTTATGGCTGAGTAGTATTCCATTGTGTATATATACCACATCTTCCTAATCCAATCATCTGTTGATGGACATTTGGGTTTTTTCCATGTCTTGGCTATCATGAATAGTGTTGCAATGAACATGTGAGTGCATGTGTCTTTTTCAAGGAAAGTTTTGTCCAGATACATGCCCAAGAGTGGGATTACTGGGTCATATGCCACAGTAATCAATACAGTGTGGTACTGTTACCAAAATAGAGATACAGACCAATGGAACAGAATAGAGAACCCAGAAATAAACCCAGACACCTATGTTTAATTAATCTTTGATAAAGGCAGCAAGAACATAAAATGGGAAAAAGACAGTCTTTTCAGCAAGTATTGCTGGGAAACCTGGAGAGCTGCATGCAAATCAATGAAACTAGAACATACCTCACACCATGCACAAAAAGAAACTCAAAATGCCCTGAAGACTTAAATTAAGACAAGACACCATCAAACTCCTAGAAGAGAACATAGGCAAAACATTCTCTGACATTAGCCTTACAAATGTTTCTCAGGTCAGTCTCCTAAAGCAACAGAAATACAAGCAAAAATAAACCAATGGAACCTAATCAAACTGAAAAGCTTTGGCACAGCAAAGGAAACCAAAAAGAAGACAAAAAGACAACTTACAGAATGGGAGAAAACAGTTTCAAATGATGCAACTGACAAGGGCTTAATCTCTAAAGTATATAAGCAACTTATACAACTCAACAGCAAAAAAAACCAATAACCCAGTGGAGAAATGGGCCAAAGACCAATAGACATTTCTCCAAGTAAGAGGTACAGATGGCCAACAAGCACATGAAAAAATGCTCAACATCCCCGATTATTAGAGAAATGCAAATCAAAACTGCCATGAGATACCACTTCACACCAGTCAAATGGCCATCATTAATAAGTCCACAAATAACAAGTGCTAGAGGGGGTGTGATAAAATGGGAACCCTCCTGCACTGTTGGTGGGAATGTAAGCTGGTACAACCACTATGGGGAACAGTATGGAGGTACCTTAGAAATCTATACATAGAACTACCATATGACCCAGCAACTCCACTCTTGGGCATATACTTGGAGAAAACTTTCATCAAACTTTTTCTTGAAACAAATATATATTATAACTTATTGTGGTAAATATGTAAAGATAAGGGGAGGGCAAAGGAAAAAGGGGCAAAAATAAGATTGGATGCTTGCTCTGAATTCCATGCAGTCTAAACACCAAATATTAGAAAGTAAATTTTGGTAAATCTAAATGATTTTTCATCTGACAACTCCATTGCAAATCTGTTTTTGACTGCAACTTGCCTCTCTGTGTTCAGATGCTTTTACTTTTCTATTCAGTGTCTCATGATATAGTACCAGATTGACTGGATGAGTATACTGTCCCTTTGGGATTATTGTTGGAATCTTAGAAATCTTATAGTTACATTCTATTTCCAAAATTTTAGTACTTACTTAACCAACCAGGAGTTTGCTGCTTTATGTGGTGCAGTTTGGGGAAAGGAAACAATTTACTGGAGCTAATACAGATAGTTTCAAAGTTATATCATAGTTTCTGTTAATGGAGCATATAACCCTAGAGAAAAACATACTGTTAAAACAGTTTGGCCAGCCTGCAAGAGTGCAGTAATGAGTTCTGTGCTATAGTTATGGTTGTTTTTCTTTTCACTAAACCATGTAATTCTCCATCTCTTCCTTGCTTCCTTTAAACTAATTTTGCTAATTCCCACTGCTGCCAAAAACAGTTTCTCTTTTACCTTGGAAAACAAACAAAAAACAACATTCTGTGTTTTTTTATGTATAGTATGTTGTGAGCTGATTCATTTAACAATACTGACAAACATGTAGCCATGTCTCTTTATCATTTAAAGTATGTGATGATCATTTTAAGTGAACCTTGAAATAACATGAGTTTTTTAAATGTTATTATGAGGCTCATTGAAATCTGCTTTTTGAATTCAGACAGCTTCCACTTCTATTCATTATCTTTATCTCTTCTTTTCTCCTTTCCTTATCTTAGTCTTCTCTCACATCTGAGACTTTACCTAGTTTATACTTTTTCTATATTTTTACCAATTCTTTAACAAATAATGGAACATGTAGTGATTGGTCTCCATTTTAAAGTTTGCACGTTTGGGGGGTATGTGTAGGTAAAATATGAGATTTGATTATTTTGCTTTAAAGAAATTGAAATTCAGCCAGAACCATTGTACAATCATTATCTAAGTATTTTTTTTTACTAAGTTATGCTTAAAGAAGTTTACTGAGTTATGATTGACATTCAAAATGTTGTACATATTAAATGTATAATTTATACCATTTAATGAGTATACACTGGTGAAACCATTACCACAATATATGCCATAAATGTATTCCCCATCTCCAAGATTTCCTCTCACCCTCTTTATTTATGATGATGACAAGAATACCTAACATAAGATCTAACCTCTTATAGAATTTTTAAGTACAGTTGTCCCTTGATATCCTCTGGAGACTTGTTCCAGGACCAACCCCCACCCCAAAACTGGCAGATGGTCAGTCAAGTCTTTTTTTTTTTTTTATAAAATGGCATAGTACAACTGACCTTCTCTATCTGTGATTCCATATCTGCAGATTCAGCCAACCACGGGTCAAAATCCAAGGTTGGTTGATTCCACAGGTGCAGGATACATGGATTTGGAAGGCCAACTGTATACAGTACAGTGTTAAACTGTAGGCACTGTGCCATACAGTAGATCTCCAGAACTTGTTTGTGGTGTGTAACTAAAACTTTGTATCCTTAAAGCATCTCTATGAGATATGTTCCATTGCCCTTCGGCCTAGGTTTACCAGAGACAAAATAGAAACTTAGACTAAATAATTGTCTCAGGTTCATAAGAGCAATTAAGTAATGTGTATTAGTTATGATAGGTTAGGTTATGTTCTATGAACAGACCATCCTTTAAACTTTACCAGACTAAACCAGTAAACCTATTTCTTACTCAGGTCACTGTCCAAATTAGACTGTCTTTCTCCATTTTATAATTACACTACCTGGAACACATACCCTCGAAAGAAACCACTTCAGAGGAAGAGAAAGGTGGTAGAAGCACTGAAGTGTTTAATCTCTTGACATGGAAAAAGCATATGTCATAGTCCTTAGATCAGGACCTGAAACTACTCCCATAGCTCCAGCCTAAGCCAAAGGGAGGATGGGCCCATGAAAGTGTCAAGAAACACTAAATATTTCTGACATGTAGTTGAAAAGTTGAATTCAGAGTATTAAAATTTCAAAGCCCACACTATTCTTTCTCCAATAATTTTCTTTTTAATTCACAATGTAACTATTTTCAGGATTCCTTTGGCAAATAAAAACTGAGATGCTTCTATCTCATCATTATAAATAAATATGTTTATATATAAAACATTAATTGTAATAACATACATGGATTATGTATGGTTTTTATTTTATTAACCGACATTTTATAATGAATCATTTACTATGTCTCATTTTTCCAAAAAATATTTGAATGGATATATAATATTTATTAAACCTTTTCTCTATTGTTGAAAATTTAAGTTGGCTACACATTTTGCATATTATAAATAACACTGTTATGGTATTTCATCTATAGTTTATTAAATTTCTGAATATTTACTTCAAATAGATTTATTGAATGGGAATTACTGTCAGTGAATATTAATAATTGTAAGGCAATATACAGGTATTACTAAATCATATCCCAAAATTGTTGCATCAGTTCACACTTTATTAGCTATGTATGAGGCTATGTCTGTCCAATTTTTTTTGAATTTAATGTATACTTGCAAATTATTTGGAAGTAGGCATCAACTCTTACTCTCTCATAACTGAATCATTGTTTTATCCTTCTGTGAAGAAATACAACTTATTGCTTCATTTATCATTGACTTTTTAATAACTTTCAGCTGTACTTCAAAATTATATTTTTTCCTTACTCATATGATTCCCTTGCCTGTCTTAAGGACTGAATCTTGAACCTCCTTATTTCTCTTATCTGCTCCTTTGATTCTTTCATTCATATCAAATACTTAGCAAATGTTTGTTTTTTTCCCATCTCTTGTTAGGTACTTTTCCCCTCATTTGCTTTTGCTAATGAAATCCCAGATGACATGATGTACTTAGATGGAGAGATTCCAGGAGTAAAATGATAAAGGTATAGGAAGGATACTACTGTAAAGATAGACATTAGGGTTTTAGGATGCAAGTTCATTGAGAATCTCACAAATAAATTCCATATAGAGTGGAATTGAATAACGGGGTATAGCATTCATGACTGGATCCTTGTATCAGGTTAAATAGCATTTTGAAAAAGTTAATAGTTCAACAATTTAGATTATGTTTATAAGACACCAATACTGGAAAAACTGCCCAGGCAAGTCAAATTCATAAAGATGGTTTCTATCTCTAGAAACTGACCTCTGCTTTATTCTAGGAGCTATATCACCAACCTCTTATCGTCTATTTTTCCATTTGTTTTTTTTTAATCAACATAAATGCAGCTTACCATACCTGTTCTATTGATTTTCATACCTGTTCTATTGATTTTTGAAACAGGTTTCAGTAGTACCCACAGACAGAAACAAAGACAGGCTCCTCTTATGCTCTGGTTGATGCATTCTTTTACCACACATGACAAAGTGATAGATGTACTTAGTTACCTTTTTCCAAAATCATTAATGCCACACTCACTTGTTGGCTACTCAGGGACTGGTTAAGCAATCTGCAATTGCTACCTGAAACACTGCAATACTGAATAAAGAGCCTATGAATTTTCTTTCAAGATCAACTGCAAAGGAGCAGTATGCAATGCATAGTTAGTAAAGAAGTAGAAGAATATATTGTGGGCTTCAGAGAGATACTAGATACTGCAAAATTACAACTTAAGCCTGAGATTAAAATAAATGAAAGCAAGTTGACTTTTCCTGAATTTACAGTTGGGGAAATTGTTGAAAGTGCTAACAAGGTTTCTTGCAAGCCATAATTTAGATGTTGAGTTCTCAGGTATATGTATATATCATCTAAATTTTAATCTTCAACTTTTACATACAAGCAGTAGAAGCCAAATTTTTGATTTAGAAAAACATTCCAGGAGGTCTCATTGTGGATCAGTGGTTAACGAACCTGACTAGCATTCATGAGGACGTGGGTTGATCCCTGGCCCCACTCAATGGGTTAAGGTTCCAGCATTTCTGTGAGCTGTGGTGTAGGTCACAGGTGCGTCTTGGATCCTGCGTTGTTGTGGCTGTGGTGTAGGCTGGCAGCTAACAGCTCCGATTTGACCCCTAGTCTGGGAACCTCCATTTGCCATGGGTGTGGCCCTAAAAAGACAAAATACCAAAAAAAAAGAAGAAAGAGAGAAAAAAGAAAACTATCCAGATCTAGACAGGAATGGAGAATATAGAAAATGTACAGATTAAAATGTAGTAATTTATCAGTTACTAAAGGAACCTAATGAATAAATAATTAATGCTCCAGAAACATGGGGGAAAAGTTATTGACTTGGAAGAAATCCATCTATTGCTAATACTTTAGTGAGGCAATGTAGTAGTTCTCTTCTATATTTTATATCAATATTACTCATATTGACTCTCTAAACTGTAATTTGATTTTCCCTTATGGAATAAAAGCTGTGGTTTATCTTTCTGTTCGAACCCAAGATAATTTCTCCTTTATAGTTAATGAGGCAGTAACAAAAACTAGTTAGTCAATTCAACACCATGAAGCTCTAAAAGCTTAAAAATGCTGACTTGCTTTTTTCCCTTTTTGTTCATGGTTTCTGTGTCAAGTCGAAGAATGAAGAGTCTTTTCCTCATATAGAGTGTTTTCTGCTTTGGAGAAGATTATTTTTGCTTAGTAACCTTGTTCCTGGAACACCAGAGAAAAAAAAAAGAAGTAAATTGGTAATAATGTCTTATACCTATCATATTCCTACTAAGAAACATGGCCTACCAATGGCCAAGGTAACAAAAGAATAAACAGCAAGCATTTCTAAATAGCAAGCTTCTTTCTTCACAGAGGGTTAATATTTGTTCAAGGGATCAGAAATGGAAAAGATATAAAAAGGATGGGAAGATTTTATAGTTTTCTGTAGGGCGAAGGGACAAAAGAAAGGAACGTTGTCCTAGCCCTGCTATCAAGGAATTTGTAGTCTGTTGGCAGAAAAGATGACAGACATATACTAGAAAAATTAGTTATTAAAAGGTATTCACCTATTTACTAAACAGATATTTATTTGGCACCCACTATATTCCAAATAGAGTTCTGGAGTCTGGAAAAGACAATACTGAATAAGGCAGAAAATAGAGCTTTCATTCTACTAAGGCAGGAGACAAAAAATAAAGAAAAAAAACAAACAACCACTGAGAGAGGTACAGGCTACAAAGTCATTGGAAAGAGGGCAATGGGCTAAATAGGCAATGACACTGGCATGGGATAAATTATAGGTATTTTTTAGATACAGTGGTTTGGCAAGTCCTCCCAGGAAATGACTTTTGAACAGAGTCCTGAATGATGAGAAATAACCAGTAACTTATGTTCCATGCAGAAGAAAGAGCAAGGCCAAAGGCCCTGAGGTGAGAACAAAGTTTAGGCATTTCAACAAACTGAGGAACTATTAAGGAAATGCAGCTGGAACTCATTCCTGTGTGTATGTGGGATGGGGAGGAAGTGGGGAAGTGGTGAGATATGTACTATCAGAAGTGACTGAGATCATTTTGGCCACCACGATTTCCCAGTCATTTCAAGTAATATGTCAAGTCACACTCAAATGCCTCAGCTTTATGGCTTGAGGTATTAGAATAATAGCATTGTATATCTCTTATAAAACCATTCCCTTTCTATTGATTTTTGTTCACAGAGGCCATCATAGTGTTATTATGATTTCCATTTAGTGCTTACTTGTCTGTACTAGTTTGTTGAACAATCAGTAATCTTTGTCTAGAAAGCAGAAGCCATCTTTATTTCTCTTATCCCTCTTTGGTAAGCATGAGGGAAGAATCAGTCTTGCCTTGAAAAAGAAACAAATTGCTGTAGTACAAGTAATAACATTGTGTTTCTCTGGTACATACTAGCAAACTGCATTGTATATTGGGAAAGAATCCCTTCTGCTCTCAAAGCTTTGTAATGTCCAGGCATTTCAAAATGCACCCCCACAGCCTGGATGCCTTCATTCAGGCAAAGCTGAGTCCTAAGGCAGTACTGCATTTGGAGCAGAGAGCTGTCTTTTAAATCTAGTGAACCAGTCACTGATTTCCCTATTTATAATTGCATTTTGCTTTACAACATCCATTTTAAAGGCAAAACCATTCACCTAAATAGCTTTCATTGTTGCGGAAACCGCAAAAACTGTGGCGACGGAAGGAGACAAACAGCACTCGGAGATATGGAAAAGCAAGGTTTATTCAGCATCAGTGCTGGCTCAGAGGAGTCACCTCCAGAGTCTGAGCACCAGGTCTTTGTTCTCAGTAACTTTTATACACTACAAGGTCTTGATTTTCCCATGTAAGCATCCCGGACCTCCCCCATCCCCAAGCAGACAGTGTTCCTCCCTAAGAAACTGAGCAAGCAAGGTTACAGAAGCAGAACTGATAAGCAATGCTGGGTACCTAATTAGCAGGGCTGCTGGCTTGGACAGAGAGCACACAGTTGTTACATTATTACAAGAAGGGTGGCATAGTGATTAGCACAGCTGGAAAGGCTTGCAGCTGCCTTCTTAGCCAAGGGGGGGTTGTTCTTTAGTTAAAACTCCATTTCATCATGAAACAAATGTCCACTCACTTTCTAACCCTGTATTATCATTGTCAGCATGCATTGTATAACTTGTATATGCATGGATTATGTGGTTAAAAATGAGTTAGTTCACCTCATGTTCTAACTACCTTAAGAGATAATTTTATTCTTACTCATTTCCAAGTGTGCATAAGTATTTTTTAATATATTTCCGTCCATTTGTCTGTCTTTTGTCTGGATACTAAATAACAGTGAATGTGCTTTCTCTACTCCAATTTAAAAGTCTTAGATCTTTAGAAATTACTAAAAATACAAATGTAACTTAAAGTTTATATTCATAGCTAGAGCTTGGAAAAGATAGGCACAGGGCTCAGGGCAGATGATATAATATTGATGGATGATAGAAAATAAGGACTACTCTAGCCTAGTTAATTTCTATATGTGTTATCTTTGAGAATCATTCATTTGTTCTTGTCCTATATTTACTAAATGCCAAGAGATATTTCAAACACTTGTCATTTAAATAGCTACTGTAAAGGAGGGTCAAGAAGCAATCAAATAATTATACTACATTGTTATAATTGCTACAGTAGCATGATATTAAAACTCCAGGATAAAAATATGAAGAAGGCAGCCTAAGTCTTATGGTAGAGGCTCAATGATTATGGACTGTGAAAAATGGCTGATTCTAATCACAATGGAAAGAGTACAAAAGAAGAAAATCAATGTTACACTTCACCTGATCTTGAGGATTCAAAGAATGAGAAATATAGAAGAAAATGGTGAATATGGTTAGAAGGTCTTGAGAGTCACTGAAAAAGCTCCTTACCTTTTTATTAAAACAGGGAGGTAGGGTAAGTAGAGATGAAAAGGCTAGGAGTGGAAATGTAATGAGACAGAGTGGGGAAAAAGCCTTCAGCCAAGGCACCCCAACAAGATGGTTTTGATAGAGGTTCTGAAAAGTGCTTCAGCTGAGACCTCAATAAGGAAATCTTTGAATGGAGGCACCTGAGTTCAGAATGCAGCTATGTGTATGAGTATGGCTGGTCCAGAGGAATCTGAGTCCCTGACTGCAACTCTCTCCAGAAAATTGTCATGCACTGGCTGTGCTCCAAGTCTTTTGTGGGAACGACAGCTTTTCCCATGCGGCCTGATAGGCAAAGCCTTGTATTCGCCTATGGTCAGGCCTGGATAATCACATATATGCCTTTTGCCTAGTGCTAGACTCTTCAAATACATATATATCTTTTTAACCTGGGAAAATACTCATGTTACAAATATAATCAGTACAAGCTTCTCAAAGTTGAATCAGTAAAACGTTCGTTATTGTGGCTAATGGATTTTAGGTACTTGGCTATTCTGGATTTATTTTAGTTTTACCAATTAGCAAGTACCATCTCTCCATTAAGACAGAGATATTTCTGGAGTTCCTGCTGTGGCCCAATGGGATCATGGTATCTCTGCAGCTCTGGGATGCAAGTTTGATCTCTGGCCTAATACAGTTGTTAAGGATCTGGCTTTAACTGCAGCTTGAATCTGATCCATGGTGTGGGGTGGTCAAAAAAGAGAAACATTTAAAATAAACTTTAAAAAAGAGATTTTTTTTTCCTTAAGATGTTTATTCTTGATTAAAAGTACAGCCTACACCATAGTAAAGCACTATCCTAATGCAAACAAATGACAATTTTTTTTTTGTCTAAGAAATAGCAAGAAGGGTTCATGTTTCAAACTTTTTCAGTCTGGTGGCCCCCTATTAAAATAAATGGGAAAATAAACAAAATATTCAAATCTACAACACTGAAAATTAGGACAAAGAGGCAACCTATTACTAAAAGTTGAGAGGCTTTCCCCCTAAATATAAGGCTGGATTGAAGTGTAGTTTTAGTGTCCCACATCTGATTGCCTCATCTGAAATTATTAATAAGTTTTATTACTTCTCTACCCTTTGTAGTGTTTTGTGCAGAATAAATAAATGTCTTTACACCCAAGAAATATGAGCAGCCATCATTCTAGTACCATGTGCTACCCTTTGAGGCAGCCAGAGTACAATACATCCAAATACCAGTACATTTCTGTCTTTGTATAATTATATTTTAATATCAATAAAGGAACTGAGAAGACAGCAGGGAAAGGGATACAGTTATTGATACATTTCACCTTGAGGGTGTAATCCTCAGATCAAGTATTGAAGATGGGAATGGAAAGAGAAATATCTCTAATAGTAGTAAATATTAAGAAATTTTGTTTTCAATCTTCAGCATCAGTTCAGTGCTTAGCTGAACACATCTATACTAGAGAAAGTGTATGAGCAAGAACTGGGCAGAGAGTTATAAACACTTACCTGCTATCCAACCAAAAAAATGAGAGAGCAATGAAAAATTGACACAGCCACTTTGTTGGTGTGGCAGACACTGGGTCTAGCTAAATCTCTCCCTAGCTTAAGAATGAGTAAACAATCATATACACGTACATCACGAGGCTCAGAAAAATATTTTGGAACAAGCTAACATTATTCTAAAGATTTAAAAATTATTACTCCTTTGGTAGATGAAAAATAACAAAATAATATGGCATTCTCAGTATTAAAAATGATAATCTGAATGAAATAGGGATATAAATAAATATTGAGAGATCAAGCTGAAATTAAAATCAACAATATAAAGGGACAGGGAGAAGGGCGAGAAAAAGAAATGTTAGGATGAAGGAAACCTGAAATGCAATTGCGAGATTACAATCTGCATAGGGAGTAGGAAAGATTAAAATTGACATCACAATCAGTGACAAGGAAGACAAAATTGTCCCTGAGAAAGAAGAAGAACAAAGAGATGAAATGCTGATGAAATAGTTAAGAAATGTGGAGGTCAGGGAACATATTTAGATACATTTTTTTTTTCAATATAACAGCATTGCAATATAAAGGAAATATTCATTCCTGTGTTTAAATTTATCTGTAGAATTATATTATACATTCTGGGGATATACAAGTAAAGAATATGGAAATCTTTTGGCTTTTATAATAAGACGAGAGACAATAAGCAAAAAGATAAGAAAATAAGAATTCATCAATACTCATCAATAAGTGCTATGATGAACAAAATACATCAGTGATGTGAGTGAAGGTCATTGGAGGTCACTTAAAGCTGGGTGGTCAGGAAAATCCCTTTTGAGAAGACAGTCTTTAATACAAGGCAAAACAATAAATAAGAACAACAAGCAAAAACAAGGCAAAAGCAACAATTTTTTTATTTTGTCTTTTTTTTTTTTTTTTTGCTATTTCTTGGGCTGCTCCTGCGGCATATGGAGGTTCCCAGGCCAGGGGTCTCATTGGAGCTCTAGCCACCGGCCTATGCCAGAGCCACAGCAACTCGGGATCTGAGCCCTGTCTGCGACCTACACCACAGCGCATGGCAATGCCAGATCCTTAACCCACGGAGCAAGGGCACGGATTGAACCCGCAACCTCATGGTTCCTAGTTGGATTCATTAACCACTGCGCCACAACGGGAACTCCAATTTTTAATCTTTTTAGTCTGGAGAAAGGATAGTCAGGAACTTTCTGGAAGTAAATAGTGGTTCTTGATGAGATCCTAAGAGTGGAATAATCTGGTGTATTGGGGGAACTAAAAGGAACCATGTATATTTTGACTATACTAAGCAAGTAAAATAGGAAGTCATAGATCAGAGAGGAAAACAGAGACACATTATCTAGGATGTGTGATTTTATTTTACTATTGTTGGAAGCCATTGAATGATTTTTAAAATCTGGATTGATAAAAAAGCAAGGCTTACTTTTTAACAAAAGATCACCTTTGCTTCTGTGGCAGAAGGAACATAAGGAAATATCTCTGAGGACTTTCAAGAAATTACTGAAGGATTCTAGGCAAGATATGATAGACCCATGTGTTAGCAGTGCAGATGGGGAGAAGTAAACACTTCATGTTATGCTATGAAGGCACAATTCATCTAGCAATTGAGACATTTGATGTAGCATAGAGGAAAAATAAGAAACTGAGTATCCAGGTTTTTGCCTTAAGCTGCTAGATGGGTGGTCAGTTATGTGTGCTAGAGTTTTGCAGGTTCACATTGTGTATGTATGTGTTTCTGTGTGGTGTAGGAGGTGACAGGAGTGCTATTTTTGATCCATGTTTAACTGCAGATGCCTGTGAGATATCAGAGTGGGAAGGGTAACTTACCTATTGTGTACATGTCCTAGTGTTCAGAGGAGCACCGAACTAGAAATAGAAAGTTGTGAGTTGTTAGTAGATAAAAATCCAGACAGGAAAAATACTAGTCCACAAGTGAATTAAACAGGCTGCGATAAGAATCTGCATTAAGTTAGGGAAGCTAATGAAGAAATATATGTAGAATATGGAAATTTTAAAAATGTGGCTCCATAATTGCTACTATGTCAAATTACTTATCATATATGAGGGAAAGAATAAGCAATTCCAGATATGTACATACAACAAAATATATCTACCACTCCCACCTTTATAAAAGGGCATGTGAATTGTGTTTCCAAGCAGTTAGTTGAAAATGAATCAGAATTTAGTATTCAGTAATAGTGATGTCATAAATTTGTACTGCCCTTCAAGAAATATATTCTAAGAAAAATAATCTGAAATGTGGATGCAAATTTATACACAAAATGTTCATTGCAGAATTTTTGACAATAATGAAAATTGCAGTCAACAGTAGAAGAATGTCCATATGGTGGAATACGAAGAAGACATTTAAAATTGTTTATGAATAATTTAAATTGTATAGAAAACAGTTGTGAACCAGAAAACTGAAAAAAAGCAGTCTGCCAGATTATAGGTATAGTATCATCTCTGTCAATCTATGTAGAATAACATCCTGGAAGGGAAAAATTTAAATGTCATTGGTGTTTGCCTCTGGGAGATGGTATAACTCTCTTCTAGTTTTCATTGTTAGTTTTAGTACTTTGTAGATTTATAAATCGGTATTACTTATGTAAATATAAAATTACATTTTAAAAAGTTTTCAAACTTGAAAAGGCATTGTAAACTTTATGAAAACATGGGATAATTGATATGATAAAAAGCCAAATAAAAAAGCAGAATAAAAATGTGTTACTGATTCAGACATATAAAATATATGTGAATGTGGAGAAGCTTAAAGAGATGATTACACACAAAAAAGTGTCATCTCATCAGCATTCATAGGAGTAAGAGAATATTGTGAATTTCAAGTTACCTCTGAGTAGGGAAACAAACAAAATTCCAGCAGTTCCTATTGGAACCCCCTTCAGGGCTGCAAGCTTATGAATGCAGAGGTTAGTGCAGAGAAGGAAGAGCCTAATTAGAGCTCAGGTAGTGAAGAGAAAGGAGAGATGAGAACACAAAGCTCAAGAAATAAATCATTTCCAGAAAGAGAAAGTCTGATATTAAGCGCCAAAATACTGAACACAGTTAAGAGACTTGCTCGTTTAATAAAGCAAGGGGACTAAAAGAAAATGGCGCAGGATGGTGAGGATCCAGAGTTGTCACTGCAGCAGCTAGAGTCGCTGCTCTGGTACAGGTTCAGTCCCTGGAGTGGAAACTTCCACATGCTTCAGGTGTGGGCTTAAAAAAAAAAAAAAAAAAAAAGGGAAAAAAGAGAGTGGACTTGGAAGTGGCAGCCTCAGAGAATTTCTACTGGGATAAAAGAGAGAAGAGATGCCCTTTAGATATATGGATGTCTTTGGGGAAAAAAAAAAAGGGAAAAATTAAAGGCTCTGCAGAAACAGCATAGAATCACTAAGATTTTATGTTTAGCCAATCTGTTTTTCAAATATTAAAAGTACGAAATCCTCTAAAATCTATCAGAGGAAGAACTCCATCCTAAAAAGACTCAACAACTTAAAATATTTAGTAGAGAGAGGACAAGATGGCGGAGGAGTAGGGGGACACGCTCGCCCTCTCCCACGAACACAACAAAAAAAAGCACATCTACAGAATAAATGACTCGCACAGAACAGCAACCAATCGCTGGCAGAGGAACCTAAACTCCAATAACGGCAAGAAGTTCGTGACATTACTGGGCAGAACGAGAGAAAAGAGGAGAGTGAGAGAAGGTGAATCTGAGCGGGACGGGCGCTCCTGAAAGGGAACTGCGGAGGAGAAAGGGATCCCGCACCCTGGAAAGTCACCTACACGGGGGAAAGATCAAACAAACTGGAGGAATCTCCAGATGCAGAGAAGAGGGTAGCAGTAAGTTGGAGTACGGAAAAGCCAATCAAGAACCGAACGGACCATCTGAACTACGGGCACAGTCACCAAAAATTGAGATGCCTGGGTGGGGGCTGGGCACCGAGTTCTCGGCTCCAGAGGTTAGTCCTCGAGAATGGGCTTGGGGGACGGGGTGGAGCGGAAACTTCTTGGGAGGTCTAGAAACCATTTGACGGGGCAGAGACTGCCTGGGAGACTAGAAAACAAAGCTGTTGCAGAGAAAGGGAGCAATACTCTAGGGGCAGGGAAGTGGAAAGCCGCATCAGAGGGAACCTGGGAGAAAAGCCTGGTCTGCACCCGTGCTGGGGAGGGGAGAGAAGAAGGAGTGGGTCCCCATAGAATACCCCCCACGCCACAGCAAGCTTACAGGCCCGCTAGCTAGATGAAAGCTGTGCTTCCCAGTGCATCCCCTCCCCCCACCCCCGCCACCCGCTACGCTCTCGCCAAACCTGGGGCTGCCTGCCATCTAGGAGGTCTGGCCTCAACAATTGCCTGAAGCCTACCACCACAGGGGCTGTCCCTGCACAGGCCTGCTTGTCCTTTGGAGGGGCTACACTTCCGCAGAGCAGCACCAAACACCACCAGCCCCCAAGAAAAGGCCTGCAGCCCAGAAAAGCTAGAAGAAGCCTAGCCAGGCTGTGAATAGATCTGCCTAATTCTCGGACGGTTTTTCTGAGTCGGGCTGCCCTGGGGAGGAGCCTCTTCAGTTTCCAACGGTCCTGCTACCCGCCCAAGCCCCCAGGGGGTGCCCCACTCCCGCGGAATAGCTGCTCAGCACCACCAGCCTCCTAGAGGACCCCCTGCAGCCCAGAAAAGCTGCAACAAGCTTGGCCAGACTGTGAAAAGATCCGCCTACATTCGCAGGCCAGCCTTCTGAGTTGGGCTGCCCTAGGGAAGAGCCTCTTAGGTTCTCAGTGACCCAGATAGCTGCTCCAGCCCCCAGGGGGTGCTGCACTCCTGAGGAACAGCTGCCCAACACCGCCAACCCCCTGCAAGAACCCCACAGCCTAAAAATACCAGAGCAAGCTCTGCATGACCGAGTGAAAGCTGCTACCATCGTGGTGTGGACCTCCCAGTCCTGTCTGCCCTCAGGAAGTACTCCTTTGCTTCAAAGAGACCCTGTTAGCCCCATCAACACTCCAGAAAAGACACACTGCCTCAAAAAAGATTGACCAACAACGCCAGCCCTCAGGGAATATTCCACGGCAGTGACAAGGCAAACACTGCCCGATAACAGAGAGTACAACTCCCTCAGGAAAAATAAAACAACAAGCAAGATGAAGAAGCAGAGAAACCACCCCCAGTCAAACCAACAGGAGAACTCACATAAAACAGTCAACAATGAAACAGATCTCTCTAGTCTGACAGACCTGGAGTTCAAAAGAGAAATAGTGAAAATACTGAAGGAATTAAGAGAAGATTTGAACAGTAATGCAGATACCCTCTGAAAGGAACTAGAAAATATAAGGAGGAGCCAAGAAAAACTAGAACATTCATTTGCAGAGATGCAAACTGAACTAAGGGCAGTAAAAACCAGAATGAATAATGCAGAAGAACGAATCAGTGATATGGAAGATAGAATAATGGAAATCACTCAATCCGGTCAACAGACAGAAAACCGAATCAAAAAACAGGAAAGCAATATAAGAGACCTATGGGATAATATAAAGCGGGCCAATCTACGCATAATAGGAATTCCAGAAGGAGTAGAAAAAGATAAGGGGATGGAGACTATATTTGAAGAAATTATCGCTGGAAACTTCCCAAATCTAAAGGATACTGGGTTCAAGATACAAGAAGCAAAGAGGGCCCCAAACAAACTGAACCCAAACAGACCCACACCAAGACACATCATAATAAAAATGGCAAAAGTTAGTGATAAAGAGAGGATCCTAAAGGCAGCAAGAGAAAAACAGAATGTTACCTACAAGGGAACCCCCATAAGAATATCAGCTGATTTCTCTACAGAAACACTACAGGCCAGGAGGGAATGGCAAGAGATATTTAAAGTGCTAAAAGGAAAAAATATGCAACCTAGAATACTCTATCCAGCAAGAATATCATTTAAAATAGAAGGGGAAATAAAAATTTTTTTCCAACAAACAAAAACTTAATACAGCAACACAAAACCCAGGTTAAAGGAAATATTGAAAGGGCTTCTCTAAACCAAAAAGAAAGGAAGGAAAGGGAAGAAAAAAGAAAAGAAAAAAAGAAAAAAAGAAAAGAAGAAGAGGAAGAACTAGGACTGAGGAAACTGCAATCAGAGAGCAGTCATTCAAATAAGCCAGCATACAGATTTAATCATGAACATGCTTCAAACAAAATAAAATTAAAAAGAAAAAATAAAAAAGAGTCATCAAAACCATAAAATGTGGGCAAGGGATGTTAGGAAGTCAATAACCCTTTTTGTTTGTTTGTTTGTATGTTTCTCTTCTTAATTTTAATATAGTAATGAAGTGTTTGAACTTACAGGACCATCAGGCTAAAACACACAATTATGGGAAGGGGTTAGCATACTTAAAAAACAGGGCAACCAAAAGCCAAAACCAAATATTGCATTCGCAAAAAATGAAAAAAAAATACACTCAAGCAGATAATAACAGGAGACCATCCAACCAAAAAAAAAAAAAAAAAGGAAGAACCATAGAATCAACTGGAACATGAGGTTCAAATGGCAATAAATAATCATCTATCACTTATCACCCTAAATGTCAATGGACTGAACGCCCCAATCAAAAGGCACAGAGTGGCTGAGTGGATAAAAAGGCAAAAACCTTCAATATGCTGCCTACAAGAAACTCACCTTAGGACAAAAGATACATATAGATTGAAAGTGAAAAGGTGGGGAAAAATATTTCATGCCAATAGACATGACAGAAAAGCAGGAGTCACAACGCTCATATCAGACAAAATAGACTTTAAAACAAAAGACATAAAGAAACACAAAGAAGGACACTACTTAATGATTAAGGGATCCATCCAAGGAGAGGATGTTACTATCGTCAACATATATGCCCCAAATACAGGAGCACCCAGATACATACAACAAATATTAACAGACATAAAGGGAGATATTGATGAGAATACAATCATAGTAGGAGACCTTAATACCCCCCTCACATCAATGGACAGATCCTCTAGACAGAAAACCAACAAAGCAACAGAGATCCTAAAGGAAACAATAGAAAACTTAGACTTAATTGATATCTTCAGGACACTACATCCAAAAAAAGCAGAATACACATTCTTCTCAAATGCTCATGGAACATTCTCAAGAATCGACCACATATTGGGACACAAAGCGAATCTCAATAAATTTAGGAGCATAGAAATTATCTCAAGTATCTTCTCTGACCACAATGCCATGAAATTAGAAATCAACCATGGGAAAAGGAAAGAGAAAAAAACCTACTGCATGGAGACTAAACAACATGCTACTAAAAAACCAATGGGTCCATGAGGAAATCAAGAAGGAAATTAAAAACTACCTTGAAACAAATGATAATGAAGACACAACCTCTCAAAATCTATGGGATGCTGCGAAAGCAGTGCTCAGAGGGAAATTTATAGCAATACAGGCCTTTCTCAAAAAAGAAGAAAGATCCCAAATTGACAACTTAACCCTCCACCTAAATGAATTAGAAAAAGAAGAACAAAATATCCTAAAGTCAACAGATGGAAGGCAATTGTAAAGATCAAAGAAGAAATCAATAAAATAGAGACTCAAAAAACAAAAGAGAAAATTAATAAAACCAAGAGCTAGTTCTTTGAAAAGGTAAACAAAATTGACAAACCCCTGGACAGACTCAATAAAAAGAGGAGAGAAAGAACCCAAATAACCAAAATTATAAATGAAAAAGGAGAAATCACAACGGATACAGCAGAAATACAAAAAACCATAAGAGAATACTATGAACAACTATACAGCAACAAGTTTGACGATCTGGAAGAAATGGACAATTTTCTAGAATCTTACAGCCTGCCAAAACTGAATCAAGTAGAAACAGACCAACTGAACAGACCGATCACTAGAAATGAAATTGAAGAGGTCATAAAATCACTCCCTACAAATAAAAGTCCAGGACCAGATGGCTTCACAGGTGAATTCTATCAAACATATAAAGAGGAATTGGTGCCCATCCTCCTTAAACTCTTTCAAAAGGTTGAAGAAGAAGGAATACTCCCAAAGACATTCTATGATGCCACCATCACCCTCATTCCAAAACCAGACAGAGATACCACCAAAAAAGAAAACTATCGCCCAATATCATTGATGAATATAGATGCAAAAATTCTCAACAAAATCTTAGCCAACCGAATCCAACAACATACCAAAAAAATTATACACCATGACCAGGTTGGGTTCATCCCAGGTTCACAAGGATGCTTCAACTTACGCAAGTCACTCAGCATCATACACCACATTAACAAAAGAAAACTCAAAAATCATATGATCATCTCAATAGATGCAGAAAAAGCATCTGACAAAGTCCAACATCCATTCATGATCAAGACCCTCGCCAAAGTGGGTATAGAGGGAACATTCCTGAATATAATCAAAGCCACTTATGATAAACCCACAGCAAATATAATACTCAATGGGGAAAAACTGAAAGCCTTCTCCCTCAAATCTGGAACAAGACAGGGATGCCCACTCTCACCATTGCTCTTCAACATAGTTTTGGAAGTCCTAGCCACAGCAATTAGACAAACAAAAGAAATCAAAGGCATCCATATAGGAAGAGAAGAGATCAAACTGTCACTGTATGCAGACAACATGATACTATACATAGAAAACCCTAAAGACTCAACACCAAAACTTCTTGAACTGATTCATAAATTCAGCAAAGTAGCAGGATATAAGATTAACATTCAGAAGTCAGTCACATTTCTGTATACCAGCAATGAAATATTAGAAAAGGAATACAAAAACACAAAACCTTTTAAAGTTGCACCTCACAAAATCAAATACCTCGGAATACACCTGACCAAGGAGGTAAAGGACCTATATGCCGAGAACTATAAAACTTTCATCAAAGAAATCAAAGAAGATGTAAAGAAATGGAAAGATATTCCATGTTCCTGGATTGGAAAAATCAATATTGTAAAAATGGTCATACTACCCAAAGAAATCTACACATTCAATGCAATCCCTATCAAATTACCCATGACATTTTTCACAGAACTAGAACAAACAATCCAAACATTTATATGGAACCACAAAAGACCCAGAATCACCAAAGCAATCCTGAGAAACAAAAACCAAGCAGGAGGCAGAACTCTCCCAGACTTCAAGAAATACTCCAAAGCCACAGTCATCAAAACAGTGTGGTACTGGTATCAAAACAGACAGACAGACCAATGGAACAGAAGAGAGAACCCAGAAATAAACCCTGACACCTATGGTCAATTAATCTTTGACAAGGGAGGCAAGAACATAAAATGGGAAAAAGAAAGTCTATTCAGCAAGCATTGCTGGGAAACCTGGAGAGCTGCATGCAAAGCAATGAAACTAGAACACACCCTCACACCATGCACAAAAATACACTCCAAATGGCTGAAAGACTTAAATATACGACAGGACACCATCCAACTCCTAGAAGAAAACATAGGCAAAACACTCTCTGACATCAACATCATGAATATTTTCTCAGGTCAGTCTCCCAAAGCAATAGAAATTAGAGCAAAAATAAACCCATGGGACCTCATCAAACTGAAAAGCTTTTGCACAGCAAAGGAAACCCAAAAGAAAACAAAAAGACAACTTACAGAATGGGAGAAAACAGTTTCAAATGATGCAACCGACAAGGGCTTCATCTCTAGAATATATAAACAACTTATACAACCCAACAGCAAAAAAGCCAATCAATCAATGGAAAAATGGGCAAAAGACCTGAATAGACTGTTCTCCAAAGAAGATATACAGATGGCCAACAAACACTTGAAAAAATGCTCAACATCGCTGATTATAAGAGAAATGCAAGTCAAAACTACCATGAGATACCACCTCACACCAGTCAGAATGGCCATCATTAATAAATCCACAAATAACAAGTGCTGGAGGGGCTGTGGAGAAAAGGGAACCCTCCTACACTGTTGGTGGGAATGGAAACTGGTACAGCCACTATGGAGAACAGTTTGGAGATACCTTACAAATCTATACATAGAACTTCCATATGACCCCACAATCCCACTCTGGGGCATCTATCCGGACAAAACTCTACTTAAAAGAGACACATGCACCCGCATGTTCATTGCAGTGCTATTTACAAGAGCCAGGACATGGAAACAACCCAAATGTCCATCGACAGAGGATTGGATTCGGAAGAAGTGGTATATATACACAATGGAATACTACTCAGCCATAAAAAAGAACGACATAATGCCATTTGCAGCAACATGGATGGAGCTAGAGAATCTCATCCTGAGTGAAATGAGCCAGAAAGACAAAGACAAATACCATATGATATCACTTATAACTGGAATCTAATATCCCACACAATTGAACATCTCCTCAGAAAAGAAAATCATGGACTTGGAGAAGAGACTTGTGGCTGCCTGATGGGAGGGGGAGGGAGTGGGAGGGATCGGGAGTTTGGGCCTATCAGACACAACTTAGAATAGATTGACAAGGAGATCCTGCTGAATAGCATTGAGAACTTTGTCTAGATACTCATGTTGCAACAGAAGAAAGGCTGGGGGGAAAATGTAATTGTAATGTATACATGTAAAGATAACCTGACCCCCTTGCTGTACAGTGGGAAAAAAATATTTAGTATTTTTAATTTTAATTCTAAGACTGAAAAAGGAGTGAGGAAGAATAATACAGATGATCCCAGACCTAGGATATTTTGAGGTATGACTTTTTGACATTATGATAGGAAAAAGCAAAATGCATCCAGTAGAAACAATGCTTTGAATTTTAATCTTATCCCCTCTCCTCAGGCTGGGCAGTGGTAGCAAGCTACAGCTCCTAGTCAGCCAGGGATCCAGAGGGTGAACAACCCATCCACTTAAAACCACTGTGTACCCAGAGAGCCATTCTGTTTTTGACTTTCAGTATAGTGATCAATCAATTACATGAGATATTGAAGATTTTATTATAAAACAGACTTTGTGTCAAATGATTTTGCCCAATTGTAGTTTAGTGGTAGATTCTGAGCACATTTAAGTTAGGCTTTTGTTCAGCAGGTTAGGTGCATTAAATGCATTTTTGACTTGAATATTTTTAATTTACAATGGGTTTGTCAGGCTATAACCACATTGTAAGTTGTGGAAGATCTGTTTATAAACATAATTCTTGCAAAGTAGGAGGAAGGCAGCTAAGAAATTAAAGGAAAAGAATGAGAAAGAATATGGATACTAATTATTATATAAGTAATGGGTGAATATCAAGGGATGCCATTTAAAGTTCACAACACAATTAGAAGAGAGATTAATTTGAAAGAGGGGATTCAGGGCAGTAATAAAGATATAAATACAGAGGTAATTACTATTTCAAAAAAGTTTAAATCTTCTTAAATACCAAAGCAAGGAAAACATGTCAACAGGGGAAACACAATAAGTATAATACACACAGTAATTATGAAATAAAATGATACAGCATAATTGAGGAAAAGTCTACCAGTTATTTCCATAATTATAAATGAGCTTTACTCACCTAACAAAGAAAAGGATTTTCAAACTGTCTCATGAAGGAAAACCTAACTCTGTGTATATGACACACCTGAAACAAACTGATTCAAAAAGCTAAAAATAAAGACGTGGACAAAGAAATACTGGGCAACTGGAAGCAATAAGAAAGCAGACATCAGACTAAGAAGAAGCAAGCCAAGAAAAAAAACCAATCAGATAAGACATTATTTTTATTGCCAAAAGCCATGGTTTACAATGAATATTTATTGGATATAAATATCTATGCATGATATAATAAGAATCCACAAACTCATACTGATAGATACTTAAACAGTGAGACATTTAGCAAAAGATGATAAATAGATAAAGCTTTATACTGAAATATCAACTAATAAATATAAAAGAAGTAATGAATGAAAAAATTACTATTTTACGATTACTAAAGTATAAATTGATTCAAGCAAAAATCATTTATCAAATTTAGCATTTTCTGAGATGATCAAATTTGATGAGGACAGAATATTTACATAGTCTTTAAAATATATATTAATTGTAAAAGTAAAATTATATTAATGCATACAAACTGTAAATAAAGAAATTGTATAATTCCTTAATGGCAAGTTCCCTTGGGGTGCATTGGGTTGGGGATCTGGTGTTGTCATCACAGGGGCTTGGGTTGCTGCTGTGTTGTGGCTTTGATCCCTGGCCTGGGAGCTTCCACATGCCACAGGTGCAGCCAAAAAAAAAAAAAAACTAAAAACTTCTTAATGGAGTCATTGAAACCATATCATCAGTAAAACACAAATGTATATCACATATCTTAGAATGTGATACTTTAAAATTACAATATACCGAATATCATATTAAAGCCAAAAATGCATAATCTGATTCAAATTTTGGGAAAATATCAACATGTAATTGAGGGACACTTTATAAAATAATTTATATTTCTCAAATATAGCAATATCATGAAAAATAAAGGTTCAAAATAACTGTTCCAGATTAAAGGAGGCTAAAAATATATATCAATTAAATGCGATATGAGACCTTTCTTGAACTAGGAAGCAAATTCAATAAAGATGTTATTGGGATAGGTAAGAAATGGAAATATTAAATAGAAATATTGCATCAAAGGTAAATTTTCATGAAATTGTAAAATAAGTAAATTATATCTTTGAAGGTAAGAAGAGCTTATGGAAAATAGTAAAAGGAGAGCTGGGTAAAGGGGATTGGTGTTGGTACATCTTACAATATGTATCAAATTCTCCCTCTTTGATACATTATGTAAGAATCCTTAGGAATTCTGGTTTATTCCAACTTCTTAATACTCTCTTGTTTGGTAGCATGGGAGGAGTTGTGGAATAGAACCTGATTTCTGTTCCTTTTATGACCCAAGCCTGTAATACAAAAAATGTTCTTGGAATTTCACTAAATAGGAATGTTTGTGTTCATCAGAAAAAAGGGAAGAAAAACAAAGCCCATGTCCATTGGTTATCAGACTGAGCAGTGTAATCCCAGGATATAATAAGGACATCACCTTGTTATAATACACACATTCTAAAACCAAAGAAAAACTACCAATCTATCATAAATCTGCAAACCTGAATGCATTGTATGTAGCTTGAAATACCCTCGCTTTCAATACAGAGGAAAAAGGGTGAAGAAAATAATGTAAGAGCATAAAAGATGACTCCGTCATCTTCGAAGCTCTGGGAGTTTTACATTTGAAATATATTTTTCAGTGCATTAATTTTTTTGTTTTTTCTTTCAAGTGTCATTCTTTTGGTTACAAGTTAAATATTGAAATGAAATAGCTCCTGAATAGCCTTTTCCTGAGTCAGTTTCTAGCGATATAGTTCAATCTCTCATGGGTAGTGATTGAAGTACTTCTTAACAGACATGGCTCCTTAAGTTTATCTCCCACACAATCTGCCCAACATGTGACCTTCAGATTTATCTTTATCAAATGTACATCTGACCATGCTACACCCTGTTTAAAAAATTTAATAGTTTTATTGCTCCGTGGGGTCAAGCCAGTTACCTCAGCATAGTGCACATCTTTTCTCTCCCAAGCTTTCTTCAGTTGATGAAGAGTTATTTTCTACTTTTGGAAAAAACATCATCCTTGTGTACTTTTGCTTAAGCATGCCCGCCTTGGAGTCATTTTCCTTGTGCTTCTTGGACACAGAGGCCTTGATCAAAGTGTTTCTTCTTGCACTGAACAATATTTAGAGCTCACAGGTCTGGGTTTTCATGGCCCATTCTATCTGAACTCTTTTGTGCAAAAGTTTATTTCTACAATGTTCCATTTCCTCCTAACTGGATCATAGCTTCTGTTATGAAGGCATAACATCTTATCCTAGTGCTTTGTGCAATGTTTGGATCCTATTAGCATTTTAATAAATATTTGTCAAATGGAAAGATAATATTTACCATGACTACATAATTAAGTCACCTAGAGAAGAAATTAAGATGTTAAGAGAATGGTATATAAAGAAAACCCCCAAAGACTTCAGAAGCAAGAACACATGTTGCCTAAACACACTGAATGTATGTACCTCCCATTACAAAATTTTAAAATGTGCCTAATGATACCTCATTAACAACACCCAGGATAATTTTAAAAACACTAAAGTTGTTGTACAGAATTAGACATCTGGTTTGAAATAATTCCAGGGGGATATGGACAGGCAATCTCTTTGAAGTAAAAATGTTTATGCAACACAGACGAATTATCAAATACCCTACCTACTGCCAAAGAGCAGCTGCAGCCAAATATTAAATAATGCGAAAGAGAAAATGAGGCCCCAGTTCTCTCAATGGGACATAAACCAAGAATAGGCCAGATTTCAGACATATATTTGGACACAAAGCAGTGTGTTTATTCAATAATCTTGTCTCACACAAAACAAGAGGAAAAAATTAACAAGAAATAAAAATTTGCATTTCAAAAACTTATAATAATGTCTATTTTTGAGGCAATGTTTTGATTTCAATCAAAGGCAATATAGAAAAGAATTTACTAAGTGTGTGACTTTTTCTACTTAGGTTGTTTTCATGTTTTTAAAATTTTTAAGTAGGCCTATGTGAATACATCACATCAAATGATTCAGTTATTAAAAGCTCTTAGAAATATGAACATCATAAGAATAATTATTTTTCATGGCATATCTCCTCTTATTTGTATACGTAATGACACTTATCTTTAACAGAGGGTTTTAAAAGGTAAGTAAGAGTGGATAATGTATAGAATTTATGAACATTTCTAGGACATCTTTTATTTATTTTTTTTATTTTTTTTTATCTTTTCAGGGCCACACCCACGGCATATGGAAGTTCCCAGGCTAGGGGTCCAGTTGGAGCTGCAGCCACTGCCCTACACCACAGCCACAGCAATGTGAGATCTGAGCCACATCTGTGACCTAACCTACACCACAGCTCAAGGTAAGGCTGGGTCTTTAACAGACTGAGGAAGGCCAGGAATTGAAATAGTGTCCTCATGGATACTTGTTGGGTTCGCTAACCACTGAGCCACAACAGGTACACTTTCCAGGACTTTATTCTCCTTGTATACTGTGGATTTGAGTCATAATTCCTTTTAAACTACATTGTTAGAAAAGAAACCCTAATTTACCTTATTATATTTTATTCCTATCCTCTTCTCTTTTTATCTCAAAGAGAGATGAGTACCATTTGGAGATAGTTATGAAATCATCTTCCCTTTTTAATTTCTTAGAATAATATGTTCAATTTCTCTCTTCCTGCTTGAGCTTGTTCATCCATTACTGGTTCTGGTTCCTTCCCAGATGCTTTCCAGCATTCATTTCTCAGAAAATCACGTGCACATGATAGAATGAGGTAGGAGGACACATGTATCCCCAAGGTTCCACTGGACCCAGGCTCAAAAATAGAATCCATTTAGCAAGAGGAGATTCCAACATCTTTGCAGCATAATTTTATTTCAGTGGTTCAACCAATCTCTCTGGCTTGAATAGATTTCCTGGGCCCTGAAATTATGACAGGATTAAGAATCATTTTATTTGATTAATCATGCGAATACTGTCCCATCCACTTGCATGAGTCACAATTCAAATTCCTCAGGGAATGATAAAAATAATCATAATAATAGTGATAATAACAATAAACAATAATAGCATTTATTGAACAGTTACCACGTGTTAATACATTATAGAGCTTCACATGTATTATCTGGTAACAGTTTCATAAAATGGGAATATTATCTATATTTTAGAAACTCAGTGGAATGATTAGTTCCCCAAGAGCCATATGAAGTGGCAGAAATAAGATACGATGCCAAGCACAGTACTCAGGGCCTAAACTCTTAGATACCATTTTTATATTGCTGCTAGAAAGGAAAAGCTGAAAATGGTAGGAAAATAGAGATGGTCAGCTGTTAGTAGAACATGAATAACTTAACTACTAAATGTTGAATGTGAACTGGAGCATAGTTAAGTTGAGTGAGGTAAAAATGCATTCAGAAAGATTTTTTTTAATTTTATATAATGATTTTTATTTATTTTTTTCATTATAGCTGGTTTACAGTGTTCTGTCAATTTTCTACTGTACAGCATGGTAACCCAGTTACACATGCATGTACACATTCTATTTTCTCACATTATCGGGCTCCATCATAAGTGACTAGATATAGTTCCCAGTGCTATGCAGCAGGACCTCATTGCTTATCCATTCCAAAGGCAATAGTCTGCATATATTAACTCCAAGTTCTGAATCCATCCCGCACACTCCCCTCCCCCTTGGCAACCACAAGTCTATTCTCCAAATCCATGATTTTCCTTTCTGTGGAAAGGTTCGTTTGTTCTGCATATTAGATTCCAGATATAAGTGATACCATATGGTATTTGCCTTTTTCTTTCTGACTTACATCACTTAGTATGAGAGTCTCTAGTTCCATCCATGTTGCTGCAAATGGCATTATAGAAATTGTTGACACGCTCAATAACACTGGGAGGATATGACTTCTCGATAAATTCAAGACTGTATTTGAGATATTGAGGTATCTAAAGTCATAAATCCCGGAAGTCTTGGCAGACCAGTGGTTTAGAGCTGGCATCTATTGTCCAAGAGAGCCAGGTAAACTTAAGGCATCCAATCATTCAGAAGGTGGAGAGGTAGAACAATTTTATATCAATCAGTAAGGGAGCTTAATTCTAAAGCAGGGAGGGAGGATTTGTCCTTTAGACTCTCATACTTTTAGAAAGATATCCTAAAAACCTTGGGAGTAATTTCAATTAGAGGGAGAGTCTGAAGCACTTAGATGTACACTCCTTCTGCCTATGCTAATCACTGAGATTACTATAATGATACTGTCCTTATCATCAAAGGATTTATCCTCTCTTTTGTGAGATAGCCATACACCCATAAGGAAGTAAGAACAATGATCACAACTGACATATATTGCCCTCTCAGTAGGTACCAGGCCTTGTTTTAAGCATACTCTGATGATAAGCTACAAATGTTAAGAGTATGCCATAAGTGTTTGGTGGAAGTCCAGAAAAGGTAGTGGGGAATGGACTTGGGTAATAATGGCAGGCTTCATGAGAGTAATGCATTTTTGGAGGTAATTTTTCATGGGTCTCATTCATTTCTCATGTCTTATGAGCACAGGAAGTGTTTATACAAACAGCTTTTGTTTTGGACTATCTTTTCAAGGATGTTTGTGAACTGAACAGCCATGAAAGGTAGAAATAGTGTATCTCTCCTTCCAGAACAGAAGGCTATCCAACATGGTAAAAATAATGCTTCTCTCTGGGGCAAAGTTTGGGCAGACTTGCTTGCATCCATTGTAAAAGAGTCAGGTCTCCTAATCTTAAATTCCTTGGCTGTGACACAAAAACATAATATCCACCTGAGTTGCTCCATGTTGCCTTCATGAAACTTGAGGGCAAAGAGAACCATAGCAAACAGGAAGCTCATGGGTGAAGCTCACTATGCTTTGAGTAATGAAGTCCTTCATCTCTGACTCTGGAGTTTTATGTCCTCTGTTAACATCATGAAGCTTTGATAGACTAATCTGTTAGCTTTTTAGAAGAGTAAGTTCCTGACAATAGGCCTTAAAGATGGGTTGAAACTTACGGAATCAGATAGGGATGGGAAGAAAACTCAAACTAAGACACTTATACATAAATTGATTAGGGTACAAAGAACAGATCGGTTTGATTGGACTTACATATTTGAGTAGGGAACTAATGGAAATTAGTGATAGACAAACTGAGGTTAGATAAAGTATTAACGAACATTGGGTGGTAAGTAGTTTGGGACTTAATCCAGGAAATTCAAAGAGCCACAAAACGTTTTGAAGCAAAGGGATTTTCTCCTTTGCTGTGTCTGTACTCTGTTCTTGAAAGGCCCCACCTGGTACTTTGTCTTTACCAACCAGGCTTTATATCTAGCTTCCTCATAATATGGAGAATCCATCAGTCTATATACTCAGCAATAATCCTATGCTTTCAAAACTTTCTAGGTAAATTATTACTCATACATAATTCAAACTATATTTGACTCTAATTCCTAATTAGTGATTCTCATGATTAACTTGCTATCAATATTCAGGTGAGAGAAACATTTCATTATCTTCTGAAAATGATTGCAGCAGGGATTTCTACATTAATTTTATCTGCAATAAAGTGAAATTTATTATTAACTTGGCCTTACAAAGAAACTAAACTATTGGTGACATTCTCCTAGGAAAGCTGTTTATCAGATGAGTTGCAAGTGTGTTCATTTCTTTCTGTTCTTCGGTTTTTCCCAGAGAGTTTAATATAAACCTTAGGATTTAAGTATAAATAATAAAGTCCAACACTGGAACATATATGTGTATGTTTACTGTTTCTGGTTTTGGTGTTTGACATAAATTATCTTTTGAAAAGTTGTACATTTCAAAATGGTACTCATGAGTTTACAGTGAACTAGGTTAATCTAGTCACGGTACGATAAGTAAGAAAAAAAAATCTACCCTAATAAAATGTGAGGAACATTTGATACTTTTTAGTACTACATTTAGAAGGTAGTTTTTTCCAGGTATTGAAAAGGGATAATCCTTATTCAAACCATAGCAATCAGCATGTTCTTAGTACTCTGCTCCTGCTTATAATTTTAAGCCATGAAAGTTTTTCTGCTACTCTAGCAAGAACAATAATCTCCAAGAAAACAAAATTCTCATCAAACATTTGACTAAGGGAGTGGACTCTAGAGAACCCTTTGAACAATTCTCCATTCAGAAATCAAGTGCTCTTTTTAAGCATGGTGTTTATGGTTTGGCTGAGCAGCTAGATAAAGAGAATTACTTTTTGACTCTGTCACAGAATGAGGCACTCTGTAGCATCCTCCTAAAAGAAACTGTTGTTTCTGCTGAAAAGTGAATGTGTTTTAAATCATCATGACTCTTATTAACCCACATGTAAACATTAAGGCTAATGTTTCTCCAGGCCTGGCTCATTATTTATTTTTTTCAGGGGTTCACAGAGAGCACTCTTTGCTTTTCACTGTCACTCATAATATGTAACTTTCTATTTATATCACAAAAGCTGCAAGATGTTTTTATGTACATATTTAGATACAGATCTGGGGTAGGGGTGGTAAATAAATGACAGTGGGCTACCACTCTCACATTCCATGCCCATTACAGATATTACTTCTCACCAAGTCCAGAAATAACCTCAGATTTCTTTATAAAATAATTCCCTGCCCAACACTGCCAAAGAATGAAAGTTAGCCTGGGAATTAAAAGAGTACTTTTGCTCTCATAGTATAATACATCTAATTTCTAAGCCACATTGGAATTCTGGCTAAGTGTAAAATCCCTACAGGTAACACATACTCCTTCTTTAGTTGAATCCTTTGCATGTCTGGGTCATATATTTGTCCATTTATCAAATATTTGATGCATAGCTATTATTGCCAGGCACTAGTTGAAAATCTACTAAATTTTATATATCTAGAAGGCCCCCAAGCAATCATCTGTTCATGTTACCTCACATTACACATGAGAAGGTCAAGATCATAGAGGGTAAAATGACTCAATCAAGATCCTAAAACTAGCATGTGGCATAGCCAAATCTGTAACATACGCCTTTGGAAGAATTAACTAAAATCTAGTTCAGGTCATAATTTTATACCTTACCTTGGTAAAGAGATGTCTCTAGACAGAAAATTGTAACAGCTATTTGTCACTGAGATTCAGTGAACAAAAATTCAAATACTTGGGCTAGTTAACAGAATAGACAAAGATCCTTAAAAACAGAGTTACTTAAATTTTAGGTAAAGTAGTTTCTCATCTACATAATGAGAGTAATGCAGGTATCTCCCAGGATTGTTAAATAGATTAAATGTCTTTATGTATGCGAAGTGGCTAATTAAAACATTGGAAGAGCTCTTTTATGATGTTTTTTCTAGTATATTGTTTTATTTAAAAATGTCACCATTACCAAATAGTTTTATGAATAAATGTAGCAATGCTCAGGGAACCCTTGTTATTCACATTATATAAATCTTTCATTTCATAAAATATTATAGCATAAGTTATAATATTATAGCATAAATAAATGAGTTTAAGAACTCATTTAACAAAGTTCAAATAATTTCCAAATCACACTCTGAAAGAATATGAGCACACAGCTGTATGAGACTATACACATACATACAAACACACATAAGAACACTATAGGTTATTTTTGGTTATAAACCTAGACTTTAAAAAAAGTGACTATAATTCAGCAATATATTTAAAGAAGCAAACAAGATTTATCCTAGGGATTTGTGTTTAACAAAAACTAGAAAATCTGCTTGTTATACTATGTTAATATTTTAAGGTAAAACAAAGCATATGGCCATCTCATCTGCTACAGGAATAATAATAAATTCAACACACATTCTTGATTAAAACACAAACATGAAAGCTTATATTAGCAAACTAGGAATAGAAGGACACTTTAAAAATTTTATAAAGCTCATCTATGAGAAACCAAAAATAAGCATTGCCGATGTTATAAGTATTCCCATTAAATCCAGGAACAATATGAGATGCCTGCTATCATTACTGCTATGTGACATTGTATTGAATGCTTGGACTGAAGGTTTTTCAACTTTGGCACTGCTATTGTAGACCAGACAATTCTTTGTCTGGAGGATTATTCTTTGCAGTGTTGGATATTTAGTAGCATCTTTGGCTTCTAGTTACTAGATGAGAATAGCATCTCCCTAGTCATGATAATCAAAAATGGATCAGGACATAGACAAAAGACCCACAGGAAAATGAAAAGAGTGTCAAGTTTATAACCACTGCTTTATCAATGAAAAAGTCAATATTTAAAACTTATAAGTTATAAATATTGGAAAGGAATAAAAACTATTTTTCAGATAATGTATTTGATATAACCAGTTAAAATATACTACAGGAAAAAGATCATGACTTCAGTAGTAACTAAAACTAAATGATGCTTAGTCATTCACTTGAGAAGAAATCTTCACAGTGATGAAAATTGTAATCTGTAGCATAAAAGAAATTCTGACTAGCGTGATATCTCATGTATATTGATAAGAAGAGTTAATATAGCCAAGTTAAAAGTTCTACTCAAATTAATTTATAAATTTAAAAAGCAAGCCCAATAAACTTATTGATACACTCGTATAAAACTTAAACTGGAAAAAGAAATGTACACTTATATCTAAGAACATTTTAAGTAAGAACAATGATGGGTGATTTACCCTGCTAGATGTCAAAAGACTCTAAAAAAAGTATAATAAATGCATCAACATGGCATTGGCCTCAATGCATGCCATAATATGGATCATCCCTAAAAAACATGCTAAGTGAAGAAGCCAAGCACAAAAGGCCACCCATTACAAAATTTCATTTACATCTTTACGTGAAATATCCAGACAGAATAGGTGAATCAATAGACGTGGAAAATAGCTGAGTGATCTCCATGGTCTGGGAGTAGAGGATAATTGATACAGACTGCTAATACGTGTGAAGTTTCTTTTTGGAGAGATGAAATGTTCTGGAATTAGATACTGGTAATGGCTGCACACCTCTCTGTGAATTCACTAAAACCCACTGACTTGTACACTTTAAAAGGATGAATTTTATGTATCTAAATTACATAATAATAAAACTACTATTTTTTAAAAAAGCATGAAATTGGCCCATAAATGGAAAAATGGTTTATTGGATATGTGCTACAAGCTATAAATGTTATAGTATATGTATTTGTAGCATAATTAGTCTATATATTGTGCCTATTGCATACATTATTTATCCTATAGAATTACAAAGATCTATGAAACTCTAAGAAAGTAAAGATAAATAGCAGTGGTGTGTAACATTTTCTTATGTAAGTCATAAAATACAAAAGGCATAATAGAAAATAAGTTGACAGCCTATTAACTTATTTACATACCATAAAACTCTATAAAAAGTATAGAAAATAAAAATATAAAACAAAGCACTAGAGTTATTTGAAACCTATAAAGTAAATTATATAGTAGTAAAAAAAATAAGATCACTGTAAAATAATCTTACATATTCATCAAAAAACCAAGTGAGAGATGTGAAAAATATCAAACGGGGCCTAGGAAAGAAAATTAAAGTTGGTTATAACTATGAAAATGATTTAATGCAAGTAGTAATTAAATAAAATGTAAAGTAAGCCAGTGAGATATAAGTTTCTCCCATAAAACTGGCAAAAAAAAAAATCTAGTGTAAGTAGTGGTGAAAATTGAACCTCTCATATAATGTGATTGTATATTGCTTTTGATAGAATATTAGAATGACTGGATAGATGGATGGATAGATAGATGGATAGTTAGATTAGATAGATCGATGGATCAGTAGATAGGTAGATGATTGATAGATTAGAAATCTTAGGAGGTATGACCACTCCAATTCATAGAGAAATGCTTAACACGTGCACTAGGAGGTATGCATCGGTATGTATTGACAGACTTGAGAACAAATTGTGGTACAGTGTATTTTTTCAAGATGACTGTAAAAATATTTTTTGTTGCACACAAATTTCCAGAAACTTATCACTCCCTCATTGAGAGACAGTCTGTCTTCCACTTCTTAAACCTGGGCTGGGTTTGTGCCTTCACTGACTGAGTCCTATGTGCAGGGGCCTTCTGACTTCCTAGGTTAAGTAACAATTTCTGGTTGGCCTTCTGCGATCTTGGCCAGCAGTCATGATCGACTTGCTAACCATGTGGATTAGCCGTCTTGGAAGCAAATAAAGCAGCCATTAGTGAAACCACCCCAGCTGATGCCATGTGGTGTATAAAGGACCCTTCCCAATGAGCCCTTTCACAGTTGCAGATTTGTGAGCAAACAAAATGATTGTTGTTTTGTTAAGCCACTTAGTTTTAGGGTAGTTTGTTATTAACAACAGATAGCAATAATAGAACTTAAGATTTTATTAAATGGAACATGATTATACTATAGTGTGTAATATATAGCCTCTTAAAAGAATGAGTTGGGGTGTGCGTGCATGCATGTGTGTGTGTGTGGTGTGTAGATGTGAACATACTTATGACACACGGCCCCTAAAATCTATTTCTAAGTGTGCTTACATGGATATAAATAGAAAACAGTGGAAAACTTGACATGGAGAACATTTTAAAATCTGGTTTTATTAAAATTTTATAGTCAAAATGAATTGGTATGTTGTTTTTATAATTAAAAATGAATTTATAAAAATAAAATATTCCAAGTAGTAAGTAGCAGAAGCCCAATGTGAATATGTAGTTGCAGTGTGGACGAAGGTGGGGGGGGATCTTAAATATTTCTAAAAGTATTTTAGAATTTGAGTCCTAAGACTTCTGACTATTCCTCTTCAATTGAGTCAAAGCATTATTGAAATGACTGCAGTCCCATCTGGAGTTATATTTTTGTTGTTTCTATTTAGAACAATGTGTTTGATAAATCCTAAAGTGAGGTATGATCAGATTTTTCACATCCATAAATCTTTTAATGCATTTTATTACATTGTCAGAACTTGCTTATTATACAAACTTGCTTATTTAATTGTTTCTGTGAATATCTGCATTCTCTTTGCCTTTTTTTGGTGTCAAACACAACAACAAATTCCTCTTAAGCTACATTCTGGGAACTGTTAGCCTAGCAGAAAACCCTCTGTTTTAATGTCAGAGACATGAACTTTGTTCACTAGCACTAACCATGTTCATTCATCTTTCCCTCATTCTCTTGGGTGATTTAAAATACAATGTTAATAAAAATAGCAAAATATTAATAAAATAGCCACAGGCAAGATAGCTGGAATTTAAGGAGTGCTTAAGTAATTTGTGCAAATACACAAAACTAGAAACCACAAGAGCCAAGCTTTGAACACTGGTCTCTCTGATCCCCACACCCAGTGATCCCCTTAACTGCAAGTTCTTTCATGAGCTTGTGCCCCTACATGGAAATGTGTCAGAAACTCCTCCATAATCTCACCAATTTCTGGTCTTTCCTTCTTTTATCACTTTAGCAATTTCTCAGCTTCTGAAGGAGGCATAGGCATCTTGGACGAAAATCTGCAACCAGCCTCTATCAATCCTCCTCTGTTTTATCCTGTTGCCACTAATATATCACTGTGGCAAACAAATTACCTGAGTTTCCATTTATTACTGTTTAAATTTAATCCTATAAACCTGCAGTTTGTGAGGCTCAAGACTTTAAAAAATATGTCCAATTTGCCACAATTTTTAACATGTGCTTGATGGGTAAGATTAGAGTTTATTCAGGTATGCACTCTGGCTTTTTTTTTTGTTTTGTTTTCTTCACCTTTCCCAACAATCCAAGAATATGCTCTCTCAGAGATGCTGACATTTTTAATATTCATTTCTAATTTCTTTGACTTCTATATACAGTTAAAAAAAGACATTCTTCATTGGCTTTTTTAATTTCCCTTTGTTCTCCTTATTCCTCTTTGGCTGTATTAGAAATCCACCTAAAGCAATACTTTCTGTATGCAAGTCAAGCAGTTTACAAAGCATCAATATTTTTTTTTAAGAAAAAGATCCATTAAGTTGATTTTATTTTTAAAAAATCTAGTAATATTTTAAAGAAAACACACTTCTGCATACAAAATCACCCTAGATCTAAGTTAGAATTTACCTTTCTACCTTTTCCCTAAAACATATAGCTTCATGGGTGTTTTCAGTACTGTACTTTGTTGTTTTTAAATCTTTTGATTAATTAGTTGATTCAAGTGTCCAGATCCACTTCTATTACCTTAGTTGCTGCTTAGCAACAAACTCAGTTCTTTCTTGGTTTTAGGAGGCTACATATGTGAAAGGAAAGAATGAAGCCATGGAATGATCTCAAATAAATAGTTTTAAGTTTCCTAAATATTAAGGTGATATTAAAATGGAATGAGTCTTTGAGCTCCCCATTTACTATGGATTTGTCATGAAGGCACATTGGAATTACAAATTAATAATGATATAAATGATTCGTAGAAGAGTGTCCTTGACTTTATTCTAGCTATGTCTTTTGTACTGTTCACTTTTCTTATTTAATATATTTTCTATTTGCTTAGTGGATTATTATAAAGATCCAACAATTTTATTAAGAAACCATCTTTTAGAAGTTGTCCTACCATTCAAAGAAAGGAATGACTGATAAAGGGCAAAAACTGATCATCCTAGAATCCTAAAAAGGCATAAATAAAAATAGAAAAGAGAATTATAGAAATGATTTCTAAGATTGAAAAGACAGTTGTAACACAACCTTTACTTTCAGATTTTTTTAAATTATTACTGTCAAGAACTCTTAAAATTATGGAAGTTCCCTAATGTCACAGTGGGTTAAGGATCTGGCATTGTCACTGCAGCAGCTCAAGTCACTGCTGTGGCATCAGTTTAATCCCCTGCCTAGGAACTTTTATATGCTATGGGCACAGCCAAAAAAAGGAAAAAAAAAGTTAAATATTGCCGTCAGATGAGAAGTTCTACAAAACAAGTTTTAGTTATTCGTATCAGTACAGTGATTAGCACATTGCCTTTCATGGAGAAGTTTCTGGAAACTTAAGTGAATGATTGAAAGGATGCTGGGTAAGAGAGAATAGCAAAACAAATAGGGGCATTCAATGAGATTAAATGAGAAATTTGCTTAATTTCATTAATTTTATATGACTAACACTAAAGTTACTTGGCTATACTTGTCATAGTCATTTGCAAAGTTTCTAGAAGGTCCAAAGCTAAAATGTCAAAAGATGAACTTGATGATGCTCACAGGCAGGCCCTCTTAATTTTAAAACAATTGATACTGAGAATTTTATCCATATAATAGATGAGATTTGCTGAGAATACATCAGACTGAAAACAGTATCAAAAATCAGTGATAAACAATGGACAAATAGGTTTGCATCAACTTCAGGAATAAGACAATATTAGTTAGGAGCTAGTTGTGATAAGAATGGGTAGTCTGTTCTTATTTTCTTTATAGTTAAAGATATACGCACCCCCCCATACATGTGATTGAGACATATTTGATAAGATAGGTTTACATGCCTGATAGGTTGGTATGTATTTTGAAAACATGGCAATTATCCTTTAACAGTACAGGTAGAATTTCAGTTCTTCGGTGCCATACCTGGGAGATCTTAGATAATTTGCCTCTGCTTTTTGAGGTCCCATTTTCTCATATAAAGGTAATGAAAGTCATAATTAGCTCTTGGCTGAAAGTCTAAAATGTGGTGTAATGCAGCCGTTTGCAATACTTTTTGAGATGATCCACAGTGAGACATATTTTACACTGGGATCCAGTAAACACACACACACACACACACACACACTCGGGCACACATGTCTGAAACAGAAGATTTTGGAAGCTATTTACCTCTCTACGTGTGATAACACTTTGGTGCTTTCTATTCTACTTTGTTTATTTCTTCCAAGGAAGAATTTGTTTCCACCCATTAAGTTTATGTCCACATCTAGTAGTGCTTTAAAAACCATAGTTTAAAAAACATTGAAGTGGAGAGTTCAGGAGTCAAGATCCTGTGATTTGAGGTGTTTGTGCCTGAGAATACTCCTACACTACCCTAGCATCTAAATGAAAACTTTCAGTCATTGTACACATGCTTTGTTGAATTCATTAAAGAATTCAGTACATCAAATAAAATTTGAAAGGACAATGATAATTAACCTATTGCATTGCTCTTAATGCTATCAGCTTAATGACTAAGTGTTAGTATGCCACCATTTCTATTTTTCTGGGAATTTTAACAGGTTATCAGGAATTTTTGTTTTTTTGTGTGTAAAAATAAGTGATATGACTGTTATTATATATTTTATGTAATTATAGCCTTGAAGTTATTGGTTAGCTGTCTAAACATGCTGTACCTTTTCCTGTGATAGTACAGGTTATTTTATTTCTGTGATATCCTATGGGAAAAAAAATCTTCTCCTTTGTCCTTCCCATGCACCTAGATATGAAATAAGGTTTGCTTTTAAAGAGTACTTCATGTGCTTGAAATAAGTAATTCCATTTCATGGAGTTATATATTTTTAATACTTTTGTGCTTTCAGATTTACTTCCATGTCAGACAAAATTCTGAAACACACAGGAAAAAAGATTGGGAGAGTCTCACACATACCACTCATTCCTGTAGTCCTTAAATATCTGGACTGTAGCTCATTAGCTACCATGCTAAGGAGATGTTTCTGATCTGGAACCCCCTAAACTGAAAACATGTGAACTAGTAAAGTTTGTTTCTCCTTAATTTTTAAAGACCATACATGTTTATATATACTCAAATTAGGAAACAAATAAAAAAACATAAAATTTAGGGAGTTCCCATTGTGGCACAGTAGAAGCAAATCCGACTAGTGTCCGTGAGGACGTGGGTTTGATCCATGGCCTTGCTCAGCAGTATGGGAATCTGGTTTTGCCGTGAGCTGTGGTGTAGGTTACAGATGTGGCTTGGATCCTGCATTCCTGTGGCTGTGGTGTAGGCTGGCAACTATAGCTCTGATTGGACCTCTAGCCTGGGAACTTCCATATGCCACAAGTGTGGCCCTAAAATGAAAGCATAAAATATATATATATATACACACACACACACACACACACACACACACACACACACACACACACATACACATATATATAATTTAGACATTTTACATGTCTTCAAATATATTCAAAGTAAATTCAAAGAAAAATATATCCACTCCAGTTGCTTAAAAACAAAGGATCACTTTAATAATTTGTGAATTCCCATCCATGTGTTGGAAGGATGGAAGACTAGAGTTTACTTGCAGCTTCTGGAGCTGTGCTTACCCACCAGCACAGCTTTTGTTCCTCCTGAATGTGTTTCTAAGTGTTCAAACAAAGGAGATTCACGAGTAAGCTGCCTAGATGTTGAAACTCTAAACCCAAGGCCTGACATCATCAGAACCCACAGAGAATAGGAAGTGGTGAAGGCCCCAGAAGCTGTCCAGAGAAACATCTCTATGTGCATCTCACTTTTTAAAATGCTGCCATAAGGAAAGAAACCAACAGAGCTGTTTCTCCCAGAGAATCATTTCTTTGTTTGCATAATGCCAGCACCTCTCAGACATCCCCAGTCTCTACTCTCTTCCTCCTTCCTTTTTATCTCTTTTCATTACATGCATAGTTTCAACTTTTTTGTTTTTCATTGTCATGAAGATAAAACAAATACAGAATAGGAGAGGTAAGTTAGCAGGGATGGGGGAAGTGCCCTGAAATCTTAAAGGCACTCTTAATTTTACATTTTTGTGTTCTAAATGCTTTTCAGTGTTAAAAAAATGCTTTTCTGGCTCTTAGGTTAAACAAGCATATAATTTCTTGTCAGATCAAAATGCCCAACGTATCAAAAAGCGTTGTGTCACCACAAGCTGCTGGACATTACAGTAGAGGCCTTCTGCCAAAGTTTTTTGTACAAAATGTTTTTTGTACATAAAATTTTACTACACAAATTTTGTTCATGAGAATAGAGTAACCAAATCATACACTGGCATACAATGGGTATTCACAAATAATTATTATTATTTTGTTATTGTTAATTTTCTTCATTACAGTTCAGGAGATAGAGGCAATGAATGACAAGGAAGAAAGTTGCATTCCTGTCTTTGTGAAAAGGAATGAATTTTTCTTTTCTTTTAGACTGGTTTCCTTAGGCACCTCGTGGAAGATTTCCTAATGATGAACTTCTTCATGCAGCACATCTCTTCTCTATACCTTTCCAGTTTTCTAGAATATATTAAATGCAAAATAAAGGTGAATAGAAAAATGAATGAAAATAACAAGAAAACAAAATTACTTAGGTCAAGTATTCCTGTTAATTTCTCTTTGTTAAATATTGCTAATGCAAATTTTTTGTTTTGGCCCTAAATAGCCAGTGATAGAATCAAAAACATTAATTAATTAATTAATTAATTTATTTATTTTTGTCTTTTGTCTTTTTAGGGCCTCACCCATGGCATGTGGAGGTTCCCAGGCCAGGGGTCTAATCGGAGCTGTAGCTGCAGGCCTACACCAGAGCCACAGCAACGCCAGATCTGAGCCACATATGCGACCTATACCACAGCTCACAGCACCACCAGATCCTTAACCCACTGAGTGAGGCCAGTGATTGAACCTGTAACCTCATGGTTCCTAGTCAGATTAATTTCTGTTGCGCCACAACAAGAACTCCAAAAAAATGTTCATTTATTCATTTATAAATATTTATTATAGTTGATTTACATTTTTCTGTCAATTTCTGCTGTAAAGTGATCCATTTATACATATATATACATTCGTTTCCTGATATTATTATCTATCATGTTTGATCACAAGTGATTGAACATGGTTCCATGTAGTATATAGTAGGACCTCATTATTTATCCATCCTAAATGTAATAGTTTGCATCTTCTAACCCCAAAGTCCCAGTTCATCCCGCTCCCTCCCACTTCCCCTTGGCAACCACATGTCTACACTCTATGTCTATACTCTATGTCTATGAGTTTCTTTCTTTTCTGCTAGATTCATTTGTGCCATATTTTAGATTCCACATATAAGTGGAACAATAGGGTATTTCTGACTTAACTTCACTTAGTATGATAATCTCTAGTTGCTTCCATGTTGCTGCAAATAGCATTGTTTGTTCTTTTTTACGACTGAGTAGCATTCCATTGTGTATATGTACTACATCTTCTTAATCCATTCATGGACATTTAGGTTGTTTGTTAGAATGTTCATGGACATTTAGGTTGTTTCGGTGTCTTGGGTATTGTGAATAGTGCTAAAATGAACATTGGTGTGCATGTATCTTTTTCAGTGAAAGTTTCATCTGGATGTATGCCCAGGAGTGGGATTGTTGTATGATATGGTGGTTCTATGTTTAGTTTTCTGAGGTACCTCATACTGTTTTCCATTAGTGGTTGTACTAATTTACATTCCCACCAACCGTGTAGAAGGGCTCCCTTTTCAACATACCCTCTCCGGCATGTGTTATTTGTAGCCCTATTAATTATATCAATTCTGATCAGTGTGAGATAGTACCTCATTTTAGTTTTGAATTGCAATTCTCTAATAATTAGTGATGTTGAGCAGTTTTTCATTTTTCTGTTGGCCATGTTCATGTCTTCTTTGGATAAATGTCTATTTAGGCCTTTTCCCCATTTTTCAATTGGGTTGTTTGGTTTTTTCTGCTGTTAAGTTATATGAGTTGTTTGTATATTTTAGAGATTAAGCCCTTATCAGATGCATCGTTTGCAGCTATTTTCTCCCATTCCATAGGTTGTCTTTTTTTTTTCCTCTCCTTTTTTTTTTCTTTTTTTTTCTTTTTTGGGCTGTTCCCATAGTATATGGAGGTTCCCAGGCTAGTGGTCTAATCAGAGCCACAGCTGCCAGCCTACACCAGTCATAGAAATGTGGGATCCGAGTCACATCTGCAACCTACACCATAACTCATGGCAATGTCGGATCCTTAACTCACTGTGTGCGGCCAGGGATCGAACCTGCAACCTCATGGTTACTAGTCGGATTCGTTTCTGCTGTGCAGTGGGAACTCCTGTCTTTTTTTTTTTTAATCATTTCCTTTACTGTGCAAAGCCTTGCAAGTTCGATTTGATCCCATTTTAAATTTTTTAAAAAAACTTTTATTTATTTTTGAATCAGCTAATTACTATGTCCTTTATCTTGTTAGTATAAACTTTAACTCATTGCTCGACTTTACCACTAAATTCCTTGTTAATGCCTTAGATATCAGTTCACAAAGGTATTGGGATTTAGCCATGATAAAAGAGGGAAAAGAAAGCACTTAACTCGGTGTCTTATTTGCAATAATTAATTGTCTTCTCTAGGAAATTTCATAACAATATTTCCAAAAATCTAGCACTCATTTTTTTTAATTTTTTTATTTTTTTTTTAATTTTCCCACTGTACAGCAAGGGGGTCAGGTTATCCTTACATGTATACATTACAATTACATTTTTCCCCCACCCTTTCTTCTGTTGCAACATGAGTATCTAGACAAAGTTCTCAATGCTATTCAGCAGGATCTCCTTGTAAATCTATTCTAAGTTGTGTCTGATAAGCCCAAACTCCCGATCCCTCCCACTCCCTCCCCCTCCCATCAGGCAGCCACAAGTCTCTTCTCCAAGTCCATGATTTTCTTTTCTGAGGAGATGTTCATTTGTGCTGGATATTAGATTCCAGTTATAAGCGATATCATATGGTATTTGTCTTTGTCTTTCTGGCTCATTTCACTCAGGATGCGGTTGTCTAGCTCCATCCATGTTGCTGCAAATGGCATTATGTCGTTCTTTTTTATGGCTGAGTAGTATTCCATTGTGTATATATACCCCATCTTCTGAATCCAATCCTCTGTCGATGGACATTTGGGTTGTTTCCATGTCTTGGCTATTGTGAATAGTGCTGCAATGAACATGCGGGTGCATGTGTCTCTTTTAAGTAGAGTTTTGTCTGGATAGATGCCCAAGAGTGGGATTGCGTGGTCATATGGAAGTTCTATGTATAGATTTCTAAGGTATCTCCAAACTGTTCTCCATAGTGGCTGTACCTAACTCATTTTTTTTAATCAGAAAAAAAATAGTAACCACTCTTGTAAATAACTGGATGTGACTGGGTTTCTAAGTGGGGATTGAGAGTGTTATTAATGACATTTTTTGGTCTAATTGTCTTTTCTGAATATTTATAAGAGAAAATAATGGATGCATATAGGTAATAAAATGCAAATTATGGATTCAGTGCACAGTTATCTATGAAAGGATACAGAGGACAACCTGGGACCTTCTTTCCCAGTGCTAGGGTTAGATTCAACCTCTCCCAGCAAGGACACCAAGAAGTCCTGTGCGAGAGCTGATATGGTCACTAATTCCCCAGGGTTCAGAACAGATGATTGCTAACATGTCCTCCTTTATCCTTCAGCTTATTTGAGAGTTTATAAGGAGCTAAATATAAAGTGCATTATTTAACATGAATTTTAGGAAATGACCCCATTATTGAGTATACCATGACTGCATACAGATGGAAAGAAATTTATAGGTCTCATGATGAAAAAATATCTTATGGGGTCTCTGGAAGGAGAAAGGGATTTACTTCTAAAGAAAGCTGACATAAGAAAGAATTAACTGTCTTGGAAATTTTGTAAAAATATGTCTTTAATTTGCAATGTTTACCAAGGTTCAGAAAATTCCAATATTAAAGACTATGATTATGTGCTTTATTTTGAATTTATTGTTAAGATCAAAGTATTTTTATTATAAAAAAGTTGCAAGCATTTACAATATTGTGACCACTGGCAGAGATATAATGAAATCACTGTGTTGGCATGTGGAATATGTGGATTCTAAATACCCTTTCTTTTTGCAGCATTTGTTCACACATTATCTTGGATGACTACATTAAACTGTATAATTGCTGTTATACTCTCAAATCGGCTCTAATTATGCCAGTAGTGATTATTTTATTTGTGGGCAACTTCCCTTTGCTTTCCTTTTTTTACTATACTCTATGCCACTCCCCAAACAACTTCTGAAACATAAATGAAGCATTATTCTCATAGTCCCTCACATCTAGTTCCACTTTTATGACTTCGCTGAAACAAATCTCCGAGAAGACTCACTAATGAGACATTTTAATAGGTTCCTTTTACTATCCACATTTGTCCCTTCTGCAGCATATGTGATGTTTGAGGCAGTGAAGTAAGAAAATACTGTCTGAAAGTTTTTTTCTTTGGCTTCTGCGCTGTTGTGATATCGTGTTTCCTCTGTCACCTTCACTTACTCTCCTTTTTTCACTCTCCTTTCATAATAAGCATATATTAGGATCTGCCGTCAATATTTTCTTTTTCTCTTTTTTTGGTAGTCACTCACTGGTTACCACATCTTTCAATTTTCCAGTTTTGGTAGTTCCTGTCATGGCTCAGCAGGAAGGAATCTGACTAGCATCCATAAGGATGCAAGTTCCATCCTTGGCCTTGCTTAGAGGGTTAAGGATCTGGCATTGCCGTGAGCTCACAGACATGACTGAGATCCTGCGTCACTGTGGCTGTGGTATAGGCCAGCAGCTACAGCTCCAATCTGACTCCTAGTCTGGGAACCTCCATATGCCACAGGTGTGGCCCTAAAAATAAAAAAGACAAAAAAAAATTCCAATGTTGAGATTCTATAAAGTTATTTTCTTTAAGTCTCAGCACTCTCTTAAATCTTAAAAAAGAAATGGTTTCCTCTTTACCTCAGAAACATACATGCTAAAAATTCAATTTTTAAAATTTTAACCAGTCTATCTTCTTACTCATCTCCTTTCAAGCTAGTTTATATTCCCTGTTCAAATGTTACCATCATCTGCTACAGTGCTCAGGTTCAAAAACTTAAGGTCAGTGTTGACTTTGCCTCTTACTTCATATGTCAGCTATAATCATTTACTAAGCCAAATTTAATTTATGAGCAAATATTAACATTAATTTTGCACCTATTATATGACTTAATTTTAGCACTTTGTGTATACTATGATTTAAATCCGCAAAACATGATAGCAAAGGGATATTACTGTCCACATTATGAAAATTTGAAAATAAGCGTTCAGCGTATATAAGAAACTTGCCTAAACATGTTAGAAGTTGGGCAGGAATTCTTTTTTTCAAAGTCATTTTTTTCTACAATAATAAAAATTATTGTATTAATTCCTCCAAATTATATAATTTTTATTTCCATGTCTCATAGCCTTCTACTCCTTCCTCATCCTCTTTATTCCACATAACACTGCACTTCGTTTTCCACGTATACTGACTCTGATTCCTTGTCGCTTCAATTCTTCCTAAATTGCATCTTTATTGTATTACTCTTTAGTGAATTTTAATTGCTCCTCATTGATTGCAACTTATGTACAGATCCATTAGCCATGCTCATCAGTTATAACTTTTGGCTCATTGTCATCAGAAACTGATTCTGATTAAGTTATGCCAAACAAAAGAGAAAAACAAAAACTTCATAACCACCCCCCCCCCGATACATACATAAGAAGTTTATTGGAAAGATACTGAGTGGCTTACAAAAATAAAGGAAAAGCAGAGCTTTGGGAATGATCATAAAGTGGGTAGATTCTGATGGTGAGATTCAGAACTTTTGCATGAAGTTGCTGAAGTTGATTTTGCTCTAACAGTCCTCTGGTCCATGTGCCTCCTTGATTAAGACTCAGATTCCCAAGTGACAGACTGATTGGCCTGGATGGGGTTACATGTCTACCTCTTCATAGAGGGTAGTGGAGAGGAATGAAGGGTTACATTATTGATAATCTTAACTGGACCGCAAGATAAGAAGGGTGAAGCACCCTGAAGAAAATGACTCTGCTGTTACCCACAGGATGGAGCAGAGGCACCCACAGGCATAAAGACAGTGGCCACACGCAAAGCTTGCAGGGGCTTTAATTCAGTATCATCACAAACTACCCCTTTCTACTTGTGCAACCCAGGAATTCTCACCATTCTCCATACATGCTATAAGCCTTTCTGGCCACTGTTTTCTGGAACATTTGTTTCTCCCATATCTCTGTCTAACAAAAGCCTCCATATCAATGTAAGCCCTTCCAAATGGCATTTCAAGAAATCTACAGAGCAGCAATTTTCCTCTCTTCCTTTTTTTTTTGTCTTTTTTTGGGATACACCATGGCTTTCTTCCTTTTTTATAATATTTAATTTTGCTCATCTTCAATAGTACTTTTTAATGTCTGCCTCACGTCTTCTTTACTGAAATGTATATGCTCTGATGGCATGCATCTTGTCTTATTCATCTTAGCATCCCTGCTATTGCTGAACACAAGTTCCTATAGGTTTTAGTAGTTAATAAAAAAAAGGTATGATTATTTTTCTTATGCTATTTTTTTTTTTTACTGTGGGTTCAAGGTGCTGGATTGAATCTGTAATGCAGTTATATCATTTATGTCTAACATCATTATAATAAGGTCCATGATGGAAAATTACACATAGCATTTTAAAATAGCAGCTTATACCTAGTAGATAATGAATAAATGTGTTGATTCAATATCAGCTTAACAAAGTTGAATGACACTCTAACAGATTATTTTAAAGGGAAGGATAGGGTTACTAAAAGGAGAAAGGGAAAATAGGACAATGATGGCTAGACATTTTAAAAAAGTTAATCTCAGAACACAGCTCTGAAATAAGCATAATTATTCTTACTTTACACATGAGTAAATTGAGGCTTAGATGAGGTTAATTTCTTACAGGAAATTAAAGTTTTATACAGGATTTGTCATACACTTATGTTTTTTCTATTAATCGATAACTTTATAAATCCAAAGTAATGACTATATGGCCTAAAAAATAACCCAGTGGATTTCATCACAAAAATGAGCAGTTTTATGCCTTAACCTCCACTATCATAAAGGCAGCCACTCTTTATTTCATTTTGGAGCTGGTCTGCCAGTTAGCTCCATCTTTCTAGACAACATACATATGACATACGTCACTCTCTCTTGATGGATTGTAAGTAATAGATAGCCATTATTCTTCAAGCAAATAACTTTTTTTTTTTTTGTCTTTTTGCTATTTCTTGGGCCGCTCCTGCGGCATATGGAGGTTCCCAGGCTAGGGGTCCAATCGGAGCTGTAGCCACCGGCCTACGCCAGAGTCACAGCAATGCAGGATCCGAACCGTGTCTGCAACCTACACCACAGCTCACGGCAATGCCAGATCCTTAACCCACTGAGCAAGGGGCAGGGACCGAACCCGCAACCTCATGGTTCCTAGTCGGATTCGTTAACCACTGCGCCACGACGGGAACTCCCAAATAACTTTTTTTTAAAGCCAAGAATAAGTTACAGAATACTGTAAAGGAAGATAAATTCAGGTATCAAATAATCTAACAGGAAAAATAATTCTTAGAAGAGGAAGTATAGGCATCCACTCAGTGCAGAAACTATGCTAATCACAGCTAGTAATAAAAGAAAAAACAAAATCTTTTGTGAGATTCTATTTTCACACTTATATTAGAAAGAGGCATAACCTCTTTCATAATATTAGGAAACCACTGAAATAGACAATCACATGCAGTATTGGAAGGAGTATAAATTAGCACAGCCACATTGGAGGAGAATTTGGTAGCATTGCCCTAAATACTAAAGCAAACAAAAACACACCAACAAATAAAACTTGTGCACATTCGCCTCCAGTAATCCACTGTACTATATCCTAAAGAGAAGCACTTGGACAATGTAAACACAGGGATACATAAGAGGGTAGTTAATGCAGTATTGTTTGCATTAGGGAAGGCTGAACAACATCAGAGTCCATTTTTGCAAGTTGTCTATTTATATACTTTGCTCTAAGATCATTTTATTATTTGCCTTATCTCTGAATAAATTTTTAGAATTAACCTTTTGCTTCATAAATATTGCACATATTTTCAGCCACCACTTATCATCTGACTTTTCCATGTTCTTTCACCTTTAAAAATCCGATCTTAATTCTGATCTAGTTTAACTGATCCATTTTGGTTTTTGCTGTATGTATCATTTTGCTTTATGTATCATTTGCTTTTTTATCTCCAAAGCTGTAAACATTTTCTTTTGTACTTTTCCTATTGCTTTCATGGATTTAATTCTTTAAATTCCTTAATATGCCTAGAATTCTTATTTTCATGACCTTTTATTATGAAAGGAAAAGAGCTCTGTTTATTTCCTTCTCACTTCCCAACAGTTTCTCTAAACCACGTCTTAATTAATGCACCTTCTATTTGGACCACAATTTCTTTGATAGATTTCACTGGCTCTGGATTTGCTAATTGCATTCTTTTCTTTCTTGTAGTGACAAAAAACAAAGTAGACTTCAATGAATCACTTGCTTTCAGCTCCATTTCACCCTCTCTTGCTCCTTCTGTCCTCTATGCCCTTTCAGAGCTGGAATAACCCAGGAGCTCAGTTGGACTTGTTTTGTTTTGTTTTTTTTCCTGCAGCCTTTATGAATGTTCTAGGCTTCAGGCTTCTCTGTCCTGTTTTTGTTTGCTTCTGATGTGCAGAAATTAATGAAATGTCTCATTCGTTTTTTAGTAAGGCTTTACAGTATACACATTCCTTTGGTATCATGGTAATGGACACTGTATAGAGAAGAGAGAAATATGTTTGTATAGCTCAGTATCATTAAAAAATCTACTACACACTGTTTAAAGTTGTCACTATATTACCTCCTAAGGTCAAGTGAGTTTATCTGTGAACTTGCTGGGAAAAATGCTAAGAGAAGAGATTTATTTATGCAGTTAAATTAAAGTATCCTCAGGTTTCAACTGTTTGGGTTCCAGTTATTCCTATCAGCAAGATGTGACTGGATCCTCAATTATATCATTCCAGGTTTAAATCAGGACTCATTTGCACTCTTCTCCCCCTCAGAAATACTTATATACTTTCTCAAATTCCTTAAAATTGGCTCAAACTGTAGAGCTTTTAATGATCATTCAGATCACACACAAAATAAAATAAATTCTGTTCATATAAAGGAATCCTAAAAATTATTCAGGCTATATTTTCTGAACTTATCATTCTGATCTTTCTTGGATGCTTTTTTGCTACTCCTTCATTCATGTGCCTCAGATACTTCTATCTGTACCCCCCCGAGGGGTGGTGAGGCCCTGCTGACAGCTAGAACTCTATCACTGTCATCATGTGGGACACTAGTCCAACCTAAGGCACCTCAGCTGCCAACTGGTTTTCTATTGTCAATTTCTACTGCTGTCAACTCACATTGTTGTCATCAAGGGCAACTAGTACAAGTAGACTTAAGAGGAAGCATAATCCTATGAAAACTGCAGCTACTTAGATTTCGACAAATTTCAAAGCAACTCACATCCATATAAAATAGCACAGATATTACTGAATGGCTCCAGCAAAAGCCAATATTGTTATCTTACAGACTTTTACTTTTCCTTCAAATAGTAGCTATCAGGTTGTTAATCATTTAGTTTACACACATAGGGATATATGCATACAAGTTTAGAATGAAAGGAGAGGATGTAGGATTTCATCTAAAAGGAGCAGCAGAAGAGCCAAAAGACCTAATTGACCTACTGGGTTGCCAGTCAGGAGTTGTCCCTGTTACCAACCTCAGCTCTGATGCCCCAACAATAAACTGGAAAGAAGAGGGAGTAGTTGGAGTGGGGAGGACATAGGATAGAAACAAACTTTTGCCTACCCACGTCAAGTTGCAGATGAGGGCCACCTCTAACGGGATCCTTTCCTTTTCTGTGGCTTTTCTTCAATTTCCATCAGTTCTTCTCCCTCATCCCTCAACACCTGGATTCCAGTGGTGCTCTCCGTACTTACCCTGTTCCAAGGAAAAGCGATATAAATACCTTCGCCTGAGCATTGGCAATTATTTTGCGTCTTAAGGGAAGATACACTCTAACTTGAAGGTACAGGCATTTTGGTAAAATAAAATAGAAAACCAGAAATAAGCCACCACATATACAGTTGAATGAAAAGGTGCCATTGTTATTCCATGGGAAAAGTAGAGGGCTTTTCAACAAATGGTGTACATAAAATTGGATATCCACATGCAAATCAATGAAATGGTCACTTATTTACAACATATACAAAAAACCTCAATATAGATCAAAGATCTATATGTAAGGCTAAAATTAGAATCCTTAGAAGAAAGTATATTGGACTTGGCAATGATTTCTTGGATATGACACCAAAAATACAAGCAACAAAAGGGAAAAATAGATAAATTGAACTTTATCAAAATTAAAGATTTTTTATGATCAAAGGACACTATCAAGAAGTTGAAAAGGCAATCCACATAGTGGTATAAAATATTTGCAAATGATATTTTCATAAGGGATTGATATCTGGAATATATAAAGAATTCATAGATCAGCAACAAATAACAACAACAAAAAGCAATTAAAAATATGCAAGGGACATGAATGAACATTTTTTCCCAAAAAAGATATAAACATATGAATACACACATGAAAAGATGTTCACTGATCACTATGGAAATGCAAAGTGAAACTACAATGGGATACCACATAACACCCATTGGAATGGTTGTTACCCAAACATAGATCATAGCAAGTATTGGTGGGGATGTGGAGAAATTAGAACCTTTGTTCTTTGTTGGTGGGAATGTAAATGGTAAAGCTGCTATGGAAAACGTCGGGGCAGTTTCTCAAAAAAATTAAATGAATTGCTATATGATCCAGCAAGTACACTTCTAGTATTACTCCAGAGAAGTGAAAGCAGAGACTAAAACAAATATTTAATAGTAGTTAAAATGTCCATAGTAGCATTATTCACAATAGTATGAGATGGAAGAAACCCGAGCATATATTGATAGATGAATTGATAAACAAAATATGATGGTTGCATAACCATGTGAATGTACTTAATGCCACTGAACTGTATTTTGGGCTATGTATACTTTGCCACAATATATTTTAAAAATATATTATGAAAAAAAATATAGATTTTGGAAACAGCATATAATTACATTTTAACGTTGGCACTGGAAGACAACAATGCTTGGTTCACCAAAGGCAATTTAGTAATAAGGTACAAAGGCGGATAATTGGAACCCTCTGATAAGGATCATTCGAAAGTACTTATGCAGACATGTTACATGCCAGGGACACCGCTATGAGCAAACCAGATACTCTCAGTGCTCTGAGTTGTAATCAAGGAGAAAAGTAATCATATGATGACAAAGATTAATTAATAAATTAAATAATTTATTAATATGAGAGATCAGGTAATCAGCTGTATTAGAATTGTATGAGTATTAAAATCTTTATCTTTTCTCAGTACTTCCTTGAAAACCACTTCCTTAATATCCTTTCCTAATACCAGTTGTAAACTGTGGCAGGATTCAATGGGCTCTTAGTCACTTTCCATTGATAATTATATAGCCTCCTTTGTTTAGCCAATAAAGAGCTGAAATCATGGAGCAATTAAGTAACTTGAATTGAGGGACAGACATCTCCAAAGGGAAGGATGAATGGACTGACTCATCTGTGGAAAGCACAGGAGGAGAGAGTGACCGTCATTCAAGCATGTAAGGAGACTTCTGCAGTATTTTAATAAATTGTCAAGAATGCAGCTTGGGGCTTGTATACCAATGGAAAACTCCAGGTATGGGAAGTTTATACTTCCTTACAGACTCTTTTCCAGTGTTCTCGGCATGTGCTAATAGGCATGATTGGGGGCAAGGAAGGTGACCAGACAGCTCTTTAGTGGTGCAGACATGCAGGAAGTAGTCAACTACTGCTTCAGGAAAAGTATGAAATCTTGTCCCGTAGCCAGGACTTTCACTTATGCAAAGTAAAAACCTCAAGGCTATGTTTGAGTGAAAGCAAACCCTCTTTCCCTCAGGGCACGTGCCAGGCCCATTGTGGCTGTAGTAATAGTACTAGAAAAAAATTCTATCCCTAACGAAGGAAAATAAATTGTATAGTCTTAGGATTAAATTCTTATACCATTAAATATATGTTAACATTGAGAGAAGAGGAAGCGCAGGAGTTTCCATCCAAGACCAAACTCAGACACAAGGTAGGATTTGGTGGCCATGGTAGATTATTATACAGAAGTTAGTATACAATTGGCATTTTGCATTTAATATCTATATTCCTTGAACTCAGTTTAAAAGGTCTTGCAGGAGTTCCCGTCATGGTGCAGCGGAAATGAATCCGACTAGGAACCATGAGGTTGTGGGTTTGATCCCTGGCCTCATTCAGAGGATTAAGAATCCAGCGTTGCTGCAAGTTGTGTAAGTCAAAGATGCATCTTGGATCTGGCATTGCTGTGGTTGTGGCATAAACCGGCGGCTACCGCTCCAATTAGGCCCCTAGCCTAGCAACCTCCATATGCCGTGGGTGTGGACCTAAAAAAACAAAAGACAAAAAATAAAAAAAAGGTCTTGCAATACTTCAAAGTAATTTTCAACACTAAAATTCTATGATTCATTTGATATTAGTGTGTTGTTTGTGCAGAAATAAAAAACAAACAATAATTTAATTTTAGGTTTTTAGTTTAGAACTGCATTTCTTCAGATTAAAAAATATATCTCTACTATAGAAAACTGTATTTATTTTATTATATTTTATTTTATTTTGTCTTTTTGTATTTTGAGGGCCACACCCATGGCATATGGAGGTTGCCAGGCTAGGGGTCTAATTGGAGCTATAGCCACCAGACTATGCCAGAGCCACAGCAACTCCAGATCTGAGCCACATCTGTGACCTACACTACAGCTCACGGCAACCCTGGATCCTTAACCCATTGAGATATCTGCACTCTCATATTCCTTGCAGTATGAATCACAATAGCCAAGTCACGGAAATACTCTAAATGTCATTGATGGATGAATAGGTAAATGGAATATAATATAATTCAGCCAGGACCTGAGGGTGGGAGAGTTGAGGAGACAGATGTTGGTCCAAGGGTCCATTTCTATTATAAGATAAATAGTCAGTACATGTATTGTACAGCAAGGTTAACATAATTCATGACACTGCAGTATAAAATAGAAAATTGTGGAGTTCCCGTCGTGGCGCAGTGGTTAACGAATCCGACTAGGAACCATGAGGTTGCGGGTTCGGTCCCTGCCCTTGCTCAGTGGGTTGACGATCCGGCGTTGCCGTGAGCTGTGGTGTAGGTCGCAGACACGGCTGGGATCCCGCATTACTGTGGCTCTGGCGTAGGCCGGTGGCTACAGCTCCGATTCAACCCCTAGCCTGGGAACCTCCATATGCCGCGGGAGCGGCCCAAGAAATAGCAACAACAACAACAAAAAAGACAAAAGACAAAAAAAAAAGAAAATTGTTAAGAGAGTAGATCACCACTCACACACACAAAAAGGTAATTATGTGAGGGAATAGAGATGTTAACCAACTTTATTCAGGTAATCATCTCATGGCATATGTACATATCAAATAACCGTATTGTATACCTTAAACTTACTTATATGTCAATAATATCTCAATAAAGCTGGAAGAAGTTATTTGAAGAGGATTGGGCCATAGCATTGCCATGATGCTCCATTATCTTGCTAGAAGAAATTTCAGCACTGTGGACAGATTTAAGAGAAATCATATTCTATTTTCTAAGCAAGACTATAGAGAAAATCAAGGTTATATTGAATAGGACAATGAACTAGATTTAATTTCATTGAATTATTTGAATTTTCTAGATTATTTATCCAATTGTGTATTATATTTAGTACAATTCCTTGATTAGAACATTTTACATATTCTGTTTAAATATGTTAATTAAACGTTCTGTTTCATGAACAAAAAGATAATGCTAAAAGTACACTATTTGGTAAAGTTACCATTACCATAGATGAATAAACAGCAAGGCTGCAAAAATATTTCTTTACTACCACTAATAACCCAGTAGTCATTTCTCTAAATTACAGACTCAGAGGCTTGGAGAAAATAGCCTCTAATGAATGAGCCTTTCAAACTCCTAGGTATAGAGTCATGGTAAGCATTTTGGTTAGTCTCATATCTGTGGGTATTTATTATTTCAGGTTAATTTTAAGGTCTCAGAGTGTGGTGAAGAAAGTACTGGTTTTGAGAAGACATAGTTTTCAGGATTTAGTTTTAGGGCTGGATGTGTCCTTTAATTCTCTGGCTCTTAGTCTTCTCTGAAACTGTACAACCAGATGATCTGAGAGGTATAACTAGGTGATCTCGAATTTCCAGTAAAGGTAATTCATCTTAGAGAAGCCATATTTGGCTGTCAGTGCTTTCTTGTCACTGTGGTATGTGCTGTTCAGCATCTCCTCTAAAAATAAGACCAGGTGCTCTGCCAACTAAAGCCTTTTTCAGTTCTTGCAATCATAGCAGCCAACCCTTGTGGGAGGCAGTGGTGAGCTATGGACTCATTTCCCCTGTAACAAGAACAATATCATAAAAAAAGCTTTCTTTCTTCAATTTGGTATGCCTGTTATAAATTTTGGCAAGCATTTTAACCATGTTACTAGAGGTTTTCATTGCCTTAAGTGACATTTTGCATCACTGGTGCCAGCATAGCTTGTCACCAAGTACCACATATTCATACCTCCCTCCCCCTAGATCTATCCCAGTCACTCAGGCAGTTTTGCTTTCTGATGGGTATTATTTCACACTGCAGAAAACCACAGTGTCTTACTCCATGGTTACACAAATCACATCCTCAATCAAAGCAGACAGATTTAGGCAGCAGCATTCCCTGACTCAGGATAGAGAGAGAGCTTTCAATCTGATGAACTAGAAATGCTGGATTAGATTAAAAAAAATGTGCTGAAAATGTCCATACAGGCCTTGCTCAGAGATTGCAATGTTACTTCTTATATATGTCTTAGTCCAAATAAACATTCTCAGGCCAAGGGCAAATAGGCATCATATTTTAATAATCTTACTTGAATTTATGTTGAACATTAAAAGGACAACATAAAATAAACTGCATTGGCTAAAGGAAGGTACAAGGTAATGTGTGGTGTGTTGTATTTAAAGATTGTTATACTTCAAGTCAGAAGATCGTGGTTGTGACCCTCAGTGTTCCTCTCATTATCTGTGTGACCATAAAAGCCATTTAACCAATATAGCTCCCTATTTCCTGGCCCATAATATTGGATTGATTATGATCCCTTTTAAGATAGCTTCTTATATCGTAGTTCTTTATTTGAGTCTTTGGAATGAAACAGCATCCTGGTTCATTTAAAGCAGTTTTTTCATTGAGTCCTTACGTGGCATAAGAGAGAAGAGATCTCTCTGAAGCCTCTTTTGTAAGGATACTACTCCCATTTGTGAGGGCTCTGCCTTCATGACCTAAGCATCTCCCAAAGGCTCCCATCTGCTAGTACCATCATCTTAGAGGTTAAAATTTCAACACAGGAATTTTAAGATGACATAAACATTGAGACAATGGCATCATATATTGAAAATACTCTAAATCCAGAGAAAAACAACAAAGTAGTACAGATATCAGTGATTGTGGTAAGTTTTTAATAATGAATAAATCTATGCTTCTAAATACTGTCATCATATGTCCATCAAAATTGGACTGCTTCCTGTGATGCTGAGCTGATATCCTGTTAGTACCCAAAGATGTTTCAGCCAGAATGGAAGATTCACCTGTGTCCTTTTCTATAGATTCAGCTCTGCAGGAGGCATTTCTTTAGAAAGTAAGGTGAAGGCAGAAAGAGGGAGCCACTTGCAGCTAACTTTGACATGTGGTTGATTATTTACACTTTAAAGTAGCCAAGAAGTATAAGGCCTCTGCCATTTTTCTTTTTCTCTTACAAAACTTAAGTAACTGAGTCAGGAACTTGGGCAATGTAAATTGTCAGGTCTAACTATCTATCTTGACCTCCTTGCTTTAGTAGCAGCACCTTTTTAAGCCAACTGGGTGCAAATTGAAAGAAAGATGCCTTAAATGGGCAAAGTTCCCACAGTCAAAGCAGAGCAGAGAATTGAACCAATTATCTAGACAATTTAAGGAAAGACAAGTAAAGGTTTCTGGACATATCAGTGAAATAGAAAATTAATACATGAAAAATTGAAAGCATCAGTTCTCATCACAGTTCAGCTCTTGCTTTGCAGAAGACTGTACAAATGATGCCCCTGAGTGAAAATGGCAGAGACAGGAAGTAACATAATGCCACTCATTTATCTTGCTTGATTCAGACCCACCAGTCTCAAACTTTTTGCCCTAGTCAAACACCACTCTGTGCTTTGCCTCTAAGAAAACCTAGATTCACACAATTCTCAACTATTATATAATCAAGGCTTTTAGGAAGTCTTCTTGCAGGGAATTTGGTTTTCAGGAACATCCCATTTTCACTTTAATTGCTATCCTCTATTACATTTCTCCTAATTTCTTTCCTTTCCTCTCCCTTTCCACCCACCTCCAAATATCCCATGGTATGTGCCCTTCCCTGGCCTCCCAAGACATCATGTTTTGCCTGGACATTTAAGTCTGTGAATTATGATGTATACTTGCTTTGTCATGATGCAGTATTCACTGCTATATTTCAAAAAGCAAATGTATATGTTGTAGCTTGCATTGAATATACTATATTAACACATTAATGGGTTAGTTTATTATCCTACACGTTAGATTTGTACATTTTAATGGGGATTAGGTGCAAAGGGGATTGGTAACTTCTAAAAATCTTAAACAACTGAGGTTATAACAGCATGGTAATTTCAGGTACTATGGATGGATAATGCAGGACAATTGAGGAGCAGGTGGATCTCTTATTGCCTATAAAATGCACCCTCTATGATGTAATGCATAACATTGGGTGCCTGTTAAATCCAACTAGTGCTTTATGTTTTTCTGCTTTATTCTCCTGAAATATACTGTGGTTATTATGTCACATACTTTTCTTACATTTTCCTCACCTCTTTCCCCTTTATTAATCACTTCAGTATTGCTTCCTGTTAAATTCTGGAAAGGAAGGTGTTCCTTTTGCTTTTGCTATTTTTATGTTTCTAAGATTTCTATCCTTTTCTCTTCTGCCTGTCCAAACAAAAGTGATCAAAGAAAATCCCATGAATTCTATTGCTCATAGGGATGGGAAAAAGAAAATGGCAGCACTAGTGGCCTAACTCTAGTGATATTTGTTGGCTTAAACAAATGTCATGAGGGGCAGATTTGGAGGAAATAAAGCAGAAGATTGCTTTAAAATAGACTTAGGTGTGTTTTAGTTCTGTCCTTTACTAAGCATGACAACTTTACCAAGATGCCTGATCTATCTGATCTTCAGTTGTATCATCTCTAAAGTGGAGGTAACATTATTAACTTCAAAATGTTATTGCTGGGGTTAGATGATACGTTTAGGAAATGCTGATGGTATAAATACCCTGTGTTCCCAGTGAATGGTAGCTGATTAGGGTTATTTGCAGAGCACTGTAGTAAATATTGCAGGAGTTACAGACATGAATTGGATAGGATAGACTTGCTTTCTTCAAGATACTCTGAGGCTAGTGGTAATTTAAACTGATATTACAACTACAGTTCTGAATATCAAGTAAAATCTGATGTTACAGGCTAAACTGTGTCTCTCAAAAATTCATTAATTTGAAGCCCTAAATACCATGTGACCGTATTTGGATACACCCTTTCAGAAGGTAATTAACATTGAATGAGGTCATAAGGGTGGGGCCCTAATCCAATAGGACTCTTACCCTTATAAGAAGAAATACCAAAGGCACACACACACAGAGGAAAGGCCATGTGAGAACACAGTGAGAAGATGGGCTTCTGAGGAAGGACTCAGGAGAAACCAATCCTGACAACACCTTGATCTGGGATTTCCAGCATCCATAACTGCTTGAAAATAAATTTCTGTTGTGTAAGCCACCCAGTCTGTGATATTTTGTTGTGGAATCCTCACTGCCTAATATACCTGATATAATAGAAAAAAAAAGTTAGATAACTTTGGGAATTCAGATAAGGGAGAAAGGTTTTCTGTTTGTTTCTAAGTAAAAGAAGTGTTACTGAGTCCAAGATCCTACTGCTCACTGTAGGAAAGGCCAGTAAATCTAGAGGTGAGACGGTGAGCAAGAACCAGTGACTTTATTCAGAAAGTCAGCAGACCCAGAAGGGGGTGGACTAGTGTCTCAAGGAAATGTCTTACCAGAGTTAGAATCCAGGCTTCTTTTACACTAAAAAGGGGAAAGGTTGTGATCGGTTGTGGCAAACTTCTTGGTGCAGAAATCCTTTGTTCTTGCCACTGTCTATGCAGGTGTGGTCACAATGTTCCTATAAATCACTAACAAGACAATTGTTGTTTTCTGTTCTGTGTGCAATTTTTTTTTTCTCTACATGAATGGAAAAGTGTTGCACCTTTAGTGATCAGAGCCTTGAGGATGGGCTGTCATGTATATTTCCGGCTGTGGGCAACATTCTTATACAAAGGTTCAGAGCCAACATAACTAAGTACAAGCAAGAATGTGCAAGGGTTAAAGCTAAAAAAAGTAGTTGCAACACTGAATCAGGTTTGTTCTTCTCTGCTGCAGAGGCAGAGAAAGTCTGCATGGAGGAAAGCCTTGGAGAATAAGCGGGTGTTGTATAAAGGGAGTGAAACAAGAAACAGGATCACATAGGTAGCAGCCATCAAATCAAAGGGGGTGGCATGATTTGATGGAAAGCATTTACTCACCACCACTTTTATCTTACCTCGCACTGAAGTTAAGACCTGTGTTCCTAGAATTAGCATTAGACCCATCCTTTGGGCAAAAACAATGATGATTTTAGGAGCATTTGGGGAAAATATAAATATTTACATACTAAGTTGTTGGCAGTCTTTACTATACGAACATCATGTTTTTCCACAGCCAGATAAAACAGAACTCTAAGGAAAAATATATTTTGATGACATTTAGGATGAAAAGATGTATTTGTCATGCACCCAGAGGGCAGATTCAGGTATAGATTTGAGTGTAGTATTGGGTAGCCCTAGGTTTCTGTCAGTATTATATTCCCAGGAAGATGGAGTTATCAAGAAGGTAAGAGATGGATGCAGATTTTAGTAGTCCATGCATCCTGAAAACAAAATGTACCTAGCTTGTCACTTTCCTAGAAAAGTTATGCTTCAGTAATTTATTAGATATGTTCAAAACAATAGGCTTCTTCTGGTACAGTATAACACATCTGCCCAAATTCTCATCATTCATTGGAGAAAACAGACTAAGCCTCCCTATAGCTTTGCATATGGAGTTATAGGAATCCATGCATTACTCTCTAATCAGTTCTAGAAGAGGAAATGTTCTCAATTAAACCCCTAATCTCCTGAGAAATGTTGCTAATGTTCTGTATACTTTTAAATATCAATGAGGGGCTGAAATAGTCTAGTATTATATGTATGTATATATGTATGTATATATAGATTCATTCTATGGATATATATATAGTCTTATTTTTTAAAATAATTCTGGATTATCCTTCCAAAATGCATCCATAGCCTAGAAAATCAAGTCAGTGATCTAATGTTGTCATGGCAATTCTCTGTGTTTCATTGATCTTGGATGAGCCTTGATTACATATCAGTTACATTAGCATTTTCTGTCAACATTATGTCTTAGACTCTTTTTACTGCTGTAACAAAATGCTATAGACTGGGTAGCTTATAAACAATAGAAATCTATTTTTCACAGTTCTTGATGTTGGAAGTCCGAGATCATGGCAACATCATACATGTGTTTTGGTGATAACTAGTTTCCTCATTCATAGCTGTGCCTCCTCACGATGTCTTTACATGGTAGAAAGGGGCTAGGGCACTACCTGGGATCTATTTTGTAAAGGCACTAATCCTATTCATTTGGGCTCCACCCTCATTATCTAAGCACATCCCAAAGGTAGCACCATCCCATTGGGCATAGTAAACTTTGTGGGGACACAGACATTCAGGCTGTATCATCTGATAACTAATTTCTACTGATGAAGACGTAGAGAAGGGAGTGAGAAAGGGTGTCTAAACTTGGGAAAACAAGTTGCTTTAAAGATCTCTCACTAAATATTGCTGTCCTGGACTCATTCTCATTCTGTTTTTGTATCCTTATCTCTAGCATAGGTAGTAGAGTGTTGTGAGTGATAGTGCAACACTAGAACCCACTGGCCCTGGCCCTGGGAGAAGTCCTTGGGCCAATTTGGCCAAACGGACCAACCTTTCAATGCTTCATTTTTTTCATCTGCAACATGAAGTTAATTATAATAATGATAATAATGACAATAATAATATCCCTGCCTCAAAGGAAGATTGGAGGAATCAAGTGAATACATACATATTTATATTATAAATATATAATATATGTGTATATGTATATAAATTATATATGTATTATATACTCATTGTATAAACCTATAGTAAAATATGCATGCAGTTGTATATGTATATGCATGTGTGTGTATATATTCATTAGGATATGCACATATGCACATTAAGTACTAAGTGTCTTCTATTGTTATATGTGTCTAACATCCTTTCCTGTCAGTGAGCTCATGATACAGACACAAAGATCTAGGGAACACATTATATAGTGATTAAATGTATAGACTCTGAAGTAGATTACCTTGGGCAATTTATTCAACCTTAGGACTTTGCTTCCTCATTTGTAAAACTGAGATGTTAGTACTATTTACAGGGTCATTGCAAAGATTAAATGATATCATACTTGTAATCTGGCATGATACCTAGCATATATTAAAAGCTAAATAACTATAAGCTTCTTTTGTTATTATCATTCTCACATTATTATTATTAAAGCAATTTCAATAAATATTTGACCTGTTATTATTAGTATCAACAGTGTTTAATTTTAGTATTTTAGTATTAAATCAAGTACTCATGGCACTTTTCTTAATATGGAATATGTGTTCCTATATTGCCTATTGTATATGATATAAAGCTGACTATTGCAAATTGAAGTAGGGCTACAGAATGTTCACTAAATATCCTAATGATGAGAATTTAGACATTTCCCTTCAAACTTCCTCTTTGATTATTTTCTGCATTTTTTTTCCTTTTGGAAACCCTAAGCTTCTGCCTTTCACTGTGTCTCTTATGGAGTTGGCACACATTATTACTACAATCAAGTTTCTGTGTAGTAACAGAAGATAGCACTTCTCTGGAAGAGGACTTCAAATTAATTTCTAGGCAGCAAGAGCTGCTGCTGCACTGTCCATCATTGTCAGACACTCCATTCTTCCTACGTGACCAGGAATAATAATAAATGCTTCCAGCAAGAAAACTGCCTGCTAAAACCCACATCTTTAAAAATGGACTCTAAACAGACACTTCATAATGAGCCTGCCCTCATCTCTGATCTCATGAAATAATCTATTAGCCAGCCATCAGGTTGTGCATTAACTGTCCCTTCTTCACCTTAGTTAGATATAATTTAAAATTTGCTTTAATTTACTGTTAAAAGTAAAACAGTTACGTCACTCTGATGTATTCTTTAAAAGGACTATGGTCTTTATCTCTGTCATCTTCTGTCCAGTCCAATGATAGGGTGTTGCAGCAATCCTCAACCTTCCTATGTCTTTGCATTTAGCTACAGTAGGATACACTGACTAGCCTTCAATCAAGAAGGCATATTTTGCATGTAACAAATAATCACACTTCTTTCCAAATAGTCACACTTCACAAACCACTTGGTCTATAGTTTTTTGTCACTTCAAAATGAAAAAAAATCTTTATATGAATTTGATCAGAAAACAATGTTTGACTCTCACTTACCAGACTTAGTGTGGTCTAAATCTCATTATTTTATCATATATTTCAATGTTTTTCCAAGTTTAATATATGAGGTTAAATATACAGGCTTTTGAACTTGTTGCTCAGGCCCAGGGATAGACTTTTGGGCCCATTGTTGTACTAACTCTGGTGGGGATGATAAATATCAGACAGCTGTAGTGGGGAAATAATAATTGAAATTCTTATAAATTGTCTGGAATTAGGAGCCTCAGAAAAGAGATCTTGGATGGCATATGGTTATTATCAGAAAGGGAAGAATGACCCTTGATTTAGTATACTTAGCTCTAAATATTGTACATAGTAAATGGTGAACAATATTAGGAATAAACAATACCAACATTTTCTTTCAAATGTCTAAGTAGTAAGGAGTGAAAGTAGAGTGAAAGTGTCTGTATCTCCATATAAACAAGTACAAAATACTAGATGATGGCCTAGAATATACCATCAGATACACAGTTTTATTTAGCTGAGTCATAATGTATACCAGATCGCAAATAGACAACTCTCAACTGATTTAAGGCAATAGACATCTTTGTCTAGACCTGCACAGTGTTGGATGAGAAAGTATCTTATACATTTTGAATTATTTTTGAACATTAGGAAAGTAGGATATTTTATATAAAATCCAGATATGCATATAAATGGCTTATTTACAAAAATGTGTGGAAAATAAAGGAGTAAGACAAAGGAGCCCCGTGGTAATGGAACATTTTTTCATCTTGAATGCGGTGGTGGTTACACAAAGCTACACCTATGATAAAAATCATATACAACTATACATACCCTGGAATGAGTACTTTAAAAACTTGTGAGATTCAGATAAGGTCTGCACATTCTGTGAATGTTGATTTCCTGGTTTTGATAGTGAACCACAGTAATGCACAGTGTTGCTGTTGGGGGAGGCTGATTAAAGTAGGTGCAAGATCTCTCTGGACATTTATATAACTTCCTTGGAGTCTCTAATTATTTAAAATGAAGAAAGTTCAGAAAATATATACAAGGGAAGAGACCCTGGCAACAGATTTCCTGTCTATAATTTGGAATTATATAGCAGTTTCCCCTTCATGCAAGACTTGGAAGGAAAAGAAGAAGGAAGAAAGGAGGGAGAAAGAGAGGTACAAATAAGAGGTCATAAGAAGGATAAGAAAGAAGATAATTTAAATTTTAAAGAAAATTTATATATGTATAAATAAAATGAAAAACAACTAATTACTTAGAAAGATGTTAGGAAGAAGAGCAAAATAGCATTGACTAGTAGAGTAAAAGAACAAAATATGATCTTAAAATGAATCAGAAAAGGGTTGTTGGTTTTTTTGCTATTGAGTTGTTTGTTTGTATATTTTAGAGATTAAGCCCTTGTCAGTTGCCTCATTTAAAACTATTTCTCCCATTCCATAGGTTATATTTTGTTTATGTTTTCCTTTGCTGTGCAAAAGCTTATCAGTTTGATTAGGTCCCATTGGTTTATTTTTCCTTTTATTTCTGTTGCCTTGGGAGACTGTCCCAAGAAAACGTTTTATCAGAGAATGTTTTGCCTATGTTCTCTTCTAGGAGTGTGATGATGTCTTGTCTTACATTTAAGTCTTTAAGCCATTTTGAGTTTATTTTTGTGCATAGTGTGAGTGTATGTTCCAGTTTCATTACTTTACATTGAGCTGTCCAGTTTTCCCAACACCACTTGCTGAAAAGACTGTCTGTTTTTCCATTTTATATTCGTGGCTCCTTTGTCAAAGATTAATTGACCATAGGTGTCTGGGTTTATTTCTGGCTTCTCTGTTCTACTCCATTGGTCTATATTTCTGTTTTGGTACCAGTACCATACTGTCTTGATTACTGTAACTTTGTAATAATGCCTGAAGTCTGGGAGAGTTATGTCTCCTGCTTGGTTTTTGTTCCTCAGGATCGCTTTGGCAATTATAGGTCTCCTATTGTTCCATATAAATTTTTAGATTGTTTCTTCTAGTTCTATGAAAAATTTCCTGGGTAATTTGATAGGGATTGTGTTGAATATGTAGATTGCTTTGAGTAATATGGCTATTTTAAAAAGATTAATTTTTCCAACCCAGGAGCATGGAATATCTTTCCATTTCTCTGAATCCTCTTTAATTTCCTTGATTAATGTTTTATAGTTCTCAGCATGTCAGTAAATGGGCAAAAGACCTGAATAGACATTTCTCCAAAGAAAATGTACAGACGGCCAACAGGCGCATGAAATAAATGCTCAATATCACTAATTATTAGAAAGATGCAAATTAAAACTGCTATGAGGTACCACCTCACACCTGTCAGAATGGCCATCACTAAAAAATCAACAAATAACAATTGCTGGAGAGGGTGTGGAGAAAAAGTACCTTTCTACGCTGTTGATGGGAATGTAAATTGGGCAAGCACTGTTGAAAACAGTAGGGAGGCACCTCAGAAAACTAAACAAAGAACTACCATATGACCCAGCAATCCCACTCTTGGGCCTATATCCAGACAAAACTTTCCTTGAAAAAGACACGTGCACCCATGTGTTCATTGCAGCATGATTCACAATAGCCAAGACATGGAAACAACCTAAATGTCCATTGACAGATGAATGGATTAAGAAAATGTGGTATATATACTCAACGGAATACTACTCAACTATAAAAAAGAACAAAATAATGTCATTTGCAGCAACATGTATGGAATTAGAGACTCATGCTAGGTGAAGTAAGTCATAAAGAGAATGACAAATACCATATGATATCACTTATTTCTGAAATCTAATATATGGCACAAATGAATCTTTCCACAGAAAAGAAACTCATAGACTTAGAGAACAGACTTGTGGTTGCCACGGGGGAGGGAGAGGGAGTTGTATGGACTGGGAATCTGGGGTTAATAGATGAAAGCTATTGCCTTTGGAATGGGTAAGCAATGAGATCCTGCTGTATAGCACTGGGAACTATATCTAGTTATTTGTGATGGAGCATAATGGAGAATAATATGAGAAAAATAATGTATATATGTATGTGTGACGGCTAAGTTTTCTTTGTAGTAGAAAATTGACAGAACACTGCAAATATAATAGAAAAAATAAAAATCATTATAAAAAATAAAAATAAAACAAAATCTACACTTAAATCCTTAGATTCCAGAAGACTCTGCCTCAAGTGAAACAACATCGTTTCTACAAAAAAAAAGTTACCCGAGAAATAATGTGTTCCTTAAAAGAATAATTATTTTTAAAGTGTGTTAGAAAATATATTCAAGGTAAATTTCCCATTGTGGTGCAGCAGGATTGGTGGCATATCCAGAGTGCAGGGACACAGGTTCAATCTCAGGCATGGTGCAGTGGGTTAAGGATCTTGTGTTGCATAGATTGCAGCTATGGCTCACATCTGATCCCTGGCCTGGGAACTCCATCTGCATATGCCATGGGGAGGCAAAAGAAAAAAAGGAAGGAAGGAAGGGAAGATGGATGGAAGGGAGAAAGGAAAGAAGGAATGAAAGAGGCAGTGAGAAAGAGAAGGAGAGAGGGAGGGAGGGAGGAAGGAAATAGAACCAAAGCTATGAATCAAAAGATACAGCAAAAAATCAAAAAAGCAGGAAATTATGAGAGAGAAATCAGAGATATAAAGGCTTCAATTCCTTTATGCAAATAATAAGTATTTTAGAAAGAATAAACAGAGAACATTGAGATGAGACAGTAGTCAAAGAACTAGTTGAGATTATTCTGTAGTATTTAAGACCAAATAACAGATTGAGAAGACCTAAGGACTGTCTGGAACAATAGCTGGAAAATGTTCTATTGCTAAGACACATTCTCATGAAATTTCAAAACATCTTAAGATGAGATGACTTTAAACATGGTTGTGGAAAAATGCCGGTTTATAGACAAATGAACAGAAATCAGATTTGCATTAGAAAACTGGATGCTGTAAGATAAAAAGAAAACTGTATGTTTTTTGCTACACTTTCAATAATGTGTAAGGAAAAAATAATTTTTTTATTTGTAAGGTACACTCTGAAATAAAAATAAAATAAAAATCAAGACAAAAATGTATATTATTTTAAAAATGCACTTAATTTAGAATATCAGAATGAAAGCTATGCTAAATAATTAAGAGTAATTAGCACTAATTGAAACAGGAAGTCAAAACCTTCATTTTAACAAATGTTATGGTGAAGAACTTGGCTGACATTATTGTCAGGCTAAAGGCATATTCTTCTTCTTAGATGAACAAAGGGAAAGATATTTCAAATCTCCAGGAAGACAAAAATAAAGTTCCTGAAATCATAATCTAAATTTAAAGAAAACTTACTGATTCATGAATTTGAGTAATTAATGTAAGCCATTTGACTCGACATTGTCCTTCAAGGAATTGAAGAGAGAAGATATTTTAGTTATAATTTTCTATTGTCCTGTGATATCAGATTTTTTATTCTATGTGTATAATTTAATTAGTACAGGTAATGTAATAATAACTCTAATTAAGTTATTCACAGGTTTTTTTATGTGCACAGAGACAAGGTAGCCCAGACTAGGAATACTTAACCAAGTCTTTCCAGAAGATGTACATGAGTGATACATTATATAAGTTGAGTTCAGAAGTAATTTGGCAGCAATTGAAAGGATGGTGGGAAAAAGAGTATGAACAAAGAAACTGAGGAGTGAATCAGTATCTATTTACTTATGTTAGAGATTTCTGTATACTTGCCATCAGAAAAATAAAATTAAATAAGAAATGACCGTTTCTTGGGAGTTCCCATTGTAGCTCTGTGGTAACAAACCTGACGTATCCATGAGATGCAGGTTAGATCCCTGGCCATGTTCAGTGGGTTAAGGATCTGGTGTTGCCATGAGCTGCATTGCAGGTCTCAAGTGTGGCCCAGATCTGGCATTGCTGTGACTCTGGCATAGGCCTGCAGCTGCAGCTGCAGCTCCAACTCAACCCCTAGTCTGGGAACTTCCATATACCATGGATGAACCCCACCCCCCCAAAAAAAAGACCAGTTCCTAAGCAATTTACAATTAACTGGTGGACAAAGATCAGCAAGACGGAGCTGCAGCACAGTGCCACAAGTGCCACTATTTGGGTGGTGAGATTTGCAATGGGAGTTGATGAGAACAGGAGCTGAGTTGTGTGAAACGTGAGGAAAACTGTTAATATTTGGACAGTCACTGAGGGGCTTGAGAGTTAGGTCACCAAAGACACATTGAGTGATGGTTTAGTAGTATGAGGTCCTTTGTAGCTGTCACCCAACCAGAAGATGATACTCATCTCCAGAGACACTTAGCTCCCCTTTTGAAGGGGCCCAAAATGTATATTATCAGTTTGAGGATTGATTCAATTTGTGTGGCAGAAAAATGGTGATTTTCTTGGTATTGATGGGACGAATAAAGGAGTAGGGCATCCGGGATCAAGATATAAGTGAATGTTAATTGTCTGTAACAGATGGAATTAGTCATCATGCAAATGTCTCTTTCTTCTCTAACATTTTCATGAAACAAAGAGAATGTATTCACATCCTTTATAGGAACAAACCAGACGGTGTCCTCTTTGCACTTTTTATTTTCCTAAAGTTTACAAAAATTATTATTTTAAATTTGAGCTTTGAATTTTCCTTCTGATAATGCTGAATCGAGGGTGTTGGTTAAATCTGTTTGCTCTGTATGACTAAATGGCTAAAGGCTTTCTCTCTTTTCTTCTTTTCTTTCTCATCTTCCTCCTCCTTATTTCTGTATCCTTCTCCTCTTCTTTATTCTTCTTTCTTACTTTCGCTCTCTTTCTCCCCTCTCCTCTAGCTCTAATTCTCTCTCTAACATTGCTTTCTGTATTTCTTTGATTTTCTCTTAACACTGTTGGATAAAGTCACCTTCCTCCTGTTGTTTTAGTTTTACCTCAAGAATCTGGAGGTCTGTCTATGATTGGATATTAAACACTAATTTCTGGCTTTACCTGATATTAGCTACACACACACACACACACACACATTCATTCATTGCTGACAGATTAATCGAGAGACCCAGGATCAGCCTGAGGTTGATAAAGTTTAGAACTGAACTGTGGAAGAAAAGGTTCTAGATGATGTACATCTTACTTAGATGTACATCATCTTATAGAAGGTGTTGTATAATACTTTACACATGTTCAATATGTCATGATATACTGGTATTTATGCTCACCCTATGATAACGTCAAAGAACAGAAAGATTGTGGAATAAAAAAATATGTAGTTTTTCAGGACCAAATGAAAGACATGTTTTATCTATAACTCAAGCCAAAATTAATTGTTACTTATGTTACTAAGGATTTATTAGCATCACTTCATTAATCAGCAATTTGCATTGTATCAAGTGGGTTTAACTCCTTTAGTAGATTCCAAAAGGGCCATTAGGCTATGCAGTTCTAGTTAGTTTTATACTTATTCATGAGAAGAAAATACACTAGAAAGATTTCCTGAAAGAAAAGTCTGATTTGGAATTCAGTGTCTCTAACAATAAAAAGACAAAAGATGATCAGCATTGATAACTGTCAGAAATGTATGAGTGGTCTTCCCTGAAGATCTAGATCTTTAATGGATCAGTTCTTGTTACTCTGCTGTCTTACGAAATTGGTTCACTCAGAGCAGAGTTGAAGCTGATTGGCCTCCTTATTATACCACTTGTTAAAAAATCAGGATCTGAGTAAGTGCTGATGGAGGTGGTAATTCTGAATAAAGAGAGATTTGTTGTATCCTTGTCGCTGAACACAAGTTTGTGTACACGGCGCACAGAGAGACCCAGCAAACTTAAATATCAGAATTTGGAGCAGAGAAAGGTTTATTGGAGGGCCATGCAAAGAGATGGGTATCTTGTGCTCAAAAACCCTGAACTCCCTGATGGTTTTCAGGGAAAAGCTTTTATAGGCAAAATTTGTGGCAAGGGCTGCAAGATGCGTGACATTCTTCTGATTGGTTGATGGTGATGTAACAGGGTGGTATTACAGGATTGTGCTCAGCCTGAAATTACCATTTTTCACCTAGGTGGGTGGGGCCTTAGTTCCTATAGAAGAACTCAAAAACTATATATATTCTTTGAGGAGGAACCAGGACCTTGCTTCACTGATGCACTACTGTTTCTTGAATTTTCCTGCTTTGTTTCTGTACCCCCATACTTCTCTGATTAGCGCTTGTATGAATCTGACCTTTGGAGTCAGGGAAGGTCTCAGGAAGTTGAATGAAACCTATTTTCTACAAACAAGAAACAGGAGACATAGAAAGGATTTGCACCTGGGAGTGACCCATAGAGTCCTGCTCAGTTTCATCCCCGTGTATGCCTTTGCACAAGTTTTTCCTTTTGCTTTTTGAATATCCTTTTCCTACTTCATTTTCCAATCTCCATGTCAAATTTTCTAGACAAAACCCAAATTTGTCCCGACTTGTTATCTGGTAGGAATGATTTTCTGCTTCTCTGCGATAAGCTTGAGTAATTACAACCAAATTGTCTAGCCCTGTACAATGCTTAGAGGCTGAAACTGAAACTACCTCCCCATCCACCCAACTTACAGTCTGCATTAGGAGTTGGCAAACTTTTACTCTGAAGGGCTAGATTAGTCTATACTGTAGGATTTTCAGGCAACATAAGATTTCTGCTGCATATTATTATTATTTTGTAGGGCCATAGGTGTGGCATATGGAAGTTTCCAGGGTAGGGGTCAAATCGAAGCTATAGCTGCTGGCTTACATGGCAGCCACAGCAATGCCAGATCCTAGCCAAGTCTGACCTACACAACAGCTTGCAGCAACACTGGATCCTCAACCCACTGAGCCAGGCCAAGGATAAAACCCTCATCCTCGTGGATACTAGTTGGGTTTGTTTCCACTGAGCCATACTGGAACTCCTTTAATTTTTTTTTTTTTTGCATATTCTTTTCTTTTTCCTTATAATCCTAAAAAGGTATAAAGAACTTTCTCAGTGTTGCCCATAGGACTGGATTTGGCATCCAGGCACAGTTTGCAAATCACTGGTCTACGTTAACACAATTTTGCTATTCTATTATCTTCATTAGCCTGATTTTACTATTGCAATGAGGAACTTGCCTAAAGAACCAATGATTCTTTAGTGCAAAGTGTCAAAAGACAGTTTTTGCCTTAGGATTCTATGAATCCCTTAACTGAAAATCCCTTAACCTTGCTTTTTGTACCAACCCAACATTGTTATAATATGATCCTTAACAATCCTAATTAAACTTCTGTCATAGTCTGTGCATGTAGGTGGGAAGACAAATTTCTGGGTGGGGTTCCAGAAGAGTTTATTGAGCATGGCAAGGTGGAGTGCAAGAGTATTGAAATAAGGGATGCTGCAAATGCTGCAGGATGATTTCCTGATACATGTACTTGTGTCTGTTTTTTTAACCCAGGGAGAGGAGTGGTCTTGGGATACACCCACTGACCTGCTGAATGGTTGGGGAAAGAGGAGTCGTATATTTGTTCTTTTGTTGGGGGTGTATAAGGCCCTATAGATGTGGAGTGAGGAGTGGGACACATGCCTTTCCTAGTAGGGGGTAGGAAAGAGTAGGGCAGGTTGCTCAAGGTATGGAAAGGGGCATTACAATGAGACAAGTGAGGAGGTGATAAGGGTCTGGTAATTCTTTGTTGGCCAGAGGCTTTGAGTTCAATCTCCTCGAAGGGGCCTTGAAACCCAACAGCTCCATCCCCTCTTCACCACTCTCTCACTCCCATTGAAAGTCATCCTTTAAGCCAAACTTTCAATTCTCAATTTTGATCTTGTCTTACCCACTTTGAGACAGGACCAGAGCTCTGTGGAGGAAGTATTTGCCCTCACCTGCCCTAAACTTGGCTTTGTCTTATCAATAGGTTGTTTTGCTGAATTTTGTTTTAGTAGATGTTTGGGGATCCAGCAGTCAATAGTCAATAGTATGGTTTTGATTCTATTATGGTATCTTTCATAGTTCATCTCTTATCATAGTTATATAAATATGTGCCTTCCTCCCTTCTTGACTTTAAAATTAGGCTACCAGGAACCATTTACTGATTGTATTTTACTATGGATTTTGCATATAATGGGTGATGAATAAGTATCTTCTGCTATATGACCCTTTAGTCAGTGAATCATTACCAAACCACATTTATTCAATTTAACCCTTTCTGTTTCTTATGTGGGGTTTAAAAGCATCTTTCCCTTCTATTCATGTACTACACAAAATAAAAAATAAAAACAAAAATAAATGAAAAAATATTCCAAGAGCCATAATTAAGCCTTCTTAAAATGTCCCCAGGAATAATCAGTGCAGTTTCTCCAAAGGATATTTTCTGTGAAAGTAGCAGCATTGTGTGTCTGGATTTCTTTGTGTATTCAACTATTCCCATGACTGTGGATCAGGGCATTCCCACAGAGCAGTTCCAATCAAGGAAGCACTGTGCTTCTTCAGCTTAACAAGATGCAGCGCAAGGAATGAAACAGAGAACAAGTCTCACTGAAAAGTAACCAAGTCTTCTGTATGTGTGCCGATGGAGGCGAGGGCAGGGCAGGCTGTTCCATTACCTGGGATTAATGCCTAATTACACAGGTATGTGCTTCCGCAGCACCCAGAGATTTAGGAGAAAACAACTGGAATTTTCTCAGTGAAATGGAAAATGTGGTCTTCTTTTTAAGTAGAAAAACTTTTCGGAAATCATTTGAACTGTTGATCTCCTGAGGAACATCAGTATAGGTGTGCCGTTATATATCTCTCAATATGCTCTTACATTTTTTTTTAAGTTGTTAAGTGGGTAACCATGTAAGGTAAGTTACTGACTCTGAAGATAAAACTAAATGCACATGATTAGAGAGAAGTTTGATAGGTGAATAGGACAAAAAAGAAACAGATGTGCTGATACATATTAAATCAACATGCTTGTTTATTAGTTAATAAGACATGAATATTGTCATTCTTAGGAGCAAAAGTTATTAGTCTTTGCTTATCTATAGCATCATTTCTGGAACTACCTAAGGGAAAATTGTTACTGGAAAGTAAGGAAAAGTAGGTTTCAGAAGCCCTTCTAGTTTCAGGAAGAATAGCTCTTTTCTATTATCAAGTCAGATTTTAGAGATGAGTATGGCTCTGGGTTATATCTCACTAGAATATAACTCCTAGGTTTCCCTATAGCTTTTAATACACACGGTTTGTTAGTTTCTCCTATTCAATTCTTGTGAAGAAAAAAACAAATCAAACACACACACAGTTACCTTACAGAGAACACTGTTGATTCCATGGGAAGCGTAGGTGACACTTTACACTTCTGATAAATAGGCACATCTGCTGCCTCTTCTCCAAGGTTGGAGGCAAGAGATTTGCCATTTCATTGCCAGATTCTGTCCCCTGACCTTTGTCTTACTTGACCTGGCACATCTAGGTAGGGAAGAAGGAGGGACAGAAGAGGCTGAAGCAAGGTGCACCACACTCAAGCTGTGGTCAAGATGGGATCTTTTATGCCTTGTCCTAGCCACTGTCTCATAGGACTTTGCTCAGAAAACTGTCTCCAACTGAAACAAAGCATGCTGTTTAAACAAATGTTGGATTCCTACAGTGACTGTCTTTAGGGTGGTAATACCTAATAGGACTTAAAAAGGGTAGCCATCCTCCCTGGTGAAGCTATTGTGATATATAAATCTTTGCTAAATTATACACCCTCTTTTTCCAGAACATCACTTGAGACACCCACTCCTCCCCTATTATGTTTTAAAGAAAACAATTACATAGCAGTCTTATACTGTCTGTTAATTTCATGAAATATATAGGTTTTATCTGAAACCTATTGATAGACATCATCTGTATTTTGTTTGAAGTATAAAATTCGGATGGACACATTTTTCCTCTCTGCATGATTTTTATAAAGGTTGTATTTAGACACCCAGACAAGGGCAATCTTTTTCTTATATACAGACATTTTAAAGCAATTTTTGCATCTGAAATAATGACTTGTACTCTGTAGTGAATATGAATTGCTAAATTATTAAATAATATGGAGTAAAAGCTCCAACTTTCCATCAACAGATGATTGAATACATAGATTATGCTATTCTAGTATAATGGAATATCACTTGACAATAAAAATGAATGAACTATTGAAACATGCAAAAACATGGATGGATTTAAAAATAACTTTACTAAGAAGAAGCCGCCAGACTCTTATCCCCAAAAGGAGCACATTCTATATGATTCCATTTTATAACATTTTAGATTAAAACATACACACCTCTAAGTACAGAGAAGCAGATCAGTGGTTGACGGGAAGCAGGGATTGGGGTAGATAAGAAGGAGGCATTAAAAAATATGGACAATAATGAGGATGTCAGAATATTGATTGTGGTGATGATTTCACAGGTATATATAAACATCAGTCCTTGTCAAATTGTCATCAAGTATGTGCTGAGCCATTAATTATACATTAATTATACGTCTAGAATACCTTTTTTTTTTTTTTGGTCTTTTCTAGGGCCGCAGTTGTGGCATATGTAGGTTCCCAGGTTAGGGGTCTAATTGGAGCTGTAGCTGCTGGCCTATGCCAGAGCCACTGCAACGCCAGATCCTTAACCCACCGAGCAAGGCCAGGGATAGAACCCACAACCTCATGGTTCCTAGTCAGATTCATTAACCACTGAGCCACGCCGGGCACTCCTAGAATACTTTACTAAGTCTATAAAAATGAATATGTGAGATATCATCAACAAATTTTTGTTTTCTTTTTCAGCCACACTAGTGGCATATGGAAGTTTCCAGGGCCAGGGATTGAATCTGAGCCTCAGCTGCAACCCACACCACAGCTGTAGCAACACTAGATCTTTAACCCACTTCGCTGAGCTGGGGGATCAAACCACCCCAGAAACAACACTGGATCTTTAATCTACTGTGCCATAGCAAGAGCTCCCATCAACAAATTCTTAATAGGAATAAATGAAATGGGTGAAGTAGAATTTCTCTTTGTAAGCTGTAAAAATTTTTAACTTTTGACATATATAAGATAAGAAGAATTCTGTGGATAGAGTCTTTAACACAATGCTTATGGGTACGAAGTAGGAATGTAGGCCTTTTCCTTATCAGTGATAATATCACAAAGCAAACAAATGAAGACCATATAGGTGAAAAGCAACTAGTGCTTAGCAGATATAAAATGGTCTAAAATATGATGTTTGTAATAAGAATGAGAAGATAAAATTCTCTTCAATATATGAAATATGCTACTTATTTATATTATTGCATAACACATAGATAAAGATACAGGAAAAAATGGGGAAGCTAAGGAAAAATAGAGATATGGAAAAAGAAATTTTAAAAATGAATATTGTCCATTCATCTCAGAGATAGTATCTCAAACTTAAATAAACATGATAGACACACAAAGTTAAATAAACATGGGGCAAATTGATAAACACTGTCATAAAATATTTCCGTCTTGTAAACACTCAGAAAACATTCCTTAAAAGATATACAGAGCCCTCCTTCACTAGAATCATATATGCAATTGGTTAGAATCAGGGAAAAATTAGATTTGGCTCATGGGTGTTAGTTTCCCCAGGTCCTTTGAAGTCAAAAGAAGAGTGGAGGAGTTCCCACTGTGGAATGGTTGATTAAGGATCTTATTGCAGTGGCTTAGATTGCTGCAGAGGACAGGGTTCAATCCCTTGACAGGTGCAATGGACCCAGAATTGCAACAGCTGTGGCATAGATTACAGCTACAGCCCAGATTCTGTTCCTGGCCTAGGAGCTCCCATATGCTGCTGGTAAAGCCAAAAAAAAAAAAAAGGAAAAAAATTTAAAATGTTGTCACCTAGAAGACTGTGTGTATTCAATTTAAGCTGTCATTTATTTGCATGCTTTTGAAAAAAAAGCTTTGGTTTTTTAATAAAATGAGATGAGAAAAGTCAATGAACCAAAAACAAAGTAAAGAGGAGTTCCTATTGTGGGTCAGTGTGTTCAGAACCAAATATGGTATCTAAAAGGATGCAGGTTCGATCCTTGGCCCTGCTCAGTGGGTTAAGGAACAAACATTGCAGCAAGTTTTGGCATAGATAACAGATACAGCTCAGATCTCATGTTGGCATAGGCCAGCAGCTGAAGCTCTGATTTGACGCCTAGCCCAGGAGTTCCATATGCAGCAAGCATGGCCCTAAAAAGAAAAAAATAATGATAAATTGAGAAAAAAAAAAAAAACAGAGCAAAGAAATTACTAATTGAGCAATTTGGGGCAAGGAAAGTATTTTTAGGTTGAGTTTTCTTGGACTCATAAGAGGCTGTGTTGTGAGAATATATAGCAAATTGAACATTATTTCAATGCAATACTGATTTAAAAACAAAAGACCCCCGCCATAAACAAAGAGGAAGTGTTTAGGAAAGATAATTTGTTTACCATCTCGTTTTTTCTTAACCAAGATATTTAAGAAGAAAGCAGAGACATCTGATTTATAACTGTCATAGGCAGTGCTTTTTAGGAATCAAACACTGGTTTAAAATATACCTGGTCTTTTGTATTTAGTCCATATTGACTATAGAGTTACAAAAACTATTGTCAATTTTTCTTCTTCAGTGAATTGTTAAGGGATCCTGCAGGTTTATGCTTTATTGGGACACTTTTGCTAATTAAGCCATATAAACCTACTAAAAAGAACCACAATGATTTCTCAGTTATCTGGGAAATTATTTTCTCTGTTATGTTCATGTCATCTTCCAATAGCATATAGATTATTTAAACCCACCTTTTAAAAGTCAGCATTAGATAAAGCAGATCAGTCACCTTAACATTTTTTCTGGTAGATTTGGTAGGAGAAAACACAGATGAAATTTGGTGAAGTCTTTAGTACATATCAATTGTCATTGAAATATGCTGAGGAACTGATATTCAAAAATCGATATTCTATGTAGAGATTTCTGCAGGAGAAATGAGATTGTGAGCTTTAACGTTATGTGAATCTCTGAGTTCATAATTTTTATGCGGAAGCTGCTCAACAAATATTTAAGGTAATACAAAAGAATATGGTATTTCATTGTAAGGAATTGTAGCCCAGTCTCCCCTGAGATGAGGAAATCTTCTCCCATAAACCATTGGCAGTGCGGTTTCTCTGTGGCTCAGATGGCTCTGGGCTAGATGGCAGCAACCCTTATATCTGAGTGGACTTTTTGGCTCACTGTGTAAAGGGCAGAAGGAAGTCCAGAAACAATGGCCTCACAATGATAGGACTGTCTCTCTCTTTTTTTTTTTTTCTTTTTAGGGCTGCACCCACTGCATAGTTCCCAGACTAGGGGTCTAAATGGAGCCATAGCTGCCAGCCACAGGCCACGACCGTGCAGGATAATTAACCCACTGAGCGACGGATCAAACCGACATACATCTTCATGGATACTAGTCAGATTCATTTCTGCTGCACCGCAGCAGGAACTCCAGGACTGTCTCTTTTGTGCAGCCAAGAAAAAAAGGAAATTTGTCTAAAACATCCGTGACAAGATGCACTACAGATAAGAAACTGTCATTAGCAGAATGACACATTAAATGAGAAGAATCCTGCTTAAGCATTGGCTGACATTTGCTAATAAATATAGACAGGGTGAGTCAAATGCTGGCTCTATCTTCTGCTGCAGGGGCCCTGTGGGCACTGTGCCTTCTCCACATGCCTTGGTGTATGACTTGCCTTAACAGCCACAGCTAGTTTGGTACTTTATAAAATAAAAAACTTACCTTCTTAATGTAATAATAGAAATTTCATCCAGATACGTCATTATCAGGGAGACAAAGGATATAGTGAAAACATGAAATTTTAAAATATTTTAATGAAATCTGGGAAAAATTTTTTAAGTTGCATTATTGAAAAGAGAAAATGTGTTTCTAAGGTAAAGGGGGTCAAGAGAAAAAAAAAAAATTGCTCCTAACAAAATCTATTCTAGGTAGACTGAAACACTGAATGAAAAAAACATTGGTGAGATGGTCTGAGGAAGCTAGAATATCTAACACATATAAGTTTTTTATATGTATATATGTTTTTAAAATGTTTGAAGATAATTTTTTTCTTTCTTATTTTTAGAAGTAATAGGATTTTTTCAAAATGGTGTTCAGAGAAAGAAGACAGTAGTGTTTACTGTTCTCTGCCTTTAGGTGAGATAATTTTCAAAGCCCTACTTCTCAAATGCCTCCATTGGCCCTAGCATGGTGCCCCATACCATATCACTTTTTTAGAATCCTCATTTACAGTGTAAACATTATATGGAAAGTGTTTTAGTCTGCACAGGCTGCTATAACAAAATACCATAGACTAGTGGCTTAAACAATTGATATTTTCCTCGCATAGTTCTGGAGGATGGAAATCAGAGATCAGGGTTTCAGCCTGGTTGGTTTTCTGATGAGAGCACAAGCTTCCTGTCTTGTAGTCAGTTGCTTTCTCTCTGTGTTCTCTCAGAGAAAGAGATCTCAAATCACTAATTCCATTAGGAGGGACCCTACCCTCATGACCTAATCTAACCCTAATCACCTTCCAAGGGCCACCTTCAATACCACTGTACTGGGGATAAGGATTTCAGCATATGGGCTTGGGGGCAGGTGGGGGTGGGGCAAACATTCAGTCTAGCAGAAGGTTTAGGGTCTAAGCTTAAAATAATTCATGGAGTCACTTATCTGGGTTCTAAGGGAAGGGATGTTGTACATTTGCATGTGAGCATGTAGCAGACAAGGAGAAGAAGAGCTAAAAAAAAGGCAGATAGATTAAGGGGCCTGCAAGGGGTGGGTGGGAAGTTTCTAGGAATGTCAGTAAACTTGGAGTTTGGTAAAAGAGGGAAAGCTGGAAAGGAAAGGGAGCAGTCATTGACAGTAAAACATTTTGTTTACTTACTGGCCTTGCTGAGGGAAAGTCCCATCCCAGACATATTTTTAGATTTTTCAAAAGCTATTTCTTTCTCTGAAGTCGAGTGCCTGAGGTATGATTTAAAATCTTGGGTGTTAGTTCTGATCATCACAGATTTTAAGTGTTCTAACTGTAGATAATGAAGCCAGACTTGTCTCTTCTGTGAACTCATATTCCTAATTTTCAAATGTCTCAAGAGTTGGATACCAACAAACCCCAGAATGAATAAATGAATATGTGCATATGTTAGTTAATTTTTTGAACATACAAATGATAAACACAACTCTCAAGATATTTTGAAACACAGTCTTTAAAGACAGTTTGAAATGGATAAATAGAAATTATTTTAGCCTAAAAGTCTTATGTTTTAGTTCAGAAACGAAAGTGAGAAGTTTCAGTAAGAACAGCTGTTGCTTTTGAACACAAAGTATTAGAGGGGAAGCAGAAATGTACCTAAAGTTCACCAATGTCTCCAGTCACCTCAAAAGATGTCATTAATTAGTTCCTACTGTTTGAATAAATGCAACTCATCTGAATGGGGGGAGACTTCCCTGTAAATACACGAACAAATAAATTTACAATGCAACTAGGAGAGAATAATTGTATATTCTAAGCATTAAAGAATTATTATCGTAAAGCTCTGTTTACTTTGTTAAAATTCATGTTATGTATTTCTCATGCACATTAAATGTTTTGATAGGCATCAATTAATTTTGATGTCTTAAAAGATTTTTGTTGGACTTTCAGCCTATTTGAGTATGCTAGAAATTACGATATTAGGATACAGCAAATTTTGTTTGCTTTAAAGGGAGGGAAAAAGGCTTATGTTTTCCCTAAAAGTTCTCATTTAGTATTTCTTTTCGTATCAAAACTTCTTATCACAGTTTTTAGCATGTAGCATTTTTTCAATAAATATTAGATGAATGAGGTTAAGTCACATGTCATATATTATTTTCAGGGAATAACAGCACCGTGGATTAAAGACAAAGTGTTTCAGGTTTCTAAATAAGGTGTAGCACCACTATACGCACCTGTTTTCAAAACCGTGTCACTTTGAACCTTATAACATCAAAGTTATTTGAAAACATTTTCCAAGTAAACCTATGACAGAGGCAATGGCCCTAAGATGGCACCTAATTCTTTCATAAAATAATATAATACTGGAGTTCCCATTGTGACTCAGCGGTGTTGCCATGACCTGTGGTGTAGGTTGCAGTCAAGGCTCAGATCCTGCATTGCTGCGGCTGTGGCATTGTCCGGCAGCTACAACCCCAATTAGACCCCTGAACTGGGAACCTCCATAAGCTGCAGTACGGCCCTAAAAAGCAAAAAATAAAAAAACTTTCAGTCTGTGTTCCAGAAATCTCCCTTTAAGGGGAGATGTGTGTTGTGTGCGAGTACATTATAAAATCTCTTAAATTAGCAGTGAGGTTATGGCTAAGGTTAGCATTGAAAGGGATTAATATATAATACATGGTATTGATTCTAGTTTCCCATATATAGTTTAAATATCAAACAATAATTATAATATGGAAGCAATTTGAGGAAAGTATTTTAACACTTTTCCTAACGACTAAATGATTACCTGGATATTTACTCAAGAAAATGTTTTAAGGATGGCCTGAAAACATGCAGTTCACTAGATCAAACATCCTTCTTGTCTTCCATGAGTTTGCATTTAAATTATGCCATGGATTTTATTGGTATTGAAGAAGGAAGGGACTGATTAGATCAGTGAATATTGTTATCATAAAATATGAGGAAACGAAGGCCTTGTTTGAGGATTCCTGCCCCTTGAGTTAATAAAATACCAAAATCAGTTCTGTTAATTAAAATGAAATTGTGAGGATATAGAGCTCTTCTTGAAAATTCCCAGCTTGAGTCAGAATGGAGTCAGCCATGACAAAATCAAAAATTTATTTCAGAGAGTAATTGCCTGATAAAAAGTAAGGACTGTAGCTGAAGTCTCTCCCAACAGATTTCTTCTTCAGTTCCTTCTATGTCTCTTCCTCCTTTCTTCTTTTCTCTTTCTTCTTCTTCTTCTTCTTTGTTTTTTTACCATTAATAAGAAATGACTAACAGAATCTCCATCAGACTATAATACAAAAATAATAACTTGTATTAACAGAGGGGTATTTTTCCAAAAAATCATTCACAAATACTTACCTATATTCTGCTGCAAGATGACCATTTCCACTGAGGTGGAACCACCACTGGTGAAACATAAGAGTTTATTTACTAGCAACTCAACTCTTTCTGATGTTGCAACAGAAATGGTAAATGCAGATATTCAACTTTGCAACAGAAATGGTAAATGCAGATATTCAACTTTGCCATCAAAAAGGGTTAAAGTAGAATTTCTCTTGGCTGTAACTATATTTTGATTTGGGTCTGAAGATTTTTTTTCTTGTTTTATCATTTAATTTTTTTCCACTGTACAGCATGGGGCCCAAGTTCCTCTTACATGTATATATTTTTCCCCCACCCTTTGTTCTGTTGCAATATAAGTTTCAAGACATAGTTCTCGATGCTACTCAGCAGGATCTCCTTGTAAATCCATTCCAAGTTATATCCAGTAACCCCATTTTTAATAAGTGTCTATGCAAAAAATTCTCTTTGCTTTAGTTCAGACGTTTACGTAATTAGTAAAAATGCTCACTTAGGTTTCATAGTGATTTACAATAATTTCACCTGTGTTACTGCATTGATGTATGGCAGGCTGTCTTCGTGGATGTGTGACCTGTATAGGAGCACAGGGCCCAGTGCTCAGGAGGGCCCTGTGTCTGGTTTAATGCTTTGTTGTCAGATTTTGAAATTCTCAATAATGGTTTAACAAGGGACCCTGTGTTTTCATTTTTTCCTGGACCCCATAAATGATGTGGCCCATCTGGCACTTGATCAGATATACAGTGAATCAATAGTCTAGATGATCTCCAAAGATACCAGAACAAAGTCACTAACACTTAGGTATGTGTCTATTTTGACCAGGAATTTAACAATGATACACAATCAGGCTTCTTCAGAGCGATGTGCCATCAGTTTTCCTCACTGAATGAAAAGTGGAGTGGTTAGAATGATCTTTAACAGGTAAGTGCAGTTTTTATGTGATAGCAAAGATTATTCAGTAAATGATACTAAACCTGTATGTTCTCCTAGGAGAGGAAAATTACTTTTATGCAGATGAAGAAATAGAAGCTGCACATTACATGTAGCCTCTATGTTCTAACACATGCCTATCCACAAAGAAGTCTGACCAGTCCACATACACTGAGGGCAATGAAAGTAGAATGACCCTAAAAATGACACTAACACTACTGCTTGATATTTGTGTGACACATATAAATTATCTCACAGTAATGATTCTCATTCAGGTTTACCATAATTCAATATTAAACCCGTAGAAACTACTACCAGAAGTCATATGGTAAGTTGAGTAAACTTTAAACATGGGTATTTTAAACCCATGTTCAGTGCTGTTTTCACCTATCTGTTCCACTTGTTATAAATCTTTGAGCTTCTAATGAAAAGGCTGCCCACATAATAAGATTGTATTGAAGCAGACGAAGTAATCTCTTAGCTGCCAGTTGAAGCTTTATCTCTAAAGAATCCCAGGACATGAAAGTTGTTTAGGTTTTGGGAAGGGAACAAAGCACCAAAAATGTGGCAGGAAAAGAAGAGTGGAAGAGAAAGACATGGCAACCATTGAATAGTGGAGTTAAAAGAAAGCTTATGATCATTTTGTCAATCTCATACTTCCCTCAGTCCAACATGGTGAAAAATCCTTCTCAACAGATGCTAGAAAGATGAATTTTCACTTTAGAAACATTTACAAATGAGCACTTTATCTCAAAATACCAGATTCCATTTTATTCTTCAAGACCTCTAATTGCTTGAAAATTCTGGCTTAAGTTAAACTGAAATTTCACTTGCTCTAAGTCTAAATTAAATATGGTCTCTGCTCTGAACTCTTAAGGGAATACAGTCATAAACACATAATTCCAATACACACGTGATAAAAGTCATAAATGTGAAATCTACAAAACTGTTTTAGAACAGCGTATTTCTGGAATTGCTGCACAGATTTTCTCAGAGAACTTACTCTTTGACATGGACTGTGAATAATGGCAATTTATGAAAAGGGAGAGCACAGACGTTTTCTACGAATCCTAGTAACTTTTCCCCCATAATCCACATGAGTTCTTTTAACGTTTAAAAATTCTTTCACATCTCTTCTTGGTCTTATCCTTTTTAAATTAAATAACCAACTCAAAAAACTCCTTAAATATGGTATGTTGCATCCAATCTGACCAAAAAATATGAATCTCTATCCTTTTATCCTATAATATCTAGTTCTTCACTGTCCCTATTAATGTGAACCCCCTTGGTTTAAACCCACTTCCTCATATGTATTCTCCTTTCTGCAACAGGACTTCATTCTCCATGATGCGAGCACTTTCTCAAATACTGAGCACCATGCATTGGGGTTTGTGTCAGCAGCATCATTATTTTGTTGGCTTATGTTGAACCTATATTTTGATCAATGCCACATAGAGTGGTGTCTCACACTAGAATATACTTGGAAATCTAAGATGAGACTTTCAACAATCTTTTCTAATTTTCCCTCTTTAGTTTTGACCTAAATAAAAAGAATGTTGATCTTGTTGCCTAGGAAAATTAGCTTTTTCCCCATCTGTTGCACTTAAAAATTTGATAACTCTCCTTCAATGCTTTTAAATTGGAAAAAAAAATAAAAAAGCAAATAACCCAAGCAAAACAATCAAAAACACAAAACAGAATTTTAAAGCCTAAAACATTTTACCAGTAGCTTCCCTTCAAGTTTTAACAGAACTTAATAAAAAATGATTAGGCATTTTAAAATCACTCCTTTTTGTCTTATACAAAAGAAGTTCCTATTGTATGTGTATGTTCTTTATGGCAGTACAGTGGATCTACCCAGGAATCTCCTAGCAATTGCACCTAAAATGTGAATGAATCAAGCTTGCATTATGTACTGCTGTGAAGTCCATCTAGATTATAGGGATAAACACATACTTAAAAAAATCCATACGAACTCTTTCATTATTCAAAGTTGTTCTAAAATGGTTTCTCACTCCTAGGGTTGTAATTTTCTCAAATAATTTATCATTTCTGTCTTCACCTTGGCAACTCAGAACATTTGCTTAATCTCACATTTTCTAAGCATGTTCTCTCTCTCCTTTATTGTCATAATTATTTAGACTATAACCACTTTTGCAGCCTCTTTAGTATTTTGTTTTGTGCTTTTTCTTTTATTGCTAATTGAAATCTTAGATTATTTTGTCACTTGTTTGGGGCCTCCAATACATTTCTGTTGTAAAGATTATTTTTCTGATGCTAGAAGACTGAACTAAATTAGGATTTGAGTAGGAGTGCCTTCTACATTTGGTTGCTAGCATTTTATCATTTTCCTTAAACACTAGGATTATGACTTTCCATTTCTTTTTCATATTATGGCTATATTGTGAATTTGGATATAATATATGTTATCTTTTTGCCACTTTTCTTGAGACTTCACCTTATTCTGGCATACTTTTCCCGAAAAATTTCCCTCTATGTCATGCCGCTTTTTAGTACTCATCTCTGATTAACTGCTTCTTTTTCCATTGTACAAAGATTTTGAAAATCTGAGATCCTGTCCACTGTAGGGGGCACTTTCTATCGTCCTATAGTTTACTAGCATTGGTTGCCTATTTAGAATTTCCTTATTTGCAGCTTCAATATTCAAGCCATACTCTGGAGAAGTTCCAGGTTTTATGAGACCTGAAGCTTATACAGTTGGGGAGGGGAGGTTTTCTTTTAGAAAAGTAATATAATATGCCTCACTTTTGAAAATGTTATAGGATTATTAAAGAAGTCTATTCAGGGGCCTCCGAACCTTGAGATTACTTAGGTTCATAGAGGTTATACTTCTGGCTATGCTTTTATAGTCTCTAGCCAAAAAACCATAGCTCAGTTTTGGCTGGCTATTTTGAAAGTGACTTCAGATTGTCTAGCATATGTTATCTGTTCAATATGGCAGTCTGAGCTGATTCAAAATCCACCCTCAACTTATGGACATGGTAGAAAGAAATAGAATAGAATTGTGTTAGGATACATCAGCCATCTTGAAACTGACAAAAGAAAATTATACTGTGGTTGAGATGCAGAGGGAAATCAATTTAAGAACATGTATCAAGAGTTACAAAGACTTCCACTTGAAAGAAAGGAGCCTAAAAATATCATTAATCAGTTCTGAAAAACAGCATGGATTATTGCTCTCCACTCAGGGTTCAGAGTGTCAGAGAAGGACTCCTCTGGCTCAACCAACCTTGAGAGTAGAATCTGAATTCATAACAACTATGCATTTCAAGTACTTTAAGACAAAATAGAGGGGGAGTGAACTAAATAATACTTGTCCTGTGCCAGTGATATCTGTGACGTTAGGCAAACGCACTATGAATTGTCTCTATTGGAATGTTCCCACACACCTGGACACATGAAATCCCCAGAAAAATCATTGCAATGAGATAGAGTCAAAACTTACAAATCAACCGAGAAATGAAACCACCACAATGGGAGCCAGTACAGAAAACATGAAAGAATTTTAAGCCCATGACCTTGAGACACTAGAGTACTCTGAATGAAGGGTAAAGGATGCTCAAATCTAATCTGTTAATACTTAATAAATATATTGAGCAGGTAAAAACTAAACTAAATCAGAATAGACATTGGAACTCTTTTGGTAAGTGTAATGATCTGTACTGTTATGGCTTGATTTTACTCTTCCCCCCAAAGATATGTTGAAATCCCAGCATCTGTGAATGTGGCCATATTTGGGAACTAGATATTTGCAGATATAATCAAGTTAAGGTGAGTTCATCCAAGACTATGGTGGCTCAAAATCCAGTAACAGCTTTCCTTATAAGATGAGGAATTTTGGATCCACACACATAGAGAAGAGAATGTCATGTAAAGAAACAGAGACACACATATTCAGGGTGAAGATGATATAAAGACACATATAAAGAAGGCCATGTGATGACAGAAGTAGAGTTTGGAGTAATGCATCTACAAACCAAGGAATGCCAAGGATTGCCAGCAACCACAAGAAGCTAGGAAGAAGCAAGGAAGAATCATCCTTCATCCTAGAGACTTCTGAGAAAAGATTGACACTGCTGGCACCTTGATTTTGGACTTCTAGTTCCCAGAGCTATGTCTAAGTCATGGACATAGCTTAGACTGAGTTGAAGTCACTCAGTTTGTTGGTAATTTGTTACAGCTGCCCTAGGAAACTAATATATGTAGAGTATATTTAGAAAAATTAGGTACACCTGTTACTTCAATGAAATCTCAAAATTGAGACTAAAAAAGATGGTGTATTTCTCGGCCAAAAAAACATGGTTCCTTTTTCAAAGACCGAGTAACAGGTTATTGAATGATTTGAGTTATCATGTATATTTATATCTTTGCACTTTGATATACCACAAAAATGGGTCTAACTGGAGAAAAATGATAGGATCTATAATTTTTTTAAAATAGGGTAGAAGGAAGAAATGGCTTGAGAAGTAGGGAGGGGGAAAAGAGAGTGATACAGAACTTGGAGAAGGAGAAGGTGCATATGAGCCATAAGATGTATATTGAGGGTTTTCTGAGAAAGCTCAGGAAGGTTGACAGATAAATAAACAAGGATGGGTAGACTATATGCTTCCACAGAGCAAAAATAAGCCCTGATCTAATTTCTTATGCAGCCAAAGAGGATGAATTCTGATTTCCCTTTGTTTCATTAGTGTTTGTTCTGCCTGTTTTTTCTTTATTTTAAATCATCCAATTGTAACTTAGGGAGGGAGATACCATTCTTTTATTGATCCTCAGTTCTATACCAGCCTGCCATGCCCACCTGAAGGAGAAAGCCACAGCAGACTCCGTATTCTAGGCAAGGAGAGCTCTGGTTCAGATAGAATGACAAAGGAATATACTTTCTATAATTAGATTAGAATCACATTACTTTATGGAAGCTTTTCCTCCAGGAACAGCACATAACTTTGCTTAACCTGAAGGTTCAGACCAATTAAAAACAAGTTGCTTGAATTGCTATTAATTATAGTTATTATTGCTGTTTTCCTCACAAGTTGTTAGGAATGTATTTAGAAAACCACCCTTCAAGCTATTTATTGGAAGAACTATTTCTGGCAGCTGATCTATGGAAGGTAGAGAGAAGAAGATTGTTAGATGCTAAAAAGACATTTGATTCAAGGCAAAATTGTGCATATTTTCATTTTTAACTATTCCTTAGAAGGAGATTCTTGATTCTTCTTTATACAATTAGTCTCCTGTTTTTATTGAGAAGGCCACAGGGGAATTTTAGGCTCACTCTCTACTCCACAGACTCCAGAGGGCTTCTGTTAACTTTAAATGAGTAATGAGACCTCTGCCAGGAATCACCAACAGGAGCAGAGTGGATGAAATGACTAGCAGTCACTTAAAGCCCATTGGCACTGTAAGAATTCTCTGAGGATGCCTTCAAGTGCATCCTTGGAGGAGAGTGGCCTCACTTGTTTTCTTTCTCTCTTTGCTCCTACTTTTTCAGAGATTGCTAAGCCCTCTCTTAGTCTGAACCACAAGTGTAATGAGGCCTTTCAGTAAAAACTTAGAGCCTAAATTTGGGAAGAGTCCCAATAAATGGGTATTTTTTGAGATAATTTTTTAGACCTATCTAGCCACGCCTTTCCATACATTTTTCTTTTAGACTGTCCGTTATGTGGCCTTTCTCTGAAGTTGTGCAACTCCTTCTGTCTCAGGGTCTCGTACACATTGATCTTTCACTGTCTGATGCACTCCCCCATCTGACATCTACTCACCCTTCAGGTATCATTCTCACTCCTGTCACTGTCCCCAGCCCAGCCAAGTTATAACACTTATATGCACTGAACCATTTAAAAATGTTATTTTAAAAGTTAGTAAAGGCTCATTTGTGTATATGTGTTGAATATATGTCTTCTCCACGACATAGACGTCCATGACAAAAGGACTGAGAGTCTTTCCAAATCTGAGTGCCCTGTTTGATGTTAGAGCCACCGTAGGTCATCAGTGATGCTGGAGATGACATGATCTCATTTTAGAGCCCCCCCCCCCCCCGCCCCCGCCGAGGTCTCTAGTTTTAAGATTGCTTAACTGTAGTTTAGAGCCTCAACTTTCTAAGGCCTTGTACTGTCAGTAGGTGCTAGGACAACGAGTGGTATTACAGTGCTATTTACAAGTTCTGGACCAGGCCCAACAAACTTTTTCTGGAAACGGCCAAGTACTAAATGTTTTAGGTTTGCTATATCTATTGTAGCTACTCAACTATGCCTTTGTCGTGTAAAAGCAGCCACAGATAAAACCTGAAATGAATAAGTGTGATTGTGTTCTAGTGAAGCAATTTACAAAAACAAAACAAGACAAAACAAAACAAAAAGGGCAAAGACAGTAATCTGTAAGCCACAGTTGTCCAAACCGTGTTCTAGACGTAGACGGACATTTCTTCACTGAAGATTTAAACCTGACATACACTGCTGAGAGCTCTACCTGTTCTGGTCTATTCCTGTTCTCTAGTTTAACTACATTTCACAGCTGTATTATAGACAAAAAATACACAGATTTATTTATGTGGGAGGAATACCGTGATGATAACCCTTCTGTCAACTTTACTCATAACAACTTAACCATTTGTTTCAGAGCATCACAAACTCCAAAATAATTTGGAACATGTTGCTGCCAAAAAGCCTTGATAAGTTTTCCCTAAATGTTGATTTTTTTTTTCCATTCTATTACTCTTCATATTAGATCCTAGGCTATCCATTGCTTTCCTGTAAAGAGCATCCATTGTTACTCATTCCAAGTGTTAGGCAAAATTTATAGGTCATAATTTTTGAGAGACATGAGATCAAACAGAGTCATTCAAAATCACTTACTTTCCCTATATATTACAGCTGGATGGCTACTGTTAAAGAATCTTTCCCATATCCATTAATGACCTCCATCTCCTACTCAGTCAGCTGTGTACATTGTGAATATTTTCAGCCAAGCTCCAACATCACTTTCAGGGCTGATATTTTATGCTGACCATTTGCACTCACAATGTGACCACAACACATGCATTATCAAGGGGATTTAATTGTTAGCAATGGATTTAACATTTAGCCTTTAACATTTTAATTCTGCTGGTGAGGGCAGAGAATAAATTTATTCTTTCAAGCAGACTATTATTAATCTCTGGCTTTCACAGACAGCAGTCACTGAATCCAGCTAACAGCACATATTCACTTAAAGACTAATAAGGAAAATCACCCATATTTGTTAAAATGTATTTGTAATCATGTCTAAATCTTTCCAGAGCTATTGCAGGAATTAGATTGGAGTATGCAGAACCAATTAACTTCAATTGTTATCTAAAGGTGAGGCATTGAGAATAATTTCCAGAATACATTCTGGCAATAATTCCGGCTTTCTTTAGAAAGGACACTTTCTTGCAATAGATGTTATTTAACTTTTTTTTTTCTGTGAAGAAATATATTTAAAAATGCTTTAGTCTTTTGTGTGGCCAGATTCAGAGATGCCTCCTTGCTTGCTTTGTGTTTTTCTAAGGATTTTGACTGTAATGGGCTCAAATGCATGAAAGAAGGCTAGAAATAGGAAGCAGACTTCAAAAAGCAGAACTTGAGAACATATGACAGAAGAGTTATTCTAGAGAGCTTGTTCTGTACACTCCAATTTCATCACTTAGGGAAAATGTTTCCCTTGTTTTGTCTCTTTTTAATTATATGAAGATTGTTGTCAGCATCCTTCAAACTCTTGTGCAGATTTAGAAGAATCCATGTTATAGTGTAATTTTAAATTTATTAAAAGAGAAATGAGATATTAATCGATAGATATACTATCTCAAATTTCAGAACTCTGAATATCCGCAAAGTCCTCTTCGGAATCTCATCATATTTTTAGAGTTTTTTACTGCTTTGTAATGTTTCTCTAGTTGATTTGGAGAAGTGATCATTGCTTCATGGTTGTGGCATCTGATTTACCTCATGTCTAGCTTAGCATCTTCCCCAAGTTTTAACCTTCCTTTCACAATATTCTGGGAAAGTCATTAAGGAATTGATGCTTCAGGGGCAATTCTGAAATTGGCTTCACTCTTATGATGTCTGGGACATGGATGCTAGAATTGACATGCACTTGCAGTTTGCCACCAGGAGGGATATTTGGCTATTTCGAATGTGCAAACGGCTAACATTGCATTTACAAGTGGTAATATTTGTGGGAAGTTCAATTATTTTTGAATTACTGTGCTGCTATCAGATGCAGGAATTTCAGAATGATACAAAAAGATTCATCTTGCTCAAACTGAGGGATGTGATAACAGCGCAAAGGACTATGAAATGAGATTCTCCATCTGACAATGTTTTTCATAGATTCACTTCTAATGGTTTGGTATAGCTTTATTAAATATTATTTTACTCTCCTGAGCATTAACCTTCTGCATTTCTCTGAGATTTTAGCACTCATTTACATAGACTCAGCTAATGCCTACTGGGGCTTTCTTTTATTTCTTTGTTTAAATGTATACAAACTGAAAATGCAGTACTCTATAGAGTTTTAAAAAATCATGAATTATAATAAGTAACAAGGTAAAAGACTATGTATAAATAACTTTAGATTACTTAATTACTATTCAGCCAAAACTTCATTATTACTACTTATTTGAATTTGCCCTTTGAGAGGAAATATAAAAGCTAAAAAGATTAGAATGTCAGAGAGTGGACCAGCCTTGGATATCATATGGTCCTGATTCTTCCACATGTTGCCATGGTCATTATGCTTTATGTGGTCCCAGGGCTCTTCAGCTTATCCAAATTAACTTCCTCAAAGTTTTCTCCACGAACTTCATTTATCTCTTACCTTGTAAATGTGGAGGGGCTGATTTCTGACAATAATATGCTTTTCCTCTCTTCTTTCTCCTATTTATCCTTTAAAATTCAGATTTAATGTCACTTCCTATTAGCAGTGATCTATGCATGCTCTAGCTGAGCTAGGGACTCTTTTTTCATCATTATGTCCTATGCTCATGTTTCTCACAGCACCTGTTTTGCCGTATTTTAAAGAAACACCTCTCTTGGCTTTGTCTATATGTAACAATGATTTGCTTGAGGGTAGATCCTGTACTGTTTTTATTTCTAGATAGTCAATGAGTATAATATAATAAAAATTTATTGTATAAATAGCTTATGGAGTTTATCATAAGGCTATTTTGTTGCAGGGAAGAAATCACCTAGGAAAACAACAAAAACCCACCTTTTTCTTGACTAAGAAAATCTAATGGGACATTTTTGTCCTAGAGTGGTAACAAACATTTCTTCTGGCATACGTATAAGACTCCAGGCTTTTCCAGAAGCATGGGTCTTTTATATAAAACTCAGATCTTCCCACGGCCTCTCCTGCTAGGATCATATATAGTAAAAGATTAACTCAACAAAACTGGGTTGTCCGCACTCTGCACATTCTAACGATAGAGCCTTTGCTCTGCTCCTGGAAGGTAACTTCTAAGCTGTTGGAATTTCCTCTCTGATGGAGTGTCTCCGTTCACCTGGGGGCCTTGGGCCACACCAGACAGTCTATGTTTACACTGTGATTTTTGGCGTGGGGCTTGGGCCATACAGAATCAGCTTGGACTTCAGGTGGGGCTGGAGACTAAAGTCAGCTAGGCTTTGGTGATGGTCCACACCAAGGCTCAGGTGAACTTTCCTGGTTGACAGTACTCTGTGCATATTGTCACATATTGTTTTTAGGAGAAAGAAGTGTTGTACACATGACTCCACTGTGAGGGAAAAATCTGAAGCTTGCTCCTTGTATTTTTTGGAACCTGTCTTATGTGTCTTTTTCCCTTTTGCTATAATAAACTGTAACTATGAATATAATAGATTTCCTGAGCTTTGTAAGTCCCTTTAGCACAGCAGTGAAACTGAGTGAGTTCTTTTGAACCATCAAACACATAACTTAAAGGATTAAGGGCAGTACAGAGAAGTTTCTGAACCTCTGTGGTTATCTTACTTCACAGTGCCTTATTACCTTTCAAGAATAGGTCAGGATTTGAAAATTGTATAGTATGGTTTCAATTTAACTCTTTTTTTTACCCTAGTATCCTGTGGGACTTTCCAGATACTTGATGGTAATGTACGTGAACCTGGCTCAAAACTCCATTTTTAGGATAAATAGTGAATCTTAATGTATATTAAGTCAAATTAAAATATGTTGTCTTCTTTTGGACAGACTAGACTGAAGCCTAATTAGTTTCTGAGAGTTCATTACATTCTCCGTGGTGGCCTTAGAGGTCAAAATATTTCCTTATATCCATTTTATCATAAATGATTACTTATTTAGATTTGTTTGGGAATGGGTTTAGAATGTTTAAAGGTACAATTTGTGTTCCAATAATAATACATGGAAGGGAGAAAATTCTAGGTCTAATAGAATAAAAAAATTGTATGGTATTGAAATTAAGTTGGTTTTAATAGAACGTTTTAAGTTAAGATGCAAATGTAATTCTCTCAGAGTAAGCAATAAGAATAATCTAAAAATAAAAAGTAAAGAAAACAAGGGAATAGGAGTGGTATACTAGAAAATATATATTTTTTAAAAAGGAGGAATAAGGCATTCCTATTTCTAAAGAAAGGGGACCAAAAAAAGACATAAAATATGTAAAAAACACATAGCAACTTGGCATACATAAATTCTATCTTAGTAATGGAAGTTATTGTGAACGAATTACTCTAGTTAAAAGGCAGAGACTGGAAGGATAGACAAAAAGCATATGATCCAACTATATGCTATATATATGAGAAAAAAATATAGTCTCAAAGACACAAATAGCTTCAAAGCACAAGGATGAAAAAAGGTAAACCATTCACGAAGTACTCAAAAAGGATATGGAGTGACTATACTAACATCACACACAAATACAGTTTAAGACAAAGATTGTCACCAGAGTCAAAGACGGAAAATAAAGAGATTAATTCATCTTGAAGACATAACAGTTTTAAAGGTATATGCACCTACCAAATGAAATCCAAAATATATGAAGCAGAAAGTAGACAGACTTGAAGAGAGAAATAGATAATTCTACCACATAGTTGGAAAATTCAGTACTCTACTTTTAAGAATGCAATAAGGCAGAAGATTAAGAAGGAAATAGAGGACACAAATAACACTATAAACCAAAGAGACTTAATATATATCCACAGAACACTTCATCCAATAAGAGCAGGATGCATATTCTTCTTAATTGCATATGGTCCATTATGCAGTATTGACCATATGTTAGGTTAAAAAGCAAACTTTAATACATTTAAAGATGATGGAAATCATTCAAAGTACTTTTTCCTACCACAATGGCATACAATTAAAAATCAATAAAAAATGAAATTTTATTTTTTTAAAGTTACTTTAAAGTTTTTTAAGGAAGTTAAAAACATTCTCCTAATGATCCAATGGGAAAAGAAAAAAATCAAAAAGAAATTGTCACATACTTAGAGATAAGTGAAAACAAAACCAAACTATCAAAAGTTATGGAATTCGGCTAGATCAGTGTTCAGAGAGAGATTTATAGCTGTAAACTATTTTTAAAAAGAAGAACAATCTCAAATCAATATTAAAACTTTACATTTTGTGAAAATAAAAGAACATACTAAACCTAAAGCAAGCATACAGAGGAAATAATAGAGGCTAGAGTAGAAATAAATGAATTTTTTTTTTTAATGGAGGAAATCAGACAAGTCAAAAGTTTAAAATCCTTCTTTTCCAGTTTCTATAGGAGGAGGAGCCTTTGGAAGAGCAAGGTAAATAAAGTTGGACAATATTTAAAATATACAACATGGAGTTCCCTTTCTGGCTCAGTGGTTAACATACCTGACTAGGATTGATGAGGATGTGGGTTTGATCCCTGGTCTTGCTCAGTGGGTTAAGGATCCCATGTTGCTGTGAGCTGTGGTGTAGGTTTCAGACTCAGTCAGGGATCTTGCATTGCTGTGGCTGTGGCATAGTCCAGCAGCTGTAGCTCCGATTCAAACCCTAGCCTGGTAGCTTCCATATGCTGTGGATGTGGCCCTAAAAAGCAAATATATATATACATATATATATGTGTATATATATGTGTGTGTGTATATATATATATATATATATATATATATATATATATATATATCTCAACATGATGACTTAATATATGTAATCATTGTGAAAGGATTCCCCCACATTGAATTAATTAACACATCCATCACTTCCCTTACTGACCTCTTTTAGAGGGATGGAGATGACGAGAACATTTAAGTTCTGCTCTCCTAGGAAGTTTCAATGGCTCCATTTTTATATCATAACAAACCACACATCCACAATGTTAAAAAGGTACATACTAACTCTTGTAAGATCAAGTACTTTGATTTTTGGCAGGTAGGAGAAGACATGCACTCTAGATAAGTTATAGAAACAGACAAAACGTTCTTTGTCAAATGCTTCATATATTTCTTTTTTCTTCTTAGACTTCTTATAGTAAAATGGCTTCATTGTTCCAGCCCAAGAAATGTGAATGAAAGTCTCTATGCCATTTTAGTGAAAAATATTTCAAAAGCCTATAAACCCCTCATAGCTCTCACTTCATCTTCCTTAGTATCTGGAAGATATTTTTAGATGTTTGAAACCTGAACCTCTGAACCACAGCCTGGCAAGGGAATGGACTGACTTTCACTAGACTTTTCATAAGCAAAAAATAAAACCTTGTTGTGCTAAAATACCACAGTCTGTTTTAACTTGATCTAAGAAGAAATATGTCAACAAATGATGTTAACCAGTTGCTCATGTAAAAACCTTGGACTCATCCTTGACCCCTTTGTGACTCAAACTCCATATCCAATCCCTCAGAGGGTCCTGCCTATGCTGCCTTCAAATTATATACAACATTTAGTTAATTCTTATCCCCTCGATTGCTACCACTCTGGGCCAAGGGATCCTCATCATTGATCAGGGATTAATAAAAGCTTTTAAACTGATCTACCTGCCTCTCTACTTGTCTCCTCTTGGTCTGTTCTCAAAATAGCAGCCTGACAGAGCCTATTAAAAAGTAAGTCAGATCATGTCACTTTTCTGCTCTGTATCCTTCAGGCATGTCATCTCCATCAGAATAAAAGTCAAAGTCCTGACAAAGACCTACGAGTCTTACATACTATCTCTGATTCCCATTTCCCATTTCCACCCTTGCTCACTCTGCTTAAGCAGTTTCCTTGCTTTTCTAGTAACAGGTCAGGCATGATTTTTCCTTAGTGTTTTTGTATTGTTCTTTCTTCTCCTTAGAATGCTTGTCTTCAAGTAGCTGCACAGCTTGCTCTGTCCCTTTCCTGCAGTGTCACCTTTTCATGAGATTGTCCTAACTCTCCAGAGCATCCTGTTATTGCACATGCAACCCTTTCTATCTAACCTCTATCATTTTTCCTCCTTCCTTTTCACTAGTCTCTTTTCTTTTCACTACCTAACGTACTACATACTTCATCTATTTGTCTTCTTTATTCTCAGTTTCTCCCACTAGTGATTATGCCCTATGGGGTCAGGGTTTGTCTATGTGCGTAGAACAGAACTTGGCATATGAATGTTCGATAAATATTTGTACTTCTGAGTGATAGATGCAGAGCTGGACTGTTTACACGTGTTTTTCACTTAATCTTCATAATGATACTATTATATAGATACTTTTCCGTCTTTTTTTTTTTTGGACAAAGACACTGAAACTGAAAGAGGTTAAAATATGTGAATATAGGTCTTTCTGACTTCGAAGCCATTGTTCTTTATTATATCTCAGTTACTTTTACTCAAGGAAAATATGTGTTATGTGACAGGTCCTTAGGTCTTTATTTCCTTTTTTTGTGGAACTCTATTCAGTCTTCCTCTCGCTCTCTGACTTTTCATGTTAACACAGCAAAGACAACCCATTGTGAAGCCTGGCTTAGACACACTGTCACCCTCTCTGAAATCTCACTAGTTGGAGTAGAGCTGTCAGCCTTTTGTGAACATGGCAAGCCTCTCAGTGAAATAAAAGGCCGGTGACATAGTGTACCTTGTAAAAGCTATCATAGCGGAAAAGAACATGCAGCAATGTTCACATCATGGGGAGAAATGTCACCAGATGCATATAATTTTGAAATTCTTACCTATATTTTTATATATGCTACTTAACAGTTCTGAGACAGTATAAGAAAGACAAAATCATTTTGTTCAGTTCAACTGCTTGAAATGAGAAAAAGGGGGGGCTCTTTATAAAAGTGAATATTAAGTAATCACTGAAAAATTGCCTTTTTTTTTGTCTTTTTAGGGATGCACCTGTGGCATATGGAGGTTCCCAGGCTAGGGGTCAAATTGGAACTGTAGCTGCCAGCCTACACCACAGCCACAGCAATGCCAGTCCAAGCAGCATCTGCAACCTACACCACAGCTTACGGCAATGTGGGATCCTTAACCCACTGAGCAGGGCCAGGGATCGAACCTGCATCCTCGTATATACTAGTTGGGTTCATTACCTCTGAGTCACAATGGGAACTCCTGAAAAATTGCCTATTGATCTAATTAAAAGAGAAAATTCAAAATGAATATAGTCCCATTTTATGTAATATTTAGAATAAGTCAAATGCTTAGTATTTTTGAGGTGAAAATTTTGAATGGTAGTGGCAGAAAATTCAAGGACAGACAAGATAAAGTTGGAGTAAAAAGTGAAACCAAGTGGAATTGCTGGAAGTTGATTTATTAGGAATAAAGGAAAATCAGAGTAGAGAGAACCAAACAGTGTAGTGTTTAAACAGGAAGCTTTTTTTTGTTTGTCATTCCAAGTTTTATGTGAACAATAGTATTTGAAAATTCAGAGTAAAAGGAGAACAAGATGAAAGCGTCTTTTAAACATTAGCTTGAAGTTAAATTTGTTAATCTTCTTACAATGTACAATACTAAATACCATTAAAAAGAATATTTGTTGAAGAAAGTTATCAAAATACATGTATGTGTATGTTTTATGTGTCTGTATATATACACATACACATATATATGTAAATATTCACCTATAAATATATACATGTATATACACACATGTACACATTTCCCAAGCATCTTATTTCATGATTCCATATATCAGAGAACACTTACTTTGGGTTTTTACCTCTAAAGATGCTAATGTAACACTGGGTGCTTTTTACAAATAAAAGCTTGTTTCATGATTTTCCTTCTGAAGGTTCATTTCTCTCTCATGTAATAGACCAAAGCAGGTGCTCTTAGCCTGGGATCATCTCCCCTCCAGGCAACTAGAAGGGAAACAAACCAGGCATATCATGCCTGGGGAGGTTTTCATAGGCCAGGCTGGGACGAATTCATTTCTCTTTCATTTACATTCCATTAGCTGAATCTCCTAATGTGGCTACCCTCACCTGTCCAGCCGTGTACTCAGGAAGAAGAGGCACATGGTTTTGAGTACAGGTAGCAATCTGCCCATCAGAATAGCACAGGTCTATCGAGCTTCTATTATGAGTACTAGCCTTGTTCTAGACACTGGCTCATTTGAATGTTGTGTTTTTTGAGGATCCTAAATTAGAATACTAATTGTATCATTTCTAGTAAAATAAACTGTTTCATTTGGACTCAAAATACATAATAGTAGGTATTTGAGTTTATGTCACATGTCTTATTAACATGTACTTTTGTGGTTTATATCAAATAACAGGATATCTGAAATTTTAGTTTCAGAATAGTTTGAACTTAGAAGGCCATTCACTACAGATGATTTGGGGCATTAATGGAGTCCTGTAATTGAAATACTGAAAATGTAAATTAACTGGCTTGTAAATGAGACAGGTATAATAAGTAAATGAGGTGCAGGGGTCTGTTTTCATTTAGCTGCTGAGTTGCAGGAGAAAGTCAGAATGTTTACCGAGGTTAATGGAATAATTATGTAGGATTTATCAATTGTTAAAATTGCGTTTAAAATATAAAGCTATATAGTGCACCTGAAAATATAAAATGGACTTTCTCAGAATTCAAAATGATTAGAATTGAAAAAAAGAGCCATTTTCCATTATTGTAAAAAGGTAACAAACTGTCTTTTTAAAAGTGGGAATTTATTTACAACTTTTTATTCCAGTCCTTTTTCTGGTCTTTTATATGAAAGACTCATCTGTCTTCAAGGTTAGTTCATTTAAGTCATAAAGGAGAGGGAAACAAGTACAGAACACAAAAGAAAATCATAGCCATAAACACATATTTCTTAAATATCATCACTTAGTGACATCTCCAGAAAGAGGCTATTTTAAATATTAACATTTATAAACTTCTTATTTTACTCTTTTCTTCCCTGCCTGCCTTCCTGCCTACCTGACTCCCTTCTTCCCTCCCTCTCTTTCTTCTATTTATCTTCCTCCGCCTCCCCCACCTTTTCCTCCTCCTCCTTCTTTTCCATCTGATGAAGTCTTCAGATTGCTTCTTCACGTGGATTCTTAATTTACTGGCTGAAATGATGAAAAAGGAAAGCCAGGTATGTGCCTTCACCTAAGAAAGAATCTCTGCATATGAGGAGTAGTGACGGCTAGATTATGCAGCTAAGATCATTGCCTTTATTCCTCCTTGTTTGGGTAGGTTCCTCTATACACTCAAAAGGAGTTAAGTTCGAACCACTTTACAAAGTTTATCAAATTAATCTTTTCAAAAACCCACCAGTTAGTTTTATCTCTGAATATTCATTTAAGAAAACTTCAGGAGTTCCCGTCGTGGTGCAGTGGTTAACGAATCCGACTAGGAACCATGAGGTTGCAGGTTCGGTCCCTGCCCTTGCTCACTGGGTTAATGACCCGGCGTTGCTGTGAGCTGTGGTGTAGGTTGCAGACGCCGCTCGGATCCAGCGTTGCTGTGGCTCTGGTGTAGGCCGGTGGCTGCAGCTCCGATTCAACCCCTAGCCTGGGAACCTCCATGTGCCGCAGGAGCGGCCCAAGAAATAGCAAAAAGACAAAAAAAAAAAAAGAAAACTCAGCCATAAATACCATTCATCGTAGTTTTATCTCTGAATATTCATTTAAGAAAACTTCAGCCATAAATACCATTCATCCTAGTTTTATCTCTGAATATTCATTTAAGAAAACTTCAGCCATAAATACCATTCATCCCTATTCATCTAAACTACTGCTTTTTTTCAAGTACTTGTCTTGAATTCCAGTGGACCAAATTTTTTTCAAGAAAAAAATTTTATTCAAAATGATCAATTTTCAGCATTTTTAAATAAAATTAATATATGTCCAATCTAAAAATTGAAAATATGAAAAGTATATTAACTCTTACTTGGATATTTACAATCTAAATGGAAAAATATTTTCAAAATGAGGTATATAATTATAGCAGAGTTTTTTTTTTAATAATTGAAGTGTAGTTGACATACAGTATTGGCTTCAGATGTACAACATGGTTATATGACATTTATATACATTATGAAATGACCCTTATAAGTCTAGCAACTATCTGTCACCATACAAATTTGCTATCATGATATTGTTGACTATATCCCCTATGACTTTTTACTGTATGAATGGAAGTTGTACCTCTTAATCCTCTTCAGCTGTTTCATTTGTTCTCACATCCCTTTCCCCTCGGGTGACTACCAGTTTGTTCTCTGTATTTTTGAGTCTGTTTCTCTTGTTTTGTTTGTTCGTTTTGTTTTTTTAGATTCCACACATAAGTAAAATCATATGGCATTTGTCTTTGTATGACTTATTTCATTTGCCATAATACTTACATTCATCCATGTTGTTGCAAATGGCAAGACTTCATTGTTTTTATGGCTGAGTAATATTTCATTGCATATATACACCACATCTTTATCCATTCATCTGTCAATGGGCATTTGATTTGTTTTCATGGATACTAGTCAGATACTGGTTGCTTTCATATATTGGTTATTATAAATAATGCCGTGATGAGCATAGGGTGATTATCTCTTCAAGTTAGTGTTTTTATTTTCTTCAGATAAATATCCACGGATGGAATTTTTTGAAGAATTTTCATACTGTTTTCCATTGTGACTATACCAACTTACATTTTTACCATCAGTGTACAAGAGTTCATTTTTCTCCATAACCTCACTCACACTTGTTATTTGTTTTCCTTTTATAATTGTAGCCATTCTGACAGGTATGAGCTGGTAGCTCATTATTTTTATTTGCATTTCCCTAATGGTTAGTATTGATCATCTTTTCATGCATCTCTTTGGCCATCTGTAAGTGTTTTTTGGAGAAATGTCCATTTAGTTCCTCTGCCCAGTTTTTCATCAAATTGCTTGCTTGTTTGTTTTGTTTGGTTTGATATTGAATTGTATGAGTTCTTTGTGTGTTTTTGATAATAACCCCTTATTGGATGTATCATTTGCAAATATCTTTTATCATTTAGTAGATTGTTAGCAGAGTTTTTCAACCTTGGCATGGTTGACATTTTGGACCAAATAATTATTTACTATGGGGCTATCCTTATGTTGTATGATAGTTAGTAGCATTCCTGACTCCCTACAAAATGCCATCCAGTTGGCACAATATGAATGTCTCCAGATTTTGCCAAATGCATCCTTGTAGGAGGCACAATGCTTCAATTAAAAACCACTGAGGAGTGCAGCTAATTTTTGTTATTTTAATCACATATATGGCAAATATTCACATGTATGCTCTTAATTTTTAATGAAATATAAGGTTCTTATTTGCAGTAACTCACCATCCAGAGGGCAGGATTGTTTACAGTGTTTTAACAGCTCTTAATCAGTGCGGGGCTTTAGCAAGTCTTTCCTGAATGAGACTTTGGGCTAGTTTATCAGTTTTAGCTTTCATAATGAAGGAGAGACTAATATGTTTTTAGGAGAATACCAAATGGAGGATGTAATACAACCATACCATCAAGATTTCACCCAGGCTCTGGGCAAATAAGAAAACAGACTCCAGTTGAGATGAAGGCCCCACGATGAAGATAATTTAAGGAGCTGTTAAACCTCAAAATAGATTAGAGACAAAAGGACTGTTAAAATTTACACTTACTGACCTAAATCCTCCTTCCCTGTTTCCCAAGACCCTTCCCTTTTTTCCTTGAGACTAATTATAAAAAGTCCTTGCCCCAAGACCAGGCCTGAGTCCTCTCTGTTCAGTGCTCCCGGCAAATTATGTTGGTCAGTAAACTTGCTTTCGATCTCACTGCTCCAGCCTCTCCCCTTTCTCCAACAACGCTGTCCTAACAACAGTGTCAACAAATTATCATGATAGGACAAATTGAGTAAAGGGATTTCTTAGTGTTTTGCTATTAGAATGGGAGGCAGCGGACAAACTCGCTAAACAAGAAACCTAACAGTCATGTAGGTTAGTTACACCTGAATATTAGAATACTTAAGATTATTCATTACATATTTCATTTCTCTTTTTATTCAGTGTTTAAAGTGAACAATTATCTGATGAATTTCAATCTTGTAAAAAATTATTTAGGATAAATATGCACTAAAAATACATTGCACAGTCTTTAGAGATCTCAGATTTGAGTTTGTGATGTTTTTAAGAAATACCTAAATTCTGAAACTCCTATAGTTTGTTTTGTGATTTAGCCTTGAGGCCACCTCACTAAAAAAATTCTAGATTTGAATTAAAACATCTTAGTAGTGTGGGGTTATGCCAGGTAATGATTCAGGTTTGGTAGTCAGAAGGTAATTCTTCTGGAGGCATTCACACCTGGATGTTCCCTAGCAGACAAGAAGCACTTCACTGGAGGATTGAAAAGAGAAGAATAAAGTTTATATTTCTAATTCTCAACAGTTTTGAGATGTACCCTTCCTTGATTCTTCAGCTCATGAATAGCTCTGGTAGAAGATATTTTGAATATGTGGATTAAATCCTTAAATTACACTTCCAGCATTATTTAACTTATCTTGATGTTGTAATAAGCATACCTTTGGGTAGCTAGTTCTTCTAACATAACTTTAGCCATTTGCATATGCACCTTCAGGTGCCCCAAGTGTTTCCTAGGACTTGGTGAAAGAGATGAAGCAAATACATTCATTTATCCCTCTGCATACTCTACAGATTTTACTGTAGAACCCATGTGGAGGGACTTTCACCCCACACTTATCTTTAGACAAATATTGACTAAGAATGGGAGCATTTTTCTAAAAGCTACTTTTGTGAGGCTTATGCTGTAGTCCTAAATAAATTATCCTCAAAGCACAAATTTTGTGTAAGAATAAAAAAACATAATTTTCCTGGAAATAGCATACAAAGCACAACTCAAATGCTACTTTTTCCCGTAAACTATTTGCTGACTCCAAAATTGGTACATGTCCTGTCTCAACCTAATAACCTTCATGGCCATTATGACATAATATATGGTAATACATTTTTAAAAAACATGTTCTTCTGTATACTCTAGAGACACTTGTGCTTACCTTATGCTGCTTTAGTAATCTGTAAGATTACTCTGTCTTTCAAAAGATATTTCATAGTTTCATTTCAGGATTATTTTGCCTCACATAGTTGTATTGATCTTTCTAGTTATGATATCCAGGTACATAAAGCACCTCAAAGCTCAGTAGGTTAATACAACAAATAGATATTTTATACTCATTCATCTGTAGTTTGGGCAGGGCTCCAGGACTCATTGGAGATAGCTCATCCTTGTTCTACTTAGGTGTATAGTTTCTGGGGCAACTAGAAGTTTGGGTTCTGAAATTTTCTTGAAGATTTGATTGCTCACAGATATCTGGTGTTGATACTGGCTGTTAGCTGAGATCTTGCTTGAAACTGTTGACCAGAATATCACTGGCATTTCCCTGTGGTCTGTGCTTCCTCCAACATGGTGGCTGGGTTTCCAGGGTGACAAACTGACTTAACGGGATATAAAGGACTTCCGACAGCCTCTGATGTAAAGCATAGTCCACATCTTTGGACATAAAGGGCCAAGTGGTGTGTAAAGCTCACACTGCACATCTCTGTTTTACCTGGAGAGGTCATTACTACCTTGAGAGGAAGTCCTTTTCCAACAAGTTTATCACTTCGGTGAAAATTTCCCAGACCTCTTTTGCTCTACTACCATTACCTCTACCTTGCCGCCCAGCATTTATTCATCCCTTCAGGAGCCTCTTTACATAGCTCACATTTAGCTCCTATCACTTTGTTTGGAAAGTGTTTTCTTGTTTGTTTCCCCTTCATCTTTGTCCACTGCCTGGCATATAATTTGAAACCACAAAGAAGTCATCTTTGTTAAACTGATGAAGAAAACAAAGTTTAGATCTTGTGTTGGAAGCTTTATCAGGTGAAGAAAGCAGCATACATTTACCTGTGGCTTTATGCAATGGAAGCAAAATGCTTTAGGAGCTGACCTTGAATGGAAAAAAGCTGGGTCTAAGAAGTGAATGAAAGAATAGGTGAATGAATTAATTGCAGAGTAGAAAATAAACTTTAATCACTAATTTGGCTAATCTAAATAAAATATGATTAAAAAATCGCATTACTAACACACAAAGTTTCAAAAGTACTTGCCTAGACATTCTTCAAACTTCTAGTTAGCACCTGTATTATGGCAATTGAAACATAGTATATTTTTTGTTCTATATCAGTCCTATGAGACAATAAAATCTTTGAGTTCAAGATCCAGTATTTGGTTGTAATGAAGTAGTTTCTCTGTAAGTTGAATGAGTGAATCAATTAATCAAAATAGACTTTATAAACATAAATGTATTTTATATTTTTGGTAAAGATAAACTTTGGTAAACCAGATTTCATAATATCTACATGACTGATACCAACAAAAAAGAGTCATTTTTCCTTGTCTGGTACTGGAACCTCTCCCGTCATTGGATTCATTCAAATATCTAACAAATCAAAATATTAATAAAATAAAGTTTGTCACCTGATGTTAAAGGTTTAATGATAAGAAACGTTTTTTTTTTCCTTGAACTATTAGAAAAAAGTGAAAAGAAGAAAGTAGGATACAAGAGAATATAATGAGAATGTAAGTATCAAGAAATATTGTCCATTTTTATGATTTATGTAATGAAATTAAAAAGTTGAAAGCCAGTTTTAAAGCATTTCAAAGTAATATCAGGAAAATTAATTTGAAGGATACATTTAATGTTTTGAATCAGAATCTGTCAAGCCTGTTGTGAATTTTAACTGAGTTTAACAAGTATTCTGATGCATATAGTATGGATGTTGGACTTCCAAATACCACAGAACTACCAAAGAAATGATGATATGATAGGAATCAGTTGCCTGGCAGTAACTGTATTTCAGATGAAATCATGATGAATGTTAAAGGATATGTTTTGATGTATCTAAATAATGAACTCGTCTGTTTGTAAAACCTGGTTGTGCCAGATAACTTCTAGAACAATATTCTGATTTTAACTTAATATCTAGTTTTTCTTAGCTTTTTTGTTAATATGCACACACATTATAATTGCAAAACTCATTAAATTTTCACAAACTGAAACCTCTGCATTAGGCAATACCCAAATGAAAAACATAATACTGTCAACACACTTAAAGCATTCCTTATGTCCTCTTCTTATCTCTACCTGTCTCCCAGTCTAAGTACATCCTGACTGCAGAGTAGATTAGTTTGCCTAGTTTTGCATTTTATGTTAATAGAACAAAAAATAGAGTAGGTAATTTTCTGTTGTGACTAGCTTCTTTCACTCAAGTTTGTATTTGTGGGACTAATTCATGTTTTCATGTTTTTGTTAATAGTTGTACTTTTTTTTTTTTTTGGTCTTTTTGTCTTCTTAGGGCAGCACCCACGTCATATGGAGGTTCCCAGGCTTGGGGTCCAGTCGGAGCTGTAGCTGCCAGCCTACGCCAGAGCCGCGGCAGCATGGGATCCAAGCTATGTCTTCAACCTACACCACAGCTCATGGCACTGAGGAATCTTAACCCAATAAGTGAGGCCAGGAATTGAAATCACGTCCTTATGGATGCTAGTTGGTACACTAACCATTGAGCCACTACAGGAACTCCAATAGTTGTACATTGTTAATTTTTATTGCTACATGATATTCCATCAGATAACTGCTCTAAAATTTATTTACCCATTCTATTCTTCATGAAACTTTGGGTGGTTTCACTTTGGTGATATTTTAAATAGTGCTACCACTTAATGTATTTAAGTGAATATACTCTAATACCAACTAATTTTTTGCACATAGAGTGTAAATTATCATGTAAAACTAAACAATTAATGTTAACTATATATATTATTCATGCATAAGTATAAAATACCTTTTTTAGACTTCTATTTATTAAAGGAGGAAGCATACCATTAAATACATGCAGATTAAAGAGAGAGTCCACTTTATGCCGGATATAGAAGTAGATACTTTATATTTATGATGACAAATGTTCTGTACAGTAAATATTACTATACCATTTTAAAGATGAGGACACTGAGGTTATTAGAGGCTAAGTGATAAGTTAAAATCTCTCTAACTAATGTTACAAAGAAATTATCACTGTGATGTTATAAAAATGAATTATGTTCTAACATAAATTTGGTTTGCAAAATGAAGTAATGAGAAAATAAGAGGAGAGAAGAGAGGGGAAAGGTATGACAAAGAGATGCCTCCTGATGAAATTTAGTACCCCAGACAATTTGATCTCTGTCTGTTTTATTTTAAATTTTCTCATGGGCAGACTTTGAGACATGAATTCAACCAAGGAAGTCGCTATTGTAGACAACTAGAAGTCTGGGGGAACATTGTATATTACAGGGTTCAGAGATGTTTCCTTTTAGGACCATGGAGCTAGAGTATTTTAAAATTAACTCTCAGAGCCCATTGATTGAGTTCTAATCTCAAAAGTGTAATTTTACTGTCACTTTCTGCCTGCTATGTGTTTGAGTAGAAAGGATTCTAGATAAACTCTTGGGCTATGAGATACAAATCACGGTGGTTAGAAATCAGTGAATAGGCACTAAAATGATAAGGCCTGAAGGGATGTGGTGGGCCATCTGGAGCATCTGCAACAATCTAGTCTATCCAGATCCTCCCATATCCTATATTAAATTCATTCAGCACTTCAGTGTTATTACTGCTTTTTCTTGTGGTGGCCAGTATGAAGTTTTATTTTAGAAATGTGATAGGATAAATAAGACAATACCCCCCCACACACACACACATACTCGCCAACTATTATTCTCCATTCCCTTTACTCTCATCCAGGCTTTTCAGTGTTGTGTTGCTTGCCCAATACGTAAATAGAGACCTTCATCCCTCAGGGATCTGTGGCTCTGAATAACATGCCTTTGTAAGGCCATACTTGCTACAATTACTCATCAATGAATATCTCTCATCATGGAAGCACCAAGGGACTCCCAGGGAATAGCTTGAGTCTGAGACATAACTCTTCCTACCTCTACCACGTGGCAGCAATCTTTTCATGATAACCAGATTCTATTATTCCTGCTAGTGTAGTAACGTTTTGCCTATTTGTTTTGCTTTCTTGTTTGCTCAGTTCAGTTTGGGAGTCCAAAATGATCAGGTAATAATCCTGCATTTAAGTTTTCTGGAACATTTACTGCATTATTTGTTATAGGAGTGCTGGGCCAGCACAGCTTAGAGTTAGTTATAGGCACAGGAAGTAAAAATTTCCTATGTGAGCACATGGAAGTGTAGTGAGAAAGACTGCTGTTTTACTGCCTGTTTCTTAGCTTTATTCATTCTCTCAGTGCTATAGCATCATATAATGTCCACTGGTTAAACTGTATTTTCATACCTTGAAAGCTAGCACTCAACCATGAATAGGGTGGGCAAGAAACTATTGGAGAGTGTTTATTACCAGGCCTCTGGCACACTAACTTCCTGGCAGCCACATCATAAGAAATTGAAAGTACACCAATACCAAGGAGAGAAACCCTTCTCTTGATGTGGTAGTGCAATAATTCCAGCACCTCCTATTGGAAAATGCAAACATTGTATCAGCTGGCAAAATTCAAAGCTCAAACAAGGGTGAAGAAGGCACTTAGAAATAATAAGTTGATAACCAGTATGATATTGAGGAGTTAGCATCAGCCTAAGCTGCTGATACACAGATACATAGAGCAGCAGTAGCTGGGTTTGTCTTGCTGGGTAAAGAGCCTATGGTGAAAGTCAGAGGCATGACCGCTCTCTCTCTCACTCTAAGAACTCCATTCATGGGAATATTATGCAAGCACTGGGCTGACTGAGTCTGAGGATAACTAACCACCACTGTACATGTCTTTCTGTCTGCCTAGTTATCTGTATACTTTCTCTGTGATTAATGTTCTTGGTGGGCAGTGTCACGAGACACCAAAAAATCCCCATTTGTGTTCACTTTCTCAAAGGACAAACTACATGCTTTTCCTCAAATCTCTGTCTTCCAGTCATGTTTTTTCCAGGTTCTTGACCAAGAAAATAGGTCATTACCACTGCCCGGGAATTTATGAATCTCCTTAGTTCAGGCATCTTCTTTAACATCAAATTTGTGACCTGGGGTATCTGCTCTGCCTGTTAGAAAGATTTCCTTTCAGTACTATCTCTGGAGGCCATTCCTATGACAATCTATTTTTCGACTAACATAATAAGTACATTGGGTTGCAGCAATTTACCTGCAACTGTTTGGACCATACTTATGTTCACACATGGGAATAGGTAAGTCCATACCAGGTTATGAATTGAGCTGAGGTAGAGATGTTGGAACAAAAATTAGGTGACTTGAAGTCTGATTCAGTGTTTTCATAAATGGCTTGTCTCCAGTCTGCTTCAGGACTAATCATGAATGAATCCTTTTTACTTGATGATGGAATTCTGTAATGTTTGTACAACTTTATTACTTGATAGGTTGGTAATTCTTAGCTCAAGATGAATAGCACAGTTTTAGTTCTGGCCTTTAGTAGACACTAAGGTTGAGGTCTCTAATAGGGTTCAGCAAATTCCAGACGTTGCTTTTCTAATGGTTAATAGTTTTCTGCTCCAAACATCCTCTATGGTAGAGATTCCATATGACACCCTTTTCTAAGACAGACACGTTCAGTACCGTTCACTCTGCCTGGCCCTATAGAGAGAATTTCAAGTATGTGTGGCTTTTATGGCAGCATGGGAGTAATGCTGAATCCTGTCCTTCTCTGGACCCACTCAAAACTGACATATTTTCGAGTCACCCAATAAATGGATGTGATTGGTGTTACCAAGTTTTTAATGTGCTATCCTCAAAATTTACATGGGCCTACCAAGTGAAGTGACTATTTGATAACCGTAAAAGGTTCAAAGTACAATAACTTGCCCTTTATCTTGGTTGAAATGTCTTGATATGCAGCAGTTACTAGATCTCTAAAAATTTCCCTTATTTGTAAGGTCCATAAATCTAGGATATACAGTACAGGTTTTTCCTCCCACTCTCTAGAGCATATGGCATAAAAAATACTTGGTACTTCCTACTCATTAGACCCAATTAATACGATGACATAAAGATCCAGTTAGGCATTTTATATAGTAGTCAAATGGTGCAAGTTTTTTTCTGACTATATTTGGCTAAAATCAGAGGTGCTAATGCTATTTTGGGACAAGATAAGTGTATAGTACCATCTATTCCAGGTGAATATAAACCTCTTTTAATCCTCTTTCTTGGTTATTGTTGGGGTGGGGGCACGTTTGCTACATCAATAACTGTATATCAAATGCTCAAGACTCTATGGATCTGTTCAAGTAAAGTTACACATCTGGCAAGACAGCTGCAATTGGAAATAACACCTGGTTAAGTGGATGCTGCTTGCTGTTATTTGACATGGCTTTTTTTTTTTTTTTTGAGTGGGTACAGACTGATCAATTAAATAAAGTTAAAATAAATAACACCACTTTTGTACCCTTTTGGTCTTTGTCATTTTGCTCTTCTACTTGGGATGTGATATTTAGTTTGCTAATTTGCCTAGAAGGAGAAAATTTCAGGTGTTTTACTTGAATTTTCCTACCATTATTGCAATTCTCCACAGGTCTGTTTTCAAGAAAAAGAGCTCTGCAAATTCTATATATATATATGTGTGTGTGTGTGTGTATATATATATATATATATATATATATATATATATATATATATATATATGTGTGTGTGTGTGTGTGTGTGTGTGTGTGTATATATATACACATTCTGATTGTGCATTCATGGGGTAATAAATATCCTTGGGGCTAGAGGAAGGACCCTGTAGAACTGCTGAATCCACAATGAGATGACTGAAGGATTACATATATCAGTATTACATATATCACCTTGCCTCCATGTGCTTGTGTTCTGGGGGGGTCTATGATGACATTTTGGTTTCCACAGGATATCGTTAGCTCAGACTCTGTATCTAACAGGTTTCATGTATAGAAATAAGCCCTGTTAAATTCTCAAGATTGTTTGATGAAGGATTATGGGATTTGGAATTGCTTATACTTGCTTTGTTTTATGGAGTATTCCTCAAGAGAATGTGGCCTCTTCTTGAATAGCCTCCCTAGAAACTGGTGTACGGTTGTGATTTTGCCTTGGGTAGCTAACATTTTGATCATCTGTTTATACAATTTTTGTATTCTGTGTTATTATTTTATAAGTCAGGCAATGTCTTTAGGAACCCATGTTTCAACTGCCTACAGGATCTGAGTGCTTTCCAAAAGAACATGAGCTTGGAAGAAATTTCCTCCCCACTTAAGCCTCAGATGAGACTGAAGCCCTGGCTAACATTTTTGATAGCAGCTGTGTAAGACACTAAAGTAAATGATCCAGCTATGTCTAGACTGACTCGGAGAAACTAGGATATTTGTTGTTTAAATCTGCTAAGATTTTAAAATTTTGTCATGCAGCCATAGATAACTGATTTGACAGGGATGGTGCTTCCCCATTTGGGCCATGCTGACTCAATCATAGCTTCTGGTGTAAAAGCAATGAAGGAAATTAGGGGCAACATTGGAGGAGGAAACAAACACACAAACCAAAAAACAAACAAACAAACAAACAAACAAAAAAAAACATGATTGTGTAAGACATTTGCTTCAGGTGAAGTCTTTGCATAGTGTCCAGGAGAAGAATACAATGATTATCTGATAAGAAGAAAGATGCTTCTACTAGCCTAGACGGTTCTGGGAAATCTCAGGTCTCAGGTTCACAAACATTCTTCCTAGATATCTCTAAGGTCTTAAAAACCCACTCTTTCCTTATCAGGGCTCTGACTTGAGTATAGAAGACTTACCAGCATGTGGATTCATCCTTTTTTTTAATAACTTCATTTTCTCATGCTCAGATCTTAAGTCAAATTTTCATCACAGTGTGTGTTCTGGTTTCAGATGAGAGTCTCTTTAATGCTGCGATATCCTTGTGGCTTGCCTCATCATATTTTTTGTGATAATGTCATGAGTTGGCTTGACCTTTTGTTGTTGTTTTTTTTAATTACTTAATAACCAAAAACTCCAGAGTTCCTATAACAATTATTGGACCCATATGTCTAGAGATACTGCAAAGCCATTGCATTGTATTCAATTATTAATGTAATATACCACAGGTAAGAGTTTGGTTATTGCAATATAGTAGCACTTTGCGTGCTATCATTGCCCTACTTACTACTAGTAATAGGGTCCTAGAGGCCCAAGGCTAGTGAGTGATCCACTTTCAGAATTTTGTACTAAGAATTGTCTTTCTAAAACCACTTTTAATGCCAGCTGTCTTAATTTGGGTTCCTCTGGAAGGTGAATCCTAGAAAATCATTCAAGAGTCAATAGTTTGTGAGTTATTTCAGGAAATAACAGTAACAAAGTGGACCTCGAGACAGGGAGAAGAATGAGACAATAAAATATACTTTATTAAACAAATCATCTTTCTGAGCAATGGGAGCTTAAACTATCTGGGGTAATATCAAAGTCATTGCCCCTGATGGGTGAGGAAGCTGGGGTATTTATACTCCAAGTAAGATCTATTATTGGTAGAAGCCTGTTTTGGCAAGCCATTATTTTTCTGTGACACCACTTCTGCAGAGCATAAAAGCAATTTAAGCTTCAGGAATCAGAATCTCACCTTTAAGTAAAGTGATTCCGATGCCAGACATGGAATTCTACAGAAATGCACCAAAATCATGAGGTAGAGAGGACACCAACTGAACAACAGCAGGCATTTATATACTACATTGTTGCCTCTTTCCATTAATAATGTGTTATTTAAATAATCTCTTCAGGACAATTAAAAATATACCCTAAACTGTAAACTAGAGTACATGGTGATTTTTCTGGAAGTTTCCTAATTGCATAATTGAAAGCAATGTGTTAATAACCAAATTCTTACAAAAGTTTTTTTTGAAACTAAGAACACTTCTAAAATTATTCCTTATGAGCACATAATAGTATTTTCTATAATCATCTCCAAAATTATAATCACTTAATTGACTTTTAAATCTCATTGGGATTGTATCTTCTTTTATCTTGAAACTAGTGACAGGATTCTGAGCTTTCATATGAAAAATGAAAATTAAGTTCATGTTTTGGATATTTGAAAGTTATTAAACACAGCTTATAATCCTCTAATGAGAGACAAACAAAAAGTAAATCTAACTGTGGATTTCATGACTACTTATGTATTGTTAATTTATTCTCAAATGCAGATATAGTATGCTCTAACTATCCATTTCTAATACTCAAATATTTTATGCTAAAATGATAGCTGTATTACACACCAATATGAAACTCCCAACCAATTTCCTAAAATATAACTAGAACATAATAAAATGCCTAATATAAGTAATAACATAATAAATTAGGTTGTTAAATGCTGTAATAAATCACATCGTGGTCACAAATATGGATTTTTACTAGAACTTGATGAGTCAAAATTTATAATATAATTCCCAAGATAACCATAGAATACCAGTAAAAACAAATAACTATTAAGCAAAAAAAGGAAAAAGTGAATAATAAAATTTAATCAGCATACGTGAAGGCAAGAAAAGAAATAAAAAGAAATATTGCTCAGGCAAAACATCAAATTATAAAATATTAGATTTAAACCTAATACTATGGCAGTTTCACTAAATGCAAATGGACTAGTCAATTAAAGATAAGAAGAGGTTTAAGCTTAAATAAAATTCAACTATTTAATGCATTTAAGGGACATAGTTAAAATATAAGGATAGAGAAAAGTTATACAACACAAAATGCTGATATGTACTACTAACCAAAAGACAATTGGTTTTGCTATATTAATATATTTATATCAGGTTAAGTAGATTTTATTTAAAAGACATTAGTATTAATTAAGAGAGATATTTTTAATAATAAAATGTTAAATTCATAGAGGGTTATAATTCTAAATTTGCGTAGCCCTAGTAGAAAATTAAATAAAAATTTAACAAAGAATCAAATAAAAAATTCACAATAATTGTGTTAGTTAATTTGCCTGTCTCAGTAATTGATCAAACTAGGAAAAAACAAAATAGTAAAAGACATAGATAATAGGAAAAATCATTTTAATAAACTTGACCTACAGAATATATAAAACTCTGCTCAATACTATTGTATGATAAACATTATTTTTAAGTACACATGAACTGTTTATCAAAGTTGATCATGTGCTGGGTAAATCTCATCAATCTTCAAAACGTTAAAATCAGACAGGGTAGATATTCTGACCACAAAGAAATTAAGCTAGAAATCAATAACAAACAATGCCTAGAAAATTCCCATATATTTAGAAATTTAGTAATACATTTTAAAATAACCCATAGGTCAAAGAAGAAGTCATCTAGATATTAATAAACCAAAAGATTATTAAACAAGTTCCATGAAGAGAAAGGCTAGGTCTCTCATACCCTGAAGCGCAATTATTCAGTATATAATGGTTGGAATATAGTAGACGTTCAATAAATATTTCTTAAGTATCATCCTAGAGTAACTGCATGCAGTTTCTTTGATTATGGCACCTTCCGGGAATGAGAAATTTAAATCAGTGTAAATAAATCAATAACAAGTAAAGATACTTAAAACAAACAAACAAACAAAAAAACACAGTGTAAGCAGAGATCAAAATCCTGTTTTGACTGGCAGAAGGAGAAGGAGAAAGAAGAAGAGGAGGAGATGGGAGAGTTGAAAAAACAAGTTCTGTCTTTCATAATTAAAAGTGAGACTCCTACCTACATTGTTCACAGAGTGATGCAAAACACAAAGAGTATGGGGAACGAATGGGTTAGCTGACTTTATCTAAACTTTCAGTACCATCTTTTTACGAATCAATTTGTTACTTATTAGAAGATAAAATAGTTCCTTTGTCTAAATTTAGTCTATGCTGATCTAGAAGTTCTTGAGAATTATAAAATGACTGTTACTAATTGTAGAATCATTTTTAGATTCTGATTTTCAGCTTTGCATTCCAGAAAAGAAATTCTACTAAACACTACTAATTAAAGATTCAGTTGTCATTATTGACCTAAATTCATCAGTTGTGGGGATGTTAGCAAGAAGGTCTACAACATTTTTTATGGAACATTAATAATCTGTGACAGCGTAAAGGTGGGACTGGGAGATAAAAGCCAATATCCTTTCCATTTCGCTTGTGAAACTACTTTACAAGGTTTCAATTAGATCCTTCTTTTTACCCCTGAGAGAATCTAATGGATGTATTACATTAATTATGGTTCCCAGAGAAAGATTCAGGGAAACTAAAATCATAAAATTACAATCATTGCAGTTTTACAGGCTTTACTTTTTCTCTCATTCCATGTGCTTGCAGAGCTGAAATGTAACTTTGCAACCAGTGGCTTAAGAGGTAGTGCTAGTGTCAGCCTAGTACCAAAAGTTCTGTAGAGCAGGAGAAAGGGAGGAGAGGAATCCGTAGAATATGATCTGCTTGAGCAAATACGTGATTGGGTATGGTTTGTGATAGTTAAAATGCAAGATTTTTTTAACCTATTGAATACCATTTAATGTATAATTATGATTCTGTTAAATTTAGTTTAATTGCTTATGTATATGCATATATGCTTATACACGTGTGGGAAAGAGTTGTCACCAAGTATATATATATATATATATATATATACTCGAGTGTATATATATATATAAAATATATAATATCTGTGTATTTGTGCACATGTGTTTCATGTATGTAGGTATATGTTGTGTGCATGGCATGTGGGTTTAGACAAGGAAAAAGGAATGGGAACTTTTTACTAGCAGCACACAGAACTGTCCCAAATCACAATGCAATTATTTGAAAAATTAATGGATTGGAATGGTCATTAAGAACTCCTTTACTATTTTTGAACCAAAAATGAATTGAATAGCTCTGCTGAAAAATATTTCATGCCAATAATAAACCTTTTGACTAAGGCAATTACTGGTGTAAACCTTCACATTATTTTAAAAGCTAGTCTGGAAAAGAAAAGCCAGGGATAAGAATCTTATCAATCTTTGTAAGGGTAGCATTTCAAAAAGAGCTGTCACAACATTTTCTAAATCTGAAGAATAAAATTTAATAGAAATTTCTGCATTTCAAAATATTGTCTAAAAGCACGATTGAATTTTAAAAAATGGAATTTATTAAGTGATCCAGATCCATTTAGGTAACTAAGGTCATGAATCAAAAGCACTTGCATGCAGAGAGAACAGGTGCTGGGCTGATATTATATGCTCAAAAGGGAAGACTTTATTTTTGATGAAATAAAATTTTAAAAAATAATGGACCATCGATTAAAAGTCAAAATATGAGATAGATTAAATAGTATTAAATTTAATAATGTGGGGCAGTGCATTCTAAAATACAAAACATATAATAAATCATATTAGCCTGAATAAGTTCAGAAATAAGTGGCTAAAATAGTAGGTTAATTAAAATTAGTGCATTTTTTTTTAAAGTGACAAACCAGATAGCTTGGTGGGCTAATTTTTCAGAGGTTGGCAATTATTTCAGCCAAAATCTTCTGAGCAGATGGGCATTTAGACATTACCTCAATAGACTTTATCTTTTATAATCTTATACTGGGTCACAAAACTTACCACATTATCATTTTTTTGAAACATTATGACCACATGATGAATATTTTTATAGACTAAATTCTTAATGGTATCACTTTTAAACTATGAAAATTTGGCAAGTTATCTATTTCCCTTTGATCTCATTTTCCTCCCTTATGAAATTGGGATAGTAATAGAATCTATAGCCTAGGATTTTTCAATGATGACATTAATTAATCTACTAAATATGACATTGATACACACTGAGCTTTTAATAAATGAAAGCTAGTACATTTAAAATATTTTCCTTTGCTTTGTCACTCATAGGATAACCCACAGTGAAAACACTTCTACATGCTGAGCTCAGTTTAAGTGGCAGAACTGTATATATTTTAGTTTAATTTTATGGTGCTTGGATTTATATTAGCTTTGCAGGCAGTTAAATAGGTTACAACTAAGTAGACCATGCTAATCTAATCAAAAGAAGCTGAACTAGGCTTCTATTTTTCTTTCCTTTAGCCATTTTATCTATGTGAAAATTGACCTCTTCAGGATCTTTCAGAGAAGCTTTTCCACTGTCGGAACACTTTTAATAAGTGGGATTTGGGCTAAGGAAAGAAAATTAACAAGACATCTCAAAGAACATTTACTTCAGAAAGATTATAGCCTTTTAGATGGCATAGAGCGTTACAGGGAGTTTGGAGATGGAGGAGAATTGTTCAGGAAATAAAAAGGGAAGTTTTTATGATTCACAGACTAAAAATGAGATCTGTAATTGGCAAAGGTCTGCAAGATCATGATGCCTTTTGAATGGCAAACACCAGGTTAAGAATTTAAGAGAAAGATATTTTGGAAATTGTGCTCAGAGAGCAAATGATCTAATGCTTTCTATTTGTTCACATCTATTGATGAACTTGCACACTGCTTGTCTAATCAGAGAAGATTTTCAAACTTCTGGCCTTACTGCTGACCTTTTGTTCTCTTAAATCCAGAGAATCCCACATACTGGTATAGCAAAACACAAAAACTCCCTTTAGAATTAGGTCTGATTTAAATACTCTGTGTGGCATTTTGTATTTTAATCTTTTTGGTAGAGGGGGTAGGGAGTGGGAGGATGGTGTAACATTGCACATGGATCAAGGATGTCGAGTCATGGTCAACCCCATTCAATTCCTGCCAGTGATATCTGCTGTGTGACTTGGGGGCCATACTCCTTTTTCAAAAGGACCATTTTTTAGTTGTCTTTTAATCAATAGCTTCCACTACATAGTGTATATAAAACAAGTACTTGAAAAATGGTTATTGAAAAAGTTCTTTGTAAAGCAAGTATTTTTTTAACTGCATATTTTCCTGTAAAGTGGGAGTAACAGACTTTCTAAGCTTGTAGGTATTAACAATGAAATAGAGAAAGCACTTGACGTGTGGTAAACTTTCCTCAGTCAATGACAGCTCAGTATTAAAAGTACTCAACTGCATAACAAGATTTTTTTTTTCTTTTTGGTACATAGGGAATTGATATTACTTTAAATGTTAAGCCTACCAAGAATTCATATTTTTACTATTATTTTCTTCATATGCAAATTTGAGTCATTTATTTTGATATCCATTAAAAATAAATTTTTTTCATTGACTAGGTAACTATGATAGAGTTTTAGGTAAACATTTTTAAAGTTGAGTAGTTAGATTTGGAAGAGTTTTTAATCTATATTAATTCTGAAAACTGAAATTAAGGAAGAAAGCAATTTAAAGTAGGAAATACCTTTTTTTTCTTACTTTCTCAAAAATAGTGGGGTTTTAGAAGGACATGCTAAAGTCAATCCCACATACAGTGGTGAAACCACCTAATAAGATGTTTTTCTTCCTATCAAATATTTTTCCCCAGATTTCCATACATAAAAAACCTATTGTTCATTTTTTATAACATTGTTACACTAATTTAACTGAAATACTAACTAGATATAATAGAATTTATTATGGAACTACTATCAAGCATTGCGCTCCTTCCTTTTCCTTTTTTTTTTTTTTTTTAATTGTCAGTGTAACCTCTGTGTGCCTTTGAGTACTAAATTAGGAAAAGTCAGGCAACTCTAAAGTTTTCTTGTAAGGTTTTTCTTTATCTACATATTATATAAAACACAACTAAGTTGTCCTGCATTTATTTCACTTTACAGCACTTTCAGCCAGCAAAACACTGCAGGACCATAACTTGACCTAATACCCACTGATTACCCAGTATGGGATGATGCTTTTAACCCCATATCAGCACTAGCTCCCTGCTGACTCTAATTTCAATTATAGCAATATCTCTTTAAAGAAAAGTGAAGGACCATTTGAGACTTTTTACTTTTATTCTTGTATATTAAATCATCCTGAATTTGTTCACAGGTTTTTTGATGGAGAAAAAAGCAAGTGATAGAGTTTTTATTTTTATTAAGCTAGAAATACATTCAGATGTATCCCTGCTAGTTTAATAGAAGGGAAGTCATTAGACTTTATTTCAATGGTAATTTTGGATATCAGTAGAGGACAGGTATGGCTTGTATTCTCTGGGAGCAGAAGTTTATATGCTTCCTTGGCCAAGAGAACTGGCCCTAAAGAATAAAACCTTTTCTACCATGCATATTTGCATTATTCCTTTTGATCTCAACACACGGCCCATAACAGGTATGGATTTATAAACTTACATCTTTCCATCTTCAGATATTGCCATGACTTTTAAAAAATTCTGAGTCCTACAGACTTCCCATCATGGCTCAGCAGTAACGAACCCCACTAGGAGGATGTGGATTTGATCCCTGACCTCGCTTAGTGAGTTAAGGATCTGGCATTGCCCGTGAGCTGTGGTGTAATTGCAGACACAGCTCAGATCACCCATTGCTGTGGCTGTGGCATAGGCCAGCAGCTGTAGCTGTAATTCGATCCCTAGCCTGGGAACTTGCATATGCCATGAGTGAAGCCCTAAAAAACAAACAAAACAAAACAAAACAAAATCCGAGTCTACAAACCCATGAGAAAAAAAAAATATTATACACACACACATAATATATATTATTTAACTCTTAAAATTCTGAGTCTACAAACCCCTGAGAAAAATATATCTATATATATTATCCCAAGAGAAAGGTTAGTTCACATACCTTCTATTTGGTACATCAACTTTGGGTAAGATAATCTGATTATATAACAACATGGCCCTTCCCATAGAAACTGCAAGGAAGGAAGGAAAAATGCTGGAAAAAATGGAGGAGAAAACAAATGGCCTTTTCGCAGTTTGTTATGCCTCATAGATTGTCTCACTTTCATAACTATTCAAAACTAAAATTTCCATATCCGCATTAAATGGTAAACAGTATGCTTTGGACTTCCAGAAAAGTACTATCCTTTCCTATCACACCTCAGCATTTGAGTGAAGGAAGTGATAGCTGAGTCCTTAATCATTCAAAATGTTCTTCTGTATATTAAATGGCAGACCCTATAAGACATTCCAACCAGTTTTCAAATACTGATGTAATGACTTTCTATTGATTCTCTGTATTCTGTTCCTCTGGGTATCATTTTACAATTGATCTTTAACTGACAATGTGATATATTGTAGCTCTTTGTCTAATAGTCTTCATATAATCTCCATTTATTTAACTTGTCTCATTCTTTTGTAACCATGGTAGGAAAAACTATTGCCATACATTCCAACAAAATATAAAGAAATACATATATGGGAAAAGAAAAAGACAAAATATATCAGAAAGCTTCCACTAAAACATAGGCAGATGAACTTTGTGCCAAGATTGCAGTAAAAAACCAGCATGTACATTGAAACTCTAAATTTAAGCAGCTCACTTATTATAATTACTGGAAATTATCTCTAGTTATACTTAAAATCTCTATACAGGTATAGATTTTAAATAATAGCTCCAATAGAACTTGCCTGAAATATCTGTACAGTTAAAACAGAGATCTATTGGATTATTTTTTTAAAATTCAGGACATTCTTTTTGTTTCATTCATAGAAACATGAACATCACTCGCTAGCAGTTATTCAGTTAATTCAGCCAATTGTCAGTATTACTTTTTGAGGTTTGAAACTGCATAGACCAAACAATACCCAAAACAAACACTTTCCCCAGTAGCAGAATATTTTTCCCTTAGCTTGTTATAAAAACATCAAGGGTTATAAAACACATTAGTATGAAATCATAATTTTCGATGACTCATTTATTTTCCTTTTTTAAAAAAAGAGTTGGTTTCATTCCCCATGTTCCAAACCTAAAACTTAAAATTACAAATAAAAGGTTAATTCAATGATTAAAAGGTAACAATATAATTTTTTAATGTCCTCTGTTACTACTCATCAGGGAAAGTTATATAAAGCTTATTTAAAAAACCAGAATGTTACCATTCTATTCTGATGACAAGATACAGTCTCAGACATGAATAATCTGGAAGTTTATCATTCATAAAATATTTTAATACAGGCTTTGTTATCAATTGAACCAATGTAGAGCAGAGTTATATTAACAAAAAGATCCACTGATATTTTCTCACTCACTGAACCATATGAAATTTAAATTAGCTATGTATAGAAAAATTGATCCCTTTATTTATAACTCTTATGAAAAACAGCTTCTTCCTCAGAATCATACAGTGACAGTAAATCATGCTATGGTCAGAAAATGCAGAGCAAATGTTCTAGAAAAAAATTGAGTTATTCTGTAATTGAATACTGCTTTACCTTTACGTCAGTAGATGCTCAGTACTCAATCAGGTGGTTTATTTATTTATTTTTATTTTATTTTATTATATATATTTTTTTATCTTTTTGCTATGTCTTGGGCCGCTCCCGTGGCATATGGAGGTTCCCAGGCTAGGGGTCGAATTGGAGCTGTAGCCACCGGCCTACACTAGAGCCACTGCAACGCTGGATCCGAGCCACGTCTGCAACCTACACCACAGCTCACGGCAACGCCGGATCGTTAACCCACTGAGCAAGGGCAGGGCAATCAGGTGGTTTATTTATCCATTGTTCCGTCACGTGTGCTTATTTAATCATTTCACTGTATACTGTATACCACTATATTAGAGTAATAGTTACTTTTTGAAAAAAATCTGGGCTGAAGCTTTGCTAGATATGAATAATAAAATTCAGTTTCCAGAAGTACTTAATCTAAACAAACTTTTAAAAGGTATATTTTAAATTTTTTTCCTGCCACATTATTTAAGTATATTGGACAAATAAAAATTCTGCAGTTCTTCCTCTACTTAGGATGGGGCTATATCCAGATAATATCATAAATTGAAAATGCATTTAATACACCTAACCTACCAAATATTATATCATAGCCTAGCCTACCTTAAACATGCTCTAGTTGGGCAAAATCTTCTAACACCAAGTTTATTTTATAATGAAGTGTTGAATATCTCATGTGTTTTATTGAATACTATATTAAAAGTGAAAAACAGAATGCTTGTCTGCTTACACAATGGTTGTGTGTATTTCAGTTTTTTACCCTGGTGACCGTGTGGTGAATTAGGAGCCCTGCTTGCTGCTACTGCTCTATATCAGGACAGTTTTGCAGGGCGTACCACTACCCCAGGAAAAGATCAAAATTTAAAGTTCAAAGTATGGGTTTCACTGAATGTGTATCACTTTGGCACCATCGTTAAGTTGAAAAATTGTGAGTCAAATTGTTGTAAGTTGGGAATGTACATATATATTTTGGTTGTGCATAGTATATATTTTAGGTGTATATTTAAGTTGCCCAATGTGATGATTTTTTAAAAATATGCATGATGTAATGACTTAATATATGCATACATTGTGATGTGATTGCCACAATCAAATTAATTAACACATCACCTCCTATAGATGTGTGTGTGTGTGTGTGTGTGTATGGTGAGAACACTTAAGAGTACTCTCTTAGCAAATTTCTAGCATTCAATTCAGTATTAACTGTAATTACCATGTTGTGCATTAGATCTCTAGAACTTATATATCTTATAACTGAAAATTTATACCCTTTGACCAGTTATTATGTATAGGTTTGAGAAACAAGGTCCATTATCAAAAGATCCCTTGTGACAAAAGCCCCATGAGGATTGGGGTTTTATTTTGTTGGATTCAGTGTCCTGTGCCTGCTATCCCAAACAGAACCTTGGGCATCATTGCTCATCACTCAGTTTAAAAAAAAGAATGTTTTACTATATCCTTGTTGCCTATCAAACATTAAGTGAAGGGAAAAATAAAAAAGTGAGAGAGAGAATGCTTCTAACATTTCACAGTAGTTATGTTTGCTATAATTTTGGGGAAGCTTCTCTTGGCTTATCTTTTATTAACATGTCTTTTATATGTGCATATATTAAGCCTTTCCTTTACACGCTTTCTCCCACTCTGTTATCCATCTATTTATTTTGTCTCTTGTGTCTTTCTCTGAATAGTAATCCTGATTTTGATATAATCACACTCATCAATTTTTTTTGTCTTATAATTTTTTACTTTGAAGTGTGATTGTTTAAATACTTTTTCACCTAGCGATTCTAAGGATACTCAATTTTGTTTACTTCTACTACCTAATTTATATTTTTAATCCATTCAGATATTTTTGAATGTGCTGTTAGGTAGGTATCTACTTTCATTTTTCTCCTAGCAGAAGTTTGTTTAATTTCTTCTAATAAATAATTTGTCATTTCCCTACTACTTTTGATATGCCCATTGTCATATATAAGTTCCCATTTTCACTAACAAATTAAACTAGAGAAAAATGTATAAATTCTGCAAAGATACATAACATCAGAATGTCCTGAATAACAATAAGGTTTAAACAAAATTAAAATAATAGCTGAGATTTCCCCATTGGGGGGGAAAAAAAGAAACATGCAAACAAACAAAACAAAAACCAGGGCCAGAAGTTTTTGAAGTGCGTTTACACAAACTTGGCATTACCATCTGCCTCTAAACCAGAATCATATGTCCTGCCAGGATCCATGACACTGCAGGAGGCTAACTTGTTACATTGCAAATTGGGTAAAAATCTTAGACCATTCAGAGCTCTTGACATGAACTAGAAAATATAATACAAAATAGGACACTATCACACTAGCAACAAAAACCTTATTTCATAATTTATTTTGAGAACATGGAAAATTATAGAAAAAATGAAGGGCATAAAATGAGGTTTTAATTTTTCAAGAGACATTTCATGTTTTTAGAAGAAATGGGTTAATATTACAAATGAGTCAGTTATCCTTAAATTAATCTGTAACTGTGATACAATATAATGACATTTACAATTTGACATTTTGATAATCTTAACAAGCTTTATCTATAGCGTATATAGAAGAATAGTTTGTAAATAACTAAGCTAGGCTTATTTAAGTAAGAGTAAAGCAGAAGTATTTACCCTAACAGAATTAAGAAATATTACAAAACATAGTGATGTGATATTGGCTCAAATGCATATACTTATAATTTTAAAATTATCAGTGTATTTTAAAATTAATTTTATGTATTATTTTTACAATGTAAAAAGGTACTATTCAATATCATTTTAGACTTATTTGGTATGCAAAAAATGTGTTAGCTCATTCAACTTTAACCAGGAAAAAGATGCCCAAACTGTCCTGATATTATTTCCGGAATAGATCTGCTTCATGAAACACATTAATTTGAACTTGCATGTAGAATTCCTCCACCAAGTGAACCTGAATATCTAAGCCATATATACACACACACACACACACACACACACACACATGTATGCACATAAACACACATACATACATATATAAATGTATTTATATATATGTATATTCATGTATATATTTTATATAAAATAAAATTTAGAAAAAGCACATTGTATTTATATATATGTGTGTATATATATGTGTATATATAATATTTCAAATTCAGCAGTGATGCCAATGCCAGGTTATCTTAATAATATAATATGAATGGAAATAACAAAATTCCTTTTACAAAGTGATGTTTCTGAGTAAAGAAATATGCAAATTATAAAACACTAGTTCTGTTTTAAAAGAAGATTTTCCCCATGAGTCTGCATTTAAGTTGAATTCACTGCTCTGAAAGACAAAACCTGATTTACTCCAAAGAGTGTCCTTTAAATCTCTGAGGTTAACATGAAACCTGGTAAATTGATAGTGTAGAATCTAGTGAAAGATTAGAATATAAATAGAGGACCTCAGACTATACTGCTGACTTGGAAATTTAGAAATAATATTTTTCACATTATTATAAAGCTATTGCTTTTTCAATGACGAATTATTTGTCATGAGGGTTTGTAATCATTAGACCACATTTTGGATTGTATTGATTGTTTGTTCAAACATGAGATTTGGACACAATCCTACTATAAATTTCCAACCCCAACCTTCCCTGCTAGCTCATACAGTGCTTTAAGTATCTATAATTGTGGACAACAGCAGGAGGGGAAAAAAAAGTAGCAGAGTAGAGTTGATTTATTTTAACCTACGAAGTGTAACTTTATAAATTAAATTATATCATCTTGGTTCTTTGAATCTATTCGATGACCCATAAGACTTTATGACAAATATACTATTTACAAGATAGTTCAGCCACAGTAAAAAGAAAATTAGCCTCTAAAAATCAAGAACTTACTTCACTGTTAAGCTAGGCCTTGTTGTTAGGACCTGACCTGGCACTTACAACTTGTCCATAGTGTTCTCCTGTCTTACATAGTGATTTTACGTAATATCAATTTCATAAAAGGTTACTCTGTGACTATGATGAAGTGATATAAAGAACAATTCATGATTTTGACTAAGTTAAAAAAAAAGACACTATCATTTTGCAAACCTTAAAATATCAAACATCCCCCATCCCAGGTAGTATGAATGACCATAACTTCTTTACCAGTTAACAGCTTTAGCCTTCTCTTGCCAAATAAGACTTATTTTACTAGATGACAGAATTATCCACAGATCCTGAGAACATACAATTCAGACCACAGCATCACTTGTTTGAGCCCTCTCCCAAATTACCTAAGAAAAGCTTGAATCCTGAAATAAGTCTTGTTGAACAACAAAAAAAGCTTTGTCAAAACAGTATTGCATATACTATATTTCATGAAAAAATTGATGATTGTCAATTAGTGACCTATTAATTAATACTAATTCTTTACCAACTATTTCAAAATATGTAAGGGAAGGAACATTTTCTAAGTCAATTTATGGTGCTAATATTACCTCAACATCAAAGCCAGACAAAGGTATCATGAGATAAGAAAACCAGGATTGTTGTCTCTTTATAGATATGCATATACAAATCCTTCACAAAATACTACCAAGCCAAATCCATTAAGAAATAAAAAATAATTACACACCATGACCAAGTAGTATGTATCACCAGAATGCAAGGTTAGTTTAACATCCTCAAATCAATTAATGTAATATGCTATGACTATAGAATTTAAAAAAACCTCATATTTATCTCAATAGACAAAGATAAAACATTTGAAAAATATCCAATACCATTTCATAGTAAAACACACTAAAAAAAAAAACCCTAGGAATAGAAAGGGAATTCCTCAGCATCATAAAGTAAACCTACTAAAATTCCATAGTTAAATTCATACTCAATGGTGAAAAACTAGGATTAAGAATAAGACAAGGATGTACACTCTTGCCACTGCTATTTAGCTTTGTACAGGAGATTCTAGCCAGGGCAACCAAGTAAGAAAAAGATATAAAAAGCCTCCAGATTGGAAAGAAAAGAACTAAAAATCTCTATTGTAGATGATGTGATATTATACATTAGAAAACAATCCAGTAAATAACCATAAAAAGTAATGAATAATTTCAACAAAATTTCAGGATATAAGAAAGATCATTATACAAAAATCAATTATATCTTAATGCACTTTCAATAAATGATCTAAAATTAAATTAAGTAATTCAATTATGATAAAATTAAAAAGAATAAGATACTTTATAATTTATAAATATTTATGATTTGACAAAAGAAGTGTGAAGCTTATATAACTATGACCATTGTTGAAATAAATTTTTAAAAATCTAAATAATTGGAAACACATGATATGTTCATATATTAGACGATTTAGTATTGTTAAGATGGCAAAACTCCCCAAATTGATTTATAGATTCACTAAAATCCCTATCAGAATTCTAGGTGACTTTTTTATATGAATTTTAAAGATGATTATAAAGTTCACATGGAATTTGACCCAGAAGAGCCAAAGCAATCTTGAAACAGAACAAAGAAGAAGACTTAAATTTCTTGATTTCAAAACATCTACACGGCAGGAGTGAATAAGACGTTGTAGTAATTGCTCAAGGGTAGGCATATAGATTAGAAATGAGAGTCTCTTGGGGTTAATAAATACAAACTATTGCCTTTGGAATGGATTAGCAATGAGATCCTGCTGTGTAGCACTGGGAACTATGTCTAGTCACTTATGATGGAGCATGATAATGTGCAAAAATACAATGTGTACATGGGTCACCATGCTGTACAGTAGAAAAAAAATTGTATTGGGGAAATAACTATTAAAATAATAATAGTAATAAAGAAATAAGAGTCTCTTTATGAAGCCATATATCTCTAGCCATTTGATTTTTTGACAACAGTGCCAAGACTGTCTATTGGGAAAGAATAGTATTTTTAACAAATGCTACTGATATAACTGAATAGCCACATGCAGAGGAATGAAGTTGGACCTTTACCTTATACCATAAAGGCCTAACTGTAAGAACGAAAACTATAAAATTCTTAGAAGAAAATAAAGGTAGATCTCTGTGATCTTAGATTTAGTGAAGAGTTCTTTTTTTGATACTAAAACTCAAGCAACAAAAGAAAAAAATACATAACTTAAAAATGTATAAATTGAACTTAATCAAAATTAAAAATTTTGTACTTCAAATGATACCATCAAGAAAGTTAAAAGAATCTGATAAAGAATGGATGTCTGTTTACGTATAAATCATCACAGCATTGTAAATCAACTATATATACCTCAATAAAACTTGACAAAAATGAAAAAAAGAGTTCAATGACATTCCACACAATGGGAGAAATTATTTGCAAGTCCTGATCAGGAATATATATCTAGAATGCATAAAGCACACTTAACAACTCAACAACAAGAAAGACAACCCAGTTAAAAATGGGCAAATGATCTAAACAGTCATGCATTCAAGGAATTTAAGAATTTTTGTTTACATACTGAATAATGTAAATATCATAAATTTGGATAATAGAAGCCACAGGGAAAAACATATGATAGAATTCCCATTTTTAGAACATACAAAAGCAGGCCATCAGGTACTATGGTGATAGAAGTCATGGCAGAGAGTAACCTTAGTGCAGCAGAACCTGGAAGGCAGCACAGGAGGGCTTCTCAAGGGCTGGTAATTTATTTTTTCATGATTTTGGTGCTATTATGGAGATTTTTTATGGTATGAAAATTCACTGAGATGTGCATTATAATATGTAGACTTATCTGATATACTTGTTTCAATATAAGTGTTACAAATAGATGCTGATGTAAGTTGTTTGTTTTTAAGAGTTTTTAGAGTTAAATTAATCTTGAGAAACACCAATACCTATATCAGTGGGTTTTTCAATGTGGTTGTCTTTTTATTATATTTTTGTTTTCTTTTAAATTTATATTATGCCATTTTCTAAAAAGGATTGAAGTTAGGTTTAAAAGAATTAATAAAAGTATAGCAAGACATAGGTGAAAAAAGGGAAAGAAAAGCAAAGGTAGAAATTAGAAGCATATGATCATAATTGTTACCTGTATTTATAAGTGATTTGCATTTCTTTTATGAGCCTTTGTCTTTTTTTGCATGCCTCATTAATTATCTTTGTCTTTTATTCAGCTTGGTATATAGATACTTAATCAGGAAAGTGAAGGGGGTATCCTTAATTTGTTCTCTGTTAGAATTTTACTTATTTTATATTTGTTCAAGTAAAATCTAAAATATCTCCTTTGAGATGCTCCATGGGGGACAGTGTTGGTCTCTAGTGAAGCAAGATATTCTGGGAAAGGTTATCACCCCTCACCCTCCCACCCCAGCACAATGTAGTCCTTGCCACCCTCTCTTACTCTGAGCCCCCACAGCCCTTGCATATACCATCAACATTTGTATTTATTAAATATGGATAAAAATTTGTCTAGGTTTCCTCCATTTGCCATTTTCATTACTATTATGAGTCTCAAAAAATATGCTATTAAAGAAAATCTCATCGAAATGGTGTCGGTATCTTAGACCACTAAGTTGTGATTTCTTTCTTTCCAGGCAAAAAACTCATAGTTTTTGCTACTATAAATTCATAGCTGAGTCAGCTTAAAAAAGATTAAGTATATGCTCAAGTCTATTTTTCAGGTGACATCTATTATTCAAATAAAAAATGAAAGAATGGTAACTTGAAACACCTCTATCATATGCTGCATGTAAGGAGAATTAAACTGTGATTTTTCATGATGCTAAATGGTCACTATATTCAATATTCATTTATAGTTCTATACATTTCTTTAGTCTATTTGTAGATTTTACTACTCTAAGGTAGTGAACTGTAGTACCAAATGAACAAAATACATTTACTGTTGTTTGTTGTTAATAATCTAGGAAGACACATGCCAATTCAACTCAACTATGGGTTTTATCCTCTTTTGTCCTCTCCTCTTAATGCTATGTTCAGTCATATGCTGGATGCCATGAGAAGATTTTTAAGACCCTTGCCTTTAAATAACTTGCATTCTTGTTGGGCAACTTTGGTACCTGTACAAAAACTATAAAATATGACAGAATTAATTGCAACCTATTTTCAACCTGGTCAGTAGGTCAGTAGGAAGGATTGCTTTTTTAAAAAACCATACATTAAGTCAGTGTGATCAGCTTGACAGCTTATATTTTCACTGTCTTCGTAAAATGTACCATGTGATTTTGCTCAGGGATTTTGCTGATGTACAAATGAGCCAGGATTGAATGTTCCCCTGTTTTTATGTTTGGTTGGGCTCCATTTTATTTTTTCTTATGTTTTGCGGATCTCTTGATCTCTTATCTCAATCTAGAGCTGTTGTTAAATACATAACACAAGCAGACATCCAAGCTCTGAGAAGCAAGACAAATGATTCCTCTGTGATTTTATTGGTTTGAGGACACAGATGAAACTATGATTACTACTCTTCTGTTCAAAACAATTCATTTATTATTCACATTTGAGAGAGAAATATTTTTATACTTTACTTATAAATAGTTGTGAACATAGGCAAGACTCAAAGGATATTCTAATAATTGTCACTGTAAGTAGAGTCACGTTTATACAAACAGGAATTTAAAATATTTCAATGGTGAATTTTTTAATTGAAAAAATTATATTAGATAAACTCCTTTATATTTACTCTTTTGTGGTTCAAAGCCTAAACATAGATTTGAAAGGCATGGTTTCTACTCTTGGTCTGGCCACTGAGAACATGATGTAAAACTGATATTTAAATTCTCCAGTCTTGAACTTCCTCTTTTTTTTAAATAAAGGGCTTGGAGTAGATTATTTTTATTTTTTTAATTTATTTTTATTTTTCTATTTTTGGTTTGTAAATCATTTCTATTTTTTCATTATACTTTGTTTACAGTGTTCTTTCAGTTACTACTGTACAGCAAAGTGACCCAGTCTCTCTCTCTCACACACACACATTCTTTTTCTCACACCATCCTCAATCATATTCCATCACAATTGATTAGATAGAGTCCCCAGTGCTATACAGCAGGATCTCATTGCTTATCCACTCCAAAAGCAATAGTTTTAATCTATTAACCCCAGACTCCCAGTCCACCACACTCCCTCCCACCCCCTTGACAATCACAAGTCTGTTCTCCAAGTCCATATGTTTCTTTTCTGTGGAAAGATTCATTTGTGCTATATACTAGATTCCAGGTATAAGTGATATCATATGTCTCTGACTTACTTTACTTGGTATGAGAGTCTCTAGTTCTATCAATTTTTCTGCAAATGGCATTATTTTGTTCTTCGTTATGGCTGAGTAGTATTCAGTTGTGTATATATACCACATCATCCTAATCCATTCATCTGTCAGTGGACATTTGTTTCCACAACCAGTGGACAGGTTTTTTCCATGTCTTGACTACTGTGAATAGTGCTGCAATGAATATATAGATGCATGTTTCTTTTTCACGGAAAGTTTTCTCCAGATATATGCTCAAGAGTGGGATTTCTGGGTCATATGGTAGTTGTATATTTACATTTCTGAGGTACATCCATACTGTTTTCCACAGTGGTTGTACCAATTTACATTCCCAACAACAGTGTAGGAGAGTGCCTTTTCTCTACACCCTCTCCAGCATTTATTATTTGTTGACTTATTAATGATAGCCATTCTGACTGGTGTGAGGTGATATCTCCATGGTAGTTTTGATTTGCATTTCTCTAATAATCAGAGATGTTCAGCATTGTTTCAACTGCTTGTTGGCCATCCGAATATCTTCCATGGAAAAATGTATATTCAGGTCCTTGTCCACTTTTCTATTGGGTTGTTGGCTTTTTTGCTGTTGAATTGTATAAGTTGTTTATATATTTTAGAGATTAAGCCATTGTCAGTTGCATTATTTAAAAATATTTTCTCTCATTCCATAGGTTGTATTTTTGTTTTTTTATATGATTTCCTTTGCTGTGTAAAAGCTTGTCAGTTTGATTTGGTCCCATTGGTTTATTTTTTTTTTAATTTTTATTTTTTGCAATGTACAACAATTTATTGATCCATTCCACTGTTTGTGGGGCATTTTGTTGCTTTTGATTTTTTTTCCATTTTTTTTATTACTCAAATGAATTTATCACATCTGTAGTTGTATAATGATCATAACAATCTGATTTCATAGGATTTCCATCCCACAGCCCAAGCACATCCCCCCACTCCCCAAACTGTCTCCTCCAGAGACCATAAGTTTTTCAATGTCTGTGAGTCAGCATTTGTTCTGCAAAGAAGTTCTGTCTGTCCTTTTTTCAGATTCCACATGTCAGTGAAAGCATTTGATGTTGGTATCTCATTGTATGGCTGACTTGACTTAGCATGATAGTTTCTAGGTCAATCCATGTTGTTAAAAATGCTGGTCTTTCTTTCCTTTTAATGGCTGAGTCATATCCCATTGTGTATATGTACCACATCTTCTGGATCCACTCCTCTGTCGATGGACATTTAGGTTGTTTCCATGTCTTGGCTATTGTAAATACTGCTGCAATGAACATTGGAGTACATGTGTCTTTGCGAGTCTTGGTTTTCTCTGGGTAGATGCCCAGGAGTGGGACTGCTGGATCAAATGGTAGTTCTATGTTTAGCTTTCTGAGGAATCTCTATACTGCTTTCCACAGTGGTTGCATCAATTTAAAATCCCACCAACAGTGTACTAGGGTTCCTTTTTCTCCACACCCTCTCCAGCACTTATTGTTTGTACACTTTTGGATGATGGCCATTCTGGCTGGTGTAAGGTGGTACCTCAGAGTGGTTTTGATTTGCATCTCTCTAAGAATGAGTGACCTTGAACATCTTTTCATGTGTTTCTTTGTCATCTGTATGTCATCTTTGGAGAATTTTCTGTTTAGATTTCTGCCTATTTTTGGATGGGGTTGTTTGTTTTTTTGGTATGGAGCTGCAGAAAGGGTTTATAAATTTTGGAGATTAATCCCTTGTCAGTCAATTCACTTGCAAAGATTTTCTCCCATTCTGTGGGTTGTCTTTTTGTGTTGTTTAAGGTTTCCTTTGCTGTGCAGAAACTTTGAAGTTTGAGTAGGTCCCATTTGTTTATTTTTCTTTTTATTGTCAATACTCTGATAGGTGGATCAGAGATGTTGCTGTCGTTTATGTCAGAGAGTGTTTGGCCTGTGTTTTCCTCTAGGAGTTTGATAGTGTCTGTTCTCATACCTAGGTCTTTAATCCATTTGGAGTTGATTTTTGTGTATGGTGTTAGGGAGTGTTCTAATTTCATTCTTTTCCATGTGGCTGTCCAGTTTTCCCAGCACCACTTATTGAACAAGCTGTCCTTTCTCCATTGTATGTCCTTGCCTCCTTTGTCATAGATTAGCTGGCTATAGGTGTGTGGGTTTAATTCTGGGCTTTCTGTCCTGTTCCGCTGATCTATATTTCTGTCTTTGTGCCAGTACCATGCAGTTTTGATGACTGTTGCTTTGTAGTATAGTCTGAAGTCTGGGAGCCTGATTTCTCCAGCTCCATTTTTCTTTTTCAGGATGTCTTTGGCTATTGTGGGTCTTTTGTGCTTCCAAACAAACTTTAAAATATTTTGTTCAAGTTCTGTGAAAAATGTCCTTGGTAATTTGATAGGGATTGCATTGAATCTGTAGATTGCCTTAGATAGTACAGTCATTTTGATAATATTAACTCTTCCAATCCACGAGCATGGTATATATTTCCATGTATTTGTGTCATCTTTGATTTCTTTCATCAGTGGCTTGTAGTTTTCAGAGTACAGGTCTTTTGTTTCTTTAGATAGGTTTACTCCTAGGTATTTTATTCTTTTGGATGTGATGGTAAATGGGATTGCTTCCCTAATTTCCTTTTCTGCTTTTTCATTGTTAGTATATAGAAATGCTGTCGATTTCTATGTATTGATTTTATTTCTGTTGCCTTGGGAGTCTGGCCTAAGAAAGCATTTGTAAGGTTGATGTCAGAGAATGTTTTGCCTATGTTATCTTCTAGGAGTTTGTTGGTGTCTTGTCTTTCATTGATGTCTTTAAGCAATTTTGAATTTATTTTTGTGCATGGTGTAAGGGTGTGTTCTAGTTTCACTGATTTACATGCAGTTGTCCAGGTTTCCCAGCACCATTTGCTGAAGAAACTGTCTTTTTCCCATTTTATATTCTTGCCTCCTTTGTCAAAGATTAATTGACTGTAGGTGTCTGGGTTTATTTCTGCATTCTCTATTCTGTTCCATTTGTGTATATGTCTGTTTTTCTACCAATGCCATACTGTCTTGATCACCATGGCTTTGTAATATTGCCTGAAGTCTGGGAGAGTTATGTCTCCTGCTTGCTTCTTGTTCCTCCAGATTGCTTTGGCAATTCTGGATCTTTTATGGTCTCATGCTAATTTTTGGATTGCTTGTTGTAGTTCTGTGAAAAATCTCCTGGGTAATTTGATAGGGTTTGCATTGAATCTGTAGATTGCTTTGGGTAGTATGGGCATTTTTACAATATTAATTTTTCCATCCCAGGAACATTGATTCTCTCTCCCTTTCTTTGAATCCTCGTTAATTTGCTAGATTAATGTTTTATAGTTCTCAGCATATAAGTCTTTCGCCTCCTTGGTCAGATTTACTCCCACATATTTAATTTTGGGTGGAACATTTTAAAATGTATTTATTTTTATATTCATTTTCTAATATTTCATTGTTAATATAAAGAAATGCTACTAATTTCTGAATGTTAATCTTATATCCTGCTACTTTGCTGAATTTCTTGATCAGTTCAAGAATTTTTTGTGCAGTGCTTCGGGTTTCCTATATATAGTGTCATGTCATCTGCATATAGTGACAGTTTTACCTCATCTCTTCCAATTTGGATGCCTTTTATTTCTTTTGTTTGTCTGACTGCTCTGGCTAGAACTTTTATGTCTGTTAGTATTTGTTGTATGTATCTGGGTGCTCCTATATCAGGGGCATAGATAATGACCATTGTAATATCCTCTTCTTAAATGGATACTTTTATCATTAAATGGTCTCCTTCTTTGTCTTCCTTTATGGCCTTCATTTAAAGTTTATTTTGTCTGGTATGAGTAATGCAACTCCTGCTTTCCTTCCTTTTCAATTGGCATGAAATATCTTTTCCCATCCCCTCACTTTCAATCTATATGTGTCCTTTGCCCTAAGCTGAGTCTCTTATAAGCAGCATATTGTAGGCTCTTGCTTTTTTATCCAGTCTGCCACTCTGGTTTGTTTGTTTGTTTGTTTGTTTGTTTGTTTTGATCAGAGCATTCAGTGCATTGACATTTAAGGTAATTATTGATAAATATGTATCAAATGCCACTTTAAACCTTGTTTTCCACTTGATTCTATGACACTCCTTTGTTCTTTTCCTTTTTTGGTTAGATGACTTCCTTGTATTTTATGCTTGTTGACTTTTCTTTTTAGTTTTTGTGATTATAATGTTTGGTTTTGATTTGTGGTTGCCTTTTTTTTTTTTTTTTGCCATTTCTTGGACCACTCCTGTGGCATATGGAGGTTCCCAGGCTAGGGGTTGAATCGGAGCTGCAGCTCCTGGCCTACAAAACAGCCACAGCAACGCGGGATTCATGCTGCATCTGTGACCTACACCACAGCCCACGGCAATGCCGGATCCTTAACCCACTGGGCAAGGCCAGGGATTGAACCCGCAACCTCATGGTTCCTAGTCAGATTTGTTAACCACTGAGCCACGATGGGAACTCCCGTGGTTGCCCTATTTTTTAAGTATGTTAACCTTTTCTTATGTCTGATTGATTTAGCCTGATAGTCATATAGTTTCAAACACATTATTTTTTTAAAAAAAGTGTCTAGATTTTCTTACTTTCCTTCCCCACATTTTATGATTTTGAAGTCCTTTTTTAACATCTTCATGTTTGTCCTTTTACTGTTCCTCGTGTTTATCATCACTTTTACAATAGATTTTTTTCTTTTTTATCTTTTAAGGTCTGTATACTGGCTTATTTAATTGATTGCTTTCAAATTGTGTTTTCCTCCATCCTATTTCTTCTTTTTTTTTATTTAGTGAAGCCCTTTCAATATTTCTTCTATATTGGTCTTAGTATTGTTGTTCTCTTTTAGTTTTTGGGTTTTTTTTTGGATAAATTATTTATTTCTCCTATTTTAATGATATTCTTTCTGGGTAGACTTTTCTAGGCTGGAAACATTTCCCTTTTAGAACTTTGAATATATCTTGTCACTCTCTTCTGGCCTGTAGTATTGATGTAAAGAAATCAGCTGATGAAATTTCTAATTTTTCTTGGTTCCTTATTATATTTTCTAGTTCATTTCTAAAGTAATCCACATTACTGTATTTATAATCCACTCTTAATTCCCTCATATTCACCATTATTTCCTTCAGTATTTTCACTGTCTTACCTTTGAACTCAGTGTCTATTAGACTGCAGATGTCTGTTTCATTGTTTGCCGTTTCAGGTGAATTCTCCTGTGCCTTTAACTGGGGAGTGGTTCCTGAGCTTTGTCGTTTCACTTATGTTTTTCTTTTTCTGTGAGTTTAGGGAAAGCTACTACTATAGTCTTGGAGGGATATTTCTATGCAAGACTGCCCCTTTATATTTTGTGGGGGGTTACTATTTATTTTGTGTGTGGGGGTTTTGATATTTGTTGCCTCTTTCTTTTGCACGAACAGGCTGGTTTCCCCCTTTGTGTGTTTCCAGGGAGAAGGAGGCAATGGGCAAAGCTAGTAGTCAGTGCCTGTTTGCTGGGCTCTTCGCAGTAGAAAGGACCTACAGGAAGGTTGTGCAGGCCACTCCTAGTTGCTGGGCCCCAGGGAGTAGTAATGAGTCTCAGGCAGATTTAGGCTGTGACCAAAGCATTTGGAAGTGGAAGTGGCAGGTGTGTGAATTCCCAGGTGGTAAAGAGCAACAATGGGTGGTGTTCAGTCACAGTGCCCTCCTCTGTGGTGCCTTCTGAGGTGTTTAGTGCTGAAGGTGGTTCTGTTCACAGACCCCTCTTGGTGGCAGTCCATGCCTACCTCTGGAGTCAGAGAGAACTGCAGTAGTTTGCCCCTGCCACCTATAGACCATGCATGATGAACCCCATCCTGCTTTGCCCATGCAAGAGGGGATGCACAGGCTGCTCCTAGTTGCAAAGTCCTCCAGAACCTGAATCTTAGTGTCCAGCCCCCACCGAGCATCTTAGGCTATACTGTCTGGGGCAGTGGTGCAGATAATCTGTGTGGCTCTTACTCTGCTTTCCCTCCTCAGTCCACGTGCTGCACTTTTCTCAGCAAGTTTGAGGTCCCTCTGTCTCAGCTGATCTTCATGTTGATTAGGTGGCTTCCCAGAGTGTGGGTTCCTTTTCTCCTTCTCAGCTCTCTCTCTCCTTTTCTCTTTCTCTCTCTCTTTTTTTTTTTCTTTTGTTCTACCTAATTTTGTGGAGGGTTTATTGCCCTTTTTGGAGGTTTAAGTTCTTCTGCCAGTGTTCAGTAGATGTTCTATGTGAATCATTCTACATGTAGTTGTGTTTTTTTTTTTTTTTTTTTGATGTGTTTGTGGGAGAAGTTGAGTATAACATCTTACTCCTTCACCATCTTGATCCTTCCTCCTCGGATTATTTTTCAAGTATGATGTCTCCTCTTCTTTAACATTTATCATTTATTCATTACCTAATGTGAAACAAAGTAGGCTTAACTCACTTGAACCTACTAACGATCTTAGGAATAGGGCTTTTCTAACATCTCTATTTTACAGGTGAATTAATTGTGGCAGAGATGGGGTAAACCTCTTTTCAAAGTAACACAGCTGGCTGTTGATACATCAGAAATCCAACTGATTCTGAGTGACTGCAGAGTCCCTTGTGGTTCTTCTCCATTACATAATACTACCTTTATGAGAGGGAGTATACTTTCTTTTGTAAATCCATTCATTCTGGAATTAGCCTGCAGAAGTGAAACCCAGCTCTGCTGCTTACCCACTATGCAATCTCTAACAAGTTATTTACTCCCTGGGTATCAGTTTCATAGTCTATAAAAGGAGATAATAATTATTCCTTCTTTATAAGCCTGTTATGAGTTTGGAAAAAAATTAATATACATAAAGCACTTAGAACAATGTCTGATACAATAAGCACTGCTTCAGCATCACCCACTGCTATTTTTATCTTTACTCTTAACATCAAAAGGAGAGCCATGGAATTAAAATCACCCTATTTATAGATATAGTGTGATTGCATCTAATTTGTCTCTGTATACTACTGTTCACTATGTATGACAATATATTCAGTGTTTTTAAATTGAAACTCTGTAAGTCAAATGGGATTTTAATCATCCCATAATAGCCTCACTGATTTGATTTAAAAATTAAAATGAAAAATCTCTTCATGCTATACATTACTTTACCAGAGCTTCTAACTCCTGTCAGTTACATGGCAATGTCCATTTGCCTGGTGAATCACTTATAAGTAGACATTCATTTGGATGCAACACTTGAGACCCATCTCAAGGCAGACTGCACAGCATGCCCATGTGTGTGCACACACGTGTACACTGATTGGAATTAGATTCAGAATACCTGCGTTTCAGTCCTAACTGCTGAACTTTACTAATAAAGTAGAAAAAAATCTTCTAATTTCTATGAGGTTAAGTTTCTCCATCTGTAAGATAAACATAATAACTATTCCCTTTATTGGGGGCTATTTTGAGTATCAAATGAGGTGAACACTGTACATAGTTCTCTTTAAAATTAAAACTTCAGTACTGAAACACATTCTTTGAAACTTGCTTTTTATTTTTTTTTTTAAACTTTGGTATAAATTCAGGCTGATTTGGCATTGTCCTTCATATTATAGCAGTTTCTGAATCTGGGTGCTCATATTATTGTGCTTGTCTCCCACAAGAGATCAAATAGTCTAATGTTTCTAGAGTCACATAGATTATCTCCTCCAAGGGAGATTTACTGTGAGGGCAAATACGAATGAAGGCAAAGAGGACTCATCTCACAAATTACACCCTTCTCTCATCCTATTCATTCCAGACTGTGTAATGCACTTAGCATAACACAATAAAAACCTTGTGGCCTATCTTTTCCTTGCTCACTGAGCATATCACTAGAGAGTAATGGCTGCCACTCTATATGGAGAACCTCTATCAGGCAGAATTTGCTGCTTAGCAATCTGTGTCCAACTTGAAGATTGTGATTCCCAGTTGATGCACCTGCCCGCAACCAAACTCAGTGTAGCTAGGACCACTGTTTCTCCAGTAGACCAAGCTAAACCAGTTTTAACAGTTTGCAAAATAGCAACTGTTGGCCACTATCTTTTAATTAAGCATGTATTCAAGGCTTGAAGATCCCATGATTATTTCTTCAGTTTTAGCTACTGTACTCCTTTTGAGGTTTATTTTTTTGAATCATATTTCTATTTATTGAAGTTTAGATGATTTATAATGTGTTAATTTGTACTATACAGCAAAGTGATTCAGTTATATATGTAAATATAATTTTAATGTTCTTTTCCGTTATGATTTATCACAGAATATTTAAATAGTTCCCTGTGCTATACAATAAGACTTTGTTGTTTATTCATTCCATATATAATCCTTTGATCTGCTAACCCCAAACTCCCACTGCATCCCTCTCCCACCTCATTCCCCCTTGGCAACCACAAGTCTCTTCTCTATGGCTGTGAGTCTCTGAATCATGTTTCTTAATCATTAACTTTTAATTCTGCTAACTGTTTTTTTTTTTTTTGAACTGTGCATTAAAACAAACTATCATGCAAAACTCAATTGAGCGATTAAAAACAATTTGGCCATGCTGTATTTTGATGAGAGTTAGCAAGATATCTAAAAGAACTTTGCGATTTATTAAACTTCATGCCTATTAGCCAGTATCAAGTTTATGGAACCAAAGGGATCCTGGGATAACCTGACCCAGATATTTTGTCCCACCTAGTTCAACTGTAGGATTTTTTGAAAAGAGAGAAGATAACTACAGGCCATAGGCCCACCCATCACTCATCATTGCAGGAGATTGTTTTCCTCTGTTTTTCACTACATTTTAGCATATAATGCATAGCAGTCACAGAGCCTGAAGCCTATACTAGAGAAATTTTTCTCTTAAATATCCGTAGACTATCTTTGTGTAGAATTCAAAGGTCATTCAAGGTCGAGGCTTATGTATTTATGTATTACAACATCTCTCTCTCTCGTCTATCTTTCTCTCCCTCACTATGTTTAGCCTTGTTTCAAATTTATTTGGTTGTCTTTTTTGTGACTTTCGGTGATTTTGCCATTTTAGTATTAGTGTTTTTTAAATGCAGTCCTGGGTGAAATTGAAAAAGCAGGACACACTGAGAAGCATAAAATCATCAAATGCTTCTGCTATGGACCAGATATAATTACTCAGCTTGGGATACATCCAGGGACATTTGCTATTGGAATTTTAATGTCAAGTGGCAAGAGAGTTCCATCTACTTACATTTGAAAAGTTCATGGGCATATGTCAATCATCATATCTGTTTTTAGAAATAACACTAAAGTGTTTCAATGTGTTTCTTCCAATTAATTATTCCCCCTCATATTCTCACCATAATTATGTAATAAATATCTATATATGATATAGATATGACCTATACTCAAGAGCTTGTTCTTGTTTCTCTGAAAATTTTTGGAAAAAGGAATGTAGCTTTGTGATTTAATTGGATTTTATTCCAGTATGATAATAGCATGCTTATAATTGTCAGATATTTCAAGAACAAGTTAAATAAACACATTTTATGGACTGAAGACAATTTTTATTGACCATTAACTTTTATAAGCTTGTTTCGAAGTACCTCCTTGTACATTCAAATATGTTGAATCACTTTTTATTTATGGGTAATTTTATCACTACATGGTTTTAGAAAAATAGTAAAAACTTTGGAGGGATCATATACCTAAAAAGACACATAGGAAATTTATTAATGCAATTAATGCTTACATGGTTATAATGCACATTCTATTGACTTTATGAAATTCATTTAAACCCTATTCTTTGAGAAGTCAAAAAGTAATGAGAGCTGAATGAATTTCTAAAATAAATGCATATTTAACCTATTAAACATTAAAATGAACTATGATTATACTGACTGTATAATTGTAGTTGTATGACTCATATATAAATCCATTGTTTTGTTTTGATTAGCATTCAAGCTTGCCCTGGGGGCAAAAATTCTAGATTATATGACTGAGCAGTTGCAATCATCCTCTCTTATGTAATCCATATTTGTTGCCTCTACCCTGAAGCTGGATAGCTTTGTCCAGTGCTCTTCTCTGCTACTCACCCTGGAACCATGGTTGCTTTCTATCCAGCCCACTCACCTCCAATGACATTATCCCCCTGGAGCTGATTTCAGAGTCCACCCTGAATGCATTCTTGCTGCTGACCCTAAATATTTTCTCCTAACATCTTACTCTAGACTTAATTGTTCTTATGGCCACAGCTATAATTGTCTCAGGTGGGTTGGTAAAATTATGGAGGAAAATAAAGAGTTATGGAAATTGACTTGGGGAAGGCCTGATTCATCAATTTTCTAGACATACCAGATGTATATGAATTATAGTTTAGAGCTGAGCAGAGCAAATGCTTGCAGCTGTTTACGGAGAATTATTAATCAATCTAATGGCAAGCAGTGCTATATTAGGTACCACACAAATAGATAATGGTCCTTTCCAAGTCTATTTGAAATTATTCCCAGTGACTAGTACAGTTTACTGTTATTGTGATAAATAAACCTTGGCTGAATGATTCAGTGAAAATATGTTTAAACTGTTAAGGTCACCATTGCATAATACATAACACAAATGTATATCACTCATTTACTCATTCAGCAGACATTTAATAAGGATAACTTTTATTTTCACTGCTATATATATCATGTTATTGAATCATCACTATAAAGTTTAAAGAGGGTAAGGCGCTTACTCAAAGTCACGTAGTTAATAAGTTATATGTCAGAATACTAACATGTATCTATTTAATTTCAAATCCTACACCTCTTTCCTGGTATCTCACTTTATTTTACATCTCCTAGAGATGTACAAAAATAGCACAATAATAAACCTATTTAGAATGAGAATGGTTAAGAACTGTGCAATTCTCTCAATCTGTTAGGCATTTGGCAAAATGTTTTACATTATTTATGTTAATATTCACACAATATTCTGTTATGTTCTGTTTTTCCAATTTGTAACTTAAAGGAATATGTAGAAGGGACAAAAGAAAGCAGCAGTATATAGCTTGATTTTAATTAATTTATTTGATTGGTATCTCTAACTTAGGTTCATGCTAAAAAAGAGGAGGAAATTCTTCTTTATGCATGGAAATATATCTCATTTTAAAGGTTAATAACTTAGAAAATATGGCAGCAATTTTCTTCAGTATTGGCTTGATGTTAAATGGAAGAATATGCCACTACTGCCAACTTTGAAGTTTATCGCTATAGCCATTTGAATGCTTTTGAGCTAAATAAAAGAGCCTTAGCAAATTTTTATAATGAGAATTTTCATATTCATATTACTTACACTTGAATGAAGTAATTTTCCTCTCTTTACTCATAAAAAAGATAACATTTAAGAAAGTTACTTTGGGGAGGTCATTTGCAGATATAAACACTTTTTTTTAAAGATAAGAAGGAATGGCTTTTCTGTCTCTAAACATCTTCATGGAAACTTTCACAGAAATTATACCAGTGCTGTCAACTTTGAAATACCTCTAATATTGTCATCCATGTTTAGAAATACAAAGATTGAATAGAACAAATAACATTGTTCTGTAAAGGTCTGCTGGTATTCAATCACCTTCTAAGGAAGACTCCATCCAAGTGGGTCATTATACTTGGAATGGACAGGTTTAACACCCTGAATGGGTCGTCATGTTATCCTCGTTAACATCCACCCAAGATTACCAAGGAAGAACCAAGGGATAACCAACAGGTGATTCCACATATCTAGTGTGGTATCGAGATCTGGCTCATGGCAATCAGGTGGCTTAAGTTCATCACCACAGTTTCCATCAGCCAACGTCCTCATAGTCACTCCTAATAAAACACAGTCTCCAAGCAAATACCAAGTGCTTGTTATGGAAATACAACCTCAGATCATTATACAACTACAGATCTGATAAATTCATTTGAGTAATAAAAAAATAAAAATAATAAAGTACAAAAAAAAAGAAAAGAAATGTTCCTTAGCCTTGTGTTTCAACTAGAATACTCATTTTAACTTACCTCTATTTACAGATTCCAGAGTTTCTGGAGATGATGTATGTATAGTTTTATATGTATATTTAATATACATATTAAATTATACTTATATAGTCTTAAACACTTTTGTTATATAATACTTCACTTCTGGTTATTATAGCTAAAAACTGAAAAACACTGTACAAGTATATCATACATATTTATAAGTAACATAATGTCCCTTATAAGCAACCCCAATCCATGCCCACTCCCTCAGGCAGGTTAAATCATTACAGTTCTACCAATTTACACATAGAGGTCCTAGTAACTAAATTTTTAATCCTTTCAGTTTCTCTTTTCTAGACCTTATTTTATTTCTTCCCTCCTTTGGATTTTTTGGTGCCACTTAACCTTGTTTTCCTAAGTTTTCTAGATGTTGTTTAGTTTCTCTGCTTTTTTTTTTTTCATTTTTGTCCTCAGCCCTGTGCTCTTTTGAGTCCATAACTTCCCAAACAACCCTATTCAGTCTTCAATTACCATGTGTTTGCTAAAGAATCTCATCTCTTGTGTAATCTGGATCTATACCTCCAGCAGCCTACTAGATACTGCCACTTTCATGCCTCATATTCAAAATGGAAATAATTAAATTACTCAGTCAAACAAACAGAATAACAAATCTAGCCCTTCAGCATGTTTATTTTTTTAACGTGACACTATGATTACATTTGTTCACCCAAGACAAAATTGCTTTTTTCCTTAACAACACTGCTTTCCTTGTTCTGATAAATAGGTCATCAAATCTTTGTGATTTTAGAGCTTTGGTTTATTTAATGATGTATGTTTTATACATTTTCTCTGCTCTCACTTAGTCTAGACTCCTGTAATTTCTCTCATGACATAAGGAAAAGAGCTTCCTATGTTGCTTGGTTGCAATCATATTCTCACACTCTTGCCACACAGAAGCATCTACATTGCTTAAACAGTGAATCATGCTAGTCACAGATGTAGAGGTAAATCTGTGCTCCCTGTGCTAAAATAACCTAGATACCATGTAATTTTTGATAGAATATTTGTTTTTAAGTGGCTCTAATTTCTGTAGTGCAGAAAACATTCAATGTAAGGTTAAGATGAAAGGAAAATATATGGTAGATTTCAGGTGATTAGCAGCTGCTAGATCATCTGGTAGATCATAGGGGTGAAGGGTAAGGGTTGTTATCAGTTCTGCTATATTCATTATCTAAAGTCATAAGGGAATCATTTCCTCTTTTAAAAATAATCTGGGGCTTCCATCTTTGACAAACTTATATAAAACTTGAATTGATGTAATAATAATCCTATACTTTTTTGAGCTTAAATAACCCAGCTGGAACAACACTTCTTGTGTAGAACAACAGGCTAAATTAAATTCAATTGTAAAGGGAATGAACAAAGACTGCAAAGGTGATGGAAATATACTACCCCATCAATACAAGGAGAGGAAAGTCAAGGAGGTGAAATGGTGGAGAAAAAGCCCTCTTGAAGGAAATGAAATTAGAAACGAAATTCCTTTAGACTAACTACCTATCTACTGTATGGGAAGTACTGTAAGCCATTTGGAATGAAGGTCACCTAAAAAAGAAATCTTAAGCAATGTTTTCACAGTGGGCTTCCAGAAATCACAATGTTTTTTCATTTTTATCTTTTAGGCTGTTTAATCAGGTATTGATGAAGGTTGCTTCCAACAAATTTTATTTTGGCTATGTGATAAAATACCAAGCCAAATGTTAGTGAATACAAGTGACATAAGAAAAGTAGGAAAATGATAGTAAGATACACAATAGTGATTTGCATTTCAGCTTTTTAAAAGAGATTTTGATAGACTGTATTGAAACTGGTTTCAATAGAATGAAGCAAGGGCAAGCCACATATTAGAGGTAACATAAATTTGTTTTGTTTCTTCCCAAGCCAGAAGCTATAGACTCATTTTAGGTAAGAGGATAACGACTTCTAGCCACATTCATTCTTGTTCAAACATAATAGGCATAAGCAGTTTCTCCATTTTATTAGTTTATTTGTTCAGCAATATATAACCAGGAAAAACAAGTGTAGAGTAATTAACTGAATGTAACACAGGGGCACACAACTGTTGATGAGCCACACTATGCTAAAAGAACCATCACTGGTTAGAATAATGCTCTTATTATTATTATATGAGGGTGGGCTGACAGCTAAATCAACACCCCCCCACAAAAAAATTATAATTTTTAAAAACTATATATGCAGTGATTTTTTTAGATCAAAGCTAGTGGAACAAACAAAAATACAACTAAAAATGAAATAATAATTTTCCAGCAAAGATATTTGATACTGAATTTGCCAGTTATAAAGCATCTTTAGTGTTTAAGAACAATACATGTAAAGGCTATATGAGTTATAAACAGTGAGTAATATCACTGCCTAACTCAATCGTATATTACAAAAAAAAATCCCTATATAAAAAACAACCTCAGAGTCATAAGTTTGTCATGCATACACACACCCAAATGCCTTCTTATGTATATAGGTAATTATATTTCATAATGAAACACAGATATATTAATTCAGATTTTCACTTCTTCCCTATTTTGTCTGTGACAACAACAAAACAAATAAGACCAAGTAGAAAATAAAAATGACCATGAACTTTGAGAGAAAGGGAGTAATTCAATTAAATTCAAATACTTCTAGCTCTCTGTAATAATAAAAACTATATAACATCTGAGCAACAGTCAATTTCATTACCATATACCTTGGTAAGTGGTATCAGATGGAGTCAACACTGGTGGTTCCAAAGGAGCCAGAATATTATTGTTCATATTAGGAAAACAAGAAATATTCCCAAGGAGTGTCTATAATTTCTGCTTACTGAGAATATTATATACTCTCTTGATATTTACCTATGCTGTAATCTCTACTAGGTCATAGATGACTGTGATAAACTGTATCAGGAACTGAGAAACAATGATCTTTTTTCAAATAATGAATGCAATAGTTTGCTTCTACAGGTTGTAGCTATGGTAAAACCTGATGCCTTTAACATTTCCCAAATTTAGTGAGCATGTGGACCCTCATTTCAGCACATGCCCTTTTTAAATCAGGATCCCAAGTTCAAAAAGTATAAATAGCAAGTTATAAGACATAAGGACAGGATCACAAAAGAACAGTGTTCTCAATTGCTCTGTCACCTATTTAAATAAATCAATTAAGCAGTTACTCAGATCAAGAATTTATTTCATTCTATCTCTTTCTTTTAATATGTGTAACAAGTATATCATGTTCCAAGAGCTGTGATCAATGTTTCAGATATGTTATCGTCTTTAAAAAAAAAAAAAAAAAAGCAGTTCTTAAATATTTTATGAGTGAGAAAACGAGGCAGAGAGACATTAAGTCATTTGTCCAAGGTCACCCAGCTAGCAAGCAGAGGAGGGATTTGAACTCTAACCATAAGTCTTCAGAGCCTATACTTTTAACACTACAGTACTCAGTGCCTTATTATATTAATGGAAGAATTTTTTAAATAATTAATGGATTTTGAGGCAAACGAAATTCCATATCCAAAATTCATCATTCATGGAACTGAAAAGGAGAGCCCCACATTTATCCTAATCCCCCATACACACATCTGCTAAAGCCCTGTATATCTGGCAGATATTTGCTACTTGCTGTATATTTGCAAAATCAACAAATGAGAGAATACACTATGAATATCCAAATCAACTCAGACAGGAAGCTGTCATTATCTAAGGCTCATTATTTTGTGGAATAGTGTCTTCGACTCTATTTCAGTGTGATAGCACTACTTTTGACACTGTGATAGCTCAATTATTATAAATACTATCGGCACTGAGAGCATTATAATTGCTCAATTCAACAATAGCCATTGAACTTGGAGTTTATCAGAAAGGGATATTAACTAAATTTAGATAAAGCATTATGTATTGTTAAAGGAGAAAAATATAATATTTACTACATGAAACAATATAAATGAACATCAGTTGCTAAGATAAAAGTTGGTGCTATAGAATTACTTGTTGATTGATGCCTTAGATCAGTAAATTACAGAAAATTCAAATTTCTTATGTAACTGGTACTTTTTTTTTTTAATGGCCGCACCCTTAGCATATGGAAGTTCCCAGGCTAGGGGTCGAATCAGAGCTGCAGCTGCCAGACTATACCACAGCCACAGCAATGCCACATCTGAGCAGCATTTGCAACCTATACCACAGTTGTGGCAATGCTGGATCCTTAACCCACTGAACCAAGGCCAGGGATTGAACCTGCATCCTCATGGACACCTAGGATTCTTAACCCACTAAGTCACAACAGGAACGCCTTTTTTTTTTAAAAAAAAAAAAAAAACACTTTTAAAATCAAACCTTAGTAAGACTGGTCCACTCTTGGAATAGTCTTCAGTTGTTTCATTGTGCTTTGTTTCATCACCAAAGGTTTTTTTTTTCTTAATTTCAGAAAGCAATTTAATAAGCAGTTATTTAAATACAGACTATGTGGTTAAAGCTGTTGACCGACAAGAGATCAGACTCTGGCAGGATTAGGAGAATTGACATAATTGTAGTGAGAAAAGAGACAAATACTAATCAGGGAGCAATCTATAATGTCTGTACCTTTTGTAACTTCTGCGGAAAACTTCCAAGAGTTCTTCTTGAAGGAAAAGGCTAATTATTTCAGATGGCTCCTCCGTAAAGTCGCAGGTCTGTAATCTCTTGTCAAAATGTATAACTTTTAGAAAAGAGTATAAAAAAGCTATGGATGAGTGGGAAATTGCTGGCTCCCACGGAGAAAATGATTGGGCTTTAGATGACAGCCTGTCCTGGAGGATGACAGAGGAACCCCATTGCTGAGACAGAAAAAAAAAAAAAAAAAAAAAACTATAACAATTTCAGTTCTAACATATTGGATAAAATGTCCAGTGAAGAAAGCTATTGTTCATGATTTTCTCATTAATATCCTATTTAAGAATGTCAGAAGTGTCCTGACTGTTCATGGAAAGATTTTTCACAATGAAAATCTTAATTAATACCCATAACATTATCGTTTAATAATAATCAACACCTAAGTCTTGAAAAGTGGACCAATGCCGGGAATATGAATAGTTGTATTTCTATTTCAGTAGGAAAGCAGAACAAAATAAAGCACCAATGAAGCAATTTTTCCTTCCCCAAATTTTCATTTGCTATATTCATCAAAATTTTTGATAGCCATTTAGAAAATAGAATAAAATTAAATCACTGAGTTTTTACCTTTGAAGTATTTTAAGTAAATAATATTTTCAAAAGTTTCCATCATCTAATTTCCACCTGAAGGTTTTGAATCATACAAAGTCCAGGAAGTCTGGCAGTAGAAGATAGCAGAAGCAGTGGAATTTGAGATATATTTAGTTAGCACCCAGGAAACTACTCATTTTTAAAATAGAATTTTCCTATATTTAGTTTTCTGAGGAAACCCCATACAGTTTTCCGGTATGGGGAAACCAAATTACATTGGTTTACCAGTTTACCAGTTTACATTCTCACCAATACTGAAGGAAGTTTCCATTTTATCCACACTCTCTCCAGCATTTATTGTTTATAGTCTTGTTAATGGTGGCCATTCTGACCAGTGTGAGGTAGCACCTCATTGTAGTTTTGATTTTCATTTCTATAATAATTAGTGATGTTGAGTATCTTTTCATGTGCCTATTGGCTATGTGTATGTCTAGTTTAGAGAAATGTGTATTTAGGTCTTCTGTCCAGTTTTTGATTGGGTTGTTTGTTTTTTTTTATTGTTGAGTTGTATGAGCTGTTCGTATATTTTGGAGATTAGGCCCCTGTCAGTTGCATCATTTGCAAAGATTTTCTCCCATGCTGTGGGTTGTCTTTATGGTTTTGTTTGTTTGTTTTGCTTTGTTTTTTTCTTTTGGCATACAAAAGCTTTTCAGTTCAATTAGGTCCCAATGGTTTATTTTTGTTTTTATTGTCGTTATTCTAGGAGCTGAATCAAACAAGACATTGCTGCAATTTATGTCAAAGAATATTCTCCCTATGTTTTCCCCTGGAGTTTTATAGTATCTTGCCTTATGTTTAGGTCTTTAATTCATTTTAAGTTTATTTTTGTGTGTGGTGTCAAAGAATGTTATAATTTCATTTTTTTTTATTTATAGCTTTCCAGTTTTCCCAGCACCACTTACTGAAGAGACTCTTTCCGCCACTGTATGTTCTTGTCTCCTTTGTCATAGATGAATTGACCATAGGTGCTTATGTTTATTTCTGGACTTTCTATCCTATTCTATTGATCTGTAGTTCTCTTTTTGTGCCAGTGGCATATTGTCTTAATTACTAGACCTTTGATCTAGCAGTCCCACTCCTGTGCATATATCCAGACAATTCTAATTCAAAAGCATAAATGTACCCCTATTTTCATAGCATTACTACTCACAATAGTCAAGACATGGAAACAACCTAAATGTCTATTGACAGAAGAATTGATTAAGAAGATGTGGTAATGTATGTAATGGAATACTACTCAGCCATAAAAAAGAATGACATAACGGCATTTGCAGCAACACAGTTGCAACTCAAGAGTCTCATACTAAGTGAGGTAGGTCAGAAAGGGAAAGACAAATACCATGTGCTATCACTTTATGTGGACTCTAAGATATGGCACAAGTGAATGTATATGCAAAACAGTAACAGATTCACATAGAACAGACTTGTGGCTGCTGAGGGGAAGGGGGAAGGGGTGGGATGGATGGGGTTTTGGGGGTTGGTAGATGCAAACTATAATATTTGGAATGGTTAAGCAATGAGGTCCTTCTTTGTAGCACAGGGAACTGTATCCAGTCTCTTGGGATAAAACATAATGGAAAATAGTATGAGAAAAAGAATGTATATATATGTGTGACTGGGTCACTATGCTATACAGCAGAAGTTGGCACAATACTGTAAATCAACCACACTTAACAAATCAAAAATAAATAAGTAAAGCTTTCCACATTGTAAAAATAATTCTCTCTTCTGATATACTTGAACGTCATTCTTCTTTCCAATGGCTGTTACAAAATTCTCAAACCTATATCTACCCAAGTCATGTATTTTTTCATATTTTTTCTCTATTTTTATTTTCACCCTCTCTTATTTCATTGACTTATTTCTGTGATTAACCCCCTGAACTTAGAAACTACTAAAATTTGAGACTAAATAGAAAAATGTAATTAAAGAATCCATCTTAAAAGAGGTAATGTGCATTTGATTTTATGCAAAGAAAGAAAAAATTCTGGATAGAAGAGTATCTCAACTTCTTTAATTTACATACCCCTTAAGTATACCAAACTCCCCCAAGCCTTCTTTTAATGTTATTTAACATTTCAGAATAAATATTATGTGGTGTAATGAAAAAATTGTATTATGAAACTAATTTTTATGTTTAATATGTTTTTTTCTAACTATCCAAGACTTTCTTCTAAACTTTCTCTCAATTTGATGTGTTATTCTGAGGGGGTTATGATGCCCTCTTACAGAAGAAGCATATCACCATATTTTCCAAATAATTGAGCAAAAAATTCCTTTCCATATGTGTGTCCATAAATTATTGTGTAGAAATCCCCTTGTGGACTTTTGGGACAAATATTTCTGTTATAAGTCAGAACATCAGATCTGTAGGGAAATTTTACCAAATTGTGGCAAAATGAAGCCATGTCCATTGTCAAGTAGTCAGCTTAATAATTACAAGCTCATATGAAATTTTATGAAATCTATAGGGGCAAATGGCAAACAAAACATTTACAGAGCATCTCTATTTGTGAGGTACCTGCTCTGGTGCATGTGAACCTACTGTACTATAGGCATAAACATAGCATAGGTGAGGATGAAAATATGAAAGGGACTAAACAAAACACTACAAATAAGGCAGTTTTTTTGTTTTGTTTTGATTTTTTTTTCTTTTCTGTTTACCCTTTATCTCCCGTTTTTGGTAGTCCGATGCTTTACATTGTATGATTTGTTTATATTGCAACAAAAGCATCTGAGAAATTCAGCTTGTCCAAAATGCCAACTCAGAGTGTCTCAGACAGGCTTTCAGCCATGGGCCAGGTCCAGGATGCAAATTCTGGGACCAGGAATAAAACATACACAGGCTCTAGAGTTAGACTTAATCATAATTATATGTCAGGAATATGTTCTTTCTATAAGGATATTGAGGATTGCAAATGAGGAGAGTGGGGAAGGACCATGGACCTAGAATCTGTGAGTTGATGAAAAATTTTATATATCACTATGAGAAAAATGCTTTGTTGTATGTTGGCTGGTTGGCTGTAAATCTCAAAGTTCAACATAGGAAAGAAGGAAATGTTTCCAGACAAAAAATTAGATTTAAGGACCCCAATTTAAACAATGCCGGTGGAAACAATCCAAACTGGTAAACCAAATTCAACTGCAGGAAACATGAAACATCAAATAAAAGAACTATAAGTATAATGATAAAAGAACTCTAAGTATAATAGCTACCTCATACATGGGCTAGGATATATCAAGTGACAGAATCTACTAGGTTCATAGGTGTGGAAAGCTGAAAAATGGTTCCCAAAGATATCCATGTACTAATCCCTAGAATCTATCACTTTGTTACTTTACCTAGAAAAAGGCTCATTAAAGATGAGAGTAAATTATGGATTTTGAGGTGCAGAGATTATATTGGGTTATCTTGGGCTCAATATAATAATAAGGTCCTTAGAAGAAGGAAGCAGAAGGGTCAGAGTCACAGAAGATATGTGACTATGGAAGCAGCGGGAGAGAAGGGCCTATGAAAATAGAAGTAGGGGTCAGAATGATATGGATCGTAAGCCAGTAACTATGGGGAGCCTCTTGAAACTGCAAAAGTCAAGTGAACAGATTCTTCCTTAGCACTTCCAGAAGGAACCAAGCCATGCAAAAACCATTTTAGAATTCTGACCTCAAGAACAGAAAGATCATACATTTGTATTCCTTTAAGGCTCTTTATTTGTGGTAATTTGTCACAGCAACAATGGGAAACTAACAAGAGGAATGAGGAGACATGAGTCAGAGACCCAGGCAGTGAGATACAACATAATAAAGGTTAGAAATAACATATTTACATAGAGGTAATAAGAAGATAGGAACATAAGAACAATATGGTCTGGAAGAACATCCAAGGAAAAAGCAATAAAAAATGAGCTGTCCTTACATTTGTTGCAAAAAATGCCTATATGTTGTTCCCTTCCCATAGATAGAGAAGGCTAAGTTAATAGACACACCTGAATGGAGGTAAGGTTTGTGGGTTTAGAAGACAGGCAAAAACACTACCATGATCCACTAAAACACAGGAAAATATGAGTGACCTCTACAATGCCATGATTAAAAAGTTCAGGGTAAGTCTAAATATTGCTGCTTTTTGTGTCATCTGCTATGGACATATCCATCATCCACAATTTATGAGAAAAATTGCTTTATTTACCCATAAGGGAAAGAGTGACTCATTACCCCTACTCTCTCACTTTTCTTTACCTATCTTGAATAGCTTTTTTTTTCAGGTAAGTTTCCACTAAAATGTCCTTCATTATTCATTTTATATCTTAATAATTTAGCAAGAATACTGTCTTACATAGCTTCACTGCAGGTTGCTGGCATGTATAACTTTTAATAAGGACTCACTAACCACACACTAATAACCCTCAGATAAATAATTAAATATACTCAGGGCACTGACACCCTGTTATTCCAACTCTAGAGAGAAAAGCAAATATAATTTTCTTATACACAAGTGTTGCTTCTTCTGTAATCTTGGCATACCCAAGGTTGAGCTCATAACTCACCCCAGACTAAATGTTTCTGAAGTTCTCTATAGCTAAGGTACTTGCAATGCCCTGCTGTAAAAGAAAGGCAAAGGGAAGAATTGCCACTGTGAAGTCCTGAGTAAGATTAATGATAAAAGCTTGTCTGACTCTTCCCTCTAACTCGTTGACCTTGTATATTAAGCCTTCCCTTTAATCCTACTACAAGGTTAGTCCAGAATTGGGAAATATACATGTGCTGCATGCTTCTCATGCTTCTCATGTCTATTATGGATATTACTAATCAGAGTGCAATTTCTTTCTAAATCTATCACAGTTCAATTTTCTGCTAAAGTGGGGCAGCCTCACAATTTTCCTTAGAGTAAAGTAGATGGCTATTTCCTTGTTCATAACACCTATTCCACACACAACTGATTTTCCTTGGTGAATTTTTCTCCATATTCAAATCTAAAACTAATCAACAACTTTAGGAAGTATCAGTTGTTCTCAAACACAAGCCATTTTTGGATCTGGTCTAGGGTGACTTTGTTGCACTCTTCAATTCTCGGGTAGTTTTTAAATGCATTATTTGCGGGTTGTCTCTGAATGCCATTGCTGTATGTTACCAGTGCTAAACCCATCTCCTCTTTTGAATCCACTATTGATAAAGGAATACTATTAACTCATCTGTTGAAACTGATGTTCATCTTCTCCATTAGACCATCTTTATGGACCTTAGAAGCTGTGTTATCTTTAGCCTCAGACTTTGTAAGAATTGAGCTTATAGTAGCAATGTTCTTTCTACCATTCTGTTTTATACTGATTTCCCAGGAGAATCAGGGTAGTTCTAAGATCAAATGAATTTTTAGGACCATCTGCCTGAAATTATTTTTGACCAAATTTTGTCATATTCAAAGAAATCTTGACTGTATCAGTACATGTATACTTACATATAAAAATATATAGGAAGCCTTGCTTTGCACATTTTTAATATCCATGATTTTCAGTTACTAGATTTTGGTGAAATAATATCTTTCTCTCAACAGTATGGGTCAAATTTCAGTTACCAAAGTATATTAATTCTCTGTAGTTACATAAAGTACAAACTTCATTGATAACTTTTCAGGCCATAAATCATTGTATGAATAAAAGAATATATCATGATTAGTGGCTAATCACACCCTTTCCAGATTTGTCAATGCTTATTTACTTTATTTTTGTTTGTTACTCAGTTCAGACACAGACAGCAATATATGTAGTTGTGTTATCTCCTTGTCTTCATGTCTTGGCTCAGTGATTAATGATCCCAACTAGTATCCATGAGGATGTGGGTTCAATCCCTGGCCTCCCTCAGTGGGTTAAAGATCCATAATTACCCTGAGCTGTGGTATAGGTCACAGATGCTGTTCAGATCCTGGATTTCAGTGGCTGTGGTGTGGGTTGGCAGCTGGGAACTTACTCTTAACCTGGAAACTTCCATATGCCATGGATGCACCCTAAAAAGACCAAAAAGAAAAAAAAAAGAAAAAAACCCCCAAGATATATCTCACAATATTAAATACACAAAGAATAAGTGTTAGAAATTGATCCCAGCTTAAAGAGGAACATGACAATTTACCAAGTCAGAGAAAAGATGTTCATTCTGTACTGTTAATTATGCAATGAGAAGAAGGGAGTCCACTATTCAAACTATCTTTGCTAGTTCATATCTTATGACATTTCATTTCAATGACAAATTCTCAATATTTCTAATTTTTGAAATTACAATGTATTCAATAAATATTAGATTTACTAGTTTTTACTTCCTGTGTATTTATAACCTACAACGAGAGAGTTTTAATGTTTGGGTAAATATCTGTAAAGGTCATAAGACTTGTGAATTTTTTTTTCCTCTGATTTTTTTTAAGTTCATTGAATTTTTTTTCCTCTGATTTTTTTTAAGTTGACTTACAGTGTTGTGTTAGTTTCAGGTGTATAGCAAAGTGGATCAGTTATACATATACACATATCCATTTGAGAAGACTTTGCACAGTTCCAGCTTGCATGATCATTTTATAGTCCTGCATTATCAGGCTGTGTGTACTCCCTTGGAGATAAGATCATTTCAATAGGTTTGCTTAAAGGATGCTCAAATCTTAAGTTAATGGTAAGATTATATATTCATTCAAAAGTAAACATTTAAATTTTGAGTTCTGAAGGACAGAAGCACAACAAGAATGGCAGAAAACATGAATCATGAGAGAGGAATTGTGAAAGTCTCTGCTCTAAAGACTGGAGAATTGAGATCTGTAAAGTTGGTGGGATAGAGAATAAGCTGGAATCACAGTAGTGAAACTATGTGCTTATGGAAGTTTGTGGATAAAGGAGAGAAAAATACAATTGTTCTAGGGCCCTCATTCCTCCCTTTGCTTAATATAATCTGAGGAAAGATTAGGAAAGAACATGTGAAAAAATCTCTCTCTCTCTCTCTCTCTCACACACACACACACCCATGCACATACACACGTGCACAAACATGTTTATTGTTATCTCTCTAAAAATAAATTCAGTGATTTTGTGCTTTTATTTAATGGAAAATCAGTTTGGGATTTGGGTATATAGTGTCAGTAAGAAAGGTATTGTAAACGTTTGGAGATGAATGAAGTTCTAAAAAATTGCTATAATCACACCCACAGTGAGTGAATTAGTATTACATCCTAATCTTTTGTGAGGTTTCATCTATTTGTCCTCCCTTTACAACACAGTAAAAAAAATGAGACAAGGTCTACCTTTGTTTTGTGAATTACATGATGTTGAGTATTGTTGAGAGTATAAAAAAAAAAGAGTTCTGATGTACACTGAATGATGTTCTATGTGCATCCAAGGGAGTAATCAATATGCCTTCCTTTTAAATTGAAAGATGTGTTCAGCAACTCCCAGAGATCTATAATTTTCCAGTTTTATCTCTGAATTCAAATAAGAAGCAAAATCTTATAAGTGGACACAAGATGTGGAAGAATAAATGACCTGCTAGAGAAGAATGCTGTGATGAGGATTCTCTTTCTCATGGTTTGAAAGTGAAGCAGCCTATAGTAATCATTCCCACTTGCCCTTTCAGAATCAGCTACCTGATATATTCTCTGAAGTCAGTAATGTTCTGTGATAACTTGTGGGTTAAGTCACTCTTTTGCTAAGACAGCCACCAGCATGTACTGTAGGGAAGAGTATGTTCACCTAGAACTTCAACACAATAAAGACACTGTAATTAATGCTCACTCCAATAGGATTCATGCTAGCTTTCTCCCAGTTCATTCCAAGCCTGTCAATGTTGGAGGTAGGAGGTATTGCTTCTGACTTGATCCTGTGACCTTAGAGTCAGGCTATTGTCTGACTATGAGTCTCCATTACTTCGATAGTGAGATAAATGCTTGTTGTATTTTACTTCTGAGATGAACCATTCTCTGATTTTGAATTTCATTCAAGTTATACACACACACACACACATATATACACACACAGAGATATATAAGGGGGTTGTGTGCATAAATATACATATATTCTTTTGCAAGTTTGCTTTTTCACTTAGTTATCTTTTAGACATATACCATATCAGTCATAATAGAAGCCTTCATTATTTTTGTAACTGAAGAGTGCTTTATCGTGTCTATGTACCATGGTTGATTCAACCAGTTTCCCATTTTGAATATTTTAGGAATATATCAGTATTTGATAAGTGAAAATTATACTGTCGTAAAAATATTCATTTCACTTATCAAATACACACATAAAGAACAAGAAAGTAATAGGTACACAATAAATGCTTGAGGGAAAAAAATCATCAAAAGTTGATTAGCAGCATGATTGGAACTAGAGACTCTCATACTGAGTGAAGTAAGTCAGAAAGAGAAAGACAGTTACCATATGATATCGCTTATATATGGAATCTAATATACAGCACAAATGAACCTTTCTACAGAAAAGAAAATCATGGACTTGGAGAAAAGACCTGTGGTTACCAAGGGGGAGGGGGAAGGAGTGGGATGAATGGGGCGCTTGGGATTAATAGATGCAGACTGTTGCTTTTGGAATGGATTAGCAATGAGGTCCTGCCGTGTAGCACTGGGAACTCTGGTCACTTATGATGGAGCATGATAATGTGTGAAAAAAAATGTATACATGTATGTGTAACTGGGTCACCATGCTGTACATTAGAAAATTGACAGAACACTGTAAACCAGCTATAATGGAAAAAAATAAAAATCATTATACAAAAAAAGTTGATTAGTTTCTTTAATAAGAATTAATTAAAAATATATTTTAGAATTATATCATTACTCAAGTGTTCAGGGAAACAGTGCAGATTATTTTATTTCTTAGTAAACTGTAGTTGTTTTGGAAATATTTTGCTCACTGTAATAGTTAATTTTATGTGTCACCTTGACTGGACCATGAAGCGCCCAGATATTTGATCAAACATTATTCTATGTGTCTCAATGAGGCTGTTTTTGGATGAAATCAAGATTTGGATAGACAGCATAAGGCACATATCCCTCCCTAATGTGGGTAGACCTCATCCAAGCAAATGAAGACCTGAATAAGGTCTGAGTAAGAGGAAACTCCTCCTGCCTGACTATTGAGCTGGGAACTTGATCTTCTCTTGTACTTCGATTGGAACTTAAACCATTGGCTGTCCTTGTTCTCAGAAGTTTGGGTGAGGACTAAAACTGTCCCATCTCCATCTTGGTGCGAGTAGATAGTGGGACTTCTCTGGCTCGGTAATTATGTGAGCCAATTCCCTGTAATAAATCTTTTTCTCTCTCTTAATGCAGTATATAATATACACCACATAAATACACATATGTGTGTGTACACACACACATATATGTATATTTTTATATACATATATGTATGCTTTTATATATGTATATTTTTATTGGCTTTGAAGACCCTGACTAATATACCTACCTAGGCCATTTTAATGGAGGCTGAGTTTTAATAAACAACCCAAAGCAGCAGTAATAAACCAAATCTTCTTTGCTTCAAATTGTTTTTGTTTTTGATGTTTTTGTTTTCTTTCTTTAAAATTTCATACATCTTTTTCCAAATAGAATTAGATATACCAGGAATTAAATAATGCATTCTTCAATAAAAGTAACTGCTCAGCATTTCATTCAGGAGCTTTGCATACAAAATCCCACTCAACTTTTATTTTCAATTTTCAGGACGGTTATTGTAACATATATTAAATATGATTATATATATATATTTAGATATATCCAGAATAATATATACACTTGTGGATAGATAGATAAATAGGTATATAGTGTATTTCTTAGAGTTTTCCAGAGAAACAGTACTGAAAGTATGTATGTAGATATAAATATATATATGTGTGTGTGTGTGTGTGTGTGTGTGTGTGTGTGTGTATAGATTTGTTGTAGAGAATTGTTCAGAAAGTTACGGAAACTGTGAAGTCCCACAATTCCACAAAGACTTCTTTTAAAAAGAAGCCTTTTGGGGGGGTTCCCATGGTGAGTCAGCAGATTAAGGATATGACCTTGTCTCTATGAGGTTGCAGATTTGATCTCTGTCCTTGCTCAATGGGTTATGGATTCAGCATTACTGCAAGCTGCCATGTAGGTTGCAGATGCGGCTCAAATCTGGTGTTACCATGGCTGTGTTGTAGGCCTCAGCTGCAGCTCTGATTCAGCCCCTAGCCCAGGAATGTCCATACACTGTAGGTGCAGCTTTAAAACAAAACAAACAAAACTTTTTAAGCCTGTAGAATGAGGAAATCCAGTGATATAAGTCAATCCAAATCTGAAGTCCTGAGTAGCAGAGGGCCACTGGTATAAGGAGGGAGGCCACTGGTATAAGGAGGGAGGCCACTGGTGTTCATTTCTTCGGAAACACTCCCACAGGCACACCCAGAAATAATGTTTTACCAGTAAAGCTGACACATAAAATTTACCATCAGAGATAGATAACTAATGATAGATAGATTTTTCTTCATGTTCTGTGTGTATATATAGATAGATAAAATTGACACTACTCAGAGAAAGAGATATGTACAAAAACCCTTATGTGAAACTAACCTTAAAAATCACTGATATATCTAGTTCTGCAGGTTTGAGGGTAAAATGGATAGCACCTATCTTTAGAACCAACAGAGGAGAAATCCATTACCACCATTTTGAAGTAAAAACAAACAACATTTTTTATTTGAAGATATCAAGGAAGAAAGGAAAATGAAAAGCAGGGAGAACAATGAATTTACTTGATGCAGCCAAATGTTGGCAGATACAGGCAAAACTGACAAAAATGTGATGGCAAGAAAAGAAAGATGTTAACTTGAAATAAGGGGTGACGGGGAGGAAATCAGCCTCTGCTTGTGCCTTTGCAGAGTGAACAATGCATAAAAGGATCTCATGCAGTGGGTTTTCTTTACTGGCTCTGTTTCAGAGGGGCATGTCTGTCCCTGTGCTTCAGACTGTGTGCATCCAAGCAAAATAGGAAAGATGTGATTGAATGATGAGCTAACAAATGAGATTCATGCAAACTTTGACTTGGAAAATTCTCAAGCAAAACAAATATATATTTTATATACGGGGTGAATTTTATCTAGCCAAATAATGCTCGTAGTCTACATTTTGCTCCATCTATCTGCATGCGCACACATGCATATAAGTAAGCCAAGCAAAGTGGACAAGTGCATTTCTGATGTTCCCCTTCTTTCTGTTAGTCACATGCATTTTTTTTTTCATCTCTCTCCCGCCCTAACCTTGAGAAAACACTGATCTTTCTACTATCTCCATTGTTTTGCCTTTTTCAGATTGTCATATGGTTGGAATCATAAAGTAGATAGCATTTTCTGACTGGCTTCCCATATTTAAGTTTTCTCTATGTCTTCTCATGACAGCTCATTTCTTTTACAGAGCTGATTACTATTCAATAGTTTGTATATTCAGCAGTTTATTTATCCATTAACCTATGTGTTGGCTGCTTCCAAGTTTTAACAAGTACAGAATAAATCTGCTGTAAACATTTATGTGCAGGTTTTTTGTGTGGACATAAGTTTTCAACTCCTTTGGGTAAATACTAAAATTGAAGTGGGATTGCTGAGTGGTATGGTAAGACTATGTTTAGTTTCGTAATAAACCACCAACTGTCTTCCACAGTGGCTATATCATATTTTATTCCCACCAGCAATGAATGAAAATTCCTGTTGCTCTGCATCTTTACCAGCATTTGCTGTCTTGTTAGTGTCTGGACCATTACATTTTGGCCATTGCAACAGGTGTGTAGTGGCTGACCACATTGTTGAACCTCACATGCACTTTTTTTTTTTTAGTATTTAATAATGTTTTTTTTCCCATTATAGCTGGTTTACAGTGTCCTGTCAATTTCTACTGTACCTCAAGGTGACCCAGACACACATACATATATACATTCTTTTTCTTACATTATCATGCTCCATCATAAGTGACTAGATATAGTTCCAGGTGCTATACAGAAAGATCTCATTGTTTATATGCACACTTTTAATGCCCTTTGATGGTTCCACTTCATGGGGGATGGCTTTCTGCTTGCTGTCAATTGCAATGTCTGCTCTTCCACAACCTTAATTGTTGCTTGTTAGGATTTTTCATGTTCTAAAGTTATTCATAGTAAAATAAGAGATTTTTGAGAATCAAAATTCAAGGAAAAAAAAAAAAAAGGGATGTTAGGGGAGTGGTATTTCAGGCAGGCGTATTGATCTTTATTTTTCAGGCAGAAGTTTCATCTCATACAGAGAGCCTGACTATTCTGTTGACATTTCAGAACATTTATGTACCAGGAAGGAGAAAGTACAGATGTTGATATCAGACAGACCTGAGTTTGAATCCTAACATTTCCTTCCATCTAATGGCTGTATTATCTCAGTTAAATTAATGTTTTTGAGCCTCTGTGTTCTATAAAATAGGAATATATATGTACCTCCATGACATTATTTGAGACTAAATTGTAAATGAGATGATGCATTTAAACACAGGGTAAGTTCCTGACTGAGTACTTGAGTGGCAGGTACTTAAATTGTTGCTATTATTATTATTATTGGCTACTGGGAGTCTGAGTGTTAACATTAGAAGGAATATTTTCATTTGTATGGGTTGTTTGTGAATTAAATTCATATTTGTGAAAATTTCTGTTACAGTATATGGCAGATGCACCCACTGAAATATGCCTTTCATTTATAAGAAGTACAGACCTGCTTTTATTTTATTGAGTTGGATAGTTTCTAAATCAGTTTCTGAGAGCTGAACTGCAAACCAGAATAGCCCTTTTACTATGCGGATGCATATTATTATGACCAGCTGTTGGATATATCCCCAGTTTCTTTTGTATAGTTCCCCAAATCTTTCAGTTCTATATATTTTTTTAAAAAATCCAGGTATTAAATTTTGAATGTTAATGACTTCCTCTCAGCTTCTGTTGAGCAGGATCAAAAATGTTGCTTGAGTCTAGATGAAAATGGAGGGTAATTTTTTTTTTTTTTAATTCTTGAGTCCTTTAAAGAATACATAAATCTTTTTATTAAAACCTAATTTATAGCAATATGACTATTGCTTACATTTAAATGAAAAATGTATTAATGTATTGTATGATTTTTTAACTGCGTTCAGAGACTGTGACTCTAAAATGAAACTATTAACGGTGACTGTGTTTAGTTGAAGAAAATGTATATTTAATTATATCTATACATAAATGTTCCAAACCAAGGGGGACAAAAAAAATCACATATTTTCAGAAGGTAATTTTTTTATGTGGATTTGAGTGATTTCTAAAACAAAGAGATTACTAAAAATCTTCCCCAGTTCTTTAAACCTCACTAAATCAAATACTCCATTTTAATATTTAAAGGATATGTTTGGGCAGAAATATTCATATTTCTGAATGTTTTATTAAGGTAATTTAAAAAATGTTTACCATGACACTTGCTTATAATTGCAGTTCAATTATATCTAAGTACAACTTTTGAGAATTAGTCTTAATTTAGCCTATAATATATATATTCAGTTTTCCAAAATTATTAACATTATATTACCCTTTTCTGTATAGTATATTCCCTGTCCTAGTGTTTTCAAAGTGCTTCCCAAATTGCTAGCTTTCAAAAATGGACATGTAAACATTTGCCTTCTTCATCTTCTTATTTTGCCTTCATAAGATTATCAGACTTTAATTATTAATATCCAAGGGAGGATTGAAGGAAAAATCATTTCTTTAGATATTCACATAAGGTTTACTAAAATGGAAATGATAATAATTTATTTTAAATAGTTGAATTGGCCTCCAAATTTTGTGGGTTTTTTTGTTTGTTTTGTTTTCATATCTTTGAATTGTATGGGTGCTTATGATAACATTGCCAGTGACTGAACAAATCAGGTCAATCTTCATATATCTGTATTTCAGAAAGGTCACTGAATTGTCATTGTACAATTAAGCATTCAGGAAACATGACCTTGGGAGTCCCTTTTTCCTCTCTTTGTGTGGAGATGAACAGTTCGGTTCTCATTGTAAAAGGGCAAATTTGCATACACTCAATGTTTTGGTTTTGGGTTAAGATATTAGGCCTCCCGTCAACCCCTCCTCCCTAAAGGAAAAGCAGGGCATCTTTCCTCTTCAATTGCTCTAGCTTAATAAAAGCAAAAATTGTAACTGCCGTGAATCATTGAAAAGGCTCTTAACACTGCATGTATTCTAAACATATCTTCAAGTCTGCTGGCAACCTTGTTCTATAACCCAAGCCTGCATACTAATAATGTGAAAAGTCTGACATTATTCAGGCCACATAAGGACTGCTTTTCTCCTAAAATACCGCCTTGTAAAGATATCAGACACAGTAAGTTGTACGTAAAAGGTGAATATTAAAAATAATGCCACTGTCTTACACAGGAAATGGGTACGTTTTCTGGATCAAAATTTAGTTGATTGCAGGTGAGGATGACATATTCCATATCTGAGTTAGTCATATATGTAGACAAAAGTAGGTGGATGTCACTTGAGGGATGCTGTGTTGTTCGCTATTTATCCCAAATCTCCATAAGCAGTGTGCTAGTTACTGAAATACTTCCTTTTGGACTTAGTCATCTGGGTTATTGTTTTCTCCGGAGAGTTCTTATTAAAAGGCAATTGTTAGCTTGCAAAGAGGGTTGATTGATTACAATAAATTAATTATGAGATTGGTTAGGTTTTACTTTGAGGTGAGGCATAAAGATGCGAATGATATGAAACAGAATCCTCAGGAAATTACTGTGTGTATACAAGACAGCTCTCTCTAGACTGTAACTCTTATTTTGCTTTTTAGGACCGCACCTGCAGCATATGGAAGTTCCCAGGCTAGGGGTCTAATCAGAGTGGCAGCTGCTGGACTGCACCACAGCTACAGCAAGAGGGATCCAAGCTGCATCTGCGAACTACACCTCAGCTCATGGCAATGCTCATTGCCAGCTACACCTCAGCTTATTGCCAACCCACATCCTCATGGATCCTAGTCGATTCATTTCCACTGAAGCACAACAGGAACTCCAGCAATGTCCTAATCTTATTTTTATACCCTCCATTTTGCTCAGTAGAGTGCAATATACCCCCTCAAAATAGAATTTAAAAAGTGATTTCAAATGATAGAAACATTAACAGGAATGGAAAATTTTCCAAGGAAGAATTGATTAAGGGCATTTTGAAAGTGGAGATGTCTAAGCACAAGTGTAGGCGGGAGTGAGGCCAACAACTGTAGTCAGTTGATCTTAATTTGATCTTTTTCAGGGGCCCGCCCACATCCTCAAATAATCAACCTCCCATTAAGAAAGAATTCAATTCAAGGGGAAAGTAAATTAGCCTTTTGCTCTGGTTACAGTTGTATTGCAATAGAAGAAATGTATGTAATCCCTTCACAAATGCTCAGGAAAATCACTTTTGGGAATAAGTCAATCAGTGTTGAATGGATTGACAGGGGCTGGATAAAGAGGAGAAAATGTCATTTCAGTGTCTCACAATGGAGCATCAGCAGGGTGGTGATGGAAGCATAGGCTCTGGAATCCCAGGATCTAGGGTTAAAATTTTGGTTATATAAGTCTTTTGAGGTGTGATTTATCCCCCAAGAGTATCGGTTACCTTTCCAAGGATGGAAACCATGACATGTATGCCACTGGATTAAGCAAAATGATCTTTATCAAACATCAAATCTGGCTTCAAATAATAATAGCCTCTGCTCTCACCTCCCCCAGCATGATACTCCCAAATAACACAAAATCTATGTTCCACTATAGTCATGTTCAATTCAAGGTACTTTGGCCCATTAAAAAAATACTATTCTCAGAATTCCTCTTGTGGGTCAGTGCTAACAAATCTCACTAATAGCCATGAGGTTGTGGGTTTGATTCCTGCATCGCTCCTGGGTTAAAGATCTGGTGTTGCATGAGTTGTGGTGTAGGTCACAGATGCAGATTGGATCCCCAGTTACTGTGGCTGTGGTTAGGTCAGGACAGTAGCTACAGCTCTGGTTTGACCCCTAGTCTGTGAACCTGCAAATGCTGCACTTCTCCATAACAAAATAAAGAAAGATCAAAGATTATCTCCATTTCTAGGTTTCCCTGCAAAACTTTGATTTCCTTTACATTCTCTTTCATCTGTATCCTAAACTTAGGTTACTGACATTTCTGTTAGGGTCTTGTTAATTTCTGGCTTCTCTAAAGCTTATAACAGAAGAGAAATTATATCTATGCCTTTCACATTTATGAGCAGGTTTAAAAACAGCCAGAAAATAAGTTGAAGAACTATTTTCAAGAAAATAACTGGACTTAAGTTGGGCCACAATGAGGATGGGCCATTCATTTTGTTCCCTTTGCTGTTTTGTTTTTTAAGTGACTTCAACCATGTTTATGGAAAAATAAGCACTGGATTTTAGGCTGCCCAATGTTCCTGGTAGGGATATGGATATAACAGTGGAAAAGTCAGAGGGAGAGATAGAGAATCCTGAGAATATTGATATAATCACTGGAAAATGAATAGATATAAACCTTATATAAAAGATTCAAAGCCAGAGTTCTTCCTCTGCAAAACAGCATTATAGTTGGTGTAACTTTTGATGCATTTCGATCCTACTTTCTCTGTTCCTTCTTGCATTTCAAAACTGTATTCGGACCACCCCCCCCCCAAGAAACGTGTGTGCACATGCACACCCAGGTACATGCACACATGCATGCACAAAAAGGATTGATGTTTATAATAAAAACTCACTTGGCTAACATCCTGTTTCCTCACGGGGCCTTGCTTTCTGTTCAGATGATTCAACAAAACCTAAAAAAAATTTTTTTGACTAAAAAAAAAATGTATCAACAAAGAGCAATGAAATGAAATTTGGTAATGCTTTCTTTAAAATGTAACTCACAACATGTAAGCAGTTAAAAGATCAGACCTGCATCCAGCATTATCACTCTAGAGCCCAGATCAATTTCAATGAAATTCCCTGTTTATAGAAGTAGGATCTCTGACCTCAGGAAAAAAAGATGAAAATCCCATATCCTGGGAGATGTGGGAGAATGAGAAAGGGCTTAATATGAAAGGGTAGGTGATCTTTTGAAACTAGGACACCTCAATTTTTTCTAACTAGAATCTTTTCAAGATAGAATTAATATGGAGAGGGGAAGAAGTAATACTTGGTGTCAGATGTTCTGGATGATATTGATGAATACATACGATATAAAAGAGAAAATAACTGGAGAGATGGGATTGACTTCTTAAATTAAAGGAGATTGGGAGACTACTCCTGAGTTGACTGTTTCTTCAGTTACATGAAGATTGCTACTTGCCCCTGGTCATGTTGTTGGAAATTACGGTAACTCTGGCTTGGGTTGTCAGTGTCATAAAGTGAGACACGTAGACAAGGGGAAATCTCCACAAGGCTCTTTACTTCTGCAGAAGGGCGCGGGCACTCCAAAAAGTGTGCGCGCCAAACAAAGGACCCTCCCCTATTTATCCCTAACACAGGTGATGTACCTGTCCCCTTCCCATTGGTCAGGTCAGGGCGCACACTCTTCCCTGTTGGCTAATTTGAAACAAATTGTTACTGGGAGAAGAGGGAAGGGGGAGGGGCAGGGGTCACAGGAAGGCGAAACGGGAGGAAAATGGAGTAACCAAGATTTACTTTGATAGAAAAGACATTATGTTACTTTCAACAATGTCCTGGTATGATGTAAGGCTTTTTGACTTAGGTGACACTTATTTTTATTAATGCAATAAACTAAAATTTTGTAAGTCAGGAGGTTATTTACTTTGTTTAATTCAGGTTCCAAAAAAACCAGAGTAAAGAAAATTCTGCTGCTCTTGTCCTGATTATTCCCTGTAGAGAAACAGAACTATTTCATAAGTATTTTAATTATATGCAGCACCTTCCTAAAATAGACAGTGAACTTTAGCAGGGGATTTATCATGACTTCCCCATTTATTTAACCATACTGATTCATTGAAGAACATGGCAGTGTGAGCTCTCCCCACCTCTTCGTCTCAAATCCACCACCTAGTCTTCACATTTAATTGTTTGTATTTATGAAGCCCTCCTGTCCTCTGAGCAATTCAAAGACATAACTAGTACAAAAATCACTAAATGTCAGCTTCCAGCAAAGTGAGATTTCTTCAAGAGAACCAGGCTCTCTGCCCACATTCCCCAACCCACACTGATACATCAAAGGACACCAGTTATATTGCTGATCTTATAATATATGTCTTAAAATAAATACATACAAGACCTTCTATTTCTTTTCATCTATAAAGAAACAAAATTGGCAATTTTTATTTATATATTTGAGAAGAATGTTTCCATCAATCCATATACAGATTTATGTTGAAGAGTATCATTAGTTCCCTCTCCCTTTCCTTTGAATGTATCAAGAGTTCAGGAAGAAGCAACTTTTGAGGATATTTTGGTTCACCATAATCCCTGTACCTGTGAGTCTAACTCTTAATTCTGTTTCCCATTATTTGCAAACTCCTACTTTTCTTCCCCCTTTCCCCTCATTTGCTCATTTTCTTTTAGTCAACCATTATTTTAATCATTTCCCTGAATTCCTATTCCTACCCTATGGCTAGGGGGATGGCTGTGGTGACGCATACAAAAACAGCAGACACTGGACAGGTAAGGTAGACAGCCACTTATTAATCACATATGCTCACAAGATGGGGAAGAGGACACCGTGTGCCATGCCATGATGGCCACCTAGGTTGCACTAGGAAACAGAGGAAACAGGTAGGTGCTGTGGAGGCCAGCCTTTGTAGTATCAAGGGGATGAGGTGACTCTTTATTCCCAAAGAGGGATGTGATTATCGTGGTTGATAATTCATTGGGCTGGCAAGGAACTGAAACCTACTACTCAGGTATAAGCAGGAACTGTACTTTCCTCCATTGTAAGGATTGTTTGTCTAGAGGATCTTATTCACAGAGCTGAGTGGGGAGGGGAACTGAACTTATCACTAGGCCATTTGAAACCCTCCCATATTTACCAGATGTCAGGGTAGCACATAACATAGGGCTTTACAGTTAGGCTTTATACCATATGCATTTTCTCTTCTTTTTTTTTTCTTTTTTCCTTGGCTTTGCCCACATGTAGAAGTTCCCAGTTCAGGGATCAAACCTGCACCACAGTGTAACCGGAGCCACAGCAGTGATAAGGCTGAATCCTTAACCTGCTTAGCCATTAAGGAACTCCACATCTTCTAAGTTAGCAAATATTGATTGTGTACTCCCTATACCTAAAACAAAAAGTTATACCATCTCTATAGTGGCAACAGTATTGGACTATATATTACACAGATTTAATATTTGTCCTCAGCTCAGTAACACCAATCAGACAAGTAATTTTTCTTCCATTTTATAGATGAGGAAATTGTATTTTGAGAAATTATGCTTCGTCTAAGATTCTGTAGCTAATAACTACTTCTACTTCAGTTTAAAACTAGGCTTTTATTTATTCATTTAGTATACTTTTCTTCCTCTATTTGTGGTTTGAGTGCATCTGCATCTGTGATGTTCAGTGGACCTAATAAGCTTATTCAACTGTGGACTAAGAACATTCTCATGTATTCACCCAAACAAGGACAAGGACTGACCTGACCAAGCTACCTTTCAGGGGATTCTTCTCAGAGTGCCAGAATTTCTTTTTTTCCAGAAAACAAAAATCCTTTGTTTTACAAAATAATCGCACTGGAATGGATGGGAAGCATACCCTCTCAGAGCTGAACCTGCCATCATGTATTCAAATCTTTTGCTGGCTTTCCCTGGCATTCCAGTAGAAACAGAACCCCAAGCAACATTAGACAAACCTATTTCGTTTCATTTTTCAAAATGGATAGGTGGGGAAGTTCCCTGGTAGCTTAGTGGGTTAAGAACCTGACTTTGTCACTGCTAGGGTGCAGATTCAATCCCTGACTTGGGAACTTTCACATGAATTGATAACCTTATGCTGAAACTACAGGACATTTTATGGGCATAATTCTGGTTGCCTGTGCTCAGATGCCTATGATGTCTATGTGATCTGGATACTAAGGCAAGATGTAAATTCTTTCAGTGCTGCAGCTGCCAGTCTTCTTTGGGCAGTGACTCAAGGTAAAGATAAAGATGAGCCAACATGACACTTATAAAGCAAAAGACTTAAGGTCATGTAAGTTTCTAGCATCTTTTGAGAAATTACAAAATTTAAATATGTCAGCAAATGTTGACTCTCATTTATGTAACATGGAAAGATAGCTTTTTGTTTCCTTCAGTGTACGAATCAGATACATTATAAGAGAATATACATGGAAAACCTAAATTTTGAGGCTTACCTAACACTAATGAACCTGACTGTCTCTAGAGGAAAGTGCTCATTTCTCTTGTATATCTTGTGTGTCTGTGCGAGTCTATGTGTGTGTTTGTGCGTCTATGTTTTCCTTATGAGGTAAATAGAATTTTCTTGCTTATTGCTGTGACTTCTCCCCAGGCAGCAATTTCTGAGGCTTCTTGTGCTGAAATCAAGTGGAGAAGACAGTAGAAAGCTTTCCCAAAATTATTGATGGGGGAGAGTAAATAGAAAAGATTTGCAGCAGATTTATTAATTTTTACTGGTTTATGGAGTATCTCTTTCTTTTGAATGTGATGAGAAGAAGCACTTCCTTAACCAATTCTTTTTCCCAGTTTTGAATGTGAACACTATAGGAATTGACCTATACACTTTATCTTGAGCATTTTAATAAGTCCCAGAGGAAAAAACAAAAGCCCAAATAACTATACTATGTAATTCTGATTCAAATATAAATAACTGAGTTTGGTTTCCTTTAGTATGGTTAATGACCTTGTTAAAAATAACTTTTGGAAATGAGTTGTCTTCCTGGGTATGCCATTTTCATATAATATGGATGAATACTAATACATACTATATTCAGATATTTCCAGATATCTAAGGCATCCATTTGAACTTTTTAACTTAACATGATTTCCATTTTTTGATTTTAAGTAGTATACTTAATGTCGTGAGCTGCAACCAAGCTCCAAAAAATAAAAAATTAGGATTCAACTTGGGTGTCTTTTTTATGGCTTGACATGACTAACTAATTTCAATTATCCTTGCCCCTCCCCCCCAAAAGTTTCCCTTTTAACTAATATGAGTTTTAATAGATATCTATGATCCAGGGGATGTTTATGTGGAGATGTTTAACTACATGAGTTCAGTCAGAATCTTTAAGTCTGGATTAATTTAGCTACTTACCTCTAGTTTCAGTGACTATATTGCCTATGTCTTGGGTTGAGGAAGCCTTTATTTTTGTGATCTAGTGAAAATTTTTCATTATCTTGAATTTGACTTTCTTGATCATCACCCGAAGAAGAGAGTTTGCTTTTGATGTTAGGTATATGTGTGTGTGTTTAGAAGTAGTATGGGCTATTGGCAAGGGAATTCCCAGCACATATGCTATTATTCAGTGTAGCTGAAAATTCTTATATCTTCCCACCCTACTTTTCACAATACACATGTGCACACACACACACGCACATGCATACATACATATGCTCACACACCCCACATGAACATCCTCTGGAGTACACATATCTATCAAACTTTTATTGGTTAAAAAGGAAAATGTTTTTGCAGGGATAGCTGAGATAGTGGTGCAGGTGATGAAGGAATCACTCCAAGCTGTTTCTCAATTCTTTGCTTTTTCTAAGACTGGTTGTAACAATATCATGATCTGGAAGCAAGATACCTTCTCCTTAATTCTTATTGTGAAATACGTTTCTTATGTGATAAATCTTTTTTTCTCTAGAGAGCATTCTCCAATAGACAATAACCTATCTAACAAGTCTTATTTCCCATTTATCTCTTAGGTAAAGTTGGAAACACATGTACCTCCCAGTATCAGTTACTGGATTGAATTTCATGGCTTATATGCTATGCTAACTTTGCATGTTGTTCTTATCTTTTAGTCTAACCATATTTTTAATCCTCTGATAATATTAATGTTACCCTAATTTTATTTTGGAATGTTGTAGTTATAATAAACAATCAATGGTACATCTCTTATTTTTCTATCCTAAAGACATTGGGAGTCAAATATATATTTGGGAGTTCTCGTCATGGCTGTAGTGGTTAACAAATCCAACTAGGAACCATGAGGTTGCGGGTTCAATCCCTGGCCTTGCTCAGCGGGTTAAGGATCCGGCATTGCCATGAGCTGTAGTGTAGGTTGCAGATGTGGCTCAGATCCCCCCTTGCTGTGGCTCTGGCGTGGGCTGGTGGCTGTGGCTCCGATTCGACCCCTAGCCTGGGATTCTCCATTTGCCGCAGGAGTGGCCCACGAAATGGCAAAAAGACTATATATATATATATATATATATATATATATATATATATATTTGTACTTTAATGTGCATCAACAGAAATATCTGCATTGGTTTATGACATTTAATTCTCTTGATCTTAAGACATGAGTCTGGATAAGATTGGTGATTGCTAGAGAAAATCATTTATGCTGTGAAATATAGTAACTTTAATTTTTTTCTTCTAGTACAATGAATTCTGTAATTCTCTCAGATTTCAAAATAAGAACATGTGTTTAAAAAGCAAATGAAGGAGTTCCCGTCGTAGCTCAGCGGAAACGAATCTGACTAGCTGTGAGGACTCAGGTTCAATCCCTGGCCTTACTCCCAAATATATATTTGAGTTCAATCCCTGGATCCAGCTTTTCTGTGAGCTGTGGTTTAGGTCGCAAACGCAGCTCAGATCTGGCATTGCTATGGCTGCTGGGTAGGCTCCAATTTGACCCCTAGCCTGGGAACCTCCATATGCCATGGGTGCGGCCCTAAAAAGCCAAAAAAAAAAAAAAAAAAGCAAATGAATATTTCTTTACTATAAAGCTTTACAAAATTCCCTGAGTCTCCATTCAGTCCATCTGGGATATAGCCATTATTATGTTTGCAATAAAAATAGTAGTTACCATTTATAGAGCACTTACTTTGTAGCAGGCACTATGCTAATTTATTTTTTATCAGTTTTCTTATTTAGTCCTCACAGTAAACTTGTATATTAGGTATTCTTTCTATAGAAGGATGAGAAAACTAAGACCATGTGCAAAATTTAGGTGCCTGTGTTCATAAAATTAATAAATTACAGAGCTTAGATTTTAATCTGTATTTGTTATAAATAATTTTATTCATGGATATTACAAAATCCCAAAGTAATAAAGTTTTAAACAATATATAAATTTATTTCTCTTTTGTGTAAAACTCTAATATCATGTAGTTCAGAAGTAGGATGGAGAATGTGCTCAAATCCTCAGAGATCCAAGCTCCTTTAATCTTCACATTTCTGTTACCTCTAGGTGTAGTCATTGCCCTCGTGATCCAGGTGGCATTATGTTCCAGGGAGCAGGACTGAAGGAAACAAGAAAAGGCTAACATGGGGAAATGAATATACTCCAGGAGTCTCTTAAGGAAATTTCCAGAAAGTTACCTAATGATATATAACCAATGGCTGTAACTGGCTTGATGGCCACACTACCAACTAAGCAGATTCTTGCTGAAATTCTTATAAAATCCTAAGAAACAGCCCTTGTCGAAAAGGCATTCCTAGACATTCTTACAAAATGACAGACTTAGCTAGATTTCCCATTCTAGACATCAGAATCTTAACTATATTTTAATAAATATAGTATATATTTTAATATTAAAATATATTAATAATGTATAAAATATATAATATTTAAGTAAATTATAGTGTATATTTTAATCTTAACTATATTTAACTATAATTTTGAAATTTTTCATTATTCAGCCTTTTATGAAGACAGGAGAAAAGCCATTTGAGAGAGAGTGTTTATTGCCCAGCAGTGCTCTTTGTTTACCTAATGAGTGGAGGAATACATTCATGAAATGAGAACCATATGAATTTCTTTACATTCAAATTAGACCAAATATATACAACAAAGTAAGAGGAATGAGAAGAAACATTCAGATATAAGCTGCTAGTTTATCCACACTAGGTAGAAAGTGAAAGCCCCTTCATATATACATTTTCTATTAATTCATTCATCAAATTTCTTAGTACTTATTATGCATCTGGTCGTTTTTGAGATGATGGCTATCAAAGGACAATAATAGTAATAATAAAAATAGACAAAACAGTCCTGCCTCGTATATAACTTACATTTTGCCCAGGAAGACAGATAATGAATATAAGCAAGAAATAATGCATAGTATGGTAGAAAATTGTAAGTGCTATGCAGAAAAATAATGTAGGAAGAGAGATAATATTAGCTAAGGAAATATTTTTGAGTGGATTCTGAATGGAAAATGGATTCCAGGATAAACAAAAATAAGAAGCCATGATACTTCCTGTGGAAAACTATAAGCATTTCCCCTGTATTCAGCAATTTAGAATGAAATGACAGGAAGGCAGGCAGAGAAGCAGGAACATATAAAGCTTCCTACATAACCACAATTTCACATAAGCTTCTGGATTTTAAGTGTAGGTATAATGTTGTTTCCAAACAGTCTTGACCTCTTTTTCAAGTCCTTGAAAAAGCACTTGACCTGTTCTTGTAAGCTTGTTTCCACTAAGAAGTGGAATTGGAGGTACAAGGTATCTGAAGCCCTAGAAGACATCACTTCCTTAGTTTTATTACAGACTTTTTTTCCAGAGAACTTGAACAAGTCAAATAATCCAGGAAGAATATAATATTGAAAAAGAGCTGCCTACAGCCATTGTTTGGTTGGGGGCTAATGGTATCTACTTTTTAAGTTGTGTACAATTTGCCTTAAGTGACTGAAGAGGTACCACTTCCTTCGGGTCCTATGTTTTCAAGAGGGAGGTTATTTACTTTTTTAAAATGTGAGGTACAGGTGTAGAAAGCAAAAGTCTCTTTTGAATCGCAGTGTTTTAGAATTTCACCAGGCTGCAATTTGTTCATACTTTTGTAAAATGTCAACATTTTACAAGTATATACATAGACATGTATATACATTGCCTTAGACCAATTGGAGGATGGGACACAGGAGCCAGAGACCCTCCAGTTTTGCACTACCTCCCTCCCTTGCTATGAGCTCTAATCAGAATGGGCCTCTCCCTAATCCCAAGCTTCTTATTGGCACCTTGCTTTCCTTCCTCTGTTTTGTTGGTCTTTCAGTACTCTCACGATGCCCCTTGGCTCCTCGGGGACAAGCAGAAACATTTGTTATTCTGTGGTCTACTAGCTGTGCCAAGTGTTCTCCTTTGCAAAACCCTTTCTTCGATCATTACATCCAGCTGCATGTGCTAAAAACTTCTGTCATCATTTTTCAGAAAAGGATGCGGAGTATGACAAGTTTAAGAAAGATTCACATCCTGACTCTATAACTTCTTAGCTATATAATTTCTGCCTCATCACTTACTCTTCCTGAGCTTAGTATTTCCTCACCTATACAGTCAGAATAGTATTGTCTCCTCTTGTCTAGATAATTGACTCTGTGTGAAATTCTAGAAGAAAGCCCTGCACATAGTAAGTATATAATATATTAATATTGTTATTTTTATTCTATAACATTGTATTCTCAGTAATTTACTTATATTTCCAAACTTCCTCTTCCTGTTTATTTTCTAACACACTCAAGACAATAGTTTCTTGGCTAAGAAAGTTCTTAGTCTCATTTTTTTTCTCTGTTTGCTCTTCCATTTGAAGAAATCATTTTTTTATCATATTTTCAAACATAATTTCTAAGAGAAGGTTTTTCCCTTGCCCCTTCTCACTTTGATTTCGCCAGATACAAACTGATATACATTGTTACATTTTCTTCTGTTTTTGGTTATGGCATACTTCAAGTCTTTGACACTGCCCTATAGCAGAGAAAATAAACAAGGTCAAGGAGCATACTGTCCTAGGGGAAAATTAACCCTTTGCTTAAAAGCACCTTTAACTTTGGGATATCTGTCTTGCTCACTGTGAAAGTTCTGGTCTCCAAACCTGCCCATTTTGAATGATGCAGATTTCTTTGAGGTAAAAGCTTTTACTCATCTGGGCTTACTATCTCTCCTTTTGGCCCCTTTAAAATGAAGATTTGCCGGCACCATCTCTTTAACTCATCTCCACCTATGTGTGGTTCCAATCCCCTCCTCTCCCAACGCCTCCCCCTGGTAAAATTTATATTAGTGTCACCCACAATCTGTCCTCTGATAATTACTTAATTTGCAACACTAGTCTTATCCTTTCACAAGATCTCCAGTCATATGACTTTAAAACGGTGGAGGGGAGTTCCCATCATGGCTCAGTGGTTAACGAACCCAACTGGTAACCATGAGGTTGCGGGTTTGATCCCTGGCCTTGCTCAGTGTGTTAAAGATCAGGTGTTGCCATAAGCTTGGTATAGGTCACAGATGCAGCTTGGATCCTGCATTGCTGTGGCTCTGGCATAGGCTGGTGGCTATAGCTCGGATTGGACCCCTAGCCTGGAAACCTCCATATGTAGTGGGTGGGGCCCTCAAAAGACAAAAGACAAAAATAAATAGATAAATAAATAAAATGATGGAGGGATGTCTGGAAGTGCAAGTTTTCATTCAGCCATCTCAGGCTTCATACAGACTAGTTCACATGATTTCCCTATCTTCCTTTCCTCTGAGAAGAATCCATTATTCCAGTCAGGCAGATACAAAATCTTGACATCAGTTTCAATGCAACTTCATTTATGATGGTATAATTAGTATCTGTTACATGTCACAACACTGATTTTTCTTCCATAACTTCCACTCAGTTCTGCTGCCAGCACACCCATCTCAGAGTGAGATCCCTGAAAATGCCTCTGCTCTGGCCTCCACCCTGCCTTGGCCTCCACACATTCAGCTTCCTTAAACCCTGCTCTAAAAACATCACTGCTCCTCTCAAAACCTTTTATCAACCTTCATTTTTCAACCATTGAAAATCCCTGCCTCACTTTCAATGTCTTATTCAGGCTATCTTTTTCTACCTATATAGCGTTAACTTTCACAATCAGCATATTTCTTCTACTTATGCCTGTTCAGTTTTATTTCATATACTGTTTTATGCTATTTCAAAAACTTGTGCCATTTCTATATCTAATTCCCCTTCCATCTTAAATGTACTATTCTCTGCCTCCCCAGTTTGAGCAAATTTCAAATCTCAAAGAAACCCTCACTCATCCCTGAGTGATAGTCTCCTGTTTCTCAGAGTTTTATTTATTCCTATCCACTCTGAACTAGCACCTAATATTGGTAAAATATTTTAGCATTTAAATAATTGCAAAGTGGATACATAATGGTTTTAAGTTGCTTATATTTTAATTTTGAATGCCTGCATACTTATTCTCCTCCCCTCATGATTACCTTTTTGATATCATATTTTATATCTGATTGTTCTGTGTATCTCTTAACTGCTTATTGTGGATATAGATAATTTTACTGCTATCATCTTTTAACCTTCCTACTATCTTTGTGTGTGAATGGTTTACTATACTGTATATTTGCCTTTACCACTGAGATTTTTCCTTTCATAATTTTCATGTTTCTAGTTTTGGCCTTTTCTTTTTTGCTTAGAGAAGTTCCTTTAATATTTCTTGTAAAGCTAGGTTTGATGGTGCTATACTCTTTTAGTTTTGCTTCTCTGTAAAATTTTTGATCTCACCGTCAAATCTGAATGAAAGTCTTGCCTGGTAGAGGATTCTTGCTTGTAGGTTTTTTGCTTCTATCACTTTAAATGTACCATGCCACTCCCTTCTGGCCTACAGAATTTATGCTGAAATCTGAGATAATCTTACGGGATTTTCCTTGTATATGACTTGTTTTTCCCTTGCTGGGTTTAATATTCTCTCTTTTTAAAAAAAAATATATTTGATTTACAATGTTCTGTCTAATTCTGCTATACAGAAAAGTGACCCAGTTATATATATATGTGTGTGTGTATATGTATATACATATATACATATACTTTATTAATATTCTCTCTTTAATTATTGCCATTTTAATTTTAATGCATCTTGGTGTGGATTTCTTTGTTTCCATCTTGTTTGGGACTCTGTGCTTCCTGCATCTGGATGTCCTTTCCCAGGTTAGGGAATTTTTCAGCTATTATTATCATTTATTTATTTTGACATGCCCATAGCATATAGAATTTCCTGGGCCAGGGATCAAACCCTTGCCACGGCAGCACCCTGAGGCACTGCAGTTGGCAATGCTGGATCCTTAACCTGCTGCGCCCAAAGAGACCTCCTCAGCTACTATTTCTTCAAATACATTTTCTGTGCCTTTTTCTCTCTCATCTCCTTCCTGAGACCCTTATATTGCAAATGTTAATGTGTTTGACATTGTCTCAGAGGTTTTCAAAAGTGTCTTTTTTTTTCTTTTCCTCTTTTTCTATATGCTTGTGTGATTTCTACTACTGCATTTCAGTTCACTGATCTGTTCCTCTGAGTCATCTAGTCTACTATTGATTCCTTTACATTGTATATTTTATTTCAGTTATTGTATTGTTCAACTCTGTTTCTTCTTTATGTTTCTAAACTCTTTGTTAGACTTCTCACTGCATTCATCAATTCTTGTCCTGAGGTTAGTGATCATCTTTCTGATCATTACTTTGAATCCTTTGTCAAACTGATTGCTTATCTCTACTTTGTTTAGTTATTTTTCTGAGTTCTTGTCTTGTTCTTTCATTTGGGACAGTACTTGGTTTCCTAATTTTGCCTAATTTTCTCTTTATTTCTAGTATTAGGTAGGTTGGTTATGTTTCCTGATCTTAGGGAAGAGACCTTGTATTGTAGACATCCTAAAGGGCCCAGCAACGCACTCCCCTCTGTTCACCAGAGCAGTATGCACTTGCTGATAGGAGGAGACAAGTCCTAGGGTGGCTCGTTGTGGTAGTTGGGGTTCTTGGAGCTGGTACTACAGGATTGTGGTTGAAGCTGGCTCCCTGCATGGATACAGTTTGGCCCAAGTGTTCACCAGACAGATGCCAATCCACTGACGGGTAGGTAAGCTCCTGGTGCTAATACACTAGAAGGAGAGCTTCAGAATGTTTCTTGCCAGCACCAGTATCCCTGTGATGGTTAAGGCTCCCCAAAATGGCTATGACCAGTATGTATGTCCCTAGGAGGAGTCTAAGTTGCCTCTTCTCTCCTGGAGAAGTTCTCTAAAATGAACAAGCAAGTGACCCAGTGTCCTTTCAAATTATTTTCTCTTTGCTGGGCTTGGAGTATATGAGATCTTGCATATGCTCATTAAGAGTAAATTCTCTGTTTCTTTCAGCCTTTTGACTCTCTTGCACATAAGCCCTGCAGACTTTCAAATCCAGGTGTTCTGGGGACTCATCTTCCCTGCGTAGGACCCCTGGACTGGGACGCCCAGTGTAGGGCCTCAAACTTCTTGCTCTTTGGGGAGAATCTCTGCAATGATAATAATCCTCCTCCTTGTAGGTCCTCCTTCCAAAGGTGTGGGTCTTGACTATGCCAAATATGTGACTCTCATATGCATCTCACTGTGATTCCCTCTATATATCTTTAATTGTGGAAAATCTGAAAATCTTTTCTGCTAGTCTTCAAGTCATTCATGTTGACAGTTGCTCTGTAAATAGTTGTAATTTTTGTATGTCTGCTGGAGGAGATGAGTTCAGGGAGTTCTTACTTCACCATCTTTGCCACTTCCCTGGGCCATGCTACTTTCTGTGTAACCTCCAAATAAATGATAGGTAAATTCACACTTCAAAAAAACCAAAGTTTGCATCTGACAAATTATAAATTCTAGGTGCTTGATGGATGGTTTTATTGATTAAGATATGTGGCACACACAATTTTTCATCAGAGAATCTGATGTACATATATATGTCTAATTTTTAATCATAAATAAATCTGATATTTAAAAACATGTTGTCTTTTATTAAATAAATTAGATAGTGTATATCTTCAAGGTTACTGTTTGGGAGCAGGCAGAAAGTAGCCTTCTGCTCCTTCAATTCTAAATTTTGATCTGAGTGGTTATATATAGTGAATATGAGTGGAAAAAATTGGATTTACTTAAAATTTTCACTTTTCATTATAAGTACCTCAGTAAATACATTTTAAAACATTTAAGGCATGTGAGTAATTCATCTCAACACCCACCAGGGAAGAATCATAAATTTGTGGTAGAGAATATGATACTGTAGAAATAATGACACTCTATAAACTACTCTGTTGTTTAAGTTAAAATTGCCATTTCTATGGCTTTTGAAGCACCCCATAATCACTAAATAAAGATCTAAAATAAAAAACTTAAAGGACTAAAAGTAATTGTATATATAACTTCTGGTAAAAAATATTAAATAAAATAATGGTATGAAATATGGAATGCATTTCTGCTAAAAAGTAATGCAAGGTAATGATGCTATCTTACTTTCTACAGTGTTCTGAGGCATAGGCGGCACAAATAACCATTCTATAAACTAGTCAGGGCAAATAGTCTTGTCCTTATTTCAAAGGGGAAAATGAAGTCTAAAGATAACAGATCATTAGCACAAAGCTCTGTAATATGTTAATGGTTAATTCAGATTAAAAATTTTAAATACATTTATCTATCCCTTTATTATATCATACATACAATTTCATAACATTCACAAATGTATGTAACTATATATAAACTCGTGAAGGAGTAGGAATAGAATCTAAACAGAATGGTTTTTCTTTTAAACTGTTTTCTGCCCACTCTGAGTTTCTCTAGCACAACCCCCCCCCACCTTTGTTGTCCCAGTGCTACCTAGAGTTCCATTCTGATAGTTTTCCCTAGGTGACCATAAATTCAGCAAAATATCTCTTATTTCTCATCTTTTTGACTCTACTAGTTTCTGCACAATTTGAAATCTTGCATTTGTGTTTGAGGCCAAATTTTTTTAAACCATTTTTGATAAGAAACTTGTTACGAAACATCAAAAGTTAGTAACAGCATATTGTGCTATGTTTTTGATTGGAGTTTCTTAGTCTTCTGAACTTAAAACCATATGCTGAGATCTCTGAGGATCAGAACATAAGAGATCTCTATTTCTAGCATATGTATCATTCCTAGAAAGGGTTCCTTTCCAGAGTCCCTGATCCCTGTGTTATGTTTGAGACACAGCTAAAGAACCAATCCAAAGAAATGCTGCATATCTTTCCACTCCACTCTGGTCCTGTTAGCATTCTGGACTCTAAGTTGAACCTCATGTAAGCAACAGTCTTGCCCTGAGTGAAATGAGAGTAAAAGAGGAGGTCAGAGGAGACAGAAAAGAGTGGAAACACAACTTTTGCATTCAGTATGTTGCCTTATCACACATCATGTAGCTTCTGGAAAACTCTATTAAACACTTGTAAAAGAATAAGAGTGAAAGTAATGTCTTAATAGTATGAAAGTGTTTTTGACTTTGTGAACCCTTGAATAGGGCCACACCTTGAGAACCAGTTTTCCATGATAGGTATTTTATGTGACCAGCAATTCTCAATATATTTTGCAAAAGCCTTAATCAAAAAAAGGAATGAATGGGGAGTTCCCGTCATGGCTCAGTGGTTAACGAATCTGACTAGGAACAATGAGGTTGCGGGTTTGATCCCTGGCCTTACTCAGTGGGTTAAGGATCCTGCGTTGCTGCGAGCTATGGTGTGGGTCTCAGACATGGCTGGGATCCTGCATTACTGTGGCTCTGGTGTAGGCCGGCAGCTATAGCTCCGATTAGACCCTAGCCTGGGAACCTCCATATGCCGCAGGTACAGCCCTAGAAAAGATAAAAAGACAAAAAAAATAAATAAATAAAAAATAAAAAAGGAATGACTTTAGTGCCTTTTGATAATCCATGAGCATCCAAAAAACTCACAGTGGTCATTGACCCACAGAGCCCAGTCTGCTGAGTACAGAAATAAAGTTTTACAGAACTTTCTTTAAATTTAACATATAATAATAATGTATATATATCTAGAGGTGGAATTCAGGTAATAGGGAGTCTTGAGTGTGAGTGATTACACAGCAATTTATTTTTCACTTTATAGGATCAATTAACTTTTTAACCTATTTCTGTATGCACATAATCACAAAATGAAAGCATTCTTATAACAAAGTCCAGGAGAGAGAAGGGCAGTGGGGTACTCAGGAAAAAGAAAATCACTCAGAATCTCCTTAAGGAAAACATAATTCCAAAGGCTGAAACTACTTTTTGCATAATGCTGAAAAATTGCCAAGATGTTTATTTTTTTCTGCTAAAACACATTTGCTGTTATTTCAGACTGTGATCTGAGTGCCAAGCGTCTGCCGTCCTCAGTTGCGCACCAACAAATGTCTGTTCTTAAAGGATGTTTTACCCAGCAGGAGCCATTATAGCCCTCAGCTCCAGATTGCAGACCAAATCCTCAGAGCATATGGCATTTTGGGAAAATGAATGCTAACTGTTCTTCATTCTTACTCTATGGGAAGCTTATTTCCTTCCCCTCTGCATTTTTTACTTTGATGTGAAGATTTCAGAAACCAAGAATTGCATTTGAGTTAAGAAGTCATTCTTTGTCAAAACAAATCAATGAAACCCTATAGAAAAATAATTGTGCTGCTGTTGTACCAAGACAGCCTCAGTGGGTTGACTGAAAAGTTGATAATATATATACACCAACACGACAGAAAAGACAAGTGTAGAAAAATGTTATCAGACCTTGAGCCCAGCCAAGGCAATATAACGTTATGGACGAATCAGTCCTCAGTATGGTTAATCCTTTCATCATCGGTCCACTCACCGTAGAGTTAACAAGACTTTTCTTATCCATTATCTAGATAATCTTATACTTGCGAAATCCATTTTGCCTAAGAAATAAATTGTAAAATCTACATTGCTTAAACAAGACATAAGTTATTTCCTTTTATAATATAGATGAAAGTCTTTGCTCATGTTTTTGAATAAAGAAAAGAGTAAACTTTGCTTCTTAACCAGCATAAGAACAGGGTCTTAGTTTTCTGCAGTCCATGCTACTACTAGATGAATGTCACGTTAAGAGACTAGAATGACTTATCAGTGAACTTGGACGTCACAGGCCAAAAGCCCACTGCATGTAGTACACAGAATCCCCCTGAATCTGTTACATGTTAGTCATGAAGAAACATAAAGGGCCCATGCAAAGGACTCTTGAAACTTCCCTTTACCCTTTCACCAGTAATTTCTTAGCCCAATCACCCTCCTACTCATTACTATGACAATAAATATTGTAACCAATCCCATGCTCATATCACTTACCACAGGGCAGGCCAATACATTGAGAGACAAGGTATTGGGACAATGAGGACAAGGAGAAGTGACTTTATTCAGAAAGCCGGCAAACTAATAAGATGGCAAACTAACCATCTTTTTTCAGGGCAATGGATTGTGGACATTCTTCTGATTGGTTAATGGTGAGGTAACTGGGTAGTATTTCAGGAGTCATCATCATCCACCTTCTGGTTTAAACTGGTCCAGGGTTAATATGCTGGTGGTCAGCAGGCAGTTAACTTCTACCACCTGAGAGGATTTCAGTATCTGCAAAACAGCTCAAAGATGTGCTTCAGAATATTACCTATCGCCCTTGAGGAGGACCTAAAGGTCTTTGTTTTATGGCTGAAATATTTTTATTGTCTTGTTTGACTATTTTCCTATGTTTCTACATTTTCTAACCTTTATGATTAAATTTGCTCTTTGGAATTCAGATAAGGCCTAGAAGCCTATATCTTTTTTACAAACAAGAGGTGGGGACACTGAGGGACCTGTCCCTGGGAAGGCCTCAGAGGGTCCTGCTAAGTTATAATAAAAAGCCAATAGGAGGAGATATACCTGAGCTTTGCCTCTTGTCTCCTTACTTAGCTACCCTGCAATAAAGTCTTTTCTGTCTGTAAGAGACTTTTGCCTTGGGATTTGGTCTTTCTGTTGTGCAGCCCATTTGCTTTTTTATACCAGATCTTGGCCATTGTGAATAGTGCTGCAATAAACATAGGAGGACTAATATCTCTTAGAGATACTGGTTATTTTGAATAAATATCCAGAAGTAGGATTGCTGGATCATATAGTAATTCTATTTTAATTTTTTTAAGGAAATTTTTTTTATTGTTTTTATAGCAGCTGTACCATAAACCCACCAATGGTACACAAAGTTTTCAGTTTCTTGACATTCTTACCAACATTTGCTGTCTTTTTTTGTTTGTTTCTCTTTTTCTTTGAATTTTGCTTTGATGATTCTTATAGGTTGAGGTGATATTTTGTGTTTTTATTAAATTTTTTAAATAACAGTTGATGCACACTGTTGTGCCAGTTTCTCCTGTACAACAAAGTGACTCAGTTATACATATATACATTCTGTTTTATATTATTTTCCATAATGGTCTATCTCAGGAAATTGGATATAGCTCCCTGTGCTATACAGTAGGACCTTATTGTTTATCATTTCTAAATGTAATAATCTGCATCTACTAACCCCTAATTTCCTCTCCCACCCCACTCCCCCTTGGCAACCATAAGTCTGTTCTCTATGTCTGTGAGTCATTTCTGTTTCATTGATAGGTTCATTTGTAACATATTTTAGGTATTTCATTGTGTTTAGATTTGAGGTTCCATGATGATTAGTGATGTTGAGCATTCTTTCATATACCTGATGGCCACCTGTATATCTTCTTTAAAGAAATATCTATTCTAGTCTTTAGCTCACTATTTAATTGTATTATTTGTTATGGTTTTGTTGTTGTTGCCATTCTCTCCAGTTGTAGAAGTTTCTTTTCTCTTTTGGAGATAAATTCCTTATCAGATAAAATATTTTCTCTCATTCTGTAGTTTGCCTTTTCACTCTGTTGATTGTTTTCCTTGAGGTACAGAAGATTTTTGGGTTGATATAGTCCCATGTGTCTATTTTCCTATTGTTTGTGCTTTCATTGTCACATCCATTGCAAAGGCTAATATAATGAAGCTTCTCTTTTTTTGTGAGTTTTATTGCTTCAAGTTTTATATTTTTATATTTGTCTTTAATACACTTTGAGCTGATTTTTTAAATATAGACGAGGGTCCAGTGTCACTCTTTAAATGTGAATATCGAGTTTTCTTAAAATCATTCTCGAAGAGACTATCCTTTCCTCACTGTGTATTCTGAAAAGCTTTCCCTTTAAGACTAGGAATAAAGTCAAGATGCCTATCCTCACCACTTTTTTTCAACGTAGTCCTGGAAATCCCAATTCAAGCAATTAGGCAAGTGGGAAAACAAGGCCATCCAAATTGAAAAAGAAGTAAAATTTTCCCTTTTTGCAGATGACATGATCTTACATATGGAAAACCATGAAGACTTTATTAAAATGAATACTGTGAGAAATAATACATATATTCAATAAACTTGCAGCATACAAATAAGCATACACAAATTAGTTGCATTCCTGTACAAAAACAATGAACTATTTGAACAAGAAATTAGAAAAAATAAGCCCATTTACAATATAATCAAATTAGAGTAAAATACTTAGAAATAAACTTAAGTGAAAGACTTGAATACTGAAATGTACAACATATTGATAAAAAATTAAAGATGACACAAAAAATGGAAAGACATCCAGGGTTCATGCAGTGTAAGTCTTAACATTGTTAAAATGTTCATGCTAACCGAAGAAATCTACAGACTCAATGCAATTCCTATCAGAATTCCAATGGCAATTTTTACAGAAATTGAAAGAAACAATTCTGAAATTCAGACAAAGGTCACAACTAGATGGATCCATCTTAAGAAAGGAGAACAAAGCTGGAGGCATCAGGCTTTCTAAATTTAAAATATGTTTTAAAGCTATTTTAATTAAAACATTGTGGTGCTGAATAAAGATAGACATATAAACCAATGGAACAAAATAGAGACCCCCAGCTATCTTTCATTGGATATTTATTGAGTACTTTCTGTAGGCCAGGCTTTGGTTTAGATGTTGAAGAGAAGTAAGCAAACAAGACACAAAATTATTTGCCTTGGGAGTTCCCCTTGTGGCTCAGTAGGTTAAGAACCCGACTAGTAACCATGAGGCTGTGGGTTCGATCCCTGACCTCACTTAGTGGGTTAAAGGATCTGCAGTTGCTGTGGCTGTGGTGAAGGCTGGCAGCTGCTGCTCTGATTCGGACTTTGGCCCTAAAAAAAAAAAAAAGTATTTATCTTCATTAGACTTACTTTCTACTGAGGGGAAGAATATCTTTTACTGCTAGGAAATAAGTCTAGTGTTTTTGAGCTCTGATGTTAATCTATCAGGGATCAACATGATAAAACAGCCCGGTAAAAATGCAAATAATGAAGTGATACTTATTTTGAAGTTTGCTTAAGAGCAAATATCTGATGCTGTTTAGGTTATATCATCTGTGAAATTATCCTGTTGTCTCTATTGAGTAATTATTTTGAGGAATCTTCCTTCATCTCATTTCAGAGCCTGTCATCATTTTTTAATCTATCTCACATCTCTCACAGCCTACCTTGATTACCATTAATTCGGTTCCTAAAAACATTTCCTGAGTATCTCTTGGCTTGACTAATTCTAACTATCTAATGACTAGTCTTTTCTCTATTCCAGTACTCCCATTTTCAAATATTCCCTCTTAGAGTTCTATACATATATCTTTTTCTCTTCTCATCGATTTTTATCTCTTCAACCAACTTAGATTTTTTTTAAATACAACTCCTATTAGATTCTTCTGATATTTAAAATCTTTAATGATTCACCATTCAGACAGGATAAAAAGAAAACGAAAACAAAATCTTAATGTATGCTATAAATTCTTATGTGAGGGAGTTCCCACCATGGCTCAGTGTAAACAAACCTTACTAGCATCCATGAGGACACAGCTTTAATCCCACGCCTTACTCAGTAAGTTAAGGATCCAGCATTGCCATGAGCTGTGGTATAAGTCGCAGACATGGCTCAGATATGATGTTGCTATGGCTGTGGTATAGGCCAGTGGCTATAGCTGTGGTTCAGCCCCTAGCCTGGGAACCTCCATATGCCATGGGTGTGGCCCTAAAAAGACAGAAAAAAAAATCTTATGTGAATTGTTAGCAAATTATTTTCGTTTCTTTTTATTTTTGATATTTTAGAACCTTCAGTATGATGTTTAATGAAAGTAGTGAGAAGTGTTGCCCTTCCTTGCTTGTTCCTGATTGTTAGATCGAAAGGATAGAGACTTTCAGGACTGAACATGCTTTATGCTTTCTGCAGGTGTTCTTAGTCAGGTTGTGAAAATTCACTTCTATTTTTAATGGTAGTTTTTACCACGAAAGGGTGTTGAATTTTTCCAGATATTTACTCTACATCAGTTAAAATCATCTTAGTTTTTTTCTCCTTTGTTCTATTTATATGATTCATTATATGTAGTGGATGTGAATTCCTGGGAAGAATTCCATTTGGTTAGGATGTATTTTATTTTTACAGATTATTGGATTTAATTTGCTAATAATTTTTTTAAGAATTTTAAAAAATAATCTATTTTCATGAAGGATGTTAATATAACTCTTTCAGTCATCTTTTATTTAATCTTTGCTTGGCATATTTTCTGTACATTTATCTTCAGCTTGTATCCATTTGTGAAAAAAATATAGATTGTTGTTTTTTGTTTTTTAAAGTGATCTATTCTGACACCTTTTTCTTTTAATTGATGATATTTGTCCATTAACATTTAATGTAATTATTAACATGTTTAGGTTTAGGTCTATGATTTATATTTTCTGTTTACTCTATTTTCTGTTCTTTGAATCCTCTTTTATATTTTTTTGTTCATTTTTTTTTTACAATTCTATTTTATTTTTGTTGGCATGTTAGCTATCAAGATTTTTTCCCCATTTTAAAAATAGTGATTTCCCCTAGCAATTATAGTAAACATCTGTACACTCTTAATTTTTCATAGTCCACTTATTAATAACATATTAGTTTACATAAAACATACCATAATCCTGACTTTTTAATCATGAATGCAATCCTTACAGAGCCACAGAAGTTATGTTCAAGGAAGTTGCTATTTCAATCAGCTTATCCTGAAAAGAAACAATGAATCTTCTGAATTAAGTGAAGGCCATTCATTCTTTAATAGCAAAAGTGTAGTGCCAGATAAATTTAAAAAACAATTTCAGCATAACACTTTAGCAGGACCTAACAAAGCATCTCATTTCTGTTGCATGTTGTAGATAATTGAATACTATACTTCATAATAAACTAATGGTATTTGTCAGACAAAATGATAATATTTTGTACTTACATAGCATCTTTCTTCTTTCTAAAGAGCTCAATAATAATTCACTGGTCTATTTTTCCTTGCAATAGTTTGGAAGCATTTACGGGAGTAATATCTTTTCATGCAAATTTTTCTCTACTGTTGAGAAACTAAATAGTATCAAGGGTAAGATTAAAAGTTTTATTTTGCAATTAGATTAGCTAGCCAAGCTGGAAGCAATAGGTTTTGTTTGTTTTTTGTTTTTTTTACTTTTGAGGGCTTCACCCATGGCATATGGAGGTTCCCAGGCTAGGGGTCTGGTCAGAGCTGTAGCGGCCAGCCTACACCACAGCCACAGCAGTGCGGGGTCCGAGCTGCATCTGCAAACTACACCACAGCTTATGGCAATGCCGGATCCTTTAACCACTGAGAGATGCCAGGGATCGAACCTGTGTCTGCATCGATGCTAGTCAGATTCATTTCCACTGAGCTATGATGGGAACTCCTAGAAGCAATAGTTGAAATTGATAAGCGTACCTATAGTACTGTCTATAAAAGAAAGAGGATAGCAACAAATCAACAAAATAAGTAAAGTATAAAAATGTTCCTTAGAGAAACATAGGTAATTTTGTTAGTGATACATAAAACCATAGAATAAAATATTTTATGTAAAATGTTGCAATATTTAGTTATCTGTATAAATAACTATTATCTGTCTTTTATATAATTCTTTATTGAATTGTGACCAAATATCTCCTCCCTGTACATGGTAATATATACTGTGATTCATTAAATATTATTACTAAAGTTACCTAGATAGATACAGATTTGTCAAGCGGGCTCAACAGGTGATTTTTTTAAAAATTATATATTGATATGATTTAAAATACTCAGTAGTTCCATAGTATTTTGTAACTTTCTAATGTTGTGTCACTTCTCTAATAACTGTAAATCTTTTGAAGAAAAATACAATGAAAACTAATTTCTGTTTATGGGTAGTTATTAATTATTTGATTGTGCCATGTGGTTCAATCACTAGGACACAGTAACCCTAAAAATTTTAACAAATTGCTGATTTTTAATTAATTGGTTAGTTAAAAAACCACACTGACCTTATATAAGATGTGGAAATTCCAAGGATGAAGGAATAATATGATGAGAAACTGACTTTCTAGGTGGAATAGTGGCAAGTTCAAGTTTATTACTTCCCTCTTTTAATCCTGTATTGTTGAATCATTGTTCACTACTGGACTGAATAGCCCTCATTCTACTTGAAGAGCAATGTACAAAAAGAAACTAACACAAATATTATGCAAGTGTAATATAGTTCTGCATGGGTGACTATGAAGAAGCAAGAGGAAGAGGAGGAGAAGGAGAGAAGGAGAAAGAGAAGGAGAAAAAGGCAGCAATATGAAAGGCAGATGGCAGATAAAGAATAGTCGCTTGACAAACTCTTGCTTTTGGAGTGAATTTACAATGAGATCCCTGCTGTGTATCACTGAGAACTATGTCTAGATACTTATAATGCAGCACAACAATGGAAGAAAAAATTGTATACATGTATGTGTAACTGGGTCCCCATGCTGTTCAGTGGGGGAAAAAAAAAGTGTGTTGGGAGGAAATAACAATAAAAAATAAAAAAGGGAATAGTCATTTGAAAATAATTATTTTATTTTTATGTTTATTTTTTAGAAAACTTTATTGGAGTATAGTTGATTTACAACCTTATGTGAGTATCCGGTGTACAGCAATGTGTATCAGCCATACATATGTACATATACACTCTTTGCCATATTCATAGATAATTCTTTTAAATATTCATCTTAAAGGAGATCAAGTAGTTTATATCATTATTATCATCATCATTATCACCATCATCATCAACAATAACAAAAGCACAGACTGTGAGAACTGAGCTGGAACAGCTCAGGAAAGGCAAGAAAGAAAATATTCAGCCATTATAACATTCCTTCTTTGAATATGCAACCTTATCTTATCTTGAGGATGTGTTTAAGTTATCCTTGTATAGGAACATGTCTATAAGCATATTCCTTGCAGTGTCTGATTTGAATGGGTTCATGTCCAGTATGCCTATTCTCTAATATCTAATATTGTACAAACCTTTTGAACAATAGTGAGCTTTGAAGAAGTATTTTTCAAAGTCAGAATGAATTAACTGGTAATTATGCTAATGGCTTATTAACAAATCATGAAAAATTCCTGAATAAGCCATAGTCCATGAACTAGCTCTCTGCTGAGGTAAGGATATAATTAATTGTTTCCAATGATCTATACATAAATAAATGAGCTTTGGCTTTATGTCTGTATCAGAAAGTTTCATTATCCAGATGCACTAGTTTTTTTATTTGTTTTGTTTTAAATTTCTGGGGATTCTAGATTCTTAGATCATCTAATAAAAGAACTGAAAAGATGATTTAAGTTGGTCTATAGTCTTGAGAAATAAAATATTGCCTGCCCTATCAGAATCCAAAGATGTCACAGTCAGGAGCGATTGCAGCCACTCCCCCAATAGTGAGCCCGGAGGGAATTCTGCAAGGAAAACAAAGAATACCTGCCATCTAGCAGCCTTCAGACTGCAGCCTCTCCTTATGATGAACCCTGAGAGAAACTCTGGAAGTGAAAACACAAGATACTGGCCCCATGTAGCTGAGGTGCATGTTAAAGAAATGATTTTAGTGAGCTCAGATTCTTGCATCTTCCCATACATAGAAAAGCTCTAAATTCCTTAACTTGAGATATCTTGTTTTCTTTAATTAGCAATTATCTTTTGACATTCAGACTACCTTCCCTTTTTGGCAAAACTCCTGTATATACTCATTCCTCCTCTTGCCTCCTTAAAGCAGTTTTCTCAGAATTACTTGAGACACTGCTGCACAGGCTTAAGTCCTCAGTTTTGTCCACCAGATAAAACATAACCCTCAACTTTCAGGTTATGCATACATTTTTTAGTCGATAGTCCTAGGAAATTGGTATTAAGGAAAATTAACATTTTCAACTCCATCAAATTCTCTTTCTTGACCCTATATCAACTCTTGTTTTCTCCCAGTTCCTTACAAAAACTTTAGGAGAAAGAGAAAAGTTTAGGAGTAGATAGCCAGAGAAAATGACAGTAGGTTTGAATTCAGGCCCTACATGAGGACAAAGAGCACATGGCTTAGAAGATGAAAAAAATGTTGCATGAGCTATCAAAAAGAACAAAGGATATAAAATATGGCAAAAGATACGATAAAAGTGTCCAAATGAAGATGGTCAAAGAGGAGAATGTGGGAAGAGACCTTTTTTGTGACTTTATTGTGATAGGACTTTAAAAAATTAAGTTAAATAAGGTCATAAGTGAGTGAGAAGGGGTGCTAATCCAATAGGACTGATGTTCTTATAAGAAAAAGGGGAGATACCAGGAGTGTGTACACACAGAGAGGCTCTAGGAGAAACCAGCTCTGCTGGCACCCTGATCTTGTACTTCTAGCCTCCAGAACTGTGAGAAGAGACTTTCTATTGTTTAAGGCAACCAGTCTGTTTGTTATGGTATCTCTAGCAGAATAAGATCTCTGGAGGACAGAAGAGATAGTATCAAATCCTCAGATCCAGCCTTACCAACCTTTGTATTGCTCTCCAGTACATTTTCAGGACTACTGCTCTTATTCCAAAATCATCTTCTCATCCTGCTTTTGCAGTCGTTTCCTAGCTGATCTTCCTGACTTTCCATGTATTTTCTGCTAAAAGAGCAGTTATTTCTCAGAACTATATATGTGATCATTGAGTTTCTAGTTGAAAATTATGCAACAATATTCATTGCTATGATATCAAGTCCAAACATTCATTTTGAATCTTCTAAGATTTCCTGTTTTCTCTATCTGCACAAAATATAGTTTCTTTCAGTCACTCTTATTTGCTTTATCTGTGAAGACTCATTTTAATCAGGCAATTTTTCTATGAAGACTTCTTTGTAAAACCCTGGCAGAACTCTTTCCAGTTCCCTCTATATCTTGTATTGGATCTTACTGTATCTTCTAGCAGATCAGGTCATTGACTTTTTGTACATTTTGTTTATGTCTTTGTCAGAACATTTCTTGAGGGAAAAAGGTTCTGTTGCTTTTCATTATCGAATCCCCAAATCGAGGCAAGACATATATACATAATACACACACATGTGCCTGTATTTATGTATATTTGTATGTGTTTGTATATGTATGTGTGTACACATAAATAAAATAGGTATTTGTTAAGTGTGGAATGAATGCATGAGTAGAAAAGAAAAAGTAGATAATTATACCTAACATATACTTGAGTAAATGAAATGGTTTAGAAACTATTTTACTGAGTGATTTGTATCCTAGTACAGCTGTATGGTACAATACTATTTTTGTAAACATTATTTGTTGTAATTATTTTAAAGATAAAAAAAAATTGAGACAGAGAGAGCAGTCCAAGTTCACTCAACATGTAAATAAGGGAGAGAGAATTCTGTCCCGGGTGTTCTGATCCACAATGAGGTTTAAGTTAATAAAGGAGACCCAGAGATAGGAGGGGTCATGGGGGGTTTCTCTTGGCTCACATTTATATTTCAAATAAGAAATTTACATTTTACATTGAGGTAAATTTGTTTAGGGTTTGACTTTTTTGCTTCATTTTATCTTTTTATCTTTTTAAATTGCTTGAATTGCTAACTGGAACTTAAGTAATAGAAGTATTTCTAAAGGGGATCGTCTATGAAGATTATTAATTGCTTTAATAACATTAATTTAGCAGAAATTTATTGAGTGTGTTAGACACCTTTTTTTTATATTTTTAGTGTAAGAAATGTAATGTTGAGCATAGGAGAGCAAAGGGCGAAATGGTACTGGCACGTGAGGCAGGCACCATACATGGGCAAAAATAAGATTTTGCTAAAAACTGAGAGAAGCCATTGTATACTTTAAAGGAGGAGGTGACATAATAAAATCCATACTTGGGATACATTATTTTGTTGACACTATAGCAATATAAAATGGACATAGAAAGTTAAAAGTCCAGACAGTATGGGTGTGGGATCTGGAGTTTTCAGATCTCCATTGGTAGAAGGTATGTGTATGTGGAGGTCAACTTTATGTTTGTTATAATGAAGTATGAATTTTAAAGATTGAGAAACATGGTTGTAGAGATTCGTTTATTTAACATTTACCATGTTCTTACTGTGATTTTGACATTCCATCTGGTATACTTGGGAAAATAAAATAAATAAGACAAAATAATTTCTCTGTCTAAAGGATTCCAAAATCCAATCAATTATGGAGGTATATTGGAAAAAAAAATTATGTGAAATTATGATAGAATCTTGCTATTTGGAGGAAAGGGTACATCTCAAAAATTTGGAATCTGAATTGTGAAATCTCATTTGTTTAAGAATCAATCCATTTGTTTAAGCTCTCTCCTTTCATTCTTTTCTTTTAAGATCTTTAGTGTTAAAAACCATCCATAAGGGAAACCTGATGCAACCCTAATGCCTCAGGAACCTTCTGCCATTTTTCCTTCTAAACTAGTCTTTTCTGTTTACAGTACCCATTCATAATAATTTGTTTTTCTTTGCTAAATTCCTTTGATTAACTTTTCTTCTCTATTCTTTCATGATTCTTGTGGCTATCGTTGCTCCTACAACCACTCTTCATTCTCTTTTTGTTTTACACTTTGCAACCGATGAAGGCCCTGCTATACACCTGGATCCACTTTCAGTTTTGAGTTGTATTTCAGATACATCTCTAGGATACCATCTTGATAGCTGGGCAATTTACAGTATTAAAAGGAAGTACAACTCAAGTTTTCACTTATATTTTAAAGTTTTTAAGGTATAAGAAAAAAAAAATTATTGAAAGGAAGAATTATCTCATGAGTAAAACCAAAGTTCCTAGGCAACAGTCTAAAATATTCATTATGTATGTTATTGTATACATGTGTGTGTACATATACATACATACATGTATTTTATATTAAGTTAAAAATGCATAATATGCATACATTTACAAGGAATAATAAGAAAGAAACTTCTTTATTTTACAAAATGCTTAGTCTTCTTTAATGCAGATAAGGTCTGCAGTAATAGAAATGTTTTAATGGGAAATAAGATTTTGTGCATTATATAAATGAAGCTGTGCAAAGGATTACAATATCTTTTAGGCTTAATTCTTCATATTCTTCCTTTCAAAGAACTATGTAATGGTTTCCCATTTATTGCCTAATGCTCTAGTTTTTATGACTTTCTAAAGCAGAAGGAGAATTTTATAAGTTCATTTTTACTTGAGGAGGAACTCATTTTGATATTCTTTAAATTTCAAGTACTGCTGAGGTGTTCATAACTAACATAAAGCTACGTATAATTTTATTTGTACATTAGTAAAATACAAAAAATAATAAAAAATTAATAAAAGTCATCTAGACAGTCTTGGATATAGCACAGGGCAGTGGAATAAGAATTAAATTGGAAGGGAAGATATTTAAATTCTAGTCCAGAATGAAATATTTGATAGGGGCTAAGAGAAATTGTTTCCTCTCAAAAAAAATCTCTTTACTGGAGTTCCCATTGTGGCTCAGTGGTTAACGAATCCGACTGGGAACCATGAAGTTGCAGGTTTGGTCCCTGGCTTTGCTCAGTGGGTTAAGGATCTGCTGTCACCGTGAGCTGTGGTGTAGGTTGCAGATGTGGCTCGAATCCCGCATTGCTGTGGCTCTGGCGTAGGCCAGTGGCTATGGCTTCGATTCAACCCCTAGCCTGGGAACCTCAGGAGTGGCCCTAGAAAAGGCAAAAAGACAAAAAAAAAATCTCTTTACTATCTAGACAATGAACTACTGTATTGAGTTCATTTCTAAAATCCATTCAATTATTAAATCAATTGAACAATATATTTTATTAGTAATCAACTATCTACCTACTATCACCCTACAAATGAATTTTCTATAACCAGAGTCTATTCTCAGAATTATTTTATTTAAAAATATTTGTCTTTGATTGTGGTTCTTGTTGTGGCTCAGCAGAAATGAACTCAATATCCATGAGGGTACAGGTTTGATACCTGCCTTTACTCAGTGAGTTAAGGATCTGGTGTTGCCATGATCTGTGGTGTAGGTCTCAGACAAAGCTTGGATCTGGCATTGCTGTGGCTGTGGTTTAGGCTGGCACCTGTAGCTCTGTATTGACCCCTGGCCTGGGAACTTCCATATGCTGCAGGTGTGGCCCTAAAAAGCAAAAAGAAAAGAAAAGAAAGAAAAAAAATCTGTCTTTGAGAATTGAAAAAATTGCCATAACAAAGGAGAATTCATAGGAAAGAAAATTATGAGCAATAAAGAAGGGTGTTACACAATAATAAAGATATCAAGTCTCCAAGACATAAGAATTCTTAATGTGTGTGTGTTTATAAGAGAGCATCAAAATACATGAGGCAAAAACTGATAGAACTACAAGGAGAAATAGATAAATTCCTATTATAGTGGGAGACTTAACACTCTTCTATTAGTAATCGACAGTTCTAGCAGGCACAAAATCAGTAAGGTTATAGAAGAATTCAACAGCAGCATCAATCAACTGGATCTAATTGACATCGATAGAATACTTCATCCAGTAAAAGCAAATACACATTCTTCCTCAGTTCACATGAAATATTTACCAAGATAAACTACATCCTATGCTATAAACATACATCAACAAATTTAAAAGAATAGAAATCATATAAAGTAACCAAAACTACAGTGAATTTAAACTAGAAATCAATACCAGAAAGGTAGTTGGAAACCCCCAACCTCCTCCAGAACTGGAAGATTTACAACACATATCTAAACAAAGCATGAGTCAAGAAATCTCAAGGGGACCTCTAATTTGAATTAAATAAAAGTTCTTTTATTGAGTCTATCAAAATTCTCTTTTTAATATATCAACATTTGTGGGCCAAAGTGAAAGCAATAGTAAAGCTTAGAGTAAAATTCATATCATTAAATACATGTATTAGAAAAGGGAGAGAAAACAATAATATCATCTTCCACATTAGAAAACTAGAGGAAAAAAGAGCAATTAAGCCCTTTGCAAGAAGAAAAAAATAAATAAAAGAGCGGAAACAAATGAAATTGAAATAGGAAATTGGTATCAATGAATCAAATCAATGAAACCAAATCCTGGTTGTTTGAAAAGGTCAATAAAATTAAACTTCTAAAAGCACTAACCAGGAAAAAAAAAAAAGCAAACAAATGATTCTGAAATTAACATGGAAAGTTAGAAACCACAGAATAACAAGAATACTGAAGAATAACAAAGTGGGAGGTCCGACATTATCAAACTTCCAGACTTACCATAAAACTGCAATGATCAACATAACATGGTATTATCAAAAGAATAGACACAGATCGATGAAACAGAATAGAGAATCCAGAAGAAAAAGGTTTACACAAATATAGTCAATTTATCTTTACAAAGAAGCTAAGAAAGATAGTTTTTAAAACTAAGATTTTTTTTCAAATAATAGTGTCAAACAATTGAACATCATATATTTAAAAATGTGTCCATGAAGAGACTTTAAACATTTCACAAAAATTAACTCAAAATGGATCAGAGACTTAAATGCAAAATACAAACTCTAACCTTTGTGGAAGATAACACTGGGAAAAATCTAGGTGGCCTCAGGGTTTAGTGATAACTTTTTAGGTACAACACTAAAAACATGATCCTTGAGCAAAATAACTGATGAATTGGATTTCATTAAAATATCATTTAAAACTCAACTATACAAAATATACCCCTAAGAGAATAGAAACAATAAAAACAAGCCACAGTATGGGAGAATCTGTTTGCAAAGCACACATCTGATAAAAGCTTGTATCCAAAATATACAAAGGACTCTTAAACAATAGACAATAAGAAGGCAAACAATCTAATAAAAAATGAACGAAAGATGTGGACACCTCACTAAAGAAGATATACCAATGGAGAATAAACAAAACACCAAAACCCCCACAAAACTTATAGGATATTCAACATCATTTCTCATTAGGGAATTGCAATGAAAACAGTAAGGCTTACCACTACACAACTATTAGAACCTATTAGAATGGTATTATCACTGCATATCTATTATAATGGCTATACTCCAAAAACCTTACAATACTAAGTGCTAGTTGGGATGCAGAGTACAGGAACTCTTATTTATTGTTTGTCAGAAGGCTCCACTTTGGAAGTCAACTGACAGTTTCTTACCAAGCAACACCTAGTCTTACCATATGATCTAGCAATCACACTTCTAGATATTTATCCAATTGAGTTGAAAATTTATAGCTATACAAAAACCTGCACACTAATGTTTATAGCAGCTTTATTCAACAGGTGGATGGATAAACAAAGTGTGGTACATCCATGCAATGAAATATTATTCAGTGCAACAGAAGAAATGAGCCATTAAGCTACAAAAAGACATTGAGGAACTTTAAATGCATATTTCTGAAGGAAAAATGTAAAAGACTACATACTGTATGATTCTAAATATATTACATTTTGGAAAAGGCGATACTATAAAAACAGTATTAAAAAAAGAAGTTGCTTGATGGAGTTCCCATCGTGGCTCAGCAGAAACAAATCTGACTAGTATCCATGAGGACACAGGTTCAATCCCTGGCCTAGCTCACTGAGTTAAAAGGATCTGGTGTTGCCCTGAGCTGTGTTGAAAACTGGCTTGGATTAGATGTTGCTGTGGCTGTGGCTGAGGCTAATGGCTACAGCTCCAATTGGACCCCTAGGCTGGGAACTTTCATATGCTACAGGAATGGCCCTAAAAAAAAAAAAAAGAAGAAAAAAAGTAGTTGCTTGAGGTTTGAGAAGGATGGTAGGATGGGAGGGACTAAAAAGTGAGGTATGATGTATTTTTAGGATGGTGAAACTATTCTGTGTGATAATGTAATGGTAGGTACATAAAATGATGCATTTGTTGGAGTTCTCTGGTGGCTCAGCAGGTTAAGGATCTAGCTTTATCACTGCTGTGGCTCTGGTCACTGCTATGGTGTGGGTTTGATCCCTAGCCTTGGAACTGCTGCCCTCAGGTGTGTCAAAAAAGTTATAGTATATATCTGGTAAAAATATATAGAAATTTACAGCACAGTGGATGAACCTTAATGCATATACTTAAAGGATAAATCTGTAAGTTTGAGGAATTTCAGGAGATCATGCAGATTATAAGAGAATCTAACTGTATATAAAATGAAACAGCATTACTGGAGAAGAAGTCTGGCCTAAGTAACTTTGAAGAGTGAAATCTGTAAAACTAGTAGCAAAAGGATGTGCTTTTAAGTACTTTAGTGATAAGTACTTTAGTGATAAGGTTGTTTCCCATTTTTGATGTTATTATTACTGCATACTGGAAATGACAAGTTAGGTATGTGAATGGTGGATAGTGGTAGCCAGGTTTCTCACTACTGCAGTGGAAATATAGAGATCAGTATGGGCAGAAGGCTAGAATAATCTATTCCATAATAGAAAAAGTTGGAGATATCAGTAGGTACTCATGTTTAACTTGATAAAGAGACAGATATTTGCAGACATAAATTTTTAATATATGCATTATATTTGTTTTAGTACATATATACACACATTTTTTTTTTGCTCTGTCATCTGAGAGTGCCTAAAGAATCACATCCCAGTAGCAATGAACACATTTATACCTAGACATTGGTTTCTAATGACATTTTCTGATAAAGGGATACAAAGATCCTTAGAGAAATGGCTGGTTCTAGAATCAGGAAAAGAAATATACAAGATGATCCTGGAGGATTTTATAGTGCCAGTAAGAAAGTGCTTCACAGAAAGAAAAAAAAAAAAAAAAAAAAGCCTATGTCAGGGGGCACAGAAGGAAATTGAAAGAACTCCCATTGGCCCAAACTAGAGTCACTTGACCAATAAACTTTTATTGAATTATGAATCTGTTATATTAAAACCAAAAGAGAAAATAACATGGCAAACTCATTGTGTAGAAATTTTTTAAAAATCCAGAATATTTTTGATAGAAATTGACACAATAAATATATATTACTGTGAAATATATATTTACTGTGAAAAGGGCCTGGGGTAGCCAAAAATAACTTCATAGAGTTATTAAAGTTAAAGGATATACCCTACCTTTTTTTCAGGCTTTCTGTTATAGCCATGCTGATTAAGACAGTGCAAGAACAGATTGTAAGAACCAAAGTTTATTTTTTACATGTGACTATCTAATTGTTCTAGCACCATTTTTTAGAAGACTACTTTCCCTAGTGAATTGCCTTGGCAATTTTGTCAAGAATCAATTGGCTTTATATGTTTAGATTGATCCTTACCTCACAATACATGTAAAAATCAACTTGTAATGGATCATAGCTCTAAATGTATAAAGCTAAATTATTAAATTTCTAGAAAACATTGGAGAAAACCTTACGAACCTTCCACTCTGCTTCTTCTGGGTGTAAGATGTAGACTATATAGAGTCTACCTACAAATTTATTATAAGTTTATAAGTGTATATTAGAAAGTCTGATTTTTTTTGCTAAGAAGTAAAGCCAAGCTCACTGGTTAAATCAATAGCATTAATAATTTTATTTAGTTTATTTTTAAATTGTTTAGCCTCCCCTAAGGGAATGGAGTATGAGTGAAGCCTTAGAGAGATCATAGGAGTCTGTTCTGGTAGTTTCTATCACGTAAAATTTCTGAGCTTCAAAATTTTTACAATATTTGGAACAAGGATAATATTTTTTTCTGCCTAGTCTGGGAGGTTGTTATGAAGGTCAAGTGAGATTGTAGGTGTAAAGTATTTTGTAAACTGAGAAGCACACTTGTAGAGAATTATTGTGACGATGATTATGATTCTGGAATTCTCTGCAGTTCTAAAGTCAAACAAATCTCAGGTTTAAATCCAAAGTATTCCAATTACTAGCTGTATGGCTTTTAGGTTAACTAAGTGATTTAAACTTTCTAAATTAAGTTTTCTTCATCACTAGATTGACATTGTACTAATTTTCAAGTTAATGGTGTCTTTATAATTGGGTTGCTGGAAATACGAAATGAATTAATTCTTTCGCTCTATTGCAGGACCAAGCTAGTATTTGTTGAACACTTAATATGTGCCAGATATAATGCTATGCATATTATGTACATGAACTCATATTTTTATTACCATTTTATAGATAAGTGACTGAAGCACATAAAAATTAAATGACCTACTGAAGATACACAGTTAATAAATGGTATGTGTGGCATTTGAACCCCGTGATAGGATCCACAGGAGGCTTGCTCCACAGCCCAACTTTTTAGACACTAAAATGTACTGTTCCCCAACAAGTAGCACTCAGCTTATATAAGCCATTATTATTGTCATTGTTATTATTACAGTGTAGAATACTAGCTCAAGTTGTTCTGAGCTCTCTGAGGTTACCATTGAACAAATATCTTAAAGTCATTTCTTTCTTTCTTTTTAAAGAGAGATTGTAGCAGCAGCAGTATCAGTCAATGATGTCATACTGTTAACACAGAACCCTGGACTAAATCCAAAAGGCCTGGAGTTAAAATCTGGTTACTTTGTTCTGTTCCAGGGTTAACTTGTATTATCCTCCTCCAGAGGTGCCAGGAAAATAAATACAGGGTGCCAGAATCACCTATAACCAGGTGTTAAAATTCAAAGCCAAGAACCCAGATTAAGGTGTTCTCAGCAGATGTGTCTGGTTTGGCAGTGAAGCTTACTTGGCACATTTTAGTGGAATATAGAGAAAAAAGTGGTGGGCATGAAAGATAGTAAATAGACTCTCTTAATTTGGTGCCAGCAATAAGCTGTCCATTGTCAAATTTTAATAAAGTATATGTTGTCCAGGTTTTGTCCAATTCTATGTCCATTTTGTCTATTTGTGTCCTCTTGTGTTTATGAAAAACAGAGTACAAATGAAGTGAGTCTCTTGATATGGACTAGATGTACTTACCAGAGGCACGGGTATTAGTTAACTCAGCAGGTAGAATTCTATGCATTTGGCCATGTATTAAGAAAGTTGTTTTTCAATTTATGTCTTAAAAAGAAATCTAAATAAAGGAGTAGGAGTTCCCATTGTGGCTCAGTGGAGACGAATCTGACTGTATCCATGAGGACGCAGGTTTGATCTCTGGCCTCACTCAGTGGGCTAAGGATCCGGCATTACCCTGAGCTGTGGTGTAGGTTGCAGACATGGTTCGGGTATGGCTTTGGTGTGGCTGTGGCGTAGGCCAGTGGCTACAGCTCTGATTTGACCCCTAGCCTAGGAACCTCCATAGGCCTCAGGTGCAGCCCTAAAAGGACAAAAAAACTAAAACTAAAAATAAATAAAGAAGTAGAGCAGTGCATCAAACCAGGTGGGCCAGTAATAGTCAAATAGATAGAAAGAAATGGATGTATTCTTTGAAAAGATGAATCAAGGTAAATTATATTTTAATTTACTAGACCCCCAATATAGGACTAAAAGGCAATTTGTGTGTGTTTATATAATCCCAAGATAAAATAATAATTACATAGTCTTTTAATAAAATCATTCACTTAAAAGATGATAAGTATTGAGGTCATTAATAAGTAATCACAAATGATCAAAGAGGAAATCTGTAATAAATGTTACACACATTAAATCAAATTCAGTTGCTTGTGTTGGCTGGGAATAGGAATGGAGACAACTCCTGTATCATAGATTGTCTGTATCAGAATGAAAGACTAGGACTCCATATTAAGAAAAAGGAAACTTATTGAACTGTTAAAAATGTACTCTTTTATTAAACATAAAGGTAGATTTTGTAATTTTTGCATCCCCCCCAATAGGACATGGTATCAAGTATATCAGAAATATTTGGAAGAGGTGGAGAGAATGATTTCTGTGAGTAGTCATGTGCTTATGGGTGATTTAGAGTGAATCTTTGGTGATTTCTGTGAGTATTCATGTGTTTATGGGTGATTTAGAGTGAATCTTTGGTGATTTCTCTGAGCTTAATATGTCATTGAATACTATATATAAGAATTATGGGAGGAGTTTCCATTGTGGCACAGTAGAAATTAATCCCACTAGTATCCATAAGGATGTTGGTTCTATCCCTGGCATTGCTCTGTGGGTCGGGGGTCTGGGGTTGCCATGAACTATGTATAGTTTGCAGATGCTGCTTGGATCCCAGGTTGCTGTGGCTGTTGCTGTGGCTGTGGCTGTAGCTGGCAGCTGTAGCTCCATTTTGACCCCTAGTCTGGAAATTTCCTTATGCTGTGTATGTGGCCCTAAAAAAGCAAAATATATATATATATATACATATATATATTTATATATATGTATATATATATTCATATATATATATGAGATTTGATAATCACCATGAGTTAATTAATTGTGTGTGTTTTTTGACTTCATGTCAAGGAAAGTATTTCCTTTTAAAGGTCAATAATCACAAATGTTCCTTACAAAGGTATTGATCTTGATATGAACATTAAGCATATAAGAGCAAATAATGGCTGGCGTATTTGTTCAGTATTACTAAAGCTCTTTCTGTTCAGAATCAAGCCTAGGCTGTGGAAAATGAGGAAGCTCATGTTAGGTGCAAGTTTTACAGGAGTGCCAGAAAAACTCAGTAATCTAGATAAGTACCATTTTACAGAAAAATTATTTTTCTTTTGATATTTTAAAATGTCAAAATGTAAACATTTTGTCAGCCTAGTACTATGACACATTAGATCCTGAGGCAAAAGAAAGCATGGTTTTTATATATGTAACTTACTTGCTTGCTTGTTTTTTGTATATATAATTTTAGTCACTCAACAATATCTTCAAAACTACTTTTGAAAAGATTAACCATTAAAATGTAAAATTATAATATTTTTGGTATAAACACAAAATTTTAAGTAAAAATAATCTTGTGAGTTATAATGTATAATTTCCATTTTTAAGAGTATTTCCAACTCCTTTATAATGTTCTGTACAGATTAAACATTAAAAAACATAAAAGTATGTATGTACATAGGGACTTTTTTTTCTTTATGCCTCAGGGTAAACATGACTTGTCAGATCCTGTCTTTATTTTTAATATATTCTTCATAACGGATTTTTCCCATTATTTTGATTTTTTAAAAAATTTTGTGTGTCCTAACTATTGGTTTTCTCGATTGTTGTTTTGGCACCCTATTAGTTTTGTGCCCAAGGTGAGCACCTTACTCTCCTCACCCTAATTCTGATGTTATATTGAATGGATGATTCATCTTTGTATCATTTGATTCCATCAGGTAGTTTAAAATTGGTAATTTTTTTTTTGGGGGGGGAGGGTCTTTTTAGGGCTGCACCTTTGACATATGGAAGTTCCCAGGCTAGGGGTCAAATTGGAGCTGTAACTACCCCCCTGTGCCACAACCACAGCAACACCATATCAGAGCTGCATTTGGGACCTACACTACAGCTCACAGCAATGATGGATCCTAAACCTACTGAGTGAGTCCAGGGAGTGAACTCACATCCTCATGGATGCTAGTCAGATTCATTTCTGCTGAGCCACGACAGGAACTCCAGAATTGGTAAATTTAACAGTGACTCTCTTTAGAAGAGAACACATCTTCTTTTATATTTCTCCACAAGGACCAACGGAACTTAGTGAATAAAACACCATTAGTCTATTATACTTCATTTGGGGCTAAAGGATCTCACCTAAAAGCTAAGATTTTTAATACTTCTCATGTTATAATAAATAATGACTTTTTTAGATAAACATTTAATACAGTAAACCAAAAATGCTTTCCACCACTTTAATGATGATATATATTGATTCTTAAACCTAAAATATCTGGATTCCTAGCTCATCTACTATGTGTATCTTTGCCAGTTTCATTGAGAGTGTGAGCTCCTAAGGTTAGGTCTCTGGACACTATTGTTTTGACTCCTGCAATCCATCAAGAAATGCATTCAAAATTTCTGGGTCAGAGTTCCCTTTGTGGCTCAGTGGTAATGAACCTGACTCTTATCCGTAAGGATGCGGATTCAATCCCTATCCTTGCTCAGTGAGTTAAGGATCCGACATTGCCATGAGCTGTGGGGTAGGTCACAGACGTGGCTGGGATCTGGCATCGCTGAGCTGTGCCATAGGCTGGCAGCTGAGCTCCAACTTGACCCCTGGCCTGAGGACTTCCATATGCTGCAGGTGCAGCCCTAAAAACACAAAGAAAAACAATTATGTGTCAAAGTTTATTTGAAATAAAGAACATTTTAAAAGATCATTTAACTTTCTTCTTTCCTGCCTTCCTTTCCTGCTTTTTTTTTTTTCACATTTAAAAGGGTTTTGTTTTTGTTTTTTTTCCTTCCATGCTGATAAGACTGAGAGCAGCGAAAGCACATCATATTGGATCAGATTTTCTTTGTTTAGGAAAATGCATAAGAATAGCTCATCAGTCACTCAAAGTTGGGGCAGAAATAAATAATAATGCCTAGGCATTAATGAAGCAATTAATCCAGGTTATTTAATATATCAGGCCAACTTTCTGAGATATAGTATGTAGCTGTTGGGAGGAATTCACCTGGTTCTAAAGACATCTTAAAGAAGTTTTTAGTAAATCCTGAGCTGTCTTTCATCTCTTACTTGAAAGCAAATATGAATGAGATACAGAGATGGAGAAAGCAGAGGTAAAGATACAGACAAGAAAGAGAAGAGGGGAGAAGAGGGAAGAATAGGGCTAGAACGTCAGAAGGATGGTGGCAGGGGGAGTCAGAACTGGCAAAGAGAAGAGGGAAGAAGGAAGAAAGGAACAAACTGAAATGGCAAAATGAAAAACATATAAAGATACTCAAATTTCAGAATTGGAGAACCTTAGTATTCATCGCAAGGGCCACAGGTGTTGACAAATAAATAGCTTCTAAGCTGGATTTGTGAATTACATTCCTTCTCTTTTTGGATCTCCTGTAATTTTCTGGGGTACCTCTTGTAGCATGGATACTAATGCACTACTGTGCAAATGTAGTCTATCAGCCAGTAGATATAAGTTGGGTCATTGTAAATGCATACAATTCTATCACAGTGAATTGGTAAACCTGGATAAATGTTTCTATGTGGAACTGTAGACTAGGTACAAGTAAGAGGTTTTGCCTATAAGAAAGGTAAAAATGACGTACAAATACACAAAAACACAAAGATATACATCATTACATATTTTTTGTTCAAAGCTATTTTTATTTTTATTTATTTTTTATTTTAAATGATTTTTATTTTTCTGTTATAGTTGGTTTACAGTGTTATGTCATTTTTATGCTGTACAGCAAGGTGGCCCAGTCACACATACATATATACATTCCTTTTCTCACATTATCCTCCATTATGCTCTATCATAAGTGACTACATGTAGTTCCCAGTGCTATACAGCAGACACTCATTTCTTATCCATTCCAAAAGCAGTGTATCTTTTAACCCCAAATTCCAAATCCATCCCACTCTCCCCCTCCCCCTTGGCAACCACAAGTCTTTTCTCCAAGTCCATGATTTTCTTTTCTGTGGAAAGCTTCATTTGTGCCGTATATTAGATGCCAGATATGTGATATCATATGGTATTTGTCTTTTTCTATCTCTGACTTCACTTAGTATGAGAGTGTCTAGTTCCATCCCTGTTGCTGCAAATGGCATTATTTTGTTCTTTTTTATGGCTGGGTAGTGTGCCACTGTGTATATGAAGATGTATACCACATCTTCTTAATCTGTTCATCTGTCAATGGACATTTAGCTTGTTTCCATGTCTTAGCTGTATTACAGCGCTGCAATGAACATACAGATTCATGTGTCTATTTCAAGGAAAGTTTTGTCTGGATATATGCCCAAGAGCGGGATTGCTGTGTCATATAGTAGTTCTATACATATAGTTTTTATTTTTTAAAAAATGAATGTAGACTTAAACCGGTGTGTTCATTTTAGAAATACATCTTTTTCCAATCTAGACAAATAAGTAAATATACTCTATGCCACATTTAAAATTTTCTTGACTATTTCCAATACTTTTTCAAACAAGCATGGATTCACTCCACAAATATTTATTGAGGACTATTGTGAGATTGACATGTTTCTAGGATCTGGGGATTGAATGGTAAAGAAGGTGAGCCCCTAACTTGTGTGTTCTTTATTCAGAAGGGAATTGGCTAGCAAAACTTATATGTGTTGCTTGTATTATTTTAGTGAAAAATATTTTATTGTGTTTAACCAGATAGCAGAATCCTTTTCACATGTATCTGAGAATATACATATTTACTAAAATTAATTTCTCAAATACTTGCCAATATTCAGTTATTGGCTGAAAGTCTGATAGCACAAAACCCCAAATGTTATATATATGCATGGTAGTAGATGAAACTGGATAATGAAAATTCAGACATAATGCAGACTCTGCCCCCAGATGCCACTGAGAAGTACTCAGTGTTAAATCTCAGCAAAATACAAAGATCAAAACAACACTAATGATATATTTTCAAAAATTGTAAAAGCTAATAATGCTTTGTTCTCCAAAAAAAAGAAGGAAATCTAGAGCCCAGAAGATGACTGTTTCATAGAAGAATAAAAACTTAGACCATTTTTTAAAAGTTGAGAGGACTTATATTGGAAGAGAAAGAGTATAAGGAAAGAGAAAACCTTAAGAAGAGAAATGGAATGAGGAATGAGAAAAGGTGTGTTTATTTTTTTAAATTATTTTACTTTTCTTAAATAATGGCCTGTTTAAAAACTGGTATCAATTACATTTCTAGTAGTTTGGGCATTGTTAAATAAAAATGGTATATTTCCCTAATGATCAATTCTTCATACATTAGAAGTGGTGGATATTAAGATAAGCAAAGAAAGTTTATTATAGAAGGTTGTTTTGTAAATGATTTTTAATTTTCTGAATATGTTATTTTTATATCTCTCTTTACATGTGTAAGTATTTTTATTTTGTATGAACATTGGTAAATTGACCATATCAACTAAGTTTATCATTCACTAGGTATTCCACCAGTCAATTCTGAAATTGTCAATTCATCCCCAAACCTGAACTCTACTGTGTGATTTGAAGCAAGTTATTTTACAATTCTGTATCAGTTATAGGTCCATCAGCTATAAATTAAAGAGAATATTTCCCCTCACAGGGTAGGGAATTTTAAGTGGGTTGGAGGGTGTGTGTGAGTTTACAGAAATGGAAGTCTTATTCCTTCTTCACCCTTTCCCATCAGAGAAATGTAGAAAGTTAGTAGAGTGTAATATGAGGATGAAATGGGGGGCATGTGTGGGAAGCAGAATAATGTCCCCATCCAAATATGTCCATGTTCTAATCCTCAGAACCCTTGAATGTGTTAGGCCACATGGCTAAGAAAATTAAGACAGAATTAAAGAAGACTATTCTGGATTACCCAGATGAACCCAATATAATCATACAGATTTTAATAAGTAAATAAGAAATGCAGATAGCAGAATGAAAAGGACTTGTCCTTCCTGATGGCTTTGCAGATAGAGGAATGGGGTCATGAATCAAGGAATGTGGGTGGCATCTAGAATTTGGAAAAGGCAAATTCACATTCTCCTCTGGGACCTCTAGAAGGGATGTCAACCTGCCACACCTAGATTTTAGCCCAGTGAGAACCATTCTGGACTTCTGACTTTCAGAACTGTAAGAGAATACATTTGAAATGTTTTAAGCCATTAAGTTTGTGGCAGTTTGTTATAGGAAACTAATGTAAAGTATTAGGAAAAAATAAGCCCATGTTCCATGGGGGAGAAGGGGAGTGAAGTGAAGACATCCTTAGCGATGCTCTCTATTCCATCCTCTCCTATCTACCTCATTCAAAACCTGGCTTGTTACTTTCTCTCTTTTATCTTCAACTTTCCTTCTTCTGTCACTTTCCCATTAGCATTCGAACAAGCTCACATTTCTCCAGTCTTAAAAAAAGGCTTTCCCACATCTGGGGCTGCCTTATGTTTATCACCAGATTCTCTCAATCATTTTACACATAGATTCTGGAGTACCCTTCACTTAATTCCAGCTTTTTCAACTTCACCTTCATTCATTCCTTCTTGAACCACCCCACCATCCCCCCCCACCCCCGCCACTGGGCCCCAGCCCCTTAACCTGATTTCTGTCCTTAGAGTATCAATATAACTGCAAGGTAGTTGCTAAATTTGAAGAAGACCTTCACTTCTTATTCTGCTTTGCTTCTGTCCAGCGTTCAACACAATTCATTATTTCCTTCTGGAAACAATGTCCACATTTTGCAGTGTTTTCTCTATTTGTAGCTCTTCCTTTTCTTCAAAGGTTCCTCTTCTAGTTTTCTATTAAATGCTATTTTCCTCTAGGTTCTGCCATTATTCTTCTCTCTTCCTGGATGATCCTGAAATTTAAAGCACTAATAATAGAGTTCCCAGTCTATGGTATTTTGTTGCAGTAGCCTGAACACACTAAGACATATACTTACCATAGCACACAAATGTCTTCCTGTTCAGCCCCTGTTTATTTTTTTTCATGTTATACAATAGCTTTATGTGAGATAAATTTAATATTATTTATATAAATTACTTAATTTTTTGGAACCAATATTTTTAACATGGTAGGTAGGGTCTAAGTATAATACCTTAAATTGTCTTTACCCTTAATTCAAGTTTAAATCCATATCACTTGGCACCAGACTGTAGTAATGGACTCTAAGTTTGTCGAAGTGTTTGCCGTTATTTCTGGTAATGAATTGAAGGATAGGTATGAGTGGGCAAGACCAAACTTTACTTCATAAATTTTCAAATTATAATGAACATTTTAAAATTTTTCTCAAAATGTACACAGCTTCATCTGAATCTATGGACTAACCAGATTCATCTCTTTTAAATTAATTTTATTGGAGGCGTATTTGATTTATGATGTATTACCTTCAGGTTTACAGCAAAGTGGATCAGTTATCCATAGACATACATCCATTCTTACCATAACCTCACTTGACACTTTGTATCCTCTGTTTTCTAGACCTTCTAAACTATTTGCAAGTTCCTAAATATGTGTTATCTTCTCTTGCTCCTAGTTGTTTGCTCCCTTTGTCTATTGTTCCTGGAAGATATTGCCACACTTTCTCTGTGTGGCCACTTCTTTCTTCATTATTCTTTACCTTTACTTCTTAATCTTTAATGTCACTTCCCCAGAGAAGTATCTCTGAACCTTTTAAGTTGCCTTAGATTCCAGTGAATGCTTACAGTATCTTGTGTTTCTCTCATCCCAAAACTGTATTGCAATTGCTGGTTTACTCTGCATTGTACTCTGGACTGATTGGGTCTGGAGGATGAACACTGTGCCTTAATCATCACTTTAATTCTGGTGGCTATTATAGTAAAAGATATCTAGAGTCAACTCAACAAATATTTGTTGAATAACTTAATTGATCATCACTAAAAAATGATGCACAAAAAATGCTAGGAAAGAAACCCTTGGTATTGGAAAGAATCAGTGCATTGATATCATCAGGAAAAAATAACATAAAACATATAAATATATCGGAATATGTCCAGAAAAATGTGATCAGACATATGAAGGGAAGATAAGAAGACATTTTAGGTGAAGAAAGGGAAAATGGGGTAGGAAAGCTAGAGATGGAAATTTCAGACAATTTCAAAAGCTATCCAGTAGCAAAAGAAGGAAATGCATTTTCTATGTGGTTTCCATTGCTCCCATGGTATCAATGGGTAACACTAGGAGATATAAAAATGAGTCATTACGAAAAGAAATTGTCTAATTAGTAGATTCATCCAAAATTGGAATAACCATTCTTATAAAGAGTTGTATATTCTTTCACTGAAGGAGAGGGATTGTAATAAGCTCCTTTAAGGATATTTATACAAATGCTACTCAGCAAGAGGTTGGACAGGAAGAGATACTGGAAATTTTGCTTTAATTTTCACCAAAGGCCATAGCAATATGTTTTATTGATTCATGTACTCAGCAGCAGTGTAGAAAACTTTTTTTTTTTTTCTGAAGCATCACTGCTCTATGCAATTCAGAATTATGTTACTATTGGTGATAACACTAATAAGAATTAGAGCAATTCAGTTGATTGGTTTGCTATATTGCACTGCCATCAATGTGTGTGCTAAATTAGTGAGGCAGGTCCAAAGTGCAAAGTCATTTTATTAACTTTATTGACCTTTTACTTACATCATGTTTTGTTAATTTTTTGAATTATGTCATAGTCTCACTAACACAAAATTTATATTTTAATTTACTTATGTACTGTTCAGAAATAGTGAAATCTGGCCCTAGTCTCCCTTTCTTTCCTTTCTTTCTTTCTCTCTCTTTCTTTCTTTCTTTCTTTCTTTCTTTCTTTCTTTCTTTCTTTCTTTCTTTCTTTCTTTCTTTTCTTTCTTTCTTTCTTTCTTTCTTTCTTTCTTTCTTTCTTTCTTTCTTTCTTTCTATTTTTCTTTCTGGTACAAATCCATATATCTCTGCTGTCAGCTTTCTTAAAGTTATTATTTTTTCACCTTCAGAATCATTGATTCCTACATGAGTCTATTAGTGGTATAAAGAATTAAATTGTATAAAAAGTGAAATATTGTCTTATAATTTATGTCCTTGGACATATATGAAATTTGCAATAACCTTTCAGTGCATGAGGGAAGCCTCTAAAGATATTTGTTTTCAAGTACCTGATCAGTAAGAACAGTATTTGAAATTAAAATCTGAGTCAATAAAGCATAGAGCTTTTCTGCTAAGTACTAGAAAAACAGTTTCTCAGCAGGCTATAGCCAAGGGAGCAACAGAATTCAAGTGCAGTGAGGCTAATAGAGGCATCAGCTGCTGAAATAGAATTAAATTGAGGGTCAGGATTAGACTTGACAGAAAGATTAATAATTCATCTGGGAACATAGAAAGCAACATGAATGGTTTTGGCTTTTGCTTGGTGATTGTGTCATCTGAAAAAAAAAAAAAAGATAATATGAAATAAAGTCAATCACACTTTGGACCTTGATGCTTTTCGAAGTGGAATACTGACTGTCTGACAGAGCCCCTGAAGTTGATACCATGGTTCCCTTCGAACGCTGATTTCACCAGGTTTTCTCTTGGCTGATCGACAGAATGGCCATAGCTCACAAGCATCAGTAGGAAAAAAGGAACCTGTGGGCAAGTTTTTAATAGGGAGGAAGCCAAAGATAAACATTGCGTTTTTCATTTGTACAATTCTGTTACTCCTTGTCAAAATGGTGGTTACTGTGTCTCTGCCTAGGATTATATCAGACTTCATTTTCTTCCTATTACAGTCTCTGGGAAAATTAGTTGCAAATGAACACATCTAGTATCAGCTGATAAAATGAACCAAGAAAGGTTAAACTATTTAACCAAAACCAACTATATAAAATGTGCAAGTTGAATAATATGCATTAAGTTTATAAGGGTATAAGAAATGACTAATATATGCAGGCAAACCGTAACACTTTAGAATTATCTCTCCGCAAATCCCACAGTTCACTAGTCAGAATTTTATTGTTACTGGAGTGTTTAATACATTGACTCACCTTGGAGAATGTATCAGTTTGCTAGGGCTTCCATTACAGATTGCCACAGACTACAAAGTTTAAACAATCGAAATTTATTTTCTCACATTTCTGGAGGCTAGAAATGTAAGATCAAGGAATAAACAGGATTGATTTCTTCTAAGTTGTTTCTCCCTGGATTGTAGGTAATCATCTTCTTCCTCTGTCTTTACATGGACTGTTCTCTATAACTGGATATGTTCAAATTCCTCTTCTTATAAGGATGCAAGTCATATTTGATTAGGGCCCACCCTAGTGACCTCATTTAACTTAATTTTGTCTTTAAAGACCTACCTCCAAATGGAGTTACATTCTGAGGTAAGTGGGGTTTACTTCAGTATATGAATTTGGTGGAGGCACAATTCATCCTATAACAGAACATCTTGAATTTCTTTAGGTAAAAAAGAAGGCTTCCAACATTTCAGTAGAAATCTAGTTCCCCTTCCCCCCAGACAGGCGTCTGAGTGTGATGTGAGGGTGTTTCCTGCACAGGGTGGATCCTTTTTTCTGGCATGTGCATCATTCACTCTCAGTGGTCAGTCATGAGTTTGGTGCTGGATGTTGATATGTTTACACTTTTATATGTCATTGAATAAAGGAACAATCTGTGTATTCCCTGGGCTCATGGGAAGTTTAGGGACGCACAATGACAATGTTTTTTTAAAGCTGTGATGTTTATCTTTCTGTCAATTTACATTTGTATCTCTAATAAAGATCTCTCTAGTGTTTAAAGTTTTAATTTTGAAAGTGAGATATGAGTTAAGTTGAAAGAATCCAGGTTTGAAAAAATGGAGAAGGTCTAAGGATATCATAATGTATATATACACCTGTGGCAAGGATGTATTTCAGTAATTTCCACTTCAACTGTACACTTGCAGAACGGGTTTCTGTGATCTACAAACACCTGAGACTCAGTATATTCTCTTGAACCAGCTTAAAGCATCATTTTCTCCTTAATATTACTTTGTTGGGGTAGTAAAAATTAGTGCTAATTACATTTATCTTTTTCTAACAATATAAGACTTTCAAAAAGTTTTTACTGTTAGGGAGGATAGTCCTACAATTTAAAAATTGTCAGGTTTTATCTATACTTGCCATTTGATAATATGATATAGCAGACTAATAAAAATTGTTGGGTATACATGGGAGTGGGGATGGAAACTACAATTTTTGAGCATCTATTATGACAATGAACTAAGTCTTTGTATATAGTATCTTAGTCTTCACAACCTCATCACCTGCATTTACAAACGTGGAAAGAATTGCCAAAAGTAATTAATCTTGTGATGCAGTAAGTCATAAGAATACTAAGGAATAGAAACAGAACAACACTACTGTCCTTTAAATCCATGCTCATTTCATCACACATTAAGGCTGGCATTCCTAGTGAATCCATCTGCCTGTGTAATATGTTATGGTTTTCCAACAATTGTGTCCATAGAAGTAGAATAACATTGTATTGATTGCTTATTGCTTGTGTACTCCTTTCCAGGTGTAGATTTAGAGTTAAGAGATTTTAGTAAGCACCAAGGGATAGTCCACATGACTTATTTTTAATTCCATTTTAAATAGTCTGTCAAGAAAATAAATTTAAACTCCAAGATGATTTAGGATTGCCCTCAGAACAATAATTTTTCTTTTACTTGGGTTCTTGTATCATCCATATCCAGGTGTCAGAAAAAGAATATATATATATACACATCATCTCTTCACATAAGACAAACCTTTAAATCATTTAATACTAGCATTAGAATATAATATGTAGTTTTTTTTAAAAGAGTCTGTAAAGGCTTAAGTCTAACATTTCTGCCACAATCATGGGTATTTTCAAATATTCCTCCTAGCAGAGCAATTTCTAATTGCCAACAACCTATGTCTTTCCATGTCAGGGAGCTACTCAAAACTGGAACAGAGAATAGATCCCTGCCCTGGATCCACAGTCATACATTTTATTTAGATTTACCCATAATTCCAGATTCTGAAGAACTCTCCTTTTCCCCAGATGGCTCTGGGAGAAATCAAGAGAGTTAGATGTATATAAAAATACATTAGTATAGAGATGTTTCATTAACGCAAAGTGGGTAGAGATGAAATCGAGGACATGAAGAAAATAATGGATGGTGAAAGTTTTAATGAATCCAAAGCACTGGTGGGGTTGAGAACTGGGATATTATAATGGTGAGTTTTTAAAAATGGATTGTGCCATAGATGGGGTACTTGAAATGAATATTATGAGGTACAATAAGAATTAGGAAAGATGTCATATACTCAAAGACCATGAGAACAATCAGTTGAGATGGGATGGAGGATAAAATCATTGGCAGTGAGGACACAGGGAGGTGGATGAATTGTCTAAAAGCACCAAGAATAATGATGAAAGTCAGAGTAGAGACAGAACAGTAAGCCAGGTGCAAAAAAATCTTCAGTGAAAGAATATAAGCCTAGGAAAGAGAGAGTTGACCTCAAAGGAGCACAGATGATGTATCTGATAGCATATAATTTAATGCCTTTTTATTGTGTTTTATTCTGTTTTAGGGAAGAGATAATAAGAAATGAGGAAGAAGCCTCCCTCTATTGGTTTAACTGTAGGTGGATTACTGGAAAAAACACATCAGCACTGTGAGACTATTATTTTCTTCAATAGTATGTTCCATGAATATCTGCAATTCATTAGGGAGGAAAAAGAGAGAGAGATGTGAAGTTTTGCTGATAATAGGCACTGGGTTCCAGAGAGCACTGGGGAAAGAAGAGATTTTTGAATCGGGTGATAGTATGCAGTCTAAGGAATATGGAAGTCTGTGATATGGGATGACCTAAAAAGCCCAGGTTTCTAGTGGTAACTTAGATACAGAGATAGCAGTTTTAATACCCTCTAAAAGAAATGTAGGCACTCAGTTCTACTCTTAGCCTTTTCTTGGGACTCCTGGAAGGTTGAGACAGCAGAAGGGGCAGAGTTCTGTGGATCCTGTAGCTCCTACTGAAGGCAGGATTGAGGGAGGTGGAAATCCAGTTCAAAATCGTAATTACTTGAACTTGGGACAGTGCTTGCCCATGTCATCACACCCCCCCCCCCCCATTTTGCTACCAAAACCGCATGGGAAAATATGCCTCCTTTGCTTTTTTTCTTTTTTTTGTGGCTATAATGCCTATGTCAGAAATAATTGAAGTATACTTTAACCAGCACAATAGATTATCACCACTACAGGTACCCGTTAGAGAATCCAATCATGAATTTACTGAAAATTAACCCCTGCTAAATGCTTGCTTAAGCCGTAAAGTATTTGAGAAGAATAGCTGGATAGAGAGACTTCATTCCCATTAGGGTCTCTCTAGGTTATGATTTTGACATTAATTTAGATCACCAGAACACAACAGAACTGAAGGTATGACTATTTCAGCCTCTCACTAAGCTACACTTAATAATATGCCTTCTCCTTTATAAAGATTCAGTGGTAAATGCATGCATTTGAAAAACAGTTCTGTCTTTTATTAAACCATATATTATCCATTGTGTTAATCTGTGCCTCTTAAACAGAGAAGCTTGCCATAAATTCCTCCTTAGCTTTATTTCAAGGAAATCACTTAACTCTATAAGGGGAATTGGCCTTACAGATTTTGCTTGAGTGCAAAATTTACTTAATGAATCATAGTACTCTTTTTTCCAGGTCTTAGAATACGTGGGACCTAGAACGCTTAGGATAATTTGAAAAGCCTGATGCTATATCATCTATCTGGGAATAAAGTATATGCCATGTGTTTTTCTTATATGTTCTCTTCTGAGCATTAACTATACTATTAAGCATTATGACACAGTTCAAGTTTTCTCAAGTTTTTTTAAGTAAACTAAGTATAAACACTTACAGTAAATTACATAAAGTGTATCTATTCCATCAATGTTTTACTCTAAGAAAAAAAATCACATTGTTATTTACATGTTATATAAGCACAAATTATCTATATTTCCAGATAAATCCAAAAATAAACACATCATTGATGAAAATGCATAGAGCTTAGAGTAGGAGAGAATGGGATTAATAATGCTAATAATACTTTGAAAAACAGATGCAATTAATCAAATCCTGTGTACTTGTTTGTGTGTTCTTTAACCATCATGATGTTATGAGTTATGCATTGTTATTATTATGATTGTAGAAAATGGCAGCTAGAGAAAGTAATTAAAATTTCTATTCTAACATTGATAAAATAATGGGGATGGGAACACATGTATGTTTACCCTCAACACCTGTATTTTGACCTCACACCTACTGCCTCTTAACCTCATTACAGGGCTTTCCTGGATTCACATTTTTACTGCTTCAGCCTCCATTTAACGTTCTGGTAAAGAGCTAGTTGCTCAGAGACAGAGCAGGCCATATTATATTTCAGGGCTTTGTGACTATGTAATAACCAACCAAATGGCCAAGGAAGCCTTGCAATTATCAAGTATCCTGTAAGCCTCAGTAGACATCCGTGGTCACAGTTCTGCTGTCTAGGGACTAATACAGTATGTTTCCCAATGACATACTATTTTGATTTAGTTGTCTTGGTTTCTCTCTAATCCTAGCAGGGAGCTTCAGATAGGAACGCATTGGCACCTAAAAAATTTGAGAGGACAAACTATGGAAATAGCCATTTTTATAAAATAATATTTTTTTTATCTAACAAAAACTTCTGTTTTTGATCAAGTGATTGAAAATCCATATAGGTCATTGGTAATGCCATGTGTTTTGGAGCTGTTACACTCAAGTTTTGAGTTCTGACTTGGGTATTGATTAGTTCTGTCAACATGGCTAACCCATTCAGTCACTTAGCTTTGAGATTCATGTGTAGAATGATGATTATAGAATAAGAAGACCTGTAATAGCTTATACCGAAGATCAAATGAAATTGTATTTGAAAAACACTGTAATAAGTGGTTTGTGGTTAATTTACTTGCTGTTTTCATACACTATGGGAATAGAACTTTTGTTTCTCCTTTAATGAATTTTTCCCATCATGTTTCCATAGATTTAAAAATTAATAAATGTTAAATCCTTTAAGAAGACAGTATCGATGTATATTTTGAACTTAATAGAAAGCATGGTTTAGTTTTTTTCAAAACTATGTCTCTCACTTATGATGGAGCATGATAATGGGAGAAAAAAGAATGTGTACATGTATGTGTAACTGGGCCACCATGCTGTACAGTAGGAAAAAAATTGTATTGGGGAAATAATAATTTAAAAAATAATAATCAAAAAAATTCTCTTACATGCACTGTGTATTTTTTTATTCTTAAGGAACATGTGGGCTCAGAAATTCATATATGATTATTTCAGTTGTTTAAATTTTTCTTTTCTATCCATATTCTGGACACTTTAGGGAAGGGGAAGGCCATAATGAAACTCAAGGGCTTTCGAGAGCCTGTGACTCATTTACTAAGAAACTCCGGGAGAGCCAAGACATGGGGAACTAGTCTCTTCTGGCACATCTTACCAAAACCTCTCAGATCTGTCCTTTGACTTTCCCCTTCTCATTTCTCCTGCACCTATGTCAGTCCTTCTTTATCTTTGTCCTAAAGGCAGGTACGGAAAACTTTGAACACATGATAGACATCCAAGCAAAATATTTGAAAATGTGATCAGTTATTTCTTTTTTTTTTTTTTTTCTGGAACCCTCTGCTAGCCTTACCTTTTTATTATTTATATATAGTTTTGCTCCAGTCTGAAATGTCTATTCATTATAAAGTAAGTTCCAGCAAAGCAGGACTTTTCTTTTTTAATTTGGTCGTCCGTTGTTTTTTCTGTTCTGTTTCGCTTTGTTTACTCACTGCTTAACACCCCAAAACCTGAAACAGAGGTACTTAGCAAATATTGTTGATTAAGTAAATGAATGTATTTTAATTTAAGAAAGTAAACTCTCTGACATCTACTTCTCAGAATTTTTCAGCTAGACAATAAAGGGCTCATACAGGATTTCAACCCAGAGTGAGGAAATGCATAGCAATTTCCTGAGGGAAGCTGGTAACAAGGCAAATGCAAAAAAAGCTTGCAAGAAGTTCTTCCTTTTGATTTGACATTAATGGAGATTAGTTAAAAGTAAAAGCAGCTGCTCTGCAATAATAAACAAAAAATTCAGCATCCCTTTTTCCCTTGCCATTCTGTCACTCTAGTCTTATCTTTTAATTAAACCTGAACTTTGAAATAAATGTGTCTGGCTTGCTAGTTTATTAAATGGAATATCAATGGAGAGCTTCTAGATTCAGCAATTGGTATGCTATAGAATGCCTTTAAAAATAAATGGCCACATCAAAGGCTCTGATTTTATTGAAAGCCCAAGTTTATAGTTCTCCTATTAGAAAGGATCAAGAGAAAAGTGTGAAAATTAAAGTGGTTTGATTTTAGACTCCTTTATAGTAGCCCGAAGTGCTCACATAGCTTTATTTAAGGAATGATTAACTTTTATTAACCAAGGAAATTTTTCCAAGAAATGTAAAGTTCATTATGCTTTATACAATGCTAGGCAATTTGAGGCTTCTGAATTTATACTTGCTGAATTTTGCATATCTTTGTTGTTTTTGTACTTTGCTTAAAGTCCATTATAATCAAAGTCACTATATATTCTCTCAAATAATCACATAACATTTGAGTTAGCAGTGGACACTTTGCTTTTGAACTATAATTTTATTATTAATCAGTAACATGGAATTGTCAATAATAGGAAAACCGAGGGTAATATTTGGCTTATAGGTACATAATCACATGCTTGTATTTTGGCTGGGCTATAGTATGTTTAAAGACCACTGAGTGTCAGGAATATTGTGATTAGTCCTGACCTTCCAACCAACTTTGTGTGATTTTGGCTTTTTGACATTTCATGGCTCAGCTTTTATTTATGGAATAAGAATGATAATATTTGACCTTAATTAATCCTGTGGATAGGTGGAAGGACAAAAAGAAGATGTGCGGAAATGTTTCAGAATATGTTTTAAAAATATCTCAGCAAAGGATTAAATATTAGTAGTAATCTTTCAGAAATCAGATTTTCACAGCAGGGCATAAAAATGGCTTTAGTACCATTATTTACCTTTGTTAATGTTATTATTTCTATCAGTTTGTTCTTTTAAAAAATAATCCATATAGGCATATTTCTGTATATATTCAGGTATGAATAATAGTGTCACTTTTAGGTTTTAAATGTTCATTGTACTGTTTATATCCACTGGGTAGAAACAAAACATTGGGGGGAAAAAGCAGGAAGGGAGGAAAAAAACGCAAAGAGTAACTGTTGGACTGTGGGTATTTAATCCCACAATAGATAACATCATGGAGGTAGTATTAGTCATTTAAAAATGAAATAGAAATTATTGTGTGGTATAATAAAGGAAAAATTTCAAGTTGGTTGCATCTCTTGGCCTAAATCCATAAGACAAACAATAATAAATGTTATTATCTAGGATTTGGATTTTAACACATGGTATATGATATATGCTTGGCAATATAGCTTTAATTGGATATAGGCTCATGTGGAAAAATGCATAATTATATAAGAAAATATATTTGTAGGCTACTTGATTAAAATATATTACAGTATCAATTAAGGTAGACAGTACTTCTGCATTATAGTATTAGATTATTTTTAACTACTTCTCAAAAGAGACAACTGACAATTTAGAACATATCTGGGGATTCCTTGGGTGGCTCAGCAAGTTAAGGATCCAGTGTGGACACTGTTGTGGCTCAGGTCGCAGATATGGTGCAGATTCAATCCCTGGCCCAGAAAATTCTGCATGCAAAAAAAAGAAAAAAAAAGTATCTAGAGCAGTAAGAGATATAAATACTACACACATGAGGAGCATGTGAAGGGCTAGGCCTATTAGCTGCCCCTCCCAAATGCTACCATAGCACCTAGGGAATTTTATCATAATTTACAAAACTGTTCACTTTTCTGTAACCACATCAAGCTATAAACTCTATAAGACACCAAGTCTCTTATTCATGTAGTATCCTCAGTGTCTACTACATATTAATTCTACAATAATTTTCTTCTCAAGTGGATGAATATCATTTTTTGGAGAAAAATATCTAAAGGATGATATATTTGGTGCATTTAAAGTAAGAATAAATAAATCACAAAGAATTAAAATTAGCATGGGACAACTTGGAAAATATTAGAACTGATTGAATGAATGTTTGGGTGACATGAATTTCTACTCAGTTTAAGGGAAGATGTTATCACCATTAGACAAATCCAAATATTGAAAAGCATGCTTCCAAAAATAAACCAGAATCATTAACAATAATATTTAACCAGATACTAGATAACCATTGATGAAGATTATTCTGGAAAGAAAATTCTCCCTGGGGTTGAAGTTTGAATTCAATAACTTCTACCCAAATGTCCATCGACAGATGATTGGATTAGGAAGATGTGGTATATATATACACAATGGAATACTATTCGGCCATAAGAAAGAATGACATAATGTCATTTACAGCAACATGGATGGAACTAGAGACTCTCATACTGAGTGAAATAAGTCAGACAGACAAAGACAAATAATCATATGATATCACTTATAACTGGAACCTAACATTCAGCAAAAATGAATATTTCCACAGAAAAGAAAATCATGGACTTGGAGAAGAGACCTATGGCCTGCCTGGGGGGAGAGGGAAGGAGTGGGAGGGATCGGGAGTGAGAGGGATCGGGAGCTTGGGGTTATCGGATGCAAGTTGGAATGGATTTACAATGAGATCCTGCTGAGTAGCATTGAGAACTATGTCTAGATACTTATATTGCAATAGAACAAAGGGTGGAAAAATAAATGTATACATGTAAGTGTAACTTGGTCCCCATGCTGTACACCAGAAAAAAAAAAAAGAAAAAAAAATAACTTCTTAAAGTCTTTAGAGCCTAAGTCTCTAATTGTTATGTGGTTCAACTTATAAAACAAAAGTAGATAGAGTTAAGCACTCTCCAAAAGCAATGATCATAGATTTTTCTCCCTCAGAGATGAGCCATGGTACTGACTGTCTCAGGGCTACAAAATTTAGTTTCCAAGAAAGGTCAATTCCTGATTTGCTTGGTTTCCATACTCTACAGAGCTGCTGCCTCCAACAAATCCTGGCTTATTTTGTGCTTGCTGCTTTCACATTCTGCTTCTAAGGAATGTCACACTTGCCTTTCCAGACCCCTTTCATTGTTTTGTGCTAATGCCATATCTCATTCTCTTTTATAGGACCCTTAAAATGAATAAACAAAGTAATTCCATTGACCGCTAATCTCAGTGCATGTATCCTGAATGTCTTAACTGTTTTGAAAACAGCTGGTCCGTGTCTGAAATACCGACAACACCGAGACAGGACCGTGGTTTTCTTCTATGGATTTTAGATTTGCCACAGGGAAAAAAATGTAATAACTTCTTTCACAATGATAATAGCTTAATGTACATAAATTATTGTGAGGCAGCTGAAACGACTGTGGAGTTCAGGACTGTGTATTATCTCTCAGGCCCAGAGCAGGATTGCCATTTTTGGTGAGAAACAGCTAGCTATCCAATTACTGCCTCTTGATTGGAATAATATAGAAATTCACTTGCTTGCCAAAAGTTTTTTTGGCTGTGAAATCCAGGAAATGTGTTCTATGTTACAGCAGTGATGCTCAATTCGGGTCCCTGTTTTTTGTTTTGTTTTGATTTGTTTTGTTTGATTTTCAGTACTCTTTCTTATGGCTACACTTAACCTACAACCTCCAAGAAACCACAGGGATCTTTGGGTTTTCTCACCGGGACTGGACATTGAAATATCTTCTGTTCCTTGCAAGAGAACAAGATGGAAATCACTCAAAGGGGAATTATGTAAATTTAGATGCCTCATACTTATTTTCGACATAACTGATGCCATGTAGATTGTGGCTCTGGGGTTTTCCAGAAGCCTCCCACCTCTATTTTGGAAAGGCCTACATAGCTATGCTAACACCCAGGAAGACAGTCATGAGCAGATTTCTACTTGACATTATGAAAGTCTGCTTTCCCTCTCTAGGATGAAAGCTGTATTCCACGACTTACTAGATTATAACACCTAAAGTAAAGAGCAATTTATCAAGCCTATGAGTCAGAGTTGAGGGTATTGGAAGAAATAGTTATTGCTGTAGTTTAGTTTAGGCTGAATGTGTGGTTTCCAGTCAGACTGGCTGGATGTGAATCCTTGTTCCAGTTCTTATTAGCTGTGTTACTTTAGGCAATTTAATAAATTCCGAAACAGAATTGTAAGTAGGACTAGCATCAAAGGATTGATATGAGAATTAAATGTGACAGTGTCTATAGAGTATTTACAACATTGCATATTTCATCATATTTAATAAATTATAACACATTATAATTTTTGTTACTACAGTGTCTACCACTACTATTACTGTTGTAGTGCAGAGGTATTTAATTCCTCACAGCCAACTGAGATAAACAGCCTTATAAAGAGATGAGGATGCAGAAAATGAGTTATCACATTCATCCATAGTAAGCCCTCAATTAGATTTCTGGTTGACTGATTCTTATAAGCAGATTTGCTTTTGATCAGCTGGCAAGCCATAATAGGCACAGCTGTTTGGACACATAAATGATGGTTTTAGCCAGGACAACATGAGAACAGAGGAAGGTTTATCTTTTTAGTAATTGTTGTTACTTTTGTCATAATTGATTTTATTTGTTTTAAATCCCTTGCCATATCTCCAGAGCTTGTCAGGTGCTGAGCTAACTTGAAAGGAAAACCCTCATAAGTACTTATTTATCCACTCCCAGTGCATAACATCCTCAGTATGTTGGAGGGTACAGGGAAAATGAAATTATAGGTTACATTTCACCAAATATCATTTCATGATAATTTTGGCTTTTCTTGCCATAAATCTGATGTATCTAAAAATATGGACAAACTGTCCCTGAATGAGGCCACTCAACTGGAGCTGTCTTAGATTCTGGAGCCTAACCAGATTTCAAAAGTTCATGTGGTTTCTATTCTCTAGTATGAATTTTTGAGTGTCATTCATGTTGAAATATGTATGAAAAATGGATGCATTAGGGAGTTGGGGGACATGTCATTTCCTCAAGGGAGCTTTCCCTTTGTGGGAACACAGTCATATTCGGGAAAGAATTCTACTTATCCTACTGCATGGTAATAACCTGCTTGAAATTTAACTTAACCAAAAATTGCCTCTGTGTTAGTGTTTGTTCAGATATATATATACCAGTATTCCATGACTTACTAGGTTACTATATATATATATATATATATATATGAGTTAGTATTCTTTAAAGTATATATTCTTTCAGGTATATATAATGTGAAAGACATTGAGAAAAATAAAACTAAACAAAAGGCATATGATGCTTTTATTAAGCCTTAAGAACAATTGATCCATATTTTCTTGGAGGAAAATAGATAAAATAATATGTAACTGGGAGAGAGGGGAACTGTATCAATAATAATGTTATACAAGAGACAAATATAATGATAGCCTAAAACAGCAGGTCTCTTAAAATTAACAAATAGCTTCACACAGGTCACGTTAGAGAAAGGTTGCTACTATTGAAAATACAGAGGGTGGGGTGGGTGGGAGGGAAGTGAGAATATTTTCACTGAGGTTAGACATACATGTTAGAAAACAAAATTTGTTGATATAAGAAAAAGAATAATATTACTTTTGATTTACAAACTAAAAACGACCAAAAGGATACAACTATGAAGATGTAGGTACAGTCAGTCCTTTATCCATCATATCTGTCTGATATAAAGGAATGCTATATACTAATTGGCTTATAAACAACAGAAGTTTATTTCTCACAGTTCTGGCAACTGGGAGGTCTAAGACCAAGGCACTGGTAGATTTGCCGTTTAGTGAGAGCCTGTCTCCTGTTTCATAGATGATCATCTTTCCTCTGTGCCCTCACAAGTGGAAGGAATGAATAGGAGAGCTCTCTGAGGTATATGTGTGTGTATATATATATATATATATATATATATATATATGATTATTATTTTTTGGGCACACCCACGACCAGTGGAAGTTCCCAGGCCAGGGAACAAACCCACACCACAACAACCATCTAAGCCACTGAAGTGACAAGGGGTCGGATCCTTAACCTGCACCTCAGGGGAAATCCTCTCTGAGGTCTTTTTAAGGACAGTCATTTCATTCATGAGGACTCTACCTTCATGACTTAATCACTTCCCAAGACCTCATTTCTAAATACAATTGCACTGGGAATTAGGTTGAAGCATATGAATTTTGGAGGAACACGAATATTCAGTTTGTGTTGGTCTGGTGGTCTTAATTTCTTTACATAAATCGGTAAAGAACTGTAACATTTCTTGTATTCTATACTACTAGTCCAAATTAATTCACCTTTGGTTTATCTCGGAATGTCTTTATATTGTCTTGCTTTTTGTGACAGTGTTTTACTTGATATGAAATTCTAGAATAGCGAATTTTTTTTTCTCCTAGAACATTAAAATTGTCATTCCATACAGGTCTGTGCTTACATTATTTCTAAAGAAAAGAGAGTATTTCTTACCATTGTTCTCAGGCATATTATAATTCCTTCAGCCCCCAATTGCTTATAAGATTTTTTTCTTTATCTTTTCAGCAACTTGACTAATTAATATGCTAGGTATGGTTTTCTCATTGTTTTTTCTTCTTGAGATTCATTGAGCTTTTTGAGTCTGTGAGTTGATATTCTTTACTTCAAGTAAACACTTTTCAGCAGTATTTTTTCAAAAATTTTTCTATTCTTATTTCTGATGTTCAAATCACTGAAATGTCTTTTTGTATTTTTCCACAGGTGGCAGATTCTTTGTTTATTTTTTCCAACTCTTTTTCCTTCCTCTAAATTTCTGTTTAGGTAATTTCTTTTGCTGTGTCTTCAACTTCACTGGTCTTTTCCATTGCATTTTTTTCAGTCTTTTGTTGTTTCATCTAAAATAATTCTTATTTTAACTATTTTTCCCTTTAGTTTGAGAATTTCTACTTCATTTTCTTTTATAATTTCTATTACTCTATTGAGAATCTCCTTTCTTCTTTAATCAGTGTATTTATCATTTCTAAAACATTAAATGTTGATGTTTATATCTCATATCTTAGCCACAGCTCAAAATTTTCATATGAGGTTTTTTCACATTGTTTTTGTTTTTCCTAATCATAGGCAATGATTTTTTTGGTTCCTTATATATTTTTAAGTTAATTTTTTAAAAGTATTTTGAATATTGGAATGTTAACAGCCTGAATTTTGTTGTCTTCCTTTAAAGATTAGTAAGTTTTGTTCTAGGAGACAATTCATTTACTGATGGATCAATGTGATACTAACCAAGCTTGATTTTAAACTTTGTTAGAACAAGCCTAGGTTAGGTCTGACAAAATTACTCAAGTAGTTCTCCTCTTAAGGTGTGACTTTTTGGAATCTAATTGAAAACCTGAGGTTTCATCATGGTCTCCCTACTCCACATCAGGCTGAAATTCTTGTATATCCTTGTATTTTTTTGGCCCATGTAATCTCTGTTCAGTGCTTAGCTTCCCAGTAACTAGGCCTCATACAATTTCTTCTTGCATTTATGCAGTTGAAGGTTCCTTCTCTGTGCAGTAGCCTCCTCTCCAATATCCTGTACTCCAATTTCCAGCCATTTCAGCAGGCTGAGCTCAGAATTGTGCTTCCTCAGCTCAGTAATATGGCCAAACTTTGCTTAGACTCCACTTCCCTATATTGTTGTTGGGAAAGAAACTTACTGCAGAAAGAGGGAGTAACACTAGGAATTACCACATGTATTTCTCTTTATTTTTTTCCCCCATTTTTTTAAATTACTCAAATGAATTTATCACATCTGTAGTTGTATAATGATCATAACAATCTCATTTCACAGGATTTCCATCCCACAGTCCAGGCACATCCCCCCACCCCCCAAACTGTCTCTTCCGGAGACCATAAGTTTTTCAGTGTCTGTGAGTCAGCATCTGTTCTGCAAAGAAGTTCCGTCTGTCCTTTTTTCAGATTCCACATGTCAATGAAAGCATTTGATGTTGGTGTCTCATTGTATGGTTTACTTCACTTAGCATGATAGTTTCTAGGTCCATCCATGTTGCTAAAAATTGACAATAAAAAGAAAAATAAACAAATGGAATCTAATCAAACTTCAAAGTTTCTGCACAGCAAAGGAAACCCTAAACAACACAAAAAGACAACCCACAGACTGGGAGAAAATCTTTGCAAGTGAATTGACTGACAAGGGATTCATCTCCAAAAGTTATAAACAACTTCTGCAGCTCCATACCAAAAAAACAAACAACCCCATCCAAAAATGGGCAGAAGATCTAAACAGACAGTTCTCCAAAGAAGACATACAGATGGCCAAGAAACACATGAAAAGATGTTCAACATCAATCATTCTTAGAGAAATGAAAATCAAAACCACTCTGAGGTATGACCTTACACCAGCCAGAATGGCCATCATCCAAAAGTCTACAAACAATAAGTGCTGGAGAGGGTGTGGAGAAAAAGGAACCCTAGTACACTGTTGGTGGGATTGTCAATTGGTGCAACCACTGTGGAAAGCAGTATGGAGATTCCTCAGAAAACTAAACATAGAACTACCATTTGATCCAGCAGTCCCACTCCTGGGCATCTATCCAGAGAAAACCATGACTCGCAAAGACACATGTACTCCAATGTTCATTGCAGCACCATTTACAATAGCCAAGACATGGAAACAACCTAAATGTCCATCAACAGAGGAGTGGATCCAGAAGATGTGGTACATATACACAATGGAATATTACTCAGCCATTAAAAAGAATGAAATGTATTTCTCTTTAGAATAACATTCTTGCACTGCCTGTTGTCCAGTGTCTAAAAAGTGTTGCTTGGTATGTTTTTTCCTGTTTTATACTTTTCATGTAGAAGGACTAGTCTGTTATAAATTATTATATCATGGTAATGATCAGAAGACTTGTGGTTACCTTTGGATATATTATTTCAAGTGTTAAGTGACTCTAATGATCCCAGTACTTAGATTGAGTACAAAATTCCACTCTAGATAGAACAATTTATTTTGATGGTTACTAACAGTGACTAGCATTCAGTGTATGTTTATCTAAGCATGTATAAACCCACGTAAAGAGCTTAGCACTGGGACGTCAAACTAAGGAACAGAAATCTAGGAAGACTGTATCTTTTCCTTTTTCACGTAGTTATTTGATTGTTCTTTAATCATCTTGAAATATCCCACAAATAAACTGTACCAATAAACAGTTTTGATAAAACTTTTTTTTTTTTTTTGCTTTTTAGGGTTGCACTTGTGGCATATGGAAGTTCCCAGGCTAGGGGTCAAATCAGAGCTACAGCTGCCAGCCTATGCCACAGCCACAGCAATGCAGGATCTGAGCCACGTCTGCAAGCTACACCAGAGCTCACAGCAATACCAGATCCTTAACCCATAGAGTAAGGCCAGGGATTGAACCTGAGACCTCATGGTTCCTAGTTGGATTCGCTTCCACAGAGCCACAATGGGAACTCCTTGATAAAACTTTTTTAATTGAATAAATGATTGAAGTCATTTTCTATTAGTCTTTACAATAAATGAGAATATGATCATGTCTAACCTATACTGCAATACCAATAGTTTAAGTTTCAATATCTATTTTAGAATTCAAAGATAACAGCAAAAAGTTACCTTAAAAATATTTGAGGTATAAAAGTCATAACAATATAATATTAATTTAGCAATTACAGATTGTACTACAAAATATAACTTAGTCTCATCAAGGACAGTTTCTGTCTTTGAGGACAACCCCCGTTACTTTTTTATTCTTTACAAAAATTAATAAACCTGAACAATGTTTTCAAGACTCTTTCATCAAATTAGGCTTACTCTGTGTCTACTTTTTCATACCCATACTTGCATCCTATAAATCAAGACTTATTACTCTAATCAGAATATTATGAGTTATCATTTTAGTACACATACTTAATGAGAAAGTAATTGACTAATTTCCTAATATAGACAGAGATTTATGGTACCCTTCTTAGCTATGTAACCAAAGATGTTTACATTTGAAGAGATGAATGGGTCATATCTTATTAGAAAACAGAATGGCAAACATAATTATTTTGTAAAATAATAAAATGAACTATGATCATTTAATTATTTTAACTAAAAAGCTGCACCACTTACTGACTTTGCTTTATGGGTAGAAGGTGGCAAGAATAATCCAAGTGCTACTTATATTCTTCAATAACCTATTAGTGGAACCTAAGGGAAAAGCAACTGTTTATAATGATTAGTTTGAAAATTACAGAGAGTTGGATATTAAAGAAACCTCAAGAAATTCTTTGTTCTAGTCTTCATTGCTAGCATAGTGAGAGGAAAAGCATTCAAGACAGATTGTTGTTGAGTATTTTCTTAATCTTTTAAAGGATAGAGTTTCCATAACCCCCTGCACCTGGGACACAGATACTGATAGATAGCTATTGCTTTATTTTAACTCATGTCTTATTTGGAGTATTTATGTACATGGAACACAGATATTTGACATTCCTTAAATTATGATTCTTCATTAAAGGTTGCAGTGGGACTGAATGTGTTAACCTTTATCTCTCTTCTAACTTAAGTAAAATTTGGAATTTATAATTATATAAACATATATTCCAACATGCAAGCAATGCCTAAGGAGAGGCATAGTTTTCCTTCAGTGACCCAGAGCAGTTTCAGCATCAGTATTTCCTCCTTCATATGTAGAAATATTTCTCTTTTCTTTGTGACCCTTTTGTCATCAGAGCCTTATTATTACAACCCAGTATAATTCCACTTTTCACCATAGAGCCAGCTGGAAGAATTACCCCCACCACACCCTCATTCTGCACACTCATGCTGTTAGACTCAAAGCCAGAGAATCAGATATACATATTACAAGACCCTATAAGATCCAACTAGCAGATAGTATAAATGCAAACTCACATAGAATCAAATCAAATCAAACGTTCTTTTAATTCAAGGGGTTTTTCTATAGGTTCACTATATGTTCACAAGTAAATCTGCAAACGAGGCAGAAATAATTTCAAGATTACTCTTTAATTAATCTGAACAGAGTCTTTACCTTTGTGGAAATGAAAATAACAACCATAGTAAAAACATATGGATCAGCAAATGCTCTGGTCTAAATATTCCTCTAGCACTTATGCCACAAACTGCCTCCCTGTTCTGGCATTCACTTTTTCCTGTAATAGCACAAAGAGAAGCGATGCCAGCTTGAAGTGCCAAATAAGGTATCCCTCCTGGGGTCTGGTAGGAATGGGACAATGCCAGCCCACTGGGCACCACACAGAGTTATGTTAGTACTAATATCTTGATGTACAACTCTGGGGAAATCAAAAGCCAAGTTTTGGGGCTGTACAAATATATCTTTCCACGACTCTTTTCGACTACTGGAGAGTATTTCAAGTATAGGAAAATGTTATAGCCAGACCAGTGTCTAGGCTAGCAGATAATTTTTATATGAAATTAAATAATTCAGAAGACAACATGAAGTTCAGGGACCAAAGGCTGAAATGAAGCAAAGATATCTGCTAAAGGCAAGTTACATTATTTTGAAGGACATGTGTGGGGGACCTAAATATTTCACAGGTTGAAATAAAAATTCAAGGCTATGCTAATTTCTCCCATCTCAAATATAATTGCTGAAGTCCTCTAAATATTATTAAAAAATAATGGAGCAACAGGACATGCCATTGGAAATAAATCCCACCACCTCTACGCTGTGCTGCTGCTATTATAATTGCTTTCTTCACAGTTGGCATTTAAGACTCTGGTCTCATCAGTATCAGGCTGCCACTCCCACAAATGCAGGGTTTTAGCAATATCTGCTTCATAGGCTATCCTTCAGAGAGAAAGGGGATTGCTAAGAGAGTGGAAAGAGGTAGGGGATGAAAGAGGTTGCACCTTCCATTCCAGTTGGTCAGCCTCAGAACACACTGTTAAGACCTTCTGTGCTGACAGAGGCCATGATTCCCAATGAGATGCAAAACAGAGGTTCTGACCTTGCATGCCTGAAACAGATTCTTAACCTTTTTGACAGAGAAATGAACCTGGTATCTTGTCCAGAATCTAGTATGGTCATTGCATTTCTGTCCAGCTATCCTCTCCCAATAGTTTTTATAATTAATGGGAATTCTTCTAATATATTCTGAGGTGACAGGTTTAGCTACCACATTCCAAGAAGAGCATGTCCCCAAAACAGGAAGGGAAAAATTAATAATAAACAAGTATTCTTTTATTCTCACTTAAAAGCATTTTGTAAAAGTCTGCCACATCCTTGAATCTGCTCTCTCCTGTATTCAGATTATTGCTTCTCAGGCTAGTTGCAAAAACAGAATTGCTGGACCAGTGGAAATGCGCAAAGTAATCCGATGTAATTCTAGGGCATCTTCTGAATTGTTTTTGTATGCATACAAAACATACAAAGCCTTTTAGATTTTTGTGCCAAAGGCCTCTATCCCTTTGTAGCTCTTTATGTAGAGCACCCTGACCAAATATTGCTTCAGATCCCCCCTTCAAAGATCAGCTCAAAGGCACCTTCTACTAGGCATCACTATCTCCCAACCATAATGGATGCTTCTTTCATGTGAAATTGTACAGTGCTTTTCCTGTAATCATATCTCGGCTCTTACTTTGGGTTCATTGTATTATAGCCATTCATATGCAAAGTTTATCTCCTTGTCCTCCAGTACTCTGTAAGCTCCCTATGGGCAATATTCACACCATCATTTTTACATTTGGATTCCCATGTCTTATAGTTGTGTATCTTGCCTATGAGTCTTTACCAAATGAATAAAAAGAGGAATAAATGGATGCACAGTGTAGCACTTCATGTTAGATCCATGCCTTACAAATTCTAAGAAATGTCTGTTGTGTTATCTGTTGTCAATTCAACACAAGCTTGAGCTTGAGTCATCACATTTTAGTCTAATCACATACTTGCTCCTTTATGTATCATATTCTACATCACTGTTAATGGAAATGACCCTATATATTTTTCAGGGTTAATCCTCATTGTACTTGAGGACGAATCCTTGTGAACCCTGTCTGAATTGTTCCCTTTCACCAGCACTATTCTTAGGTGCAGTGAGAGATACATTTGTTTTAAGTATTTTGAATATGTACTTGATTCTGCCTAGTTGATAATATCATCACAAAACTCTCCCCATCTCACCCCACCCCTAACCTAGTCAGCAACATGGACATGAAAATCCACGCATCCCCTGGGTATCAACATGAGACATGTCTCAGCAGATGCAGGGAAGCCATTTCTCCTTCCTTCCCTCCCTACATCCTTTTCTTTATTTCTTCTTTCCATCTTTTCTTCTCTTTTTCTCTCCTTATCTTTCTCTCTCTCAGAAGTGAATCAGCAGAGAAACGGATGTGTTTGGAATATATGAAAATATAATCACATTAAACCAAAGGTATTATGAGGAACTTGTATGATTTTTAAAGACAAATATTCTAGCATTCAAAAACTAATGTAATGTACCAAAAAAATTGAGTATCTGGAGCTGACCCAAATTAGTTTTAGGCAGACCAGCAGTCTTGCTTTCAACATCTTCCATCTATCTCCCATCTGCAGTGTCTACTGAACCTTTCACTTTAAGATTGTGTTTTTAATGAATTTCCTCTCTCTAGTCGCTTTTCTCTCAATAATGATAATAACTTTTTTTATTATGAAACAGCCAATATTTGTGTAAGGACCTGTATTAATTCTAGCTTTTATTCTTCAAGAATTTCTACAGTGTGATTCCAATAATATGTTTTATATCTTCAATCTCTATTGCTATCCTTATATAGAAGGTATATACTTAATGGTGACGGATTAATGCAGACTGACTAGTTATTCTAGATCCTTTTCCCTTTTCTCAATTTTCTCAGTCAACAAAACTCAAGTTAAATGGTTCTATAATGAAAAATATCCTGATCTACAAAATTTTATAATATTAATTATAAAGTTGTATAGAATTTAAATATTCTCTAAATAGGAGTTAGTCACAGACATGATCCTGAAACATACTGTACATTGAAGATGGAATAAGCACATTCACATGTATAAAAGATACTCATATGCTTTCTTCAAAAGTTTTAGAATTTTTATTTTTGAGTAGAATTTTAACTCAGTAACTGAAGTGATGATACGATTTCTGTTTTTCATGATGATATTTAAAAATATATTATTTAAATTTCCCTAGATTCTTATTTCTTTCCTATTTATGTACTAAGCTCTTCAATTTATTTTTACCTTACCTGGGAAATCTTGAACGATTTTTAACTAACGGTAACATTGGCATTGTAACACCTTGTTACAGAAAACCTTTCCTCTATGAGCATTATGATAATTAGATTTTCTATTAGATTAGCTCTAAAATTAATATTGTGTCAGTTTTCTAAATTGTCAGATTTAGAATCACAGTCTTCTGCAACAATTTTGCCTTGGGAGAAGTTAAATCCTAGACTTAAACTATGTCAGAATGCTGTGAGTAATATAATTTCATCTTTAATATCAAAAAAGGAAAAAAAACAGACCTTGGCCATTGCTTTAGGAGACTAGCCTTGGTTTTAAAACATTTTTGTACATTTATTCTTATGAAATAATTATATATATATATATATATTCAATTATATATGTCTATATTAGCCTCTGCCTCCAGTTCCTGGCACAAAGCTCCTAAAATCACTTTAATTTCCTAAATGATAATAACACTAAGAGCAAATTTTTTCCTAATATTTCGTTCTTTTACCCTGCATTCCTAAATCCCTTGAAATTTCCTGGGTGGCAGAAATATCTTTTGTTCCAGTGAGGTGACTGTTGGTGGATTCCTGGCTTGTTTCAGGTGGGGGTCTCCAGAAAGACCAAGCCATGATTAGAACCTTGGAAATTTCTATCCCCTCTGCCCCATCCTCCAAGGAGGGGAGACAGCCTGGAGAATTATCCTTAACAATTGATCACACCTACATGATGAAGATTCAACCAAATCTGTACAGAGTTCAGAGAGCTTCCAGGTTGTTGTACACATGAAAGTACTCACACAGAGGGCATAGAAGCTTCTTTCCACATCCCTTGCCTTGTGTATCTCTTCATCTGGCTGTTCATTTGTATCCTTTATTATGTAATTTGTAATAAATTGGTAAATGTGTTTCCCTGAGTCCTGTGAGCCATTCTAGCAAATTGTTGAACCCAAGGAGGGGACTATGGGACCCCAAATTTGTAGCCAGTCACCTCTGAAGTACAGGTGATAACTTGAGACTTGTGATCAGTGTCTGAAGCGGGTGGCAATTTTGAAGAACTGAGGTCTTAGCTTGCAGGACCTGATGCTAACTCCAAGTATATAGTGTCAGAACTTAATGGAATTATAGGACACCCAGCTAGTGTCACAGAGAATTACTTAAAGGAGGGAAAAACTCTCCACACGTTTGGTGACCAGAAGTGCCAGAAGTGAAATGTCCTGTGTGAGTAGTAGAGGAAGAAAACATGGGAGTACATTTCCCCTAGACACCTGTGCCTTTTTTTGCTTTTTTTTTTTTTTTTTTTCTTTTTGACAGTGCTCACAACATGCAGAAGTTCCTGGGCCAGGGATTAAAGCCATACTACAACAATGACCCTAGCTCCTTCAGTGACAGTACTGGGTCCTTAACCACTGAACCACAAGGGAATTCCTTTACCATGTCTTTTAAGATTTGGGTAGGAGGTCTTCAAGTCAGCTTCTGAGATACTTTCTCAAGAACCTCATCTTTCAGATTCTTGACTAGGAAATTTGATCGAGCCCTAAACTCAACACAGGTCTCCATTTATCTTAATAAAAACTTCCTTTAAAACAATTTCTGGCCTTATAGCTGCCAGAAATATTTTTCAAAAATATTTAGTGTCTGCTTTATAAGGTTAATTGAAATGAAAGGATGAAATGTTTTCCCTTGAAAAATAGTGAGCTTTTGACCTCTGCTTACAAAACAAATAACAGATACTTTATATGCCTTCTTGATTTATTAGAAAGATTAAATTGTCTTTCCTTCCTTTTGGAAAGATACTTCTTTCTCTTCTGGTAGATTCTAAGCTTTGGACTCTGTATCTGCTTTTCACTGCTTATTGCCTTTGCAAGACAATACTCCTCCATGCAACTAATTAGCTATTCTTTAGAGGCAAAGAGGATTCTTCTGAGGGCGATAATGTCTACCCCTAGCTTAAGACTTCTAGAGAAAAGAGCTGAAGCATTTTTCTACCACAATAATGGTAACACAGACTTGGGAAATTATGTAGGTTCATTCCAAAATGCTAAGCTACTTAACCAACACTGCAGAAGCATAGACACTGTAATATATGTATATAAAGAGGGAATCAACAAAGGTGATATAGAGGGGAATAATTTGCATATTTGGGAGGGCTAGAGGAAAGTGTTTGATTTAGAAGAGATAGCATGAGGAGAAATTGCTAGAACGAAGCATTCTTTTCACTTAAGTTTAAACAAAATATCACATATTTCCTTCTCTCCCATTAGTTGTTTTTATTCTTCCATTCTCACTGCATTCCATCCACTGAGGGACTACTCTGGTTTCCCTGCTCCATGATACAGTCTCCTCTTCTTCCTTCCTTTCACTTCTTTTATCTTGCTCCACACTCTATTTCATCTTCTTTTCTTCCATCTATTCTCCTCAGCCCCTGTGTGGTCAGGTAGGGTCTGACAGCCTTGCATGTTCTAGCTCACTACAGCAACTAGAGTGGCATATCATGACAAAAAAATACTTTATAGTAATTTACTTAGTTATAAGTCATGAAAAACTATATTTAAACTCTAAATCAAAGCAAAATTCCCTTTATTTAAAAGGCAGGGACCCTATAATTTCACTGAATTATAACTCTTTTTGTATAATCAACTAACAAAATATATTGGGCTTCTTTTATTGGCTTTTCTTATCTTCTTAGTTGTATCTTCTTATTTATGGAAAAATAAAATGTAATAGAGATATTAAACAGGAAAAACTGTAACTTCTGTATTAGATTCCCATTTGAAAATTTATCAGAGTTATACATTGACTTTTTTATAAAATATTTTATGTAGTGACTTGCCTACTTGCATATGGGATGTTTAAAAGCACTTATATTTAGTGTTTTTTAATGAGTGTACTTTAATTGAGTTTGTGAGGTTATGGATGTTGATTTTATTCAATATGAATAGCTCGACTTTTGAAGCTGTATTTGTATTCAAAGTACTTGTAAATATCTGTAGGTAGGAGATGATGCATCTAATTTCCTTTTAAAGCAACTAATATAAAGTTCTATCCATTTGGTATTAGGATAAATATTTCAAGGATTTTGGCATCATTTTTCATAATTTTTTACTCAGCTATAGATGTTTGTGTTTTACACCTCAGAGATCTGTCAACGCTCTCTAATAACTTCTGTGAAAGTTTTGCAGACTGGAAGCATCAGTCTCATTGTGCAAACTATCTGCTTTGTCTTTGAGTCTCTATGCTTAGATATACAGAAATGCACTGCCATGTGAAGAGACCCTGCAACCCATTATTTTAGTTCTGGATAATCTAGCAACATGTCTTCTCTCCATTTGGGGAAGAATAATTTCACTGCCACAGGATTCCTTGAGGAAAACTAGCACTTTGGTTTCAGTGAAGCTGCTGATTCATTATACACAGCAACTTCAGTATTTAGATATTTTTATATATAAGCCTTCCCTGAGCTTGGTGCCACTGCTATCCAAAGGCCCTGTTTTCCTCCTCTTTTCTAAATAATCACTCCTTAAACTATGCTCTGGAAGCACCAATCAGTGTTCAAGAAATGCGAGTATGGCCAGGTGATGTACTAAGTGCTTGCATAAAATGGCTTATTTAATCTTTGAAACATATGGTATGAAAAAGGAAGAAATGCACATAGAATTTAGATACTAAAGTACTAGGTATTCTCAAATGTATGCACTAGAACTTTTTTATTTTCTTTTCTCCTCCTCCTTTTTCTCTTTCTTCTTTTTGAAATTTCATACCACAGATATCTCTGACTTCATGCCATTGCCTTTGGAGCAGCATCTTCTTTAAAGTCCTTCACAGGACACTCTCACGAATAACTAAGGTGAAGTAGCCTGGTGTTCCCAACACTAAAGAACATGACGGTGGAATTTAGCAGGGAGTTTACTGGGCAGTAGGCCAGAAAGAAATTGCTGTTGGGATGATTTCTAAATTCATTGTCTGAAAACCAGTCTTCATGGGTAGCCATGCCAAAGCGGATTACGGAGACTAGAAATAATATGGAGATGTGCCAGAAAACAAATGGTCCAATGATAAATTTTATGCTGAGTCACATGGAAGTATTCAAATAAAATAAAAGGAAAATATACACATGTCAAAAATATTTTAAAACCAAGTAGAAACCGCTGAGATATCATTTTATCAATTAAAAAGGTCCACATGGCTTCCAATCTGTTATGGATTGTCTGTGAACCTGTTGTCATCACCTCAAAGAAAAGTAAATAAATTTCCGTGGAAGTGTTGCTGATTGTTTCTCCATTTTGAGCTTTATTAATTCTTTTTACATACGATATTCAATTTATTTAAACAGAAAATATGACATCTATTAAAATTACTTTTTAACTGCCATTTTAGTTATGTAGGATTCTGTTAACTTATTGTGATTATCATTCTACTCTTAATAGGTTCTAGATACAGCCCAGTAAATAATGGCTACAAATCACCTTCCCTACAAAGCTAGATTGGAAAGCTGTGCTTGATTCATGGTAGCTTCCATTTCAGTCAGATCTCAGTTTTGATAATTTAATTAATAGCTTGCCTCCTAAAGTTGGAAAAAAAAAAGTATTAGACATCTGAAACGTAGGCTGAGTTCCTGCAGGAAAATTTGTTCATATGACAAGGCACTACCATATTATTTTTGCAAATTGGTGGCTGACACATTACTGTAAAAGATAATGAAGAAGACTCTGTGTATGTGTGTGTGTGTGTGTGAGTGAGTGTGTGTATAATATATATGCAGCAAAGTAAAAGAAATGAATAAAGACACCTGACCTTAGAATTTTTTAATAAGCAATATAATGAATGATCAAAGAGAGATTTTATTCTTTTCCTCTTTCATTTATCTCCTCCCTATGCTCAAATTCTTTCTTGGAAGACAAGTCTAAACCTCGTGAACTTTATTAGCATTATGTTCACTGGAAATTTGTACCAAATACTCTGAAGGTGACTTTCCTGTTAGAAACAAGTAGCAATCTTTCTAAAAAACCTTTGGAGTAGAATAATTTTAAAAAATACATTGTATCATATCTTTAATCTCAAGGAGTTTATTCATGTAGTTTGTTACTGATGTACATCTCATGAGAATTCTACAATAGAGCAGCATAAAGTATTTAGGAAAAATTTTTTTCTCTCTTTACCCTCATTTTATTTATTGTTTTAATTTAATTTTTTTTCTCTATCTTCAAGGACTTGATGAGCTCTCATAGATTTTATAATATTAGCGGAAAGCAAAGTGCATGGCACCAGGGCCTCATGATCTAATGCAGGATAAACAACACCACAAATATATGGTTAACAATAAACTTAGGCTATAGATACACACGCACATGTGTCAGTCTGTGTGTGTGTCTGTGTGTCTGTGTGTGCTGTCTGGGGAAATAATCTTCCATACAACTGCTACAAATGTAGTTCAAATCATTCTGCTTTCTTGGCTTGACTGCTCTAACAAATTCTTACTGATTTTCTTGCCTTCCCCTCCAGCCTGTAGTTCTATTTTCCCTGTTAATTGTCAAAATCAATTTTTCCAAAACATAAATATCACTATATCTCACAAATATTTAAACTAATGAATTTCCACTGTCCTTAAAATGGTGTTCATCCTCCTTATCAAGTGTTGCAAGGCCCTTCACTACATGGCTGCTCACATCTATACCTTCTGAGCGATTGCTGCCTGCCCCTCTGCACCACTCATTTTGGTTATACCCAATGTCCTAAATATCCTCATCCTTCCTCAACCCTCAAGCTTTGCGTGAATCATTCTCCTAGTGAATCATTATTCTCTTTCTTCTCCTCCAGAATTTGCCCTGCTAAGCTTGTGCATTCTTGACATCTCAGCTTATATAAATAGCGTTCTCTGTACATTGCCCTTATACATATTCAAGTACACACAACAAGAATTGGGTAGTGCTTCTCTTTTACGTGGATTCCAATGCTCCTCTCTATTACCTACCAGTAGCTGTCATTGCTTTTTGTTACTGTTGACCTGAAACAAATAGACTGTCATATATTTCTCCAGAAAAGATGGGTTTTGTCTGGAGTCAGCAGAGAATTACAGTTCAGAGTCTGCAACCATGGTGAGCCATGGGCAAATCTCCCCACAGCAAGGGAAGGAATGCACTTTATAATAAGGAGTGGAAAAAAAGAAGTTGAGAGAGCTATAGTAATCAGAGTCCATGGCTCTTCATTGCCTGCTCCTTGTCAGGACAGAAGACGAGTCTTTCTTCTTCTTCTTATTTGACTCTGCTATTGTTGCAGGCTGAGAGCTTCCCCTTCTGGTCTCCCAACACTATTTAATTGAGATTTCCATTTATTAATTTTTTTACATTATTATTTTGTTTATTCATCTGAATCCCTTACTAGCTCTTGGGGTAATGAGTCAAACATAGTTTTGACCCTATTCATTCTTACATAAGGTATCTAGTACAGTGCATAGTATACAGTAGAGTATAGTAAATATTTGTTGAGTGAATAATTAATTAAATAATTATGCAAGTCTTATTTCATATAACAGTCATAATTAGGAAGATGATCTGAGAAACTAAATCAAAATAGTTTTATTTCCTTAAAAAGAACTTTTAAATCAGAGAAGGTTGCAAATGTAGGAGAAGGAAGACACATAATTAATTTTTGATTCTCAGGACAATGTCCAAATACATACTAAGCTCTTCACATAATCTATATGGCGACCATCTGCCAGTAACCCCAAACCCGACCATCCAGTTCTTTGCACCACAAGATAGGTTTTTTCTGGTTTTAGGTGTTTTGTGAAAAATTTCAGCATTAATTTTTATAACAGCAAACCTAGAGAGTAAGCCACTGGTACTATTATCAATTAATGAAACCTACAAATAAGCAAACACCAAAGAACTTAACAATGAAAGTGTTAATCTACAGTTGCCTCAAAGTGCCTGTAAAATTTTTTCCTTCAAATTTTGCTACCAACAACATTATGGGAGAAATAACATGGTGCTACAATAAGAAATGTTATAAAATGTTATAGCCCAATATTTTAGAGTGTCCTGGGTTGTAAAAAGATATGCAGGATTCTCAAAACTTTTTACTGCAATGTACTGGGAGCTCCGTATGAAACTGCTAAGGTAATATTGATAGAAAAGAAGACACTTTCCATTTTTGTATGATGTTTGTCTATCATACAATTCAGAGTTGTAAATATAACAAATGAGTTAGAAAAGGAACCATACTCAGCTTCCAGTTAGATTTGTTTCCTGGGACTTTGCAGTAGAACTCACCTGACTCTCATGCTCACTTCTTAGTCCTCAAAGTTCCCTATATTTTTTTTTCTACATTGTATATATCACGATATGATTGTTGAACTAGGTTGAAATTGAAAGGCATTTTGAATATATATAATAAGAATGTGAAATGTTTCTAAAGTGATCTTCAGTCTTTTTAGTATATATTCAACAATATACTTAGAAAATCTGACCCATATTATTTATATGACCCAGAAATTAAAACATAGCAAAATGTCATTGGAAACAAAGTACAAATCTAGAGAACGTTAAATTTAATTTAGCTGCTCCCCAAACCAAAAATGGCAAGTGTATTATAGTTGAAAACTTAAGCACTGAGGTCAGTGACCTGGATGCCAACACCGGATTTACCACTTAATAGGCAACTTTACTTTTGTCAGCATCTAAAATAACAGTATACAAACACCTGCCACATAGATTTGTTTTTAGTATAAATGTAATAATAAAGGCAAAATGTTTAGCACAGAACCTGTCACTCAGTAATTGTGAGATACACTTTTACCTGTTTTCTTCCTCGACTCATACAAGGGAAGATGTCAATAAGCAGGAAAAATAACATAAAATCACTGTGCAGCATGCAAATTAATTTTGAGTGAGCAGGTGTCCTTAATAGCACAGGCACTAATATTAGTTTTAAGGCCAAACAAACTAGGAGACCTAGAATAAGTCACTTAAAATCTACAGATTTCTGTCTGTTCAATGGGGAAAGCAACAGCTGCTTTGCCTAATTTAAGTAATTGTTATTAAATAGGATTTTAAAATATAAACCTTTAAATAAGTGAAATGGACACAAAACACACTCTGGACTGTGTAAGTTTGTACTTAGTGACTTGCAATTTTAAATTGCTATGAGACATCGCAGGATATTGAAAATATGGAAGGCATGAGCCAGATAAGTGGAAAATTAGTTCTGGAAATAATGTTTGTTCAGGTTGTTAGAGCAAGTCCATTTCTTTCCCTTCAGATATTTTGAAGCTTGTACTAGTTTTATGTTCCAGAGAGACGGGTAAAGAAAGAAAGTTAGTCTTATCTCTTCATGTGTCATGTACCTTAGGAGCTGCTCAATAAATATTAATTGATGAAGACGATATCACAAGGACTATGTTTCCTGAAATTGATTTATAGAAGTCAGCCCTAGGCAGTTAAGCAAATGTGACTGGATGTTTCCAACATCTTTTATTTAATTCTCTCATTGTACGATCACATCAAAATAAATGTGTTTGATTGGGATCCTGAGCATCTGTCTCCCTCCCACCCCACTGCTTTCCTTTTCTTCCTTCCCAACCTTCCCTTCCCTACCTTACTTCTTACCTTCTTTTACTCCTAGCGCTCTTTCTGTCTTTTTCTATTGCTTGCTTAAATAGTGTAAGTTGGAGTTCCCGTCGTGGCGCAGTGGTTAACGAATCTGACTAGGAACCGTGAGGTTGCGGGTTCGGTCCCTGCCCTTGCTCAGTGGGTTAATAATCCGGCGTTGCTGTGAGCTGTGGTGTAGGTTGCAGATGCGGCTCGGATCCCGCGTTGCTGTGGCTCTGGCGTAGGCCAGTGGCTACAGCTCCGATTCAACCCCTAGCCTGGGAACCTCCATATGCCGCGGGAGCAGCCCAAGAAATAGCAGAAAGACCAAAAAAAAAAAAAAATTAAATAGTGTAAGTTAAACAATAATCCTATTGGATAGAGACAGTTTTGGTCTCTGATAGAGATCAGTTTTGATCTCTCTTTATAGTTAGCCCTTGAAAAGTCTTACCTGACAAACATAGAAAGTAGAAGAAGAGGAGACTGAAGTTAATGTTCTTTTTTTCCTATTACCATTTACCATTCATAGAAACTCAAGGTTCAGCTGGTCTTTCTGAGAAGCCCTTTATGTGAATGCCAGGACTTGTAGCAACCAACACTAGATATACTCAGCTTGGCGAGAATATGGCCCAGAGGCTGGTCCAAATCTTTATTTTAAAAAGTAGCAGCACAAATCCTTGGAACACCATCTCAGCCTAAGCTGTGCATGAACCATTCCCTGAATAAATTCCTGCCTCATCTGCTGCCTCATTATTCCATAACCCTTAGGCTAACACACAAAGGAATACTTTTGATTACATAAAACCATGATCTGAAGAACTAATTTTTAAAGTTTTTGTTTATATCCCAAAAGTTTTATTTTTCAGGTAATGCAGTGAATTGGAGAGGCAAGTCACGGAATTCCAGATTATAATGTCAAAATGTTTACCATGGGGCTGCAGCCTTGTGTAGTGGACAAAAACACCCTGGCTAGTAACATTATATTTCATTTTTATATAATTTAATATTGATTTTTTTTCATGTTTTGTTTTCCCTGAAAGCCTAAGTTTTGGCAGGTTTTTTGAATTATCAGCATTTTTTGAGCCCCAGATTTTGATAATCAAACAGTAAATCAAATCAACAGTCAGATTTGAGTCAGATTCATGTGTGAGGAAAGGGCAGGAATGAACAGAAGAGCCTCTGAGAAGCTCAGGTATGGGGGAGAAAGTCAAGCTTACAAACTACTAATACACCTAATAAAATGCCTTAGACTATAGGTATAATACAAGTTTTCTAGAAGACTAGAAGAAGGAAATAGTGTTTTTGGCTCAGTGAGACTAGTGCTTTTTGTGGGGTACCCACTTGAAAATTTTCTTCATTTCCTCTGTGGTAGTGTGTCTTACATTTTCTAGCTCTTCGTCTTCCAGAATGGATTTTTGTATATATGTTGAGAACAGCCTATTTGTATTATCCCTTCCTGGGTATGCAAGAATCTCTCTCTCTTTGTCCCTGTCTCTCTTTGTGTGTCTCTCTTTCATCCTTAAAATTGTAACAGTTTACCAGGTAATGTCTTGGAATTTATGATTTGGTATCAGTTATTCTGGGGACATGGTGTATTCCCTCTTTTAGACTTGGATTCAAGTTTTCTTTTTATTTCTGAATAATTTTCTCAATTACAAAGTGAATTTTTCTCAACTTTTGCCTTTGTGAAGGCTACACCTCTCATTTCATATATTTTTATCTTCTTATTCACTTTTAGTCATTTTGTTAATTTTTTATGAGTTTTGCCCTCTCTGGCCCTTGTTGTCCTTTCAATTGTATAGACTTCTCTTTTTATATCTCAGTGTGACCTTCATTTTGGTACCATTTTATTTTTCTTTTCAACTTCCTTCCTGACCTGCTTATTTGTCATATCCTTTCACTATCTTCCATGGCATATTTCTTTATTTATTCTGTGTGTGTGTGTGTGTGTGTGTGTGTGTACGAAAGAGAGACAGAAAGAAACAGAGAGAGAGAGACAGACAGTGAGAGAAACGCAAGTGCTTTGATTTGATTTTCCTTATTCCCAGACTTCCCTTGCTCCTACAGATATGGGCCTGCTCACAGTTCATTTTCTTCTTCTTTTTTATAATTTATTTATATATATTTTTTCCTACTGTACAGCATGGTGACCCAGTTACACTTACATGTATACATTCGTTTTTCTCACATTAAATGTTCCATTATAAGCGACTAGACAGAGTTCCCAGTGCTACACAGCAGGATCTCATTGCTAATCCATCCTGAAGGCAACATTTTGCATCTATTTACCCCAATCATTTTCTTCTTCAGTGGACTTCACCTTTGGATAAGCCCTTCAGTGATGGGACATCTGTAAATTGTTTTATTTATCCCAGCATTTCTAATCTGTGGTATCTAACAGGGTCCAAAGAACTTCATTCAGTGACCCATGACCCTTGGTGTCACTGTTCCTAACAACGATGTTTCTTCTGTGCCACAGGGTGAGGCACCTGGCCTGGAGCCGTCTGTGCCCTTCCAGTCCTGTCTGTGCTGGCAGAGGCAGGTATGTCTGGTATAACCTTTACTTGTTCTGACAACTCTCCTCATGCACTGAACTTGTGGTTATGCAGTGACCTAGATGACTTGAAGAGTTTATATGTCTATTTCTCACCCTCCCTCTAAGCTCTGAGAGAGAAAAGTGATACATGTCCTTATCCTGTCCTCTTAAATGTGAAGTTCCAAGAGCCTTTAAAATTCTATCTGTAATTTTATGCCACTTGTTGGGGCTAAATGCTAAAAAGAGTTGTCTGGTTTTGTCATCGGTCTTCCCTGAGGATTACTGATTTGTTTTGCATGGTTTTGACAACACAAACACAGTACACTAAAAATAATAGTTGCTGGGAGTGGCACAGCAGATTAAGGATCTGGCATTGTCACTGAAGCAGCTCAGATCACTGCTGTGGTGTGGGTTTGATATTTGGCATAGGAGCTTTTACATGCCATGGACGTGGCCAATGATAATAATAGTAGTAGTAGCTGGAGTTCCCTGGTGGTCTAACTGTTAAGAATTTTACATAGTCCCTACTGTGGTTTGGATTTGGTCCCTGGCCCAAGAATTTCTGCATGCTGCATGCATGGCCAAAAAATAATAATAGTAGCCAAGGTTTGAGTGTGTTTACAATACAGCAGGTACTGTCCTAAGCCTCTACATGTATCAACTCATTTAATTTTCACAATCACTCTATGAAATTGGTGCTGTTTTAGGCCAAACTGTCATTTAAGATTATGAACATAGATTAGAGCTTGCAATGTGCAGTGTGAATGATATTGTGTTGTGTTCAGCAATATAACTTGGCCATATTTATGATTTGATTTTACGATTGCTAAATATGTTTCTCTCAGTCAGACAGAGTTGTGAGATCAATAACAGATGTACATAACTTTCTTTAGAAATGTTTTAAAAGAAATATGCTAATAAATTATGACCACACTTAAGAGTGGGGACCAAGGAAGAGCTAGGCCTTTTGCAAACGGCAGGAGTACAGACGTGGTGTTGGATGAATCAGGCAAGAGTACCTGAATGCATGCTTTGCTTTGTCAGAAAAAACTTTGGTGCGCAACTCAGTTACTCATGATTGCCTTGACGAGAAAAGTCAAATAACTGAAACAGACCTGGATCAGCAAATTTCTGGTCTCATGGATATGAATAACATCTGATTCTTACCGGCTAGTTTCCTATGTTCTCAGTTTGATAATCTTCTACCTTGGGATGAGGAATGAGCAGGAAAGCAATGAAGAGATTTGGAACATTTTCATGTATTCTTTTAAAATATTTTTCATTTGTATACCACACCTGGTATGGAGCCCTGCCCATTATTTTCTAGTTAAACCCCTGTTGATTACAGGAGATTAATTTAGCTGAAATATTCAGGTGGTCCAGGAAAAAATAAAATTGGCTGTCTGTCCATAAAGTTAGCCCAAAAGCCGTTCTGCAATATGTCTTTTCTGTACTCTTTTTAGTATCAAGGTCTCGCAGATTCATAGGTTGCTTAAAAAATAACTCTTACATATCAGAAAATCTGTAAATTTTTTGATTGAATATACATCCTATCATGGGTTAATTTAAAATATCATCCTCTTTGTGGTATTTTGCCTGATCAGATTCTTAAGCAAGGTAAGTATAAGCATTAACATCATTATGTGACTAGAGAAAATAAAACTTATTGAGGAAAGACCTATAAATAGCTTATTAGACTTCTTGCCATATAAAATATTTTTGTGATTAAGATCACAGATGTTAAAATCAGGCTGAACTGTGTTTGATTTCCAGATCTACTACTCTGTCTTACTGTGAAAATTTAGATATGTTACTCAAATTCTTTGTCTTATTTTGTTCATCTCTGAAGTGAGGCTAATAATATATATTTCTAAAAATGTTATGAGAATTATAGAGAAAAAATGAATTAAAATACCTACCCCTGTGGAGATTTATAAGGCTTTCTCACGATAACACTAAGAATAAACAAAGCTTGCAAAAGAATAAAGAAGAGAAGGGAAGAAAACACTTAGAAAAATCAGACACAAGTTCAAAATCAAGCTTATCAAAATTTTGATCTTAGACAAGGGTCTTAACCAGTTGAAACTCAGCAGCCTCAGATATATATATGTACATGGCACTTATAGAACAAGAAAAATAACATCTATAGAAGCTTTGGCACCTTTTTATCCTAAATCAAAGTAATCATTTTCAGGTTCTTTTCTGAGAGGGACACCCAAATGAGCTGAGCCCAACTTAAAATTTCATCCAGATCATGATGCCTAGAGTGGATAAAATGAATGAGCAACATCAATTCAGTGGGTGGCGATTAATGTCCTTTTCTGTTGAGATGCATCACATGCTCACATGAATAGTGTTGAACTTTCAGGAGGGGGAGTAAGGGGACAACTGTCTTCCTGATGATTGGCATAGATAATATTAATGTGGTTTCATAGAGATAAGAAAAATAATGGCTACCAATGGTATTTGAATTTAATTCTCTTGTACCTGTTGCGCCAGAGTTAATGACAAGTCTTAAACTTAGCTTGTGTATTTGCTTACTTGACAAAGCTTCTGGAAAAATACAAGCTGCCATGGACATCTGGATATTGGGAATAGGATGTCTTATCAAATTATTTGTAAAGGGTTCATCTTTCTTAAGCTTAAAGTGAAAGAGTAGCCACAGACAAGGAAGAGGCCACAAAAGGACCTTGGGCATTAAAAGCACAAGAAGGTAGCACTGGTTTTAAACTCTTAGGCAGCCACAGAAATGTTACTCCTGGAGTACCCATCATGGCTCAGTGGTTAATGAATCTGACTAGGAACCATGAGGTTGCGGGTTCGGTCCCTGCCCTTGCTCAGTGGGTTAATAATCCGGCGTTGCTGTGAGCTGTGGTGTAGGTTGCAGATGCGGCTCGGATCCCGCGTTGCTGTGGCTCTGGAGTAGGCCAGTGGCTATAGCTCCGATTCGACCCCTAGCCTGGGAACTTCCACTTGCCGTGGGAGTGGCCCAAGAAAAGGCAACAAAACAAAAACAAAACAAAAAAATGTTACTCTTATAAAGAGTGCCATTCCTTTCACCTCAGTTATCCAATGCTTAGATTTGGGAGGGCAGGACCCACCATATCATTATGTAATATTTTCAGTAGGTTCTGGAAACCCTGATGGCAGTAAATGACTGGAGAGGAAATCAGTGTCTTCAGGGCAGTAACTAATGTTGGCTCTTCTCAATACTGAGCATCAGCAATGTCACACAAGGTAGGGCCATTAGCAAGAATGGTGACATCTTGAGAAAGGGCCAGTAGCCCGTTGCTTTAGATGTAGGCAGAGGCAGCAGCATTATACAAATTTGAATGAAAACAAATTAAAAAGTAGATTTCACATAGTAGACAGAGGATCTTATAGTGAATAGTGAGCAAATTTATAAGGATTTTTATAACTTTATAGAAAGAGGAATTAGAGGCTTTCATTCTCATAGAGCACGAAGGGAAAGGTCTATATAAACGTCATTGAATACTCCTTATATTCATTCTTTCTTCTGAGAGCTACGTAGGGGAAGAAAAAGATTTTCAAGGCCTTTCCAGGGTCCCTACTTGGGCCTGCAAATTAAATTGACAAAGAGAAATTAACAGGGATTTATTTAATGTATTTCACATGACACAGAAGCCTTCATAAGGAAGTGAAGAATAGAAAAACAGAGGGACTTGAGTAATTTTATGCTAAGTTTTATGAAGAGTGGACAGTAGAGGAATATGAGAGGTTAAGGAACATGAGATAAATGCTGTAAATGGGGGAAACTTAGCAAGACCTATTTGCTAGGGGTTCTCTCAGTGCCCTTTGTCTTCAGAGATAAGGAGGCTCCTCTAGGAATAGGGAGGACACCTTTCACAGGAGGGTTTTCTGCCCTATTTCAGGAAAGAAGGTCAGGGCAAAGGTCAAAGTAGCATTCCTACTTGTACTGTTTTCTTAAATTCTCTCAGTTAGAATATTTAATACTCTGAAGTGCCATATTTTGGAGAAGTATGTAATGAATCACACCATCTAAATCTCATCGCTCGAATAACATAAGAGAAAAAAAAACAGTTATTTCTGTAAATTAAAATAGCCACATGACCTTTGAAGACTACATTTAGATGTTCACAACAAGTAGGCATTTCTAACTGTGAATTGTTTATTAATTTGTTGTATAAGAGTAAGATGAGAGAATGCAGTAGAGGAGACAGAAAAATTAATTAAAATAAATATTTTGAATTGTTATATTTTTATTTCTATCCAACTTGCTACTCTTTAAAAGACTTCCAGTACTAAATATTACTTGGAAGAATTTAGTGACATCTTGAGAAAGGGCCAGTAGCCCGTTGCTTTAGGTGTAGGCATAAAGCTAGTTGTTGCTCTGTTGCCAGAAAGACAATTGCCTTATTTGGCAAGCAGCAAATATTTCTTTTCAAGTGTTCACCAAAACGTACCATTTTGAATGAAGAAATAATTGACACTGCTTTTAAAACAGGTTCTTAAATATATGTTTTTAACACTAAGTCAATTTTTGTAAACTGGATGGTTTTTCTCTTAATTTTGCAGAAACCGATGTTCAAATTTTGATTGTCAGTTATTTTTAAGTTTTGTCATTTATAATAGACAAGACAGATGTTTCCCAAGCTCAAGCAAGCTAAAATGATTTTGCTACAGAATTTTCAGGCCACAGAAACGTACTTGAAATAATCAGTTATTTATGATGTTCTTCTTTCCTTTAACCAAATTTTTGCTGGTTATTTTGTACGTATTTATTAATGTTTCACTGCAGAGTATCTAGTTTCTATTGCTTTTCTATTTTGTTTGAAAATGACAAGCATGCCTCAGAGAATGAGATAATAAATTTTAAAAATCAGGGGGTAAAAAATAGTATGTTCATGGAGTTCCCATCATGGCTCAGCAGTAATGGACCCAACTAGTACCCATGAGGACTCAGATTTGATCACTGGCCTTGCTCAGTGGGTTAAGGATCCAGTGTTGTGAGCTGTGGCATAGGTCTCAGACGTGACTTGAATCTGGCTCTGGTGTGGTTGTGGTATTCACTAGCCTGGGACCTTCCATATGCCACGGGTACAGCCCTAAAAATACAAAAAAAAAAAAAAGTTCACTGCTTTACTTCTTTAAAAATCTGTAATTTAGGGAAAAGGGTAGAGTGAATCATGAAATCCAATCTATAAGATCGGGGCAGTGAGACCTAGTGAGAACCATAAAGGGTGAAGAAACCATCTTATGACTCTGATATAATGTGCATCCCTAAATGACCCTATGAAATCATGTAGCATATGGATCAATTTGAACCTGTAATTAGAGTTTCAACTTCATCATTTGAACTTTGCTTCCTGTTAACTAATAGCTCCAGGTATAAGAATTGTAATTAAATCCTAGGTCTGATCTTTATTAGCTGTAGGTCCCCAGACTCATAAAGCATCAATTTTCTTATCTTTACAATGTGAGAATGAAAATAATAAGTAAATATCCCAGGGTTTTAATAAGCTTTAAAAGTAGTAGAAAATGCTTAGCACAGTTGCTTGTATATTCATCTCTTTGGAAGTGTTAGCAGTTGCCGTATACCTGGAACAGGAGTCAACACGGAGGTGCTCTGCCTGTTGTTGGAGGTCCCAACACCCATGCCCTCATTCTAATGGGAGGGTTTTTCCTTCTCCTACCGTAGGATACACAGCTTATCCCTTTCAGGGATGGCCAGTAATTTTATTAAATAAAAAAGGAAATATAAAATGAAAAACTTGAGGTTTCATTTCTTTAGTTTTTAGGTGAAAGGGAATGAATTGAATGAAAATGTTGCCTTTGGGTGTATTATTTTGGCAGTTCTTTCATGGCAGAGGAAAGGGAGAAGTATGGGCTTCCAAACTGAATGTTGTCAATGAATCTGATCACTTGAAAAAATAATGTCCATGACAACAATGCATTAAAAATGAATAGTTACAATGGGCATCTACAATAAAAATATTATTTCAATTTATAAATTGATTTTCTGATATATATATATTTTAATTCCTATAGATACTCTCCTATTTTTTAGGTATCATTATCATTGTTATTTACTAGATAAGAAATAATGTGATTCAAAATATTAAGTGACTACATTATCATACCTTAGCTAGGGCTTATAGCAAAATATATGCATATGTGTACATATTTAATATGCTTATTATATATATGTATAAACATGTGTATACATGTATCAGTATATATATATTAACTATACACATATATGTATAAATATATTGTATATACATATATGAGTGTGTGTGTGTGTGTGTGTGTGTGTCTTCTGGCAAATTTGAACAAAAAATTGAGATTAACATGAAGATGTTAGTTGTATAAATAAAAAATTCTCATATTCAAATTATTCTTGAAGAAAAACTTAAAACAATTGTCCTACTCCCTTTGTTGAAATGATTTATAAAATTTCTAATATGTGATTCAGGTGAGTAAATATACTGCTCATATAGGATCAAATGACTTATTAGATTCATTTTATTCATATCTAATTTTCTCAAAGTTATAAGCAATTTTAACAAATTGAATTCATTACTTACTCCAAATTGAATTAAAATGATTTCTTGCCTTTCTTCTGTGGAAGAGGTCACTAGGGTTTTCTTTCCTCTCAAACATAAGTTATGAATCCATTTTCTTTCTTGGATTGATTATATTTGTAATGAAAGACTTTGAACAGAATTCAGAAAGCATCCCAAAAGAAAATTAATATTTAGACATTATTTAAATCAAAAAATGAAATTTTATGTTACACTATGAAATGAAAGTACAATTACTGAGCATTAATATATGAGGCACTTTCATTTATATTGCCTAGTTTAATCCTAACAACATAACAATGTGGCAACTCTTATCCTCTTTTGAAAATGAAGAAATGATGTTACAGATAAATTATTCACTGAGCATAAGATTGTGCAACTAGTAAACGGCAATTATATATTCAATTCCTTACTTTTCTGACTCCAAAAAACATGCTAGCCTCTTTTGCAAAATTACTCATTTATTTTTTTTTAATTGAAGTTGTCAACCCATAGCTATTTTAATAAACCAAACAGATGAAGGATTAATGTCCTCATGTGACCACTTCTTTATTCTGTCTGGGTTTCCCAGTCTCTGAGTTCTTAGCTCCTTAAGTTTCTGAGTGGGTATTACTCAATATCAGTCTTATGTGGCATTTGGAGACAAAATCCCCTTAAGTTAAATTCTGCCTCTACCACTTATTAAGTTGATGACCTTGGAAAATGTAACAGATTTCACTGAGCCTCAGTACTTCTAAATTGTGTTATTTCCCAGAGAGCCTAAGTTTGTCCATCAGTTTGTCCCATATCCACTGGGAGTGTTATGTTTCTCACACAGCTTGCCTGAGCACACTTTATAAAGTAGACCATCCCCCTACCTAAAGGCTTATTATTTTTTATCTCACTTCTGGTATATTTTTTGCTATAATGTATTATAGTTGGAAATTCTTTCACTTATTTTATTTACTTTCTTCTTTAGTTTCTGTCTCCATGGAGTTAGGGAACTTGTCTGTATAATCATTATTTTGTGCCCAAAGCTTTGTACTTTACTTGGCACAAAATCAATACTCAAAAAATATTGACTGAATGGAGAAATGATTGAAATTAATGGTGTTCAGTTTGAGTCAAACCGGGAAAGCCATAACATTCACAGATTTTTTTCCCCCTTAATCTTATTCTGTTTGGCATATGGCTCATATTATAACTCATTTGTCTCTAAGTGAGGTGGAACATTTGTGTTGATTTTAGTGTTGAGCTCTGGTCTGTTATTTTCCTGATGTAAACCTGTTCCTTAATGGTGTGACCACACAAAATATTTCTAAAATTCTGAGAAAAACTAAAATAAACCAAAGAGTGGTATATAATATTTTTGACATCTCTTTGGAGCATAAAGAAAAGAGAACAACAAGTAAAAAAGACACAAGTTCCCACTGTTGCACAGCAGGTTAAGGATTAGCAGCTCCTGGTGCAGCTCAGGTCTCTGCTGAGGCATGGGGTTGATCCCCAGCCTGGGACAGTGGGTTGAAGATCTGTCATTACCACAGCTGTGGCATAGGTCACAACTGTGGCTCGGATTAGATTCCGGGATGGGGAACTTCCATATGCAATGATTGTGCCCCCACCCCAAAAAAACAGGCAAGTTCTGAATAAAACTTGTAATGGTGGATTGACATTGTCCTCTGAGAGATTATTTCTAAACAAAACTAAACTCTTCAAGGTAAGACAATAGAATATTAACAGTTTAAGATTAGCATGCTGGTTTATTTTTATGCACTAACTCTTCAACTGTTCTGGGAAGAGTTATGTAGACAATTCCATCAACAACTGTCATATAGCAATCATACAACATGATTCTATTAGATTTTAAAATGTTTATTATTTTCTTTAGTTGCTATGATAATTACTATCATATAACATATTTTCACATGAATGCAAAAGTGTTACTTCTTTATAAAATGATATAAAACATGTTTGTCTATTAATACAGGCTGCTATAAATCTGTTTTAATCAGTATTTAAATATATTTTCATTTAGTCCCCAGACTCTCCCTGTGTTTAGTATTACTAGCATGCAAAACCCATATCAAGTTGGGAAAAAGCTATGTTGACAAAGTTGATTTTGCCTCAACATTCATGAACATGGAATATTTCTTCATTCATTTAGTTCTTAGAATTCTTTCATCAAAGTTTTATAGTTTTCCTGTCTGTTAATGCTTGAATGGAAAAAGAAAATGTGATATATATATATGGTCACACACACAATGGAATATTGTTTAGCATGAAAAAGAAGGAAATCCTCTCATTTGCATTATGCTAGATCTTGAGGCCATTATGCTAATTGAAATGTAAAACATAGAAAGGCAAAAAGTATATGATATCATCACATATGGAATCTAAAACACCTAAACTAGGTACCAAGGGCTGAGTGGGGCTAAGGAATTTGGAGAGATGTTTAAGAGTACAAACTTGCAATTAGGAGACTAATGTGCTAGAGATCTGGTACACAGAATAGCCTTTATAGTCAAAAATACTATTATAGATTTCAAAGTTGCTGAGACTAGAACTTGATTGTTAATGTGATAATAATACATAAGAAATGAAGAAATGGGAGTTTCTGTCATGGCTCAGCAGTAACAAACTAGCCTAGTATCCATGAGGACGCAAATTCAATCCCTGGCCTTGTTCAGCAGACTAAGGATATGGGGTTGCTATGAGCTGTGGTGTAGGTACGGGCTCAGATCTGGTGTTGCTGTTTGCTGTGGCTGTGGTGTAGGCCAGCAGCTGTGCTCCGATTTGACCCCTATCCTGGATATTTCCATATGCTGTTTGTGTGGCCCTAAAAAGACAACAAGAAGAAGAACAACAACAACAAAGAAATGAAGAAATGATAATAATGTGGCATGATAGATATATTAGTTAACACTATAGTTATAATCACATTACAATGTATAGATATATTGAAACAACACATTGTATACATTATACTTATACAATGTTATATGTCAGTTATACGTCAATTAAATAATAATGTCAGTTTCTATCAAATCATGAACTGTAGCTTTAAAATACTGAAGCTTTTCTCAGAATCATAGCCAATTAGGTCAATAGATGTGTTGAATCTTTTTAGAGATACCCAAATAAACATTATTTAGAAAGATTGAAGTATTAGCTTGAAGTAGAATTAGAAGGAAGCTTTATATCCTCAAAAGCTGAAGGAAATGAGGTGGTCCCTTAGTAAAGCTTTAAGATATTATTGTGTCAGTGTATAGTAAACTTTCCCATGTAAAGACAAATACTTATTATCTTTATACAATAGGACACCAAAGGATGTCAAATACATCACAGTGGAACTTTTAAACAAAGAGTTAAGTTTGGGGGTAAAGTATTGTCTTTGGATTAAGCATTTCAGAAAAGTGAGGGATAAAAATTTTATTTACTGCTCAAAAATCTTGAATGAACCATAAACTTGATCATTTGGTTAAAAGTAAAACAAATATTACAAAGAATAGCGCAAGGAATGATTAATTCCATTTTCCATTAAAAATCATAAGTCTGCGTAGTCCTCTAGTTTCAGCTTTATTTTATTACTGAGAAATATTAGGTAATGATTTAGAAACGTTAATCTGGACTTTAACTGGCTTAGTGTCTATTTTTTTTTTACCAATATGAGTAGATTGATTTGCTCATAAACATAATAGAACTTTACCAAATTCTCAATTATTTATTATATTTGAATAATATTTTCTATATGAAAACAAACATCAAAATATCAAAACAATTAAATGAACAGATTTTTTTCTGAGAACTCTGTATACAGTCTTTCAGCTAAATATTTTATTTGACAGTTTTAGTTATAGAGTAAATTTCTACCTATAAAATTTGATAATTTAGTTTCATAGAAAAGATGATAGTTGTCACAGAGGACAGTAGGGGTTGAGATGTGGGGAAGAATTTGGAATTAGTAGAATTTAATACTTCAAGTAGAAATAGTCTAAGGATCTGCTCTTCTATAATAGTGGGATTTATGGTAGAATTAGTGACACTCATGTATAAGAAAATGACATTTGTGTTGATTTATTTCTTGGAAATTCAAGTAAGAGGTTATTGAGCACTAAAGTCTTCTTCAGAATAGAATTGTTGGATAGGTTTGGGGAATTAAACATATTTTTGAGACAATACTGATATTGGCTTTCCCAATGACCTTTTTGCTTACGGAATTGAAGTAAATGTATCAATAACCCCTCAGTTCGTAAAGCATGGAGGACCTTTAGATTTTGTTTCTATTGGGGATCAATTGTTTATCTGAAAGGCAGTATATTTATCTTAGACACCAGCTTTTCAGGGTGCTTTTGAAAATGTTCCACTACATGATAGAGATACACCAGATCAATAATTTCCCATCTCAATTTAGTCTTTCTTACCACGTTCCTATTTTAGGTCTTTAGATTACTTATAAAAATAGAGGATAGGCATGATTTTATATGAGTTGTTGAGTTTAAGTCAGCACTTTATCTGAAAATGTCTTGAAGTCAATTTATAAAGCCTCCTGTGGGTTCTTTCATTCCTTGTTTAAAGCCTTGAATTTTGTCACATAAACTTTTAAAGTAAAAACATAAGATGGAGATACAGATCTATATATCTATATCTATAGCAAAATATATAGTTTTGTTCTTTGTCTCTCTTGGGAATTATATAGTTGGATTTCTTAAATCCTTCTTAGTTTTCTACTCTGTGGCCTTCAACCAATTTTATCCATATGAGGGACTCACAATTAGGTATATTAATTAGTGTGTCTTACAGCCCTAGAAAGCAGGTGTCAAATAGTAGGTGAGCTTTTGAGGCAAATATCTTGTCTATGCTCTTGTCTTCTTCTATTTAAACAACTCTAAAAGGTATAATTTACATACCATAAAATTCATCCACCATAAATATATTATTCAATAACTCATCCCAGTCCAGTTTTATAAAACCACTGAAACCCCCGAAATTTCCCTCATGCCTCTTTACCCCCCTAGACTGCACCCTCCACTAGACTGAAGTGACTTCTTATCTGCTTTGTGAATTTATAGTTTTATCTTTGCTAATATTGTCCCATAAATGAAATAATTCAACATGTCAAATTTTACTTCTGGATTCTTTTGCTTAATATAACAGATTTGAGATCCATTCATGTCATGCATGTAACAGCAGTTTGCTTATTTTTATTGCTGAGTTGTGTTACATTCATGGATACCCTATGTTCTGTTTATTTACTCAGATGTCGAAGGACATTTCAGTTGTTTCTGAATTAGGCTAACATAAATAAAATGATTACAAGTTTTTGTGTAAAGTCCTTTGTATGAATATCTCCTTTCATTTATTTGAGTAAGGATGAGGGATTAGAATCTGTTTCATGTGGTGGATGAACAAAAATTAAATTTTAATTTAATTTTTAATGAACTACCAATTTTATTTTCCAAAGTAACTGTAACATTTTACATGCTAACTGGCAATGTTTGAGGGTTCTAGTTTATCCACATCCATGCAAAATATGGTCTTGTCAGATTTTGGGTTATAGCCAGTCTGTTGGGTGTAGAGTGGTCTTAAATCTTGGTTTTAATTACCATCTTAATTGATCATCTTTTCATTCGTTTATTAATCATCCATATATGTTTTTGGTGACATGTCTATTCAACATTTTTGTTCCTTTTCCTTTTCTCTTTTTGCTTTCAGTTTTATTGAGTTATAATTGACATACAACACTGTTCAAGTTCAAGGTATAGAGCCTAATGATCTGATTTATAGACACAAAGTGATTATCATAATAAGGTTAGTAAATATCTGTCATCTCATAAAGACACAAAATTAAAGAATTATTGAAAGAAATCTTGTGACAAAAACTTGGGATTTACCCTCTTAATAACTTTCATGTATAACATAGAGCAGTGTTCATTATATTTATCATTTTCACATTATATCCCCAGGGCTTATGTATCTTATAACTGAAAGCTTTTACCTTTTGACTGTCTTCATTCAGTTCCCTTTTCCCCAAACATCCTCCTCTGGTAACCACAACTATTATATATTTTTCTATGAATTTGCTTGTTTGTTTTTGAAATATAATTGACCTACAATGCTATGTTAGTTTCTGGCACACAGCATAGTGACTAAATACTTCTATACCTCTCAAGCCAATCACAACAAGTTTAGTTACGATATGTCACCATACAAAGATATTACATAGTTATTGACTATATCCCCCACACCGTGCATTTCATTCCTGTGACTCACTTATTTTGCAGCTGGAAATTTGCACCTCTCAATCTCCCTCACTCATTTCTTTCCACTCTCCACCCTCCTCCCTTCTGCCAACTGCCTGTTTGTTCTCTGTGAGTCTGTTTCTGTTCCGTTATGTCTGTTCATTTGTTTTGTTTAGGTTCCACATATAAGCGAAATCATACAGTATTGGTTTCTGACTTATTTCCTGTCAGCATAATATTGTCTCAGTCCATCCATGTTCTTGAAAATGGCATGACTTCATTCATTTTTATGGCTGAATAATATCCTACTGTGTATGCACAGGTGCCATATAAATGCTTCTTTTTTTGTATCATTCAGCCACTTTAGGTCTTTTGATTGGAACATTTACTTCATTTACATTTAAAGTAATTATTGATAGGTATGTACTTACTGCCATTTCGTTAATTGTTTGGAGTTGTTTTTGTAGATCTTGTTTTATTCCTCTCTTTTGTTCTCTTCCGTTGTGATTTGATGACTATCTTTGGTGTTATGTTTGTTTATTTCCTGTCTGGCCATCCCCCCCACAGCAAATGGAGTTCCAGGCCAGGGATCAGATCCAAGCCACAGTTGCAACCTAAGCCGCAGCTGCGGCAAGGCCAGATCATTAACCCAGTGTTCTGGGCCAGGGCTTGAACCTGAGTCCCAGTGCTCTCAAGACACCTCTGATCCTGTTGTGTCACAGTGGGAACTCCCTTTTATGTTTGGATTCTTTCCTCATTTTTGTGTTCGTATCTATTATAGATTTTTGGTTTGTGGTTAACCATGAGGTTTACATGTAGCTAGCTATTGTAAAAGCTATCTCCAGCTATTCTGGAGATATCCTATCCCTTAACTGCTTTAAACATAAATGAACTAAATGCTTCAGAGGAGAAAAGAAGGGGAAAGGGGCTGAGGTTATGATCATCACCTTGATCTCTTTATTGGGTAGATTGCCTATCTGCACTTTTGTTTTTCTTTTATCCCTTCATTTGGAACATGTTTCTCTGTTGCCTCATTTTGCCTAATCTGCTCCTTTTATTTCTGTGTATCTGGTAGGTAGGTTATGTTTTCCAATCTCAGAAAAGTTGCCTTTTGTAGGGAACATCTTAAGTGTTCAAGCTTGCACACCCCTCTGGTCACCAGAACCCTATGCTTTAGGGATGCCCCCATGTGACCTGTGTGGGTCCTTCTGTTGTGGTGAGTTGGCTGCTGTGGGTAGTTTTCTAGGCATGCCTGGCCCCCAGTCTGGTTGGTTGCCAAGTCTTGCCTTGTGTAGAGACTGCTGGCCACTGGTTGTTGGGGCCAGTTCATGAGGTGGCTGGCTGCAAAGCCTCAGGGGTTCTTGGGGCTACCGATGGCTCACTGGTGGGTAAAACCAGGTTTCAGAGTGGGTGGTTTCAGGCTGAGGGCCCTAGATCTAGTATCAACCTGGTGGTGGAAGGGATCAGTTCCTGACATGGCAGTTGTGGAGTCTGGGTTGTCTCACAGCTGCTTCTGGCCCACTGATGAGTGCAGCTGGAACCTGGGGCCTCTGACTGAATAGTCTTGGTTTTTTTAGGAGTTTGTGTCAGCCTACTAGTATGTGGGGCTGGGGTCCAGAGGCTCATGGGGCTAGTACCATCTCACCGGTGGGCAGAAATCCATAGTCCTTGTCTTTAGGGTCCTTGGGTCCCAAAGCTGATGTTCACCTGCTAGTGGTTGGGACTGGATCCTAAGGCTGCTAGCTGAGGGCCCAAAGTGTCCCAGAGCTGGTTTTGGCCTACTAGTGGTTAGGGCCAGGGTCCAGGGTATCCTGGGGCTAGTGTTGCTGACCTGCTGGTATGTGGGCCAGGTCCTGACACTGCCCGCTGCCAGGCTAAGGTGGTCCTAAGGCTGGTGCCCACCTTCTGTGAGGGAAGCCAGGTCTCTGAGCGTTCTGGGCTAGTGCTGGTGTGCTGGTGTGTGGAGTGCGGTCCTGGGCCCTCTGTTGGACGGGCTGGTTCCTGGGGTAGTTGTGGGTTCAGGGTGGTCTTAAGGCAGCAATCGTACTGGTGTGCAGAGCTGTGTCTCTGCTGACTAACTGCTCAGCTAAAGACATCCCTAAATAGGTGCTGAAGGGCTGGTGGGTGAGACTAGCTCCTGGTGCTATTAATAAGCTAAACTAATAAAAGCTACCATTGTTCATGTGGTAGAAGGTGCTCTCAAAAATGGCTGCTGCCAGAGAATGTGTCCTCAGGGTGTCCTCCAATTGCCTTTGCAGAAGGCTCTCCAAGACCAGGTAGATCTGACCCAGGCTCCTTTCAAATGCCTGCTTCTTCCCTAGGTCCTGGGCATGAGACTTTATGTGCACCTATTAAGAGTGGAGTCTCTTTCCCACAGCTCTCTAGCTCTCCCAGTAGTAGGCCCTGCTGGCCTTAAAGCCAAACCTTCTGGGAATCATCTTCTTGATGCAGGACTTCGGGGCTAAGGGGTCCAATGTGGGGCTCAAATCACTGGATCCTTGGAGAGAACCTCTGCTGTTGTAATTATCCTCCTGTTTGTGGATCTCCAAATGGGTTTTGACCATTTTCGAGGTCAAAATGGATATTGCCCATTTTCTCTGCCTCTCCCACCTGTCTTGTCATATCTTCTTCATATTTTGAGTGGTAGAAGATCTTTTCTACTACTCTTCCATTCTTTCTCATCAATAGTTGTCTTATAAATTGCTGAAGTTTTGATCTTCCCATTAAAGGAGATGAACTCAGGATCTTTCTACTCCATCATCTTGGCCACAGTCCATGTGTCATGCAAACATTTGGTCCTTTTTAAACATTGGGTTGTGGAGTTCCCATTGTGGTGCAGTGGAATCTAATCCATCTAGTATCCATGAGGTTGCAGGTTTGATCCCTGGCCTCATTCAGTGGGTTGGGGATCAAGCGTTGCTATGAGTGGTGGTGTAGGTCTCAGATGTGGCTCAAATCCCGTGTTGCTGTGGCTGTGGCATAGGCTGGCAGGTATAGCTCAATTCAGCTCCTAGCCTGAGAACTTTCATATGCCATGGGTGGGGCGCTAGAAAGCAAAAAAAAAAAAAGGGGGGGGGATTGTGTTTCCTTTTTGTTTAGTTTTGAGAGGTTATTTCATATACAGATACAAGTTCTTCATCAGTTAGGCAATTTGCAAATTTGTCCCAAGTGATTTATCTTTTTATTTACTTAATGGAGATTTTCAAAGAGTGGAAGTTCTTACTTTTGTTGAAGTTCACTTTACCATGTTTTTAAAAAATGGATTATACATTTGGAAGCATATCTAAGAACTTTTAGTCTAACCTGAGGTCATGAAAATGTTCTCCTGTGTTTTCTCCAAGCAATTTTAGTTTTAGTTCGTACACTTAATGTTTGATCTGTTTTGAGTTAATTCTTATGCATGGTATAAGACAAAATCCTAAGTTAAGCAAAGGAAAAATAGTTAGCGAGGCTTGATTAAAATTAAAAACTTTTTCACCAAAGTAAACTATTAATAAAAGAATATATAAGCTATGACAAGGAAACTGTATTTGCAAAACATTTCTCTGACAATGGACAACTGTTCAGGATACATAAAGAATTCCTTACAACTCAGTATTAAAATGCAAATAATTCAACAAAAATGGGCAAGAGATTTGAAGAGACACTTCACTTAATTAGATATATAAATGATGAACAAGTACATAAAGAAGTGTTCAAGTGTATTAGTCATTAGGTAAATGCATATTAAAACCGTAAGGATATATATACTCAACAGAATGAATAAAATAAAAAAGAATGACAACACCAAACTTTGGCATGCCTGTGGAACAACGGAGTTCTCAGGTTTGTTCTTTGTATGGAAATACAGAATCACACAACACTTAGCAAAATGTTCTGTGAATTCTTATAAAGATACACATACATCAACCCTTTTACCCAGAAATTCCATACCCAGGTGTTTACTTAGGGAAATTACAATAGGTATCTTCAAAAATACTATGTAAGAATGTTCATAGAAGCTTTATTCTAATATCCAAAATGAGAAAACAGTCCAAATGTCCATTCCTAGGAGAATTTCATAAATATATCTGATGTATAAATATGATAGACTACCAGTCAGTGGAACAAATCACTGACACACTTAGCATCTCTGATGAATCTCAAACACATTGCACTAAACATAAGAAGCTTTACTCTAAAGAATATGATTCTATAGATATGAAGATCTGCAATGGACAAAATAATACTAGACAAAGTAAAAAAACAATAGTGGTTTCTGGGAGGTATTGGAGTTGAGATTGACAGAAAAGGAAGATCAGAAAACACTGGGGTAAATTTAATGTTCTGTAAGTTGGTAGAAGTTTGGATTTCACAGGTGTGTGTATGTATTTGTTAAAACTCAGTAAATGTAAGCTTAAGATCTGTATATTTCATTGTATATTTTAAAAAAAATTCTTATTGAAAATCCGTGCTGAAGTATTTAAGAGGAATACTTTTTTTTTTTTCCCCTGAACACCACTTATGATGATTTTATTGGTATTGTCTTTGTCAAGTGAGGGCTTTCAAGTTGGGATTCCCAGTTATGTGTTCATATGTCTAAGAGCAAATGATACTTTGCTACCATAAATATAACCAATTATCTATATAATCAATTTCACTCAATACTGAGTAATTTAAAACATTGCATTTATTTTCATAAAAAGGATATGTTGTAGAATAGAATGCAAATTTTCCAAGAAGGTTTCAGTTAAATTCTGAAAATGTGTGAGTTTAAAGACAATTGTTTGTGTGGAGCTACTTCAAGCTCTGCCTTTACACTCCCTGAAAGTACATGTTCAATATCCTGTGCTTTTGAGGACATTTTGACTGAAAATTTAGAGAAAACCAGAAACTGAAACAAAAGATCAGAAATGGAATTACATGAGAATTATGTGAAAATATTTTAGCTCAGATTTCACATGAGCAGGTACAGCTCGGTAGGAAAAAATACTTTTCCTCAGTCTCAGACTGTGTTTCTGCAGGGGGTAGTTTGATGTTAGACTTATTCGTTGTAGTTAAAACCATCAGAGAGGTGTTTAACATCTGGTTCCAAATAACAGCCACAGAGTTCTGGTATTACAAATCATAAAATGTCATTGTTTCTCTGTCAAGTAATACATATAACTCAGCAAGAGAATCTGAACTAATTTTGGTATATACAGTTACAGTGATTGCTGTTGAAGTGAAAAGCTATGGAAGAAATATTTAAATGGGGGATAGATTTTACTCTCTGAGCTCAGAAAATATAACTTCTGAACTTAGCAATTATAGTAGAAAACTAAACTTGGCACAGTTCTCAAGAACCAAACTAGTTCACCTTTTCCACTTTTTTTTTTTTTAAGTGTATCCAGTTAAGAGCATGGGTAGACTAGTAAGATAAGGAAAGGGTAATTAAATTCATTTTTTATATCCAGAAAGAAGCCAAAGTATAGATTCATTTTGGAGATATATATATATATATATATATGTGTATGTGTATATACACATGTGTGTGCATTATATGTAATTTTGTATATATAAACTATATGTTTTATATATTTTATAGTGTTTATTATATTATCTATGTATTTTATATAATATATTCAACATATATACACATTTATGTATGTATACATAGTATATACACTAGCTATATATTATATTTATATTATATATATATTTATAGTAGTTAAGTGAGTTAAGTACTCATCAGTGAATTACCTCTCATAGGAAAATTTACTGGTAGCAAAACAGATCTTTATGGATTTTTAAGACTTAAAGACTATACAATGTAAGTGGAACTGAAAAAGAATCAAGGAATAATTACTCATAAGTCTAGAAAAGAACAAGTAGAATGAAGTACCATGGCAAAAAACATAGATGTCCCATAAAATTAGGAGGAGGAATAAGCAGGTCAAGCATCCTAAGAAAGAGAAAGAAGACTGAGAAAAAATCATTGGATTTGGCAGTGTTTACTTATTTACTTAAACAAGAGGAAGATTGTTTAAACAATTCTAAATCCTCGGTTATAGATTCATCTTACTTCAGAACTTTGTTGGGTTTGGACTTGCGCGTAAAGCTATTCTTCCTAAACCGTTAGACTGTGAGAACGCTATTCTTGTCTCAGAACACATGCTCAGTTCTGTCCCTAGAGTGAAGGGAAGAGAAGAGACACGTGATCTTTGTGTAGTATGTCATCTCTCTGTGATTAAGTTCAAGTATGTCCCTCAAAAAAAAGGTTAATTTGGGCAATGGCATTCCTTATATTTTTATCAACCAGCTATTCCATTCTAGACCTCTATACTATTAATTTAATGAATTGGAGCTCAAAGCAGGAGGGGAAAGAAAGCAAAACAAAATCACATTGATAAATAGACACCTATTAGTACTGTATCTGAAGCAACCTGTTAACCAACAAAAAAGAAAACCTTGAATGATGAGTGCTGTAACACATATTCTTTTCCTATTATAGTAAAATGGGAGACCACTTGCCTATGGAATTCAACAATTGACTATCAAAACAATACAATTCATTTTAGTCATCAAAGCAGATTTCCTCCAGAGTTTTTCAGATGAATGCCCATGTTAAGGATTCCCAAGTTGCCCCTCAATACACTCTAAAACAGCACAGGCTGCATTTGACGAATATTCTTGTTTTTCCATTCATAGCAACTCTATACTACCAACTATAAAACTAACGGCTGTGTTGAAACACTGTTACGATTCTAAAAATATATATAGGCCTGCAGAGTCTTGTAAACAATGAAAACCATGTATGCCTATATTCAGTTGCAACAATAAACAGAATATAGTGAGGCCCTGAAGATTATCTATTAACATTGTCCTCAACTTCTTTGTGAATAAAAACAATTTCTTATTTTCTTAAGGCTCTGTAATCAAAGTAGACCCTGTCAAAGACATCACTGGGTGTTGTGAAAGCAGGCCCGCTTGCTTTCTTACTCTATGTATTTACTTCTCATTTAACCATAAACTCAATTGTTTGAAAATATGATCATCTAGTTCTCTTCAATCTTTCTTTTTTCTTTCTTTCTTCTCTGCTTTCCTCTTCTTTTCTTACAGTAAAGTTACCAAGCATTTAGTAAACACTTGAGAAGTGCTATCTGCATTGTCATGGATCCACAAATAAATCAAGAATAATAATTTACAAAAACCAAATTAACACCATTTAGTCAGAATTAAATGCTTACCAATTATGCAGATTTTTAAAATTCATTAGTAGAATGAACCTATAGGCAGATTTAGTTGGGCTTCATGTGTACTTAGCTACAATGCATCAAGAATGGGCAACATATATAGGAAACACTCAGTTTCCTATATATCCCCTTATATATAGTCTACTTTAAGTTCAAAATTAACATTTTAAAACTAAAAATCTTCATCTTTTTTATACAAGCCAAAATACTCTTGTTAAATCAGACTTGTTGCTTTGGATTGATATTTAATTTCTATACTTTCATTCTTCTCTATTATTTGAATACTACATATATTTCTAGTTCCTTTTTACTTATCTCCTCTGCTTTTCTGCATTTTCTTAAGGTATGACCTTCATCATTTCACAGTAAGAAGACAAAAAATATTTTGTAAACTGATCTCTCAAGAGTCTTTTCCATTTCTGCCTCCAAATAAGTTTATGTATCATCTGTGGCATATATTCTAGGAAAAAAAATCATACTCTTATTTTATGTGTTTGTGACTTCCTATCTCTTAAAACAATTCAAAACCTTTCTTTTGTGCTTAACACTCTACTACCAGGCCCTCAAAATTTAATATAAGAAAGATAAATTATACTTTAAAAAGCAAAAACAAAACATGGTTCTTGCTAGAGTAGTTATTTTTCCCTCTATGGATGTCTTCAAAACAATCAGAACTTCCCCTTATTCCAATTATTAAAGCTATAGAACCGGTGAAGGGATATCTACAGTGGACAGGAATTTAAATTTGATATTCTCTAAATCCTTTTCCTCACCTTTGATTGATTCTATTCTTACATCTTTATCTCCGTTGACTCCCCTATATGAACTTTCTTATCTTTCTCAGACTCAGAAACTCATCATTTCCTAAACATAGTTGGTGCCTTGCTGCTTCCTTGCTTCTACCCTTACTCAGTTCTTCTAGCATAAAAGCCTTTTGCCTCCACTCTTTATTTGTCTAAGCTCTTGCTCTTTTTGAAGGGATACAAGGATGGGACAGCTGTCTGTAACATCTCATCCAGTTCATCATTAGACTTGTGGATCTTATATCTGAGAACTGCCCTCTCACACATCTCACCTCACTGCTGTGCCAAGAGACAGACCTAAGTTCAGTGAAAGTTATGGCTGCCTTCAGACTATTTCCTCCATGAATCTTTCATTGACATGTTTACCCTCTCAAATTTTGGCGTAAAATTCCAACCTCAGTCTTTATTAGCAAGGTCATAGAGGAGTAATTGGAGAGATAAGAAACAGAAGTTGGGGGTTGATATAAAACGTGTAATTCATTTTCATTGATGCTTCTCAGCAATCAATGGGCTGCTGACCATGGTTACTCACTTAGCAGTATTGCCCCTAAATTCACATTCTGATTTTTTAAGTGTAAAGATCTCACTTAGATATCCCTTGAAGATGGTGAGTTGAACACACACATTACTTCCACTTCTTTGTGAATTACAGACTCTCCAAAAGTACAGTATAACTCTCTTTGGAGGATGGCAGAATGGGAAACAGGTTTGTGTGATGAATGGGCATAATTATGTGTGTATGTAAGGAGGGATAAATCTATAAAAGAAAGCAAAATCGTGAATTCCATAGATAGTTATTAAAACTGAAAATTAAAGAAATAGCAACAAAGGCATGCTATTCAGAGAAATAGGCAAATTCCAATATAATCAGTCAAAAAAAATTTTTTTGCTTTTTTTTTTAGGGCTGCTCCTTTCCTTTTAGGCCTGCAGCATATGGAAGTTTCCAGGCTAGGGGTCAAATCAGAGCTGTAGCCACTGGCCTACACCACAGTCATAGCAATGCAGGATCTGAGCCACGTCTGTGACTTACACCACAGCTCACGGCAATGCTGGACCCTTAACCCACTGAGACCAGAGATCGAATCCACATCCTCATGGATCCTAGTTGGGTTTGTTAACTGCTCACCCACGAAGGGAACCTCAAAAAATTTAAAATATTAAAAAAAGCATCTGACTTCTTGGCAGGAGCAAAGGCATGTGGTGCACAGAGAGAAATGACTTTTGAGCTATATTTATGCATGTGTTTCATAAAACAAATACCAAACATAACTGATTATAGAATAAGATATACCATTTTAGAAAATTATAACAAAAGTTAAAAAATATACATACATAAACACATACAAAACTGAAGATGTGATTTCTGATTGGGCAACACTGGTCAGCTGGCTGTCTTCTAAAAATCTGATCACATGGCATAATTATAGTTAGTGTATCATGGTTTGAGGTTTAGCTCTCAAGTAGTATAAACTCAGATGTGACTCCTCAGCATGTCAAGAGTAGATGCTGCTTTCAATAGCAGATTCAGATGAAAGAAGTTTATGAAACTGCTATATAAAAGCAAAATGTTGCTTTTAAAATATTCAGTGATAAGTATAGGTTGTGAAGGAACCAAACATTTGACTCAACATGACCAGCTGTTCTCATCTTATAGCCAGATCTACACCTAAAATTTTCTATAGTAAGAATGCCACTTTAATAGGCAGTATAAAATATAGAGTAGATAGATAGATAGATACTAGTACATTAGTTGGTGTTGGTAGATATTAGTATTCTCTGTTCATTTGGACCAGTGCTATCTAATATAAATATAATGCAATCCACAAATGGGAGCTCCATATATAATTTTAAGTTTTCTGGAAGCTATGTTAGAAAAATAAACAGATGAAATTGATTTTAATGCTATAATTTATTTAACCCAGTATGTACAAAATATTATAATTTTAGCGGCCTATCAACCAAAATGCTGCTAATATATTTATGCAGTGTTTATACTATGTCTTTGAAATTCAGTGTGTATTTTACATTTACTGCACATTGCAGCTTGAAGCAGCCACATTTTATGTGGTCATTAGCAACATGTGGCTAATGACCACCAAACAGAATAGTGCCAGGCAAGACTCTTACAAGCATTCACCAAGAAATTAAAGATCAGAAGGCTGATTTTCCACCTTGGACTTAAAGCTTGGCGGTTAGTTAAATAATTTAGATATTTAATTGTCTCATGCTAAAGTAACAATATGTATGCTGTGTCTACAGTAAGCATACATGATTTCTGAGGGCAGTGCCGGCTAAGTCCTTTAACTAGAGCTGTCACTTTCTTCTGAATAATGCCTGTTTGGACTCAGCCTCTCAATGAATTTTCCCTTTGCTTTCTAAATAAGCCAACTAGTCTGGTGGATGACACATTATTTCTTTAAATATGCTAATCCCTAAATTTCTACTTACCTAGAGTTTGCTTCTTTTTAGTCACCTTGTATGTCTTTCCTATATTCCACTATTTTTCAGCCTTAGAGGAGAAATTTCATGACTCCTTATTTTCATATTTTTTGAAAATGTTTTATCGCAGCCTTCACATGCAGGAAATTGAAGTCCATATTCCATGCACATGATGGCTGCAACCTCACACAAGTTCCTGTAGATAGGAATCAATAATTTAGCAGGTTAGGGAGTTCCCTTTGTGGCACAGCAAAAATGAATCCAACTGGCCTCAGTGTGTTAAGTATCCCATGTTGCCATGAGCTGTGGTGTAGGGTGTAGACATGGCTTGGATCTGCTGGTGCTGTGGCTTGGATCTGGCAGTGCTGGACTGTGGCATAGGCAGGCAGCTCTAGCTCCTATTTGACCCCTAGCCTGGGAACTTCATATGGAGACTTCCATATGCCATATATGTGGCCCTAAAAAAAGCAAAAAAGAAAAAAAATTTAGCAGGTTAGCAAGCTGAAGACTATATATCATCACAGTTCTTATATTTGAAAATATAAATTATATTTTAAATATGCAAATAACAATGTATAAAAACCAAGCCATATAAATTGTCAAATTTATTAATAAGACATTATTTATTCCTTGGATGTTTCATATATATTTTATTTATAATCTGTAGAAAAGAATAATTGCTTTATACAAATGTTATAGGGATTTGATGGTTAATATGCAATATACATAGGTTATAAAATGTTTTAAATGGATTTGTTTAGTATCTATATACATTTTTCTTATTGTTACAAAGTATGTATGAAATTATAAATAACAGTTCTATTGGCATCTGTCAGAATGTTTATAGGTTAGAAACAAATATATCATAAATGACAGTCATAAATGGGCAAGAACCTTCTTTAAAAGATGGCAAACATTTACAGGAATAAATATATAAAATTGTAAACAGAAGTAATATTTTTCCATTAGACTCCATTTCTCAATTGCTTGTCAGTTATTTTCACAGCAAGTTATTTCAGCAGGACCAATTTTCTATATTATATTTGACAAATAATACAGAGATTGTTGAATGATAAGATTATTAGAGGACCTGGCCTTAGGAACTCTCCTCCTGCAAACTGGGAAAGACATTTTTCATCATATGCAAAATCAGAGGTCCTTCTGAGCTCTAACATACAGGAATATATATATATGACTGGGCTCAGGTGTGAATACAACCAAGCAGAGGTTCTTGGCACTCACTCTGGCTATCTCTTGAAAATATAATGAAGATTTTATAGACCCATTGAAAGTATGCCCCAATTTCTTGCTATCCATGAATCTGAGGTTTCTGAGACCTCAGAAAATCAGAAGTCCTTGTTTGTGCTCATATTTTTCAGTATCAGACCCTGGACAAATTTCTCAATATCCTTGTACTTTCAGTGTCCTCTTGTATAGGATGACGATAATAACTCCCGCCCTGCCTCTTACATGCTTTATATGTGTGTGTGTGTGTGTGTATGCAAGTATGTATGTATGTGTGTGTTTGTATGCATATTGTATTAAAGCTACTAAACAGTAATCAAATGAACAGCATTAGTATATTTTATCCAGATATAAAAACATTCCTGTACTTTTGCTATAAGCTCTAAGCCAGATGTGAAAACACTTTCACAAATGGGGAAATTTTACTTCCACTGTTTTTTATCCTTATGAGGTAGCATTGCAATTCTCATTTCTGAGATGAATACACTGAGATTTAGATTTGTTAAATAATTGCCTAAAATTACACTGATAGTACATGGCAGTGTAGGGATTTAAAAATGGGAGTCTAGTCTAACTTCAAAGCCTGATTTTTAAAGACATTTGTCTTACTTCCTTAAGTATTCTTGCACTCATTTCAAAAAGCAGTTACTTACTTCAACAATGAACTAGTTTTGTCTAAAATAATTCTGTCATAACAATTTAGGATTTGGGCTGGTAATAGGCAGTGCTAAAAAATATACTATTACTCTAAATTCTGTGACCCCTTTTATCCTGGGTTTCCTCCAACGTCTTTGACTGCCTATTTCATTTATGACTCTTTGAGCTTCTATTATATCATCTGCTAAATTACATAATGGGATAAGAATCCCCCCAAGGTCCTTTCCTGATGTAAACATCTATTTTTCTTTTCCATTTGTTCGTTAAAGTTCCTATATTATTCCCTTCTAGTATTAAGTGTTCTCTGAATTTAAGCTCCAGCATTACTTTCATATTTCTTTTTTTCTCTGTCTATTCTTTCTTCCTCCAACTCCACTCCAATCCAAAATTTTCATCTCTCACCTCCATAGTGACAATACCTAAGTCTTTAAGCTACACCATCCCTAAATGATAGTCTTTGGCCTCTGTCTTTTAAGATCTCTAATTGTTGTTCTGTAAGCATATCTACAGTTAATGCCTCCACAGCTCCATTACATTACACTTACCTTGCGTTTTGCCTTCCTTTTCTTCCACTGCACTTGAATTTGCTCTTTCAGTTTCAAAAATGACCTATGAAATGCCAAATTGAATCCACTTTCTCCTCTTTCAGTTTACCTAATCTTTTTGTAGGAATTAGCGCTATAAATCTCCCTTTCCTTTTTAGAACTTTCTACTCTTGTTTACTCTTACAGTTTCCTAAATCTCTTCCTAAATATCTCACTATGTATTTTTAGTAATTTTCATTGAGCTATCAGTTCCTACTTGCTCCTTCAACTAAAGGCTCTGTGACTATATATTGTCCTTTGTGAAAGTAAGCAAAGACCACCTAAATGAGACCATGCATAAGCTATTCATTTAGAGCTTGTTATAGCAAGGAAATCAGCCACCATCAGTTGTGTTTGGTAGAGACTCAAAGACAGGCAGGGGAGTGGGAAAAAAGGAACTCTTCAAGAAAGCTTTGAAGGTTGCAAGATGATTTGTGTTGGTAACATGAAAGTGAGCTAACTAGAAATCTGACATCCTATGTGATGAGTTTGGGGAACATATTAGGCTTTCTCTGGTTGATCTTTAGGTGGAAGCAAGGATGGAGGGGATAAAAATTGAGGAAGCTGGCAGTCATTGCTCAAGACCTGACTAGTTTAGGTCAATTAACATGGAGGCTGTGGTTTGCATTCCCAGAATGGTGGCTACCAGACTGTGGTCAGAGTTCTGTTTTTATATATGGTCTGACTATTGTTCCATTGTCTCTTACCCTGACCTCCTAAAAGAAGCTACTTCTAGGAACTAGCTCTTGCTTCTGGTCCTGGTGTGCTATCACAGACCATGTGTTTACCAGAGTGGGGGCCAGATAGATCCTCTCCTTTCTTAAACTTCTTCAAATGGTGACATGTTAATGGAACAGCATGTTCAATATTGTTGTATAGTGACTGTGTGGTCACATGAGGTGAGGGCTTTTCGAATGAATGGCAAGGCCATCTTTTTTCCACAGTGGTTTGGAAGGCAGATGAATAATTTAAAATAATTATTTCTGAATATGTAATGTCCCTCCTGATTTATACAAATAAACTCCTTAGAAAAAATTAGACAGACTACATTTCCTTCTCCATCTTCACTTATTTTTCTCCAGAATAATTTCATTTTTCTTCTGTCCTTTAATATTTACTTCACAGATAGTGATACATTTTCATTAGGAAACCTATATTGTGGCACCCGGACCAGGTATACCACAGTGATTTGAATCAAGAAGCAGGTAAATCATATTTGATTGATAAAGGAGTTGATATGCTAGCAACAGAAAATGTATTACGATAAAGAATAATCAGTTCTGTCGACCTAGAAGGCAGGTATTGTGGGCTTAATGTTGTATAAATATAGAGTCCTAAGATTTTAGAGTTTTATGCAGTACTGCCATAAATCATGATACAAAACATTTCTGTATTTCACAGATCATGCACACACATTCCTTTTCTTCATTTGACAGGCATATTTCAAGATTCATTAGGCTAACTTCTGCTGTGCTTCTGTGAAAAAATGTGTCCTACTCTTAAATATATCCAAGGAAAGGGCAAAAATATCTCACTAAGTCACATACCAGAGCCCTAAAGGACTGGGTTGTCTTTAAAAACTGAGGATAGAAAAAGCTACAAAATTTTTCTTTCAGTTCTACCAACCCTTGTATTGATCCAGTTCCACAAAATTAGTATTTTTATTTATTAAGTTGGAATTTACATGCAGTAAAATACTCAGATATGATGGAAGAGTCAGTTGAGTTTTGACTGGTAATATTATCACTAAAATTAAAATATAGAACATTTCTATCACATGGAAAAAATCCCTTCATGCAACTCACCAGCCAATTAACTGCCCTCAACTCCTTGCTAGAAGTCTAATATTGTTCTAATTTCAGTTACCATATGTTAGTTTTGTCAGTTCTTGAAATGCATATAAATTCAGTCATATGATATGTATTCTTTTATATCTGACTTCTTTCACTCAATGTTTTTTGGAGGGTTGTGTGTTTAAGTTTTTATTTATTTTATTTTTAGTAGAGTAGAGTTGCACTCAATATTTTTTTTTTTCCACTGTACAGCAAGGGGGTCAGGTTATCCTTACATGTACACATTACAATTACATTTTTCCCCCAGCCTTTCTTCTGTTGCAACATGAGTATCTAGACAAAGTTCTCAATGCTATTCAGCCGGATCTCCTTGTAAATCTATTCTAAGTTGTGTCTGATAAGCCCAAGCTCCCGATCCCTCCCACTCCCTCCCCCTCCCATCAGGCAGCCACAAGTCTCTTCTCCAAGTCCATGATTTTCTTTTCTGAGGAGATGTTCATTTGTGCTGGATATTAGATTCCAGTTATAAGTGATACTGTATGGTATTTGTCTTTGTCTTTCTGGCTCATTTCAATCAGTATGAGATTCTCTAGCTCCATCCATGTTGCTGCAAATGGCATTATGTCATTCTTTTCTATGGCTGAGTAGTATTCCATTGTGTATATATACCCCATCTTCTGTGTCGATGGACATTTGGGTTGTTTCTATGTCTTGGCTATTGTGAATAGTGCTGCAATGAACATGCGGGTGCACGTGTCTCTTTGAAGTAGAGTTTTGTCCGGATAGATGCCCAAGAGTGGGATTGTGGGGTCATATGGAAGTTCTATGTATAGATTTCTAAGGTATCTCCAAACTGTTCTCCATAGTGGCTGTACCAGTTTACATTCCCACCAACAGTGTAGGAGGGTCCCCTTTTCTCCCCAGCCCCTCCAGCACTTGTTATTTGTGGATTTATTAATGATGGCCATTCTGACTGATGTGAGGTGATATCTCATGGTAGTTTTGATTTGCATTTCTCTTATAACCAGCGATGTTGAGCATTTTTTCATGTGTTTTTTGGCCATCTGTGTATCTTCTTTGGAGAAATGTCTATTCAGGTCTTTTGCCCATTTTTCCATTGATTGATTGGCTTTTTTGCTGTTGGGTTGTAATATTTTTGACATTAAGTTGTTTTCTGTGTGTATCAGTGTTCTTATCTTGTTATTACTAAATACAATTCAGTTACATTACTATAAGGTACATTGTTAAATATTCTAGTGATGGAAATTTGGGTTGTTTCCATTTTTTCCCCATTGGAAAAAAATTGCTATGGACTTTCCTTTAATGCTTTTGTGCATATATACTTTCATTTCTTTTAGATATATGTCTAGGAATAGAATTAATAGTTCATAGAATAGGTGTATTCTTAAGAAGATAAGAAATTGTCTTAAGAAGATAAGAGTTTTTCAAAATGGCTGTACCATGTCACATTCTCCAAGCAATATATCAGAATTTCCATTCCCTACATCATCATTAACTCTTGGATTGTCAATCTATAACCATTTTAATAGGTGTGAATTGGTATCTAGTTAGGGCTTTAATTTACATTTCTCTATTGACTAATGATGTTGAATACACTCTTCAGGTGTTTAGTGGCCATTCCTATACCTTCTAATGTGTTTATTTCTTCTGCCCAGTTTCTACTGGATTGTATTTTTTATGATTTATTTATAGGCTCACTTTATGTATTCTGGATATGAATCTTCTGTCCTCAAAGTTATTTCTGAACCATGCCTCTAATAGATCTCCAACAAATATAAAATATTTTAAGTAATTTTTATACAAACAAAAATTCATTAAGAGTAATATAATAAACACTCACAATTGGTCTTCTCATCACACCAAGAAAATAAAATTTCATCTTAGAAAATAAAATATTACAAATACAACCCAACTATTCTATCATTTCCTAATTGCATTCCTTCAGAAAAACAATTAGAAAATATCTAGATGTTAGTTTTACCATTCCATGTGTTTATTTATATTATTATCACGCACACTTATATAAAGAATATTTAATGCTTTTCTATATATTAAAACATGTTATATTGGTATCATATCATATACATCTTTTAATAAATGGATTTTTGTTTAAATATTATTATTGATATTCAACTATTGATGTTTTACCTATGAATCAAGGCACTGAAGAAGCATCCCCCAATGCCAATTTATTCATGTATTTTGGCTGCTTTGTAGAAGCAAGACTTCTTGTAAGTTTGGTGTCTGATATTATTCCTTTTGAGGAGGTTGTACTCTGTATTGAAAATCACACTTTCTTGGATTTTATGTAAAAATACATGATTCCTTTGTTTATGTAGGTGGTGTCTCTGTTTATGTTACCATATGTATCATAGACCAGAAATTTCAGTTACCTTTAAATTACAATTAAAACATGAGTAGTTGATTCAGGAGATTAGAAACTATTTTATATCTGACTAAATAAATGGAATTTCTCTGTAGCTGTACCTTTAAAATCCCCACATGATTAAATGCTAGGGAAACAGCATCTGTAATAAAGGGGCAATTTAATTATCCATTAGTGTGTGATTGTAGGCCTTTCCTGAGTTTCAGAACTAAATATAGTAAGTCATCAATTTGTCATTTACTCTTGATGTGGTAAAATTAATGAGGCTTTTCTTCCTCAATCTTGTCCTTCCCCATTTTTCCCATTTAACTAAATGACACCACAAATTCCCACTCATTTAATATAAACCCTTACAATTCATTATTGATTTCTATCATTGCCTCAACTTCTATATCTAAACAATTAACAAGTCCTGACAATCGTACATCCAGAACATATCCTCAAATCAATCACTTTTCTTGTCATCATTGTCACCATCTATTCATACTACCATCAAGTCTGATGGGTTACTTCAAAGCTTCCTAGCTGATCTCCATGTCTGTTCTATAATATTTTCTAAAAGCTTCAGCAAGAAAAATCTATTTTAAATAAAATACATCATGTTTCTTGCTTAAAGTCTCTTAAAGGACATATCAAGTTTATGAGGTACTGAAAATAATTTTTGCTTACCTCTGTATTATCTTGTACTCCTAATCTCATTGCTCTACTGTCCAATCAAACTTATATTCTTTCTTTTCCTCAATCACTTTAAGCTTATTTCTGTTGCAGGATCTTTGTTCTTGCCTCTCTCTGCATAGAGAGCTCTTCTCCCAAATCTTCTCATAGATGCCTTCTTTTCCTTAACCGTGTTCAAGCTCATTTGCCACCTCCTCAAAAAAGACATTCCTTACATGCGTTTTTAAAGCAACATGTTCTCAATTCAATTTGCTATCACAGCAGCCTCTATTATTGTCCTAATGGCTTTCCACCACCTGAAACTGTGTTGTTAAAAAAATAATAATAAAATTTAAAAAAAGGGGTTCCTGTTTTGGCACAGTGGAAATGAATCCAACTAGTACCCATGAGGATGCGGGTTTGATCCCTGGCCTTTCTCAGTGGGTTAAGGATCTGACATTGCTGTGAGCTGTGGTCTAGGTCACAGACATGGTTTGGATCTGGCTTGCTGTGGCTGTGGTGTAGACTGGCAGCTGCATCTCTGAATTGATCCCTAGCCTGGGAACCTCCATATCGCAGATGTGTGCCCTCCCTGCCCCCCCCAAAAAAGGAAAAAAAGGAATGAAATAGTTATCCTCAATTTGCCTATTTTGTTTCCACTCCAATTTAGAATTTACTAGAGCAGTCTCTTTATTTTATTTTTACTCTATCTCTTGTGTCTAGAAGTGTACTGTTATATAACAGATTCTTAATAATTCTTCGGGTGTTAATTAAATCACAAATAAGTTTAGAAGGAACTTTGGTTGATTTTCTGTGTACATTTTTGCTATTTCTTAGATAAAACATTTTAACAAGGCAGTTTTTCTTGATTTAAGTAGAGAGCAAGAATTTAGATTTAGTTATATTTGAGTTTCCCTTTGGAACCTCAACATAAGCAAAACCAAAATGACAATTCCTTCTACTTGCCTCTGGCAAAATTCTACACCCATTTTCTCAGTACAAATGGGCTGGATGAGGCTTCTATAATGACATTCTTTCAATTTTAAATTTTTTGAAATGACCAATAAAGTCTTCAGTTGAAATTATGTGTAGAAAAAAAATCACATTAGCAAAAAGCCATACATTTCTGAAGACTTAAGATTGATAAGGTGTATATTCCACTCATACAAAATAAATAACAAATCAATACTTAGGAAAATAATAGAAGTGGAAATGAGTCCTCTTTCTTATGTAAAATTGAATAAGTCTGGTAAATCTTCAAAATTTATTTTATATCTAGTGTAATCTCATAAAACTATCAATGGACATTTAAAATAATTTCATCAAAAGTTTTAAAATTTTCATTTAGAAAAATTCATAGGATAGGTCCAATATTATAACAAAAGTTAAAAGGGGAAATGTGTTACATAATTGTAAAATATGTATCACTAGTACAAATAAAAAATAAAGCACTAAAGTATCAAAGGCAAAAGTTAAAAATTACAAAAGAACAAACAGTAATAGCTAATTAATATATTAAAATATTAAAACTAATAAAATCAAATAAGTACTACTGAGAGGTTAGATTATAAAATTATCATATAATTTAAGATTTGAGTATTAATGTAAATAGCTTATCACTTTCCCATGATGATTCTTATATGTCTACATATATAGATTTTTGAGTGAAACTTTTTGAAAAAACATACCTAAGAACAAATATGCTGGGTCATAAGTTAGGTGACTCATACTTCCTGCATGCTTGGAACAGGCTTAGTTTAAGTTTATTGTCTCAGAGTAAACATAAATAGCATCTCCTTTCACTCTCCAAATTATATATTCACCCTAACCATAGATTATGTGCATATTTAAATGATTAACTGTTTCCAAGTTTTCTTCAGAATGGCTGCATCAGTCTTCACTCTTTTCAGTACCGTGTCAGGATTTCTGTATACCAACATCATTGCTAGCATAAGGCAGTGTGTGTATTTCTAATTTTCTGGCCAAATTGATATAAAGGCTAGCTCACTGTGGCTTTAATTTGTATTTCTGTGATTGCTAATAAGTTTGAGTACATCTTGTTATACTTGTTGGCTTCATAAATTTCCTATTTTATAAATTGCATTTTTACATTATCCACCATCACTTTCACATGTGTTCTTCAATATTCCTGGTTGATTTTCATAATTGGAAGTAAAACTTTAGCTTCTAAGAAGCAGCTGAATATTAAGACCATAAAAGCACTTAAGTCAATTAAAATAAATACTGCTTTGATAATAGAATCCCACTGTAGTTTTTTTTTAAATATATTCAGTAAATGTCTGTTGGTTCTCAAATATGACCGATATTCACCTTTTACCTGATATTAATTTTTATCCTTTTTTCAGATATGCATGTATTTTATTTTAGTGGACCAGAAAGGCTCGCTCTTACCTGGTCACATTATCCTTTCGGCATTTCATCTGAAGTTAGGGAGCACACCAAAAAAGGAAATGGGAAAGATAGCTATGGCTTATCTTAGAATAGATAGACTAGTCCTGGCATAAATGACAGAACTATCTAGATGTAGCTGAGTTTGATCATCTTCTGGATGTCCTTGTTAAATCAGCTTCTCACAAGAGATTTGCATTAACCTCTAAGAAATGGAGGATAATTTCAAGCTATCTCATTCAAAGATAGTAGTTTAACAGATGCAAACTATTGCTCTTGGAATGGATTTACAATGAGATCCTGCTGTGTAGCATTGAGAACTATGTCTCGATACGTATATAACAACACAACAATGGGAGGAGAAATTATGTATACATGTATGTGTAACTTGATCCCCATGCTGTACAGTGGAAAAAAATAAGTGAAAATAAAAAAGTAGTTTTTAAAATAAGGTGCCATAAATTTTGTATTACCAAAAAAAGTATATTTCTTGTTCATGTTATTTCTTAAAATTATTTACAAAAATCACCAGATATACTATTTTTAATCTATCAGCTCAGACTAGCAGACCTCCCAATTTCCTAAGTCTTTTCCAAGACATATCACTTTTTTTCAAAAGATGCATTCACTTTTTCAGGGGTTAACTTAAATTAGTCCAAAGTACAATTAAATATCTTTGGTTTTGGAAGCAATCCTTTCAAATTCAAAAATGCGCTTTTTAATGAGTGATCTTATTAGCATATCTGACCATTAAGATTGTATTCACATATGTAAATGAGATCTTGGCATAAATAATTACATGTAATTTTTCTTTTTTGACTATCAACTGGGGAAATTTCTAGTTATTCTATTCTTCATTATGCCACACTTGATAATGATTTTACCTTTACATTAAAGCAAATCTTAACAGACTGTTGCATGGTCAGTTTTATACATTTGGTCAACTTAATGACTTACTAATATTACTTCCCTGTGGATAGATTTATTGCTGAGCAATCAGTCTTCAATATGACCCCAAATTCCAAATTGAGTATGTTATGCTCGATTTGGTAGGGCAATTTCAACACTGCTGGTATGAACACTAAATTTTTGTCAGTCTTACTCTGTGTCCTTGGTCAGTTCATTAAATTTTTGGGTGGATGAGTATCTTACTCTATTAAGTTGATATTCTACATTCCACTTGTCAAGAATGAAGGAAGAAATAGCTAATTAAAAGTATGAAAGGCCTTTTAATGCTAACAATTATAAAATAAGTAGTAAGTTGAAAAGTTAAACTGTTTGTACTACATGACTGTAAAATATAATTAGTTACAATGTTCATTTTATAAAAATATTTGTAATTTTGTTCTACAAAGCAAATAATAGGGATAAACTTTGGTTCAGGATATAAACCAGGTTAATTTTAACTTTAGCTAGGAATAAAAGGAGAAGGAAGATAGCTGGTGAAAAAACCCCTGAAAGAACATCTCAAGCTATAAGACATTTTTCACTAGGCCAATGACAATAATTATGACCACATAAAGTATGATTTTTTGACATCTTTTAAATATCCAGGTGAAATTCATATAGTTGGTTGCTTAATCAATTTACACTCTCTCTAAAATAATCTGATTTTGCTTCTTATTGCAATCTCTTCTTTATTCAAAATATACCCCCTACTTTCAAGCCATAGCTCCAAGCTTAATTCAGACCAGTGTAGAGTTCAGGAACTCTAATTAAATAAATTAATTAATGGAATTTGCTAGGCCACAGAAATGGTCATACAATGCAATTCATACCAATTAAAAAAGGTAGTAGCTTGCCAGGATTTCTGTGAAATGTTTCCTTTTAGAAAATAGTTTAAAAATGAACTATCACAGAAATAGGAAGTTCTCTTTTTTTCAGTTGTCTCAGAATATCATGGTGTGGGTTGTGAATCTTGAAACAGCTACAAATATTTGCCACCATGAGAGATGCTAGCTAGAAGCATAGAAAGAAGGATGCAGTACAGGCAGAACAAAGAGCCGGAGGCATAACTTTTGGAATTAAGCCAAGCTTGAATTTGCTCTACCTCTGGACCCTCAGTTAGATGAATAATTACTATCATTACTATTTAAGTCTCTGTGTATGTATATTACATAGGTTGTACCCTACAAAACTTCCAGGGGATGCTATTCACATTGATCCCGATATGTTCCTGGGTTTTTTTTAATATAATGTTACCTCAGGTAAAAGCATCCTAAGGTGTACAACGATTAATGATCAACTTACAGATCAGGTTCTTTGCAATGTTTTACACAGCTCAATGGTTAATATTGCTAAAAGATTAGGACTATGTGAATAATGGTGAGATTAACAAAAGTTTAACTAGTAACCATAATACAATTATATTCAGCTTGATTCAGTTTAACCTTTTTGCTGAACAGCTACTATGTGCAAAACAATATACTAGATAGTGCGAAGGATACAAAACTCAGGAAATTAACTTCTTTATTTTAGGTGTTTTACATTATTTGTGAAAACATTCCACAAAAAGAAAAAAATGTCAAGTGCCTGGCAGGAGACACAAAAAAGTGATAAATCATACTAATTTAGTATAGAAACTGCCTCACTAAAGGTGTCGATTTGTCGTGTCTTGAAAAGCAGAGCTTGAAAGATCTTGATAGATAAGAATGCAACAGTGGAATTTTGAAAACAAAGAGATTAAAAAAAAAAAAAAAAAACCTGCCAAAAGCAAAAACAAACCAAACAAGCAAAAGAACAAAAACAACCCAGGAAATTATACAAATGAAACATAGTCTAATTGATGTGAAAATTGATTTGAGGGTCTCAGAAGATTTGAGGTAGCAGGAGAAAAAAAAATTCAGTGAATTTGAATGTAGACCAGTAGAACATTCTAAAGAGAAAGAAAAGATATTAAAGAAAAATAAACAATAAAAAAGATATTAAACACGGAGACCTGTGAGACATGAGCATTTCAATATAAATATAATGAGACTCTGAGAAACAGAAGAGACCAGTGGGTAAACAAATTTTTAAAAATAATGACCCAAACTTCCTAAATGTAATTTAAAAAAATCATTAATCCACAGATACAGATAGGATAAACACAAAGTAATCCACTCCTAGATACATTCATAGTCAAACTGTTAAACACCAAAGCAAAGGAAGAATCTTGAAAGATGAAAGAGAAAAATAACATGTCACTTAGTGGGGAACAATAATGCAAGTAAAAGCTAATTGCTTGTAATAACAGTGGACACCTGAGGATAGAAGGATGCCAAAATCAAACCGTGTGCGGTGGTGGGCGGGGGGTATAATTGTTAATTAGAAATTCTTTATCTAACAAAACTGTATTTTAATATGTATGTATAACTGGATCATTTTGCTCTACACCTGAAAACTAACACAACATTGTAAATGAACTATATTTCAATTTTAAAAAACAAAATATTATTAAATTTAAAAAAGAAAAATAATATTTTAAAACTGCAGGTGAAAAAAGGGCAGTCACAAATGAACAAAGTCTGAGAAGGCATTGCTAGCTGATTTACTTTATGAAATACTAAGAGAAGTCTTACAGTTTCATGACGCTCCCTGTCATGCAGCAGGTCAAGGATCCACTGTTGTCAATGCAGTGGCTCAGGTCACTGCTGTGGTATGGGTTTGATCCCTGGCCGGGAACTTCCACATGTCACAGGTATGGCCAAAAACCCCCAAACTCCTTCAACTTCAAATGAAATGACCTGTAGTATAAATTAAATCCACAGTGGTATAAGGAAATAATGACAATATTGTATTATTGGTTTTATAAGATAGAGATACATGACAGTAAGAGCAAACAGGAGGGAAGTGGAAAAACCATGTGAGCAAAGTTTCTGTATTGTACCAAATTAAGTTAGTATTAATCTGAAGTAGATTGTGATAAATTTGCTGCATATAATCTGTAGAGCAATCACTAAGAGAATGAATCCAAGAAATATAGTGGGAAAATCAATGGAGAATTTAAAATGGTTTGATAAATTCTACAAGAAAAACTAGACAATTCCAAATTTAAAAAAGATTAATTTTGACACCTACATTTTGTTTGCTGTCTTTGCTTTCTAATCATTGGCTATTTCATTGCATAAAAGGAATATTAGTAAGTTAAATAAAGGAGGTGAATAATCATGGTCATGGCCATTTTAAAGATGAATCTAAAATCTCTAAATTCAGCATAGTTTAGAACAATAGGATTTCTCACACTACTGTAGTGACCTTATGCTAACTTCTCTAAGGACCTGCATGAGTCGTTGAACAATTGATCTGACCATATCACACTTTTCCTCTTGCTGACTTATTACACACAATATGATAGACTTGTCTGCTTACTGAGTAAATTTGAGGATTGTGTGTGCAAGAACAAATTAATGTTTATAGTTTCTCAGTCCATTTCAAATTAATGTGGTGTGGAGTGGTCAGAAGAGATTTCACTGCCCCTCTGATGGTCTTCCTTCTGTTCAATGAGTTCTGTTCAACGATCCCTGTAAGAGACATTCTTCATTCCTGGCTCACAAAAAAATGATTTCTGAATAGCATTGTTTTCAGTGTATGGAATTCAACAGATGGTACCAAATGACCGATATTTTAAACTCCTTCCTGGGGGTAGATCTCCAGCTGAGCCTCCCTATCAGCCTCATTCTCATCAAGTTTAACTGTGTTCATTCATTTCAATACTATCACATGAGCAGAGCTCACGTTTCCCTAGAACAAGATTTAACTGTGCATATTAACGAATATAAAGCTTAAGTATGAGTTTCATAATGTCTGCTTTTCTGTTTGTATTATCTTCATTGTCTTATTTTTATGACGGTGTTCCATTTTAAATTCCAAATGGTGACTACTTAATCTTTTTTGTAATTCAGTTCACCAAAGAATAAATTATAGGCAGTGATTTTGTCTTAGCTATCAATAGATCTTTGACAGACACTCTCATCTTTGTTGTCAGCACGAAATATTCTGTTCTGGAATGGAGGTAAAAACATTCTTTACACAGTGTTTATGAGTCTCTAAAGTCTTTTTTGGTACTCAGCACACCTCCACACCTTCATGAAGAGAGAAAGTAGATTTATATTAGAAACTGAATTGAAAAATGTCTACTTCAAATGCACTCAAAAGACCTTCCAGTTGTTTTATTGCAATTCTAGAGGACCTTCATGTCACCAAAATAACTTGGGCTAAGCAAGGCAGACACTTTTCTAAATTTGTGGGAGGCTACCTTGAAAAAGATGATGGGAAAATAAATAGGCTATATTCTGCTGTTGTTATTCATGTTAGAACTTTCTAGTAGTAACTTACTACTAAATAGATGTAAATATCCAAGCAGCAATAAAAGATGAGCACCTACCATATATCTGTAACCTGTAATTCCACACACAATTCAAGTGCAAGGTCAATAAGACCAAATACATAAATATTCACATTTTCTTATGCATAAAAAGTGTAGTAAACACTTTTTTGGTGCCATACTAAATGAAATATAAAGTCTTGCCCTATGTTCAAATAATAGTAAAGCTAAAAGTTGCCCCAACAAGAAGTGGCGATTTAAAATCTTATAGAAGATATTAACTTTTTATTAAATTAAGATGAATAATCAAATTAGTGACATTTATTCAAATGCATTGTCATTTGAGTTCTGAGTTCTGAGTCTCTTCTTCTTCTATTGGTTATTATCTCTGAAATAAAGATAGCTATAGCAGGCTTTATTTATCTATATATTCATATTTCTTACTAAACGACTTGTCTGCATAAGAATGAATGCTCTAAAATAAGCAAGATGCAGACTCACGCACCTGTGACCAAATATATACACATCTAGTCTGTAGCACATACTCCAGGCACCATACTTTTAAAAAATAAATTCAGTTTTGTTTGCTCATTACAACAGATATAGCTCTCTACAACAGATGGCAGGTTATGGTGGAAATGACTTAAGGGGCTGCTGGCTGTAGATCTGAACAATGAAGGTTGGATGCTCTGAATCTTTTGTGTTTGGTAAATGAAAAAAGAGCTTCATGTTGTGATTTAATACTAGTTGAATTATTCCATCTTATTTTTGCCTCAAAAGTTTCTTTTGCTTAAAGGGAAAAAAATAATCACCGTACCTGGCTGGGGATGTCTGGTATCTCTTTTTATTTTGTCTCTTGGAAGAGAGAACAAAAAATAGGCCAGGATTGTGTCCAGTTGTGAAGCAGGGAAAGATTGTTCTTGGTGTCCTGCTCTGTCTGTTCCTAGATCAAGCTCCTAATCTTCCAGGCCTCTTCTCAGCCAGTGTGCTGGATCAAGGGAAAAGTTCATTAAAAGGAACCAGAAATGATGCCAGAATAGAGAATGCAGGGCATAACTGGTAATTTAAGTATTTAGGAAGTAAGGCTGGAGCCATAGAGAAATGAGAAAATTATCAGAAACCCTTTCCAAGTAATTATAATTGCAAATCCTTGCATACTACTTATTACTTGTCAGATAGCATTTCATGGCTTTATGTATACCCATTCATTTAATAGTCATGGCTACCTTATGACAAGGTTATTATTTTCATCTCCATTTTATAAGTGATAGAAATAGCAGAGTAGTTAAACCGTTCATGCACAGAATAATGGGAGAATTAGAATTCGAACCCAGATAGGCTGGCATGAGAGCCTTTGGATTTACCCTCTATATCCTGTTGCCTCCCACACCAAGGGGTTTAGTTAATATCAAGATAGACATTAATATGGGGTACATGATCAGACAAATAACCAGCAACAAGGAGGCTGAAAAAAAAAACAATTATGTAGGACTGAGGACATAAATAGAAGGAAATCAGAATTGTGCAAGCATGGTGCTGCCATAAAGTGAGCACTAATTATCTATTTAGTCAACAGTGAATGAAAACATAATCATCTAAGCAGAATCCACCTGTAGGTCTGGAGACCAGGGAGTAGAGTGGGAGAGAGAGGCTGCTTCCAGAACTCCTTTCCATTTACATCCATTAATGCTCCTCCCATATGCTAGAACCCCCAACCCTTTAGATATTTCTTTGGAGTCTCTAGATGCCCAGCACTTTCCTATCACTCCTTGCTCTTCAAAAACACAGTCAACAAGTATCAGCTGCACCTCTGCATGTGTCAGGGCTTGCTCTGTGTGAAGACAATAGTTTTTGAACAAGACAGAATCTTGATCTTGCACTATTTCTTCTTTCAGAGTGATATGACAAGAGAGACTAAGAGGGAGAGAGAAGGACAGAGAGAGAGTCGGGTGGGGGAAGAGGGAGAATGGAGGGAGAGAGAAAGAAGAGGGAAGGAAGGAATCATCTAGGCAGGATCCACCTGTAGTTCTGGAAGAAAGGAAGTTCTGACTCTAACATGAATAGCAACAGCAGAATATAGCCTATTTATTTTCACATCATCTTTTTCAAGAAAGGAAGGAAAGGAAGGAGTGGGGGAATGAGGGAAGGAAAGGAAAGGAAGTGGACAGGGAAAAGGAGGAAGGAAGGAAAAAGATATTCAACTTTTCACATATAGGTAAAATTCTATGAATAAGTTAGGTTCAGGTGATGGAGGGTCATAAAGAGTTGGGAGATGGATTTAGGCAGGATGGTTTAAGAAAGTCTTTTTGAAGAGTTCTGGAGATGGATGGTAGTGATGGTTACACAATAATGGAAATGCCCTTAATAGCACTGAATTGTATGCATAAAAATAGTCAATTTTATGTTGTATATGTTTCTCCACAATTACAGACACCATGTAAACCATTACAAATAGAGTTGAGTCCTCTTTAGTCCCACTGCCCTCCTATTCCCTCACACTCAAAGGAACTGTCGTCTTGAATTAGGTGCTTATCATTCCCTTTGTGTATTTAGTATTATTTTTTTTTAAGCTTTATACTTCTGAAACTTGATTTATCTTTGTTTAACATTATCTATGAGATTTACCCCTGTTGATATGTATAGTACTCATTGATTAATTTTCACTACTATATAGTAAAAAAAAAAAAAAGAAAAAACAGACTTTCTGAAAAGTTGAAATTAAATTTGTGTACTGATTTTTAGAGATAGTCATCTAAAGATCTTGAAGAAAAGTTTTCCAAAATAAAGGAACACCACACACAATGATCCACTATACTGAGTAATATTTTTAGGCTTCCTAGAATATTTTGAAGACTCTTGCTCTAATAGGGAATTTAAGACTGACAAGTTCAACTTTCTCAAAAAGTATCCCAGAAAACCGGCTTTTCCCACTGCCTTTGCATCCAAACACGAGCAAGTGACCAAGGCTCTGCCCACCCAACTGTGGTTACCAGCACAGGAAGCTTTTATTCAAAAGTTCTAAGATAAGGAAACAGGCTCTACCTTGGTCTTCATTTTTCAGGAAGGCTTGTGCCTGAGCTGTCAAGTGTGGAGGACAGTGTTAGTTGGCAGGTGGAGTTATGAAAGTGTCATCAGTGTTGACTGCAGCAGCAGCTAGGGTACTATCCAATTTCTGACAGCGGTGCAAATGGCAACATCGGTGGTGGTTTCCTCATTACATCAGTTCTCTGGCATGGTTTTGTGTATTATTTTTCAAAGCTTAGATTCAATCCCATATCTACAGCTCTTCTAACAATCTGTAAGCCTAATATCATTTTCTGTTTAATTAACCAGAATCAGATTTCCACTGCTTATTATTCAAAATGTCACATGGTAAACATTGGACTGGGTTTAGGAACAATATAAATGCCAGTGTGGCTTCTGGTTTCCCTTTACCCAGGGTATCCTACCTAGTTCTGTTTTTTCCTATAATTATTCATCATACGACTTTACCTTTTCTTCTGCCTTTCCTCTAATTCCTTCCAGACTCTTATTTTCTAAGTGAAACTCAGATAATGGTAAGGAAACAAAATGTAAAGAGACCTACAAAATATCCTTCAGATTTTTCCATTTCACCACAATACCTCTGTTACAAATCTAATGTAAAAACCAAGCATTTCTTTCTGTACTAGTCTCTCTTAGCCTCCTCTTGCCCTAAATTGTAATTTTTTATAATGATTTTTGTTTTTTCCATGAATTGTAAAAAAATTGCCTTTCATCTTGAGTGGACAGAAAAGTGATTCATAGACATACCTTTCTCTTCTATACACCATAACCGAACCCAGGGTCTGAAGCACAGGATACAGGGTATCACTCAGCTGGAGACCCATTATTTACCTACTTATAACTTCCTTTTCTAAGATCCAGCCTTCTGAGTAAAATGTGTAGTCACATTAGAAAAAGCGGAGTTCTTTGGCAAAGCAGAGCCAGAGAACACCTGGAGAAATGTACATACAGGTCTTACCTACTGACCAGGATGGCTTGTTGCCATAAGGTTCACCCTTTGAGGAGAAATGGGAGGTTCATATATCTAAGGCTGAAAACTGACAAAGAGTTATAAAAAATGTTTCATCCCCACAAATGTCATTTAAAATCTAGAAATTCTTTGTGTAATTGTTATGTAAAAAATTAGTAAACAAATATAATAAATAAAAGTAAAATTTGTTATATTTTACTTGAACGACTTGCCATTACCATAGAGCAAAATGACAACTATTTTTAGAAATACATATACAGAATTAACTTTGTTAAAGTTTTCCTTGGGATACAACTCTAAATGTAGTTCATGCTGCTTATCTAGCAAAGCCATAGATTCTAATGTTTGAAAGTTGTTTGATGGACAAGTTTTTTTTTGACAGTCCCCAAGAACACGAAGTAGACAGAAATAGTTATTGGTTTTACAGGATGTTTAAACACTATTTTCAAACGTTGGATGTGAAGCTCATTTGATTTAACAACTCAGTATGGACAAAACTTTAAACACACACTCATATAACATAGGCACATTTATAAAAATAAAACAAAGATGTCATAAATGCACTCTTATCCTCAAAAGTTAGAAATTTACTTGGTATATATAACTGTTTTCAGCTAGGAAAAATGTTATTACTTATTTAATTAAATCACACCCACTAGTAGAGTCTTGCTTTGCAATCTGAAAAGCACTACTTTAAATTCTGGTTCTGTTACAGTGTGGGTTACATCTATTTTCACACTGGCCAGGGAAACAAATCTGGTGATCATGATTTCTATGGGAAGGAAAATTGTTTCTAAGTTTTACTTTTTTTTTTTTTCAGGCCACACCTATGGCATATATAAGTCCCCAGGCTAGGGGTCAAATCGGAGCTGTAGCTGCCAGCCTGCACCATAGCAACAGCAACACCAGAGCCATGTCTGCACCCTACACCACAACTCACAGCAACACCATAACCCACTGAGCAAGGCCCTGGATGCTTGCTTAAATCTGCATCCGCATGGATGCTAGTTAGATTCGTTTCCACTGAGCCATGATGGGAACTCCTCTAAGTTTTAAATAATCGATTTGCAAAGAACTTTCACAACTCAGTTAATCAATAACTTGTGGTGTTGGTTATATTCTCTTCAAAATGCCCTTGTTTTTGAACCGAAGTATACCTATAGCTCTCCACCTTTGCATATCACTCACACATGGAAAATAACTCAAAAAACTCAGAAGCTTTAAATTTCTCTATTTAGTGTCACATTAATTTTGAACAATTGTGTATCTCTCTATTAACATTTCTTTTCTGGAGCATAAAAAACAGAGAACGTGAACTCTAACATATATTGATACACTGCAGGAAATTAAAAACACCATAGGAAGACATTTTTAGAAATTTACTTCTAAAGTGTGACAATTTATTTTCAAATAACAATTTAAATCACATTTAATGACATTTTTTCACAATTTTGCACCTAATCTTAGCAGCCAAAGAGTTAACACACCATTAATTTTTATCTATACAATATTCTTTCAGTAAACCTTGTGAAATGCTCATTAAAAGTCTCACATGTTTAGAAAGAACAGTGCATTAATAGGAATGCAATTAAGTACTTATTGCTTTAGTCATTTAAAGTAAGTTACCCAGATGGCAAGAAATCCTCCAAAAGAGATTTTAAACAAACAATCGAGGTTTAATTAATATGCACCAGTTAATTCATTAACTATATAGCAACTACCTCATTAAACTTAAGTAAATACTTATTTGAGATGAATTGTATAATTCCTTTTTACATTTATCTTCATTTTGTTTGACTGAGCAGGTGATAAATGGTGATTTTTGAAAGCTAAAGCATTTTAAGGTACAAATGTTTAGTACTCATATTTTCTCCTCCACTGCCAAAATGGAACTTGACTTTATTGTCACAGAACAACAAGAATCCAATGACTACAGAATAATAGTAGCAACTAGCAGAATAATTTTAAATTTCCAATTGAACTAAAATATTAGACTAAATGCGCTCATTAGCATGAGAAGCAAATAACAATCCTTTCTCTATCTGCTGTTAGTACTGTAACATGGACCACACACTAATACTTCCAGTTAATTCTAAATAATTATCAAACTTCCTTACTTTATGCTTCTGTGCTACTTATGGAAAAAATGAGTCATGTACCTTTGACCAAAGAATGATTATCACTTATCTGATGATATCATCATCCTTGTCCTTTGATTCAAATGCAAATGGAGTGGAGACAAAGTAGGAGAGCACAGTCTTAGCCAAACATAACATTCAGGGCAGGACTGTGTAACCCATTAATGTGAGGCAGATCCCAGAGCCACAGTACTTGACATGCATAGGAGATAAATAGCCTGCCTGTTTCCAGATTTTTAAGGTTTTTTGTTTGTTTGCTTATTTTCCCATTTTAATGAACTCAAGCCATAAAGCTTATTATATATGTTCCTGAAGTTATCAGCTTAAAATGGTTGTTATAAAAATATTTTATGTAAGCTTTGTTGTAATCACAGAAAAATAAATCTGCAGTAATTATAAAAAAGTAAAAGGTTACTATAAGAGGAGTCAAGACATAGCACTACAAAAACTGATCAAATCGCAAACGATTGAAAAATAAGAAGCAAGAAACAAAGTAACTACAAAAGAGTCAGGAAGCACTTAACAAAACAGGAATCATAAGCCCTTATTACCAATAATTACTTTAAACATAAGTGAATTAAATTCTATCAGATGGCATAGAACAGCTGAGAGGATAGAAACCAACCAACCAAAGAAAATCCCACAATTCAAACTATATGCCTCCTACAAGAGAAACACTTCAACTTTAAAGGCACACAGTCTGTGAGTAATGAAAAAAAGATACTTCAAGCAAATAATAACCAAAAGAAACCAAGGTAACTATACTTAGACAAAGTAGGCCTTAAGCTAAAAATGCTCAAAAGAGACAAGTAAGGTCATTATATAATGATACAGGAGTCAATCCATCAAGAAGATGTCACCATTGCAAATAATTTCACACCCAAATCTAAGTACCTAGATATATAAGCAAATGCTAACAGAACTGAAAGAAGAAAGAAACGGCAATATAATAATAGCTGGGAACTCTGGTACCCCATTCTCCACAATGGGTAGATTATCCAGACAGAGAATCAATGAGGAAACAGCAGATTTGAACAACACTATAAAGCAAAAGGAACTAACAGACATATACATACAGTGGGATAGTATTCATTCATACAAAGGAATAAATCCTGCCATTTGTTACAGTGTATTTGAAACTTGAGGTCATTATGCCAGAGGAAATAAGTCAGAGAATGATCTCCCTTATATGTGGAATCTAAAAAAATCTGAACTCAGACACAAAGAACAGACTGGTAGTTAAAATAAGGAAACATTACAAGAAATGTGTAAGGGCTCTTAATAAGAAGAATGACTTAGAAAATATTGTCATGGATACAGCTAGAGTAGTCAGTGTTCTTATTATCTCATGACATGGACTTAACTCTGCTACCATTAGTATCTTTGGCAATCTTCATTTTATTAAGCATATTAATGTTCAACACCTAAAGTGCAATGTCCCATATCCTTTTTCTATTCAGGAGCATCTCCATAAAATTTGTCTCCTACAGCCCTAAACATGTATTACTAGTATAACTGAGGTAACTCTCTATACCATTAAAACATTATTAGAGATTAAAGTAAGTCAAATCAGCAAGAATTCTCTAAGCACTATATCTAATGTTCTAAGGTGCTCAAATAAATAAACATCATAAGTGTATCTCTAATTCACAGCTGATAAAATAAGTTGTATTGGGATAATGCAACAGAAGATTTTGGTAAAGTAATAAATAATCAAGAATTAGTACCATTGTAATGACATGTAAAGGTACTCTCTGAAATTCAGATATTCTGAGTGCATTAAAAGATTTACCTGACACTTAGTTTACGGGAATCACATTTGCTGCAGAAAAAGATAGTAGTAAAATATAGATGAAATCTTCAGTGGTAGCCTGTCTACCCAGAATAACAGTTGTCTGAACCCCAGAATTATCAGGGTGCCCATAATGTTTTCATTCTGCAGGTTATAGACTTAAACTAAAATTATATTTAGTATGGTTGTATTGTAATTTACTACTGAATTTTAAGACACAAAACAACCAGAGAATAAATAAGAAATAAAAAAAAAACTATTGCAGTGAATATATACAAATAAACTCTGCAGCGATAAGCAAATAATGAAGACATTGTTTCTCTCAATTTTGGCACTTTAATAAATCAAATTGTAAAAATCTCATTATACTCAAAAGATATATATATATATATATATATATATTTTACTTTATTTCTTAAGCGTTCTATATTAAACTTTGAAACTCTTTGAAATAATTTTAAAAGAGGATAACCATTTACTACATAAAGAGCCATCAATGTTAATTTTAAGTACCTGGTATAAACCTGTTTTCCATTCCCACATCTTTAAGATATCCCAGTCAAAACACCAAAAAAATATTATGACAAACTGTATTTTACCCATATCCTCAAAGAAGAGAAATCAAAATCAGTCTCTCTCTCTCTGCCTCTTTCCCTCCTCTCCATCTCTATCCCTATCCCTCCTTTCGATCTCTATCTCTGTCTGTCTGTATCTATCTCCATCTGTCTCAGAGGAAACAATGAAAAGTCTAATATATTCTATATCTCCCCAAGAAGGATAGATTTAGCCTGACTGTGAGGTTTATAACAACTTTCAACTTGGCCTTATGTTGTCAAACTTCTTAATGTGTTTAAGAGTGCTCTTCCAAGTTGCGGATATCTTGTTCTATTGTGTCCATGAGAAAAATTATTTTGAGGATCCGTTGATGTACTAATGATTTCACCCAGGTTTACTAAGAAACCTAATTCAATAAGGAGCATTGCTTTTGTAAAAAATTTCACTAATTTGACTGCCTAGGGTCTTTGTTCAAGCCGCGCGTTTTTGTTACCATGGCAACTGAATATAAGACTGCATCAATGGAAAAATATTCTATTTTAACAAAAGAGGACTAAGTGGTCTTTAAAAAAATAAAACAGTAAAAATAATTTAATTTTTAAGAATAACAGTACTCAGCCACCTATTTTAAATATCCTATAGGTGGAGGTGGTTATTTCACAGTATAAATATTAAAAAATAAGTTCATTTTAAGCAGAAACATTATATATTTTCTTAGCTGACTGAACTTGTTTATTTTTAGCTGTTTAATTGTTTATATAATTTGATTTCCTGCTTGTCTTGGATAATTAGTTATTTAGTTTAATTTGTTAGTTTATCAATTCAAGAAAAATAAGCAAAAATAGAATCTGGTGACCATGGTTTCCTGCTTGAGGAATGGCCAATCAGTATTATTTATGTAAGAAAACTGCCCTTCAAAAGGTCCTCCTCACTCAAAAGCTGTATCAGTTGAGAACAAGAGTATTCTCTTAGGTTAAACCACTTATTGAAAGGAAGGAATTAATAGGAAATATCAACTAAGTCTTTAGAACTATTTAGAAACGGAAGAAAACCAAGACTCAAGATACTGGATTATCTTTTTCAATATTATATTCTAAAACAGGTCAGGAGCCAATGGGTAGGAAATAGGGTTTCACAAGGCACGCATTCTACCAAGTAAAGCTGAGAACCCTAATTCTACATACGGCACCTAATAATTTCCCTCACCCCCACCCCATCACTATGCAAACCACGAGTGCCACATAGAAGGACAGGATAGGGGTCCTAGGAGAGCGTTATGGAATGGAGGGGAAGAGGAGTAAGCAGTCAGAAGAGGAAAACTTTTCTTCCCTTTATTCCTGGGATCAGCCTGAAGCCAAATAAACTAAACTGTTCTTGGTTTTAAGATGATTCTATCCTCTGATTTAATTGTCCATATTACAATCTTTGAGATAGTATTTCCCAATCTGTCACATATTTTGTCAGCACCTGGTATGTAGTAGTGGCTCAATAAGTAATTGTTTAATCAATAATAATAATAAAAAACTATATGGATGAAAAGAAAGGACTGTATTTTGTTGTTTTCCTTCTCTCCACTTGGAGAAAGAAAAATGAAGTAAACAAAAGGAAACTTTTTAGGGACCAATTTCCAGGAGGATTGCATTTAAAACATATTTCTTCAACACTACCAGAAAGCCTCCTAATCACAGAAATTTTTGGAGATTTAAGTAGTTTGAGGATGTGGATGAATTCTGCAAGCACTCTCATTTTGCATATACTTATATGCACATATACACACATGAACACATCCGCTCCTGCCCACCACAGATTAAATATGATGATAATTTCTAAACAGCTTTATTTTTGTATAACTGGAATAAATCATAAATATTTAAAGCAGACAATTTGATGAGAAACAGTTTCCACAGTCAAGAGAACTACCTAGCATAACCTAATTTTCCCTGTTGTCTTTTGTAAACCTGGACTTTTGCTCTTCTCCTCCTTCTATCCCCAAACAACAATTGCTTTATATTCCATCATGCAGATCAATTTATCTTTTCCAGATATTATATAACTTGAGTTATATAGTAGGTAATCTGTCTTCTTTATATCAGTATAATTAGTCTGAGATTAATTCATGCTTTCATGAGCGTCGGTAGTAGTCCATTTCTTAATATTACTAAGGTGTAAATATACACCACAATTTGTTTATCCATCTACCTGTTGATGGACTTTTGAGTTGTTTCCAGTTTTGAGTTATTAAGACACAAAGCTGCTATGAATATTTATGCACAGGTTTTTGTAAAGTCATTGGCTTTTATTTCTCTTAGGCAAATGCCTAGGAATGGAATGGTTGTGTCATGAAGTAGATATATGATGGACTTTATGAGAAACTGTCAAACTGTTCCTCTATTTCATTTTTGGTCTATTCTTTAATTAAAGTATAGTTGATTTACAGTGTTGTGCCATTTTTTTTGCTGTACAGTAAGGTGACCCAGTTATATGTATATAACTGGGAATATATTTATTCCCTTTCTTATTTTCCATCATGATCTATCCCAAGAGACTGGATGTAGTTTCCTGTGCTATGCAGTAGGACCTTATTGCTTATCCATTCTAAATGCCATTTCATATTCTAATTAGCAGTGTATAAAGGTTCTAGTGCAGCCTTATCAACACTGAGTATGGTTAATATTTTTAATTCTAAAGATTCTATTGATGTGTAGTTCTATCTTTGTGACCATCAGAAATGTTTGACTTTATTTTTTTTGAAAGTATAATGATTTTTATATTTTCCTTTATAGTTGCCAGTTTCTACTGCCAGTTTCTACTGTACAACAAAGTGACCCAGTCATACATATGTATATATTCTTTTTCTCACATTATCCTCCATCGTGTTCCATCACAAGTGGCAAGATATAATTCCTCGTGCTATACAGCAAGATCTCATTGCTTATCCAGTCCAAATGCCATAGTTTGTATCTGTTAACCCAAAACTCCATTTCTCTAATGATTAATGATGCCAGATGTTTTCTAATTTGCTTATACAAAACAAAAATGAAAAACATTGTGTTTACCTTTGACAATTCTCTAAGTGTTTTGCTGTCTCAGGTGAGATTTTAGGATGATTTGTAAGCTTAATATATCTTTGGTGATAGCTTAAATTCTGATTTCACATTTATGTGTGGTATGAGATTTCTACTACATATGTGACATTTAGTCTTTGCTTGAACAATTTTAAAACTGGAAAATTTAAACTTTTAAAAGCAGACCATTTTAGAGAACTAATTGAATGAATGCTTTTATGTCTTCTCTGAAAATAAAATTTTCACCTTAATTTCACCCTCGAATTTTACTTCTGTCCTCTAAAGCATCATGATATAAACAATCTTCATGACATTTTGAAATCTTTTAGGACACCGTTTGTTTTTCCAACGAATGCTTTTCTTTTCAAGTGTAAAAGTTCTATTTACCTGCGATTATTTCTCTAGCATTTGATCTTGAATGATTGACAATGCATTGCTTCTCTCATATTGTGATATCCAGAACCAGAGTCAGGAGTTTAGAACTAATGTGAATTCTATGAAATGCCATAGGACTAATGTACTTCTAGATCTTGGCTCTACATTTGCATTAACTTACTCTAAGATTTAGTTATGTAAAATTAAAAGTATATGTCTCAAAAATTTTATTTAGTTTTTAAAGTAGGTGCATCAAATTTATGGCTTAGACTATCTTTGATCAACTAAAATATGTTAATTTTTCTACAGTGTAATCTGTACATCAGATTTTTTGAAACTGTACTTCTATAATTAATCATGTTAGCTCAAATCATGATCAGTTTACCTTCACCTCTCTAAAATTTATCTTATATTTGGAGATCATATCTCTAAATCAGACTGTCAAAATGCAAGCCACTTAAAATCCTTTTATTTTTCAACCAGCATTTGGCCAACCCTTGCCCATAGTTTTGAATCATCTATGTGTTCCAAGTATTTATTCACAATATGAGCACAACAGTCATAAAAATATACATTGTGAAGTTGATCCTATACTTTTTCAGTAATGGTAAGTTTAACAAATGATCTAATAATTAGTACTTAAGTATAGCTGTAAAACTAATTATAAAATCTATATGCAACATTTTCCAGGCTGCGTTATATTTAGGATGTAAGTAAATCATGAAATATTTTTTCAAATACATTCATAAATGTATATAATTTATAATTTTTCAAGTTATCTTTAAAAAAGAAAGCTGTAATTGACTTTAAAAACCCCTTTGTTTTTCATATTTAAATCTTATATATATATTTAAATGCTCACATGGACAATCAATTTAAATTTATATCAAGATCAAATTAGGTATTTTTGTCATTACTGATTCGTGAAAACAAGCTTGCTAATTCAACCACCCAGTAATTTATAATATTCCCTATAGATATTCATTAAATACATTTAATATACCATGCTTGATAATTCATGCTTCATCTCTCCTGATTGTGCACTACCAAAATGGTTCATCATTTTGTTCATTTTCTTAACATGGTAACAGATAGTAAGATACATATTTAAATATTTGATTTTTGCAAGATGAATGAGCTAGGATATTTTTGTGATCACAAAACCTGGTTTGTGGTTTTGGAGCTCACATTCTATCACTTGTAGAAAATTAAGAAATCACTACCCAGAAAATATTTTTCTTATATTTCCCTTTTAAAATGTTTAATGTTTACCAGCTAGATTTCAAAATAATTTTTGCTAATTGCTCAAAGTCAAGGCATATAATACTAGTAGAAAAAATGAACTGAAAATATTTCATTGGACCCTTTTTGAAAATAAATCATTAGAGATTTAATACAAATCCCTAAGATTTTTCAAGTTAAAAAAAAAAGGCTTGCATTGATCATAATCCTTAGTTAATGACTTCTATCTCTATCAGTTCATTAAGGGCTTGCAAAATTTTATTTTGCTTTAGTCATTTTATTTTATGTGTTATTCTCTTTAATAACAAATTTTATTTCTTCACTGTTCCTGTTTTTGGATATTAGACACTAATTTCTTTTTGTTTTTGTGGAACACCTCACTTTACTGCTTATTCTCTTTTATAATATTTATTCTGTGTTTTCCTAGTCAGCAAGTCTTTTTAAATTTAATTTAATTTTATTTTATAGAAGAAAAGTCCTCTGAATGTGCAGGAGCTCTTCTTTGTATGATCTCTTTATATTGGTTTCAACTCTTCCAATAGGGTGCTACTATTTCCTTGTTCTTATCTTTATCAAAGCAGAGAAAACATTTATATTAATAGAATTTCAGAGTGAATCTTTTGCATTCTTGGTCTTATTTATTTTTATAACACTTCTAAACCTTTATTTTGAGACATTGAGTAGACAGACCGCATGCTAGTACGAAGTACAACTGACCACTCTCATCTTGTAAGGTGGGCTGATTTTCCTTTCCATCCTATCACCTTAATCTTAAAAAAAGTATGTCAACATGCTCTTTTTACCCTGAATGAATTTCTTGTAATTAAAAATATTTTTATTTTCTGTTCTATAAGATTATCCAAGCATTTATGCTATCTGTAATTATATTTTATAAGCGATATGCTCTGCATAATTTTTGTACAAAGGCATTTTGAAAAATATCACTATCTCTCTAATCCCTTAATGAATGTTTCCTTGGGTAATAGAAGTGTTCAGTGCTAACGGGGGAACATAATTATATAATTAGTGAAGATAATATTTGTTTGTAACTATAATATGCTTTAGACTCAAGCACATTTTTTAAAAGCATTTTAATCAAACAAGAAAATAGCTGCTATTATTTTTTTCAACAGTTTCACATTAATGAATTATGAATAAATAATAATTATTATTTTCTTAACAAAAGACAGAAAATCCTAAAAGATAAAATATTTGGTATGCTTTACACCAAATATGTCCCAGGCTGTTTTAAAGGGTTCATCTTAATTGCAGTGCTTCATTCCTACAGTGTAGATAAATGTTTGTTTTGTGTTAATTAAGGAGTCATTTAAACATCTGCCTTTATTTTATGGACTGCCTTTAAAGTGTAAAGCATGTTTTTCTCATGAGAGCACTTTATGCTCCCAAGTGGTAATTTTAAAATAAAGTGTCTCTTTTTCAGATATAAAGTCTAATGTGCAAAGGTTTTGCCATCTGTTCTATGTAGTTGTACTTGTGAGCTAGTTGTTTGATTAGAAGCAACAAATGCATAGAAAATGGGTCTTCACTCTAAAGAAAACTACAAATAGTGTACTGTCTGCTTTTATGTTTCCTTTTATAATTCAGAATTAGCATGCTCTCTCAAAACAGATTGTCATGAAATTTACTTTTATGTAATTTAGAAAAAAAATTCAAAATTCCAGTTTTCAAAGCACAAAGAGTCCCTCATTTCAGTACAGGGTAAATAAATATGCTGCTGACCATGTCTATTCAATAAAGAACTATGAATTCAAAAAATAGTTTATCAGTTTATGATGTCCCCAAAGGAAGTCATATCTACTGAGATATAAGCTAAACTCTTATTAGAGCTAGTCTTTAAGAGCATAGGGAAATAGCATTTAATCCAAAATTGACAGAGTAGCTATCTATGATTTTTAAATTTATCAATAATTTGCCAATTTAGATGTTTGGACAGAAGTTAATTTTTGAAAAAATAGGAAAATGCACTTATAACGCTTTTTGACTATTATATACTCAGTAATTGCAGGGCAAATGCTTAAATCAAACACTTTGCTCCTATCAAGATCAAAATATTTACTCTTAGGGAGAACACTCTAGAATCTACTAATTTTAGAATCTTCTGAAATGTTGTGATTACTCTGAAGACATAAGTTTTGCCAAAGTTCTCTCTTTTTTTTTTTGAGAATTCATCCATATTTCAGATATGAATACCAGAAATATGTAGAATGATATAGATGATTTCTATACTAATAGTCATTCAAAATAAACCAAGTTTTTTTCATTCATGAAAGTTTGATCTTGGGGCAAGTTCAAGCAGATTGCTCTGAAGTCTCAAAAAATCAGAGTTTATCTTTGAAGCAGTGGTACATTGAGGACTATTTGAACTGTGATGAGTTTTGTATTAATTTTGAGGCTGTTTTCTAGTTGCTTCCAAGATTCTTGATAATGTCAAACCATGATCTATTTTACCCAGTCTAATGGGACTCCTGTAAGGCCTGAGAATACCAAGTAAATGTAAACATTTACTTCAGTATTTCTTGTGCTTACTATGTGCACAGACCTAAAGCAGGAATTTTAAGTAACTAAGAAATAATATGATTTTTGCTAAGCTGTACTTAACAATGCAGATTGAAGCAATGGCAATATTAACTCATATTTATATGGCATTAATGTAAAATGTATAAATATTCCAGGAAGCCAATTCCAGGACATATTCTGCTTTTATAATCAACATTTTTGTAGAGATATTGGATAGTTTTTGAATTGAACTTTCAAGTTTGGGTAATACTCAGTTAACATTGGAAGAGAGAAGGAGAACAGTTAAGAGGAATAATGATGACTGCAGACATGGGGAATAATAGAGGAACAAAACAAAAATATGTGTAGGAGAGGTTAAGGAAAATAAACTAGCTAAAATGAAGGTGTCAACTGCATTATATCATAGGAGATGAATTGGAAATGCAGGTTGGGAGAACAGCTTAAATGACAGTCTAAGAATCATAATTTTGATTTTTTTCAAATTGTACTCCATGTCAAATAATAAACACCTGAAAGACAGGATTAAAGCAGTAGTTTTATGAAAATTAATCAAAGAAGCATATCTTTTAACTTACCAAGCACATTATAGATTTTCAATAAATATTTTAAAAATGTATAATTGTCATATAACTACTTGAAGGAGGAGATACTCAAGAAAATCAAACTTCTTAGAACCTTATAATAATATGCTTTTTGTTGATGAAGATAGGAAATATAAAATCAAACGTGAAAGAAAGTATAAAGCTTTGGGAATAAGCATGGGAATAAGCATATGAAAAAGAAAGAGGGAAATTTTAAGGAACGAGGCATGCATTGAACACAGTAAGAAGAGTCAGCTTGTCTGGTCTAATTGCAGCTCCCTGACTCCTATACACAGAGCTAGGGACAAACCTTGTATTTTATTTCTTCCTAATATAAGATTAGTTATACTTCCAAGTTATTTGCCAATTTCACACAGTTTTCAAAAATGAAAAATGGTATATCTATATCTAGGTATACGTGAGTATGTATCTTCTTTATAAAGTGTTAAAGTTACTTACAAATGGACCATAATTAATTAATATGAAAGTAATAAAACAGCCAAAATTTACTAAGCACTTAAAATGGATTGGGCATAGTGTTACTGACTTCATATATTCAATATCAGGTTTTCATATGCACAGAAGTGATAATATCATAAAATGAGAGTATTTCTCTCAAACATGTGCAAAACATTATAGAATAGGATAGAGTATTATATATCACTAATCAATCTTACAGTTAATTCAAAGTGCTGATTTCTCAGTGACATTTTGTCAAAAAAAGAATCCTAGAGAAAAATTACCATTGATATAGTTTAATTGTAAGATTCTCATATATAGGCTTTAGGGTTCAGTCACAATCAAGTATCACTCAGTTTGGTTCCTGGGAGCACATATTAAAATAATAAACCTATATTCAAAAAGTTCACTAAATTTCCATGCAATGTAGTTTCAGCAAAAAACATATATCTAGTCCTGTGGACTGCAACAACATAGTAAAATCCATTTATACAGAGCCCTAGAATAAACATTAGGAAGGCTGCTAATGGGAGGGCATGATAAAGTGAACATTTTCTTTTATCCTCCAACTTTGCCTCCATTGTAATGAAACCCCCTCCTGACTGCTGAGACAGTCCCCATACAGTCAGATTACCTCAGGCATAGCCTGTCAGAGACCTCATGATGAAATACAGACTATCTTTCCTAAATTATTGATTAATTTCCCTGAGTACGTTTATCCTAGCTCCTTGTAGTCGAAATAGGTATCATCCCTCTAGTTCACTCCGTTTTTGTTTCTTTTATTTCAGATTTTTCTTTCTTAAGGATGTTAACTGTCTCCTTTTAAAAAATAATTTGCGACTTAATAAACTAATTATGGGAAAGATACATATGGTTGTTCACATCAGGGCAATCATCTTCACTGTGAAGTAATGGAAACAATTGCATAAAAAATGTTTCCAAATGCAAGGAAAACAAAATAATAAAGTCAACAGAAACAAATCAAATGAACTATAGAAATGTTATCTAAACATAATCTTGCGTAGTTTTCATTATATTCTTCTAAAAACTAAAAAAATCACCAACTCATGTATTTTTAAAAATGAAATAATTAAAAACATAAAAGGGGGAGTTCCCATCATGGCTCAGCGGAAACGAAATTGACTAGCATCCGTGAGGATACAGGTTAGATCCCTGGCCTCGCTCAGTGGGTTCAGGATCTGGAATTGCCAAGAGCTGTGGTGTAGGTCGCAGACATGGCTTGGATCAGGTGGACTGTGGCTGTGCTGTAGGCCAGCGGCTACTGCTCCAATTCTGCTCCTAGCCTGGGAACATCCATATGCCACAGGTGAGCCCTAAAAAGATAAAAGACAAAAAAAAATGTAAGAGAAAAGTTTAGTATATTTATTGTAATCTAATATGCTAATTTCACTAGAGAGCCTTGAAGGATACTTAATGCAACATATATATATGTCAGCCATATGGTCTCCTATCCCAGGTTTTTGACTCTGCTGTTGTAGCCCAGGAATATCCTTAAGCAGAACATTCATAAACAGATGTGGCTATATTCCAATAAAATTTTAATTTTAAGAAATGAGCAGTTGGGCTATGGTCCATAGTTTGCTAACTCTTGGTATATATTATTATGTTCAACTTTTACAAATATAAATATACAATCATACACATCATAAAGATCTTGCCTAACTTCTGAAATGTGGAAATGGAGATTAAAAAAGAACTTGGCATCAGCAGTGCTTACTATTACTTAATATGAGTAGACAAATACACATTTTATGGCATTCATATAATGATCATAATTTGTGTTAGAAAAAATAAACAACACTGTTATTCTTGAATACTGACTATTCATAACATTAACCAGTTAATTGATTTATTAAGTGATTTTTAGGGTTCCACTTATATGCATACATAGCTATACATACATACACACACACTCACATGCATATATGCCACAATCTAGATCTCTAGCCCTGTTCCATATTTTACTTTAGAATCCTATATTTTAACCTGCCTACAGGTAACCCCATATATATTAATTACCCAATAAGAAGAGTTAGTACTGTCTCCCTAACACAATCTTGTCCTCTTAATTTTACTATTTCTGTTCATAAAGATCATTATTTTCCCATTTTCTGAAAAGCTGTGGCCTCCTTCAAGTCCTTCTGCCTATTTTTGTATAACTATGCCAAAGGTAAAATGCCAAAGATGGCATTCCGATTTTGTACCAAAGGACACCTTAGATCATGGTCTCATTAGTGCCTTTTGGAAACACTTTTATTGAGGTATAATTATCATCGCAAACGGCATCCATGGTAAATGTACAGTTCAAATATTTTTAGAAAATTTATAGTATCTTTGTAATCACAACAATCCAATTTTTAGACATTTCTATTATCCCCCAAAGTTTCCACATTCCCATTTGTAATCTATCTCTGCTGTCACTCTCAGGCCTAAGAAACTGCTGTTTTATTTATTTATTTATTTTTTTGTCTTTTGTCTTTTTTGTTGTTGCTATTTCTTGGGCCGCTCCCGTGGCATATGGAGGTTCCCAGGCTAGGGGTTGAATCGGAGCTGTAGCCACCGGCCTACGCCAGAGCCACAGCAACGCGGGATCCGAGCCGCGTCTGCAACCTACACCACAGCTCACGGCAACGCCGGATCGTTAACCCACTGAGCAAGGGCAGGGACCGAACCCGCAACCTCATGGTTCCTAGTCAGATTCGTTAACCACTGCACCACGACGGGAACTCCAGAAACTGCTATTTTAGTATCTGCATCTGTAGGTTTGTCTATCCTGGACATTTTATATAAATGGAGTTATATTAATTTACAGTATTTTTGCCTGGATTTTCATAATCAGCACAACATTTTCAGGTAATCCATATTTCAGAATATTTCAGTGATGCATTCATTTTTGTTGCTTAATAATACTGTTTTGTATGGCTATGTCATACTTTGCCTGTTCACTAATGGATGAATTTAGGATTGATTCCAGTTCTGAGTTATGAATAATGCTTCTATGAGCATTTATATACAAGTCTTTGTGTTAATATAGGTTTTCATTACTTCAGAACACATACCCAAGAGTGGAATGACTAGGTCATATAGGGTGTGTATGTTTAATTTTTTTAAGAAATTGCCAAAATGTGTCTTCCTTAGTGACTGTACCATTTTACATATGTGCATGTAAATATGTATTTACATTTATTTATGTTGCATAATTTCGCTGGCTAGCAGCTCCATTTCAGTATTGAATAGAAGTGGCAGTAACAACACATTGCCTTTCCCCAATCTTTGAAACAAAGCTTTGGTATTGCTTCCTTACATATAGGTTTTGCGCAGATGCCATGTGTCAGGTTTATAAAGTTCCCTGTTAGTCCTGCCTAGTTTGTTAACAGTTTGTATGGATGTTGTTAAATGCTTTCTTTGTGTCTGTTGTGATGATCCTGTGACTTTTTTGCTCTATGCTATTATCATGGTGCCTTCCCTAGACTGAATTTCTGACATTAAAATAAACTTGAATGGCTGACGTAAATCTCTTGGTAATGCTGAGTAATATATATATATTTTTTCCTTTTTAACACTTTGTTATTGACCAAGGTGGGCCTTATTTCCCTCAGCTTGACCAAACTTTAGACTATCACTAGAGTCCTATCTCCCTGTCCTGTGAGCATTTCCCTAGAAAACGTAGTTGTAAATTCTTTCTCTGCCCTGGTAAAATTTAAATCTGTTTAAAAAGTTCCCTGCCGGTTTTACAAGCCAGGACTCTTCCTCTCAAGGATATGAGAGTTATCCTATGGGAATGTAATCCTTAAGAAAGACAGGGCCCATATTTCCCATCTTTGTAGACAGGTAGGAGGCTAGCTTAGAGGAGCATCTTGCTCCAATTTGTAAAACTAACCCCTGTCATGAAGACTGGAGGCTTTGTGTATTTGCTAATTGGCCTTGCCCAGAGGAAAAGTAAACTTTCTAGTATCTATTTCTCTATATGTGTCATGTTGGTTCTGTTCTTCTGCTGTGTGCTATCACTTATATGTGTAATCTAAAAAAAATTAAACAAACGACTGTATATAACAAAACAGAACAGACTCACAGATAATGAGAACAAACTATTGGTCTACAGTAGGGAGGGGGAAGGGGCAAGGGGCAAAATACGGGTATGGGATTAAGAGATACCAACCACCATGTATAAAATAGATAAGCAACAAGGATATTGTACAGCAGAGAGAAATCTAGCTCTTATTTTAAAATAGCTTTAAATAGTGTATTATCTATAAAAATATTGAATCACTTTGTTGTACATTGAAACTAACATAATATTGTAAATCAACTAAACTTTAGTCAAAAAATAAGTTCAAAAGAAGTCATGAGGTTAAATATACATATTTAAAATAATCTCATAATGAAAATTATTTATAAAAATGATTTAATGAAAGAGTAAAGTAGAAATAATGGTGTAAAGGTGAGTGTGTAAAGTTCTATCTTTGGGGACATTTACAGTTCAAAGACTATGTGATTAAAGAAGGCAACTTTCCTCTTTAACAACTGGAATTATATCCAAGGCAAAGAATAAGAAAATAAATAAAAAGTAGGTGGTGCCCTATGCCTTGAATGTTTTTTCTTGTCTTTTAATTTTTAATTTTTTTTAATTTTTAAAATGATTTTTATTTTTTCTATTTTATTTTCATCCATTAGTGAACATAATGGAAAATAATGTCTTTTTTTAAATTTTTTTGTCTTTTTGTCTTTTCTAGGGCCGCACCCATGGCATATGGAAGTTCCCAGGTTAGGGGTCCAATTGGAGCTGCCAGCTGCAGGCCTCTGCCAGAGCCACAGCAACTCAGGACCTGAGCTGCGTCTGTGACCTACACCACAGTTCACGGCAATGCCAGATCCTTAACCCACTGAGCGAGGCCAAGGATCGAACCCACAACCCCATGATTCCTAGTCGAATTCAGTAACCACTGAGCAATGATGGGAACTCCTACAGTCTTTTTAAATTTAATTTTGTCAAATGCAATATTTTAATTTTTCTATGGGGAAAATCATGTCTAATGGTGCTATCATAGTACTCAACAAATTATTTAATGGTTGAATTTTGACTTTTGAAAATTACCTTTCACTTGATACTGGGTATTTCTTCCTGTTTCTCCCTCTTTTAAAAAAAAAAAAATCCTATTATTGAGTGTGTTATAAGTACACTCTCTTATAACTCAGGTTACTATTCCCATTTTAAGATACAAAAATTGAAGTTTTAAAAGATTAACACTCATTCTCAATGTTACATAGATAGTAAGTGGTGAAATTAAGTCTTGTGATTCATTTATAATTATGTTTGATTATCTTCTATTCACTAGATTGCCTTCCTATACTTTCCTTAAAGAGTTGTATGTTCTTTCCAAATGAACGAGTTAATATAAATAAATTGCTATATGACTAAGAATCATGTCCTGGTTTCATGTTTGGTTACTGAACTTAATCTTGACTTTATCCTCATCCTGTCTTCCATTTCTCCTCTTAGACTAGAAGTCAACTAAAATTTCTATAGGAAATAGAAGAGATGTGAAGGAAACAAAGAGGATGAAAGTTCAGTACAGGGGAAAAATGATGGCAGGGTTATTATCTACTTTCTAGACTGAAATGGTAGAGAATGTTAGGAATCTATTTATTTGAATTTTTGAGGAATCTTTGATAGTTAATCAATAATAGAACTCATTTAATTTTTAGAAAAGTATATTATAATTCTAATTATATAATTAAAGGAACAAAAACAGTTTTCAAAAAATATAGCAACAAAAACCATGCTTGGTCTTTCGCTTTATGGAGCATTCACCATGTGGGAAAACAAAAGTTTGAAAAACAATTCGAAGTCTGAGGATATTCACATACATTATGAGCAGCTAACCAGTCTAAACAACCATCCAGAGAACTTTGGGGAAGTGAAGTTGGAGACCTCAGTGACAGGCATGACCTAACTTACTGAAGAGCAGATGTAAGGATTCCAAGAAGAAATAAAAAAGGAAATTTTAGGAGCTCCCGTCGTGGCTCAGTGGTTAACGAACCTAACTAGTAACCATGAGGTTGTGTGTTCGATCCCAGGCCTCGCTCAGTGGGTTAAGGATCCAGCCTTGCCGTGAGCTATGGTGTAGGCTACAGATGCAGCTCGGATCCCACGTGGCTGTGGCTGTGGTGTAAGCCAGCAGCTGTAGCTCCTATTGGACCCCTAGCCTGGGAACCTCCATATGCCCTGGGTGTGGCCCTGAAAAGACAAAAGACAAAAAAAAAAAGGAATTTTAAGCAAGAGAGTGGCACATTCAAGAAACTCAAAGAAGTTAAGCCTACCTATAGCATAAGAAATAATAACAAAGTAACAGTATCTGTTTTTAAAGGTGTAAAATGATGCTGTTCAACCTAGCCAATAAAAATACTTGAGTTGCTAATTTAACATGACAAAAGAACTTATACGTAAATGCAATTAACTAGAGAAAATTTTCAGGACACTTTAGTTTTTAACAAGAATATAACCAGGTAGTTAAACTGAATTTTCTTTCTCAACTATTAATTTGACATTAAATGATATGTTCTAAGATTAAAGGTTTTATCGGAAGCTAAAAAACCATTTTTTTAAAGTTTGAAAAAATGATTAAGTGTACCACATTTAAGGAATTCATTTAGAAAAAAGATATAAAACCATATTAAAATTACTAATGTAGAAGATTATTGAGAGTAAAAACTTATTATTTATAACTTTCAACCCTTGCTGTAAACCAATTCAATCTCCAAAGCACTGGCTTGGAAACTTCTAACTTAAGCATTATGTATAAAGATATTTCCATCACTTTTTGGGAGACAGGTATGAACTAATGGGCTCATTCTATAGAGAAATCTTTTATTATATATAGATGAAATTCTCATTTTTTCCCTTCCTTCTAATAATAATTTAATTTGCTCTCAAAATCAAAGGGGAATATGCTTACATTCTTTCTTCCTTTTGTGTTCTCTTACCAATTGTCTTTTCTAAATCAATGATAATTAAAATACATAATAGGAGTTCTCCCTTAAACTAAAAACTCAATAAGAGGTCTGTGACTACCAGATATTTTATGTTATCTTTCAATTGCAATCCATATTCACCTTTGGGTTTATGGTTGCACATACTCATGAGTATGGTTGACAGTGAATAAAGCCACCTCCTTCATAGAGAGCATGTTTCTATTTTGAGATTTTTTTTTGTCTTTTTGCCTTTTCTAGGGCCGCTTCCTGCGACATATGGAGGTTTCCAGGCTAGGGGTCTAATTGGAGCTGTAGCCGCAGGCCTACGCCACAGCCACAGCAACACAGGATCCGAGCCGCGTCTGCAACCTACACCACAGCTCACGGCAACACCAGATCCTTAACCCACTGAGCAAGGCCAGGGATCAAACCCGCAACCTCATGGTTCCTAGTCAGATTCGTTAACCACTGTGACACGACGGGAACTCCTGAGAGCATGTTTCTAGATGACTCAGCAAAATGCAGGATGTGTGGCTGACTCAACACGGAGAAATTTGCCTCCACTTGAGTGCTCTGTGAATTACTATACAATTTATCATTCAAACAAAGACACTTTTAATAGTGAAACAAGTGGTGATAATTATTCCAGGCAACTGTTATAAACTGAATTGTGCTCAGCCAATTGGTTATCAGTCACCTTGACCATAAAAGATAAAAGGACAAAAATCCAAAAAACAATATGACATATTTAAAACTCTATTATTTTCATTCCAATAGTGATTAGCCTCTATATGCTGAAACTCACTCCCCCACAACCCCGTCTATCCCTGATCTTAGGAGCTATACCACTTATGTAGGAGCCATGATTAGTTTAAAAATGAGTATGAGTGAAATGAATAGACTGATCTATAAATATGATTCATCAATTAATTGTTTATAGAATAAATTGGGACAGTATAATTTTTGCAGTTTATGGCAAGAGTAAGATTTGGACCTATCTATAATAACTTAGAAATTAAAGTATATTTTAATATAAAAATGGGACAACTATATGGAAAACAAAAAATTAAAAATCACTTTAGATCTGAATTCTTATTGGAAGATAAGACCCTGCCACTAAAACACAATGTAAAGATAATTGGAATTAAATGTTACTCAAGATTTAAAACAGTTAATCTCTAAAAGACTGGAATTAATCTCTAAAGAAAGACTCAGAATCTTAGGGCAGGATCAGATTTTTATTGATCAGCCTTGAGAGAGAGACATTCTAAACAAACTGAAAGCATGTTCAGAGAGACATAAAGGCTACACTGAGGTTATCAAACAAAGATCAGAGGTATAGGAAAACAGAGTTGGCAAAGACCAGAACCCTAAAAAAGAACTATAGTATAATACATGTTCCCACATAGGTGAAACAAAACCAAAAGTGATAAATATCTAATGGCATCTGATTTTACCTCCAAATCTGGCTTACAGAATAACTGGTTCACCACCTGCCATCCAAAGTCCCTTTAAAGATTTGTCCCCATTTTATGTTAGATTGAGATTTCTTATTGTGGTATCTATACCTGTTTTATAGCTTTATTTTCTCAAAGGAGAGTGATTTGTTTCATTGAAGATGCCTAATTTCTTTTGAGCTTTACAATGAGGCACAAGCTAACCTCTGAAAACCAGTAAGCAATACCCACCTCAATGTCAATAACAAACACTTGACACAATTCAGTCAGGTACCTCTGGTAATAAAGTGAACAGCTGTTGTTCTCCAAATGACCTGCTTTCAGAGTATAGATCACAAGCGCTATTTCAATACCATTCAGAGACTCACAATATTTTAGAGCTGAAAGGGAACTTAAAAGTTCAATTTGGGCATGCTTTTTGAATACTTGCTATGTTTCTAGGCTTGTAATGCCCAAGCTGTGTGATATAAAAAGGATATGGTCTTTAAGGTAAAATATTACAATATTTGACAGTTGATAATCAAGATAAATACTGGTTTTAATTATTTAGAAAGAAGCTAATAATGATAACAACAATAGCATTTACCTACTAAGTACTAACTACATGCCAGCCGTAATGGTAAACTTAACCTTCATTTCCTCGTTTGCTGCTCCAAGCATCCCCTACCCACACCTGTGATAAATATTTATGTAGATATTTCAAAATGTAAGCTGAGAGCAGGCAGTTAGCACAGTCTGTTATTTATCACCTACGAGTGTGCCTGTCACAAATTAGGTATTCATTAAAGACTCAGTGAACAAATAAACGAGTAACTAATGAATGACCAATCTTACAAGTAGATGCTATTTTACTTCTAATTATAGACAAAGAAGTTGAGGATCCAAAAGATTAATTATCTGGAACAAGGAGTGAAGACTTGAAAACAGGTAGTTTGAGTTCAGAGCAAGGGATATCTTTGGTTATAGATGTACCAATACGGCGAGTAGTATGCAAGTAAGGCAAGAAATGAACAGGTAAATTAGATTAGATTTGAGTTTCTGATATAGGAGGAAAATAACTTTCCCATTATGTATAAGATATAGTGAATCATGGCTTCAAATGTATTCAGAAAAAAAAATCTGATGTTTTACATGTGGTCTAGCCATCTAAATATGAAGCCATCAAAATATCATTGAATAAGGATGAGTAGATTCTATATTACCAAATGGGCAAAGTTGACATTACAAATAAAAATTGAAGTGAGAGCAAATCTAATGGTCCAACTTAGGTTTTGATATGTTGTTAAGATCAAGTTATGATAAAAGATTGCATGAATTGGTACTACTAATATGGAGGCAGAAACCAAATGATGCACTCGGTTAGAAGAAAATGAAGGAAAGATTCCACTTTCTTGACCACTTGCCTCTGATTTAATGAATATCTATATAGTAAAGCCCATTATGGCTAAATCAGCTAATTCTTAGTTCACTGTGTCCTCAAAAGTGACAATGCTCTATGTGCAAAGAACAGTTTTATAAACCAGAATTAAAATTATGTAAAACCAAGATATGAATTTCCCACATCACATAAAAGATAAAATGGAGAATGATAATTATTTGTTCTCAAATGGATCCTTACACTACAAAAGTATTCATCATTAAATTACTTACAGTAGCTGTTTTCCCTAGAGCATATAATATGATTGATTTTCAAATAGTTGATAAACAATGCATGTCACCTACCTACACAAAATTATATATTTATCCCAATTTTTAAATTATTAAGTGACAAACAACATAATCTTATTTTCTTAGAATTCAAAACACTGAAGTTGGTAATCTTAGAAAAGCAAATTGGGAGTTCCCATTGTGGCTCAGCAGTAATGAGCCTGACTGGTATCCATGAGGACACAGGTTCCATCCCTGGCCTCACTCAGTGGGTTAAGGATCCAGCATTGATGTGGGGCTGTGGTGTAGGCCAGCAGCTAGAGCTCTGATTCCATCCCTAGCTTGGGAACTTCCATACGCCACGGGTGCATATGGAAGACCTATGCACCTAAAAAGATCAAAAAAAAAAAAGAAAAAAGAAAAGCACATTGTATTTTGAAAATTATATTTCAAAATTTCAGGAGAAGGAGGGCATGAACTTCAACTCAATAATATTTGAATAATTTATGGCTATATGTGTAAAGGATATGTGTGTTGTATGGACTTAGTGAGGAGTAGGAACTTTGCCCTTAGAGAGAACAGAACTCAAAAGAGAACCTTGGTGTAATCACCTGAGTCTAGATTTGGATCCTATTAGAACATTTAAGAGTATGTCAGTACTGGCTTGGGAATAGTTAATACTAATTTATGTAACACAAAATAAGTTTAGGAAATTGAATGTTTGCTTATTTAGAATAAAAAAGTACAATAGTACTTTGGGGAAAATATTCAGAGCATTTATATGATACATTTTAAAAAGCAACATAAGATACCAAAACGTGGAGTTCCTATTGTAGCTCAGCGGTTAACGAACCTGACTGGCATCCACGAGGACGTGGGTTCCATCTCTGGCCTCACTCAGTGGGTTAAAGATCCAGTGTTGCCGTGGCCTATAGTGTAGGTCACAGACATGGCGCAGATCCCGAGTTGCTGTGGCTCTGATCCAGCTCTGATTGGACCCCTAGCCTTGGAACCTCCATATGCTATAGGTGTGGCCCTAAAAAAAAGACCAAAAAAAAAAAGATACCAAAATGTGACAGTAAGAATGCTTAAGGAGAATCATTTGCTGGCTTGGGGAAATTTTTAAATAAAAAATTTAATTATTCCTTATTTTATATCTGAATACATTAAGTTAAAATATTTGAAAATACACACATAATCTCACCATATAGAGATTTTGTATTTGACCCCCCCCAACACATTTTCCTCTAGATACTTGGGATCATGTAGATTAGTGTATCCTGGATTAGCCATTTAACTCTGTATTAAATATTTCCCACAATTTAAGAAATACTACAGATCCTAAATTTGATATTGTTTTATTATTTGAAATTACAATGTTTTTTTAAAGTTTTAGCATTAATTCAATAATTAATATCTGCAGTATTTTTTCAAATCTTGACTAATTTTATTGGATAGACATTTCAAACCACATTACTATACATAATGATATGGATGTGTTTTTAGACCTCTTGTTACCTATTACTGAACATTTTGAAAAATATTTTACATGCTTACCAATACAATATGATATGGCTTCTCTTACTACCTGTGGCATGTAATTAAAATTGATTTTTAATAACATATGTTATTGGTTAAGATGATCTTATAATAGGCTGGGGAAAAATTTTTAAATTTTATTAGCTGTGTTTGTTTTTGTCTGAATTTTATTTTTATATACTTATTATTACTCTTTTGCTGTGCTGTTTTTTCCCTTTGCTTATTTTTTAATTTTAGTTTTTCAACTTTCTCTTATTTGAAAGAATGATTTATTACATTAAATGCTTGTTTTTATATATATACAATTATTTCCCCACCTTGTATACTTTACAAAGTGTTAACAATGACTTTTTTAAATACAGGAATTATTAACATTTATTAATACCATGCATAAATCTTCTATCAAAACATTTTTATGGTACAAATTTTTTTCCATGTAAGTAATGCAAAATATATAAGAGCTTTCTTACAATTAACCATGGTTAAATAATATGATGGTTCCTATTACTTAGTTAAGAAAAAGCCAGTATATGACATATTTTATTGGATTCTGGAAGTCTAATGATACAGGTATTCCTTATAGTCCACAATCAGTTTGTCCTAGTCCTCTTCCTACCCCAAACCATGAAATACCTAGCAGAAATAGAATTCTATTTGAGTTCTGAAGGGTTCTAAAAATAAACAACTAAAGAAAAAATAACAACAAACTTTTATAAGATCGACAAATCACAACTGTGAGATTCTCATCCAAAGTATTTTCCAAAGCTGTTTACTTTTATTTCGCCACATATTTATACAGTGCATGAAATTTGCCTTGCTTCAAATATACATTAGGTAAAGCAATTTTTCTCAAATAATAACTCAAGTATCTGCAGTCTCTGCCAAGTCCGTGTTGGTATGGATTAATGTGACCTACAGATTCAGAAACTTGATTAACACATTGTTTAATCTGGTACGGTTTGTTTTTCTGTGGTTTCTGATACTCAAAGCTGCTATTTGTTGCTTAATGCTGTACTTTAGTTTCATTAGCCAATGAAGTCCTCCTCCTCTGATGAAATGAAAATTAGATAAATAAATGCAATGGTGCTCACTCCTTAAAAAGAAAGCTGGAAGTTTTTAAGATGATGGGGCTATTAGGCTTTTATAGTTGTGTTGTTACATCAGAAGTCAAGAATGTCACAGACACGATAGAACTGGCTTTTTCTGTAATTTGTATCCATAAAATACTGCTGCTTTCAGTTCAGTGGAGAAGGGGCTATTTGATGGCTTTTCCAGCTACCAGGGCTCTTTCCTTCATTCACAACTAAACTCACAAGTCCCACAGGGCCTCTGACACAATTCAAGGCCATATGTTTGAAGATCATGATACACCCTGTCAGTTTTGTTACTAATATTGTTCTGATCATGGTTACTTGTCACCATGGTTGATGTTAAAGATAATATCTCAGAGACTGAAATCCTGAAATATCTCTATGGTAAAAATCCCTGGCTTATTTGTATTTCTATCATTCTGATTTAAATTAATTCCCTTTGAGAATCCATTGTGATACTAAGAAGTAGTCAGTCTCATAGTCCCTAGCCAATGTGTGCAAATATCCATAGAAATAAAGAGGGACTTCTTTACTTTTTATGGGACTTTCTAATAATTTTTTGTGTTCTTCAAGTGTAGAAACGAAGATGCTATGTAGTAAGGTGGTGTAGATACACACACACACACGCATAAACAAATATTCACAAACTCTTTCAGAAAACAGAGGTATAAAGTATTCTTCTCAACTCATTCTACAAGGTCAGTGTTGCGAAAAGCAAATTAGGCATACATATTAATTATTATAGTTTCCAAACCCATAAGCAGTAATGACTACCAAAGGGTAAGCACGACTGCTTATTATTCTGATGGGGAAACATGTGCTTCTGTATACTGACCATTTCTTGTCATGCTCCCAATTTTTTAAAAAAAGCTATTCCTTTTATAGAACGGCTATAGTGCGTCAGTTAATATTAGTAATTGAATCTATGTGATGGAAGTAGTTAAAAGAAATAAAAATGAGAAGTAAATCTTGCTTTGTTGTAAGACTTTTTTAAATTAAATTATGATTCGCTACATTCCTAAAATGATCAAGATGAGAAATATCAGATTAATTCTACTGGAATGGCATGGAATATGCTAATAAAATTAGGTATTTTAAAATGCATTTATTTTACTGGAACTGGTGACATGAATTTATTATTCTTAAAATCTGCACAATTCTGGGAGCAATGTCTCTGTAGGGGGTTGTGCATAATAAATCACCAATTACCAGAAACTGGAGATTGGTGCACCCACCATAATTACAGTGCCAAAGAAACCATGGTTACAATCAATTATGTCACAGCACTTACTTTTACAATATTGTTTTCATTATTACATTTTTAACTGTTCAGATCCTTTCCAGTCCAATTATAAAGCATGTATCAAGTGATTTTTTTTTGTATTTTTGTCTTTTCTAGGGCTGCATATGGAGGTTCCCAGGCATATACCCGTGGCATATGGAGGTTCCCAGGCTAGGGGTCTAATCAGAGCTGTAACTGCAAGCTTACGCCAGAGCCACAGTAACTCAGGATCAGAGCCACATGTGCAACCTACACCACAGCTCACGGCAAGGCTGGATCCTTAACCCACTGAGTGAGGCTAGGGATGGAAGCCTCAACCTCATAGTTCCTAGTTGGATTCATTAAACCACTGAGCCATGGTGGTAACTCCTCAAATGCTTTTTTATAAAAGGTTTATATCTGTCATTGGAAAAAAAACTGATATTGATTAATAAAAATAGAACCATGATGAAGTGAATTAGATGGATGACAATCAAGTGAGTTCTTACACAGTCCCTTTTTTAAAACATAGGTTTTATTTTTATATGAATAAGTTTATGAAATGAATCTGATGTCCTTTTTCAAAGAGACCAAGGGAAAAATATAGGCATCAGCATTTATGGGTACTAATTTGATGGTTCCCATAAAGTAACAGACCATGTCCCTGGACAGTAAATTTTATGATATAGAAATGAGCCTGATATCAATAACTTGTATCAGACCTTGGTGTAAGATAGTAACCATTTGTTGCAGGGTAGAAAACATTTCCAGCTGCTGGTTAAAAACCACAATATTGTCAAGCAAAAAATATTTTTTTCTGTATACTTACCACTTCTTGTCATGCTCCCAATTTTTTTTTCTTTCTTTCTTTTTTTTTTTTTTTGTAAGACATAAGCAGGCTATCAGTATTAAAACAGGATTTTCAGGTGGCATTGTAACTTCACTTTTTGGGCTTCCACTGTAACAAAAACACAAAGAAGAATTTGTACTTATTTCTATTGTAAAACTAACCTTCTAACAGAGTGATAGCTTTTTTTTCTTCCTGTGCTTTTGCTTTTCACTTACTCTGACTCCTAGTGTTGATTCAATAAAATTTATGTAGATGAATTATAATATAAATGTACTGATTGACATCACTGGTTTAAATTGAAAGATTTATTTTCTTTTGTTTATCATTAAATTGCATAATTCCATAGACTTTTACAGATTGTGTATTTCAAGAAAACGACACTATCATGTAAAAGAGTAAATCCTCAGCCTTGTTTTTATTTTTTTTATTTTTTTTAATTAATTTATTTTTTTTTTATTTTCCCACTGTACAGCGAGGGGATCAAGTTATCCTTACATGTATACATTACAATTACATTTTTTTCCCCACCCTTTGTTCTGTTGCAACATGAATGTCTGGAGATAGTTCTCAATGCTATTCAGCAGGATCTCCTTGTAAATCTATTCTAAGTTGTGTCTGATAAGCCCAAGCTCCTGATCCCTCCCACTCCCTCCCCCTCCCATCAGGCAGCCACAAGTCTTTTCTCCAAGTCTATGATTTTCTTTTCTGAGGAGATGTTCATTTGTGCTGGATATTAGATTCCAGTTATAAGTGATATCATATGGTATTTGTCTTTGTCTTTCTGGCTCATTTCGCTCAGTATGAGATTCTCTAGTTCCATCCATGTTGCTGCAAATGGCATTATGTCGTTCTTTTTTATGGCTGAGTAGTATTCCATTGTGTATATATACCACTTCTTCCGAATCCAATCATCTGTCGATGGACATTTGGGTTGTTTCCATGTCCTGGCTATTGTGAATAGTGCTGCAATGAACATGCGGGTGCATGTGTCTCTTTTAAGTAGAGTTTTGTCTGGATATATGCCCAAGAGTGGGATTGCGGGGTCATATGGAAGTTCTATGTATAGATTTCTAAGGTATCTCCAAACTGTTCTCCATAGTGGCTGTACCAGTTTACATTCCCACCAGCAGTGCAGGAGGGTTCCCTTTTCTCCACAGCCCCTCCAGCACTTGTTATTTGTGGACTTATTAATGATGGCCATTCTGACTGGTGTGAGGCAATATGGTAGTTTTGATTTGCATTTCTCTTATAATCAACGATGTTGAGCATTTTTTCATGTGTTTGCTGGCCATCTGAGCCTTGTTTTTAAAATGTTAATCACAAACAAATTTTTCAGATAAGTAATTGCAGATAATTATAACTTATTAAAATAAAACAAGTAGAATGGTATCAAAATGGTTATCTATTCTGTCTACATGGAAGTCAGAAGTATTGGTTGCATAGAAACCAAAGCACCAATATTTATAAAGCTATATGAGTTAGGGGGAACAAGTATACCTTTCATAGCCTGTATTTGTATATATAAGAAAAAATGCAGTCTTCAATTAGGTTAAATTGAGCAATAGTGGTGGTAATATAGTTATTTTTCATGAGAAATTTATAGTTATTAGCTTTTATACAACTTAAAAGATACCCAGCAGAACAAAAACTTTCTTAAATGATGAAAGAAGAAAAAACTTCATGAGAAAAAAAGTGGCTAGAACAGTGAGGAGTGCATTTGAGAAAGCAACAACTAAATCGTTACTGTAGAATTATTTTCATAAACAAAATAAGAATATCTAGAACACTGTATCTAATTAAGGAAGAAATTTATAAGGCTTGATTACAGTTACAATGGTAATATTAAAATGTTTGAAAATATACAACCTTATCAGCAATCTAAATATATCTGAATATTTTCTATAGTAAAGATGTTTTGCAACAAAAATGAATGAGAGTTGTCAGGAGAATAATATTAGCTATTAAAACTAATGACAATGTCCATGTCTTATGCTATTGTTATAATCACAAACCATAACAAATTTAGCAAATGTGTATTTTTAATTATTTGCCTAATGTAGTACAAATTTATCATGTTTTTTGAAATGATTATAATTACCCCATAAATTATTTTGTTGTTAAATTTATGATATATTTATAATTTAGAGTTGCTACACTAAAATAGTCAACTGCTTTCTCTTAGAATCAAACCATTAGGTAGGTGAACGAAAATATGTTATACAAATCTAAACTGACTATTCTAAACAGGTATTGAGTAGGAATTCACATAATATTACAGTATATTATATTAGTTAATAATATTCTATTGTGTATTTAAAAGATTTGTTCAGAGGTTAGCTCTCATATTAACGTGTTCTTAACACACACACACGGAGCAATGACATGCTTGATTTTTATACCTTATTGACAAATTTACACCCTTACCATTATAAAATATACTCTTCTTTTGGATATAAGTATATCAACTTTATTATGACTAGTTTTTCACAGTGGAACATTTTCCATCTTTTTACTGTTAAATGATCTACACCTTTATATTTAACGTGGGGTCCTCATAGAAAGCTAGATTGACCGGTTTTGCTTTCTATTTGGTCTGACAGTCTATGTTTTATTTGGGGTATTTGAAACATTTAAATTTAATGTTATTATGGATAATTTTTAGACTTTACCATCTTGGACTATATGTGATATTTGTCTAGTCTTTTTATTGTTCTTTTATTTCCTAATTTCTTCTTATTTCATTTTTGGATTAAGAAAGGATTTTAAAAATGATCACATTTTATTTTACTATTAGTTATATGTCTTTCGTCTATTTTTAGTAGTTGCTCATGGATTTATAATATTATCTTCAGTCAAATGATAGTCCATCACACCACTTACATTGGCATAACCTTACAAAAACCATTAATTTGTATCTCTTAATCTCCTACCCCTACTCCTCCCCCAACCTAAGACCACTAGTTTGTTCTCTAGATTTGTGACTGTTTCTGTTTTCTTATATCCATTCCTTTGTAGTATTTTTAAGATTCCACACATGAGCGATAACATAGAGTATTTTTCTATGAAGTATAATACTCTCCAGTCCCATCCATGATTTTACAAAGGGCAGAATTTCATTTTGTTAAATTGATGAGTCATATTATATATGTATATGTTATATATATATATATATATATATATATATATATAATTACCAAATATATACATACAACATTTCTTTATCCATTCATCTGTTAATAGACATTTAAGTTGCTTCCATATCTTGGCTGTTGTAAACAATGCTGCTATAAATATTGGGGTGCATATATTTTTTCAAATTACTGTTTTTGTTTTCTTCAGATATATACCCGGGAGGGGGATTGGTGGATCATATGGTGGTTTCATTTTTGTTATTTTGAGGAAACTCCATATTGTTTTCCACAGTGACTGTACCAATTTACATTTCCACCAAGAATGTACAAGGGTTCTCATTTCTACACATTCTTGCCAACATTTGTTATTTGTAGTCTTTTTGATGACAGCCATTCTGAAAGATATGAGGTGCTATCTCATTATGGTTTTAATTTGCACTTCTCTGATAATTAGTGATGTTGAACATCTTTTTATGTGCCTGTGGGCCATCTGCATGTCTTTGGAAAAATATCTATTCATGTCTACCATCTAATTTTTATTGGATTGTTTGCTTTTTTGTTATTAAGCTGTATGAGCTATTTATATACTTTGGATATTAACCCCTTACTGGTCATAGCATTTGCAAATATTTTATCCCATTTAGTAGGTTGTTTTTACATTTTGTCGATAGTTTCTTTTGCTGTGTGTCTTATTACTCTCACATTACTATGTCCATTTTTTTCCTTTGAAACTTAACTATAGTTAAAATAGCTGTTCTAGCATTGTATCTTCTACGCTTTACCTCATATTTCTCAATTCTATATCAGTTTCTGTTGTCTGATTTTTTTCTTCTGATATAGGTAATTCTTTCCTGATTTTTTTTTTTTTTGTCTTTTGTCTTTTGAGGGCTGCACCCATGGCACATGGAGGTTTCCAGGCTAGGGGTCTAATTGGAGCTGTAGCCACCAGCCTACACCAGAGCCACAGCAACGTGGTATCCGAGCCATATCTGTGATCTACACCACAGCTCACGGCAACGCCAGATCCTTAACCCACTGAGCAAGGCCAGGAATCAAACCCGCCACTTCTTGGTTTCTAGTTGGATTTGTTTCCACTGCACTGCGGCGGGAACTCCTACTTTCCTGCTTTTTGTCATTTTGTCTAGTGATTTTAGATTGGATACCGTGAGTTTACATGTTGAAAATTGGAACTTTTTGAACTTTTTAATGAATTGTACTTTGTTTTGGTGAACAGTTATGTTACTTACCAATTTGATTCATTCAGAGATTGTTTCAAAGAGGATATTTACTGTAGCAGTTATTCTGAAGTGGTTTAGTCACAGAGTTAAGGAAAAGTCCTTCTGAAATATGTAGGGAATCTTCTAATTGCTCAACAAGGATTATACATTTTGGCTGGTGAGAACTCAAATGAAGCTCTGGGAACTGTTCAGTTTCACTGTTGTACTTTGCTCTATTCAGTGTTTCATCTTACACATTCATAGCTAGGTAGTTAGCAAAGATTCATGAGAATAGTTACTCAGATTCTGAACCCCTTTCCTATATCTTGAGAGCTGTCTCAAGCAACTTCCATCTACCACAGACTCACTGACTGTTCCCTGATTCACTAGTGTGGCCAGATCATCATGTTCTGCTTGTGATCATGCTTCATGCTCTGCAACTAGACACACACCTTTACTAGAAAGCCAGGATTTTCATAAGTTCTTTTTGTTTATAAAACATCTCTTTGGGATATAAATCCAGAATTATCTGTTGTCCACAATTTGGAGACAGTTTCACATATTTTGTACATTTGTTTGTTTTTGTTTGTTTGTTTGTTTTGTTTATTTTTTTGTCTGGCAGATTAAAGTAGGAAGTCCAGTCCCTCTTGTTCCATCATGGAATCTTACACTGGAGGATTAAAATCTATTTTTTTAATCAAAGTAATGTTTTTGTCAAAAAAAGAAATGCGGAGTTCCCGTCGTAGCGCAGTGGTTAACGAATCCGACTAGGAACCATGAGGTTGCGGGTTCGGTCCCTGCCCCTTGCTCAGTGGGTTAAGGATCCGGCGTTGCCATTAGCTGTGGTGTAGGTTGCAGACGCGGCTCGGATCCTGCGTTGCTGTGGCTCTGGCATAGGCCGGCGGCTACGGCTCCAATTAGACCCCTAGCCTGGGAACCTCCATATGACGCGGGAGCGGCCTAAGAAATAGCAAAAAGACAAAAAAAAAAAAAAGAAATGCTTGACCCTTATTTACTTTCTGTTCTGTAACCCATGTCTAATACACCCTATTTCTGAGTTCTACTCACTGCTGACATGCAGGCATGGCGATCTGTGATTTAGGAGGCAGTCATAGATGTAGTGTGAATGTCTGTTTCACACATTCCTTTACAATTAAAAAAGTTACAATTCAATAGGAGTGACTTTTATGTTTTATCAAAGTGTTTCCACATCAAGATGTTGGCATGAAAGCAGCCTTGCCGTTGTATACTTACTAGAAAGCCATATTCAAAGATATATTTTATAAGTTCACTTAGCAGTGCAGAATACTTGTCCCAAAATAAAATGTTATTTTCTCCCAGATTAATGCTAATAACTGTCATTAGCTTCAACAATTTAGTTATATTAATGTGACTTTACTCATTCAGCAATTAAGTCTAGAAACAGTGGTTTGAACACTATTTTCTAATTGTACTTTATTTTTAAATTAATTAGAGAAATAATGGGATATAGAATAATATTTTAAAATACAAATACTTCCCACAAAAGGTAACCACCACTAATATTTCAGTGAAGTGTGTTTTCTTCTGCCTTTCACCAAAATTGCCAATGTACTATACACATTGCTTGGTAACCTACACTTGTAACTGAATTAATCATGAATATATCCCAGGACATTCAATATCCATATGTAAGATAATTTTTATAGTCAACAGACTCATTTAATGAAATTAATTTATTCCATATAGCTAAATTATTAGATACTGAGTTTTTTTTTTTTTTTTCTAGTGACCAAGCCCACATCTCACTAACAAAGCTATAGTCTCTTTCAGTAGAGGACAGGTGACTTTTTCATATACTACCTTTTGTTAGGTACTGTGAGACTTTTATGTACTCGGTAAATAAGTGTTACTTTTAAAACAGAAATATATGGAAGCAAAGTATCTACTACCCTCATTTCAAAGCCAAATACTTATAGTTTTATCTTTGAAATATATATATATATGTATTGTCTTAGTTTTATTGCTTAATGTAGGACACATTTTCTTACAGTTCACTTGACTGAAAGTAACCTTAAATAATTGAAAAAAATGTTATAAAAGTACAGATATATTGAGTGCCTACTATGTGCTCTGAACTGTTCTGTCATTAGGTATGCAGAATAAAATAAAACACCTTCTCATCTATTAAAGACCTATACTGCAAAATCTACTTGTTACTAAAGACAATATTTACTCCAATTGCTCTCACATGACACCTATAGATGCAGAATTAAAGTAACTTCCTGCCTACCAAAGAGTGAGAAGATTATAACCTTCCACTTTAATTAACTTTAGTAAACAGAAAATCAACCATTTTTTTACCCCTGACGGGAAATTGAGTTGCCTAATTTTTAAAATGATAAACAACATTTCTTTAATGTTGTATAATTTATTCAAGCATAATACTAAATCATGACTGTCTTTCAAAAGTCAGCTTGTAGTTATGAATTTTTAAGTATCAAGTGGTATGATCTGCACAAAAACTTTCCCTTCAAACTGATTAATTCATGAAAAATTTAAAACAGAAATACTACGCAAATTATATTTATGTATATTCATGTATATGCTTTTCAAAGTTGAGGGGACGGAAAGTGACAAATGCTATTTTGGCAAGTTTCAGGGAATTGTATTAGGATTGAAAACAGAACATTCTTGCATTTTAGTTAATGTTTTAGTAGAAAATGAATGAAAAAATAATTATCTGTGATAATATCCATATTTTTCAGTAAAGAAAAATAAGAAATTACCTATTTGGAAGTCTAAGTGAATATGTTTATATAACAAATTTTCAAATGATTTACTAATTCTTTAAGTATCTGGATAAAGACATTTTCTATAATAACTAATATTTATCAAACATTACTACATAATCTTCCAACAATAATATGAGGTGTGATTTTAAAATCATATTTTGTAGAGTACCCTGAGACTTAGAACAATGGTGTGTCATAAACAGATTATGAATTTTTACCTCTTTTTTTTCTGAGATTCATTATAAATAGTAGTTTTTTAAAAAGTATAATCCTTCATCAACAAGAAAATGAAATACTGGTAAACCTCAAGTTTTGAAAATTTTTCTAGAGAAGAAAATGTGGATGGAAAAATACAGATGGATGATCATGAGATAGGAAACTGTAGTTATGGAATGTATTTGAGTGGTGTGTGCAGACAAGCCTACTAACCTCCATGGCAGAACACAAGAGTGGCTTCTGTCTCAGGAATGGCAGGTAAAACGGAAAGCATAATGGAGACCAAAAACCAATCAGGAGGTATAACTCTCCCAGACTTCAGGCAATATTACAAAGCCACAGTCATCAAGACAGTGTAGTACTAGTACCAAAACAGACATACAGACTAATGGAACAGAATAGAGAACCCCAAAGTAAACCCAGACGTCTGTGGTCAAGTAATCTTTGACAACAGTGACAAGAATATAAAATGGGAAAACGACAGTCTTTTCAGCAAGTATTGCTGGAAATCCTGGACAGCTGCATGCAAATCAATGAAACTAGAACACACCCTCACACCATGCAGGAAAATAAACTCAAAATGGCTGAAAGACATAAATATAAGACAAGACAGCATCAAACTCCTGGACGAGAACATAGGCAAAACATTCTCTGACATCAACCTTATGAATGTTTTCTCAGGTCAGTCTCCCAAAGCAACAGAAACAAGAGCAAAAATAAACCAATGGGACATAACCAAACTGACAAGCTTTTGCACAGCAAAAAGAAAACAAAAAGACAACTTACAGAATGGGAGAAAATAGTTCCAAATGATGCAACTGACAAGAGCTTAATCTCTAGAATATACAAGCAATTTATACAACTCAACAGCAAAAAAGCAAACAACCCAATGGAAAAATGGGCAAAAGACCAGAATAGATATTTTTCCAAGGAAGATGTACAGATGGCCAACAAGCACAATAAAAAATGCTCAACATCTCTGATTATTAGAGAAATGCAAATCAAAACTACCATGAGATACCACCTCACATCAGTCAGAATGGCCATCATTAATAAGTCCACAAATAACAAGTGCTGGAGGGGGTGTGGAGAAAAGGGAACCCTCCTGCACTGTTGGTTGGAATGTAAATTGATACAACCACTATGGAAATAAGTATGGAGGTACCTTATAAACCGATATATAGAACTACCATATGACCCAGCAATCCCACTCTTGGGCGTATATCCAGACAAAACTTTCCTTGAAAAAGACGCATGCACCCGCATGTTCATTGCAGCACTATTCGCAATAACCAAGACATGGAAACAACACAAATGTCCATTGACAGATGATTGGATTAGGAAGATGTGGTATATATACACAATGGAATACTACTCAGCCATGAAAAGAACAAAATAATGCCATTTGCAGCAATATGGATGGAACTAGAGACTCTCATACTGAGTGAAGTAAGTCAGAAGAACAAAGACAAATACCATATGATATCACTTATATCTGGTATCTAATATATGGCACAAATGAACCTTTCCACAGAAAAGAAACTCATGGACTTGGATAACAGACTTGTGGTTGCCAAGAGGGAGGGGGAGGAAATGGGGTGGTTGGGGAGCTTGGGGTTAATAGATGCAAACTATTGCCTTTGGAATGGATTAGCAATGAGATCCTGCTGTGTAGCAATGGGGACTATGTCTAGTCACTTATGATGGAGCATGATAATGTGAGAAAATAGAATGTGTACATGTATGTGTAACTGGGTCACCATTCTGTACAGTAGAAACAAATTGTATTGGGGAAATAACTATTAATAATAATAATAATAATAATAATAATAATAATAATAATAAGTGAAAATAAAAAAATAAAAAAAGAAAGCATAATGGAGAGAAGAGGCTGAGAAAAACAAGCTAAATGGAAGTATTTATGTGAACCATCAACCACTCCACTCTTTATGCTTAAATCATGATAACAAGACTATTTCTCACTAAAGCTCTGATTAAAAAGTGAGCTTCTCTCTTTTTATAAAATGAGATTTTTACAACTAAACCTAATTCAATAGTCTCAAGAGGATTATTATATGTTTTTTGTAGTAGGTGGTATGGTGGTCTCCAAAATATACGTCTACTCAGAATTTCTGAATTTGTTCTGATTTGGAAAAGTGCCTTTGCATATTTAATTAAGCATCTCTAGAAGAGATCATCCTCAATTTTCCAGCCCAAAATTTAATGAAAAGTGTTCTTATAAGAAGCAAGGACAGGCACAGAGGGGAAACCCATGTGAGGATGTAGGAAGAGTCTAATTATACAGCTCTAAGCCAAGGAATGCCAAGGGTTGCTTAGGAGTATCAGAATATGGAAGAGAAAGGAATGCTTCTCCTCAAGAGTTTTAGAGGTAGGGTGGCTCTACCAACACCTTGATTTCAGACTTCTGGCCTCCAGAATCACAAGAAAACAAATTTATTTTGAGTATCAGCTTGATGGAAATTTATTATGGCAGCCCAAGAAACTAGTTCAATGTTACATCAGAGAAAACCCTTCTAATTGCTGGCAGTATGAATTCTAAAAGTATAACAACCATCTACTTGTTATAAACAAACCACATCTACACTCAAAGCCTCTCATACAGGTGTCTCTATTTCATTCTAAAATATTATTGGATGTTTAATAATTAATTGTTTGAGAAAAGTCTACCATTGCAGAGAAAGTCTAAGATACACCATGTTGAAAATTCTCCTGAAAAAAATAAGTATTTCAGGCAAAAGAAGATAACTTCATTAACAGGTGAAGATCAAACCTATATCTTAAAAAGCATTTGCATTGATATTAGGTATTGAATTTATAAAACAAAAATACAATAGTTTAAAATGAAAATTCAGAAAAAAAGTGCTTTAAAAATCTTAGGGGATAGGCATATTAAAATAGTAACTAGATAGTAAAGTGTTAATAATAGACAAAATGAGAGACTGCTCTAAAAGCTCAAAGCTATCTTTCTATAAGCAGTGTCATGAGTAGTATGTGATGGTCAACATACAATTAATACCAATAGATAAAGGGGACAGGAAGCATAGAATATAGGATATTATTAAATAAATAGTAAATAGAAGGTCTAACGGATGCTGAAAGATATAAATTAATAAAGACCAAACTTTACATCATGTGAAATTCAGTAGTACAAATGGTAAAAAGAAGGCCTAAAATAAGAAAAAAGCAGGAGTTCCCGTCGTGGCGCAGTGGTTAACGAATCCGACTAGGAACCATGAGGTTGCGGGTTCGGTCCCTGCCCTTGCTCAGTGGGTTAACGATCCGGCGTTGCCGTGAGCTGTGGTGTAGGTTGCAGACGCGGCTCGGATCCCGCGTTGCTGTGGCTCTGGCATAGGTCAGTGGCTACAGCTCAGCTTCGGCCCCTAGCCTGGGAACCTCCATATGCCGCGGGAGTGGCCCAAAGAAATAGAAAAAAGACAAAAAAAAAAAAGAAAAAAGCAGATGTTATACAAAAAGAGTAATAACGAGATAAAGTTCAGATGTCTTGTTGGCAGTTGTATGTATTAGAAGATGATAGAGTAAACCCTTATTTTCAGAGGATAAGTATAATCAATGTAGGTTAAGTATATTCCTACAAAATATTGAGTCAATAATTAGAGATAATTTTAAAATTTCTTCACATGATATAGCTCATTAACATTTTCTCACATGGTCTTCTTTAAAAAATTTGATGATAGATTTATTAAATGAGAAAGTGAACTAGAAAGAGGAATAAATAAATGGTAAGCAAAAACATTTGATATAATCAAGAAAACATTAGTGAGAATCCCCTGATTCAACAATGCTACAGGCCAAGAGAGAAATCAGTCTAATAAAAATTAAAGAATAAAGATCTCCAAGAGGGTGTTATTGGGACAGAGTATTTGATAAACTATATAACATAATGACAGTTTCAAATTTATGTTTCTGCAAATAAGGTTAAGAAAAGTTATGACTGATACCATAAAAATACAGAGGATAATAAGAGATTACCATGAACAACTACACTCCAACAAATTGGACAGCCTAGAAGAAATGGATAGATTTTAGAAACAGTCTTTCAAAACTGCATCACAGGAGTTCCCTTGTGGCACAGCAGGTTAAAGATCTAGCATTGTCACTGCAGTGGCTTGGATTGTGTGGGGCTGGTGGGGGTTTGATTCCTGGCCCAGGAATTTCCACATGCCACAGGAATGACCAAGAAACCCCCAAACAAACAAACAACAAAAGCAACAAAACACACACACATAAAACTGCATCATAAATAACTAGAAAATTTAAATAGATTAATTACTATTAAAGAGATTGAAAGATTAATCAAAAAGCTCCCAATGCAAAAGGCCAGGACCAGATGGCTTCACTGGTTAACTCTACAAAACATTCAAAAAAGATTTAATACCTAAACTCTTCCAAAAAAAGAAAAAATGAAGAGGAGGGAAAACTTCCAAACACATTTTAGGAAATCTCAATACCAAAACCAAAAAAAGACACCACAAAAATAGAAAATTCAGGTCTGTATCCTTTATGAACATGGATGCAAATTCCTCAACAAACTGAACCATGATCAAGTGGGATTTATTCCAGAGATGTAAAAATGTTTCCACATTAGTTCAATATCTACAAATCAATCAGTGTGATACATGACATTAACAGAATGAAACATGAAAATTGTATGATTAACTCAGTAGATGCAGGAAAGGCATTGGAAAAAATCTAATGTGCATGTATAATAACTCTTAAAAAGTAAGTATAGAGGGAACATATTTCAATATAATACAGACCATATATAACCAAGACACAGCTATTATCATACTCAACACCAAAAAACTTAAAGCTCTTCCTCTAAAAACAGGAACAAGAGAATGATGCTCACTCTCACTACTGTTATTTAACATGGTATTAAAAGTTCCAGGAACAGAAACTAAGCAAGAAAAACCAAAACACATCAAATTGGAAAGGGAAAAGTAAAATTGTCCCTATTTACAGATGACATAAAATTGTATATTGAAAACCCTAAAAACTCCACTTAAAAACTGTTAGAACTAATAAATGAATGCAGTAAAGCTGCAGAATACAAAATCAATATATAGAAATCTGTAGCATTTTTATACACTAATATCAAATTGAAACTTTCCCATTTACAATTTATTCAAAAAGAATAAAATACCTAAGAATAAATTAGACAAAGGTGGCAAAAGACTTTTACATTGAAAACAATAGAACAGTGGTGAAAGAAATTGAAGACAATATACAAAAATGGAAAGACATTCTGTGCTTATGGATTGAAAGAATTAATATTGTTAAAATATTCTTACAGCCTAAAGCAATCTTTGGATTCAGTAAATCCATATCAAAGTTCAAATGGCATATTTAACAGAAATAGAAAAAATAATTCTAAAATTTAGATGAACTTACCCAGGATAATCTTGAGAAAGAATAAAGCTGGAGGTACTATGTTCCATGCTTTCGAATTCTGCTACAAAGCTATAGTAATTGAAACAGCATGGTTGGCACAAAAGCAGACACATAAATCAATGGAACAGAGTAGATAGCTGGGAAATAAATTCATATAATGTATGGACAATCAATCCATGGCAAAGAAGCAAAGAGCATATAATGGGGAAAGGAAAGTCTCTTCAATAAAGGGTGGAAGTCTCAGTTATCCACTTCTTTGCTGAAGCAGGTCCAGGAGGTTGAACTGCAGGGTTTCCTCTATCCACCACATCGAGTTTGGGTGTAGTAGCGTGCTTAATGACTAAACATTTTGTCTTGCTTTTATAATTCTTTCATGGTCATCTGGCTAGAGAAATCAGGCTTTGGGAGGACATTTTCTGTTTTGTTTTGTTTTGTTTTTGTCTTTGCATATTGGTGTTTCTGGGATATTGGCTTTCCCAGAACACAGTCTGGATTATATAAGGTAAAGATGATAACCAAAAGAATTCACCATCCTGTTCTTACTTGTGATCCAAAGTTCCTAGCTAATTTCTTTTCTCTGCCTTTCAGTTTATTCTTATGTTTGTTTTATATATAATTTAAGAGTTTTTAGTAGTACTTAGAGGAAATGGGAAAATTATGTCAACTTCATTTTCTTGGATGTAAAAGTTTTTCTCTTATTCTGAAAACATTTCTGATCAGCATCCATTACTTTAGGCTTTTCCAGAAACTACAATATATATTTCACCTTGCCAGCAGATTTATCTACCTAAAAATGAATGACATATTGTTTCCAAATTCAGTGGCCAAAAGTATCTCCTATTATTGCTAATCTAGCCTATCTATCCTATAATGATAGCTATCTATCCTATAATGAGAAATAATCGATTATTATACTCAAATGTAAGGAATAAGAGACTGAATTCATAATTTGCCTTCTTATTACATATCTTTAGTACAATTTATGTTGAGAGATTACTTTAGAATATTTTTTCTTATTAAGTGCAGTTTTATATATCTACAAATGCAGATCTGTGTTTATCTATTCACATACTTCCAGAAACTTTGGCTATATCAATCAAGCCATCAGTAAAAGTACTTAAAATAGTCACTTTAGAATTGTCCTATGCAGTAAGTATAAGTAAAATGCACATTTATTATCTACTCACCATTTAAAATAATTTCATATTTTTCCTAAGATAAGCATATTTTTATGTTCCTTATATAGAAGCACTACTTCTTGCAAAAACACCCTTTATAGTGATCTGAAAAAATGCTTGCTGAAAACAGATGCATACCACACAAGAGAAGACTACATTAATAAAGTTGGGTTATTATTAGGCTGGTTGACAAAAAGAATTTGGAAGAAGAAATTTGGCAGCAATTTCCAAACCAAAGGGAAAGTTTTCAAAGCAGAAGCCCAGCTGTCCAAACTAATATTTTCAGGAAAGTAAAAACTGTTTCAACTATCATTGTTATACCTCATTACTAGAAAAATATGACATTATTAATGTATCACCCCTAATATTAAAAATAGGTAATAGTGAAATACCAGAGCTTGACTAATCCCAGGAAGATGAAATGAAGATGAATGAAAATTAGTTCCACTGGGCTTGTCTCTAGGAGATAATGGATGAGAAAATAAGAGCTAAGTGACTTTTACAATGAACTGGAGGAAGATAATCACAAGTAGGATGGGAAGGCGCCCACTTTAAAGAAAAGGAGAGGCACATGTTGAAGTTAGGCAAAATCATATCTGACAGGGAATGCTGTCATATGGCCATCTGTGAGGGAGTAACTTAGATCTCACTAAATGAAAGGTGTCTCTGGGTGACTGGAAGTAATATTCATGTGGAGTCCTCACCTGTGTAGTTATAACAAAAAGATAAATGTTAAGAGCTTCTAATTAATGATCTTGTTATGAATTAACAACCTCTAGTTTAGGCTGATATCTTGATTTCTTAAAAAAAATTATTTTTTTAACACAAACCAATCCAAAACAAAAACCAGTACTAAATAGCTTGATAATCTGAAGGACTACATTTCAGACTGAATCTAACATTAACTGCTATGTATGTATGTATGCATGCATGCATGTATAAAGCCCTCTGTAGACTTTAATATTCTCATCTGTAAAATGATGAATGTCTGAAAACTTTTTGACCTAAAGCCCATAATGCTAATGCTCACTAATTAATGAGTTACATACAATGCTTTCCACACACATGCAGAAAATAATAAAAAAAATCCCTAATTAAAAAATCAAGAAAAATTAATTGCTATTACTTGTATTAACTGTATTCTTCTTGATCTTTTCCTATGCTATGAAAATTATGCAGTTTTCTAATTTCTACTCTAAAATTTCAGAAAGCAAAATCAAACAAAATTATATACTTTAATAATAATGGTAGCTTCTGGGGTCACTGGAAAACAGAACCTCAACTCAGGAGGATGAAGACTCATGGTCCTCCTAACGATGGGTTGGTAAATGCATAGCAGATAGTCATAGAAAAGTAATATATAAGTGGGGAAGTAGACAGGTAAGAAATTTAGAGCTCAGATGATCAATATCCATATCTACATTGAACAGTGTATAAAACCTAGTCAGTACAAAGATAAGCATATTTTAAGACCCATATACCAAAGGATTAATACAATATGGTAAAGTCAGTACCAATAATTCAGTTTCAAGTATCCTGAAATCAAACACAGAAATATTAGAAACAGAAACTAGTCATAATATTAAAAGTTCAACTGCATGGACTCATGGCTTTTATAAGATTGCAAACTGAATCAAGAATCCATTTTATTGAATTTCAAAATCCTCTGTAAATTAGACAAGGATCCAAACTTTGTCCAAGAATTTGAAGTCTAGCTGCAATTCTGGGTGATACCTAAGGTATAAATTCTTGCTACAGCTAAAGCAAATGCAATTAGGTCATTCAGGAGAGTATCACAGATCTTTGACTTCAAATATATTGTTGTGTCCAGGGGACAAAAATTATATTAAGAAAATTATACTTCACTGAGCTACGCATGTAATAATTTGAACCAAGTTAAAATTATACACACATGTATATACACACACACTCACACATATATATGTATGTATGTAGGCATATACTAATTATTGATCATTAAATATTTTTCTGTGTAAAATATTGGGAGTTGATATAGTGCAATATGTCTCATGTCTATGGTATATTGAGCGATAAATAAGAAAATATATATAAATAGTTTTACATAATTTGCATACATGGTTATATATATGTATTACCTATAGTACATGCAACTGTATATATATTATGTAACTGAATTATATATATATATATACACAGATTATACATAGGGAGATTATGTGTATATATAAGTACACATATAAAATCTGCGATGACTTCACTTTGTTCTCAAATGTTTCTTTATTCCATATACAATCACATTTTTTTTCTATTCTTGGTTGTATATAGAAAATTAATTTGATATATTATAATCACTACTCTAAGATATCCTTAAATTATTAATATTAATTGTCGGTTTTTATTCTAGAACTAATTTTGTGTCAAATGTTTACATTCTTCTACCATTTTTTATTAAGAAAATTTTTTGAGATTTAAAGAGTTTTCAGTTGTTCAAATTCTTATCTAACTGAAAGAAAACAGAAGAGGTCTATTTTAGTATATAAGATATGTGACTTAACAAAATGCATATGACATACCTAAATTCATGGATCATATACTAAGTTTTTAAATTAAGCAAGGACTGGGTACAAAGGAGAATGGTCATTCTTATACTAGTGTACCTTTTGATAAATATGAAAAATAGGTTGATGATCTCATTTCAAATCTCATCTTTCTGCTTTATGCAAGTTACAGTAACTTTTGCCTTCATATGAAATAACCAATTTTTTCCCACAGTTTTGTAATAAAATTGAACATAAAATTTTCTGGCATTTGTAAACTGGAAGAAAATTTCTAACACAGTTAATATGTACGCTTTGTTTTGGTACAAAATGAAAACATACATTGCTACTCCTTTTCTTCCTTTTTGTTAAAACACCTAATGCAGAGTTTAATGAATACTTAATGATTGTTAGAAATATCATATTATTAATTTTTTAATTTTTAACTTGTGTTATTTTTTCTTCTTTAGTGCTATTGTTCTATAGTAATAGTAATTAAATATATAATCTAATAGTCTTATAATTTTAATTTGTAAGGCATAATCTCTCAACATGGACACATTGATTTGATGATTTCCATAAAGATAAGCATAGAATGCTACATATTCCTCTCTACTTCCCTTAATCAGAATGATTGTTTTTCTCAATAACTAACGAATGATAGAATCATGTTTCCATTTTCTTCACTTTGCTCAACCAAAATTATTTCTAAAGTTACTACTGTTTCATTAGTATATATTATAAGCTTTCTGTCGGTCAGTCTTTAGATCAGTTTTTCACTGAGAGTTATTTTTTCTGGGAAGAATGTTCACATTTAATGAATAATAGAACAAGTCATTTTTCTAGCTAATTAGATAATAATTACATTAATTTGAATAAATGAGTAAGAATATAGTACTCTCAGTTAAATTCTCTTACTTAACCAATCTCTATTCTCTGCAAAGAGGCAGTATTTGCATTTGAACCTCCTGGATAAAAGATTGCTTCATAATTATATTCTAATATATTCTGATTAATTTTGAGAAGCTTCAATATTGAAGCTCAAGTAGAAGATTTGAAAGTTCTCAGAGGTGTAGAATTTCATTTTGACCCTAGTTCTATCTGTGATTGCAGATAATTCTATTCACATCACATAATGAGACTGAATATTTTTAAAACTTAAAATGATATTAATACTCATTCTAAAAATTCAACTAATAAATTCTTCCTTTATGTCGACTAAGTCATCGCAATTCTTATAAAGTAAGTAGCTTACACAGACCACCTTTGAAAGATACAGATACACACCATAAAGAGACTTTAACCCACCTTGTAGATACTTCGGCAAATATAGCAATTCATAGGTTTAGCCTTAACTATTAGACGTAATTCCAACAAGCTGTTACTGATAAACAACTGGATATAAAGCCAGAGTCAGGTACATGAGACTAAGGCCACCATCATCTAGAATAAAGTGTAGCTTAAAGTGTAAACTCAGGATAATTGGGGAAATTCAGTGGATCTATATTACACTATGCCCTCCAAGCTAACAGTGCAGCCCTCCAGATCACTCATAAACAAGACCATTAGCCAACTGGACTAATTGGTTTGACTGTGTTTTCCTCTCTTTGCTTGGCTACATGTAAATGCTTGATTTCCTTTCACAACCGGTCCTTTTCATTGTGTTTCCCAGTGTGACACTTATTTTCACATTACTAAGAGTGCAAGTCTAGAAACTTGAATATACAACCCTGGAAGAACTTCCTCTAAGCCAGAATTTATCAGCCTTTTAAGATATTCATAGTCGGTAAATACTTAGATTGATACTTGACTAACACTTCTATCTTCAGCCTCAATTGTGTCATTATTTAACTGGTGGCTACTGCCCAAAGTAGCAACTGGCCCATAAAAACAAAATAAGAATAGACCTGAAAGGAAAAGAGTAATGAATCCTTTTGATTTGCAAATATCTCCTTTTATAAAAAGGACAGAAGGAAACAGTGAATAGATAATCTGGGAATCTAAGAAGTGATTCTGGCGTTTTTGAATCTGGCAACCCAGAATCTGTTCAGTGTATTTGTTTTGCCTTGTAGAGGAAATATGCTGGATTCCAGAAACATTTGAGCTGGTTTATAAAAAGGCAGCACCATACATCACTACTTGAGGAAAACAAAGTATCCTAACTACTAAGGCCTTCGTCTTGCCTGTTAGAAACCCTGTTAATGAGAGAATATTATACTGGGTAAATCATGGGTATAATCTATCAACTCTGTATCTCTATGAATGTAATTACCCCTCTCCATTCTCAGGATTAACAGTATATTGACTCTTAAGGATTTGTTCCAATGACCCCTCCCTGGATATTGACTTGCAATATCACTTCTAGTGGCTTTTTATCCCGGTCATACTATCCTACATTATAGGTTCTTCAGGAACTTCTTTTGCCACATGATTAGATTTACTTATCTTGTAGAATGAATGAAATGGTAAGAAAGAAAACATACATTAGCTTTGGGCCATCTATTCTTCCTTTATGATACTAGTATACTAGGAAATGCAGCTTGACAAGTCTGGGTCATATCTTCACAACAGAATTAACAAATAGAAGCACACACCAAACCAAACCAAACAAAACAAAACAATAAATAATATTTTTTCATGGTGGGTCAATGGTCACTTTTTAATTTCAGCCTTGGCATGTTCTGGAAAAAATTGTACATCATTTTATAATGATAGTTTAAAAAACCCTGCTACTTCTTGGCATCCTAGATATTAATATCTATGGCATAATTTTTGTCTTCATGTAATTATAGTCAAATTTGGGAACATCAAACATAAAATCATTTAAAAACTAAGAATTTTTTAAAGATAATGATTTTTATTTGTAAGTTGGATGATAGAGTACAAGCTTTCTGCAGTGGTTTTATAGGAGAATGTGATCACTGAGGTAAAAATGCAGAAAGTGAAGCCTGGATGTATGATACGAGACTGAGATGGGCTTAAGGCAGAGTGTGATATAGATGTGTGCTAACAGACAAAGCCCAGGGAACACTTAGTGTTGGGAAAACTGGTATGGACAAAAAGTTAAGTTGGACATAAATGGGAAGATTACTTAAATACCTATATCCCAGTTCTGGGCAAGTTTGCCTCAGATCCATTCCTATCCTTCCTTTGCTCTGCTGTGTGTGGCAAAAAAAATGACAGCCTCTATGTACACTGCTTGCCATTCAAGTCAAGCCAGTAGGAGATACTGGAAGAAAATAGGAGGATTGGAGAATAAAAGAAACCAGGAAAATTCTCTCCATCTCTGCCTCTGGTGGCTTCTCATGCATTGACTGTAGGTCCCCCAGTGATCTAGTTCCCAGTAAACCACAAACTCCACTTGTCAGAAAATTGAAGTTGCCTTTCTGCTAATCTCTGGATTGCCTCATTCTCCCCTCTGACTTATCAATTCTTTCACCTGTATAAAAATTTAGTGATTTAAATTCTATCTGGTTTTAATAAACACAATGGTTTCTTTGAATATTATTTAACCATTTCTGGCTAGACAGCACCAATGAATGCAATTAGAGAGTTCAGACTTCCTATTCTAATTCTCTTAATGACTGTAGGATGAAGACTGTTTTTACTCCTCAATTAACAAACAATTTCTGAAATTATCTTGTAGGATGGATTTAAAAAAAAAACATTATTTGGAGTATAGTTTATGTACCATAAAATGTACTAATTTTAGGTGTACAATTCAGTAAGTTTTAGTTAATTTTCAGTGTATGTAACTATCACTAGAATCAAATGTTTAGAACATTTTTATCACTCCACAAAGAAACCTTATGGTTATTTCAATCACTCCCTTTTCCTATCCCCAGTTCCCCCAGGCAGTCACTAATCTGTTTTCCATCTCTATAGTTTTGCCTTTTACGATCATATCATATAATGGAATCTGACAATATATAGTCTTTTGTTTCTTGTTTCTGTCACTTAGCACAATATATTCAAGCTTCAACCATATCATAGCATCTATCTGTACTTCACTCCTTTTTATTTCTAAATAATACGCTATTGTATGGATATGCCATATTTTTATCCCATTCACAGTGATGGGCATTTGGATTTTTCTCATAATTGAGCTCTTTAATGCTGTCGTTAACACTGGCCTACAAATTTGTGTACAGACCTATGTTCTTATTTCTCTTGTGTACATATCTAGGAGTTGAATTGTGGGGTCCTATGGCAAATCCAAGTTTAACACAGATTTAAACTTAGAGTGAGAGATGCCTTAGATACTTCAGCAAAACACACATGTATCAGAGTGGCTTATCTCCCATGTAACTCTAAAATTTGCCAGTTTAACAAGGTCTGTTGTGTATTGGGTTATCCCTTCCACAGTGATGGACTTGTTGCATGGTGATTTAATATTAAGAAGCAAAATGCTAGCTGGACCTTTCTGTGTTGTATTGGGAATATGTTCCATATTTGGGATATTGTCTCTGACTCATTAACCAAATGGCCTAAAAAGTTCCTATCTCTGGATGAGCATCATGGCAGGAGGCTTTTTACAAAGTCCAGGCTCACTGGTAAGGTGAGTCTACCAATTGGTCCTCTGTAGCCTAGTGGATTCAGTATGCCTGATATATGCTAAAGTAGATGAGCAAATTTCTGGCACTTCCTGACCTGTGAATCACAGGACAAGTTCTGAGACTTTTATAGCAAATTGATGCTTTCTTTGGAAAATAGCTACGCATTTTGAAGATTAATCTTTGCTTGTCAATGGATTCTGATGGACTCTATGACAAGTTCTAACAGACAAATCAAAAGGGAATTTCCCAAGGTTTACATTGGTAAATAACTGTTATCATTTTTTTAGAAAGATAACCTGGCTTCCTGTAGAGCTTTGGTAGAAGGATGTGCATTCCTGACAGTGGACACTAGGAAAATTTTGATTCAAATAGTACATCATAATTGAAGGCCATAAATTTAGTCACACTCTGCAATACTTAATCAATGAATAAAAATGGCATTATAATAAAAATCACTGCACATTTGAAATGAAAAGTTTTACTCTGTATTTCAGCTTTGTTTTGTTTTATTCAAAAATGAGATTTTGATATAAAGACTGATGCATTAGGAAAAAAAAAACTGATTTTTTATGAATTTGAAAAAAATACACTTTTAAAATGGATAATAGCATTTTGTTGTCATTAAAATAGAAGTTGTATGAATTTCTGGCTGGTTGGGTACATTTTTTGCCCCCTGCCTTAATTTTAACAAAGTGTTTAAAAATTAAAAAATAGATTCATGTTTTAAAACCATAGCTCTGTCAGTCTCATCCATTAAGGTCTGCAAGGCAAGAGTCTTTATTTAAATAATACTTCATCATCTTCACATGCCAGATGCACTGCTGCTTTGCAGTGTTTTCAGAGAAATAAGTTATGAATTTATAAATTATTTTATATAGATGAAAACAGCTTTTGTTTACAATAATCTCCCCTCATAGCATTAAGTAAAAAGGAGTAATATTCGTTAAAACAGCAGGGGTTAGCCCATTGATTAAAAGGGTATTTTCTTCTAAAAAAACCTTCCTGGATAATTGCCAAAGAGTCATTTTAACATTGTGTAAGTTCAGAGGTAACTTCCTGAATGGTTTGAAGCAAAGATGAACTCTACTGGAGAGTTCACAGATGGAGCAATTCCAACTGTGAATGATAAACTTGCTTGATATGACCCAGTAAGCAGCCAGTAGAAAAAGTGATATTGATTTTAAACACCATGGTAACTTCTTATTTAAGTATTTTAATAATAATAATGCTTTAACATAGCTCTGCCAGCCTTGCCAAAATACTCAAATCATTTTTAAGTCTATAACCTTATGAATTCTGGAATAAAATAAAATCATATGCAGTAAATGAAAAACATACAATGTATTTTCCTTTCAAAAGGAGGCAAGGCGAATTCATATACTTTCACAGGTGTACCATGTAAGGCAACAACCAAATCCATTATAGAAACTAGTTTTAGACATGCATACATTTCTGAAATTAGGTCAGCCTCTTCCTAAACACATTTTAAATACTACCTAGATAATATTGCTATACTTTCAAAAATTTATTAAATCTAATCTACGTTCAGCATGGACTCCAAAGCTTACATATATGTAAGCTTTGGAGTCTGTGAATATATATATATATATATTCACATTTTCAAACATATTTGATATTCTAACATATTTGATAACAATAACATTATAAGACTGCCTTAAAACTTTACATCTTTTAATTTGGATTATACTTCAATTCATATGCAAAATAGGCTGCTGATTTAATGCTTTTAAACAAAAAATAATTAAAGCTAAAAAAATATTTTATGACAAAAAATTGCATGCATTTATATAAAAAATAGGGCCCAGAAGGAATCACAAACTTTTTGTAGTGATTTGAAGAGCAATGATGTGGCATTGCTTAAAATGGCTCTGAAGGAGTTCTCTTGAGGTGCAGTGGATTAATGGTCCTACATCGTCACTGCAGCAACTGGTGTTGCTATTGTGGCTTTGGTTCCATCCCCTGGCCCGGGAACTTTGACATGCCATGGGAACAGAAAAATAAAATAAAATGGTTCTTAAATTGCTAGAATACTGATGGCAAAAGAGTTTAACTTTTGACTTGATGGTTTGTCTAAAAGTGAGAACACTTAATGAGGGCAATTACAAATACAGATAGACCTATGTATTGGCGTGATATCTATGTAAGAAAAGGGAGAGAAGGATTCCTATTTCTGGTCTACTCTCCCAATGCTGGTACCAAGGCATTATACAGTTAAAACTATCATTTTCTAAAGGGATGTGGTTGATGATAAATGTGATGGGTGTGATCTTTTCAGAGCCATTATCAGATTCCTTGCTCTTGGTGCCTTTTGTACAGCTGCTTTTTTTCTGCAGAAGTCATGTGGGTCTAATTGGATTTCAGAGTAGCTCCTTATCACTCAACCAGGCATCTCAAGTTTCCACCTCCTGGTCTGGACTCAGTATATTTATCATACTTTCTGTGCCATAGTTCCTATCAATCAGGCTATGATCTGGGAACTTCCACATGTCACAGACATGGTAAAAAAAATGTCCTCTCACTTCAAGCTGCAGGTTATTTACTGTAGCATTAACACATTACATCAGCTTAATTCCATCAAGTGTATTAAATTCAGAAATTTTGAAGGACAAATGTGTATATACAGTTATCTTGAGGGAATAAACGTTTTGATTGTGTAGAGAAGAGTCGCTCTAGAACTTGAATCTCTCTTCAGGGACACATCAGCTCTAATTTGGATTCTCAATAGAAAAGGGCAATTTTTGTCTTGATCCCCTCTCACTCCAACAATACATCAAGAGCCCTAAAAAATAAAGATATTTTCCATTTATTGATCAACTACAAACAGATGGACGTGCAATTTAAAATTTATTTATTTATTTATTTTTTGTCTTTTTGCCATTTCTTGGGCTGCTCCTGCAGCATATGGAGGTTCCCAGGCTAGGGGTCCAATAGGAGCTGTAGCCATCTGGCCGACACCAGAGCCACAGCAACGCAGGATCCGAGCCGCATCTGCAACCTACACCGCAGCTCACGGCAACGCCGGATCCTTAACCCACTGAGCAAGGGCAGGGACCGAACCCGCAACCTCATGGTTCCTAGTCGGATTCGTTAACCGCTACACCACAACGGGAACTCCTTTTTTTTTTTTTTTTTTCAATTTAAAATTTAAAGGGAAAGGAAATGCTGAGAAAGCAACATATATATATATATATATATATATATATATATATATATATATAGATGAAAACAGCTTCTGTTTACAATAATCAAAGAAAGAATTAAGAAATTCTTTCTCTTTTTGAAGATGATATTCTGGTACACATGCTATTTGACACCCCAGTAACATCATGGAAGACTGATTACATGAATGTCCCCAATTGCAGTGAAGCCTTATCCTTCTACTCTGACTGTGGGACTTATGATATAAACATTTTTTGCCAATATGATGCTAGCATATATCATGCAGAAGCTTGTAAAAACACTTGCAGGTTTCTGTTCTTGCAAGTCCTCTGCCATCACCAATGAGACTATGTCCACTTTCACTCTCTGGATGTCAATCCAGGTGAAACCATCTTTATCAGCCGATACCAGAAAAATTACCCAGTTATCTTAGAGTAAAATTCTGACACACATACTCTTATTAATCACTGGTTATCATTTAAGCAACAGAATTTTGGGGTGGTTTGTTGCAGAGGACTCTGTTGGCAATGGATAATTGATAGAAGCGTTAAATAGAGAAGAGAGAGGACACAATAAACCAAGATAAAGGACTTCAAGACATTAGTGTTTTGGCTTTTTATTTTGAAATCAGGGACTATTTTCATGTTCATAGTTCCATAAATTTGTTCCTATCACTCAAAAAACAATTAAAACAACTGATAGAGTACAATAATTCCCAATAGAACACATGACAATGAACTAAGTATTAAAGAATGAACAGAATTGTTTTAATTGGGGATCAGCAGAAGACGGAGCCTCTTTCACTGTCCAGTAGCATCAAGTATGAAGGAGGTAGAACAAGGTGAGTTTAGTCTGCACTCTGCTAAGCCCAGACTTTGTCCTCCTCCCCACGTCATCAGCGCCCAGGAAGGCTGAAACTCCATCTCCCACCAGATATCAGTAAGGTGAAATGGAGTGATATGAGATGAGCATTCCATTTCTGCCCCATTTTGTCAGCAAAGACTAGATATAAGCCAAGTTTATATTCCCACTCAGTGGCAAGGAGACAGTGCTAGCCGACACTTTGCTTTCTCTGGGTGAGCGTTAGTGGGACTGAAAAGAGAGCTTCACTTCCATCCTAATCTGCAAGTCCTGTTTCAGATTCATTTAGCTACCGTCTTGATATAAGCTGCAATGAACTCTCCTGAGAATTACCACCCACCTTCTAAGTGATCTTTTTTGCCTTTGCCACCTACTCTATGTTCTCAACAGAAAATAACAAGACTGTTTAAAAATGTGACTCAGGGAGTTCCCGTCATGGCGCAGTGGTTAACGAATCCGACTGGGAACCCTGAGATTGCGGGTTCGGTCCCTGCCCTTGCTCAGTGGGTTGGGGATCCGGCTTTGCCGTGAGCTGTGGTGTAGGTTGCAGATGCGGCTCGGATCCCCCGTTGCTGTGGCTCTGGTGTAGGCCAGTGGCTACTGCTCCGATTAGACCCCTAGCCTGGGAACCTCCATATGCCACGGGAGCGGCCCAAGAAATAGCAAAAAGACAAAATAAATAAATAAATAAATAAATAAATAAATAAATAAATAAATAAATAAATAAAAATGTGACTCAGATATCACCATTCCTCTGCTCAGAACTATCCAGTGATTTACCTGAGTTAAAAGCCAAGTCTTTTACTTACAATGTCCTGCAGTTATGTGCCCTGGCAGTCTGCCACCTTTCAGACCACCTCAACTCCTATAACCCTCTCATGATGGTGATATCATTGAACCACTTCAGCCTCCTGACTGTTCTTTCGACAAGAATGTTCCTGAGTCAGGATCTCTTCACTTGCTACATGTTCTGCTTGGAACATATTAGTTACAGATAAATGGATAGCTCCCTCTTTCACCTCCTTCAGTCTCTGCTCAAAGTTCAACTTACTATTAATATCTTCTCTGATCACCCTATTTAAAATAACCCTAATAACTCTTACGCTGCCACTTTTAAAAAATCCATGATATCTAACACAAGCCAACATATCTTATTACTTCATCATTGGTTTATTGACTATCTCCCATATTCTAGAACATTAGCTCTATAGGGTGGTAATTTTAATGTACCTTTTTTTCTATGTCATGCTGAATTTATAAAAGAATCCATGACATACTGTATGTGCCAATAATTATTTGATGAGTAAATGTTTTCCTGAGTCTTTACAGGGGCGATTTCTTTAATTGTAATACAAACTCTGAGCTAATGCAATTCTTTGTATATAGATTTCTAAAAGCATTTGCTCTTTGCCCAGTGACCTACAGCTTTTAACATTCCTGGAGATACTTCTCAAATGAAGATCTGAATATAGTGGATCTCGTGTGGAAACAATATTCTGCATTTATAAAAAGATTCCAGTGCAAACAATGCTGTCATTCTTCAGACCACACTTTCAGTAAAAAAAAAGCCCACCACAAATTGTGTGCCACAGCCAAGTTTCCTGATTAAAACTAGTGGATTGGTTAGAAAGATTAAGGGTTTATGTGAAAGCTCATTTTGTTTTGTTTTGTTCTAATTTCCTGCATAAATTTCATAGAATTGTCATTTTAGATTTTGCTATCAAACTTTAAAAGTTAAAGGATTAAATTGGTTTCAATCCAGTAAAATATTGAGTATGGAAAAGGTTCCTCTTAAGTTGCTTTCCTTCCTTATATTCTCATTTGATTTTAAACAAGCATATCAAACAAAAAAAGAGCAGTATCTTCCTAAATATTCACATCACTTCTTGTGGTATTGTCCTTTTCAGATGGATCAAAACTGAAAAGGAAGTCATCAGTCATTAAATTTGTTTAGGAAGGGTGTTAGTCACCTTGAGAGCAATACTTTCAAGAGGACTTTATCAGCATAAATTCCCTTTAAAGGTCTGTTTTTTCCTTTCCTCCACTCACACTCATTTAAGAATGTTGGACTATACTGCAGATAAAGCCAACTCCAACTATTTATTTAAAGATCTTGAAAATTGAGCAACCCTAAATGTAACAAAATTATGAGGATTCATTTGAAAATATAAATTCAATATAAATTTCTCTGAAAATTGCTTTGTTTGACAAACTGTATTCAGTAAATATGTTATCTCTATATACTGGCATTAGACAGAAATTCATGGTATTTTTTAGGGTTTATTTATACATCCTATATATGTATATATATTATGTTTTAGATACACAGAAATCACAAAGATTTTAAAATATCACTATTTTAAAGATGAGAAATATGAGGCTTGAATATGTTACAACTATAGTCATATAAGAATCAGGGCTGACTTGAAACCAAAGTCTTTCTGTTTCCAAAGTGCTTCCATTTTGCATTATTTTTTGCTCACTCTTAACAATGATTTTAGGAAATTGGGGGGGGGGGTGCCAATTCCATAGTGCATGATAATAAAAAAGAAAATAAGTAATGTTATTGTTCATAATTGAAAAATTAAAAAAAGCAAATAGAGATAAAGCTGTACAGTCCCAATAATCAAAATAACTCAAATTTAAGACAAGGGATACATTTTTACTCATAATATTCAGTGTTGGCAAGAGTGTAGTAAAAAGAAAGCCTCTTCTGATGCCAGGAGTTATAAAAGGACTATCTCCTTAGAGGATAGATTGGCAATGCATATCGAGAGTGTTTTAAATGTTAATATTTCTTGACTTGGTAAATCAACTGCTGGGAATGTATCCTAAGGATAGGCACAGAGTTCTACATGAAACATATTCACTACATTTAAAAAATAAAACCAAAATTATTGGTGATATCTTCAAAGGAAATGAATAAAAAACTGCCATCACTGAGATTCCATATAAATGAATTGTATTCAGTCATGATTTTGAGGAATTTTAATGACATAAGGAAATGTCTGAAATATTAGGTAATAATAATAGACTTTGAAATTATATCACCTCATTTCTGTTGCTAATCCTGTCCCTTGGTATGTGTGGCTGAAGTCAAGAAGTTAGTTTTACAATCTCTTTGCATTGATGGCATTATCTTGTTGTGGCATCTGAATAGTGGTAACTTCACCTAGTCATGAGGTAGTGAGAGGAGTGGAGACGATTGTTCCCACCAGACCCCATAAGAAGATTGAGTAGTTATTGTTCCAGTATAAACAACTCTCCCAGGAAAAGTATTCAAACTCTTTACTAAAAATCTGGCTGATCTCAAAGCAGCAGTAGACTATGGAAGGAATAAAAGCCATAATTTCACTTAAAAGCTTAGGACTATTCTCTTTTTTCACTCTTTCTTCTTAATGTCCCCCACTTCCTTCCATGAAATTCTGTATCTGACTGAGGTCTGTACATTTACAGGAATTTTCATGTTCTCTGTTTAGACTGTAGTGAGCTCACAATATTTTTTTTTTTTTTTGGCCAGGGTAATCATTATTTTGTTATGTTTGGTAACATAAAGTGTAATTTCAAATGAGAGTATAGAGTATGTTCATATATATGTAACTGTCAGCATCATTTAACCTTTTCTCCTGAGAATGAAAACCATATCTCTAGTGTTATATGCTAACACTATACTTATATGTTATATGCTCTTAACATACTTTATAGTTATAAATGGCTTATATTTGCCATCTGATAGAAATTGTGCCAGCTCCAATTGGTTTCTTTTATACTCCAAAGTATATTCAAAGTGTAATGTGGTGATGATGAACAATTAATCTCATGCAGACATGTTCTCAATAGTAACTCTGTTTGCCTCTCAACAATAGACTTGTTAGTGAATTATATATTATACTCTGTGTATAATATTTTTTATTTTACCTTTTATATTCTGTTTTTATATTCTGTTTGTAATTTTTAGTGAGTGTGCGCCTGAATTTCTTTTATAGTCAGAAATACAATAATATTATGCTAAAGAATTCATTAAACATCAGCAGTAATTTTGGTAAGAATTACCTGCAATTCATTTAATGTCTACATAGCATGTCTTCCCAGATTATCTATGGCTTCACTGATAGTGTGATATAATTGAATAACATTTGGGAGTGGTATATGCATTATAATCTTGGTCCAACAATTTGAAATCTGTGTGATCTTATACCAGTTACTAGACTGTGGAACATTTCCATACCTTAAAAGCCCAGATTAATAATACCTAATTTATAGGATTTGAGTGAGATTTAAATAAGATAAATTAATATAATATGCAAGGTACATTATTTACCTATCTAGATGGCTAGATAGGGAATTTATAAACTCTAAAATTATTTTTTTCTTTTGAAAAGTAGAGATTCATCAGAGTTCTTTTTTCTTGTGTTTGGCATAAAATATCAAATTCTTGTAGCAGACTACTTGAATTTTAATATCTCTGCTCTGCCCCTGCCAACCCTCTATCATCCACTTTCTCCCAAATATTGATTTTATTGTGGCATAGATGTAAATGGGACATTATAATGTATGTCCTAAATTCCTGGAAACCTGCAGGGCTCAGGCTCTTTGAGTATTTTAAAGTAAGTATTTTTTTATCATAAATTCCTTGAGTCAGTATAAGACTGTGGTTCCTGGCCTAACTGGTGAGCCAGGAAACTGAATCTCTGTTCTGAATGTCATCATGGAAGTAGACTTGCTTCTAAGGTACCCGCAGTAAATAGTTGCCTTTAAAGGCCTATTGAAATATTCTTGCAAGAAGGAAAGATATCCATAGCAGCAAATCATAGAATATATTATACCTTACTGTAAAATAGTGTAAAAGCTAGTTGAAATTCTCTGCGTCTCAAAGGATACTTTAGAATTAGAACTAGCTCCTGAGTGAGCTGGTCCAGAAAAAAGAACTCTGATGAATCATCTACTTTTCAAAAGAAAAAATTAATTTCTGGGTTCCAAGCATGAGCAAATATTATGGTATAAAAATTAGGATAGAAGCTAGATAATCCTGAAAAGTTCGAAAGCAAGACTTCCATTCCTGGAAGAGGACAATCCACTAGAGTAACATAAGTCCCTATTAACAAGACTAAAGAATATTTCAAACAATTTACAAGTGACAATCAGTGTTTGTCTGTGCACACACATACAACCTTTCATAACAAATTGTTGTCAATATAAAGAGTCTCTCTGCACTAGTGGGGTTGAAGCCAGGTTAGAAACAGGAGATGGAAATCCAAAAATGTCCTTTCTAGAATCTGAGAAGAGTAGAAAAGGCAATAAGAAATAAAGGGCACTGAGGACAATCTTCAGGCTCATTGAAAGCTACTCAAACTGTTGGAAATGAATTAGGTTTTGTTAAGACTGTAGTTTGTCTGAGAGTGGATAGCCAATGAAAGATTTTTAACATGATTTTCCTGAAAATCTAAGTAGACTGTTTCTAAGTAGAACATATATATTAGAATTGGTATATGTGGAAAGGTAGAAGATTAGAATCTAAAAAATAATAATAATCATTTAAAATGGTAGTGAGCCAACCAAAAGCTAGATCCATATTTCCAGATTTGCACAAACCCAGATTTGTAAGTATTTTCTGAAAAACAATCATATAGAAAAAGATAAATAAAAATGAAAAGTTTAGTACTATTTGACAGTTTGAAGCTCGGAGAAGCTTTAGAAGGAAATAATGTAAATACAGTGGTTTAAGTGTTTACTACACAGATGTAAGGAAAATGTAATTTGACAAAATTCAGCTAAATAAGTAGATTTATCAAAGCATCATGGAAGTGTTTATTCTGTTAATTTCTATGCCTGAATTTTTTTACAGTAATTTTGGGAAGGTTCCTATTTAAACTCAAAAAAAACCCACGATAAGCAGTTTGCAGAAATATCTAAGAACATTTAATAGCATATTGGCACAAACTGAAAAATATGTATATAAATATCCTCCTTTTATATTTAACATTACATAATATTGATAAACATTTTCCATGCATTAACATTTTTATAGTAATTTAGTAACTATTTTATTTTGTATGGATGCCATAATTAATTCATTCATTTTGAATTTTCACTACCATAATAAAAATTTTTTAAATATCCTAATATAAAAATTTGCCAGCAATTCTCAAAAACTATTTATTCCAGTTTTTAAAAAATTATCTCTAAGATTTTGAGTAATTTTGAATTTCTAGATTTAAATTGACAAAATGCTTTAGTAAATATTGTACAGATTTGCATTCCCACCAGTAGGATTATGTCCTTTCTATCACACATTAATTAATGCTAAATATTACATTTTTAACAAATTTGTTCAATAGGATTTTTTTCTCTGTTTTTCTCACAATCACTTTATTTGACAATTTTTTGATACTTAGGCTGAGCATTCATTTTTTCATTTGTTTATTAATGATGTGTTATTAGGACAAACATTCAGTCCAAAGAGATCAAAGTGAGCATTCATTTAAGCAGGGCAGGGTATGACCGGTTGGCATCGCACTACTGTCCATGTCTATATTGGCACAGAATATTTGGTGAGGATCTTTCCAGACTGAGGTCAGACTTCATCCTAATGACTAGGGGAAGACTGGACTTGCAAGTGGGGCATTCATGCCTTCTGAAGTGGGAGGATTTGGAAGGTCATGTGTGGGGAACCAATAAGATATTTCATAAGACCAAAAATGTACTTGTGTTTGCATTTATTCTAATCATATGCTCAATTGACCAGTCAGTATTTATTTATTTATTTATTTATTTATTTGTCTATTTGCTATTTCTTGGGCCGCTCCCGTGGCATATGGAGGTTCCCAGGCTAGGGGTTGAATTGGAGCTGTAGCCACCGGCCTACCCCAGAGCCGCAGCAACGCGGGATCCGAGCCACGTCTGCAACCTACACCACAGCTCCTGGCAACGCCGGATCGTTAACCCACTGAGCAAGGGCAGGGACCGAACCCGCAACCTCATGGTTCCTAGTCGGATTCGTTAACCACTGCGCCACGACGGGAACTCCGGTATTTATTTTTTGTACTTATGCAAGCTATCAACCATCTAATTGCTAAATATGTAGCATCCTGGCACTGGCGCAGAGTAGAGTGAATACCAAATTGTAAAAGGTATCTGTTTTCACATTAGTTTAGGAAATGGCACAAAATCTATTTCTCTTGGAAATTTACAGGCTTATTAAAGTATTAACATTCTGAGATGTCTTATAAAGCAACTTGTTAAATTTTAACCCAACATTTACAAATTTATTGTCACTTTTGTGTGTTAAGATTATTGATCTGTAAAATCTATTTGTTTCCACTAAAACTGCTCTTCTTCACAAAACACTCAAAAAAAGGCTGATTAAACAAAATACCAGTCTTTGGAGCCATTAAGAAATAGGTTTAAATCTTGGTTCTTCCACTCACTGACTACATATACATCTAAAATCTCTTGAGTAAATTACTTAATTTTTCTGATAATCCATTTTCTTATCTGCAAAATTAAAATTAAATAATAATTGATTTTCATGACTCTTGCTAGATTAACAATCCCATAGCTATACACTATGGCATATAGCAGAAATTTAATAGATTACTGTTACTGCACTTGCCTCTGAAATGATAATTTTTCAGAGAAATGCATGTTTTTTACTAATTCATATAGTTAGTCATGTACATGGAAACCCTGGTTGTTTGAAGTAAACAGCTGGTGCTAGGCATAGTTGTTTACTTTTTATTACCTGTGTGAATTAAAGACATTGGCTTACAAGAAGATATGTACCACATTTAAGGGAAAAAATGGTTTTAAGACTATTATACATGAATTAAATAATCCAACTGAGAATATATTTTTCACATATTAGAAAGCTTAATAAAATTACAATTACCAGAGTTTCCTGGTGGTTCAGTGATTAAGGATCTAGTGTTGTCACTGCTGTGGCTCTGATCACTGCCATGGCAGGGATTCAATCCCTGGCCCAGGAACTTCCACATGCCCTGGATGTGGCCAAAAAGAAAAAAAAAATTACCTGGTAGTTTTAAAGACTTATATAATTTACTAAGATGCCTAGGTTTTCTCTTATAAAATTGAAATACATAAATTCTGCATATGTAATATTTACTATATAGTGCTTCAGCTTCTTAATATTTAAATGTATAAATGAAAGAAAACGTACCTGTGAGTATATATGTATACCATATTACAGATGTGGCCTTCAGAATTTATAGACTTCTATACACACAAGTACTAACACAAACTCAGTTTTTGTGTGTATTTTTCAGAAAACAACCAAAGGGCTAGTAATAGCTGAAAAAAAAAAGCATAGGCACCATCTATTATTCATACACACACAGATGCTTGTATTGAATTACATGCACTCATATTTCATTACTGTGCATGGTGTTAGAAATTCAAATTGATCATGGTGTCGTTCACCTGCTCTTGATGACAACAAACTTCCTTGGGCATTTCTCTCCCAAGAGGCAAAAGAAGGTTAAACTCATTTGCATTTAAAAATAATATTACCTCTAAGATTTTTATATTGCTCTTAACTTTCTCCAGCTCTTGGGTGGTTAGTCATGAAATTGGGCCTTCTTTAATCGCTATTTAATTTCAGACCATAATGAAAAGTGATTATAGAGTAGCCAAAGGCCGATACTATAAGTGCCACTCAGAACTTACTGTTTTATAGGATTTTTATTTAATTAGTTACAGAATATGCCAGGGAAACTCCTGTCTTCCTCAATACTGGATTACACTAGGTGTACCTTTTCTTCACTAGGTATATTTAAATTTTTGTTTTCCGATTGGTATTTAACTGTGGTGAAAGAAATGAACTTGTGTTGCTATGGGTTTACTATATTAAAATAGAATGTATAGATAAAGTTTTAAAATTTCATAAATTAAAAGTATCCATAATTTAGAATAGTTAATATTACTAATAGAAAACCCTTCATTCTGCAATCTGAGGAAAACAAACCAACAAAAAAAGCACAGAAATGTAACTCAGAACAGAACAGATAATTAATCAAATATTTGATTTGGCCAAGAATGCTGTTTCTTATGATATGAAGTCATAGCTGCTTATATTAAGGAATTCCCTAGACACTTTTCTCAGTCTTTCCCCTACCTATGTTATTTGCCTCAAGCAAACTTCTTAAAATCCATATCTTTGTCACAGGTTCCAAATCTACATACTCTCCTTCACTAGACATATCCTCTTGAACATGGCTCAGAACCAGACTATTTTTCTCTTACTGAATCCTGTTTATGACTTCTTATTGTTAATAATATTGCCTTGATCATTTGTTCAATAGATACATTATGAAGGACCTGCAAATAATCTACTTAAAGAGATTTGCAATGTTGAGCAACAAGCCCTATTTCACACTAGGGAATGAGATTTTTGGTGGCAGTGACTAGAGGAATGAACTTTTTAAATAAGCATCTACGTTTCTGTAAAGTTTAAAAATCAATACACTCGTTTGTAAATGTCTAAATACGAACTGGATATAGGACTTCCCACCATGGTGTAGTGGAAATGAATCTGATTAGGAGCCGTGAGGTTTCGGGTTCCATCCCTGGCCTCGCTCAGTGAGTTAAGGATCCAGCATTGCTGTGAGCTGTGGTGTAGGTTGCAGACGCAGCTTGGATCTGGTGTGGCGGTGTCTGTGGTGTAGACTGGCAGCTACAGCTCTGATTAGACCCCTAGCCTGGGAACCTCCATGTGCCTCAGGTGCAGCTCTAAAAAGACAAAAGACAAAAAAAAAAAAGAACTGGATACACACCAGCATCATATATCAACATCAAAATTATAATCACAAAGGAGAAAACAATTGTATATATGTATATGACACAAATCTGTCTAGAGAGATCAATATAAGTTAATAGATGTTTATTGATATAAACATATATCTTTATATGTATCTATATATAGCCAACCCTGAACTGAATTCCTAAAGGTACCATCTCAGTAGGTTGGAAACAAATATCCAGACTATAAGACTGCAAAATAACAAATTTTACTTTGCTAAACTAATGCTCACAGAATGTCCCATTTCCACAGAGAATTCAGAATTATTTTCCAAAACTGACTCAACTCTGTATAACTTTTTGCAGAATAATTTGAAGCTACTACATTGGAGTTAAATAAAAGTATTCCATATCTGTGGAAAATATTAAGGAGAAAGTATAAAGTATTCCTTACCTGTGGATTGCCTGCCAAAAATCAACAGTACTTCCTGAATTAATAAGATTTATTATGATATATGAGCTGTATGACATTTAAAATTCAATTTAATCATTTAATAAATTTATTTAAACTTCAGCTACAGTCAGCCCTTTGTAATTACAGGTTCCACACCTGCCAATTCAACAAACCTTGGAACAAAAATATTTGGGAAAGAAACTTCCAGAAAATTCTAGAAAGCCAAACTTGAATTTGCCATGCCCTGGCAACCATTTACATAACATTTACATTGTATTTGCAACTATTTACATAACATTTGCATTATATTAGGTATTGTAAGTAATCTAGAGATGATTTAAATAAATGAAAGGATTGTGTAGACTGTATGCAAATCTATGTACATCCTTTTTCATAAAGGACTTCTACATGAAGGACTTGAGAATCCTTGAATTGCAGTATTCCCTGCTAGGAAGAGGAGATGTACTAAATTCATACCCCATGGGTACTGAGGGATAACTATATTTATAAGATACGAACTTCATAAAATTTATTACTTCTGTTGGTATCCCTGAGAAGGCTAGTTAAGGTCTATTATCCTATTTTCTATTGTTTAAAATTATTGGAGCATGTGTTCTCTTTACTGTATTGCATAAAGGAGTGAAAAATTATTTCTAGGCTTCCTCTGGCTATCCATATCAAAGAGGACATGAAGCATACAGAAGCCTTCACTGCCAGTTGTTCATTTATAGTAAGCTCAGCATATCCCATGTTGATGGAAACATACTTTTCTTGGGGAAAAAGAGTAATCTAATATTACGCTCTCTCCCCAGGCATCTTACTTTCCAAATAGCATACCAGTACAACTGAAGAAAGAGAAAAAAAAACTTCTCTTTTCAATGATCTTTAGAAAGTATGAGTATTTGTTACTGTTCATTTGACCTAAGATAGGAAACTTGCTCATTAAAAACAGTACAATATCTTGTCTGGAAGGCAGAATTTTTTGTTAATTAATTTAGGACTTAACATATTCTCTTTGTGAAGTACAGTTATCTATACGTCACAAAATGCTATGTATTTGTTCTTGTTGATCAAGCAGTATTTAATGAATATCTTGCATAGCATGCATTGTACTGAAACAGCGTATCAGGTAAAGTGAGGATTAAGTGAGCCCTAGATTTAATCTCATTCACCTCCTTTTATATTGCAAATGAGAAACATCATATCAGAGGCAGGATCTTGGTCTCCAAGCATGATGGAACTTTTTGGGAGGGTGCTGGGATGGGAGATAGGAAACTAGGGTTTGAATCAAGTAATAGGTGGTCAAACTCTAGGGACTACTTTGAGAACATCAGACAGATCAACACACTTGATAATGGCGTTCACCTTTTTGTTGATACAGAAAGACACCCAGGATAATGGTTAAGAGGAATAATTTCTCAGATAGTGATAGTACTTGAGGACAGATGTGTGGCAACATCATTGTTCTAGATGACTAATTTTCTCTTGGAACAGGACTTGCAGTAGGGTCTGTGACCTCAGAAAAAAGGATAATAATAAAGTCACAGAGGAACAAAACTAAAAACAGCAGTACTCCAGTAAGATTTCCTAAAGTAGTTGACATATAAGTCAAGACCCTGGAGCAGACTTTAAATTACATGAAGTACTGAAATATGGCAGGGATTAGGGGGAAATGGGGGCTTAGTAAGTACCTAGAACACAAAGCTTAATCCAGATTCTAAAATATCTGGCTTTATTAACTCCAGTCTGCAATTATTTGGCAGTAATAAACGCTCAAAAACCTAAGTATGGCAGAGATTATAGGACAAAAGTACTAGTGTCTATAGAGAATGAAGTTGGAAAGACCTAGCAATCAAGTGAAACTCAAAGAGAAATGATTTCTCCAAAGCCATGAAGATGATCAATGACAGACACAGAACAAATTCTAGATCCTTAAATTCCAGGACAGTGATTATTAAACTATAGCCCTGTTCTCCTAATAGAACTAAGAGAAACTTCAATTTAATTGGGAAAATAGAAAATAAACACAAACATTAAATATGGAATTAAGCAGAGTAAAGAATCAGGTCACATTTTTTGAACAGAAGCGGAGAGAAGGTAGATCTTGTAGACATCACACAGGAAACTATATCCATGGCTGCTTTTTCTGCACCCTGCTCTATCACAGATTTGGGATACGACAATCTAGAATGCACTAATGCCAGGTAGACTCATCCTATGTGTTTTTGTTTTAATTAAACTCAAAATTGTTGTTTTTCTCGGATACCATTTTTAAAAATATTTCTTTTGAAGCCTGCTACCATTGAAAATTATAGGGGCCAATATCTTAGGAAGATTAAAACAATAGAATGGGCATTTATGTGATTATAAATAATAAACTATGTGCAGTTTTACAAGCCAAGCTAATATTACAAGGGTCATCAATCGTTGTGTTTCAAAACATAAAATAATAACCAGCTGGAATTAGGAAAAAATTTCCCCCTGTGGTATAGTATTGAACAGTTGGACAGGTGCTTTATGAAAGGTAATTTTTTTCTGGCCTTCTTCTGAAGCATCTAGTCTAGGTCTTTATAAAATGCCGGTCTAATAGGCCATTGATCTTTTCAGCTAATGCAGTTTGTAGGATTCTCACTTTTCCAGAAGTAATCAGTAAGAATCTTAAACCCACACTGAAAAAACAAAACCATGCTACTGATTTACTAAAAGGCCTATTTAGGAAAGAGACTATATTGAAAATAAATGATGCTATAGTCACCAAGAAAACAATAAAAGAATGATCATGTTATTTATGGAACTACATTTAGAGTGATAACATTGGAAACATTTACACCTCTATATATAACATTCAGAAGAGAAATGATTGCACTTCAAGATGTACAGGTAGAAATGTGCCTAAATCGCATCTCTAGCACATTTCACATAACTTCCACCTTTTAAAAATGTAAACAAAAGGGCCTATCAATTTACTTATTAGAATCCTTCTGAGATCTTCTCTCTTTTTGTATTCTTACTTGGCAGTACTCAGACAAGCAGTAGCCTTCCCAGCTTTTAAACCATGCTTATAAGTTTTCCTTATACAATTAAATATAGTAGATAATACATTTGGTTGATTTATCTATACGATCTTGCATAGAGTGTAGCAGGGGGCTTTTTCCTCCAAGCCTCATAATGCTTCATCAGTCAGGGTTTTGGCATGTTCTAATGCTCTGTTCAGCCTGCCGGAGAGGTCAAAAGTGATATAGGGCTCACTGAAGGACTGGCCACCCTGACCTTAGAATCCAAGAACATTCCGACTAAAAGAAACATCTGAATTCTTCTTGGCATCACAGGGCCTTGAAATGGGCTCTTGACCACCTTATCCTTATACCCTGCAGGCTAAAGTTGGGCATGCCGTGTCAGAAAGCACCCTCTCCGCCCCTCTAGATAAGGACTCAGGGAGTCATGTCAGCTCGCATGTGTTCTGTCAAGTTATTTCTCAGTATTTACACCTGCAGAATTAGAAAGAACCTTGGTAACTTCTTTTGCAGTCCTTTCACCCTAACCTGTTTTCTCTGAGCTAAACTTTGATTCTCATTTAATTCCTCCAAGAAGTCTTTATAGAACGGCTGGGGCAGAGCCTGAATTCCGAGTGACAGGGAGAACTGCTGGGTTTTAGACTTGCTCTGAGGTCTTCTTGTCCCTCTCTTAAACGCCTTAGAGCCAGACACTTGCAGATTAAACACGCATATCTCTGGTGTCCCTTAAATATATGACAAAATGGAGCCAGTCTCCGTTTTCAGTTAGGTTTTGACATTCTGCTTTTTGTAGCTTCTGCCAATTCACCCATTTCCCCACTCCAGCCTGTCGTGTTTCTGAGCTATGTATGATGTTCGTGACAGGAGGCATGAACAGAACTGCAGAGCAGGCTTAGAGGGAAGCTGCTGCTGTTTAGACAGCCACCTTATCTTGGTCTGAGAGGTAATTAAATTTCTGCAATTGGGAGAGGATAAAGGCATTGGCATAGATTAGGGAATTGGAATAATTTAAATCCTCTTGCTTCAAATCTTTGCATAACAGTTTATTTCATTTGCTTATAGTCTATTAAACATGACTTATGGATAGAATGAAAAGATAACTTCACCAGAACCTTACAAGGTAGGATAGAAGTTCTGTTTTTTTGGAATTATTGGTTGGCACTTGTTTCTTATGCTCCTATGAATGCTAATATAATTCATCATATATGTCGTGTTCCCTCTGGGCATTGATGAGTGGCTGAGGTTATATAATATATATTCTGACATCTACAACAGTATATTATGAGTGTCTAAATATGGGGATGTTCAGCTAGTAGGAATCCAGAAATAACTAAGAGGGTCTCTCATCTCAGCTGAGATACTGTCCTATATCTGTAATTGCTTATGGGACCTTGGTTACACTTGTCTCCATATTAAATTCACCTCCAATAAAGCACCCATGATCTTTATCCCAGAGCAGTTCTCCTTCAGTTAGCATTACATCTGATTCTCTTGACCCAAGGTGATCATTTCTTTGTGGTTCATAATTTCTCCATTTTGCCTTTTTTGATATTTGTACCCTCAGCACTCTAATCTATGTCATTATGTCCCATTTGTAAAATATTGGAATGTTCTCCTAAATTAACTTAATACCATTAACAGTCAAGATAATTTTCCTAAAATACGATCTTTGATCCTGTTGAGAATGCAGAATGGACTAACATATATAGGCAACTAGCTGAGTAATAGACATTGAATGATTGGAGTTCCCACTGTGGCTCAGCGGTAGTAAACCCAACTAATGTCCCTGAGGTTGCCAGTTCGATCCCCAATCTTGCTCAGTGGATTAAGGATCCAGTGTTGCCTTGAGCTCTGGGGTAGGTCTCAGATGCAGCTCGGATCCTGCATTGCTGTGGCTGTGGTGTAGGCCAGCAGCTGCAGCTCCAATTTGACCCCTAGCCTGGGAACTTTCATATGCCACAGGCATGGCCCTAAGAAGGAAAAAAAAAAATTGAATGATAAATATGTATTTGTAGAAAATTTAAACCTCCAGATAATCAAATAAATGCAATTAAGTACTGAGATTCATATTCCTTTATAATGAAGATATAAATTTAATAAAATCTATAATGCCCTGGCTTGGCAAGTGTGGAGGATGATTGAGTCTCCCACCTTGCTGATGGATATTTGTGTGTGTGCACATGTGTGTGTCTAATGATGAATTTCTACAATTCTTCTGAGATGCATTTTTTTAAAGATAGTTATTATCTCAAATATCACACTTCTAAGAATTTTAAGAGTGAAAATAAGAGCTACATTTCAAGTATTTAATTTAGCATTTTAAAAACATTTCAAATCTAAAACTACCAAACAACCATCAGTGGGAATTTAATTTCATTATGATATGCACTTGTAATAAAATAATATGCAATCATTAACTTTTTTCCTATAGGAAAAAAAAAACACACAATTAGGCAACTAAATTATAAGCCATATGAAGACACTGAGGAAGGAAGGCAAAGGCCCCTATTATTAGATTTTTGTTAAAAGATTTGGGTATAAAAACGTCCAAATGTGTATGAAAAAATGTCCAAATGTGCATGAGTAAGAAAGAAAATACGGACTAAACCTCCCATGAATTGGAGGTTAGGAAAGAAAGAAAAGCAGGGGAGTGGGAAATAGATGGAAAAGCTCAATGAGTAATCATAAGAAAGTTTGAGCAGTAGTTATTCATATATAGTTTACTTTAGTAAATGTAAGCAAAAATGTTATAAAATGTATTTTAGAGGTGATTCCTTGTAATTTATAGGTGTGAAGGTGAAAGGGATTTGAGACATTGCACTTAGAGCACTGCACCAAACTTATTCTTTATTAAGTTCACCATTTAACCTAAGGTAAATCCTAATGTAACACCATTTTAGACAGATATATTATAAGAATAAGCAATGACTATTCACAATATGCTCAGCATAAAAGAGGCTCAATAAAAAGGATCCTGTAATAACACTTTTATAAGAGTTTATGGAAACAATTAATAGAACATTTTATGTACAATTGCATTTTACATTATTCTAAGGCAGTGTAAAGGCATTAATACATGGAAATCATCAACATTTACAATGAAAATAATTGCAAAAGTTACCCATATTACCATGGGAATACAAGCAAAACGAATTACCTTTAATTGGACATTACATCATCATCACTGGAATAATTTAGTATTAATAAAATATTTCATTTTGGAATGGTCATATAGTTATTATAGACAGTAATGCTATCATAAAAAAACACCTCTTCTTGGATTGGCTATAAAATCTCTAGCTCAGCAGTTTAAAATAAGCTGATGCCGCTTTTTCAGTAGCATTTGTACTTTTCTCATTGACTTCTTAACAACTGCAAAAAAATGTATACTACATAGGGCTTGTAGGAACTGAAAACAGGATTTTTTCCATTTATTTTCCATTTATTTTCAGTATGAGCATATAGATCTATTAGTTAAATGATGTGCCTCCAAAATGATGCTGTTCTCTTTTGTTTCTCATGGCTCATTATATACATATATATATATATATATATATATATATATATATACACACACATATATATATGCTCATAAAACAATCAAAGCAATTTTAAAAATACACTAGATTCTGAACCCATCTAACTTAAAATCCAAGAATAAAAAGAATGTATTTAATATGAATCATCACAAATTATTGATTTATTTGGTATATTTAAAGACTATTTAGTGCTTTTTACATGTAGTCACATGTACCTGAACTGTTTCTTGTTGTCACATGTATTCAAGCTAGCTTAGCCTTATAGATCCCTATAAAACCACTATATTATATTCCCTATCAGAAATTATGAATCCATGTTTAGGTTTTTGTACACAGATCAAATATTTTACAATAAAAATGGTGTTGTGTGTTTATAAGTACCATAATTGCATTGTCTTGTTACATTATCACCCAAACCTTGGAAATTGGCATGTTATATATATATCCTTCAACATACAAAAAAAAGGAAGACCAGAAATTTAAAGGGACATGCCAAGAGATTAAACAACCAGTAAATAGCAGAGCATAAATTTAAAATTATGACCTTTTGAATCCAACTCAACACTTTTCCAATATTTAATTTCTGCACCTTTATTCACCATTTTAGAATTATATATTAAAATAGCCAGCAAATATGTACACATTTTTTCTTTTTAATACATTAAAAATGCCCACATAACTTATCAATTCATGCAAACAACAAAATATCTTTATTCTGCCTTATAAAGTTTTAAAAATGCATTATGTACCAAAATGGTTAAAATAAAGAAACAAATAGTGGTTAACACCAGATATTGGTGAAGATGTAGAAAAATGGATTACTCCCATGCTTTGTCAGAAGTAATATAAAAATGATACAATCACTCTGAAAAATAGTTTTGACAGTTTCTGGTAAAACTAAACATGCACTTACCATATTCTTAGGCATTTATCCCAGAATATGAAAGCTTATATTTATACAAAAATCTGTGCAGGAATATTTATAGCTGCTTTATTTGTAATAGCCCAGAACTATAAACAATCCAAATATCTTTAAAAATGAATGGTAAACAAACTTTGGTATGTCTGTATCATGTAATACTACTCAGCAATAAAAAGGAAAATTTGATACATACAACAACCTGGATGGAATCTCAAAGGAAATACGCCATTTTTTTTTAATTCTAAAATATTGGGAAGGGTGGGTATGGTTATGAAGAGACAACATGAGGTAACCTTATAGTTATGAAATAGTTCTGTTTCTTGATTTTTGGTGTGACATAAATCTACATATGATAAAATCACAGAACACATACATACCAACGAGTGCATCAAAAAATTGGCGAAATCTAAACAAGCTCAGTGGATTGTACTAATGTCATTTTCTGGCTTTGATATTATAAATCATTTTCTGGAGGAAAATCTGATGGTATCTCTAAGATTCAAATCCCCATATCCTTTGATGTAAAATGCCAGTTCTAGAAATGTACCCAAAGAAATAAATGCGCATAAGTCTACAAGGATTGTTTATATCTATATATACTTATATTCATTTTGTGAATATAAAATAATTATAATTATAGTGAGTATATTTATATTATCTGTGATTTTAAATCTTTAAAATAATGTTTCACAATAGATAAATGATTAAATAAATTAAACCTCGACCATGTTATGTAAAATCCACATAATGTCCATGTAAAATTTGAGGACTATCTACTAATATCCAAAGATAGCCACATGCTTAGATGGAAAATAATACTGTAATATAATACATATTGTAGTGCAACAAAACTGTCAATAGGAATTGATTCAGAGGTAGGGAGTGTCAATGGTTGGGACTTTCATGTTATATTTGTGTACAATTTTTATTTTTTTTTACTCTGAAAATGAATTCATTTATTACTTGTATAAAATCTTTGAATAGAAAAACATCTTAATACATATTTTGGAAAGTTTTAAAGATTTATTGGAGAAAGATATTTGCCCTCAACAGCAAAAAAAAAAAAAAAAAAAAAAGATTTCCCCTCGTGGCTCAGTGGTTAACAAATCCAATTAGGAACCATGAGGTTGTGGGTTCGATCCCTGGCCTTGCTCAGTGGGTTAACGGTCCGGCGTTGCCGTGAGCTGTGGTGTAGGTCACTGACGCGGCTCGGATCCCGTGTTGCTGTGGCTCTGGCGTAGGCCGGTGGCTACAGCTCCGATTAGACCCCTAGCCTGGGAACCTCCATATGCCACGGGAGCGGCCCAAGAAATGGCAGAAAGACAGAAAAAAAAAAAATGCAAGTATAACAATGCGATCTTCCCTCTCTGGATTTATATTCGTGTAAGAATAATTTCTGTCCCTAGTCAAGTACTACATAAAGATCCAATTGAGGATCAACAGCAGCAGTTCTAATCTGCAGAGATGTATTTTTTTCTGAGCAACTGATAAGGAACTGCCAAGTTGCCACTTAGCAAAAAAAAAAAAAACGTTAGTCCATGCAGCCTTTTGCAAGTGCACAGATTCAAACTGCTAAGTGAAATAAGAGTTGAACACATGCACTTTGTCTCATTGTGGGCTCTGAGATGGTCTGTAACTTAAACCGCGTCATTTTAGATTCATTTTAGCTGAAAGAAATAATACAAAAAAGAAAAATTCACATAGATGTTGATGATATTGTTATAAGTACTGACGTCCGAAATGCTAGCTGATGATAATGATGAGGCAGAGGAGGAAGAAGAATGGGAAGGGGAGGATTTTATATATGCTTTCAAAAGAATTTCTTACTGAAAGAAAAATCTGTTTGCAATTTGTAGAATATCAGACTTCCCCAAATATATAAAAAAATATCAATATTTATTATCCCTAGAATCAATATTTTGCATAAAATTCAAGTCTATATCAAATGTTTCTTCTTGATCACCTTTGTAATCTTTATTTTTTTCTTTAGCGCACATCACTTTTCCTATTGAATTTAATATAAATTAGAGAATGATGTCTTCATTTTCTCTTCACCAGTTCATTTCATGATAGCATAGAGAAGCATATATCTTCAGCTGATCTGCATGTCCTACCTACTCATTTCCACTTTTCTAAATTTGGAGGCACTGGGATTGGCTCTTTATAAAAATGTGCTTTTCACTTTACCCAGAGGTTACAATTTGGAACAACTTTAGTTTCATAATAGCTAATCGTGTACTACCTGCATTAGGTTAATAATTAGCAAATTGTCTGAAACATTCTAACCAATCGGTATATTTTTAAATTAAATGTTAAAATTTGAACAAAGTTCTCTACTGTTCAAAATGATAATTGTCTTCACTTAAGAGATCAAGTCTAGGAGTTCCCCTTGTGGCCCAGTATGAATCTGACTAGCATCCATGAGGACACAGGTTCGCTCTCTGGCCTCGCTCAGTGGGTTAAGGATCTGGGATTGCCCTGAGCTGTGGTGTAGGTCACAGACACGACTCGGATCCCATGTTGCTATGGCTCTGGTGTAGGCCAGTGGCAGCTGCACCTCTCATTCAACCCCTGGACTGGGAACCTCCACATGCTGTGGGTGCTGCCCTAAAAAGACCAAAAAAAAAAAAAAAAAAGAGAGAGAGAGAGAGAGCAAGAGAGAGCAAGTCTAGACCATTGAAGCTCTGAGCTTTAGATGCATCAAACATCTCATTAGGCCAAAAACCTTGGAGGCATGCCTGATTTCACTCTTTTTCTTACACTCTAACATCTAGCCTTTCAGCAAATTCTAAAGGCATCACCTTTGAAACATATACAAATTCTACCCACTTTTCTGATCCCAAGTGCTACTAGTTATGTCAGGTGCCATGGCACATGGCTGAATTCTTGCCTAGATTCCTAAACTGTTCTTCCTGTTTCTATGCTTGTTCTCTTATGCTCCCTTCTGGCACAGGAGCATGAGGGGTTCTTTTTAAACATGCAAGAACTCACATCACTTCTCTGCTCAAAGCTTTCCAAAGCTTCCTTGTCACCAATCGAAGGGCCAAGACAATAAAATGTTGACCAGGATTTATCTGATTTCCATTCCACCTTCCTTCCTTCTTTTATTTCTGTCTGTAACTCCCACCACTCTCATGTCATTTATGCTCCAGCCATACTACACTCTTTGCTGTTTCTGAAACAAACAAGGCATAATCCCACCTTAGAACTTCTGTGTCTGACTGATCCTTTTTCCTGTCTATCCCCTACTCTAGATATTGAAATACCCTAATTTCCTCAAATTATTATTTGAATGTTGCCTTACCCAGTAATTTTTCTCCATCATCCTCTCTAAAATTTCTAAAGTGGGCTCCAACTTTTTGAACCTCCTTCTGGATCAATTTCTTCTGTCTCCTTAAAACTATTAACTTGAGGAGGGAAGCACAGTAGAACTTATTTATTTTGTTTATTGTCAGTTTCCATCACTAGAATGTAAACTTCAGGAAGACAGACAATTGTGTCTCATTTGTTCACTGCTCATCCCCAGTGCTCAAATTGTTGCTGACAATTAGAACTTCCTTCGTAAGCATTTTATGAGTGAATTTGCTCAAAATAAGTTTCTATTACTGGAGAAAATTAACTTTATTCTTCTCAGGTGGCTCCTCCTCAGAATATGTGTCCTCCTTCATGGAAACAAGGTACAGAGAAGGTAGGGAAGGCATCCAGCAGTTGCCAATGTTGATACCAACATCACTTATTCCAAAATGGCCAGAAAGTAAATCCTTTGCCAGCCCAGGATTCCACATCTCATTGGCATCAGGTCAAATAGGAAGCCACTCCATTAAGTTTATTTGAACAAACCAGAGATTTACACAGAGTTTGGCAGAGCTCAGAGCTTTTTAACGTCACGTGCTCAGTATAGTCTCTTTTCGTACCAAAAGATTCTATTCTCTTCTTGTGATAGTATCTTTTCCTTGAAGATAGCACAAATCTGTTCCAAATTTTTATCCAGAGTGTCTGTGGCTAATTATCATTGTTTCATTTGTATGTAGTTTTTTTTTCATTTTATTTAGCTGACTAGAGGAGGAAGACCCATAACCACAGCAACTTGGAGATTTGCCCATGTGTTTCAATTTTAGCTTTGTCCTCTGCTCCATTTCCTTGAACTCTAAATGCGTTTTTGTTTTCTCTTGTTTCTGGGGTTGCTAACATATACAAACTCTTTCAGTCTTATCTCCCTTAATATATCATTTTTCTTAATACTCTCCTCCCCAGATTCATTGATTCAGTTAGTGTTTATATGTATATATATAATACACATATATATGTTAAAGAATGCGCTTCTGTCTTTCAGAAGTGCATTATTCTAGTAAACATTCTTTTCATACAATGTTCTAATCCCCTTTTTCCTTATCAATAATATCAGTGTTTTAGCAAAGATAATCTTTCAGATGCCTTCAATTTACATTTCTAAAATATAAACCCCAGGGACTCTGGTCAGTGCACAAGAATGCTGCACTTTAATTTTCCATTTTAAATTAAAGATAGGAGAAAATCAGTCCTCCATATAGGAAGTACATTATGAGTTTGAATTTTAGCTTGCTTCTAGTATAGTGTATATACATTTTTACCCATCATATTTTATGGCCACAATGACTGTACCCTTTAGAGAAATTGCAGGAAACACATTGCAGATAAAACAGTGTGATTCATTCTGAAATAGAAATGTGAAAAAGTACTTGTAGTTTTCCAAATCCAAAATAAAGATTTACTTTTTAAGTCCTGACTAGACACATAGATTCATTGATAATTCATATAGCTTGAATAGATAGACAGTAGTGAAGCCAACTGAGATGTGTTCCTTGCTGCAAACATTTTAGTAATAGGAATGGTGATGCATCAGCAGTGAGAAGCAGTAACAGTGGTGGTTGTCTGGACATGGAGTGATGGTGATATTGTTGTTGGTGATGATAGTTAATATTTACTGAGAATATATTATGGGTGAGGTACTTAGCTAAGTGTTCCACATGCAATACATCACTTAATATAAAATACTCATATAAAGCAGAAACTACTAATATTCCCATTCTAGAGAAAGGTACCCTAAAACTGAATGTTCCAGTAACTTGCGCAAGAGGCAGCTTATGAATGGGATTTCTATGACTCAAAGTTAAATTAGGATAACTCCCAAACTCAAGCTTCTAACAACAATAAAGCAGAAGAACTGAAGTTTCTAAAATAGGTTTATTTTCAAGAAACTCTACAAAGACTAGGACCAAGTGCTCTTCTGCTAAATAACTGCATGACTTTTTCTTTCCTCATTAAGAAAAGAAAAATCCATTCAAATGACATTAGAATTATTCCTATCAAAACATCAGCTCTTTTCTCCTATATTCTCCTATACCGATGGAGGAAAAGACATTGCTAATTTCAACACTGATATCATATAATTATTTTACTCATTGTTTTCTTTTAAAATTGTTAACACAGGCTATAGATGATTCCCCAAGAATCCTCTAGGTTTCTTAGTCAAATTGTAGTTGAATAATTTGGTATAAAGTCAAACTTTTTTACATAGTATTTACCATCCTACATTCCAGGCCAAATGCTTCATAATCTTAAATTCAAATTCTTATATAAATGTTTATACATATTTATATGGACCCACTTTTTCAAGTGTTGCTCATGGAATTCTCTCTACTTGGAATGAATGGCCTTCATTCTGTTCACAAAGCATTTTACATCAACCTCTGTTGAAGTACTGACATATAAACAGCTAGCAATAATGTAATGTAATATCACCTATGTTAGACTATGTTTGAGGTAAGAAACTGATTTTATGCATCCTCATAAATATAGGATCTATTTAAGTACCTTGTAGATAGAGTAGGTACTCAGTAAATGACTAAATTTAAAAAAATCCCTGAAAAATAGAATTTGGGTTTAATCAGAAATAGACACACAGCTTTCTCTACTGAAGGAAGACAATAATTTATTTTAACTTTAATTCAGTAAAATTGTAATATATAAAATGAGTAAAGGGAGTATAAGGAATATGATGGTCATGCTGAATAGCTGTTTGCCCAAGTCTTTGCTGTAAATATTATATTAAAAAGTTGCTTAATTTCAAATAACCTTAATTGGAAAAACAGAGTTATGCCCTTTCATATACTGAATCAATTAATATTGAATATGTATTCAATGAGCACAAACTTTACTCCATTTAAATATATGTTCAATGAACATATACTTTATTTCATACCCTATTCTGGATATGGTGATTCAGCAATAAATAAAACAGGTGAAATTCTTGTTATCATGAATCTTAAAGATTGTAACACAAACTTAATTATAACACAACTTAAATTTTAGAAAAGACTGGCAAGATTCCATATTAAAGTTTGTTGTGATGGTGTCTGCAGTGTGTGCATAGTGTGTGTCTTTATGTGTGTGTATGTGCATGTGTGTTTTAAGTGTCATTGTTTCTTTACTGATGCTGTAAAAATAAAGCATGAATGGCTAGTATGTGCAGTTCACTACCTGGACATAATCTCTGCGAAGTCATTTATACATAAGAACATAATATTGAAGGTGAAAAAAAACCTCTTCTCATTAATTACGTTATTTAAAGTTATTAACTAGAATTCCACATAATACCAGACAGCGACATAAACTAGATATTTATCAGCTTCCCTTCAACACTACTAATGAAATTACAAAGACAGATGTCTTTATAGGTTCTAATAATTACACGTTTTAGAAAATTCAAAATGGATGGTATAAATATGAATAGTATAAAGAGGATAGATAATATAGATGTAGTAGTAAAGAGAATAGTTGGGATTGCATTTTTGCATCCTACATCTTCACTTTTCATATTAAGCAAAACATCTGTATTTATTATTCAGTCCTTATTATTGTATGTCCCTATTCTTTATGATTTGAAATTACTGTTTCAAGTTATACTGCTGTATAATACTCTACTTATAGGTTGCTAGTATTTTAAATCATTTCTTTATTGTTGGACCTGCATTGAAATTTTTAATATTGTATATAACAAAGCTATACATATAAATAAATATTAGTCAAAAATGATAGAACAATAGGTTCCCATTTTTTAACCTAGAAAGGTTTCCTGAAAAAAAAGAAAATAATTTGTAATGCTACTGGAGATTTAATGAGTGAACACTCAAAACAGATTCTTGGAATACAAAGTGAAAATAATTCGATTGTATAGGAATTAAAAACCAGAATAACAACCATAAAAGTAACTTCAAAAATTATTAAACTGCATCTAAAAATGGTCCCCAGGAGTTAGATGATTTTCTCACAATTGTTATAAAATTTTAGGATTCATGAAAAAGGTATGATACAAAGTTTCAACTCTTAAAGAATGTGAAATTATTTTATTACCCAAAGCCTCATAAATAAAACAAAAATATGAAAAATAGTAATGAATTACTAGCTATTGGTTTAATAGATGAGTGATTGAATGCTAGATAATGTACAACAAAATGTTGCTTTCCGCACTCTCACAAGCAGTCTCATCCCCAAAATTTTGTTTTTCATTCTCATTTGCCTCTCTGTCACCATAGGCAAGTGTCAAATCCTGATAGTATTGTAAGGTGCAAATAGTAGAAGCTTAAGTTGGAAAGAGATTTATTAAAGTTTATTAGGTTGCTTATCAAATTACTAGGACAGTTGGAGAAACAGGACTAAGCTGCAGGAAAGTTCTAATGAGATAATCCCTTCCACTAGGGTCACTGCCATTCCTGAATTGGAAACTTGACCACGCTTTCTTAATCTGTTCATCTGTCAATGGATCCCTGGGTTGTTTCCATGTCTTGGCTGTTGTGAATAGTGTTGCAGTGATCGTAGGGGTGCATGTATCTTTTTCAATGAAAGTCTTGTTTAGATATATGACCAGGAGAGGGATTGCTAGATCATATGGTAGGTTCCATATTTAGTTTTCTGAGGTACTCCATACTGTTTTCCATAGTGGTTGTACCAATTTACAATCCCACTTTAAGTAGGGCATGGACTGTTACCTTTAGCTTGCATGTCTCTGCCTCCACAATTGCCAATGAAATAAAAGCTCTACACAGTCTCCTTCCTTATGCATCTTACTCAAATCGAGCCTCTCATAATGTGCATCTGATTGGAAGGGCCAAGCAGGGAGGGAACCTGTTAATTGAGTTCTAACTTATGTCAGGAAGACAAGACATAAAACTGTAGATATATTCCCTAAATGCAGTGGGGCTCTTAAAATAAATTTGGGACAGCCATGGAAAAGACCAATTTTCACAACAAGGCCTTAGTTTTCTATTCTGCAAACAAAAAGTAACAGGCTATCCCTTACTTGAAGTGTTGTTGAAAATGTCAAAGGAGGAGTTGCCATCGTGGCTCAGTGGAAACAAATCTGACTAGTATCCCTGAGGATGAAACTTCAATCCCTGGCCTTGCTCAGTGGGTTAAGGATCCGGCACTGCAGTGAGCTGTGGTGTAAATCGCAGACATGGCTAAGATCACAGCTGTGGCTGTGGGATCAGTCCCTAGCCTGGGAACTTCCATATGATATTGGTGTAGACCTAAAAAAAAAAAAGTCAAATGAAATAACTGATGTAAAAACAATTTAACATTGTTAATTGCTACAGCAAATTGAAATATCAAAATATTCCTCTCCCTGAAAAAAACTTTTCATAAGAGAAGGGATGCAAAGAGGAAAGGAATAACAATAATTTTTGGTCCACTTAGAACATCCGAACCCTTTTAGTGATAGTGATTGTGTAGTTTGTGTAGTTTTGTTTTGAAAAACGATTTCTAGGAATCTAGGGATGTATTTACATTCAAGCTTAACTACACACTAGCACTGTGACTATGACAATACTATTTTAATGCTCTGAGTATTAACATCTTTGTATATCAAATAAAAGCATGTAATAATATATATATATATTAATTTTTATTATGGTATAGGTGATTTACAATGTTCCTTCAGGTTCTGCTGTACAGAAAAATGACCAAGCCACCCATACACATACATTTTCTTTTTTTTTTTTTTTTTCATTTTCCATTAGGTTCTTAGCCAAGAGACTGGATACAGTTCTCTGTGCTGTTGAGCAGTACCCCGTCACCCATCAATTCTAAATGTACCAACCCAATCTCCCCATCAGTCCCCCTCCCTCTGCCCTCCATGTCGGTGAGCTGTTTCTCTTTTGTAGAAACATTTGTGCTGTATTTCAGACTCTCTATATAAGTGATATTATATGGTGTTTGTCTTTCTCTTTCTGACTTACTTCACTTAGTATGAGAATCTCTAGTTCCATACATTCTGCTGCAAATGACATTATTTTGTCATTTTTATGGCTGAATAGTATTTCATTGTATATATGTACCACCTCTTCTGTCAATGGACATTTGGGTTGTTTCCATGTCTTAGCTGTTGTGAATAGTGCTGCAATGATTATAGGGGTGCATGTATCTTTTTCAATGAAAGTTTTGTCTGGATATATGCCCAAGAGTGGGATTGCTAGTTCACATGGTAGTCCTATATTTAGTTTTCTGAGGTACCTTCCTACTGTTTTCCATAGTGGTTGTATCAATTTACATTCCCGCCAATAGTGTAGGAGGGTTCCCTTTTCTCCACATCTTTTCTAGTATGTGTCATGTGTGGACATAATGATAGCCATTCTGACCTTGTGAGGTGGTCCCTTATTGAAGTTTTGATTTGAATTTCTCTAATAATTAGTCATTTGAGCAGTTTTTCACCTGCCTTCTGACCATCTGTATGTCTTTTTTGGAGAAATGTCTATTTAGGTATTCTGACCATTTTTTAATTGGTTTGTTTGGGTTTTGTGTCATTGTTGTTGAGTTGTATGAGTTCTTTGTATGCTTTTGAGATTTAACCTTTGTCGATTGAAAAAACTGCAAAGATTTTCTCCCATTCTGTGGGTTTTGTTTTTGTTTTTCTAATAGCCTCCTTGGCTGTGCAAAAGCTTTTGCATTTACTTCATTTTTTAATTACTCAATGAATTTATTACATTTATAGTTGTACAGTGATCATCACAATCCAGTTTTATAGGATTTCCAACCCAGTGCATCCCCCCACCCCCTGAACTGGAAACCATAAGTTTTTCAAAGTCTGTGAGTCATTATCTGTTCTGCAAAGATGTTCATTGTGTCCTTTTTTTAGATCCCACATATAAGTGCTAGCATTTGATGTTGGTGTCTCATTGTCTGACTGACTTCACTTAGCATGATAATTTCTAGGTCCATCCATGTTGCTAAAAATGCCATTATTTCTTTCCTTTTAATGACTGAGTAATATTCTACTGTGCCTATGTACCACATCTTCTGAATCCACTCTTTTGTTGATGTACATTCAGGTTGTTTCCATGTCTTGGCTATTGTAAATAGTGCTGCAATGAACATTGGAGTACATGTGTCTTTTTGAGTCAAGGTTTTCTCTGGATAGATGCCCAGGAGTGGGATTGCTGGATGAAATGGTAATTCTATTTTTAGTTTTCTGAGCAATCTCCATCCTGTTTTCCACAGTGGTTGCACCAATTTACATTGCCACCAACAGTGTACTAGGGTTCCTTTTTCTCCACACCCTTTCCAGCACTTATTGTTTGTAGACTTTTGGATGATGGCCATTCTGGCTGGTGTAAGGTGGTACCTCAGAGTGGTTTTGATTTGCATTTCTCTAATAATGAGTGGTGTTGAACATCTTTTCATGTGTTTTTTTTAGCCATCTATGTGTCTTCTTTGGAGAGTTGTCTGTTTAGATCTTCTTCCCATTTTTTGATGGGGTGGGTTGGTTGTTTGTTTTTTAGTATTGAGAGTGAGGAGGTGTTTATAAATTTTGGAGATTAATCTGTGGTCAGTCAATTCATTTGCAGAGATTTTTCTCCCATTCTGTGGATTGTCATTTCATTTTGTTTAGGGTTTCCTTTGCTGTGCAGAAACTTTTAAGTTTAATTAGGTCCTATTTGTTTATTTTTGTTTATACTGTCTTGACTCTTAAGAGGTGGAGCTGAGAAGATGTTGCTGTCATTTACGTCAGAGAGTGTTTGGCCTATGTTTTCCTCTAAGAGTTTTATAGTGTCTGTTCTTATATCTAGGTCTTTAATCCATTTTATTTTTGTGTATGGTGTTAGGGAGTGTTCTAATGTCATTCTTTTCCATGTGGCTGTCCAGTTTTCCCAGCACCACTTACTGAACAGGCTGTCTTTCTCCCTTGTATATTCTTGCCTCCTTTGTCATAGATTAGTTGGCCGTAGGTGCATGGGTTTAATTCTGGGCTTTCTGTCCTGTTCCACTGATCTATATTTCTGTCTTTGTTCCAGTAACATACAGTTTTGATGATTGTTGCTTTGTAGTATAATCTGAAGTCAGGGAGCCTGATTCCTCTAGCTCCATTTTTCTTTTTCAGGATGTCTTTGGCTATCCTGGGTCTTTTGTACTTCCAAACAAACTTTAAAATGTTTTTTTTTTCCTAATTCTGTGAAAAAATGTCCTTGGTAATTTGATAGGGATTGCATTGAATCTGTAGATTGCCTTGGGTAGTATAGTCATTTTGATAATATTGTTTCTTCCAATCCACGAGCATGGTATATCTTTCTATCTATTTGTGTCATCTTTGATTTCTCTCATCAGTGTCTTATAGTTTTCTGAGTACATGTCTTTTGTCTCTTTAGGTAGGTTTCCTCCTAGATATTTTATTCTTTTGGATGCAATGGTAAAAAGGATTGCTTCCCTAATTTCTCTTTCTGATCTTTCATTGTTAGTAAATAGAAATGTTATCAAATTCTGTGTATTAATTTTGTATCTTGCGACTTTGCCAAATTCATGGATGAGCTCTAACAGTTTTCTGGTAGAGTCTTTAGGATTCTCTAGTTATAATATTGTTGGATTCAGTTTGCTAGTATTTTGTTGAGGATTTTTGCATCAACGTTCATCAGTGAAATTGGCCTGTAGTTTTCTTTTTCTGTGGTATCTTTGGTTTTGGTATTGGGGTGATGGTGGCTTCATAGAATGAGCTTGGGAGTGTTCCATCCTCTGTGATTTTTCAGAAAAGTTTTAGAAGAAGAAGTGTTAACTCTTCTCTGAATGTTTGATGGAATTCATCTCTGAAATCATCAGATCTTGGCCTTTTGTTTTTTGGAAGGTTTTTAATCACATTTTCAATTTCAGTGCTTGTGATTGGTCTATGCATATTTTCTATTTCTTCCTGGTTCAATCTTGGTAGGTTGTACCTTTATAAGAATCTGTTCATTTCTTCTAGGTTGTCCATTTTATTGGCACACATTTGCTAATCATAGTCTCTCATAATTCTTTGTATTTCTGTGGTGTCAGTTGTAACTTCTCCTTTTTCATTTCTAATTTTATTGATTTGAACCCTCTCCCTTTTTTTCTTGATAGGTCTAGCTAAGGGGTTATCAATTTTGTTGATCTTTTCTAAGAACCAACTTTTGGTTCCATTGATATTCAATAGTGTTTTCTTTTTCTCTATGTTATTAATTTCTGCTCTCATCTTTATGATTTCTTTCCTTCTACTAATTATAGGCTTTGCCTGTTCTTCCTTCTTTAGATGTTTAAGATGTAAGGTTCAGTTATTTATTTGAGTTTTTTCTTCTTTCCTGAGATAAGATAGTTTTGCTATAAACTTCCCTCTCAGAACTGCTTTTGCTATGTCCCATAGATTCGGGACTGTTTTATCTTCATTGTCATTTGTCTCTAAGTATTGTTTAAGTTCCTCTTTGATTTCTTCAATGATCCATTGGTTGTTTAGCAGCATATTGTTTAGCCTCCAGAAGTTGTGTTATTTTGTTGCTTTTTACTTGTAGTTGATTTCTAGTCCTAAATAATTGTGGTCAGAGAAAATGCTTGAAATAATTTCAAACTTTTTAAAATTTACAAAGGCTTGATCTGTGGCCCAAGGTGTGATCTATCCTGGAAAATATTCCCTATGCACTTGAGAAGAAAGTATATTCTGCTGCTTTGGGGTGAAATGTTCTATAGATGTTAGTTAAGTCTATTTGGTCTAGTGTATCATTTAAGGCCTATGTTTTCTTGCTGATTTTCTGCTTGAATGATCTGTCCATTGCTATAAGTGGAGTGTTAAAGTCCCCCACTATATTGTATTACTGCTGATTTTTCCTTTCTCTTCTCCTGGCTCTTTGTAGTTTCTTTTTATATTGTTGGGATCCTATGTTAGGTGCATACATATTTATGATTGTTATATCTTCTTCTTGGATTGATTCTTTAATAATGTAATATCCTTCTCTGTCTCTTGTGACCTTCTTTATTTTAAAATCTATTTTGTCTGATATGGGTATTGCTACTCCTGCTTCTCTGTAATTTCCATTTTCATGTAATATTTTCTTCCATCCCCACACTTTTAAGTCTGTATGTGTCCTTAGATCTGAAGTGGGTTTCTTATAAGCTATATATATATATATATAGTTTTTGTATCCATTCAGTCTGTGCCTTTTAGTTGGAGCATTTAATCCATTCACATTCAATATAATTATGTATAAGTATGTACTTATTGTCATTTTCTTAATTTTTTTGGATTGCTATTTTGGGTCTTTTTTCTTCCCTTCCTCTTTTTGTTGTCTTCTTTTGTGATTTGTGGATGATTTTTAGTGTTATATTTCGCTTGTTTTTTTTCTTTTTTATGCATGTGGACATTATAGTTATTTGATTTGTGTTTCCCATTATATCTCAATATAACCATCTATATGTGTGAAGGGTTGTTTCTCATTGCTGGTCTCTTAATTTCAAATGCATTTTCAACATTCTGCATTTGTCCTCTCCTCTTCTCATGCTTGCTAGCTTTGATATCATATTTGTCAATGGGTGATTTCCTAATTTTATATTATCTTTACCTTACCAATAAGCTTTTTCATTTGTAGTATTCTTGTTTCTATTTTTTTTTCCCTTTTCTGCTTAGAGACTTTCCTTTAGTATTTGATGTAGAGCTGGTATGGAGGTGGTGAATTCTTTTAGCTTTTGCTTGTCTGTAGAGCTTTTGATTTCTCAATCAAATCTCAATGACAGCTTTGCTTTAGAGTTCTTGGTTCTAGGTTCCTCCTCTTTATCAAACCTCAAATGTATCTTACCACTCTCTTCTGGCTTTTAGATTTTCTGCTGAAAAATCAGCTGTTATCTTTATGGGGGTTCCCTTATATGTGATTTGTTGCTTTTCCCTCATAGCTTTTAATATATTTTCTTTGTATTTATTTTTTGTCAGTTTCATTAGTATGTGTCTTGTTGTGTTATTGCATTTATTTCAGACGGAATTCTCTGTGCTTCCTCAGCTTGTGTGAATGTTTCCCATATTAGGGAAATTTTCAGATGTAATCTCTTCAAATATTTTCTCTAGCCCTTTATCTAATTCTCTCCTGGAACCCCTATGATGCAAATGCTAGTATGTTTAATGTTGTCCCAGAGGTCCTTAGGCTCTCTTCAGTTCTTTTCATTCTTTTTTTCTTTATTCTTTTCTGTGGCAGTAATTTCAAACACTCTGTCTTCCACCTCACTTATTTGTTCTTCTTCCTCCACTAACCTGGTATTGGTACCTTCTAGAGTATTTTTCATTTCAGATATTGTACTATTCATCTTGCTCTTTAAATCCTCTAGTTCTTTGTTAAAACTTTCTTTTAAGTTCTCAATCTGTATATCCATTCTTTTTCCAAGATCTATAATCACTCTGAATTCTTTTTCAGGTAGATTGCCTATCTCCTCATTATTTAGTTGTTTTTGTCTTGTTCCTTTGTCTGAAAGATACTTCTTAGTCATTTTACACTGTTTACCTTTCTGTTTATCATCCCCTTGACAGTAGGTAGGTAGATGCAGCAGCACATGGCCAGTCCTGGAGTTTTCAGGGGTGGTAGTGTTTCACCTGTACCCAGAGCATATGTTGGGAGCACCGGTATCACAATCCCTCTCCTGGAGCTGGGTGGCTGCTAGGGATGGTGTCTGGGATTCATAGTTCATGGGATTGCTTTCGTGGCACATGGGGGTAGCAGTATCTCCTACAAGCCCTCCTGCTACCAGGTAGCTTTCAGGACTATTTCCTGTAGCTTACAATATCAGAAGTTGCTCTTGCCACTTCTCCCTTTTCCAGGAAGGCTGTAGGAACTACTCTCTGTAGCTGTAGGGGAATGCGCAGCCATTTTGCCATCACTCTCCTTGCCTGCCTCTGGGGATCTCTCTCTAAAGCCCCAATGGAAGAGGGCTTCTCCCTAACAGTTGCTAAAAGGCTCTCTCTGTAGCTGCAAGATGTGCACTTCTGACAGTCCTCCCCCCAGCCTGGCTGCTGGTAGGAGTGCTCTCTGTAGCCAGTGCATATCAGAATGTGCATCAATGGGCCTCCCACGGCTCCCTTGGTGTGGAACAAATGCCAACAGTGTGGGCCTTTGCAGGACCACTGGCAGGGGCCCTGAAACTTGTGCTTTTCTCTAGCCAGGCGGCTCAAAGCTCCAGCAGGGAGTGTGCACCAGCAGCCCTCTCTTGGCTCTTTATGGTGCAGATTTGGCACCACTAGTCCAGGCTCCTGGAGGGCTGCTGGGCAGAGCTGTGGGACATATGCTGTTCCTGGTTGGGCAGTTTACAGATCCCATGGAGAACAGGTGCTGGTGACTTTCTCTTGGCTCTTTTGGACCCAGCATGACTAGCACAAGATCCTGGAAAACCACTTGTGTTTTCCCTGGTCAGGCAGATTACTGCTCTTGCAGCTCTTCTGGCACAGGTCAGGCACTGCTAGTGCGTGAGCCACTGTGGGGCCAGTGGCGGGAGCCAGAAACTTGTGTTATTCCTTCAGGCAGTTACTTTACCTGCTCTAAGAACTCTGTATCCCTGAGGATGGAACTGCTTCCCAGCTATTGTGTGGCAGCCACTGCTGCCAAGTGGCTCCCCAGCTTGAGAAAGCACATGCATGGAACAAGGCTATAGTGTTGGATACCGCCCCTTCCTTCCAGCACCCCCAAACAATGGTCTCTAGACTCTAAGCCTGACTAGCTTTCCTCTACTCACACACCTTCAATTGTGGTTACCCTATACTCGAGTCCCTCCAGCTATTCATGTGACCAACCTTAGTTTTTTCCCATGTAGCCAGCCCCAGCTCCCTTTTTGAGTCTGAACTCTAAGACCAAGTGCTGGCACCCACATAGACTTGCCCATAGCACCGACCATTTGTAGAAGATTGTTTCCATTTTAATTGCTTCACACCAATTGCCTAGAGTTCCTCCCCATTTTGGCTGAACTCCTTGCTCATGGGGGAACTTCTAGGGTGCATGTGCTTTGCATCTTTCCAGCTCCCTCCTAGGGGTGCAGATCGCACCTCACTTCCTTTCACTTCTTTTTCTTCTTTCTTCTGTCCTGTATGTTGTTGTGAAGTTTTTCTTGCTCTATCATAATTCGGAAGTCTTTTGTCAGTTTTTAGAGAATTTTCTCTGTGAAAAAATACATGTAGATGTATGTTCAGTGTATCTGTAGGAGTAAATGAGCATCATGTCCTACTACTCCACCATCTTCCCCCAGCCTTTTACATATTTAAGAGAAGTTTTAGCTCTATAGTTATATAAAACTAGGTTACTCAGCTGCACAATATCTAAACTTTCCCCTTTTGTCAATGTGCTAAGGCACTCATCAGGATGATTCATCATACTCACCTAGATATGGGCGTTCAGGCACCTAGAAATAATTTTCCCACTTGGCAATGATTTGGAGTCTCAGGTCAAGTGTAGCTCAGATTGCCCTTCTCTTTAGGTCGTTGACTCTAGTTCATCACAAAAAATGGTGATGCTGCCAAGAGTACATGCTTTTTCTAGTACCATATTATATCAGCAAAAAAAAAAAAAAGAACTTCTTTATGTATCTTACTAAAAAGGCATCACTAAATAAAATGTTACATTTTAAAATATAAACTTTGGATAAAATTCTATAAATTAGGGATAAATATAATTCCTTTTAGGGTTCTTTCCATATTAGCATACTTTATGTAAACTAATACACATACTTTTCATAGAAAGAAACTTTATAATAATTTTTCCTTTCAGCATATACAAGGCAGAAGTAATTATCTAGAGTGAAAAAAAAAACAAACATGGAAACAATTGATTGGAACTATATGTCAGTAGTATATAGGAAAAAAACAAGCATGGGAGAACATTTGTAAGTGAGAAAATGTGTAAATACACTTTTAAAAGTATTTGCCAGTCTTGGGACTACAATAAAATAATTTTAAATCATGTAAATATATTGGCCATACATCTTTAACATATTGTTTCCATAATTAAAATGAAAGATAAATTTACTGAGATATTTGAAGCCATGCTATTTTTTCCCTTTTGCATTCTCTTGCCTTTTAAAATCTGTGCTCATAATTATTCTTGATAATAAGTAAAACACAACATTTTTCCATTTAAGGCACACCAAAAAAAGCATTATCAATATTCTAAGATAGAATTATGTCACCACACAAGTTCTATTAGTCCTTCCTAAATTAAATTAGAATAGTGTAATACACATAACAGTGTTACTTAAAAGTAAGTGGTAACTCATGCAAAGAAAGATGATTTAGAAAAACATGAACACATTCCTCTAAATTTCTTATTGATGCATGGTGAGTTATCTGAGAAAAGGTAAGTAATTTAAATGCCAATCTAGAAATAAGGACTGAAATATATGGATAATTTTATAAAATGAAATTAATCAAAATTAATTCATGTCACTATGATAAAGTAATTCATACTGAAAAAGTCCTCCCACCAGGATCAATTAGAAAACTGAACAAAATATGTGAAAGAACTGTTTTTTAAATATTAGACAAGAGGACATATAGCACTCAATGAGAAAAGGAAGAACATGAGGTGAATGCTAAGATCCCTATGGCTTTTTACCTGAAGGAATTTTCCATAGTGCCATAGTAGCTGGTTTAGTTGATCTGACACGTCAGTGGTAGAAGCTCAGAAAAGATGAGGCAGGAGGGTCAGGAGCAATGTAGATGACATTCACACATCTTCAAAGGAACTTCCTTGAGTCTTTAACTGAATACTACACACAGTTAAAATGAAAGTGGACCAAAAAAAGTACTGAATAAATTGCAAATACCAAGAGCTTACACAAAATTAATATACATTCAAAATCTTTATAAAAAGAGTTAAAAGCCATGTGAACTATCTAGCTTTTTCAAAACAGAAATCAAAAAGTAATGAACACCGTAAAAATGCTGTACAGAAGACATTGGCACAACATTGTAAATCAACCATACTTTAATAAAAAAAATTATCAAAAAACCCAAGCCCTAAAGACTACTCTACACCCCTAATACTGCTTAAAAATCAGCCTCAAAAGGATCAGATCAATTTTCAAGTAAGTTGAAATTGCTAGAGAAAAATCTCAACACAATTATAAGAAGGATATAACACGAAAAGAAGAAAGAATCTGTAACCCCCTAAGTAAGAGACATATTAGTCAGTAGAAACATACTTACACATGACATGTTAGAATTAGCACAAAATAACTTTAAAAGAGCTACTATAAATATATTCAAATATTAAAATAAATATAAAAATAACAAAGGTAGAAATAAAGACTATAGAAGGAAGCAGATAAACTTGCTTATGCAAAGTTGCTTATCCCTGGCACTTTCAAATAAACTTCATACTTCAGATTTCTTATTACTTAACAGTACATTTGATTTTTAGTTATCAATCATTTCCACCTAACTGGGAATACAATAGACTGAAACATTTTTCGAGAATCATCTATTATACATGTTCAAAATGCATTATACCATTCAGATTTTTCAGTTGTTTTCAGATGACTGTGTAAATTATAATGGTAAATTAAAATGTCATATAATTTCCTTATTCAGCAACAATCATTATGCACAGCACTATTTCCAAGACTGGTCTAAACATATGTAATCATGTATCTCATAAGATATGTATTTCAGGGCACTGATTTTAAAAATATTCTTTATGTAGGAAAATTTCATGTTGCAATATATTCAGAAAATACTGCATATTCTATTTTCTTTCTTGAGATTCAACAAGAATAAAATGAAAAGCTCCAAGAAGTCCTGCAGTAAGGAATCCTACTCTTCTAGACAGAATTTCCCAAACCTAGTTGATCACAAAACCCATTTTCCATGTATACATGTATATAGAACTATTAATATTCAGTACAAAGAGTGTTCTATGGAAGAGAATTGGGTTACACTTTTCTAGATTTGCTATGGAAATCTACCAATTATTGAGTCTAGGTTACCACACATGCACGGATCATCCTATCTGTCAAAATCATATTAGCATCTTAATTTATTTTGCTACCTAACTCTGTTCTATTCCTGAGGCTATTTTCAGTGTCATGGTCAGTCCTGTTATTACTACACAGGGAATGAATTCACACACCACCTGTGAAAGTGACAATATTGCTTCTTGCCACTATGTACTTTCACTATTCATCTCTACTACCTGCTTCTACCTTGTGTTCCAATGATGTACTAACATCATTGGATAAGTTATAGTACTTATAACAACTTATGTCTCTACTGTATTGTAATCTCATTAGGTACAGGGATCATTGCTCTCTAGGCATTAACATATTCTCAGAAACTTCCATTGTTTCTGTCATGTACTTTGTAATTACTATTTTCAGTATGCGTATAGAAAGAAGGCTTAAAGATAAGAAGTATGTCGCATATTTGTAATCCCACCAGGCTTAACATATATATAAGCATAGAACCTTCTTTATACACATTATTATTATATATATTATCCACACATATTATTAAATGTATATATGCTATCTAAATTAAAAAGTGAATACTTTTTAAATGTGAAAAATCACATTGAAAGATAGGCATAAAATAGAATTATTAAGCATTAATGTTAGGCCATTCTTAAGAAACATTTAACATCTCTTAAACTTGTTCAAGGCCCATTCCATTCTTTGACATCTCTGCCGTGTTGTATTTCCTAGGGGACAATTTATGTTTCAGGCTGTACTCCACCCAGACCAAATACTCAGCATCTCATGTTCTGACTGTTTTCTAATCTTTATAAGAATGTTTCAGTTATTTTACTGATAAACTTAATTTATGCTAAAATGTCTAATGGCATATACTCTGTAAAGAACATTAACAAATCAACCTAGGCTTTAATAATATAATGAAAAGTTATGATTAAATATGGAAATTTAGACACAAAAATCAGGGTTTAAGGATCTAAAGGTTTAAAGATTTCACATGAATTAATTGCTTCCTAGAACTTGACTATACTGAAACAAACTCCTTACGCTTAATAATTGTGAAATGTGTTCAGGTCAATAGTAAACATGTTTCTAGTGACCACATCCTCTAATCTGCAACTCTTAGAGACATAATTCAGCAAAGTCCCACATCATCAGTGATTAACAGAAGTCAAAACTTCCAGACAAGGTAATTATCCTTCTATACCATAATTGAGAGAACAAGTTCTATTATAGTGCTCCAGCCAATATTACTAGAGCTCCTACTATATTATAGGCAGTATGTACTAGGTGATACAGGAGGTACAGTGATAAAAGAAATGTAATCCTTAATTTTAAGAAGATAAAACTCCATACTCCCAGTGTCTGCCCAAATAAGCAAAACACTATTTTAGGTACCATGTGCTAACTTTACTCAAACGAAGATTTTATACTTTGAATATTTTCAGATTGAGAACTTTTACCATATTTTTTTAAAACTTCACTTTATTGGAGTATAGTTGACACACTATTTTATTAGTTTTAGGTGTACAGTAAAGTGAATCCATCATACATATAAATATCTCCACTCTCATTTCCCATATAGGTTATTACAAACTATTGAATAGATTTTCCTGGGTTATACAGTAGATTCTTGTTAATCATCTATTTTACACAGTGGTGTGTATATATTATTTCCACCCTCCCTGCAATGATTTCCCCTATGGCAAGCATAAGATTGGTTCTGAAATCCATGAGTTTGTTTGTATTTTATAAATAAGTACATTTGTATCATTTTTATTATATTCCACATATAAGTGATATCATATGATATTTGTCTTTCTCTTTCTGACTTACTTCACTGGGTATGATAATCTCTAGGTCCTTCCATGTTGCTGCAAATGGCATTATTTTGTTATTTTTATGGCCAAATAATATTCAGTTGTATATATGTACTACATCTTCTTTATCCATTCCTCTGTCACTGGGCATTTATGTTGCTTCCATGTCTTGGCTATTGTAAATATTGTTACAGTGAACATTGGGGTGCATGCATCTTTTCAAATTATGGTTTTCTCTGGATATATGCCCAGGAGTGGGACTCCTTGATCATATGGTAATTCTATATTTAGTTTTCTGAGGAACCTCCATACTGTTCTCCATAGTGTTTTGCCAGCTTGCATTGCCACAAACAGTGTAGGAGGGTTCCCTTTTCTCCATACCCTATCCAGGATCTATTGTTTGTAGACTTTTTGATGATGGCCATTCTGACTGGTATGAAGTGAAAACTCATTGTAGTTGTGAGTTGCATTTCGTTTTTGCTTTTTTCTTCTTTTTGTCTTTTTGGGGGTGGACCCATGGCATATGGAAGTCCCCAGGCTAGGGGTCCAATCGGAGCTGTAACTGCCAGCCGACACCACAGTCATAGAAACTCCAGATCCGAGCTGCATCTGTGATCTACAGCATAGCTTGCGACAATGTCAGATCCTTAACCCACTGAGCAAGGCCAGGGATCAAACCCTTATCTTCATGGTTACTAGTCGGGTTTGTTACTGCTGAGCCATGATATGAACTTCATGACTTGCATTTCTCTAATAATTAAGTGATATTGAGCATCTTTTCATGTGTTTTTTGGCTATCTGTCTGTCTTCTTTTGAGAAATGTCTATTTAGATCTATTTTTTTAATTCTATCAAACATTTATAGAAGAGTTAATACCTATTCTGAAACTCTTCCAAAAAATTCTAGAGGAAGGAACATTCTCAAACTTATTTATATATTGACTATATATCCAATAATATATTAAAAGGATCATATACAATATCAAGTGGGGTTTATTCCAGGGATGCAAAGATTCTTTGGTACATGCAAATCAATCAGTGTGATACACCACTTCAACAAACTGAAGAATAAAATCCATATGATCATCTCAATAGCCACAGAAAAAGTTTTTGACACTCATTTATAATAAAAAATCTCCAGAAAGTGGACAGAGAGGAAACCTACCTCAAATTAATAAAAGCTGTATATGACAAACCCACAGCTAACGTCATTCTCAATTGTGAAAAGCAAAAAACTTTTCTGCTAAGATCAAGAATAAGAAAAGTATCTCTACTCTCACAACTCTTATTCAACATAGATGTGGAAGTCCTAGCCATAGCAACTAGAGAAGAAAAAGAAATAAAGGAATCCAAATTGGAAAATAGAAATAAAACTATCACTGTTTGCACATAGGAAATCCTAAGGACACTCCCAGAAAACTGTTAGAGCTCAATGAATTCAGTAATGTTGCAGCATACAGAATTAATACAGAGGAATCTATTTCTATATACTAACAGGGAAAGATCAAAAAGAAAAATTAGGGCAACAATCCAATTTACCATCACATCAAAAAGAATAAGCATTGGTCACTAATACGTACCACATTCCAAGTTACTTTTATAATATATCAATTTTACCACCTTTTACTCAGTCTTCACAATTAGTCATCATTTTTGTTATATTAAAACTCAGTGGTGGAATTCTCTTGTGGTGCAGCAGATTAAATATCCTGCATTGTCACTGCAGAGGCTTGGGTCACTGCTGTGGCTTGGTTTTGATCCCTGGCCCAGGGAATTTCCACATGCCATGGGTGCAGCCAAAAAAAAGAGTCATTGGTAATTATACTTATGCCACATGGATTGGCAATTTAGTTACTAGCCACTGTTTTATCTTATTTTCTTCTGAATGATTATTTTTCTTTCTAAAGTGCATCCATTAGTGTTTCTTTGCTTTTCTGAAACTGTCTTCTCTTTGCTCTTTTTTTTCCACAGGGATAATTTACAGTGTGTAGAAATTTTGAATGGGGGTACGTTTATCATTTTTTTATTATTTTATTTTCAGTACTTTGTGGTTAAGAAATCCACTGTCATCTTAATTGTGATTTTTTTCCCAGTGTTTATTTTTTAATTCAATGAACTTTATTATATTTATAGTTATACAGCCATCACCACAACCTAATTTTAAAACATTTCCACCCCAAAACCCTAGCCCATCCCTCCCCTCCCCAACCTGTCTCCTTTAGTAACAATGTTTTTCAGTCTGTCAGTTTCTGTTTTGCAAAAAGTTGACTGTATCCTTTTTTTTTTTAAGATTCAACATATGAAGTGATAGCATATGATATATGTGTCTCACTGTCTAACTTCTCTTAGCATGATCATTTCTAGGTCCATCCTCATTGCTGCAAATGCCATTATTTTGTTCATTTATATGGCTGACTAATATCCCACTGTGTATATGTACCATATCTTCTTTATCTACTCCTCTGTTGATGGAAATTTAGATTGCTTCCATGTCTTGGCTATTGTATATAGTGCTACAATGAACATCAGGGTATATGTATCCTTTTGAGTCATGATTTTCTCTGGATAGATGCCCAGAAGTGGGATTGCTGTATTATATTCTATTTCTATTCTATATTCTATTTTTAGTTTTTTGAGGAATCTCCATACTGTTTTCCACAGTGGTGGCACAAATTTACATTCCCACCAATGGTGTAAGAGGGTTTCTTCTTCTCCACACACACTCCAGCATTTATTTGCAGACATTTTGATGATGGCCGTTCTGGCTGGTGTAAAGTGGTACCTTGTAATAGTTTGGATTTGCATTTCCCTAATAATTAGTGATGTTGAGCATCTTTTCATGTTTTTTTTTTGACCATCTATATGTCTTCTGTGGAGAATTGTATGTTTAGCTCTTATGTCCTTATTTTTTTTCTTTTTTGGTATTTTTTAAGATCATTCTTTGTCTTTTGTTGGATAGTTCCACTGAAAGTTTCCAGGAATGTCCTTTTCCAGTCTATGGAAACTCTTTGAAATCATCTGACATTTTATCTTTTTGAATACTGCCTCCCCAAACATTTTTTTTAATTTTGTAATTCCCAATGATTGTCTTATGGAACATCTTATCCTCTTCTCCGTGTCCCATAATTTCACTTCCACAGTTAATGCATTTTATTTTCCTCAGATCTGTTTTCTATATCACTAGTTATCTCCTTAGCTGTGTATAACCCCATGTTTAACTCCTTTGCTATGTTTTTAATTTCACTGAATATTTTTACTTCTAGAAAATCATTTGTTATTTTAAAAATAGTTGCATTTCTTTTTTCATCCTGTGATTCCTCTTATAAGTTATACTTTTAATTATATATTCTTCACCCTTAGAATAGGAATCCCATCTGATCTGGTTTGTTTATGTTTCTTTACAACAAGTTTACATTAGCTCTACTTACCACTGAGTGTTTTCACCAGTATAGCAACAGTGTTTTCTTTCTTGGTTTAACACTATTCAATCACTAGGGTAGAGAAAATCTGGATGTCATGTGCCAGAAGAGGTGAGGGTTTAGAGTTTTAATTTCTCAGAGGCACTTTTCCCCCATATATAAAAGCCTCAGAAGAGACAATCTTTTTTTCTATATTCCTGACCTGGAGAGTGAAGTTTTCTAGTCATTTACATAGACAGGGCCACTCTCCCAGACCCCATTTTCCTAAGCAGCTGTCATTTAAATTCTTTGAGTAGATAGTTTAATATATCTTAATTCTTCAACTAAGTATAAGAAATAATAATAATAATAATTATATTTTATGGAGTCAATTGACATAATATAACAAAGTTAATTTCTCATAATATGAGAAGTACTTTGTAAACTATAGAGCACTATATTTATATTAGTTATTTTGTTAAGGTTCATAAAACAGAACATTTAAGAAAATCTTAATGATGTCCTTTCTGCTCTATTAAATACTTAGATGTTCAAATATTACAATGTTATTAGTATCCAATTTTAATGCTGATTATGTTATAGAAGCAGTGTTAGAAAATTTTTCCAAAAAATCCATATTATATAGTTCAGTTCATATTATAAAATGGCCTATACAAAACAAACAAACAAAACCCACAAAGCTTGAGAAACAGATAACATAGCCTTATTAATGCCATAATTAAATGGAAGAAATGTTTTTAAAATCTAATGGTTTTCTTCTAATATTCTTCATTCTATGTTTTCTGTTTTAATGCAATGATTATGTAGTCAAATTTCATATGAGACATATGAGAAGATATGTCTCATAGTCTGTTTTCTACAAGGTAGCATTTTTCAATTAGTTTATAATAAACATTAGTGGAATACTGTATGTGTAGACATTGTGGGATGTAGTACCAGAAACCCAAGTTTAGGTCCCCCATTCCATAACTACTGTCTGTGACCTTAGAGTGAATTACTGAAGCATCTTAATTTGCCTCATTTACAGTAAAGAAGATTTAATTATTACTGAGTACCTAAAAGTACTGACTATGTGGCAAGTGCTTTCAATATATGGACTTAATTAAATGTCACAACATCACTATTGGATTTTATCTATATTGCAGTAGAGTTGAGATGTGAAACTAAGTTGATTTTATATCAAACATATGTTTGTTGCTCAGTAACAGCTTCACTTCAAAGTAGTATTAATAATTTCAGGAGTTCCCCTCGTGGCTCAGTGGTTAAGGAATCTGACTAGGAACCATGAGGTTGTGGGTTCAATCCCTGGCCTTGCTCAGTGGGTTAAGGATCCGGCATTGCCATGACCTGTGGTGTAGGTTGCAGATGTGGCTCGGATCCTGTGTTGCTGTGGCTCTGGTGTAGGCTGGTGGCTACAGCTCCGATTAGACTCCTAGGCTGGGAACCTCCATATGCCACAGAAGTTGCTCTAGAAATGCCCCCCCCCAAATAATAATAATTTCAATAATTTTCAGTAGTTTAATTTGGTATAAAAATCACTATAATTTTTTAAGCTTTTACTTTAAATGTCAAAAATAAACAAGTAAAAAGATTCAGTTCTATTTTTGACAAGATACATACAATAAAGATTTAAGAAGATCTCTTTATGAAAAAATTCAATAGCACAACATATATACCCTAAGATTAGATTTCACTACTAAATTTTGGCAGTTTTTTGAAGTCAGATTTACTAAGGCCCAATCTACATAAAGCAAAATTCACATGCTTTGTGTATTGATGTATGACTTAGGAGAAATACAACTGCCATAATCAAGATAATGAGTAGTTCTAAATCTCCCAACTTCCTTTCATCCCTTTTACCAATTCTAGTCTCTTAGCAACCACCGAGCTTCTTCTGGCCAAACAGTTTTGGCTTTTCCAGAATGTTACGTAAGTTGAATCATACAGTACATAGTATTTAGCATACAGAATCAGGAAGGCTTAATTCGATTTGCATCATGCATTTGTGATTCATCACAACACTTTGTGTATGAATAGTTGTTTTCTTACTGTTCAATACTATTGTTATTTGATAAACCACAATTTATTTATACTTTTACCAGTTGAAAAAATATTTAGGTGTTTCCAGTTTGTGAAAATAATGAATAAAGCTGCTATAGAAACCTGTATATTAATTTTCTTTGATTTGTGGCAAAAATAGGTGTAAGATTGCTGGATATTATGATAAGTCTATGTTGACATTATAAGAAACTGCAAATCCAAAGTGCTTGAAGGATATCACATTCCCACCGGCAAAAATAAGCATTCAGTTCTGCAATATGTACACACCAAGACTTGGTAATTTTGTCTTGGGTTTTGGCTTATAATTCTAGCCATCCAAATTTAAGTATAATAGTGACTCATGATTTTAACGTGCCTTTTTCTAATGAATAATCATCTTCAGTTTCTTTCATGAGTATTCATATATTATCTCCCATGAAGTGTCTATTCATTTATTTCCAAATTTATGTCATGTTTGTTTTTTTATAATCTGAATAAGTAAGTCTCTTATAAGATTGTGTTTTACCTATGTTTTATTACGATATGTAGCTTGTGTTTTCATTTTCCTAATAATGTCTTTTAAGGGCAGGTTTTTAGAAAAAAGTTTTATTGTGGTAAGAAAACTCTATGAGATTTATGGTTGACAAAATTTTAAGTGTAAAATGCAGCACTGTTAACTATAGGCATAATGTTGTACACCAGATCTCTAGAACTTATCTTAATAACTGAATAACTGAAACTACATGCAATAGATTTTGGATTATGATTTTTATCCTGCAGTATTACTGAATTTGTTTATTAGTTCTAACAGAGTTTTGTGGAGTCTTTAGGGTTTTGGACATGTGAAATCATGTCATCTACAAATAGAGATAATTTTACTTATTAAGTCTTGGTAGGTTGTATATTTTCTCTTTGGTCAAGAATTGAAATGTTAAGTAAAAAGAAGTATGAATACCACAAATGTTCTTTTGATATGAAATTAGGGGGAAATTTATTTTGATTGGAATTTCTTGGACACATCCCCTAATAGTCTTAAAATTATATTATTAAATTTAGGGCTTTAACGCTTTACCAATTATAACAAATACTTATAATAATTTGCAACACTCTTCTGGACATTTTTTCACAAGAAATATAATAATCATTTTATTATTTGATTTATTCATGAGGTTAATAAAAAGCACCAAGCATACTATTTCCAATACGGTGTTTCAAAATGCATTAGCCTACTTACCCCTTTTAATAGATTTCAAATAATTTACATACAGTACGCTCAATTTCTCATAATAATCTTTTGGTTTAAGAAAGAAGGGCATACTTAGTATAATTTACAGATGATAAAACATCTAGATATAGAATGAGCTACATATTCTGTCCAGTGTTAAATATACAATAATTTAATTTGTTAATCCACTTTATTTTCTTAATTCCAAGTGAAGACTGAAATATTAGGCAACATGAAAATTTTAAGACACTGAATGAAAAACTAGAAAACCTATGTAATTACAGAAAATAACAGCAGTATAAAACAGTGGTCTTCAGAGTAGCATGTGTGGATCCTAGAGGGTGGAATGTACATTCCATTGGGATGTAATGATAAGAACAGCTAGCATTTGTTGAATTATTATTCTAGGCATGAGACATATATTTGCTAATGTAATTCTCACAAAAACCCTAGAGCATAGGTACCTTATTCCAGATGGAAAAATTGAAGCAAAATGGATAAAATAAATAGAATTTCAATGAATATTTATTACCAATAAAAGAACAACATTTAGTTTTAGTGATATTCAACATTTGTATTGCTACATATGACTTTTAAGTAGTAAATATTTATAATTTATAAATATTTTCTTAAATATGAGATCAAAATTTGGAGACTACTAATAAATTATTTTGGAGATGATAGTTTCATTTAACCTGAGGGAAAGATACTTAACCTGTCTTCTTTACATCTAAAATTGCTATGACTATTCTAATCAAAAACTAAATGAGTTTAAAATGTTCTCATGAATACTATTTTCACAAGGTTCAGTGATAACTTTAAAAGACTGAATTAATTAAGATGCTATAAAATGCTGGAAACACTTTATGGGCTTGAGATCACAGGCTAGTCTTAGTTTCAGTTTGGTTGTGTCTCTGCTTTGCTGAAGCTTTTACTAAATTAGAATGCATTCCCTATAGTTTCTCAAAGATGATAGTAAAATGAAATTCCATATTCAACATGAAGAATTTGAGGGGAGAAAGAGACTGGTTCCTCTCTGCCAAAACCTAATGATCTTCTGTATTCAAAGTGAAATTACATGCCTCCCCTCTTTTTTTGTTTTTTCAGGGCCACATCTGTGGCACATGGAGATTCCTGGGCCAAGGGTCAAATTGGAGCTGTAGCTACAGGCCTATGCCAGAGCCACAGAACACCAGATCTGAGCCACATCTGAGACCTGTGCAGCAGCTTGCTGCAGCACCGGATCCTTAACCCACTGAACAAGGACGGGGATGAAACCCACATCCTCACAAAGTTGGGTCCTTAATCCACTGAGCCACAACAGGAACTCCTCCCCTCCTCTTTCTACATGAATAATTATTGGGGGCCTATCATGTGTCAGGTAATTTTTCCCCCAGTTTTATGAGATGTAATTGATATATAATTTGTAACTATGTGAAGTAATAGATGTTGTCTAAACATAATAAAAACATTTTACAATATATACATGTATCAATTGTGTTGTATACCTTAAAACTTCAATGTTATAAATCAATTATATCTCAGTAAAATATTCCCACTTTTAAGTTTGACTATTCTTCCTGTGAATGTCTTATTGTAGTGATTAAAATATATCATTTTCAAATTTCTTCTATCTGAACATAATTCTTTTTAGTCTATTAAGGACTTTTTCCACTGATAAAATTTGAATATTCCTGAAGAACAGTTAGAGTTTAAGAAATTTCTCTTTCATTCAAAGTATCATATTATTTAAAAATTTCAGTCAAAATCTTCATTAGTGCTGTGGGGAATAGAAAAGATGGAAAAAAACTTTGTCCTGATATCTAATAAAATTATAAATTTGTAGGAATTGTAGGTGGATAATAAGATTTTCTCTAAGCTGGTAAATTAGTAGAAGATAAGAGTTATGGGAGGTTTTTAGATAAATCAAGCCCAATATTGAGGAAGGATCATGAGGAAAGTATTTGAATTAAAGGAAAAGAGTAAAAAGGAGGATGGGAAAAGAGAAAAGGAGGATGGGATTTCGGAAAATGAAATCAAGTAAGACATGACAGTAGAAAATTAGAAAGTTTCACTTGATAATAACAATATGCACCAATTAATTTCCTTACTTTTTTTTTACTTATTTGCAAACATTAACATTAATCATAACTACGGTTCATAAAAATTTTGAAAACATTAACCTTATCATTCTAGCGGCTCTGCAACAGATATCAGTAAATATATTACCTTTGCTTTACAGCAGACAAAACTGAATATTTAATTAAGTCATCTCAAGTTACACAACTAGGAAGTGGTGGAGTTGAAATTTGATCCCAGAGAGTTTGATTTCATATTCTGTGTTTACAGGAGTCACCGTATAATTTATCTCCCAAACTAGGACATTTTGGAGAGCAAAGAAATCCTTTACTAATAATTAGGAAGGCATAACAGGTGTAGATAGGGACTATTTGTATAAACAAGGATAAATGGCCATCCTAAGACCAGTAGAGCAATAGAGGCATTTTCTTTCCTATCTTATCTCTCGTGAAAAGGCTAATCATTATAGCAAAACATAAAAGCAGTCCTGTTCTTCTTTGCCTGTATTAGGCCATGCATATATTTGAAAATTTTATGAAGTCCCTTGCCAGAAAATGAATATGCCTTATGCATGCAGGTGTATTTGCAAATATGCATGCCTAAAATTTCTGGATATCCTGGATTCCTCAAATCCATTCACTGTTGTTCCTCAGAGGGGCTACAGACTTCACACAAAGATTATGATTTAGACAGATAAAGTAATACAGGTTTATGAAGCTTATCTATTAGCTCATCATTTGTTAACAATAAGATTGCTAAATTATGAACAAGAATATTTGACTTGCAGTTTGCACAAAATATATTAAATATTTCTGATTGAGGTTTTTAATGAAGAATAGTAGTGAAAATATGTAATAGATTTTCTTCTCTCAAGCTATGTCATTTTGAAAGTCTATCATGTATATAAGAAGAATTTTAAAAGGATTACAAGCTTCTACAATCATCAACCCAATATTTGTTCTTAAAGATCAATGGCTTTTAACAGACAGAAGGACAAATATCATAAGATATTACTTATATGTGTAATCTTAAACAAATACAAACGAATTTAAATAAAACTGAAATAGACACACAGACATAAATACAAATTTATGTTTATCAAAGGGGAAGAGGCAGGGTAAATTAAGGGTTTGGGATTAACATATACACACTACTATATATAAAATAGATAACAAGACCTACTGTATAGTACAGGGAACTATATTCAGTATTTTGTAATAACCTACAAGAGAACTGAATCTAGAAAAGAATATATATATATATATATAAAACTGAGTCTGATGCTGTACACCTGAATCTAAATTGATAGAATAAGTCAACTGTTTAAATAAATAAATTAAAAAATCATTCTGTAAGTTGTCTTTTTGTTTTTTTTTCCTAAAGACAACTTACAAAATGGGATAAAATAGTTTCAAACAATACAATCGACAAGGGCTTAATCTCCAAAATATACAAACAACTTATACAACTCGACAGCAAAAAAACCAACACCCAATGGAAAAATGGGCAAAAGACCTGAATAGACATCTCTCCAAGGAAGATATACAGATGGTCAACAGCACATGAAAAAATGCTCAACATCACTGATTGTTAGAGAAATGAAAATCAAAACTACCTCACACCAGTCAGAATGGCCATTATTAATAAGTCCACAAATAACAAATGCTGGAGGGGGTGTGGAGAAAAGGGAACCCTCCTGCACTGTTTGTGGGAATGTAAGCTAGTCCAACCACTATGGAGAACAGTATGGAGGTACCTTAGAAAACTATACATAGAACTACCATATGACCCAGAAATCCCACTCCTGGGCATCTATCCGGACAAAACTTTCCTTGGAAAAGACACATGCACCCGCATGTTCATTGCAGCAGTATTCACAATAGCCAAGATATAGAAACAACACAGATGTCTACTGACAGATGACTGGATTAGGAAGAAGTGGTATATATACACCATGGAATACTTGTCAGCTATAAAAAAGAATGGCATAATGCCATTTGCAGCAACATGGATGGATCTAGAGACTCTCATCCTGAGTGAAGTAAGTCAGAAAGAGAAAGATAGGTACCATATGATATCACTTATATCTGGAATCTAATATACAGAACAAATGAAACTTTCCACAGACAAGAAACTCATGGACTTGTAGAATAGACTTGTGGTTGCCAAGGGGGAGGGGGAGGGGGAGGGAGGGAGATGGATTAGGAGCTTGGAGTTAATAGATCCTGCTGTGTAGCACTGGGAGCTATGTCTAGTCACACATGATGGAGCATGATAATGTGAGAAAAATGAATGTATACATGTATGTGTAACTGGGTCACCATGCTGTACAGTAGGAAAAAAACTGTATTGGCGAAATAATAATAAAAAGAAGGAAAGTGTAATAGTTCCAAATATGAAAACATCTTTTAAAACACCTGTATTTCTTTAAATATCTCACTGATAAAATAATTTTCAAATAGATAAATCCTTTAAAAGCTATTTTTACTGTATGATAAAAAATGCTTTTAATTTAATGCTTTTAAAGTTCTTAAATGATTTCCTTTCAGTGAGCTGAACATGTACCTTAAAATCTCATATGTGCCAGTGCATTTTAAGGCTTTTATTTTATTTTAAGGTACAACAGTAAACATATACTCAATCTACATTAAATTTCAGCATTACCAGTTTTGGAGAATTGCTGACTTTTTTTTCTTTTTGCTTTTTAGGGCCACACCCATGGCATATGGAGGTTCCCAGGCTAGGGGTCAGATTGGAGCTATAGCTCTCGGCCCGCACCACAGCCATAGCAACATGGGATCCAAGCCACATCTGTGACCAACACCACAATTAAGGTCAACGCCATTTCCTGAACCCACTGAGCAAGGTCATGGATCACACCCGCATCTTCATGGATACCAGTTGGATTAATTTCCACTGCGCCACAATGGGAACTCCTAGAATTGCTGACTTTTAATATACAAACTCCTTCCATGACTAATAGAAATGCCTAAGAGAAATTATAATTTATATTTCCCTATTTATAGCATTATTAATCACCATGAAATAATGACACTACTTTAAAAATGTATTAGAATTTAGGCATTTCTGAAGTACTGTTCCATTCCAATTACCTTGGAACCATGCTATCATTGTAAAAAAACAGTTTCTTAAGTGCTCTTGGTTATTGCTTCTTCCTTTTTATGTCTTAATGATAGCAAATCTTTACCTTTTATTCATTTAATTTTTGAAAATAGTCAAAAAATAATTTGGAGTTAATTAAGTCAAATGAAAATTGTGATCAAGCAAAGTAGAACTGTAGTATTGTTTAAATAATGGTTTTAAAATAAAACCATGAACTAAAGCATTTTTAAGGTGAAAACACCAATCAGACCCTAAACAAGACTAAACACTTAAAGCAAGTTGAAAACTAATAGATTTCTATTCTGGCAGCACTTGAGAATTAGATGAGTAGTACTTCAAACATGTAGCTAATGTGACCATTCTTTTTTTTTTTAATTTTTAAGATTTAATCCTCAGCGTCAGTATATTTTTGAAGTGAAATTGATACACAGTGCTTACATTTGGAGAAAGTTTCATTTGGCTATATAATTTCAATATTAGATGTGAAATACTAGAATTTAAATCTCTGTTCACTGAGATGTCTGAGCAGAGCAGTCCATGGTTCAATTTTTTTTTCTTTTTTTTTCTTTTATTTATTTTTTTTTTATTACTCAATGAATTTACCACATCTGTAGCTGTATAATGATCATCACAATCCCATGGTTCAATTTTATTTTATTTTATTTATTTATTTATTTATTTTGTCTTTTTTGTTGTTGTTGTTGCTATTTCTTGGGCCGCTCTCGTGGCATATGGAGGTTCCCAGGCTAGGGGTCTAATCGGAGCTGTAGTCACCGGCCTACGCCAGAGCCACAGCAACGCGGGATCCGAGCCGCATCTGCAACCTACACCACAGCTCACGGCAACGCCGGATCGTTAACCCACTGAGCAAGGGCAGGGACCGAACCCGCAACCTCATGGTTCCTAGTCAGATTCGTTAACCACTGCGCCACGACGGGAACTCCCCATGGTTCAATTTTAAAAAAAGAGCCCTGATGCCAACATTTCACTCTACTTGCTTTCCTACTTCTTAACAGATGCTTAAACAATCATTACTATTTCACCACTTCAGTATTTAGGGTTTTGATCCTAAGAAATAATAAATATTTGGGGTTGGGACATGTCATTTTCCTCTATCATTTGAGTACGTATTTATACATGCAAAACACAACATAAAAACAAGATATCTTAAAAGTGCTTTTCCTAGGAAAATATATGCAGAGATAAAGAACAAATTAAAATGAAAATCTAATGAGAAGGAATTGATAGAAAATTTAACACCTCAAATGGATGAAATTATAGTAGGAAGTTATAGACCCCTACAGCAAATATGCTTTAAAATTCATCCAAACTTTAGACTGTATGTGTAACTTATTTTTAAAAAAAAAACTGACTTAGAAAGGAATTTGGAATATGTTCAATAAATATTTGAGAAAGATAAATATTTTTTCAGAGTTCAGTTCTCACATCGTTCAGATGACAGATTGTTCAGAGTACACATTTTACTTTTTTGTCAAAATTTAGCCAATTTGTTATTCATGTACCCTTTTAAACATTTATCTTTTTTATTCTTGTTTTTATGATTTAAACCTTCTCTTGCAAAAATGAAAATGCACTTTATTATCCAATATCTGTAACATACTGTAAGAATAAACTACAAAATGTCACAAAATTTCAAAATTAGAAACATAGATGATTAAGAATGGCAACAGAAATAAAACCAAAAGTAAACCAATGGGACCTAATAAAACTGACAGGCCTTTGCACAGCAAGGGAAATCATAAAAGAAAAAAAAAAAAAACCTAGATATTTACAACACAACACGACAATGGGAAAAAAAATTATGTATGCATGTATGTGTAACTGGGACCCCATGCTGTACAGTGGGGGAAAAAAAAGAAAATGTAATAAAAAAATTAAAAAACTTAAAAGACCACATATGGAAGGAAGAAAATAGTTTCAAATGATATAACTGACAAGGGCTTAATCTCTAAAATATACAAACAACTTATACAACTCAACAATAAATAAACTAACAATCCAATTAAAAAATGGGCAAAAGACCTGAATAGACATTTCTCCAAAGAATATATAAAGATGACCAACCAGCACATGAAAAAATGCTCAACATAACTAATTATTAGAGAAATGCAAGCCAAAACTACTATGAGGTACCACCTCGCACCAGTCAGAATGGCCATCATTAACAAGTCAACAAGTAACAAATGCTGGAGAGGGTATGGAGAAAAGGGTACCTCCCTACACTGTTGGTGGGAATGGAAATTGGTACAACCACTATGGAAAACAGTATGTAGGTACCTTAGAAAACTATACATAGAACTACCATATGATCCAACAATCCCACTCTTGGGCGTATATCCGGACAAAACTTTCTTTGAAGAAGATACATGCACCTGCATGTTCACTGCAGCACTATTCACAATAGCTAAGACATGGAAACAACACAAATATCCATCGACAGATGATTGGATTAAGAAGATGTGATTTATATACACAGTGGAATACTACTCAGCCATAAAAAAGAACAAAATAATGCCATTTGCAGCAACAGGGATGGAACTAGAGACTCTCATACTGAGTGAAGTAAGTCAGTAAGAGAAAGACAAATACCATATGATATCACTTATATCTGTAATCTAATATATGGCATAAATGAACCTTTCCACAGAAGAGAAACTCTTGGATTTGGAGAACAGACTTTTGGTTACCAAGGTGGAGGAGGAGGGAGTGGGATGACTGGGAGTCTGGAGTTTATAGATGCAAACTATTGCATTGGAGTGGATAAGTCATGAGAACCTGCTGTATAGCACAGGGAACTATATCTAGTCACTTACAACGGAACATGAAGGAGGATAATGTGAGAAAAAGAATGAATATATATATGTGTGTGTGTGTGTGTGACTGGGTCACTTTGCTGTACAGTAGAAATTGATAGAACCCTGTAAACCAACTATAATGGAAAAAATAAAAACCATTTCAAAAAAAAAGAATGGTTTTGTAAATTATATGATTAATATCAGGCCTATAATCTTCAAAACATCTTAGTTATGAAAATAAAATATTTATTTTTATAGTTTATTCAATGTTTTTTCCCTAGTGAATTGCATCATGTATATATAAACTACAATAAAATATATGCTTTAAGAAAATACACTTGAGTCTAAAGGCATATTAAGTATATCATGCCCTGTGTTTCATCATTGTATATATATCTGGGTATAACAAACACACATGCATACATACAAATATGCACATACAAATATGCATATATAATTTTTATAGAATTGTATATGTTACAGAGCCCTTTTTCATACTTTGTGTCATTTAACCATGTCTTGATATTTCATAAAACAAAGTAAATTTAATGAACATTTCCAATTACTGATGCAGTTATTTTTGTGTTTTAATAAGCTTTTGGAAAGAAAAGTGACACTGGGAAGCCACATGACATATGTCAGGTAACAAAGAGATCATTTGGTAATTTGGAGCAATTGTTTTTCAGTCTGTATTATTATCTATCCTGTGGAACAAGAAATAATATAAGTGATACAAAATTAGCAAAGATCATAGCTTACATTAGGCTTCACTCTTGGTGTTGAACATTCTGTGCATTTTGACAAATGTATAGTGACATATTTCTGTCACACAGAGTATTTTCACTACCCTAAAAAGACATTATACTCCACCGATTCATCCCTCTCAGTCCCAAAACTCCCAACCTGCATTTAAGTTTCCTCTATGTTTTTGTTTTTGTTTTTTTTTTTTTCATGGCTTGCTGCCTCATTTCTTTTTAGCTCTGAATAATATCCCATTGTTTGGCTATACCATAGTTCATTTGTCCATTCATCTATTGAAAGACATCTTTGTTGCTTCCACATTTTGGCAATTATGAGTAAAGCTGCTATAAACATCCTTGTAATTTGCATATAGTTTTTTGTGTAGCTATAAGTTATAAACTCCTTTGGGTAAATACCAAGGGGCATGATTGCTGAATTTTAAGGTAAAAACACATTTAATTTTGTAAGAAATGACCAAACTGTCTTCCAAAGTGCCTGTACCTACTTGCATCCCATCAGCAATGAATGGGAGTTCCTGTTGCTCCACATCCTCTGCAGTATTGAATTTTGTCAGAGTTCACTAAATTCATGCACTCTGCTTTGCAATAACCATTTTAACAGTCATCTCATAGTAGGTTAAGTACAATTGGATGAGTTGCCTCAATTCTTTAATGGATTAGAGACAACTTTTTTATTTAATGAATATTCACATGAAACAATCATTCTTTATGGAATGCTTCCTTTTAAAATCAAGGGACACTTTCCAATCAGATGTGCATTTTAATATTAAATCTGCTTGAAATCTAGTTTGGGGCATATTTCAAGCAGATTTTGGGCCTCAGGTGTAAGCCTCAGAATTAGGCTTGACCTTGACTATTCCTTACTCTTTTATCTCTCTCTGTCTTTATCACAGCTAAGCTGTTATACAACAGGACAAAGTGGAGTGAAAAACAAGCCTTTTTTAATGTTCTCTCATCTCTGGATGCTTTGTTACTGTATCACATAGAAGTCATAACACTTCTTTTTCTTTAATATCTCCCATTAAATTAGAAGATCCTACTTGTAACGCTTACACAGAATCCTGAAATTAACTACAGTATGCTAGTTAATAGTCATTACTATATCTAGATTACGAAATCTGCATATATATGAATTATGAAGAGGTGAGAGAAAGGGACAGGGTGAAGATTTTTTTATCCTGATTTGGTAAAACTCTTACTACACGCGTTCCTTGAATACTCATACATATGCACTATCTTCTTTCTTATGTTAACACACATTATATATTATGTGAAAGTTATATGAATATATTTTATGGCTGGCTGAATTTTAAAACATTTTAGTCAAATGCTACAGGGTAAAATAGAAGCATTTGGGAAGAACTGGGTTAGATAGGGTGAATTTGGTGCTTATTTAGCATAGTGAGAGGAAATTTCCTAAAATACCAAATGTGTTGAGACAGTAAATTAAAAATCTCAAAGCTGATAAGAGATAATATTTCAGCTATTTATAAAGCAGAACTGACACATATTTGGTCTTGGGTTTTAAGGAAATGAAATCTTTTTAAAAATTAAAAAAAAAATTTTTCCTGGCCATCCTGTGGCATATGAAGTTCCCAGGCCTGGAATCAGGTCTTAACCACAGCTGAGACCTACACTGCAGCTGTGGCAACACTGGATCCTTTAACCCATTGTGCCAGGCCAGGTACTGAACCTGCCTCCTGGTGCTACGGAAACACTGCAGATCCCACTGTGCCACAGCAGAAACTCCAGGAATGAATGCTTATATACAATATTTTCTTATGCAGAGTTTACTTTTCTCCTTGTGTTAAAAATAAGGAACTGAATAATGAAAATGAGTTTTCATCATTTTCTTTCTTTTTCCCTATCAGGCTTTCTATTATTTTCTAATATTGTTATAAGCTTTCTGGCCAATAATCAAGATTTTGAAGTGAAGAGGTCATTTTAATGTCAGTTCCTTACCAAACCTTTATTACAATTTTCTTTCTCCTTTGTCTCCTTCCTTGAGTAAACTTGACATGATGCATTTCCACAAGAGCCTGTTCCCAGAGAAATTAAGGTCAGTGAAAGGCCAAATCAAAGGGTGGGATATTTAGAAGGAAGGATGAATGATGCATTTCTCAACTATTACCAGAGGTAGTAAGTTGCATAATACTTTTTTTTTTTACTTTTACAGACTATAAGAAAAATAAAGTGTTGACATATAATAGGATGTAAATAATCTTTCAACAAGTACTCTGATTTGTTTTAGGTTAAATATATATTATTTAATAGATTTAAATTCATTAATTTATTTTTTTCTGTTCTGAGAAACATAAATAACAGACAGGAAATGCAATGGAAGAAATATGTGGAGTTGAATTATTAACTTATTGGAAGATAAAGTTCAAAGAGAGACTAAATTTGGTTAGGAAGTACAGTGATGACTATATAAATGTTCTTACAGGCTCATAACATAGTATTTCCAAACACTTAGAGCAGGGTTTCTCCACCTTTATGCTATATAACTATCATCTAGGTACTTGATATGAATAGGAACCACATTATCCCCTAAGCATGCATCTCCCTCAACCAATAACATCAAAATCTTATTGTCACTCAGATGTGAAACTGAACTTCACTCACCTAACTTCTCTACAGTCCACCTAGTCCAGTTGATGCAGCCGTGAGTCTTCTGAGTCATAAATGTTCTTACAGGCTCATAACATAGTATTTCCAAACACTTAGAGCAGGGTTTCTCCACCTTTATGCTATATAACTATCATCTAGGTACTTGATTTAAATATAGATACCAGATACTCTACATATCATGATTGAAAAGGTTTGGAGTCAGAGTCGATTCTGTGTTTTGTAGGACTCCCAACTGTTTTCCCTTTATCAGTTCATCTTTGTCTATACTGAAGACATAAAATACTGAAAACAGTCCCAAAATGAAAAAAAAAAAGATATTCACTGTAAAAGCATACTTTCTCACCAGTGGGAGCTAAATTTTGAAATAAAGCTCTGGTCAAGACAGGATTTATTTATTTATTTTTTTAGGAAATTTTACATTTAAACTACATAGATATACAGAGACTTTCAGAATCAAGATCACTGTCAATCAGGAAATATGAGTTTAAGTCCTGGCTCTGCCACTTTTTTTCTGTGACCTTAACAAATTCACTGTTCACCTTCTGTTTCCTGAACTAAAATAAGTGAATCGTTATATGTAATCCATCAGACATCTCAAGTTAAAATGCAATCAGGAAGTGTCTTGACAGTAAGGATTTCTTATTCTTACAGTGTGCAGCAGGACACATAGATCCTTCCTAAAGACAAATCAATTTCCTCAACATCTTTGGAAATATCCCTTTGTTAGGTAGAAAACAAAAGGGAAATAAATGAGCTGGAAAATGTATCTACAAAATACAGAGATGGGAAAGGAATTTTGTCCATTTTCTCTAATTCTTAAGAAATTAAGGCATAATGGGTCCAGCTGGTGTGTGTAATGCAATGTAATTTAATTATAGATGTTTTCACATTTGATGTGTAACACACCTAGTATGACAAATGAATTTACATTGACCCTGAAGGTTGCTAAATGAGCAGATCTTCTTTGTTTCTGACTATTCAGAAAGCTTTTGTTAAAGTTTGGAGTCGACACAGGATAAACTCTTTGCAATTATATGCCAAGATGTAGTCAAAAACATGTCAACTCTAATGTACCATCATTTAGACATTTGTAATCATTTTGGTAAATCACTATTGGAATTGACATCCTGTTTTCATTTCCCCTACTGCCACATTACCAGGCAAGCTCAATCAACCTCAAATTCATCACAGCATGGAAGCAGAAAAATTTGCTCCCACATGTTGAGCTATCACTTCCTGATTTCTCAACAAGAAATTAATAACTTTGCCTATAAATTTTTGGCAATGCCATCTCTCAGATATCAAGCAATTACATAATTATTTGGCAATATAAACAGAAAACTTGGCAACCTGGATGTTACCCATATTCAGTTTGGGGACTTTTAATCTCTTGACTCATAGCTTGATGGGATTCCTCCATAAAAGGCCAACACTAAAGCTTCAATGGAATATACCTGAGTTTGGTTCAATATACTATTAGGGTTTTGAAATAATATTATCCTTAGTGATATTTACCAATGTAGATAGACATTTAAATTCCTTAGAGTGCAATGAATCCTCATGCTTAAAGGGGAGATATTGAGAGGTCAGAAAAGGGAAATCACTCATTATCGAACATTTTGATAGTTGTTAATAATACATTCCTGTTCTGAAGAACACCATTCATGAGAAGAATCTCTGAATATTAGGGACAGGAATTTTTAAGAACTCTGTATCAGAAAGTCACAAATTTTTAACAGCAGAGGGCATTATTCTCTAGCAATAATACATAGGGCAAAAATATTGGCTATAATTTTTTACTCTCTCTGAAATCATGTGTATAAATATATATATGTCATGTGTATAAATATATATATGTCACTCCACTCTAATCTTTTGTGTTTGAAATATTATTATTTTATTACTAGTTTAACTGAACTGTTCCACACTAAGCCATAGGGTCAAGATCAACAGATCTGTTATCAAACATCATAACGGTAGTACAGTATATAATGAAGGTTCAGTGAATGGGAGACTGAATATGCATCATCTAGAAGAAAAATACTAATGAGGATACAGTAGCATTATTATATTCTGTATTCTGTTATAGACATTTATTTAAACTGAAATAAAAACTGATCTATTGTAACCAGAATATGACTAACAATCTTATAAACTTAAAAACAAATTAAGTAATTTCTTGATACTATTAGCAAGCATCTGTCTTTAGTACCATTTAACTCTAGGTTTTAAAAGTCAAAATGATGGATGAATCCAAAGTAAAAGTAATACACCCAAGAGAATGCTTGGGAATTCAGACTGAACTTGTTGATCCACAGGAGCAAGATTTCAGCTGAACTCAAATTCTTTTTTTGGAGTTTTCAGCAAATAAGAGTAAATTGCTGTAGTGTAGCTCCATTTATTAAAACATGTGGAAGCTACCGCTGTTATTGCTTTTATTAGAATTACATCTAATGTTCTAAAAGTATGAGATCATTCTCTTTCTCATCACTAATGGGCTGATAGTTTTCATAGATTTCTACATCAAGTATCTACATATTTTAATTTTTATTTAATCATAGTTCTCTCCCATGTTTAAATTTCATATTAGAAAACTGAAAATTTGAGTTTTCTTATGTAACTAATGAATCAATAAATCCCAACAGAAGAGCAAGCCTAATTTGAAAGGAGGCAAGACAAAGATTGAGAGCACATGGACTTTTAAAGCTGCAGGAGGATATAAGGATTAATGGTCAGTCATATTTCTGCCAGACACATTAGTGGATTGCTTCTTGGTATTTCTCAGTGCAGTTCAGTCCAGCACTGAAAGTAGTAGAGACCCATGGCAGATAGCTCTAGTGATTTCCATGCATCCTTGAAGCTAGTCTCCAATCTCAGAAAAATGAATTTTCCCAGACACTCCATAAAGCTCAGTTAACGGAGTTTCTCAGAATAAAGGAAAAAGAACAAAACAAAACCCTCTTAGGATCAAGAAGTAGGGAAGAAAGACCTCATATTCTGCATATCTCTCAAAGGTACATTCAGATCCCCTCTCAATCCAAAGGGAGGACTTGACTCCCCTGCCCATTAGTAATTCTCATAATAGTGGACATTTTTGTGAAATAAGAAAGTGCAGAACTAGAAGAGTAAACCAAATTATGCTCTTTTACTGTATTACTTTTTATAGAGGCAAAAGTAATAGATTTTACTTATGAACTAATTTTGTAAAAATTTAATTGCATGCTACCTGTAATGTAGTGGATATATGGAAAAAATGATAATATTCCATATACCATGATTATATCATATATAAATGCATAAAATAAAATATTATTCTCTAATATATATTATTTATCAGCATATATGGTTTTCACCTTGCAGTACTTTAGCATTCTAAAGTAACAAAGAAGACAGAACCCGCTCTGGCCCATTGCATCTTAGAGAATTTTATTGATCCTTTATTATTATAACTATTATGAGACCAGAGGCAGCAATTTCTCACACCTAGTTCCAAAAGGATGAAATCTAACTAAGATTTATACAAGTCAAAATCTCCATATTCTGTTGCTACCGTATAGTAGCATCTTTTCCAACTTCACCTACCTCCATCACCTGAACAGGAAGTAATAGGGCTAATACTATGTAAGGAAATAAAAGGAGGTATGCTTGACCTGCCACTTGACTCCTAAGCTGGAGAAGAATTTCCTTAGTTAATGCTTCACATTGCAGTTGATTGTTTTATGGGCACTGGCATGCTCTGTATACAAAATAACCAGAAACTTTTCTTAGAATATTCAGTTTTTCTTGCTCTTTCACCATCAAGTGTGACATTTGAGCTTTTTTATGTGTCCTGCATCAATATTAAATGTAAAATATGGAAAAAACTGCTAAGGGAAATTCATTTTTTTGACAAAAGAATGTAATTTCTCTGACTCAAAATAATTACCACTATTATCATATGCCTGTCCCGCCATTGTATTTTGGGAGCAGAAAATTTGTTTCTTGAGTTTCACATGTCCACAGTTGTGCACCAGAATGGATCATACCCAAAGTTTTACTCATACTTGACATACTTGATTTATATAATAAGATGTGGGGTTGTTAAGCTAATGAAATTTAGATGAGTGTTTGGAATCCGATTTGATGATATAATGGATTGAGATTTTAAAGATGTTGGGATGAGATTAACATAAGCTGCATTTCTGTTGAAAATGAATTTTCCAGATCCAGAGGGAAGATTATGGTAGACAGGATAATGGCTCCAAATAGTGTCCATGTCCAAATTCTCAGGACCTAGGAAAGTGTTTACTTACTTGCAAAAATGAGACTTTACAGATGTGATTAAACAACTTTGAGTTAGGAGATTATCCCAGAATATCATGTAGGTTAAATGAATCCTTAAAATCAAAGGACTTTCCCTAGCTGAAGTCAGAAGAAGATGTGACCATGGAAGAATGGTCAGAGATACAATGCTGTGGGCTTTGAAGATAGAGGAAGGAGGCAAAGAATATGGACTGGATGACCTCTAGAAGTTAGAAAAAAAAGTGAAATGCATTATCTCCTAGAGCCTCCAAAAGGAATGCAATCCTACTGAAAGCTTGGTTTTAACTCAGTGAGACCCATGCCAGCTTTATAGGACTTTAGAGAATAGCTATGTATTGTGTTAAAGAAATGTCACCAAAGAATACGGACAAATGGCCAAAAAGCACATGAAAAGATGCTCAACATCACTAATTATTCAAGAAATACAGATCACAACTACAATGAGATATCACCTCACCCCAGTCAGAATGGCCATCATCAAAAAGTCTGCAAATAATAAATACTGGAAAGAGTGTGGAGGAAAGGGTACCCTCCTTCACTGTTGATGGAAATGTAAATTCGTACAACCACTATGGAGAACAGTATGGTGGTTCCTCAAAAAACTAAATATAGAACTACTATATGATCCAGCTTTCCCACTCCTGAGCATGTATCTTGATAAAACTATAAATCAAAAAGATGCATACACCCCATGTTCATCACGGCACTATTTACAACAGTTAAGACATGGAGGCAACCTAAATGTAAATCAGCAGAGGATTGGATAGAGAAGATGTGGTAAATATATACAATGAAATATTACTCGGCTATAAAAAGAACAAAATAATGCCATTTGCAGCAACATGGATGGACTGAGAACCTCCATATGCCATGGGTGTGGCCCTAGAAAAGGCAAAAAAGAAAAAGAAAAGTGTGATTTCTGCCCCTTTTGGATTGAATATTCTATAAATATCTACTCGGCTATAAAAAGAACAAAATAATTTACTTTACTTATCATACTAAGTAAAGTAAATCAGGGAAAGACACATATCATAGGTCATTAATATGTGGAATTGTAAAATAAAAATGATATATAGGAACTTACAAAACAGAAACAGATTCAAAGATTTTGGTTACCAAAGGGGAAATATAGAGTAGGAAAGGGATACATAAGGAGGTTGGAATTGACTATACACACTGTTATATATAGAATAGTTAGGGAAGACAGGATTAAGATGGCAGAGTACGACTGGAGCTCACAAAAATGCCAAAATTACAACCAACTGCTGAAAAACTATCAACAAAATAGACTGGAAACTATCAAAAATGATACCCTACACTCAAAGACAAAGAAGCCCCATCAAGACATTTGGTGTTGAAGACCAGCAGGGCTTGTGTGGGGGAGTTGTTTATCATTTGGCCTGGGGCTTCTTATGCCTGATGAGTGGCGCAAATTTTCCAAAATGCCCACCCCCTTGGGAGTTCACACCAATTAACAAAATGGCAATAAAAATATACATATTAATAATAATTACCTTAAATGTAAATAGAGTAAATGCTCCAACCAAAACACAGAGACGGCTGAATAGATATAAAAACAAAACTCATATATATGCTGTTTTTAAGCCACCCCATTAAGTCTAGGGACACATACAAACTGAAACTGACAGGATGGAAGAAAATATTCCATGCAAAAGGAAATCAAAAGAAAGCTGGATTAGCAATGCTTATATTGCACAAAATAGAATTTAAAGGATATTATAAGAGACAAAGAAGGATATTACATAATGAACAAAGGATCAATCCAAGACGAAGATATAACAATTGTAAATATATATGGATCCAAAATTGGAGCATTTCCATATATAAGGCAATTGCTAACAGCCTTAAAAGGAGAAATCTACAACAGCGCAATAATAGTAGGGGGATTTTAACACCCCACTTATAGCAATGGACAGATCATCCAGACAGAAAATCGACAGGGAAACACAGGCCTTGATTCATTAGACCAGAAAGACTGAGTAGATATTTATAGAATATTCAATCCAAAAGGGGCAGAAATCACACTTTTCTTTTTCTTTTTTGCCTTTTCTAGGGCCACACCCATGGCATATGGAGGTTCTCAGGCTAATCAGAGCTGTAGCTGCTGGCCTATTCCACGGCCACAGCAACGTGGGATCTGAGCCATGTCTGCAACCTACACCACAGCTTATGGCAACGCCAGATCCTTAACCCACTGAGCAAGTCTAGGGATCAAACCCACAACCTCATGGTTTCTAGTCAGATTCATTAACCACTGAGCCACAACAGGAACTCTCACATGTTTCTTAAGAGCACATGGAACATTCTCTAGAATGGATCACATATTGGTCCACAAATCAAGCCTTGGTAAATCTAAGAAAATTGAAATCATAACAAGCATCTTTTCCAACCGCAATGCTATAAGACTAGGAATCAAGAACAAGAAAAAAAACCAAAAATATCACAAACAAACATGCTACTAAACAACCAATGGATCATTGAAGAAGTCAAAGCGGAAATTTAAAAATACCTAGAAGCAAAAGACAACAAAGACATAAGAATCCAAAATCTATAGAATGCAACAAAAGCAGTTCTAGGAGGGAAGTTTCCTGAAATATAAACCTACCTCAGGAAAAAGAAAAATTTCCAATGAACAACCAAAATTTACACATAAAGCAACTAAAGAAGAAGAAACAAAACCCCACATCAGCAGAAGGAAAGAAATCATAAAGTTCATAGCAGAAGTAAATGAAACAGAAGGAAGAAAACAGGAGAAAAGACCAATGGTTCTTTGAAAAGATCAACAAAATTGATAAACACTTAGCCAGATTCATCAATAAAAAAGAGAGAAGACTTAAATCAATAAAATTAGAAATAAAAGTTTAGAAGTTAATGGACATCACATAAATACAAAGGATCATAAGAAACTACAAAAGCAACTATATGACAATAAAATAGACAACCTAGGAAAAAATGGGCAAATTCTTAGAAAAGTGCAATCTTCCAAGACTAAACCAAGAGGAAACAGAAAAGTTAAAAGGATGAATCACAAGGACTGAAATTGAAACTGTGATTTAAATACTTCCAACAAACAAAAAGTCTAGGTCCAGATGGCTTCACAGGTGAATTCTGTCAAAAATTTAGAGAAGAGTTAACATCTATCCTTCTGAAACTGTTCCAAAAATTGCAGAGGAAGAAATAACCCCAAACTCATTCTATGAGGCCATCATCAGCCTGATACCAAAACCAGACAAAGATACCACACAAAAAAGCAAATTACAGGCCAATATCACTGTTGAACCTAGATGCAGAAATCTTCAACAAAATACTAGCAAACTGAATCCAGCAATACATTAAAAAGATTGTACACCATGATCAGTTGGGATTTATCACAGGAATGCAAGGATTTTCAATATCTGCAATTTAATCAGTGTGATACACCACATTAACAAACTTAATAAAAACCATATGATCCTCTCAATAGATTCAGAAAAAGCTTTTGACAAAATCCGATGCACATTTCTGATAAAAACCCTCCAGGAAGTGGGCATAGAGGGAACCTACCTCAACATAATAAAGACCATATATGAAAAACCCACAGCTAACATTCTCAGTGGTGAAAATATGAAAGAATTCCTGCTAAGATAAGGAATAAGACAAGGATGTCCATTCTCACCACTTCTATTCAACATAGTTTTGGAAATCTTTGCCATGGAAATAAGAGGAGAAAAGGAAATAAAAGGCATCCATATTAGAAGGGAAGATTTCCAAATTGGAAGTCATCTGCAGATGAGTTGATTTTATATGTAGAAAGTCCTAAAGATGCTACTCGAAAAGCGTTAGATTTCATCAATGAATTTGGTAAAGTTGCAGAATATAAATTAATACAAAGAAATCAATTGCATTTCTACATACTAATAATGAAAGATCAGAAATAGAAATTAGGTAAACAATCCTATTTACCATTGCATCAAAAAGAACAAAATAGGAATAAGCCTATATAAAGAAAAAAAAAAAAACCTGTACACTGAAAACTATACGATGCTAATACAGGAAATCAAAGATGAGACAAACAGATGGAAATCAGATTGGAAGAATCAATATTGTAATCACTCAATATTGTTAAAATGACTATACTGCCCAAGGCAATCTACAGATTCAATGCAATTCCTATCAAATTACCAATGACATTTTTCATAGAACTAGAACAAATTATTTTAAAATTTGTATGGATACACAAAAGACCCCAAAGAGCCAAAGTAATCCTGAAAGAAAAATGGAGCTAGAGGAATTAGGCTTCCTAATTCCACTACACTACAAAGCTATAGTCATCAAAACAGTGTGGTGCTGGCACAAAAACAGAAATCTAGATCAATGGAACAGGATATAAAGCCCAGAAATAAACCCACACAACTATGGTCATCTATTCCATCGCTGAGACCAGCTCAGCAGGATGGGGCTGAAGAACAGGTGCTATGGAACTTAAGGAAAAAAAAAGTTAACATAAAACAAGACACAGAGGAGTTCCCGTCGTGGCGCAGTGGTTAACGAATCCGACTAGGAACCATGAGATTGCGGGTTCGGTCCCTGCCCTTGCTCAGTGGGTTAACAATCCGGTGTTGCCGTGAGCTGTGGTGTAGGTTGCAGATCCCGAGTTGCTGTGGCTCTGGCGTAGGCCGGTGGCTACAGCTCCGATTCAACCCCTAGCCTGGGAACCTCCATATGCCGCGGGAGCGGCCCAAGAAATAGCAACAACAACAACAACAAAGAGAAAAAGACAAAAAAAAAAAAAAAAACAAGACACAGAGACATTTATCTTAAGTAAAGGTGGGAACCGGGGGACTCAAGGTCTCAGGGACCAAGAGCCCTGCTTCAAGAAACCACACTGCTTTTATTGTGCTCTTAAGGATTACATCAAGTGAAAGGGGGGTTGAGGTGCAGGATATAGGGATTTTTTTATTATTTTATAAGTTCTTTTATTATTTTAAAAGTCACTTAGCTGGTAGATGGTTAAACTTTTACTCTAAACTTTAGGCATTTAAGAATCATTAGCATTTGAGTTAACTATCTATGCATAGCATTTCAGAGAATCCTCACTGTGCTTCTGCAAATGGCATGCCTATTTGAGGCAACCCTGTGTGCCTAGGTTTGCACCTTGGTTCTCTTTGCTAATGCATATTCTGTTAATGACCACTCATAAACCACTTGGCCATGAGGTTCCTCTTTCTCTTATTCTTTAGAGGACATATCATGCTTGTGCAAATGGCATGCCAGTCTGCACAGGTCCAGTGTGCCTAGACCATTGTATTATGTCCTCATTCAGCTGACCCCACGAATAACCCATGCCCTTACATCTTTGTTCTTGAGCTTAAGTCATTTACCATCACCGTGACTGTTTCTCAAGCAGGAAGACGGGACAAAGTAAGGAAGGACAAGATGGAGTTTTCAGCAAAGAGGCTAAGAAAATATTATAAAAAATGTCTCGCAACATTCTATGACAGAGTAGACTATAATATAAAATGGAGAAAAAAATAGTCCCTTCAATAAGTGGTGCTGGGATAGCTACATGTAAAAGAATGAAATTAGAACACTCTCTAACATCATGCCCAAGAATAAACTCAAAATGGATTAAAGACCTAAATATAAAACTGGATACTGTTGAACTTTTAGAGGAAAATATATGCTGAACACTCTCTGACACACACCACAGCAATGTCTTCTCAGATCCTCCTCCTATAGTAATGATGATAAAATAAAAAATAAACAAATGGGACGTTATTAAACTTGAAAATTTTTGCATAGCAAAGGAAATCCTAAACAAAATGAAAAGTCATCCCAAAAAATGGGAGAAAATGTTTGCAAATGAAGTGACTGACAGTGGACTAATCTACAAAATATACAAATATACCTACTGTAGCCCAATATAAAAAACAAAAAACAACCCCAGTGGGAAAAAAAAGGGGGGGCAGAAGATCTACAGATACATTTCCTTTTTTTTTTTTTTGTCTTTTTGTTGTTGTTGTTGCTATTTCTTGGGCCGCTCCCGCGGCATATGGAGGTTCCCAGGCTAGGGGTTGAATCGGAGCTGTAGCCACCGGCCTACGCCAGAGCCACAGCAACACGGGATCCGAGCCGCGTCAGCGACCTACACCACAGCTCACGGCAACACCGGATCGTTACCCCACTGAGCAAGGGCAGGGACCGAACCCACAACCTCATGGTTCCTAGTCGGATTCCTTAACCACTGCGCCACGACGGGAACTCCTACAGTTACATTTCTACAAAGACATATAGATGGCCAGAAAACACATGAAACCATGCTCAACATCACTAATTATTAGAGAAATGCAAATCCAAACTACTGTGAGGAACCACCATATACCAGGCAGAATGGCCATCATCAAAAAGTCTACAAACAATAAATGCTGGAGAGGGTGTGGGAAAAAACCCTTTTACACCATTGGTGCAAGTGTAAATTGGTGCAAGCACTATGGAAAACAGTATAGAGATTCCTCAAAAAAACTAAAAATTAAATTACCATATGATCCAGCAGTCCCTCTCCTGGGCATCTATCTGAGAAAAGCATCACTTGAAAAAATATATGTACCCCAATGTTCATTGCAGCACTATATACAATAGCCAGGATGCATGCTGAACATATGGATATAACCTAAATTTCCATAAACAGAGGAGTGGATAAAGAAGATGTGATACATATATACAATGGAATATTCCTCATTCATAAAAAAGAATGAAATAATGGTATTTGCAGCAGCTTGAATGGACTTAGATATTATCATCCTAAGTGAAGTTGGTCAGACAGTGAAAGACAAACATCATGTGCTATCACTTCTATGTGGAATCTAAAGAAAGGATACAAATGAACTTATTTGAAGAACAGAAACAGAGACTTTGTGAAACATAAGATTATCAAAGGGGACAGGTTGAGGGGGGAGGGAGGGCCTGGGGGTTTGGGATGGAAATGTTCCAAAAGTTGGTTGTGATGATGGTTGTACAACTATAAATACAATAAAATTCACTAAATTAAAAAATAAAAATAAGTTAGGTAACAAGGTAATATACTCAATACTGTGTAATAACCTATATGAGAAAAGAATCTGAAAATGTATATATGTATATGTATACATGTAATATATGTATATGTATGATTTATTTTGCTGTACATCTGAAACTAACACATTTTTTTTTTTAGGGCGGCACCCACAGCACATGGAGGTTCCCAGGCTAGGGGTCTAATCAGAGCTGTAGTTGCTGGCCTACACCAGAGCCACAGCAACACCAGATCCAAGTCATGTCTGCCACCTATACCACAGCTCACAGCAATGCCGGATCCTTAACCCACTGAGCGAGGCCAGGGATCAAACCTCATGGTTCCTAGTTGGATTTGTTTCCACTGTGCTACAACAGGAACTCCTGAAACTAACACAATTTTATATGTCAACTATATTCCAATAAAATTTATTAAAAAATTGTGTTTGTTTTAAGCCATTAAATTTGCGATAATTATAGTAGCAATTGATAACAACTAAAAATAATATTGACTAGTTATAGAAATTACCTGTAAAATGTATAAGGAGAATTGCCATGTACAATTATTTTTAGTTATTTATACTCCCTGACTTTTTCCAATATATTTTAATTTTATTTTTTCTTAATTATTTCATCAAAATATGGTTTTTCTCTTCCCTGTACTCTATGTACATTATTTACAATAAATTTTGAACAGATCATAACTTCCCTATTGAATCATACACTTCTTAGTGGCAAAACTGAAGTGTATTCATCTTTGTATCTCTTTTAGCTTCTAGTATATATTGTTCACTCAAATATTTGGAAGAAATATAGACTCCAGAATATATAGTCTATTCATTGCTGAAATATTCAATAAATTAAACTCTATCAATCTGCATCTATTCATTCTTTATAGTAAGCCCATAGTTTGCTTTTGAGCAGGTATTCTCAGAGGAAAAACTACTTAAAATTTCATTCTCAGGTATTACTGCCTGGCTATTTTTATTATTGGTGCTGCTTTGTTTCAGAATCATAAAATATTATTGTTCTAAGATTACTCAGTTTGATTTTATACATGTGCTTTTAAGAATAAAAGCATATGTTTACTGGAAGAATATACATGAAAATTATAGAACACTTAAAGATATAAAAATACAATTAATAAAATTGAAATCAATACTATACCCACAATGAAGAAATATCCGTCATTAACATTTTGTGAACATCATTTCAGTTATAACAGAGCTACATTAAAAGATAGACGGATAAACTAATTTTATAAGGATGCCATATTTTATGTTTTATTTATAAATTTTATATATTCATATGCTTAAAATAAGTATAAAACATTTAAAATTGTGGTACAATTGAGTAGATTATTGACTTTGGGGGCTTTGTTTTTGTTTTTTTTTAATAATTTTAACTTTTCTGAACTTGCACATTCTGTGATCATAGATACATAACAAATTAAAGCTGTTTTAATCATCCATATACGTAAAGTACAATTTTGGCCACTAATAAGATGTAGGAAGTGTAAAGGAGTGGAGATCTGGGATGAATCTAAGTTTTTTAAATTCTGTTATTAGATGACTACTGGTCACATTTGATAAAATAAGTAATGAGAAAGACAAAAAATTGTTTTGGTGAGGAAAAAATAATAAAACATACTTCACACTCCTCTGAAACACTATTGAAATGAAAAACAACCTAATCCTTTTTTTAATCACCATTTTAGTAACTTGCATTTATTTTTGTGTAGGTTTGTGGTACAGCAACCAAGAATATAGACTCAAGTCAGGATGCCTGGATTCAAATCCCAGGCCCATTGTTTCCTAGCTGTGTGATCTTAGGCACATTGTTACACTTCTTGATGACTCTATTTCCTCATTTGTAAATGAGAATAGTAGTCATATTTATCTCAGAGAATTGTTGTGAAAATTAAATAAGTTCATATTTTGAAAGTGTTTAAAAATAGTAATTTTGCCCTTTCTGATTCTATGTGAATATGAAGTTTTTCAAGAATGCTTCTCTGAGCTTTTTCTAGATTTCTTGTGTATTTTGATCTACTCATTTGTTGTCAGGTCAAAGTATGTAAAACACCTTTGTAGGGTTAACCTACTCCCAGTCTCCTCACATTATATTTGGTTATCAGAAACTTTACTTATATAGCCAGAAAAAGTCAACAATGCTGTGATGAGTATTCTTAAATTCTTTGATACTATAAATAGCCTTTTGCTGTTCCTTCTGGCTTCGGGTTAACTCCTCAAAGATTGAAACACTGAAGAGGGATAAATAACGTCCTGTGCACACGAAGGCCACTAGACAATAAGAACCACAATGATTCAGGAAAAAACTCTCTGAAACACTTGACTTCAGGTGATTAACTCTCTTGCTGATCTGGCCAGCCAGCAAAGCTGAAAAATACTTCCCCTCTTTTCTCAGTAAAGTGCTTGAGAGAAAAATATCCCTTAAAGTTTCATTAAATTAGACCTCCTTTCTGAAAAGAATATAATTCCATGTTCACTCATTCACTCATTTACTCATAAGAAAATATTGAGCACCAAAAATGTCTGATTTTATTGTAGACACGTGTCATATACAAGGAAAACAACAAGCAAGGTACAAAAACACTACCTTCTTAGAGCTTACAATCTAATGGGAACTAAAAATAAGTAAGATAAATAAGTTAATTTCTAGATGAGACAGAAATGATAGCTCAATACAAGAAGAAATGAAAACGAAACAGGAAAAAGAAGATGGATAGCTTGGAGGATTTTTATTGTTTTTAATAAGGTGACTACAAATTTAACTATTTAGTAGAACCCTGTAAATATGCTTTGTAGTAATCTAATAAATTAATCCTAATACTAGTTCAGTCATTAAACGACTTGTCTCTAGAGAAAAATTTCCAGTGTTTTCTTAGCATTTTAAGTAAATTCAATACCAGACCATGTTTTCTTGTTTCCTGAGATAAAATATCCCAGATAGACCTTAACAAGTTATCCTTCTCCAACTTTATCTGACTATATATAGTTTTAAATATATGTATTATAATGAAAAGAGTATGTACTTAATATATGCTATATATATAGAGAGAGTATATGAGGGTATATATTTAACAGTTAAATTATATTTATTAGTATATTCTATATTAATGTATACACTATATACATTATTATATGTGTGTATATAATGTACACATGCATATGCATATAATAATGTAAACATGTATGTATATTAATGTAGGATATATAGTATTTATTATATAAATGTAGTAGAGAGAGTTAACACACACAATTTTTTGTGCTTTGATTTGCCCATCAATTCAGTCAATTTAGGCCATCAGTCCACAGAATGCTACTGGGTAGGAAGTCAGAAAACCTGAGTTTGACTATCTACGCTAGTTGCAACAAATTAAGTGAGTTCACTTAACCACATTGGGTTTCAGATCCTTCATTTTTTAAATGGGTAAGACATTGCTTAAATATCTTTCAATTTCCTCCTTAATTTCTTCAATGATTTATCAGTTGTTTAGTATCATATTGTTTAGCTTCCATGAGTTTGTGGTTTTCACTGTTTTTTTTTTCCTTGTAGTTGATTTCTAGTCTCATAGCATGGTGTTTGGAAAAATTCTTGAAATAATTTCATTTTTTTTATTTACCAAGGCTTGATCTGGGGCCTATCCATTTACCAATGAAATTATTCACAGAACTGAAACAAAATATTTTAAAATTTGTATGGAAACACAAAAGACCCCAAATAGCCAAAGCAATACTGAAAAAGAAAAACGGAACTGGAGGACTTAGGCTCCCTGACTTCAGACTATACTACAAAGCTACAGTTATTAAAACGGTATGGTTCTGGCACAAAAACAGAAATATAGATAAATGGAACGTGATAGAAAGCCCAGAAATAAACCCAAGCACCTATGGTCAACTAATCTATGACAAAGGAGGCAAGGACCTACAGTGGAGGAAAGATAGTTTCTTCAATAAGTGGTGCTGGGAAAACTTTTTTTTTTAAATAATTTAAAAAGCTACATGTAAAAGGATGAAATTAGAACATTCTATAACACCATATACAAAAATACACTCAAAATGGATTAAAGACCTAACTATAAGGGCAGATACTATAAAACTCCTAGAAGAAAACATAGGCAGAATACTCTTTGATATAAAGCATAGCAACATCTTGTTTGAACCACCTCCTACAATAATGAAAATAAAAACAAAAATAATCCAGTGGGGCCTAATTAAATCAAAAGCTTCTGTACAGCAAAGTAAACCATAAAAAAATTCTAATGCAGAAAATGGGAGAAAAATCTTTACAAACAATTCAACTGACAAGGGCTTAATATCCAAAATATGCAAAGAACTCATCTAACTCAACAACAGAAAAACAAACCCAAATGATAAATGGACAGAAGACTTCAAAAGACTTAAATAGATGTTTCTCCAAAGAAGACAATGGATGGCCAGTAGATACATGAAAAAAAATGCTCAAATCGCTAATTATTAGAGAAATGCAAATCAAAACAGCAATGAGGTACCACTTCATACTGGTCACAATAGCCACCATTAACAAGTCTACAAATAATAATTGCTGGAGAGGGTGTCAAGAAAAGGAAACCTTCCTACACTGTTGGTGGGACTGTAAATTGATACAACTCACTAGGGAAATCAGTATGGGTGTTCCTCATAAAACTAAATATAGAACTACCATATTATCCAGCAGTCCCACTCCTGGGCATATATCCAAACAAAACTTTTTGTTCAAAAAGGTACATGTACCTGTATGTTCATTGCAGCACTATTCACAATAGCAAAGACATGGAAATAACTTAAATGTCCATCAGCAAAATGAATGGATTAAGAAGATATGGTACATATAAACAATGGAATACTACTCAGTTATAAAAGTTCAAAATAATGCCACTATCAGCAATATGGTGCAAATAGAGATTTTCATATGAAGTGAAATAAGTCAGAATGAGAAGGACAAACATCATATGATATCATTTATATGTGGAATCTGAAAGATTGCAAAAATGAACCTATCTACAAAACAGAAACAGACTCAGGGACATAGAGAACAGACTTGTGGTTGCCAAGAGGGAGGGGAAAATAAGTGGGATGCATAGAGATTTGGGGATTAGTAGATGCAAACTATTACATTTATAATAGATAAGCAATGAGGTCCTACTGTACTGCACAGGGATCTATATGCAGTATCTTGGGATCGAACATGATGGAATATAATACGAAAAAGAATGTATATACATATATATGTGTGTATGGCTGGGTCACTATGCTAAACAGCATAAACTGATACAACACTGTAAATAAACTATGCTCTAATTAAAAAAAAAACATTGCTTACTTCACACAATTGCAATGGGATTAAATGAAATATATAAAAGCACTTGATCCATAGAAGGTAGGTCATAATGTTTATCGACTCTGAAATTGCAGTTAAACACATTATAGACTGCTGAGTATCAACAGGAGCACTATTCTTAAATAATACTTCCAGGTCTTCTCGGGTAAAGACATGAGTGTGAAACTTGTGAGGTATTTAATAAAGAGAGCTTAAAGGACAATTTGTGAGGTTATCTTTATTGGTGAATTCTTTCATTTTGCAAAAGAAGTTAAAAAGAGTTTTTTTAAAGGTGGTTTGGCTACTGAACTCGGTTCAGTTTTCCTTATGAAATAACTCAGATTGTCAGCATTTACTGAACACTGGCGTCAGTGCTACAAGAAATATGAAGACAAGTGTAGAATCATCCATTACACTTGAGGAATTTGCAACTGAATCTGGGGAAAAAGAACAACGTAAGAAAAAATTTTAAATGCTAATATAAAGTGAATAAAATAAAGCCAACTAACACATACTGGCTTTCAGAGACAAATACAAATCATATTAGACATCTTATTAAAACTAGTCATATGTATTAAATATCTTATTGCATGAACTATGTACCAATTATAGTTTTATAGCAACTAAAATGTCCAAATCTCTATTTTTGTGTAACAAGTGATATATTTTAAAAATTGGCAGGGATTTCAGGGACTTCTTTTTCTTTATTTATTTTTAATTAATTAACTTATTTATTTTTGCTTTTTAGGGCCACACTCACAGCATATAGAAGTCCCCAGGCTAGGGGTTGAATCAGAGCTACAACTACCAGTCTACACCACAGCCACAGCAACACTGGATCTGACCACTGTCTGCGACCTACACCACAGCTCACAGCAAGCCAGATCCCTGAGCCACTCAGCAAGGCCAGGGATGGAAACCGCATCCTAATGGATTCTAGTCAGATTCCTTTCTGCTGCACCATGAAAGGAACGCCCCAGCAGGGATTTATAAATTGACTTTTTATCTTGCAACATTGTTAAATTCACTTATTATTAAGTTTTTGTAAAAAACATTTCCTAGAATTTCCTATATCCACAAGCATGTTAGCAATAAAATAATTATATCCCTTTCCATTTGTATGAATTTTATTTTATTTGTCTTGCCTGTTGTACTATCTAGGATGCCAAGTATTCAAGTGATATGAAAAAATATCCTTGTCTCGGATTTCCCGTTATGGTGCAGCGGAAACAAATCTGACTAGGAACTGTAAGGTTGTGGGTTTGATCCCTCGCCTTGCTCAGTAAGTTAAGAATCCAGGGTTGCCGTGAGCTGTGGTATAGATTGCAGACATGGCTCTGATGTGGCATTGCTGTGGCTCTGGCGTCGGCCAGTGGCTACAGCTCTGATTAGACCCCTCGCCTGGGAACCTCCATATGCCACAGGTGCAGCCCTAAAAAGACAAAAGGCAAAAACAAAAATCCTTGTCTTTTCCTCAATCTCATGAACAGAGCCTTCATTACTTCACTACTGAAAAATATTTTTGCTGTAGGTATTATGCGATTCCCCTTATGAAACTGATATGTATTCTTTCTACCCCAGGTTGTTGGGAACTTTTATCAAAAATGGGTGTTGACATTTGTTGCCTAGTTATTTTGTATTTATTGACATAGTCATATAGTCACAATTCACATTTCCCTGATAACTAATGATGTCAATTAGTTTTGTACTTGTTTATTGAACATTTGTATTTGAAATGTCTACTCAAGTTGTCTGCTCATTTTTCTGACTCATATAATTTGACGTTATTGAGTTTTAAATGCTCTTTATATATTATAGGTAGGAACCTTTTGCAAAATGGATATTTTTTAAATAATTTATCTCAATTGTGCATTATATTAAATGTGTGCTTTGAAAAGAATATGTTTTTAATATTGGCAAAGTTATCTAGGACTTCATACTTTGTGCTTTTCATGCCTTTTTAAAGAAAACTTTGTTTATCCCACTTACAAAAATATTTCTTAAAATTTTGACATAAAGTTGAATAGTTTGGGATAGAATCTATAGATCTATGATTCATTTTGAGTTATTTTTGTACATGATTGGTTGAGGTAAGAGTTAAAGCTCTTTCTCCCTTTCTTTCCCCCAGAATATTCAGTTGTCCTACCACAATTAAAAAAAATAAGTACAGCTGATTTACAATATTGTACTAGTTTCAGGTGTAAGCATTGTTATTCACTATTTTTCATATCATATGCCATTAAAAGTTATAACAAGACAGTGGCTATAATCCCTGTGCTATACAATATATCCTGTTATTTATCTCTTTTATATACAGTGGTATGTATCTCTTAATCTTATTCCCCCAATTTGCCCTTCTTCCCTTTCATCTCTCCTTTGGTAACTACTAGTATTTTTTCCTCTGTGGTTCTCTTTCTATTTAGTATATACATTGATTTGTATTATATTTGAGATCCCGTAAGTGATAACAGAGTATTGTCTTTTACTATCTGACTTATTTCACTCAGCATAATATGCTTTAGGTCTATTCATGTTACTTAAAATGGCATAATTTCATTCCTTCTTATGGATATTATTCTACTCTTATTCTTATGGATATCATTCTATTCTATAATAATAGAATAGCATTAGTCTATTATTCTACACACACACACATATATATATATATTCTATGCCTTCTTTATCCATTCTTCTGTTGATGGACACTTAGGTTGCAACAATGTCTTCACTATTGTAAATAGTGCTGCTGTGAACATTGGGGTGCATATATGTTTTGAATGACTGTTTTTGATTTTTTCCATATATATATATGGATATATATATGGATATATATATGGGTATATATATGGATATATATATGGGTATATATGTGGATATATATATGGGTATATATATGGATATATATATGGGTATATATATATATATGGGTATATATATGGATATATATATATATGGGTATATATATGGATATATATATATGGATATATATATATATGGATATATATATATATATGGATATATATATATATATGGATATATATATATATATATATCCAGGAGTGGAATTGTTGGATCATAGAGTGGTTCCATTTTTATATTTATGTATGTATGTATTTACTTATTTATTTTGCATTTTCTTGAGGCCCACTCCTATAGCATATGGAAGTTCCCAGGCTAAAGGTCAAATCAGAGCTAAGCTCCTCACTTACATCACAGCCTCAGCAACCAGGATCTGAGCTGCATCTGCAACCGACACCACAGCTCTCAGCAGCACTGGATCCTTGACCCACTGTGCGAGTCCAGAAATTGAGCCAGTGCCGTCGTGGATCCTAGTCATGTTCATTTCTGCTAAGCTACAACAGGAACTCCCTGTAGTTTTATTTTCAGTTTTTTGAGGAAGCATCATACTATTTTCCATAGCAAATGCACTAATTTACATTTCCATGGGCACTGTACAAGAGTTTCCTTTTCTCCCCATATTCTACAAAATTATGTGTAGAGTTTTTGATGATAGCCATTCTGACAGGTGTGAGGTGATACATCATTGATATTTTGATTTGCAGTTCTCTGACAGTGGGTATTGAGCATATTTTCATGTGCCTGTTAATATGTCTTCTCTAGAAAAATGCCTATTTAGGTCTTCTGCCTATTTTTTTTTTAATATTGAGTTATAGGGGTGTTTGGTTGGAGTGCTGGAGATGTGGATGAAAGTCATGCCTTTCCTCAGGGTGTGCTGGCAGCTATCCTCTTGGTAGGGGTTGGGGCTGCAGATGGAGGGGCTAGAGCCAGTGCTGGATATAAGGCCAAACTTCCTCTCTACTCAGTTGCCATCATCACCCTGTTAGAGGCAGGTTCTAATCCTAAATTGCTGGAGCAGAAGCCCTGAGCGTCAGGCTTAAACTAGCTCTGTTCTCTTTAAGTATATGTTGGCCCCAGTGGAAGGAAGTGCTGAAACAAGTGGTGACCCTGTGCAGCAGAGGTGGAGGACACTGCTTGTGTAGGTGTCTGAGGTGACTCTGTTAAGATACAGGCTTGGATGCAAGTTCCCCTTTGTCTCTCATAGCAGGTCACTACCCCTTGCTTCCACCAACCCCAACATGTTGTGGAACCACTCTGCAGGGCTAGTGGGACACTGTGGACTCTCAGCATGTGCTGGGAGGTTAGTGGTGGTGAAGCAGCTCCTTCAGAGATCTGGAAAGCTTCTGAGGCATTACTTAAATAAGCACTAACAGCTGCTGGCACCCCACCCAGGCTCTGCCCCAGGACCCTGTTGTCTCCGTGTCCCCATCCCATCTGTTTGTCCCAGCTCTCTTCCAACCAGGAAAGGTGGCTTGTATCTTCCACATAGGACCCGGGGACTGGAATAACCAATCTGTGGCTCAAAGTGCTCACTTCCCAAGGTGGGTGTCTACCCTCGTAATCTCTCTTTTCCTGGGAGTCTCCACCCAGGGGCACAGGTTCTGGCCAAATTGCTTTTTTTCCCCTTCCTATCCAATTACATTCTAGTTAGTTTTCAGTGATAACTGTTCCACATGTAGATGTAGTTTTGATGTGTTCCTGGGGGAGGTGAACTCCACATTCTCTTACTCTGCCGTCTTGATCTCACCACTATTTGTTGACAAGACTTCTTCTATTTAATTAGGCTGCCAATTTTGTCAAAAATCAATTGACCATGTAAGTGTAGGTCTATTTCTGGATTCTATGCTCTTCCATTGTCCTATTGTACCAATGCTTCATCTTGATCACAAGTTTTTGATCACAGCACTATTGAAACAAATCTTCCAAAGTGTGCTTTTAGAGAATTGTTTTGACTCTTATTGTTTGCCTATATCTACACTTTCAAATAAGCTTGTTAATTTCTTCCCAAAAAGCCTGCTAGAATTTTGAATGGGATCATATCCCATCTACAGATCAATTTGGAATATCCATCCTTAGCAATATTGACACTTTTGATCCCTAATTATAATGTATCCCTATATTTACTTTTGTCCCTGTAAATTTCTCTTAGTTATGTTTTGTAGTTTTCCATGTACAGACTATACATTTTTGGTTAAATTAATTCTTAAATATATTTTTTTGCTGCTACTAATAATTAAAATTTATTCTAGCTAATATATATTTTTTGTCTTTTTAGGCCCATGCCTGTGGCATATGGAGGTTCCCAGGCTAGGGGTCAAATTGAAACTGTAGCTGCTGGCCAAAACCACAGCCATAGTAAAGCCTGATCCAAGCTGCATCTGCAACCTACACCACACCCACTGAGCAAGGCCAGGGATCAAACCTGTGTCCTCGTGGATGCTAGTCAGATTCATTTCTGCTAAGCCACGGCAGGAACCCCCAAGCTAATATTTTTATCATTAAATACAATAAAATTATGCTTTGAATGTTTTTTTATATCCTGAAAATTTCCTATATTCATATATTAGATCTGGGAGCCTTTTGTTTGTAGATTCCTTAGGGCTTCATATACATAATTATGCCATCAGCATATAGAACAACTGAACTTCTTTTCTTTCAGTATGACTTTTTTTTTAACCTTGCCTTATTGCACCAGCCAAGATCTACATGTATTGATGAACAAAGTTGGAAAGAGAAAACATCCATGCATTTTTTTTCCTGACTTTCAGCATTCATATTTTAATACTAGACATAATTATGTACTTTTTTCTTTTAGTTGTATAGATGTAATTTCTGTTAAATTATTTTTATTTCTAGTAAGCTGAGAAGTTTTTGTTTTTCCATAAATGGACTTTGAATTATATCAAATGCTTTTTTAACATCTACTCAGATGATCACTTTGTTAATATGGTCAAATAAAGGTGATTATTTTCTAATGTTAGGAGAACATTTTTGAATGTTCTAGATAGAATACATTTGGTCACAGTTCATTATCCTTTTATGTAATTACTGAAATTGACTTACTGATATTTTTTTAATTTATTTTAAGAATGTTTTTAAATCGGGAGTTCCCTTCATGGCTCAGTGGTTAACAAATCCGACTAGGAACCATGAGGTTGAGGGTTTGATCCCTGGCCTTGCTCAGTGGGTTAAGGATCTGGCGTTGCCGTGAGCTGTGGTGTAGGTCGCAGATGCGGCTCGAATCCCGTGTTGCTGTGGCTCTGGTGTAGGCCAGTGGCTACAGCTCTGTTTAGACCCCTAGCCTGGGAACCTCCATATGCCGCAGGTGCGGCCCCAGAAAAGGCAAAAAGACAAAAAAAAAGAATGTTTTTAAATATATTTTTCTTGGGGATTTAGTTTTCTTAATTAAAGTATAAACTGATGAACAACATTATAATACTTTCAAGTGTACAACATAGTAATTTGATGTTTTAACAGATTTCACATCATACAAAGTTATTGCAACATTGAGTATATCCCATGTGCTCTACATTACATCCCTGTGACTTATTTATTTTGTAACTGATATTCTGTTCCTTTTAAACCCCTTCACCTCTTCACCAATCCTTCTAAACCACTCCCTTTTGACAACTACCAGTTGGTCCTCTATATTTGTGAGTGTGTTTTTGTTTTATTCAGTTTTTTTGTTTTTTAGATTCCATAAATAAGTCAAAGCATATAAAACTTATGGCTGATTTATTTCACTTAGCGTAATATACTCTAGATTCATCCATGCATGTTGTGAATTGCAAGATTTCATTCTTTTTAAGACTGAGTAGTTTCATCATTTTATATATATATATATCATATATAACACACACACATATATACACATACATATGCATATACACACACATACCAAATCTTTATCCATTCATCTCTTTTTTTTTTTCTTTTCAGCCGCAAAATGGCACATGATATGGAAGTTCTGTGCTAGGGATCAAATCCCAGACAGAGCTGCGGCCTATGCTACAGCTGCAGCAAACGCCAGATCCTTAACCCACTCTACCTGGTTGGAGATTGAACTAGCACCACCACAGAGACAAGCCAGATCATTAACCCACTGCACCATGGCAGGAACTCCATATCCATGCATCTCTTGATGGACACTTAGGCTGCTTCCATTTCCTGTCTATTGTAAATAACGATGCAATGAACATAGGGGTGTCTATATCTTTTCTAATTAGTGTATTTGTTTTCCTCTGATAAATACCCAGAAGTGGAATTGTTGGATTATACTGTTTGCAATTATTATATTATTCTGTTTGCAATTTTTTTAAAAGCCACTATACTATTTTCCATTGTGGCTATACTAATTTACATGGCAACAGCGGGCACACGAGTTCCCTCTTTCTCCACATCTTGTCAGTATTTATTATTTCTTTTTGATGACAGCCATTCTAATAAGCATGAAGTGAGATCTCATTGTGGTCTAAATTTGCATTTCCCTGATGAGTAGTGATGTGGATCATGTTCTCATTTGCCTGTTGTTCAGCTGTGTGTCTTTAGAGAAATCCCTTTTCAGGTTCTTTGCCCATTTTTGAGTCAGATTGTTTGTTTTAATATTGAGTTGTGTTATTTTTAAATATATTTTGAATATTAACCCTTTATCTGACATATCATTTGCAGATACCTTCTCCAATTCACTAGCGTTGCCTTTTCATTTTGTTGATGGTCTCCTTCACGGTGCAAAATCTCTTTGATTTGATCCTCTTTATTTTTGCTTTGGTTACTCTTGCCTGAGGAGACAAACCCCCCCCCCCAAAATTTGCTAAAATACCACTGATGTCAAACAGTGTACTTTCCAAGTTTTCTTCTAGAAAATTTATAAGTTCAGGTTTTACATTTAAGTCTTTAATCCAAGTTAATGAATATAAGTTATGTTTTGTACATGGTATAAAGAAAACGGTCTGTCTAGTTGCAGTCTTTTACATGTAGCTGTCTAGTTTTTCCAACACCACTTATTGAAGAGACTATCTTCCTGAATTGTATATACTTGTCTTCTTTGTTTTAGATTAATTGACCATATGGGTGTGAGTTTATTTCTGGGCTCTTTTGCTCTGTTGATCTATGTGTCTGTTTTTGTGCCTGTACCTACTGTTTTGATTAATATAGCCTCACAGTAGAGTCTGAAGTCAGGGATTATGAAACTTCCTGCTTTGTTCTTCTTTCTCAAGATTTCTTTGATGTATTTCCTCAAAGGGTCTCTCTTGGATTCATACAAATTTTAGGATTATTTGGTTTTGGTCTGTGAAAAATTCCATGGATATTTTAATAGAGATTCCACTGAATGAGTAGATTGCTTTGAGTAGTATGGATATTTTAATGATATTACTTCTTTCAACCCCTAAACACAGAATTTCTTTCCATTTACTTGTATCATTGTCAGTGTTTTTCATCAGTGTATTATAGTTTTCAGAGGATAGGTATATCACCTCCTGATTAAATTTATTCCTAATAAGTATTTTATTCCTTTTGGTATGATTAGTGTTTTCTTGATTTCTCTTTATACTTCATTATTACTGTTAGAAATGCAAAAGATTTCTGTATATTAATTTTGTATCCTGCAACTTTATTGATTTCTTAGTTATAACAGATTTTAGTGGAATCTTTAGGGTTTTCTATATGTACTATTATGTCATCCACAAACAGTGACAGCTTTACTCCTTCCCTTCCAATTTAAATACCCTTTCTCTGTCTTTATTGCCTAATTGATGTAGCTAGGTTTTTCAATATTGTACTGAATAAAAGTGGCAAGAATGGGCATCCTTGTCTTGCTTCTGATCTTAGAGGAAAAGCTTTTGGTTTTTCACCACCAAGTATGATGTTAGCTGTGGGTTTGTCATAAATGACCTTTATTATGTTGAGGTATGTTCCTTCCATACCCACTTTGTTGAGAGTTTGTTGGGGTTTTTTTGTTTTTGTTTGTTTGTTTTGTTTTTTTGTTTTTTTTTTTAAAGGGCACACCTGTGGCATATGCAAGTTCCCAAGCTAGGGGTCAAATAGGAGCTGTAGCTGCAGGCCTACACCACAACCACAGCAATGCCACATCTGTGATCTGCAGTGCAGCTTGCAGCAACACTGTATCCTTAACCCATTGAAGGAGGAGGGGGATAGAACCTGTTGCATCCTTAACCCAATGAGCCACAACAGGAATTCCTATTGAGAGCTTTATCATGAATGGATATTGAATTTTGTCAATTGATTTTTATCTGCATTTATTAAAATGATCCTGTGATTTTAATTTTTTGTTTTGTTAATGTGGCATATCGCAATGATTGACATTCTATATCACTTTACATGCTTTTTATTCCTTCTTTTTCCATTTCAGTTATTCTATTATTCATGTCTGATGGTTCTTTTTTTGTATTTTTTAAATTTTTGTTGAGTTACTATTTTTCTCTGTTCTTTGTCCAAGTTCAGTGAGCATTTCTATTACCATTGCTTTGAACTCCTTATGAGCTAAATTATCTTCATTTTATCAGGGATGTTTTCCTGAGTTGTAATCTTGTTTTTCATTTAAATTATTGTGTAATTTCTGTCTCCAGATTGGACATAGTGTAATGCTTTTAGCAACTATGGAATTATTTGATTTCAGTTTCAAAATATTTCTCCTTATTCACCCAGTGAATATTTAACTTGTTTGATTTGGTTGCTGTTTACTTAATCACAACAAGAATTGTAAAGTCTACCTAAGCTGAAGTACAAATGCTAACAATAACTAACATATACAGCAGGAACCACTACTTTAGATAGTTTTTTTGTGATAATAAAAAGTAACTTTAACTGTTTTGGATTTGGTAGGTGATGAAAAAATGAAAAAAAAAAAAAAAAGGCCCAACGAATGTGTTGTATAGATGAAAACAATCTAAGACTTTCTAGCTGAAGAAACCCTCTCACAGTATTTTAAAGAAAGGAAGATCAATTTTATGATATGTATCTTACAAAAGTTATAACACATTATAAGCTGTCAAGTGGAAAACAGAATATCAACAATGTATATAGGCATTTATGTTAGAAAGGTTAGAAATTAAGATATTAAAATGTCCGTATGAGGTCATTTCCAAGCTTAGCATAACTCAATAGTCTTTTGTGTTGATACAGTATAGGGTGGATTCATATGAGTCTTCCAATACTGGAGCCCCTTTGGAGGAATCTCAGGACTGTTTTGAATCATAATTAACCCTTCCCCACAGTGAATAAGATTATAGGAGAATCTCACTGTAATTTCCCAGTGGGGTTAACTTTATTATCCATGAAGCTCTTATGGTAATCTTTGTCCATTTTCTACCACTTTAAAACCAATTAAATCTTCTTGCATATTTTCTCCTGCAAGTCATTTACAAATGACACTATCTGGGGAGGTATTTCACAAAGATTGGCAGTACAGTGTCTTTTATTAAAAAACATAAATTCTCAGAAAGACCTAATATACCCTTAGGAAAAAGCCAATGCTGAAACACTTTAAAAATCCCCGCAGTTGACTAGAAATGACATTTAAACCAAAGACCCAGAGTGATTTGACAGTGCTCTCTCGAAAGCATTATGACAGGAACTCCTTTAGTTCTATGAATTTTATATGAACAACATTTTTTTTCCCCTGAGACTGACAGTTGGAGATAGATTCTGTTATTACTGAAAAGTACAGACATGTCCTTTTCATTCAAAATGAAAACAGCCATTTGTGATAGATAAATGTTTCTTTTCCTCTTTACTTCATCTGTTTTAAGTTACTAACCCTCAGGGTAAATATGCCTAGAATGTAAACAAGGTTTTTTTCCTATAACTAATATTACTTATAATGGGATGGTGTGTCAGATTCACCTAATTCATTGTCAAGTACTTAACCTATTCTGCAAATCACTTATCACAGTGCTTCCCTAACTTATAATGAAACAAAACTAGAACTGTCCTGAACTCATCATATTTTTCATGTAGTTCCCCAGTTAATAACCTTTCATATGCCTTGCAATTCAGAAAGATGTACCTGACCAAGCATGGGAAAGAAAAAAAATTGACAAATAAAACATATTACATACACTTAGAATATCTAAAGTGGAGGTCTAACTATCCAGAAGAATTTTTTTTTTTTACTAATATGTATTGTTTTCCCTTTCAAAACAACTGGAAAAATTTTCTGTTAAATAATGACAGTAGACAAACTGGAATCCCTTTGTCTGAAATGTTCATGCATATATCTCATAGTTATTTACCATATCAATAACTGGAGTGAAAATGAACATTCTAAATAATAAAACAATAGGAATTGTCCTCATTTGGGGAAAGTCTGTGTAATGTTCTAACAATTCTGGATTTAAATTTTTACGGTTTGCACCAGCATCTTTTTTCCATTTCAGAGTTGATAAACATATCAATCATATTGAAAGCTACTATTTTTATAAATGAAAGCAATTGTTTTTGTTCATGCTTTGCATTTTATATTCTCTAAACTGATTCTGCAATTTCTGTTATGAATTATGAAACAAAGATTTCTTTTTTGTTTATAAAACATTTGAGGCTGTGATGAATTTTGAGGTATGTATTACTAAATATCAATTCCAGATATATTCAATAAATAAAGAAGTAGTTTGAAGAATTTCACTTTCAATGGGTCAGAAACTTTAAAGATTTGTAGCAGGACAAAGTTATTCCATTTGTCACTAATATGAGGAAATGGCTCTTGATAATTTTTAAATGTTCTTTACTAGTTAATAAATAATAGGCATAGCAAACATTGATAATAACTCAAATTATAGTAATTAAAATAGCTTATTCTTTAAAGCAATCAGCTAATTTCACTTAGTTTTCAATTAATAAAAAAACAGATACAGCAAAAGCTTTCTAATGGTACTATATTTTCAAAGAATATCAAACACAAGAAATGAAATTAGAAATACATCAATGAAGAGAATGAAAAAACAAAGTTCTGCCTCCTAGTTGTTTATACACTGTTGTGTTGATTAAACTGTTGTAGAATACAGTCAAGATAATGTCATTCATTTGTTTAACATACAATACGCACTTACAAAACAGGAAATTTCTAATTCAGAACACTTTAATTTAGAAGGCAAAAGAATCAAAATAAAGCCTAAAGCCTCAAAATGTTAGCCATGTAACTGAGCAGGACCCTGTGGGGCTCCTGGGCACAAACACCTTTCTGTGTCCCCCATTTCTTGTTCTTAGGAAATGGGCCTCATTCAGCCACTATGACCTTCCCTGAGTTGCTAGGGACAGGTTCAGACAGTTGCTGATCAGGGAAAGGAAGGGAATGCAAAGACAAGGGAGGAACAGTCAAGCAACAATAGTACAGCCTTGGGGCAGGAACCTGGTTCCTCCTCAAGCGATGCACATAATAATACAGGCATCTTATAGGCCTAAGAGAAAAGTTTTATTTCTCATGCTTCTATTAGAAATTAATACTTTAAAACTGAACAGTTTAGAATCCTTGCTTGTCCTCCCTGGCCTAATTGCACACTAAACACAGTCACCCGTAAGCTGAAGATTAGGCATCCTGAACACAATTGCCCGTGGGTTAAATATTATTAGCACATGATGTTTTTCAGGAACTTTCCTAGTTTGTTCTAATTTCTGATCTTTATGCCCTTTTCACACGTACTGGTATTCTAGGCGATAACCCAGAAGACCACCATCATGATCATACCAAGCTCTCCTGACTCCAGCTTTGATGACTAAAATTCCCCCAAAGGAAGAAGAATGTATGCTTGTCACGATCCTGATTCCCATATGAAAACCTGTTTTTCTCCTTTTTATTATAAAGCTCCTCATAATTCTTTCCACTGGGCGGGGAGGGGAGGGCATAGGCTTTAGGGCATTAGCCTGCTCTGACCCACTGTTGCTGGCAAAGTAATAAAACTTATTTTTTTCTTCTTTACCCAAAACTCTGTCTCTGCATTTCAATTCAGCACTGGCAGACAGAGGCTGAATTTCGGCAACAGCCATAGCAATACACCTTTCTCTGCTGCTGACTTTAATTTTTAATTTTTTTTCCTATTTCATACTTTAAAAATACATTTATGATTTCTCCCTTCATTAATTCCTAAAGTTAACTTCTCCTTCTCATTATTTGTGGGAAATAATTTGACCTAAAAAATAAGTAATACAAAAATATTTACTCATTAAAGTTATTTTATGAAATTCAACTGAGGCATAGCCCAGGAATATTGGCTATGCTGCTTAATGTGTACCAAGAAATATTGACCCTGAGTAGATCATTATCTGTAGACCAGGTAAAATATGTTTATGAGTCTTTAGAAATTTAGAGAAGTTAATGCCTCTGAAGGGTTGCAGTTTCTGAATTCCTAGATGAATAATTTCAGTTTGAAAGATCTTCTCTTTCTTCCTTTTTCTTTCTCCCTCTTAGAATAAAACTTCAACAAGCAAAGTCTTAATTAGATTATCTTTTCAGGAAAAACTATGTGTATTAGTAAGAAGTTCTAGAAAAGAGGAGAATAGGCAAAAATTCAAGAGGAGTAAATTAACATAGAGTAATTAAAGCTAAACTACATCATAAGGGTGGGATTGTGTGTCCTTATCAGAAGAGAAAGACTCAAGAAATCTCTCTCCCCATATGCACACAGTAGAAAGGCCATGTAAGTATATAGCAAAAAGGCTGCTGTCTGGAAACCAACCGTGCTAACACTTTGATTTTGGACTTCCAACCTCTAGAACTGTGAGAAAATGAATTTCTGTTATCTAAGCCCCTACTCTCTGGTATTTTGATACGGAATACTGATCAGACTAATATACCATAAGATCCAATGCTAAATACACATTTTATAATACATGCTAATGGCCCAGGGAGCATATTCTTGAATTGGTTCTGGATGGGGCTCTTGGTTCTGGTAATGACTACTGAGTGGTAGAAGAGTACAAATGAGCTTGAAAAGGCTTCAACATAACCTCCAAAGTGGATATTATAGGTGGACATAAGATAACAGTGAGGTAACAGAAGAAAATCATGTTAATGAGGAAGAATTTGACCATGGCTAGAGAAGTCACTAAGGGTTGTTAAGAATGGCATCAAATTTCTCCCCTCTGTACTACTTGAGGACAATTATTACAGCATATCTCTCTTTCCTCTTTTACATCATTAAATTTTCACCTACTCTTATCATTCCCATAAGATGCATGCTATTATTTTTCTCTCCTATGATAAATGTATAATATTATTAAAAAAAAAAAAACCTTTCATTGAACCCACTTTCTTCTTTGGCTCCATAATTCTCCTTACATTTATAGGGAAAAAAATCCTTTAAGTGGTTGCCCATATTTTTTGAATGTAGAATAATATCTTTTCTGCCAATTTATCTTAAAACTAGTGTACTCGGTCATGCTTTCCCATCACTCTGGTGTACTCTACTCTTCAAGAACACAAATCATCTCCATATTATTTAAACCATTATTTAATTTTCAGTTCTAATTTTACTTAGCAAGAGCATTTTTTTGCAATTATTTATTTTTGCTTCTATATAATGATTTTTATTTTTTTCCATTATAGCTGGTTTACAGTGTTCTTACTGTACAGCATGGTGACCCAGTTATACATACACGTATACATTTTTTTCTCACATTATCATGCTCCATCATAAGTGACCAGACATAGTTTCCAGTGCTACAAAGCATGAAAACATTCTCTGACATCAACCTTACAAATGTTTTCTCAGTTCAGTCTCCCAAAGCAACAGAAATAAAAGCAAAAATAAACCAATGGGATCTAATCAAACTGACAAGCTTTTGCACAGCAAAGGAAACCAAAAAGAAAACAAAAAGACAACTTAACAGAATGGGAAAAAATAGTTCCAAATGATGCAACCGACAAGGGTTTAATCTCTAAAATATACAAACAACTTATACAACTCAACAGCAAAAAAGCCAATCACCCAATGGAAAAATGGGCAAAAGGCCTGAATAGACATTTCTCCAAAGAATATATACAGATGACCCACAAGCACATGAAAAAAAAATGCTCAACATCCCTGATTATTAGAGAAATGCAAATCAAAACTACTATGAGGTATCACCTCACACCAGTCAGAATGGCCACCATTAATAAGTCAACAAATAACAAGTGCAGGAGGGGGTGTGGAGAAAAGGGAACCCTCCTGCACTGTTGGTGAGAATGTAAGCTGGTACAACCACTAGGGAAAACGGTATGGAGGTACCTCAGAAAACTAAATATAGAACTACCACATGACCCAGCAATCGCACTCTTGGGCATATATCCAGACAAAACTTTCCTTGAAAATGACTCATGAACCTGCATGCCATCTGCATTGCAGCACTATGCACAATAGCCAAGACATGGGAACAACCCAAATGTCCATTGACAGATGATTGGATTAGGAAGATGTGGTATATATACACAGTGGAATACTACTCATCCATAAAAAAGAACAAAATAATGCCATTTGCAGCAACATGGATGGAACTAGAGACTCTCATACTAAGTGAAGTAAGTCAGAAAGAAAAAGCAAGAGCATTTATTAAGGTTAATCTCCATTTGACTTTAAGTACACAATTCTTATTTTTCTTTTAACTCAGTGCTTCTTAGTCTCATTTCTCACTTTTTGTATTTTCCTAGACCTTCTAAGGTGCCCAAATATTTATTCTTAGACTGCTCCTCTTCTCTAACTACCAATATTCACTTGTTTGCTCATCTCATATCTCATGTATTCTTATTTCTTTAAGTCATGTGTATGCTGATGATCCCTAGATTTCTATTTTCAGGATGGACCACTCTCCAAAAACCAAGGCCAATAGGCTCATGTACTAGTCACCATCATTACTTTCATATCTGACTTGCATCTCAAACTAAACATGTTCCAAATGATGCTCCTCTCAAACCAGCATTACCTACATATCTGTACCTCTGAATGAGTGACAACCATCTTTTTTATTTCGCTCAGGTGAAGACACATGGAGTCATCTTGACTCCTTTTTTTCTGCTTGCTCATTTCCCTCATCTAGTCTGTCAGGAAATATGTAGGGTCTATTTTCAAAGTACAACCAGGTTTAATCACTTCCAATGCTGGTAATCAAATATCCTTTAGATTTATTTAATTAGCTTTATACCCAGCACTTTGCTTTCATTCTTGCTCCCCTAAAATATACAGGCATTCAGATAATTCTGTAAACACATGTTATATCACTCTTCTGCTGAAATTATCTACTACCTACCATTTTTACAGTACTATCTAGTCCATACAGTGGTATAAAAGGCTCTCACGATTTGACTGTATTTTATATTTCTGACCTCATCTCCTCTATTATAAATACTCCAACACCCTCTAGCCTTGAGCTCTTTTTTTTTTTCTTCCTGGAACATATTTTTACCAAATATCTAAAAGGTCCTCTTCATTTTTGCCTTCTTGTTTTTGGATAATTGTGTTTTTCTTAAGAGGCCCCATCTGACCACCTACTGAAACTTGCAAAGACTTTTTCACAATTTCCAATCCACTCATCCTGATGTTTTTTCCACAAATTATCAATTTCTAATATTCAATGTAATTACTTGTTTAGTATATTAATTATTATCTTTATCCTGCATCCAAAGCTCCTCACCACAATATAAACTTCAGAAATACAAAACTATTAATTTTGAGTCTGGAACATCTAGAACTATGCCTGCAAACAATTTATAATAAATACCAGTGGAATGAATGGACACGTTATGAAATAAATTAAATTATCAGGACAATTTCATGTCTAGTTAGGGTGATTCAATTAAAAAATAAAATCCAGAATCATGAAAATGGCTTGTAATAATTAGCAGCATAAGCTTAAAATAAGGAGGAGGAGCATTCAAAAATTAAATATATTACTTGCTAGCTATAAATCTTAACTGAACCTCAGTTTTTTCACCTTAAAAATAGAAGTAATATATTATAGTTGATGATATGAAATACTGATGAAGTGTATTAAGACATTGTCCCCAGTAACACATAATTCCTAATGATATATGCAAAAACTATATTATAAGATTGAAGTCTTTGGGGAGGATGTAGATTTGGGACCATTATCCAAGCACAGGGATTTCCCTTTGAAAAAAGCAGGTTGTTTTGTAATTTTGTAGAAGAGTGAGATGGAGAATATGCATGTGCACACAATGGAAAGAGAATAGATCTGAGAACATTAAATTTCTCAATATAGTGAAGCAATGTCATTAGCTGAGAGAGATCAGTAAAAGCAGGAATTTAATGGAGATAAAATATAACTATTTTAGAAAATGGGAATGCAAATTAATACCCTCATCCATTATTCATAACTCCCTATATTTTACACTATCCTATGATGTATGCGAAGATGTGTGTGTGCGTGTGATTGTATGTGCATATGTGTCTATAGACTAAATGGGATAAATTAATTAATTTATTTATTTATTTATTGTCTTTTTGCCATTTCTTGGGCCACTCCCATGGCATATGGAGTTTCCCAGGCTAGGGGTCGAATCGGAGCTGTAGACGCCAGCCTACACCAGAGCCACAGCAACTTGGGACCAGAGCTGCATCAGCAACCTACACCATGGCTCACGGCAACACTGGATCCCCAACCCACTGAGCAAGGCCAGGGATTGAACCTGCAACCCCATGGTTCCTAGTCGGATTTTTTAACCACTGTGCCACGATGGGAACTCCAATGGGATAAATTTATTTTTTTTCCATTTTTTTTTATTACTCAAATGAATTTATCACATCTGTAGTTGTATAATGATCATAACAATCTGATTTCACAGGATTTCCATCGCACAGCCCAAGCACAGCCCCCCACCCCCCAAACTGTCTCCTCCAGAGAACATAAGTTTTTCAATGTCTGTGAGTCAGCATCTGTTCTGCAAAGAAGTTCCGTCTGTCCTTTTTTCAGATTCCACATGTCAGTGAAAGCATTTGATGTTGGTGTCTCATTGTATGGCTGACTTCACTTAGCATGATAGTTTCTAGGTCCATCCATGTTGCTAAAAATGTTGGTATTTCGTTCTTTTTAATGGCTGAGTAATATTCCATTGTATATATGTACCACATCTTCTGGATCCACTCCTCTGTCGATGGACATTTAGGTTGTTTCCATGTCTTGGCTATTGTAAATAGTGCTGCAATGAACATTGGAGTACATGTGTCTTTGCGAGTCGTGGTTTTCTCTGGATAGATGCCCAGGAGTGGGACTGCTGGATCAAATGGTAGTTCTATGTTTAGCTTTCTGAGGAATCTCCATACTGCTTTCCACAGTGGTTTCACCAATTTAAAATCCCACCAACAGTGTACTAGGGTTCCTTTTTCTCCACACCCTCTCCAGCACTTATTGTTTGTAGACTTTTGGATGATGGCCATTCTGGCTGATGTAAGGTGGTACCTCAGACTGGTTTTGATTTGCATCTCTCTAAGAATGAGTGACCTTGAACATCTTTTCATGTGTTTCTTGGCCATCTGTATGTCTTCTTTGGAGAACTGTCTGTTTAGATCTTCTGCCCATTTTTGGATGGGGTTGTTTGTTTTTTTGGTATGGAGCTGCAGAAGTTGTTTATAAATTTTGGAGATTAATCCCTTGTCAGTCGATTCTCTTGCAATGATTTTCTCCCATTCTGTGGGTTGTCTTTTTGTGTTGTTTAGGATTTCCTTTGCTGTGCAGAAACTTTGAAGTTTGATTAGATCCCATTTGTTTATTTTTCTTTTTATTGTCAATACTCTGATAGGTGGATCTGAGATGTTGCTGTCATTTATGTCAGAGAGTGTTTGGCCTATGTTTTCCTCTAGGAGTTTGATAGTGTTTGTTCTTATATCTAGGTCTTTAATCCATTTGGAGTTGATTTTTGTATATGGTGTTAGGGAGTGTTCGAATTCCATTCTTTTCCATGTGGCTGTCCAGTTTTCCCAGCACCACTTATTGTAGATGACATGATACTATACCTAGAGAATCCTAAAGACTCTACCAGAAAACTGTTAGAGCTCAACCACGAATTTGGCAAAGTCGCAGGATACAAAATCAATACACAGAAATCAACAGCATTTCTATATACTAACAATGAAAAAGCAGAAAAGAAAATTAGGGAAGCAATCCCGTTTACCATCCCATCCAAAAGAATAAAATACCTAGGAGTAAACCTACCTAAAGAGACAAAAGTCATGTACTCTGAAAACTATAAGACACTGATGAAAGAAATCAAAGATGACACAAATAGATGGAAAGATATACCATGCTCGTGGATTGGAAGAGTTAATATTATCAAAATAACTATACTACCTAAGGCAATCTACAGATTCAATGCAATCCCTATCAAATTACCAAGGACGTTTTTCACAGAACTTGAACAAAATATTTTAAAGTTTGTTTGGAAGCACAAAAGACCCAGAATAGCCAAAGACATCCTGAAAAAGAAAAATGGAGCTGGAGGAATCAGGCTCCCGGACTTCAGACTATACTACGAAGCAACAGTCATCAAAACTGCATGGTACTGGCACAAAGACAGACATATAGATCAGTGGAACAGGACAGAAGGCCCAGAATTAAACCCACGCACCTACAGCCAACTAATCTATGACAAAGGAGGCAAGGACATACAATGGAGAAAGGACAGCTTGTTCAATAAGTGGTGCTGGGAAAACTGGACAGCCACATGGAAAAGAATGAAATCCAATGGGATAAATTTAAAAGGATTTAGCTTCATTTATTTATTCACTATCTAGAGCTTCATACTTATCATTCCAGAATATTGGTAAGGCTATCTATTTATCTAAACTGTTTTCTTATCTACTTTGTATAGCTTCACACATGTATATCTTGCTAAATAGCACATTCTATTCTCAAGAGAAGATTTATCAAAGTAAAAATGATGGGTTGAAACATATATCAACTTGAAATGAAGGATAATAGTGCTTTTGACCCAGAACCATGCTGGAAGTACATTTTTAACTGATTATGAATTACCACTCTGGTGTCAGTCCTTAAACCATGACCCACTGGCCCACTGAGTGCTATCAAGTGAACCGTGGCAACTAGATGATTTCCGATATGTGTGTAAGTCCCATATTTAAAATGTCCTGGGCATTCTCTGTATGACTGTACTGTATAGCAACTTGAACGTTCTGCAGCAGATGAAAATCATTAAGAAACATAAAAAGGTTTTTAAAAGGAATCTCCCAAGGAAATGTTAGACATAAAATTTGTAAATTGTAACTCAAATGTCTTTAGAGCTTTTATATTTTGCTTATTTCTGGGATACATCATGAAGTGTAGCTTCAGAATTTGTTGAAATTTGTTTTTCTTCTTTAGCATTGCTAAGCATTGGGCTTATAAAATGATCCTAAAAATCACATAATAGAAGATAATTTTTATAGCATAGTAAAATTTATACCAGGGAAAACAGAAGAGATTTCTTTTCATCTTGGGGTGAAACTGAGTCCAGAAGTTCTTTTTTAAATTTTTGTTTGCTTACTTTGTTGGAACTTTTCTTGATTTTGTTCTCTCAATTCTTTTTGCTCACTTTCCTTGCTTTTCTTGAATTCTTGTTGACAGTTGAAAAATCAATTGCTTTCTTCCTCATTATTCTCTCTCAATCTTTCTTTTATCTTCTCAGTACTTCATTTCAATAAATAATTTGGAGAAAATTAACCCATAATTATCTCTCAGTTCATCTAGTTAAATAGTAGAAGTTACAAATACATTATTATAAATAATTGCCCCAAATAACACAGTAGTTTATTAACTTTCAAACTTATGGATTTATTTGTCATATGAACTACATGATAAAAACAATAGTAATGGTTTTTCAACAGCTAGGGCTGAGGATCATTCAGTTATTTGAGGTAGTCGAAAATTTTAGTGATAACCATGGGATCTTGAGCTAGATTGCCTGAGTTTGAATTTTGGCTTTCGCATTTATTATTTGCATGACTATGCACAATTTACTGTCATAATACTGTTCTATTAAATACCATAAATGAAGATAAAGCTAGTATTTTTCAAATAAAACTTTTATGGTGATTCAGTGAGATAGCACATGAGAAGACACTAATGACTGATACAAAAGAAGAGTTGAATAATGTTATTTATTATCAAATTGAAGGTGCAACTAGTTACTTCTTTCCTACATATCTCCATGAACTAGTGGCACCATTTTCCCACCTGTCTTCTTTTATTGGCAATATGGTAGGTAATCAATGATAGCATTTCTGCATATATTATGGTATTATATTTTTTCAATCAATTGTCTCAACATTTGTCTTGCTCTTCATAATAGCCCTCTACCTTGAAGTATAAGTCATGATGGAATATTGCTCAGTATGCGAAACACTGCAAAATGGTAAGAATTTCTTTTTTTTTTTAATGTCTTTTTGTCTTTTTTCTAGGGCTGCACCTGCAGGATATGGAGGTTCCCATGCTCGGGATCAAATCAGAGCTGTAGCTGAGGCCTACATCAGAGTGGATCTACACCACAGCTCATGGCAATACTGGATCTTCAACCCACTAAGCAAGGCCAGGGATCGAACCCTCAACCTCATGGTTCCTAGTTGGATTCATTAACCACTGAGCCATGACGGGAACTCCAATTTCTAATGTCGTAAGGAATATAATAGAATTCCTTGTGGCTCAGTGAGTTAAGGATCCAGCATTGTCACTGTTGTGGCACAGTTTGTAGCTATGGCATGGGTTTGATCCCTGGCCCAGGAATTTCTGTATGTTGTAAGTATGACCAAAAAAAGAAGAAAGAGAGAATTTATAATGTTAAAGGAATATTATATTATAATGTAATTAAAATATAATTTACATTTGTATTAACTATGATCTTTTATGTTTATAAAATATAGGGAAAATACTGGAATAAAATATATTGACATTTACACTGATTACCTCTGCTTCAAGGGCATATAAATATTTATGTTTCCTTTTTGTTTTTCTAATAGACTTTAAAGCACTTTTAGGTTTATAGGAAAAGTTTACAGGAAAAGTCTGCAGTAAGTACAGAGTTCCCATATATCTCTCTCCATGTTTGCACAGTTTCTCCTATCATTAATGTCTTGCATTAGTGCAAATCCATTACAATTTATAAGTCAGTTTTGATAAAGTGTTAATAACTCTATAGGTTACACTAGGATTTAATTTTTTATCAAACAATTCTGTAGATTTTGTCAAATGTATGTCATGAATCTACCACTAGAGTATCATACAGAATAGTTCCACTGCCCTAAAACCCCTAAGCTTTAGTCTACACTGTGAAATGATTCCCACAGTCAAGTTAACACATCCACCACCTCAAATGGTTACTTTTAGTTGTTGTTAGATTGCTTAAGATTTCTCAGCAAATTTCAAGCATATGAAACATTATTATTAATTATAGTTGTTAGGCTTTAAATTATCTTCAGAATTTATTCATCTTACAACTCTTAAGTTGACCAACTTCTCCCCATTTCCCCAGCCCCCAGTCTATGGTGATCACCATTTAATACTGTTTCTGTGATTCTTTTTATTTTAAGATTCCACATGTAAGTGATACCAAACTATTTGTCTTTTTCTGTCTGACATATTTCACTTAGCATATGCCTTCCAGGTTCCTCCATGTTGCTATAAATGACATGATTTCTTTTTTATGGATGAAGAATATTCCATTGTATATATTTTTCTGCATTTTCTTGATCCATTCACCTGTCAATAGACACTTTGGTCTTATTCTGCATCTCAGCTATTGTTTATAATGTTGTAATGAACATGGGAACACAGATATATCATCAAGATAATTATTGTGCTTCCTTTGAGTACTCAGAAATGAGATTACTGGATCATATATTGTAGTTGTTTCTTTTCTTTTCTTTTTTCATGGCTGCACCCACAGCATATGATATTTCCCAAACCAGGAATTGAATGTGGGCCACAGCTGTGAAATATGCTACAGCTGTGGCAAAACCGGATCCTTTAACCCACTTCATGGGGCTGAGGATCGAACTCCTCTGATCCACTGCAGTTGGATTCTTCTTTTTTTTTTTTTTTTGGTCTTTTTAGGGTCACACTTACAGCATGTGGAGGTTCCCAGGCTAGAGTCTATTCAGAGCTGTCCTATGCCACAGCCACAGCAACGCAGGATCTGAGCCACATCTGCTACCTACACCACAACTCACAGCAACACTAGATTGTTAACCCACTGAGCAAGGCCGGGGATTGAACCTGTATCCTCATGGATGCTAGTCAGACTCGCTTCTTCTGAGCCATGATGGGAACTCCTGCAGTCGAATTCTTAATCCACTGTGCCATGGCAGGAACTCCTGGTAGTTCTGTCTCTAATTTTTGAGGAACATCCATTCTGTTTCCATAATAATTGTACCAATTTGCCTTCCCGTGAATACTACACAAGAATTTTCTTTTTTCCACATTCTTGCCAACATTTGTTATCTCTTATTTTTGATAACTGATATTGTAACTGGTGTAAGGTGATATATTATTGTGGTTTTGATTTGCATTTCCCTGATGATTAGTGATGTTATGAATCTTTTCATATACCGGTCATCTGTATGTCTTCTTTGGAAAAATGTCTGTTCAGGTACTTTTCCCATTTTTCAGTTGGGTTATTTCTTGTTTTGGATGTTTTTCTTATTGATTTGTATGAATTCCATATACATGCATATATATGAAATTAACCCTTTATTTTATTAATTGCTTTTAATTTTGTTGATTTTTTCCCATGCTGTTCAGAACCTTTTCAAAACCAAAGAGGAAGAAACATTTCCAAACCAATCTTATAAGGTCAATAGTGCCCTGATACCAAATCAAGACTAGGATTCAACAAGAAAAGAAAATCACAATCTGACATCCCTAATGAACGTAGATGCTAAAAACCCTCAACAAAATATAAGCAAACCAAAGTCAATAACACATTAAAAGAATAATATACCATGTGCAAGTGGGATTTACTTGCAACAAAACATATTTTATAGACTGTCCATAAAGAACAAGCAAATGGATCAAAACCAATTTAAAGAATATATATTGGGGAAGACTGAGTGTGTTCTGAAGTTAAAAGAAAAATAGATTGGATTTGAAAGAATTCTTTCTACTATTCAGATTTGTAAAACATTCTGTGCCCATATTTTACATTTAACTCCTCTAATGAAAAATGTGTAGTATTAAAATAAAATTATTTTTAGAGAGTAAAAATAAAGAACGGCAAGTTCCAGTCTTGTAACTTGGAGAAGTAACTGTGTAAACTGACATTGTCAAATTTAAGAGTTTAAAGATGTGAAGAAAAGTCAAAATTAGGATTTTAACAAGACAGTAGATTTGAAAGCAAGTCAATAAATTCAACTAAAGAGAGAGGAGAAAGCAAAGTTTTGGCCTCCAACCTCTCCCTAATTAAGCAATTTAAAATTTGTTAACACATAATTATGCTTAGACTACTAAATGTTGCACAAAATAAGCAACAGTCTGATTTATTACAGTATTTATATCCAATAGGATTTAAGTACTTGCATACTTGTTTTTAATTTCTGTTTGTTTTAATAGAAGGTATTTGAAAGCAAGCATTCATTTAGCTTTTTTTTTTTTTTTTTTGAGGGAGAAGTGAAGAGAAATATAGATCCTCTCTTCCTGACAACTTTAAATACTTCCCAAATGGGTCAAACAAGATCATGGAATAAGCCAGGTAAGTTTCCCAAGAAGAGTAGAAAATTCATAGCATGAGAATTTTGTACAACATACATGATGGTGAGGTGATAGATAATAGAAACAAAACAAGCTATATTTGAGGAAAGAAAATAATGATTCTAACTTTGTTGGAAATACTACATTTTAAAAAGGAGTTTTTTTTTCAGGTGATTTTAATTTCCTGGACTCCTGATCTAATATTTTATGAGACTAACACTAAGGAAGAATCTCAATCCCCAAATGACCAACTAACTAACTGAATTATTAATTCATGCATTTTACAGAATGTTTGTTATATAATTGGGGGTGCTATTGGTAAGTGAATTAATGTCTTCAACACTAAGGAAAAATTATATACAGCTTTTTTCACAAAGAAAATATTTCTAGCAGTTCCCATCGTGGTGCAGTGGAAACGAATCTGACTAGGAACCATGAGGTTGCAGGTTTGACCCCTGGCCTCGCTCAGTGGGTTAAGGATCCGGCATTGCCGTGAGCTGTGGTGTAGGTGGCAGATGTGGCTTGGATCTGGCACTGCTGTGGCTGTGGCATAGGCCAGCCGCTATAGCTCCGATTAGACCCCTAGCCTGGGAACCTCCATATGCCATGAGTGAGGCCCTACAAAAGACTATATATATATAGATTGGAAAGATATGTATCAATATATAACATCACTCTTTAGTGTAGCAGGTCCCCAGTCGGCCTAATCTTGAGATCTAAATGCTTAATAAATAGATCCTCAGGCCCCATGCCCTGAAGATCCTGAATCAGTGTGAAGAGAAGGGGTACAGAGTTCCAAAATCTGCCTTTTGCATCACACAGGTAATTTTTATGTCCAAATTCTTCAGAAAGTACCATTTTACAGAGAAGCCAGAATCACATTCACAGTCTTATATATTGTTTCAGTAAAGTCATATGGTCACTCAGTTCATTTACTCTTCTGAGAAGGGGGTCTCTCTCCAGATCTTTTTGTTTTCCTAAAGCCAGATCTGATATCAACTCCCCAAGCTCTTTAATTCTGTGATGTCTATGTACTTCACACATCACACTGTTTTTCATGAATAAAATTATATTATAAACTATTAACTTATATTTATTAATAGTACCAATATCTGTCCACCCTTAGCAACATCCCAAATTCCCCTCTTAAATCATACTTAATCCCCCAAAAGACAAGAACATAGTCTGATTTACTATTTAACATGATATAGCTATTCCACATAAAACCAAACCACACTAATCCTTTTCCCAGAAGATACAGATTCTACTTTTCCTGACTGATTCACATCATCCTTTTGTTATTAAATATTGTGAAGATAAAACTCAGGCACTAAGCAAAGCGGTAAGAACACTAGTTACAGTGGTAAAGATGGTAATTGCTACTGCAACGTAGAAGAGCCCAGCCTGAACTGAACTCCAAAGAAACAAAAAGCAAGAGAATTTTTAAGGGCTGGAATGTGCTAAGGGAAGGGCACTGAAGAATAAAAAGGGACGTTTGGTCAGCTCATGTGGGCGTGCTGACTGGTGCTTATTTGGAGGAGAAGCAAACGTTCCTATCTTTACGACAGGAGGCAGTGGTACAAGTTGGAGCATGGTGCCCTCCAAAGTTAGGTCCTTACCCTCTCAATGTGGCAGGGAGTGTATTGATAGTTATCTCCCTGGATGCTCACATTTCAAAGAGACAGCTCTTAGGTCCTGGAAGGCACAGTTCTTGTTGGTGGAAGATTTACATCTCCACGGGTTAGAGAAAGGATTTATCATTGCAAACTTTCTAAAGTACCTGCTCCAGGAGAAGGTTCAAAGGCCTATCTGCCTATCTACAGGTTTTGACTAGAGCAAACATTAAATTTTCTTGGCAGCATTGGGCTTTCTCAAGCAGACATTTTAGGGAGTGGCTGGGTCATTGTAGGGACACAAGCCCTGAAGTGTTAGAATAAATGCTCAGTCAAGTTTCTTAATGCAGGGATTTGAAAGGAGTCATTATGTGTTCAATGGGCTTTCATAGGTTTTCATCGTAGTTATGAAGTTAACTACTATCGATAAATATTATGTTAGATTATGAGTGGCTAAAATAAGTAAAGAAAACAAAAAAATGGTTTTTATATATAAACATATTCTTATGAAAATTAGGAAAAAATTCTCGTAGCAATTGTAGTTCTCATTTCTGCAACTGGTCACCACATGGCTGTTGTTGGCATTTATAACTACTTTCTGTTTTTATGCATTGTACATTCCTTTTGCCTTCAGCAAGTATCTCATCTGACCGCAGTTCCTTTCTTTGTGAGGTGATGGGAAATTTCATTTTTTAACAATCCTGCTTAAACCGCATTTTATAGTTTTCCATTGACTTTAATTAGGAGTACTAAGGACATAGGGGTACTAAGAAGTACCTTAGGAAATTGCCTCCATTGTGGACGTCCTCTCTCTTATTCACACTGTGCAAAAACATCTTATTTATTTTTCAGAGTCAGAATCAGTCACCCCAGCCAGTACAGCATCCTCTATCTTTGCCTGTTGCTTCACTGGCATGAGGGGACTAAGGTATCCAGATGCCTCTCAAACTCCACTTCAGTGGAACTACTGCTATATTTCTATACAGACGATTCTGTATATTTTAAAACCTAAGGAGATACATAGAAAATTTTAAGAAATAAAGACCCAAAACCAATTTCAACAGATGAGTATCACAATGGGTGAACTGAAAAATTCACTGCATGAGATTAATAGCAGAATAGATATTATGAAAGAAAAGGTTAGTATTGAATACACAGCAATAGAAAATACGCAACAAAAAATAAATAAAATAGAATTTAGAATAAAATGAATATCATCAGTGATCTGTGGAAAATTTCAAGTACCCTAATATATATGTAAATAATTGATTAAAGAGAGGTGAGAGGAAAAAAATTGTTAAGAAATAATGATGTAAAAAAATTAATTTTACTGAAAAATATAAAAACTACTGATCCAAGAAATTCAATGAACCCCAAGTGCAAGAAATGTCTAAAAACTACAATTAGTCAGAAAAGGAATAAAGGTAATAATTTTTTTTTTATTCTAAATTGATCTAAAAGACAACTGAAAATTTAAATACTATAATAAAATATTGAATATTTAGAGCATATGTAAAAGTGAAATCAATGCCAGTGTCACAGAGATGAGAGGGAGGAACGTGGGATATGTTGTTGGAAGTTTCCTGCACTATACATGAGCAGTATGGTGCTATTTTAAGTATATTTAGATTATTTAAAAATCTATCTTACACACTTTTTTTCTTTCTTTTTTCTTTTTTGGCTGCACCCATGGCATATGGAAGTTCCCAGGCCAGAGTTTGAATCTGAGCTGCTGCTGCAGCCTACACTACAGCTGCAGCAATGCCAGACCCTTAACCCACTGTGCCAGGCCAGGGATGGAACCCATGCCACCTCAGAGACAATGGTGGGTCCCTAACCCACTGTACCACAGTGAGAACTCCTATCTTGCACGCTTCAGCTAAGTCTGTTTTTTTTAAAAGTAAAAATGATAGCTTAATAGATTAGATAAAATTGAAGCATAAAAACTGTCAATTAAAAAAAGGGAGGGGAAATTTATCAATGAACAACTGTAATAAATAGAAAAGATCAAGATTGGAGGTGCCATTGTGGTTCAGCAGTTAAGGACTTGATATTGTCTCTGTGAGGATGTGGTTTTGAACCCTGGTCTTGCTCAGTGGGTTAAGGATCTGACCTTATCACAAGCTGCATTGTAAGCTGCAGATACATCTCAGATTCAATGTTGCCAGGGCTGTGGCATAGGCCTCAGCTGCAGCTCTGATTTGAACTCCTGGCCCAGCAATTTCCATATGCCACAAGTTTGACCATAAAAAGAAAGAAAAGAAAAGAAAGGAAAAAAATAAAGAAAATAACAAGTATCTTAAAAATCACTTTATGTGTATATGATTTTAACACACAGGTATAAGGGGGAGACTGACAAACTGCATTAAAAAACAAATATGTACAATTGATAATTTTTTAAAGCAGATGGATTAAAAGTAAGAGATGCAATAAGATATAACATGCTAACACTAATCAGAGGAAATCTGAAGTAGCTATAATTTCACCCTAAATCAACTTCTGGCCAAAGAAGAGTATCAGTGATAAGAGGGGACATTTTACAATGAAAAAGGGGTCACTTCTCCAAAAAAAGACATAAAAATTCCAAAGATGTGTGTAACTACCAACTGTTTTAACTGTATTAACTTGGGTGAAGTCTGTTGAGACTAGACACAGGTCAAGAAAGGGAAAATGGGGAAAGTTTTATAATTTGCTATACAAACAATTCCCTGGGAGGTCACAGTATAACAGACAAGGCCACTAAGGTTTCTGTGAAAGAAAAGAGCAGGTCAGGGGAAGCAAGTTTAGGAATGACTAATTTGATTAATTTCAGAAAGCTCTGGGGTATGAGGTTTGTCTGGTACCTCACCCTAGGGCAATTAGGGCAGGTTCATAGGAGCCTAGAGTGTGAAAGTCAGATGCTCAATGAAAGGAAAATGTTTAGGGATGTGGACTTAGTTGGATGCTCAAGGAGAGGGAGTGATTCAAACTAGGTCAAGACAGCAATTAAAAGTGTATATTATGCCAACACGGTGTCAAATACATGAGATAAAAACTGATGGAAACTAAAAAAAAAAAAAAAAAAACAAACAGAAAAAAAAATCCACAACTATACCTGGGAATGTCAATGACCCTATCTCAATAACTGATAGATCAAATAAGGCAGAAAATCAGTAAGAATATAGATGACCTGAACAGCACTGTATGTAAACTGGACCTAATTGCTATTTATTGAATACTCCAAAAAACAACCAGGGAATACATATTCTCATGCTCAAACACGGTATTCACAAAAACAGATCATGTTCTGGGCCACAAAACATATCCTAACAAATTTAAAGAACAGAAATCATACAAAGTACACTTAAGATCATATTAACAGAATTAAACTTGAACTCAGTAACAGAAAGACAGCTGAAAAATTCCCAACTATTTGGTGTAAATAATCCATGGGTAAAAATAAGATGACCCAAGAGAAAACAAAATTTATTTACAACTTAATGAAATCGAAATTATAACACCAACATTTTTGGAATTCTGCTTAATAAGTGCTGACAGAGATAAATTTATACCCTTAAATGTATATAATAGAAAAGGAGAAAAGATATAAAATAAATAACCTAAGTTTCCACCTTAGGACACTGGAAAAAGATGAGTGAGTTAAACCTAAAGAAAATAGAGGGAAGGTAGTAAAAATTAACGTGGAAATCCATGAAACTGAAAACAGAAAAAAGAGAAAATTAGACAAAAATTGTGTTATTTAAAAATAAAAATCAATAAACATCTAGGTGGGGTAACCAAGAATGAAAGGGAGCTGACATAAACTATCAGTATCAGATATAAAACATGTCACCACTGATCCCACAGAAATAAACAAGATAATAAGAGAATAGTATACACACCTCTATGTCCATAAATTTTATAACTTAGATGTCACAGGCCAATTTACTGAAAAAGACTAAGTACCAAAACTCATCCAAGGAAGAATAGATAAAATGAATATCCCGGGGGAGGAGGACAAGATGGCGTAGGAGTAGGGGGACACGCTCGCCCTCTCCCACAAACACAACAAAAAAAGCACATCTACAGAATAAATGACTTGCACGGAACAGCAACCAATCGCTGGCAGAAGAACCTAAACTCCAATAACGGCAAGAAGTTCGTGACATTACGGGGCAGAACGAGAGAAAAGAGGAGAGTGAGAGAAGGTGAATCCGAGCGGAATGGGCGCTCCTGAAAGGGAACTGAGGAGGAGAAAGGGATCCCGCACCCTGGAAAGTCACCTACACGGGGGAAAGATCAAACGAACCGGAGGAATATCCAGATGCAGAGAAGAGGGTAGCAGTAAGTTGGAGTACGGAAAAGCCGATCAAGAACTGAACGGACCATCCGAACTACGGGCACAGTCACCAAAAATTGAGATGCCTGGGTGGGGGCTGGGCACCAAGACCTCAGCTCCAGAGGTTAGTCCCCGAGAACCGGCTTGGGGGGCGGGGCAGAGCGGAAACTTCTTGGGAGGTCTAGAAACCATTTGACGGGGCAGAGACTGCCTGGGAGACTAGAAAACAAAGCTGTCGCAGAGAAAGGGAGCAATACTCTAGGGGCGGGGAAGTGGAAAGCTGCATCAGAGGGAACCTAGGAAAAGAGCCTGGTCTGCGCCCATGCTGGGGAGGGGAGAGAAGAAGGGGTGGGTCCCCATAGAACACCCCCCACGCCACAGCAAGCTTACAGGCCCACTAGCTAGCTGAAAGCTGTGCTTCCCAGTGCATCCCCTCCCCCCACCCCTGCCACCCCCTACGCTCTCGCCGAACCTGGGGCTGCCTGCCATCCAGGAGGGCTGGCCTCAACAATTGCCTGAAGCCTACCACCGCAGGGGCTGTCCCTGCACAGGCCTGCTTGCCCTTTGGAGGGGCTACACTTCCGCAGAGTAGCACCAAACACCACCAGCCCCCGAGAAAAGGCCTGCAGCCCAGAAAAGCTAGAACAAGCCTAGCCAGGCTGTGAATAGATCTGCCTAATTCTCGGACGTTTTTTCTGAGTTGGGCTGCCCTGGGGAGGAGCCTCTTGGATTTCCAGCAGCCCTGCTACCAGCCCAAGCCCCCAGGGGGTGCCAAGCTCTAGAGGATCAGCTGCATAGGACTGTCAGCTCCAGGCAGGACCCCCTGCAGCCCAGAAAAGCTGCAACAAGCCTGGCCGAGACGGGAAAAGATCTCAGAGGGTCTTTCTGAGTCAGGCTGCCCTGGGGAGGAGCCTCTTGGGTCTCCAATGGCCCTGCTACTCACCCAAGCCCCAGGGGGTGCTGAGACCTAGTGGACCAGCTGCATAGGACTGCCAGCTCCAGGAAGGACCCCCTACAGCCCAGAAAAGCTGCAACAAGCCTGGCCGAGTTGGGGAAAGATCTCAGACAGTTTTTCTGAGTCGGGCTGCCCTGGGGAGGAGCCTCTTGGGTTTGCAGTGGCCCTGCAACCCACCCAAGCCCCAGGGGGTGCCCCACTCCCACAGAATAGCTGCTCAGCACCACCAGCCCCCTAGAAGAGCCCCTGCAGTCCAGAAAAGCTGCAACAAGCTTGGCCAGACTGTGAAAAGATCTGCCTACATTCGCAGGCCGTCCTTCTGAGTTGGGCTGCCCTAGGGAAGAGCCTCTTAGGTTCTCAGTGACCCAGATAGCTGCTCCAGCCCCCAGGGGGTGCTGCATTCATGATGAACAGCTGCCCAACACCGCCAACCCCCTGCAAGAACCCCACAGCCTAAAAACACCAGAGCAAGCTCTGCATGACCAAGTGAAATCTGCTACCATCGTGGTGTGGACCTCCCAGTCCTGTCTGCCCTCAGGAAGCCCTCCTTTGCTTCAAAGAAACACTGTTATCCCCATCAACACTCCAGAAAAGCCACACTGCCTCAAAAAAGATTGACCAACAACGCCAGCCCTCAGAAAATATTCCACGGCAGTGACAAGGCAAACACTGCCCAGTCACGGAGAGTACAACTCCCTCAGGAGAAAGAAAACAACAAGCAAGATGAAGAAGCAGAGAAACCACCCCCAGTCAAACCAACAGGAGAACTCACCTAAAACAGTCAACAATGAAACAGATCTCTCTAGTCTGACAGACCTGGAGTTCAAAAGAGAAAGAGTGAAAATACTGAAGGAATTAAGAGAAGACATGAACAGTAATGCAGATACCCTCAGAAAGGAACTAGAAAATATAAGGAGGAGCCAAGAAAAAATAGAACATTCATTTGCAGAGATGCAAACTGAACTAAGGGCAGTAAAAACCAGAATGAATAATGCAGAAGAACGATTCAGTGATATGGAATATCAGAATAATGGAAATCACTCAATCCGGTCAACAGACAGAAAACCGAATCAAAAAACTGGAAAGCAATATAAGAGACCTATGGGATAATATAAAGCGGGCCAATCTACGCATAATAGGAATTCCAGAAGGAGTAGAAAAAGATAAGGGGATGGAAACTATATTTGAAGAAATTATCGATGGAAACTTCCCAAATCTAAAGGATACTGGGTTCAAGATACAAGAAGCACAGAGGGCCCCAAACAAACTGAACCCAAACAGACCCACAGCAAGACACATCATAATAAAAATGGCAAAAGTTAGTGATAAAGAGAGGATCCTAAAGGCAGCAAGAGAAAAACAGAATGTTACCTACAAGGGAACCCCCATAAGAATATCAGCTGATTTCTCTACAGAAACACTACAGGCCAGGAGGGAATGGCAAGAGATATTTAAAGTGCTAAAAGGAAAAAATATGCAACCTAGAATACTCTATCCAGCAAGAATATCATTTAAAATAGAAGGGGAAATAAAAATTTTTTCAACAAACAAAAACTTAAAGAATACAGCAACACAAAACCCAGGTTAAAGGAAATATTGAAAGGGCTTCTCTAAACCAAAAAGAAAGGAAGGAAAGGGAAGAAAAAAGAAACAAAAAAAAAAGAAGAAGAAGAGGATGAACTAGGACTGAGGAAACCGCAATCAGAGAGCAGTCACTCAAATAAGCCAGCATACAGATTTAATCATGAACATGCTTCAAACAAAATAATATTAAAAAGAAAAAAATTAAAAAGAGTCATCAAAACCATAAAATGTGGGCAAGGGATGTTAGGAAGTAAATAACCCTTTTTGTTTGTTTGTTTGAATGTTTCTCTTCTTAATTTTAATATAGCAATGAAGTGTTTGAACCTACAGGACCATCAGGCTAAAACACACACTTATGGGAAGGGGTTAGCATACTTAAAAAACAGGGCAACCACAAGCCAAAACCAAATATTGCATTCGCAAAAAATGAAAAAAAAATACACTCAAGCAGATAATAACAGGAGACCATCCAACCAAAAAAAAAAAAAAAAAGGAAGAACCATAGAATCAACTGGAACATGAGGTTCAAATGGCAATAAATAATCATCTATCAATTATCACCCTAAATGTCAATGGACTGAACGCCCAATCAAAAGGCACAGAGTGGCTGAGTGGATAAAAAGGCAAAAACCTTCAATATGCTGCCTACAAGATACTCACCTTAGGACAAAAGATACATATAGATTGAAAGTGAAAGGGTGGGGAAAATATTTCACGCCAATAGACATGACAGAAAAGCAGGAATTGCAACGCTCATATCAGACAAAATAGACTTTAAAACAAAAGACATAAAGAAAGACAAAGAAGGACACTACTTAATGATTAAGGGATCCATCCAAGGAGAGGATGTTACTATCATCAACATATATGCCCCAAGTACAGGAGCACCCAGATACATACAACAAATATTAACAGACATAAAGGGAGATATTGATGAGAATACAATCATAGTAGGAGACCTTAATACCCCCCTCACATCAATGGACAGATCCTCTAGACAGAAAACCAATAAAGCAACAGAGATCCTAAAGGAAACAATAGAAAAGTTAGACTTCATTGATATCTTCAGGACACTACATCCAAAAAAAGCAGAATACACATTCTTCTCAAATGCTCATGGAACATTCTCAGGAATCGACCACATATTGGGACACAAAGCAAATCTCAATAAATTTAGGAGCATAGAAATTATCTCAAGTATCTTCTCTGACCACAATGCCATGAAACTAGAAATCAACCATGGGAAAAGAAATGAGAAAAAACCTACTGCATGGAGACTAAACAACATGCTACTAAAAAACCAATGGGTCAATGAGGAAATCAAGAAGGAACTTAAAAACTACCTTGAAACAAATGATAATGAAGACACAACCTCTCAAAATCTATGGGATGCTGCGAAAGCAGTGCTCAGAGGGAAATTTATTGCAATACAGGCCTTTCTCAAAAAAGAAGAAAGATGCCAAATGGACAACTTAACCCTCCACCTAAATGAATTAGAAAAAGAGGAACAAAAAAGTCCTAAAGTCAGCAGAAGGAAGGAAATTATAAAGATCAAAGAAGAAATCAATAAAATAGAGACTCAAAAAACAGTAGAGAAAATTAATAAAACCAACAGCTGGTTCTTTGAAAAGGTGAACAAAATTGACAAACCCCTGGCCAGACTCACTAAAAAGAGGAGAGAAAGAACCCAAATAACCAAAAGTATAAATGAAAAAGGAGAAATCACAACAGATACAGCAGACATACAAAAAACCATAAGAAAATACTATGAACAACTATATATGGCAACAAGTTTGACAATCTGGAAGAAATGGACAATTTTCTAGAATCTTACAGCCTGCCAAAACTGAGTCAAGAAGAAACAGACCAACTGAACAGACCGATCACTAGAAATGAAATTGAAGAGGTCATAAAATCACTCCCTACAAATAAAAGTCCAGGACCAGATGGCTTCACAGGCGAATTTTATCAAACATATAAAGAGGAATTGGTGCCCAACCTCCTTAACCTCTTCCAAAAGATTGAAGAAGAAGGAATCCTCCCAAAGACATTCTATGATGCCACCATCACCCTCATTCCAAAACCAGACAGAGATACCACCAAACAAGAAAACTATCGGCCAATATCATTGATGAATATAGATGCAAAAATTCTCAACAAAATCTTAGCCAACCGAATCCAACAACATACCAAAAAAATCATACACCATGACCAGGTTGGGTTCATCCCAGGTTCACAAGGATGGTTCAACATACGCAAATCAATCAGCATCATATACCACCTTAACAAAAAGAAAGTCAAAAATCATATGATCATCTCAATAGATGCAGAAAAAGCATCTGACAAAGTCCAACATCCATTCATGATCAAGACCCTCGCCAAAGTGGGTATAGAGGGAACATTCCTGAATATAATCAAAGCCACTTATGATAAACCCACAGCAAATATAATCCTCAATGGGGAAAAACTGAAAGCCTTCTCACTCAAATCTGGAACAAGACAGGGATGCCCACTCTCACCACTGCTCTTCAACATAGTTTTGGAAGTCCTAGCCACAGCAATTAGACAAACAAAAGAAATAAAAGGCATCCATATAGGAAGAGAAGAGATCAAACTGTCACTGTATGCAGATGACATGATACTATACATAGAAAACCCTAAGGACTCAACCCCAAAACTCCTTGAACTGATTCATAAATTCAGCAAAGTAGCAGGATATAAGATTAACATTCAGAAGTCAGTCGCATTTCTGTATACCAGCAATGAAATATTAGAAAAGGAATACAAAAATATAATACCTTTTAAAATGGAACCTCACAAAATCAAATACCTCGGATTACACCTGACCAAGGAGGTAAAGGACCTATATGCCGAGAACTATAAAACTTTAATCAAAGAAATCAAAGAAGATGTAAAGAAATGGAAAGATATTCCATGTTCCTGGATTGGGAAAATCAATATTGTAAAAATGGCCATACTACCCAAAGCAATGTACAGATTCAATGCAATCCCTATCAAATTACCCCTGACATTTTTCACAGAACTAGAACAAACAATCCAAACATTTATATGGAACAACAAAAGACCCAGAATCGCTAAAACAATCCTGAGAAACAAAAACCAAGCAGGAGGCATAACTCTCCCAGACTTCAAGAAATACTTCAAAGCCACAGTCATCAAAACAGTGTGGTACTGGTATCAAAACAGACAGACAGACCAATGGAACAGAATAGAGAATCTGGACATAAACCCCGACACCTATGGTCCATTAATCTTTGACAAGGGAGGCAAGAACATCAAATGGGAAAAAGAAAGTCTATTCAGCAAGCATTGCTGGGAAACCTGGACAGCTGCATGCAAAGCAATGAAACTAGAACACACCCTCACACCATGCACAAAAATAAACTCCAAATGGCTGAAAGACTTAAATATACGACAGGACACCATCAAACTCCTAAAAGAGAACATAGGCAAAATACTCTCTGACATCAACAGCATGAATATTTTCTCAGGTCACTCTCCCAAAGCAATAGAAATTAGAGCAAAAATAAACCCATGGGACCTAATGAAACTGACAAGCTTCTGCACAGCAAAGGAAACCCAAAAGAAAACAAAAAGACAACTTACAGAATGGGAGAAAATAGTGTCAAATGATGCAACCGACAAGGGCTTAATCTCTAGAATATATAAATGACTTATACAATCCAACAGCAAAAAAAACAATCAATCAATGGAAAAATGGGCAAAAGACCTGAATAGACTGTTCTCCAAGGAAGATATACAGATGGCCAGCAAACACATGAAAAAATGCTCAACATCACTGGTTATAAGAGAAATGCAAATCAAAACTACCATGAGATATCACCTCACACCAGTCAGAATGGCCATCATTAATAAATCCACAAATAACAAGTGCTAGAGGGGGTGTGGAGAAAAGGGAACCCTCCTGCACTGCTGGTGGGAATGTAAACTGGTACAGCTACTATGGAGAACAGTTTGGAGATACCTTAGAAATCTATACATAGAACTTCCATATGACCCCGCAATCCCACTCTTGGGCATATATCCAGACAAAACTCTACTTCAAAGAGACACGTGCACCCGCATGTTCATTGCAGCCCTATTCACAATAGCCAGGACATGGAAACAACCCAAATGTCCATCGACAGATGATTGGATTCGGAAGAAGTGGTATATATACACAATGGAATACTACTCAGCCATAAAAAAGAACGACATAATGCCATTTGCAGCAACATGGATGGAACTAGAGAATCTCATCCTGAGTGAAATGAGCCAGAAAGACAAAGACAAATACCATATGATATCACTTATAACTGGAATCTAATATCCAGCACAAATGAACATCTCCTCAGAAAAGAAAATCATGGACTTGGAGAAGAGACTTGTGGCTGCCTGATGGGAGGGGGAGGGAGTGGGAGGGACCGGGAACTTGGGCTTATCAGACACAACTTAGAATAGATTTACAAGGAGGTCCTGCTGAATAGCATTGAGAACTTTGTCTAGATACTCATGTTGCAACAGAAGAAAGGCTGGGGGAAAAATGTAATTGTAATGTATACATGTAAGGATAACCTGACCCCCTTGCTGTACAGTGGGAAAATAAAAAAAAATTATTTATAAAAAATTTTAAAAAATGAATATCCCAATAACCATTAAAGACTTTGCATCAGTAATTAAATACATGCCAAAAATAAAACAACAATAAAAAACACTATACACAGATGGTTTTAATGGTGAACGTTACCAGATATTTAAGGAAGAAATCATACCACTTCTAAATTATCTCTTTCAAAATGTTAAAAGTTAAGGGACCATTTCAAACTCATTTAATGAGGCCTCCATTTTCTTCTACTATCAAAACTAGACATATACATTACAAACAAAACAAAACTACAAATCACTATCTCTCATGAGTATAGACAGAAATATCTTTTACAAAACATTAGTGAACAAATTCTGCAATATATAAAAGGGACAATACATCATCAAGTGTGACTCATACAAGGAATGTAAGGCTTACTCAGCATTTATAAATCAAAAGATATAATCTATCATTACAAGAGTTTCTGGGAGGATTACCTGGTTTAAGGGACTAGAAGTAAAGACAAGGCCTGCTGGAGAAGAAGGGCCCAAGAAAATCCCCAGAAATCATTTGGAACTCCTAAAGGACTGCCTTCTAGGAAGAATTATAAACTAGAATACAGCAGATGACTCAGTCCTATCAAGTCAGTCTTTCTATGAATATATCCCCTTCTTCTAGCTAGCTGGCAGAATGATGTCAATACCAGAGAAGGATAATATTGCCCAAAGGCTCAAATTATCACTTCAGTTGATTATGCACAAAGTCTGATAATTTGCTATTCAAATCAAATACTCCCTCTCAGAACATAAAACAAAAAACAAATACACAAAATAGTGTTGAGGAGATGGGATAGTAGAAGGATGGCTACTGTTATAATTGCTAGACAGCATCCCTAACAGCTTGTTTAGTGAGGAAATCGGAACTAAAAACGATGCTCACTCCATAGCCCATCTTTTTGCTTCCTTTATCATCTTTCTGTCCAAGAGGCTTCCCATGGAGTAGGAGACTGACAAATAGACAAACATAACTCATGGCTATGATGATAATGAGAGAGAGGGGTGTAAGTGAAGAGAGAGACTCATGTGCCTTAGATATGCAAGGAAGACTTTTAGTAAATGAAGAGCTTGCTTTGTTTGATTCCACAATTTCCCTGAAAGCTGACTTTCCTATAGATTCATATATCATAGACTGTTATAGTTAGAATTGCGGCCCTCCAAAATACATGTTGCAGCCCTAACCCCTGGTACCTATGAATGTAACCTTGTTTGAAAATATGGTCATTGTTGACATAATCAAGTTAAGGTGAGGCCCTCAGGGTGGTTCCTAACCCAATATGACTGGTGTCCTTATAAAAAGAGATAAATACCATATGACAACAGAGGCAGAGATGGGAGTGGTGTAGGTGCAAGTGAAGGGAAGTGAAGGATGGATGGTCATTAAGAGAAGCTGGGAAGAGACAAGGAAGGATTGTAGCCAGAGCCTCAAGGGGAGCCTGGCCCTGCTGATACCTTGATTTCAGACTTCTAGCCTCCAGAACTGTGAGAGAATGACTATCTTAAGTCACCTGGTTTTGGTAATTTGTTACTGCAGTCTGAGGAAAGGCCTAGACTGATCAGAGGCTCTCAGCCTCTGAGACAATTTTATAATGTTGCAGAGGAGCAAAGTATCATAATGACCAGAATTCCGAGTAAACGGAACCAACTAGAAAGGTGAGTACAGTAGTCTGGCAAACCAACACTCTGTTAGCTATCAAGCTTACATTCATAGAGAAGGTCATTTGTTCTCAGGAAGGTGTGATTGCATGAAGGAAGCAGAGAGAGCAGACTCCAGGACACAAATGATCTATCCAGTAGACAGGAATGCCTGGGAGATGGGATGGTGATAGAGGAGTCTGTTAAGGTAATAGAGTGTTTTCCAACAGCATAGGATTCCCATAAGGGAATAAACTGGTAGAAGAAATCCAGGAAGGCAAGCTCCTTTACAGTATTCAGGTGACAAGCAAACATTGCCCTCTTTTCCTGAATGGCATAAATGATTCATATCTTTTTGCCAAGGAGAAAAAAAGCTACGCCCTCCCCCCCACATATCTGTCATACATGGAAAAACTGAAGGTGATAACTGTGTCCCAGCAGCTTAAGTGATATGCAGTGACAGCCATCACAAATGTCCGCCTTTTTTTTTTTTTTCTTCCTCAGCATAAACCAAGGGCTGTGCCCTTAGTGTCTAGCACAATGCCTGACACATAGCATCTGCTAGATGAATGTCTACTGGCTTAATGGGAACTTCTACCAGCTCTAACACTCAGCTACTCTATACACATAACAGAAATCTAGGAAAACAACTCATTGATTTATTTACCCTTACTTTGCCATTTTAAATTAAACCCAGTGCACTCACAGAGAAACTGCACTGACTGTAGCTATCTGGTATGTGATTCAGATTAATTGCCTCTGCAGTCATTCATAAGTTTTGGCACTGTTTGTATTTTGGTAAGCAAAACTAGGGGAATTTATTTTTGACCGTCTACATCAATCTTTATTTGGACAACTAAATGAATCACTATAAAAACCCACTGTCAAAATGGTCGATGTGATTTGGTAACACAGAGTCAGTGATTACCTGGCCTTATAGTTCCTTTGGGTTTTCTGCTGTTGAGACTATCACCTGTATCATTCAACTGCAGATATTTGGGGCTTTGAGCTAGTTCCCATTTAACTACATAAAACTGATCTGAGAGTGCAGAGATCATACCAATCAGAACTTTTTAGAAAACGAAACGATTTTCAAGGTTTGGAATGATAGATGGCAGTGAGGAAATGCATCATACTGTGCTTTCCAGTAAAATTTCAGAAGTAACTTTGCTTCTAAGTATGAGGACCATGCATACCCATCTGCCCTAAAGGGCCCTAGTTACACCAGATACCTTGCTGTAATTACTGATAGCATTCACTTTGATTACCAAATTACCCCTGACATTTTAAAATGTGGTCATACTTACATGTAACACCTTCCCTGGGGTTTCATAAGTGAATAGATTCTAGCAGTCTAGGAGGAATTAGATACAAATCTTTACAGTCTTCTGGAAATGGCAAGGCTGAAGAAATATAGCATAGATGACACAGGTTCAGCTAAAGGAACAACGGGTCAAGGATAGTGTACCAGTTAATGGGAGAACAAACACATATAGTATATCCATGAAAAAGGGGAAATGAGGGATCATAACTTGGGAAAAAATAAAAATATCATGGTGTAAGAAGGCCCAGCAAAGTTCAAAAGTGAAAAGTCAGCAAAATTTCAGAGCAACAATTATGTAAGATATTGTTTATTGCTTACCTACTATGTACCAGAACCTGGGCTTAATGATTTATGCACAAAAATATATTAAATGCCCATATCTGTATAGGAAATAGACATTTGTGTCTTCTTATAGATAAAAACTGGAGATTCATAGAATTTAAATATATGTTGAATGAGTTATATGATGGGACCAGTTTATAAAGCTGGATCCATCTGGATTTCAAAACCCTGTACTCGAATACAGCACTTTTGGATTTTTCTCCAGGCTCTGTAATTAATGACTTTTGATTCCAAGGCCTTATACTTTGTGTTGCATAAGGTTTTGTAAAGTCTTATAAGATTTTGTGAAAAGGCAGAGTGAAAAAAGATAAAAAATGGCAGGTAAATGATTTTTCCAAGATATCAGTGGGATAAGAGTAGGACCAGATGCAAGATTTCGATCTAGAAATGATACTCCTACCTAGTGATATCTCAACAACAACAAAAAAATCAAAATGCTAATTTAAAAATACATATTTAATAAAATAAAGTAAAATATGTTTTTAATCATGGTTTCAGAATTATACTGAAATATATATATCGTGGCAGAGTCCTTGTCAACAATTTCTTCATTGAAGTTCTACTGAAGAAATTCTATGTGCATGTCAGCTGTATATTTACTTCTAAATATTACCTGAAGAACTTTAATACTTATATTTGTAATTAATATTTTTAATATACAGGATAAAAATGTACATCTTTTTATGGTCATTTATTCCTTATTCAAGTTTTAGTGCAAACAGTCTTTGAGGTTATCCCAAGCTTTCCCAGAACTCATTTGGGATCTATCTTTAGTTTCTAGTTCATTTAGTGAACTTCTCTTACTCTGTTAAATCCACAGGGGCTTTCTCCACAGCCCATAAATCACCTGCCACCAATATTTCTACTTTAATATTCCCTATAAATAAAACACATAATTTGGTCATGAGAGGAAAGATTGTGGAAGAAATGCATGTCTCTAGAACAATTTTGAGGAGGAAAGTGGTTCCCAGTGGGGATAATGACACCTTTAATTACCAAGCAAGCACAGTGATTGAAATGAGTACCATTTGTAGAGTATGCACCAGGATCATGAAACTAACTCCCTGTCCTCTAGTGATTTAGACCACTTATTATCCAAAATTCTCAACCACCTGGAGGTACCACTGACTACTTCTGTAACACCTCTAGTATCTTTCTGTGGGACAGAACTGTTCCTTATTTGCCCCTTTTTTGTATCTCTCCCAATGTTTATTCAATAAATCTCGTCAAATATATCTCACTCAGTGAACACCATCAGCCCTGCTTGCTAGAAGCAATGCAACAGTCTTTTCATTGGACTGCTGCTTTTATGTTCTCTTAGGTAAGCAAACTTCTATAAAAGGCCAAGTAAAAAATATTTTCAGATTTGCAGGCTATCCATTCCCCATCACAGCTACTCAACTCAGCTATTGGAGCAGGAAAGAATTATAGTCAGCACTTAAATGAATAGCTGTGGCTGTGTTCCAATAAAACTTTATTTACAAAAATAGGAAGCACTGGAGTGTCATAGTTTTCATAGTTAGATGACCTACAGGTTGTATTGTTATGTCTCTTAGGGAAAAGTTATATTAATTTATAATTAATTCAAAAGTCGATCAGGGATTCTGCAAATGTTCACTGAGCATCTACCACATATAGGCATTGTTCAAGGCTTTGGAAATATAACAGTAAGCAAAACAGGTAAAACCTCTGCTCTCAGGAAGCTTGTATTCTAGTAGGATGGAAACATGAAACAAGCAAGGAAATAAATGCACAGTGTGTCAGGTTGTGTTAAAAATGGATAATGAGGTAATAAAGAGTGAAAAAGAATCCTCTTTCTATCAGAAGATCAAGAACATTTTGATGTATGGGTTGACATATAAGCATACTTGAACAAAGTGAGAAATTAAATCAAAATTAACTCAAAACCTTTATAGTAAGTATTAAATAAATGAATGAATTACAAGCACAAGTGCATTTGTGGTTCTTCATTCAGATGACTCTTTTTTTTCCCTCCAGGTTTCTGCTTCCCCCACATTAAGGTAATAAGCCAGTCATAGTTAGTGATTTGGGGGAAGGTCTTCAATGTACCTGAGTGCTATTACTTATTGTCATAAATTGCAGGAAATCAATGTAGCCATGGGCAGTTATTTTTACTAGCAGAAGTACAGCCTTCTTCCCCCATGCCGTAAGAGAAGTATCAGAATATTTGGAGCCATAGTGAAATTTAACACTTCCCTCCTCAAGTGATCCCAGCATGCTTTACTGATTAAACTTTGATCACCCTAAAATGAGCATAATTAATTCCTCAGTTCTATTCTGAGAGTATTTTATAAGGTGCTATTATAACACTTAGTACATTGTTTCAAAGTTAATTGCTTATACATGTATCTCATCCATAGCATGGAGCTCTTCCAAAACACAGACTTCATCTTAAACACTCAGAAAAGTTATCACGATGCTTGGAACAGAGCTCCCATTAAATAAATGTTTGTCAAATTAAATTGATGATTTGCCAGTTCCAAATTTTCTCTACACTTGCTATAACATTGAACACACAAATAAATACAAAGGAGAAAGTTCTTAGATTTTCATTCAAGGACCTCTTGAAATACAACATTTAGTTGAAGATCTTTTTTAAATTATCCCTTTTGTGTTTCTACTAAAGTAAGAAAACTTAAACAATAAAATAAATCTTACATTGAATTGGCACACAATAATTTACTGGTTTATTTTGACCCATGGAAATTTGAAACACAATATTGTCAGGCTTTGACCCCTGAAGAGGCATCTGAATATTCAGAAATTATTTAAAAGAGGATGCACTGCCCTGTCATTTCTTCCTGCTCTACTAATAGAGTCTTAAGAAAAATTGTAATAAAAAAATTGGGAATACTCTTTATTCTATTTAATTATTCTACATGTAATATACCTGACAGATGTTTGATGGGAATAAAGGGAAATTGTGTTAAAGAGAAACAACTTGGCTAAAGTTTCTTTTTTTCTTTGCCATTGTATGACTTCTTGAAATATTTTTAGATGTCTCCAGCTCAGATTCAGTCTAGCACACAGAAATTTCTCTTACCCAATATATACACACATAGACTTTCTAATAGATATTCTCTTTTTGTGGGAATGTAAATTGATACAGCCACTATGGAGAAGAGGTTCCTTAAAAAACTAAAAATAGAGCTACCATTTGATCCTGCAATCCTACTCCTGGGCATATATCCTGAGAAAACTTTAATTTGAAAAGATACATGCACCCCAATGTCCATAGCAGCACTGCTTACAATAGTCAAGACTTGGAAGCAACCTAAATGTCCATCAACAGATTAATGGATAAAGAAGATGTAGTATGTATATGCAATGGACTCAGCCATAAAAAAGAATGAAGTAATGCTACTTGCAGCAATGTGGATGGACCTAAAGATTATCATATTAAGTGAAGTAAGCCAAAGACCTATATCAAATGACATCATTTATATAGAGAATCTAAAAAAATAGTATAAATGAACTTATTTACAAAATAGAAATAGCTTTACAGACATGAAAAAAATGTGGTTATCAGAGGGGATGGTGGGGAGATAAATTATGTGTTTGAGATTAACATATACACACCACTATGTATAAAATAGATGAACAACAAGGACCTCCTATATAGCACAGGGAATTATATTCAATGTCTTTAAATAATACATAATGGACACAAATTTGAAAAAGAATATAGATAAATAGATGGTAGATAGATAGAGCTGAAAAAATTTACTTCTCACATTTTACCAAAAGCCACTCATTTTGCTTGAGACTTTCTGCAAATACATCATGCCTGATTCCAGAGTATCAAAGTCAATGGAAAGTAAATGTTGAGGAATATATTCATATCTCTATGAAACAGTAAAATTTGAACTTTTTTTTTCTGTTTTCCTATTGTTCATGATGAGATGTAGTTGACTACTCTCTAGAATTGAAATAACAAAGAAAAAAGCATTAAATTTCTATATTAAAAACAAATATATCTTTTGGTTTCAAGAGAGAGGCAAATATTGAACGTTCAAAGCCACAGCCATTCATCCAGAAAAGTTTTTTTTATCTTCCTAGAAAAGATTCACTGTCCAACAGATTTATATTTAAAAGGATGTTCTTCTGACCAAGATGTTAGATTGAACAGGATGGAAAATGGTTTTCTGGTTCCAATTATAGAAAATGCTAAATGATTTATATATTTAAAATATTAAAAACATATCTCTGAGACAACAGGCATGGAAAGGAAATGACTAATTGCTCAAAAACAAAACAAAACACTACCACAAGAAAACGCATCTCATAATCATTTTGTCAACCAGGCATAAAAACGGAGCAAACAATAGGTACTATAACCAGATATATAAACTTGTATGTTGAAGTTTAAACACCTACAAAATGAGAGCAAGGACAGTGTACACTGTGGAGCAAGAATTGGGATCACAGTCTGAAGCTGGGTTTCAGGAAGTGATGACCTCATATAGAAATGCTGAACTACAGTTGTATTCTGGAAGTAAGGAGAAATGAAGTCATGAATAATTGATACCCTGGGACTAAAATAGAGTTTTGAGGATCAACTTTGTGCAAAACATATAGTACAGAAACCTTAAGTATAAAAATCTCACATACAATCTATATCAATATTGGTGAACCCAGTAGAAAAGAGGCAGAGGAAACCAGGAAAACATGCTCCGAATGTTAAATACAAACACAACACCCCCACGAGATTCCTGAGATGTAACTCCGTGCAATTTGAACTCTCTGACCACATAATGTGTAACCAGTGGATATATGAGAAGGCTCAGTGCTAAAGACAACTATACATTGAATAACTAGGAGGATTTATGATTAAGAATTAGGGTAATCTGAGAGGAACCTTAACGAAAATGTAATATGTATAGAATACTAAAGAGGTTGGTGACATTTTAAAAATAAAAATGGGCAAATTATAGAGAAAGATCAGACAATTCTGTAAATCAATAAAGTAGAAATCTTAAGAGGATTCGTCACTATCTATGTGAACTTAGATGTGTCACTTAACCCTCTCCATCTCAGTTTCCCAATTTATAATAAAGGATAACTCATGGAGTTGATGTGGGATTTAAAACAGTTAAAGCTCTCAGTGCCTGGTGAAACACAGTCAATCACTACATAAAGCACTTACTGCTATAGAGATGATGGCATATCTGTCAAATAGAAACAGGCTAAAAAATGAGCAATTAAAAAGTTCTTATTGGGAGTTCCCTTGTGGTACAAAGGTTTAAGGATCTGGTGGTGTCACTGCAGCAGCTCAGGCCGCTGCGATGGTATGGTTCAATCCCTGGCTGGGAACTTCCACATGCCATGGGCATGGCAAAAAAAATATAAAAATAAAAAAATAAAAAGTCTGTTTAGAACATTTTGATAGAAAAGTTGAAGAGAGCTCCAACAAGGTTAAAGATCAATATAATATAATATATAAATTGAGGAAATTTTAGAGAACTTAAATAGGATTAGAATGGAAAACACACAAGAAAGTTTGAGATACACAGGATTAGTTTCAGAAATTCCAGTGTATTCCTACTATAAATACATAAAAATTGAGAATTAACAAAGAAATAATATTTTTTAAGACTTAAACAATTATACTCAGTCCTAAAGATGATTAATAAATCCAAAAATGGGAGTTCCCATATTGGTGCAGCAGAAATGTATCCAACTAGAATCCATGAGGATGCTGGTTCGCTCCTTTGCCTTGCTCATTGGTTGGGGGCTTGCTTTGAGCTGTGGTGTAGGTTGCAGATGCGGCTAGGATCACGCTGTTGCTGTGGGTGTGGCTGTGGCTGTGGCCGGCAGCTGTAGCTCTGATTCAGCCCCTAACCTGAGAACTTCCATGTGCTGTGAGTGTGGCCCTAAAAAGCAAATAAATAAATAATTCCACAACTGAATCACAAATTTTCAAGAATATCAAAAATTGCTTGAAAGCAAAGAAGGCACTTACAAAGGAATATAAATTAACTTTTCATCAGCAACAATAAGTATTTGAGATGATGGGATAATGTCTTTAAGTTTATGAAATAAAAATAATTATCTTTTAAAAACAGAATGGATTTAAATGATATCAAATCTAATTTTGAATTAATCTAATAAATGCCTCAACAGCATGAAAATTTGCCTTGTCACTTCTGTGTAACTTATTTGGTCCTATATTGCATTATCTGACTGGGCATTGAGAGTTGAAGGGTTTTAATATGGTTATCAGAGGAAGGGGATCAGAACATGCACTGAAACAGAACATTTTTGGACATCAGTGTCTGATGATCTTGATTTTCTGAGAGTTAAGTTTAATGGTCAGAGACAGTAAACAAGATTTTCTATCACTGAATATAAAATAACTATGTTAAATACTATGAGAGGAAAAAATAAATTGCTATTATCATGAAAGACAGGAAAATCTGTAGCCTGGGAATCAATGAAGGTCAGAGACTAAGAGAATATGCAGCTGTTAACTATGTTAAATTGAAATGTGAAAGAGATTCAGAGCTCCATGTAATAAAATGAATCCCAAATAGAGAAAGGGATACCTCCATCATTTATCTAAACTATAATAAAAATGCAAATAAATTTACTGCCAAAATTAACTTGTAATGTAGGCTAATTGAGTACTATGTATTCCCATGTCAGTACTTTCATTTTAAAATTTTCAAATTAAAAAAATTCAAAAAGTGGCTTTATATACTTGAAATAGTCACTTTCTATTATTATTATTATTACTATTAGTTAGACAAAAGTGACAATTCTTTTCTTTCTAAAATAAGGCTAGTCAAAAAGATTTTCTGAAAACTCTCTTTGAACTTAATAATCTGTCTTGTTCTTGGTCCCTAACATCTCATCTCAGATCGGCTATCAAATAGCTAAGCAAATGTAGTATTAATTTCTGCTCACCAATGATTTCAGCATCTTAATCTTGATATTATTTGAATAAAATTTTCATCAGGTTTTGATCATTCAATTAATGTGAGAAGATAGATGATATCCCTTTTCTTTTAAGCCAGAAAGTTTCTTCCATAGAGTAGTAAAGATTCTTCGACGAAAGTTTACAGAGAAGAAAAACACTATCATTGTTTCATCATTATTCTATTCTGACATGAGCTTTTTATCTCACAATTTAAGTAATCTAATAAGCACAAAAATAACTTTGAACAAATTTTCACTGGGGTTAAGCATAAGGCTTAGAGTATGGGTAAAAATCATTTTCTTTAGGTGCTCTTTAGGGGTTACTTTTTCTTCAGGGTTCTGTAGGGCTTTAATGTATCGAGAAGTTACTTCTGTTGTTTTGGTTTATTTTATTTTTGGATGCTAGAGGTTTTTTTCAATCAAAACAAGATAAGAATAATACACACAAAAAAATGGAATTTGGTTGGGGAAGGCTCTTACCAAGTGCACCTGTAGTGTTACACTAGACCTCCCACTCTGCAGGTTGCATTATAACTACACTGCCTGCAAACATTCAGAATCAAGTACCTTCTGTGTTCCAAGGTAAAGGCAAGGCAGAACATGATAGATGTTGTCAGGATGTATTACATTTTACTTTGCAAAGGCTTTTACCCTCACATACCCAGTCCAATTTCACAATATATTTCCATAGGCAATGACTTGATTATGAGCAAGTTCTGAATGTGTGCAGGGTAGTCACACTTCTTTTCTTATTTTATAAATTAATTTCAACAAAATGTCATCATATATGATCCCAGGAATCCCTAAAGACAGGAAACAGGGGAGAGTAAAAATGTCATGTTTTAAGGATACATAATCTTAGGAACTTCTGAGACAAGTTCCTTTTCTATCATTTTTTTTTCTTTATGCATGCACATAGTATGTAGAGTGAATATAACTAGTCAGCAGAGGGTAAAAGGGATGCTTTTTTGCTTCTGTGGAAAATTCTGTGGGCTCTTTTGATGGCTCACTAAGTTTCTTCCTCATATGGCAGGACAGAGAAGCCAGTAATTTAAATATCAGTTAGGGTAATCCCAAGAAACATCCAGTTATTTTTCCCAGTCACCCACTCACATTATTCTGTTATTAAGTATGGAGGAATGAATTAATATGTTAGAAGCTGGAGACTGCCCTCAGGTAAGACAGTGCCCATGAGCCCATGCAATTTGGGTTATATGAAGTGGGTAGGATATAATGGAGGACTTCAGAGAATTGCCAACTGGTCAACCTGTCATGAGTGGGAGGAGATGAGTCACAAGATGGCGAATGTAACAATTTTTAGAGAAATTTTAAGGAGAATTTTTAAAGGTGGTAAAAAAATGGTCTATACACTTCTGGAGCTATTAATTTTACCTACCAATTTCAGACCACAATATCTTAACCAGTTCCCCTAAGTTATATTAAATTTGGGGCCAGAAAGCTGAGAATCAATTATATTTCCCACCTTTGGTGAATTTATAGGAATTTACTACATGCATTTAGTGGTTTAACCTTATGTCCACCTCCATTATATATTGCTGCAACTATTTAGTTATTTCACAGTAATGTGCACTTGTGTTTATGTAAGATGCCTTAAGTCCTTTTTGAAAAAGTTATTTAAAGACAGTATAACATAATGTCTTTAAAAACCTTCACGATGAAATTTATTTGAAGTTACCTGCATTGCTTATTAGATATTTAAGCTGATTTAAGGCAGGGACTGTGTTTTTTTTTCCACCATGGATACTGAATACCTAACAAAATGCCTGACACATAGTACATGTTTAATTATTCTTTTTGCCCAATTTGGTTATTGACTTGCCACTAGGTACAATATACTCTAAGAATACTTTGATTTTAAAAAATATGCTATAAATATAACAGTCTCAGTGTGGAGGAAATGATTAAGAAAGAACCAAGAAATATCTGAGCAAAAATTTCTTTCTTCTTTCTTATTCAATTTATTTAAGTATGGTTGAAATTCTAACTGTTTTTGCATTAAACCTTGCCTCAAAAAACGCTTTCTAATTTAAATACAATCCATTTCAATTTATACATTTCTCTGCTTTTAGATCCAATTCTTTTGAATTATTTAGTAGAATATTCTTAAGGCAATTAAGGGGATCCATTCAGCAAGATTTAAGCCAACAAATCAGTCAGCAGTTTTTGGTCACCTCATAAAGCAGTTAAGTATTACATCCAGTCCATGTATTTGATATTTCACATGCCTTCATAATAGAGCTATCAATTTTCTTATTTGAGAGCCAGTTGACAGAGTTAATACCCCAAAGGGCTATTGCAGTGTTAAGCTCCTAAAATTGTTTTAGACTCACCCATAAATTAGACTATAGCCCAATCATGTATGATTTTACCCTGTGCTCCTTGAAAAAGCATGAGCTCAGTGTTCCAGAAACAACACTCTTTAGAAGAATACCTTATTGGATCTATTTATCTTTTATTAACTTTTGATGCTGACTAAATACTCAGGTTCACAATAACATGCTGTAAGTTACAAAAGCAACAATAAGATACTGCTTGACCTATTCTTTTTGAAGTCACCGCTTTAAGTATTAGCAGAGCCTAGTGCAATTCAGGACAAATAAGAAGTATTCAAAATATGTGAGTAGAAGGTTAAATAAGTTATCTGTCTACAGTTATTTGCAGTGTTTGGCTAGAATATGACATTTCTTTGCGAAGAGATATGTCTAAAGTTTCACGTGCTGTGAGTAAACCACATAAAGATTTGGTTTCACATAAAGACCAAAAATTATCCCTCTTAAGGAAAGGAAATCCCTGAAAAAAATATAAAATATAACAGAGTATGTATTTCTTTAATTTTCATGTTTCACTTACAGACTTGTGTTATGCAGTATATTCTTAGTAGTTTGCTAAAAGTCAGCTGTGTCTGACCAGGAGTTTGTTTCTGAATTAGCATGTATAAGTTAAATAAGGTTACTGATATCAGCAATATAAAAAATAAAAGAACACATAAGTTATATATCACTGTTTACTACATTAAGAAAAAAATATCCTACCTCAGAATAATTTTAATAGGACTGCTAAGGAGATTTTCTTTGATTTAAAAAACTCTAAGATGAAGAAGTATGTGAAAATATGCATACAGCTATCTCTCTACACATACATGCACACACACCATTACAGTAATGACATCCTGGTCCAGCTCACCTCTCCTCCCCTCCATTTCTAGTGGAACAGCTGGCTGTAAGCTATTCACCAGCTGCATCATAATTCCTAAATCCTAAAATGCAACCCTTGGAGTTCCTGTCGTGGCTCAGTGGTTAACGAATCTGACTAGGAACCATGAGGTTGTGGGTTCAATCCCTGACCTTGCTCAGTGGGTTAAAGATCCAGTGTTGCCGTGAGCTGTGGCATAGGTCCCAGACATGGCTCGGATCCCAAGTTGCTGTGGCTCTGGCATAGGCCAGCGGCTACAGCTCCAATTAAACCCCTAGCCTGGGAACCTCCATATGCTGCAGGTGTGGCCCTAGAAAAAAACAAAAAGACAAAAAATAAAAATAAAAAAATAGATAAAATGCAATCCTTATCAAGTTACCTATGATATTTTTCACAGAACTAGAAAAAACAATCCAAAAATTAATATTGATCGATAAAGGACCAGAATTTCTAAAGCAATCCTGAGGAACAAAAACCAAGCAGGAGGCATAACTCTCCCAAACTTCAGACAATAGTACAAAGCTACAGTAATCAAGACAGTGTAGTACTGGTACCAAAACAGACTGATGGACCAATAGAAAAAAATAGAGGACCCGTAAATAAACCCAGACACCTATGGTCAATTAATCTTCAACAAAGGAGGCAAGAATATAAAATGGGAAAAAGCCTCTTCAGCAAGTGGTCTTGGGAAATCTGGATAGCTGTATGTAAATCAATGAAACTAGAACACACCCTCATGCCATGCACAAAATAAACTCAAAATGGCTTAAAGACATAAACATAAGACACCATCAAACTCCTGCAAGAGAACATAGGCAAAACATTCTTTGACATCAGCCTTGCAAATGTTTTCTCAGGTCAGTCTCCCAAGGCAACAGAAATAAAAGCAAAAATAAACCAGTGGGACCTAATCAAACTGACAAGCTTTTGCACAGCAAAGGAAACCATAAAAAAACCCAAAAAGACAACTTATGGAATGGGAGAAAATAGTTTCAAATGATGCAACTGGCAAGGGCTTAATCTCCAAAATATACTAACAACTCATACAACTCAAGAGCAAAAAAACCAACAGTCCAATTGAAAAATGGGCAAAAGACCTGAATATACATTCCTCCAAAGAAGACACAGAGACGGCCAATAGATATATGAAAAAATCTTCAACATCACTAATTGTTAGAGAAGTGAAAATCAAAACTACAATGAGGTACCACTTCGCACTAGTCAGAAGGGCCATCATTAGTAAGTCTACAAATAACAAATGCTGGGGAAGGTGTGGAGAAAAAGGTATGCCCCTGCACTGTTGGTGGGAATGTAAATTGGTACAAGCACTATGGAAAACAGTATGGAGGTACCTTAGAAAACTATATGTATAACTGCCATATGATCCAGCAATCACACTCTTGGGCATATATCCAGACTAAACTTTCATTGAAAAAGATTCATGTACCACTTGGTTCATTGCAGAACTATTCACAAGAGCCAAGACATGGAAATAACCTAAATGTCCATTGACAGATGACTAGATTAAGAAGATGTGGTACATATGCACAATGGAATACTACTCAGCCATAAAAAAAGAACAAAATAATGCCATTTGCAGCAACATGGATGGAACTAGAGACTCTCATACTAAGTGAAGTAAGTCAGAAAGAGAAAGACAACTACCATATGATATCATGTATATCTGGAATCTAATATGGCACAAATATACTTATCTACAGAAAAGAAACAAACTCATGGGCATGGAGAACAGACTTGTGGTTGCCAAGGGGGAGGAGGAGGGAGTGGGATGGACTGGGAGATGAATTGAGGCAAGAGTATTCCAGAAGTGATCTCCCTCCCCTGAGAAAATACCCTTTTCCCCACTTAATTTAATGAAAACTCAAGTCTTTATGTCCAATGTCATTCTCTATTCTGAGATGAAGCCCCATGTATTCCAAAAACTAAAGGATATTTTTACTCAATCCTCTAACAGAACCTTTAGATGCAACATGTGCAAAATTGAACTCACCATATTCTACCATCACCCGGCTTTTCTTATACCCCCATATCAATGGATAAAATATTCAGTTTTTCAAATATAGAAAAATAAGTTCTTTCCCTCATTTCCCATATTCACCTGGTCAATAAAATCTGCTATTTATCATTACTTCATCTGAACCAGTTTCTTCAGCGCATTTTATTGACTTATTTCAAGTTATCTTAATTTCTTATCTGTATATGCCAATGACATCTAAAAAAGTGTCTATATTTTTGCCAAGCTATTCTAAAAAGCTTTCTCTGGAATGTACTCAAGGTGAGATTTCCAAAACAAAAAATAAATGTAATATGTATTATTATGGTGTTATTGATAATGATCATTTCCATTCATTCTATACTCGCTATGTGTCAGGCACAATCTATTATAGGCTATTTTATTGATTACATACACACACACACACTCAAAGTGGTGTAGGTAATAGTATTATTCCTGCTTTAAGGGTGAAAAAGTCATTTGCCCAAAGTCACGCTCTAAGCAGCAGAAATAGAAATCTGACTTCAGAGACTGGGCAGCCTTATTTCAAAAGAACAATCAAATAATCAATCATCTTTTTGAACAGAGTTTTAAAGTGCTTCCCCTTTTCCTTTAAATAGCATCCAAACACTTTTTGGCCAAAAAGGCTTTGTGGTATTATTAATACTATCCATCCCTCTTACCCTCTTTCCATCTAAACATGTCATAGTTCACATCATTATGGCAATGTGTTAATATTGTTAATATTGTTTCCATGGTTTGCTCATGCTATTCTCTTACCTTAAAATTCCTTATGTGTCTTTTCTGTTTGAATAATATATGGGGTTCTTGAAATTCTTTGCAGTTAACACTACCTTTCTTCCCTTATAACCAGTGAGAAATGATTTATCTTATTTTCAGATTCTATGATATGAGTACACCATATTTAGAAATGGATTAGGACACTATTGATTTTGAAATATGTTGAGGGGTAATGTGTTGGTGCTAGCTCTCACTCCCGTCTCAAGCAGGCATAGTTACTCATTCACTCCTTGATGTTCTCTCTCTCTATCGCTCTCTCTCTTTTTCTTTTCTTTTTTTTTTTTTATTTTCCCTATACCTTGTGTCTGGAGAAGTAGGATCTTATCAGGAGCCTAATGTGCCTTCCTAAGACTCCCCTCTCTTATTATCTTCTCTTCCCTTTTTATTTATATTTGTGTTCATGTGTTTCCATTAATGATCTGTAAAAGTGAGAAGAAAATTATTTTGAATTCATAGGATCAGAATTTGAATCATAGTTTGTAGCTCATTTATCATAAATAGGCACACCTTGGAGATATTGCAGGTTTAGTTCCAGATCACATCAATAAAGCAAATATTGCAACTAAACCAGTCACACAATGTTTTTGGTTTCCCAGTGCATATAACAGTTATGTTTATCCTATACTGTAGTCTATTAAATGTCTAATAGCATTACATCTAAAAAAAGCACATACCATAATAAGTACTTTATTGCTAAAAAATGCTATCATATGAGTCTTCAATGAGTCATAGTAATAAGTAATAACATCAAAGATCAGGGATCACAGATCACCATGACAAACATAATAATAGTGAAAAAGTTTGAAATATTACAAGAACTACCAAAATATGATACAGTGACATGAAGTGAGCATAGGCTTTTGGGAAAAAAAAAGTAATGATTGACTTGCTCAAGCCAGGGTTGCCGCAAACATTCAATTTTGCCTAAAACAGAATATTTGCAAAGTACAATGAAGTGAAGAGAAATAAAATGAGGTATGCCTGTAGATGTGCAAGTCTAGATGTACCTTCAATTTTCTCACTGAAGAATGTTTACACAAGTAATTCTACCCTACATAGTTATTTTGAAAATTAACCAAGGAGTTCTAGTTGTGGCTCAGCGGGTTAAAGACCAGACTAGTATACCTGAGGATGTGGGTTTGATCCCTAGCCTTGCTCAGTGGGTTAAGGATCCGACATTGCTGTGAGCTGCAGCGTAGGTCACAGACATGGCTCAGATCTGGTGTTGCTGTGGCTCTGGCATAGGCTGGCAGCCGCAGCTCTGATTAGATCTCTAGCCTGGGAACTTTCATATGCTGCAGGTGTGGCCCTAAAAAGTAAAAGAAAAAAAAGAAAATTAACTGAGAAAGCATACTTCAAAGCAAATAATACATTGCCTGGCCTACAAAAGGATTCCAATATATGGAAATTGCAAGCAAATATGTAAAATACACACATTAGTGTACAGTACTGTAGACAAAATGATTCCAAATGATTCAGTGAATTACTGAAATAATAAAAAATTCCCAGTCAAGTTCAATTTGGGGATATATTTCTTCATGTTTGTTCTCAAAATACTGGAAGTCTAATTGAGATAATGCCCTTTATGTGATGGAGTAATACTCTAAATCACTTTGACTAGAACAATGATACTTCATAAATGGTAACATAATTCTTAATAATCTTTCTCAAAAAATGTTTTGCATCTTATCATTTGGTTTCTGGAGGCAGCTACATCTGCAGAAGAGAAAAACAAAGGAATAAAATTTGTATTTAAGCAAGCCTTACTCAAATATGGTGCTATTGATATTTTGGGCCAGATATTTTGTTGTTGTTGTTGTGGGGGTTAACTTGTGTATTGTAGGACTTTTACCAGCTTCTCTCCCCTCTAATAAGAAGTCCCAGTAGACTCTCTTACTTGCAGTGTAACAACTACAAATGTCTCCAGACATTGCCAAATGTCTGGCTGACAATGACTGATTTAGATCTGTCCACAAAAACTAAGAGGTGACCCTCATAAAGAAATTTGGGGCATTTTTGATAAATGCCAAAGTACTGCTGACTTTGAGATCAAGTTACTAGTGTGATAACTACATCATCATTAATATGCTCCAGAAGACTTTGCTATGTTTTCTATTTCTTTTCTTATTGTGGAATCCCCCAAAAGCAGTATCTCCCATACTCCAATCAACTTCATATCAATTTTGTTGTGCTCTGAGTAGGCCGAATTCTTAAAGAGAGAACACGCAGGGGGTAGAGATTGCGTCTTTATTCCTAGTTACAGAAACATTTTACTTCTTAAAGGTCTGGGAATGGGGCACTTCTACTTCAGTCATTGGAATTTTCACAAGGTCACTCATGGCAAAACAGCATTTAACATGGATAGAATCTATGCAACTGAAAGACAAAAAGACCTTTTCAAGTAATCACCTGATACTTATTTTCTTTTCTCTTTTTTTTTTTTTTTTTTGAGAGGGAAATTGTCACATGAATTCAGCACTGGGCATGGAGCAGGACAAGTTTTAATAAATTAATCACCCTGTCAGCCCACTGCATTGGCAAGTTTTACTGACATATAAATCCTGGTTCCCATAGCCACTTTTGGGGAAAAAAACTGCTTTAGAATAAAACAATCGACTACGTTTTCCACAAAAGTAGTGCACACATATGTGCAAACTATGTATAAACATTCCCTCTCTCCCTGCCTCTCTTCTTCCTTCTTTTTTGACTAATTTCTCTATAATTTCTTACTTGACTGTGATTTATCTTGTGGTTGTCTAATAGACTAAGACAATTGCTAACTACATTGAAAGAAATTTAAAGTCCAGTCTGTGGGGGAGAGTGTATCTACTACTTGATGCCAGTCAGCACACAGCTGTGTTGGGTAATTCTTAAAGAGTTAATAACAATAATAATAATAATAATAATAATAATAATAATAATAATAATAATAATACATCTCAGGGTTATAATGACCTCTTCCCCTTAATGCCAAATTTTCTCTTTAGAATATCTGTCTTTCTATTCTTCAGGATTAGCAATATTTAAGCTCCCTTTCTTATTGCTTTAGGTAATGTTAAGCCGCTAACTTTCATTATTATTTATTAAATTACCATCTCATGATAACCTTCATTCTATTATTTCATCATATTTTTAAATTTTTCTCTTAATTTTTATATGGAATTAGTATAGTTTTGCTAATTTTAATGTAATTTCCTGCAAATTTGGGAGACTCAATCAGTATGACCTCATGACCTGCACTCTAGAATTTTTCAAGACTTATTTTAATTCATGAAGTTGTATAGGTTTTATTATTATAATCAACAATATTAAATGATAAAGGGATATGAACTCTATATCTTACTTTGAATGTTATTGAATGTCATTTTTGTATTCTAGCATTAGAATGCAATTAATTGTGTTTCTGAAAGAAGCATGTTGTGACTTAAACCTATAATTAATCACTATATGAAACATCGAATTTGGGGAGCAATTCTAAAAATTATTTATAATCAATATACTAGTCCAAGCATTTTAGAAGATATTAAAAACTTAAAATATTTTTTTCAATTTTTTTTTGTCTTTTTTTGCCTTTTCTAGGGCTGCTCCCACGGCACATGGAGGTTCCCAGGCTAGGGGTCTAATCGGAGCTATAGTCGCCAGCCTAAGCCACAGCCACAGCAATGCGGGATCCAAGCCACATCTGCGACCTACACCACAGCTCACAGCAATGCCAGATCCTTAACCTACTGAGCAAGGCCAGGGATCGAACCTGCAACCTCATGGTTCCTAGTCAGATTCGTTAACCACTGTGCCACGACGGGAACTCCTCAATGTTATTTTATAGTTGGACTTTTAACACATATTAGGAAGGATCTGTTTTCATACAAATACACACATATTAAAATATATTTTTTCCAATTTGTAGTTTATTTGGTTCATAAATATTTTAAAGCTAGTGAAAGATCCTGCTCTCTCTTATTTCATATAGTTCAAGCGTTCTTATTTCATATAGAACTCTTGGGGGATTTACTGTGTCTCAAGGCAGATGGTTCCTTCATTGGATGAACGTGACTATGACCAGTATCTTCCTTATAATGTGCTGAGAGCCATGTCTTTCTAAATCACACATTAATCCTGATTCTGCCCTCAACAGTGACAAAGAAAAATTCTATGCTCTTTCTCTGTCCCTTGACAGCACTTCAGATGTTTGAAGACAGCTGTCATGTCTTTCCACTAAGACCTCCTTTCTCTAGGGAGAAAAATCTCTAGATTCCTCTCTCTCTCTCATCTTTTGCTCCCACTGTGCTTCATATAACATTTCTATCTTCTTAACATTCTGGTTGCCCTTCAAGGTACTCTGTCAATTCCTCTTTTAAAATGTAGCCTTCAGAATTTAGCACAATACTAGTTTACATAGTGTGACTGATGTGGAGCACAAATGTAATATTTTTATGTTTTGTTCTCTGTACTTGTATTAACACAATCTGAAAGTACATAAGTGCTTTTAATACTAGGTTACACCACTGGTTTAATTTAAGGTTGCATTTGAAATATCAGAAAGGCAATGCTACCTAAAGGTTGATGATATTGGAAAGGATGAAGCAAAGATGGAGTTGTTACAGTTTTAGGCCAGAACCAATGTGCAAACTGGACTAAATGGCCTATTATAAAAATCACAGGAGAAGAGGAAAGTCTCTGGCAGAAACCAGACAAGAGATGACAATAAAAAGGACAAATATAGAGGAGGGCTAGACCATTGGAAAGCCAACATTTTGGCAAACAATGAGGAATCAAGAAATCTTCAGGCACTCAAGAATTAGAGTACTTTTAAAAATATTTGGGAAAAGGACCATTCATGGAGTAATATGATGAGCCTAGAATTAATCATTGGTGTCCAAGCCCTAAATTTGTAATTTGAATTTCAATACCTACTTGAATCCATTTTATTTATAAGGAAATTTTGAGATAAGAACTGATGAGATTTTTTTTAATGTGTACAACCATTTTTGGCAGTAGCTTAGTGATGACTGCTAAAGTTAAAGATGTACAAATTTAAGTCCAGCAGTTTTCAGTGTCTAGCCAAGATTTCTCTCTCTATATAAACAAAGAGATGTGTTGAAGCATGTTCAATACTACCCCATAATGCCCCCCCCCCCCGCAAAGTGAAAAGAATATCTTTCTCATAGGGAAATAAATAACATTATTAATTGGGGTTAAAATGACTGTATTGGATATTTATATGTCAGCATAGTAAATTTAGAAAGAATGTTGGCCAAACTTCATAAGAGTAGTACCAAATATAGCCAAAATAAGTATACAGTACATAAACTCATCTGTTAAAGAAAGAGGGACTCTCAATTATAAAACACAACAAAAAACATCTAAGTGTGGTTTAATGAGATCTACCTAAAATGTAACAATACAGAGTTTAAAAGTAAATAAGAAAACGTGTACTAGTAAATGATAAAAGAAAACAAAGAAATAGAATAACTATTTTAACCATATCATAACAAAATACATTGAAAACTAAACACAATAAGGATAAAAAGAGCCACATACTTATGAGGAATAATCTGCCCAAAGTATATAATAACTCTGAATGAATGGTTAACAGATAACAAAAGAGCTGCAAAATATTTAAAGCAAAAATGAGGAAATTAGAAATTAAGACTATGTCATATTAAAATTGTTTTAAGATGTCTATCTCAGTAACTGAACAATTAAGCAAAAAAGGATAATGTATGATTAAAATAGTAACACAGAACATTGAAACAATACATTCTTTTAAGTGTGCATATATGGAATCCTTCAACAAATGATATTTTCCTAAATGATATTTTCTATAGAAAAATCAACTATGTACTAGCCCATAAAGAAAGTAATAAGTACCAAAGAATTCAGTAACATATGTATAATGTTCTTTAAATACAAATCAATAAAGTCAGAAATCAATACAAAGCAAATTATAAAATGTAATTTCAGAAACAAAGGAAATGCTGCTAAATAACTAATGGATTAATTAAAAAATTATAATGCTAATTAGAAAATATTTAGCACAGAATAATCTGCAGAAAATATTAGGACTAGTGGGTTGGTAGACTCAATATCATACAGTGGACATTTGTCCCTAACATTTAACTTCAATATAAATGTTAAATACCTTTTTCTTAAAACTTTACACATTTACATAGCAAATAAAGGCCAAAATTACGTATGCAATTTTGAAGATACCTAAATGGGTACTTGCCCTCCAGATATTGAAACTTGATATAAATCCAGCTAATTAAGATGGTAGAGGATTGGCAAAGAAATAATGAAGGTAATAGAAAAAATGCTCAAAAACGCTCATTGTAAAAATGGGACATTTGCCTGTGATGGAGGAGGGACTGATTTCATCATGTACAGGCTGAAAAAACAAGCATAGAGATGTTTATAAACTTGTCCAAGATTCTGAAGCAAGCAAATAACTCAGTCGACTTTGTCCCAGAGTTTCCAATGTGAGGATTTGAGATCTCAACCTCTCTGCTGCTGGGAGAGAAAAGGGAATGTGTGATTTAAGAAATATGTGATAGTGACTGATGTTGACCATCACAAATTTCCGGTGCTCTGCCTTTCAGTGCACATGGTAGGCTGCCTTTCTCAGTTGATTTTGGAGTTAGTCGTGGTAATGAGAATTGCTTTGTACAACAAAATGGGAGATTAAATCAGGTATCTCACTGCCATGAAGAGGGTTGAGTCAATGCATGATTTGGATTTGATGCTTTTCTTTCTGACTACTGTGATGGCTGGGTCTCTTACTGAATTTTCTGAACCATGTTGTTCATGCATTTGAGCAAAAATTACACTTTTGTATGTGAATCCACTGATATTTGGCAGCATAATCCAGCCCTACCTGATAAAATACAATAATTAGGAGAAAAAATGAAAGGAAGGTGAAAATGAGAGAAGTATCACCCTTTTCCCCAAAGTTAAGTCATGAGATTTATTTTCATTTCTCTCAAGACTACACTTTAAGTCACACAGACCAAAGCCAGTTCAGTAGAAGAGTTTGTTCCATTTAAAATACTAGGAAGTAATGAGTTAGTCTCCCAGATTCAAAATGTCACATAGACTGGCTGAATGCTTAAAGCTCTGTATGGTTAAACTTGTGTTTCAAGTCACTCTTTTATGAGAGAACTTGAGTACTTAAGAGCAAAAACAGAAGGGAATCAAATGGTCTTGGTATAATTCTTCTCAGCTTGTCTGAAAAGAGTAAATGCTGATGTACCACATTTAGATGATCTCCTGGGAAGAGGGTAAATGAAGTGTTTAATTCCTAGATATAATTCAGAACCAGGAAGCCAAATTTCAACCTGTGTTTTCATAGTCAACTGTCAGGTCAATTTCTGGCAAGAATTCTTCTTTCTCTTCTGTTAATACAAAAAGTCCATGAACTATTCAGATTAGTTGCCTGGCTTCATGCAAATCACAGGAAATTGCTTAAATTTGTACTATTCCTCCTCTACGAAGAAACTTCCTGTGAGCAATTTGCACTTTTTTTAGTCATAGGACATAGAAAATCAGGGCACTTATTAAAATCCATAGCTTTGTCAGCTACAGAAAGTGTTAACTAGAATTTGTAAGTATCTAGGTGAAAGGAAGTTAATATTTTAGGGCAGTACATGGAAAGACATAAAAATATAAACTAATGAATGTACTAAGAGAAAAATTATATCAATAAAATTCTTACCTTTTTTTCAAGTTAAGAAATGAGTCTTCCTATTTGGTGATTAGAAAAAATATTTATTCATTCATTCATTTAAAAATACAGTTCTTAAGTATTAGTGAGAAGTGAGCTGCAGAACTTCATATGGAAGTAGAGAAATGTAGGGCACCACTGCCTGTCCTCAGAGAGAATAGTTCTTTTGGAAAATATAGGACTTTAGTTAGAAAGGAGGAAAGTAAAGGAGCTATAAACCTAAGGACAGACTCTCAAGTCACTCATATTTTCTGAAATTTTTATTTTCATTTTGCTACATTTATCAAAATTTTGGCTATTGAGACATTTCCTTTTCCAGCTTATTTTAAAAGAAACAGTACAGGATTTGAAGTCAGAGAGAACTTGGTTTGAATGCCAAATCTAATGGTGACCCTTTTGACCTAATTCCTTGAACTCACAAAGCCTTAGTTTCCTGATCTAAAAACTACAATGACATTTACTCCTTAGATTTTACTTTAATTTGGGAAAATGTATATAAAACATGTGAAGTATCTAGGGCATATGAGGCACTCAATGTATGTTAATCCCCTTAACTTAAATAAGTCAACTTACTTAAAAACGAGGAACCAGTTTAAGGCAAGTATCCATAAAAATGTTATTAGATAATAGAAAATACTATATCATAATAATTAATATAATATATATCATTATATACTGATGAATATTAAATATAGAATTAATAAATACTATTATATATTAAAATCATTGAATATATGCTAAGTACTAAGTACTATCCTAAGTAGAAGACAATAAAAGAATGAGAGAGCACAGCATCTTTAAAGTAGTTTATGTTTATGTGTCCTTCACAGTCTAACTGAAATGGGTTTGACTTCTTCCTTCCATTTACTGAATTTTTCTTCTTAAAAAAAAACCCAAAGTTATGATTGAGGAGGATAGGGATTTCAGATTGGAGGGGGAAGCCTAATACAGGAGAATGGGGTTGGATACAGGGCAGGCCCAGGCAGTACAGGAGTATGTACAGGTCTAGAAAATGGGTTTGAAGACGTGACGGTGAAGTCTTTCAAGAAAAAGAATAAATGATCAAAACCACAGTCCTCTGGTTTGGAAATTCTATTTGGTTCATCCTAGGCAGAGTAGATCTCTCCCCCTTTTCATTCTCTTATACATTTTAATGTCAATGATCCCAGAGTATAGAACTTACATTAGTAAAATCTGACTGGAGAACCATAATTTATTACACTGATTATATGGGAAAATTTACTCTACCTTCTAGACAACCAACTTAGAAATGAGTTTTTGAGACTCCTTTATTGACTGTCCATATACTATATAGACAGAAACTAAACAGTATGTGGGGAGAGTTATAAATTCATGCCATAAAGTCTAACAAACAGACATTTCTTCAACAATAACAAAAAATGAATAAAAGAAATAACATGTACTTTGAAAGTAAGGAGTCTCAAATATTTAACTTAGAAAGTATCACAAAATATATAATGTGACATAATGTGTCTCAAGTGATACAATGTGTCTATTTCAGAGGACTATTAGTATGTGGAATACATATTAACCTTTAGGACACCCACAGTATTGAATATGAATGAGAACAAAAGTTCTTGGATAAATAAGCTGTACAGGTTAAGGGTAAATTTACTACATTCCTTCCTGTAGGAACATGCAGTTTCCAGTTTTATTCCAGGTACTGTGATGTATTTGTCAGGTAGGTTTTGCATGTCACTGAGTGGGAGTATGGAGCAAGTTAGGAAAAAAAGGAAGTATGAACCTCAATTTTTCTCATCCACAAAACTGTTCAAAAAGAAATGTCTATTAAGACAGCAAACCCTAAAGATAGATCAAAGTGATCTACCTCTCTTTATTTTTTCCTTTCTACATCCTTCCATTTTATCCTACTGCCTTGGCCAGGATCCAAGATGGAAATCATATCACTAGAAAATTTGATACTCAGAAAGAAATATGATCTAAGAACATATCTTGGAGATAATCCTTCTGAGGATGGATTTGATTATTTGATGGGTTTAATCACGTTCCCTGATTTGATTATTTCTGTCACCAAAAAAGAGACTTTTTTTTTCCTACTCTGAAATTTACCATGAGTTAAATAACTCAGCACTTAGCCCAGTCCATCTGGACTCCATCTCAGGCCCCTCTTTTCAAACAGAACATAGAAAAGCTTAAACTGTGAGCCACATTTTATGTGCTTTAACACAAATACTACCTAGGATGTTTAAAACGTATTAGAAACAAATGACTACATCATATGCCCTGGCAGGGGAGAGAACAGTTTGCTATTGGGCCACAGGTTTAATTAGATGAAGTAAAATGATTAGGAATACTCAAAAATGTCAAAATAGTTTAAGAAAGTGAGTCTATGGAAATGCTATTTCTAAGACTGATGGTAATAATTTTGGTAGAAACCAACACTTAATAAAATACAATAACCTTTATGATAAAGAAAAAGAGCAACCTATTAGAATTATTATCTTTCTGCTGAATATGACACTTCTCAGTCTGTAAAATATTTCCTTCATTACTTTTGAGGGTTGATATGCACCAGAGACATGTCTATTGTTTTCAATCCACCTGAACTAGATTAATATTTGTGATACCTTCTACAAGAAGGCCTTTTTGATTTTCATGGGGAGAGTCATTAGAACATGACCTTAACTCAGTAGTGACTAGTGACATTACTTTAGTTGTCAATACCAACTCTTATTGGCAGAATAGCAACCTATTCTTATTCACAATCTGTCAACTTCTTTTGAAGTCATTTAACTGAAGCTCTGTATGACAGAACTTAATATGAAAGGCATTGACCTTCAGCAGTTTTGTATGAACTTGGTTGACAGGTATAATGGTCTTAGGAAGTGCAGATAATTGGATTGAAAAAATGAGTTTCACTGTACAGCAATATACTCTACCCCATGGTTTCACTGTTGATGGGTTAGATATGCATTGTGTCAGTTTTCAAAGGCATTTTGCCATCCTGAAATGTTAGAGAAGTACTTATCCAAAATCCCTCAATGACTTGAGGATGACTTTTTATGTTGATTATTTCTTTTAAAAAAGGAGGTTAATAGCAAAGGGCTCAGGGAAAAAAAAAATTAAAGCGACAATTACATAATACAAAAGAGCCTTTTACTTCTCAGAGGAAAATGCTCTTAAAGTACACAATGGTGAAACTTTTACAAAATCACTTTCATAGTTTTGGAAATATTCAACCAGACTTTGCACTAGTTTACAATTTATGAGCATTAGTCACTGCGTAATGGAAGAACCATTATCATCATTACATCATTTTAAAGTCCTCATCACTTTACAATTGGATTATTCTCCCTTTCCCTCTCTCTCTTGCACTTGCTCTCTCCTCCTCTCTACACATGTATACACACACAAATTTATATTTCCAGCTGTTTGACTGCATATATTGCATGATATTTAATAATTATTATATGGAATCATATGCTGAGCTTTTTGTTAAATATATTAGCAAAATCATGACTTAACAGTTGAGTGTGAACATTGTAGTTTGACAACATACATTCAAACGCCAGTTCTAGCACTTTCTAGCTGTGTGATCTTGGAAATGTTAATCAGCAAGTTTCAACTTGCTTCCTCACCTATCAAATAGGAATAATTATTGTATTGCATCCTACTAATTGCATTAAATGAAGTCATGACTGGAAGCAATAAAGTACCATACCTGATCCAGAGCAACTGTATTCAAAATGTGTTGCTTTGCTGCAGTTGCTAATAATGATGATACTGTTGTATATAGTATGGTTACCTATTGGCATTTCAACTTCAAGGCTAAGAAATGTAGTAAACCAAGTAGATTGATATAAACACACTGAGATATTTAGATTTGGCATTCAGAGTTTTGAAGAATGTTAATTTCTCTTCAGTTAGAATTAATAATTCACAAATAGGTTAAGAAAGAGCTACTTTTGAAGAGACAATATATTTGGATCCTTTCAGCCTTTTGAGTCCCTCTACTTTTGGAGGCTTCTATATTTAAACTTTCTGTTTCTTATATATTGGGGTGTTGAGTACTTTGCCTGTTATAATTTCAAAGAGTAGAATGGCATAGTATGGAGAAATATTAGATTTCAATTCCAGTTCTTCTAATAGACAGTTGGAGTTTCATTCTTATAAAATATTGAGCCTTGTGAAACTTCCCTTTCCTTACAAATGCAGGTAGTAAACTTTGAAGAATTACATTGAAATGTTTAAATTATCAGGCCCTGGATCTAAACAGATTTGGGTTTAGATATACACTCCATCATTTCTTGGCAGTATGACAATGGGTAAACTAATCAAACTGTGTAATCATCAATGTCCTCCCTCTGTAAATTACTTCATAAGGGTTTTTTTGGTGATTAAATAATACCTGAAACAATTTAGAAAGTGGTCTCTTAGAGATATACATTCAATAAACATGTATTATAAACAAAGAGCAGAAAACTCAGTATAAACTACTAATCAATTTTCTTCCTTTCTTTTCCCACTTAAAAAAAAGTATATGCTTTGAGAATGCCTAAATCTAGATTACTGAAATCAAATCCTCCAATAGTCAAGATATTCCTAGGAGAGCTCTCAAATTAAGGTCAAAGGCAGTTGATGATTCTACTTGTTTGTGAAGATAGCCCTGATTAGAAATAGTAGGCAATGCACGAATTAGAATTGATTTTCTTTGTATGTTGTGCCCTTTACCTATGAAAAGATACTTTTTCTATAGGTTTAACTTCTGCTAAATGAAATCCTAAAGTTATTACCACTAGAGCTGCCTCTCATTTTTAATTATGACATATGTATCTCTGACAAATGAATGGACAGTGTTTTCTCTTTTTTTTTGGAGGGGAGTTGTTAATGAGGCATATCACATGTTGCAGAGTTGATTTTCTATTACTGATGTTAGTAAAACTTAAAGAAAAAACAAATAGTACAAGTGTTTTTCTCTCTGTATACACAGTTAAAGGAATATTTTAATTGCACATATCAATTTATCAATTAACGGGATGAAGGCTGTGTTCAAACTAGTTTCAGACTTAAAAAACAGCCTCAGTGTCACTCGGCATGTCAGAATTGCCCCCTTCTGTTACAATGATTTCAAAGTTCCATGCTGTTGATATTGACTCAGGAGAAGTAGACTTGTCTTTTCCAGTTGCCCCTGTGGCATCTTTAAAACCGTAAGTAGGAGTTCCCCTTGTGGCATAGCAGAAATGAATCCAACTAGGAACCATGAGGTTGTGGGTTTCAATCCCTGGCCTCGCTCAATGGGTTAAGGATCTGGTGTTACCATGAGCTGTGGTGTAGGTCACAGACACGGTTTGGATCCTGCGTTGCTGTGGTATAGGCTGGCAGCTATAGCACCGATTCGACCCCTAGCCTGGGAACCTCCATGTGCCGCAAGTGGCCCTAAAACTGTAAGTAAAGTTTCTGAGATATCATAATAGGTTGCAAGCCTGACTTCTCAAAATATTTCAATTGAGTTTTAAATTGCTCAAATAATATGTTCATTTTGGGGGAGGAAATCAAATTTATAATGCCAATTAATTTATCATATAATTTCAAGTGCCTGATTTCAAAGTGATATTGCTTGACATTTCTCACTATTGAGATAAGAAACAAATTATACAAGTATTTTAGAAAAGTCTATTGCTACATTAAATAAGATGAAAGCACAATTAGTGGTTGGCATCATAAACTCATATAATTAGAGATATGATACTCAAGCAAGGTGATACTTAATTTGAAATCAAAGCTAGAACTATGCACTCACATAATCATTCTTCAATAGCTGTTCCTTAATTTTCCTTCCCATCAAACAAAACACAGTAGTATATACCCACAGGGTTCTGATCATCTTCTTATTTGCTCTTAGATCATTCTCAGCACTTTCCTATTCTGCTCTATATTGCAGAAAGTTATATTTCTCATAATCTCTTGACTGCTACTGGCTTTTAGGAAGTTTCAGCCAATGAGGGTCTCTAGCAGAAGGCAAAGCTGAGAGGTAGGGAAAGGGTATTACCTCTCACCTTTTCTTTCTTTTATAGCAGCTGAATCTCTTACTATACAGCTTTACTTTCTGTGATCTCAGCTCCAACCAAGAGGAGCTAATACATTTCCAGTTTCTACCCATCAACACTAGCTCCTGAGATTAATTACATAATTTCCTTTTATCCCTCTAGCCCTAGAGAGGAAGATTTCTTGCTACTTCTAATCTTTTGGTGGTCCCATTGTCTTTAGAGTCTGTATTTTCTGACTGAATCCTAACTAATACACTTATGTTAAAAGAGAATATATCTGGCCTCTACCAACAAGAAGCTAAATTCCTTCTTTCTGAAATCTGGAATTTAGTCATAATGGATCCATTCCATTACGGAACGTGTCAGAACACTTTCCAAAAGAAAGTCCTTGAAGTATATGCTATTGGTTATCTCACCTAGACCTAAACAATATGCAAATTGTGCATATAATTGTGCTAATTGATATATGAAGGAGGAAAAATCATGACTATCATAATTTCAAAGAACATTTTGAAAAATTCAAACTCAATGCCCATTCATAATTGAAAACACACACACACACACACACCTGGAAATCTTAAAGCATAGTATGGAATTTAAAGCATTAGAAAATTTTGAGTTCAAGTCATAAGCACAGTACATCAAATGGTAAAATAACAAAAGTATAAAGTATTTCTACTGAAATCAAAAGAAGCATAAAAATGCCTGTGCCTATAAGATTATGTAATTTTGTTTTTAATCTATCCAGTATGACTTGAAACAGAAATAAGAGTTTTAACAATGAATAGAATGAAGACAAAATGTTGACCATCTGTAGATAACATAATTATATGCTGTGAAAACCTAAGAAAAATCAACCAAAAATCATAGGAATAAACAGCCAAAGCAAATCCATGTAAAAACAATTAGTACCATATTTTCCTTTAATAAGCAGTCAGAAACATAAATGGAAATATAATTATAAAAGGAATTTTAGAGCCATTCTAACAAAACATATGCAAGATGTGTGTGTATGTGTGTCTGATTAAATGGAAATAATACATATTGAGTGTAAAATTTAACACTCTATACTAATTATCCCTAAATGTGCCTTAATAATTACCAAGATGTAATTCAGATCCATAATAAGTAAAATTATATAATAGATAGCATACAGATTTAATAGAGTCTCAATTTAAAAACCTTAGAGTCTATGATTTTAATATTTGTTAAACAGAACTTCTGGAATAACTTGGGGAGTGCAGTATTTAACAAACAGTGCCATTATCTTATTTAACATAAAAGATGTCTTAAGTTTCTGCCTTCAGATTTTTCTCTTTAAATGCTGCATTTCCTTTTGGGTGATTTCTTTAAAGGTTTCCTCTGTCACCTCTATAAACAAAGCCCCCAAATCTATGTCTTTATTCCTGTTTCCTCTCTACTGGTTTTGAGAGGCATCTCTCCAAATCTCCCAACCAATCTAACACACAGCAAGTCCCAAACTATGTTCAGACTTTGATGCACTTCTTTAAATTGTGGACCCACTTGAGGCCAGCTAACTATTCCATTCCTGTCTCTTCTATAATACTGAAAACAAGTGAGAAATCTTAGATGATCAGTTAGCACTCATTGAAACAGTATGGTGTGAAATATGAAGACTTCACTCTTTCTACAGGATTCCACCCTCTCCCACTTCCAGTGTCTGAGCGATTAAAAGATAAGTAGCTCTTATCTGTTAGAAGGGTTAGACCTTTCAGTAATGGGACTGTAACCATGGATACTAACCACCTCTAACTATTCAGGTGTTAATTATGTCCATTACTAATCTTTCTGAAAGATTTGTTAAGTCATGCCTTCTTCAAGGTAGATTATCTAAATAGGTTTTTTAAAATGTAACTCTAAAAAGAGAGAAATACATATATTTTTCCCAAAGCCGAAGTGCAAGTATAAAAATAGTCATATTCACAGTAATGATAAGTAATGATAAATTTTCTTTATTATGAAACAGATACTTAAGTAATTATTTATAAATCATTAACACATCAAAGCACTACATCAACATAAATATTTCTATGTAAAATTAATTTCTATAGAAATATGGCTTGCTATCAATGTTTACAAAATAAGTAGTGAAATTTATAAAGTTTTAGAATGCATACTTCATTTAAAAGCTACATTTCTTAGAGATTTTATTACTTTTAGAATTATCGCTAACTTCTAAATTTTGAAGAATGTTGCCTCAATTTGATAATTAAGCAATTTAGGACTTCTCCTTCAAGGTAGGGCGAGAAAACAAGCAGAAGACTCAAATGTGACAGGAACAATAAGTAAATCTGTAAGAAAGTGAGATCGGTTGTCTCTCTGGGCAAAATGTTTAGCAGAGCTTTTGGTAGAGACAAGGAGTTTCAAGCATATGGTCACTTTGGCACTCAGGACATTAACCTTATTCTGGAATTGCATGGGATTGTAGTGAAAACTTAAGCACACAGTGTTAGGAAAACAGTGAAGTTTTCAGAAGCATGGGGAATAGAGGACAGAAATCTAAACATGCCAGAGGAAGAGATCACAAAGAATATATCAAGATTTCAGTTGAAAACCCTGAAAGGCAACTGGTAATCTAAGGGTAAACTAAGCCTCACCAAAGAAGAAACCCAGTCTCAGCAAATCACATCCCTAATTAAATTAAGGGCTCAGTCATCGCTGAATCAGCTCAGTAGTGGAAGAAGTGACAAACCCATTTTCCCAAACATAACATCAACTTGAGAACTTGAGTGCTATGAGTAATATACAAGCAATCAAAAGTTAGTAGGTATGGTTGCAAGGAGATGGCAGCATCCCAAAATCTGAAATCTACTCTTTATCTTCAGTAGAGACATCTTGGCAAAAAAAAAAAAAAAAAAGAGAGAGAGAGAGAGAGACAGAGAGAGAAAGTGAGAGATGAAAACATGCTAACAACAGAACTCCAGGCTATTTACTAGCAAAATAATGCTTATATGTGGAATACTCTTAACAGAAATTATTTGGTCTATGTAGGTTCTTTATAGTAAATAGTACTAAGATTTGTGAATGTATGGCCAGGCTTCTTTCAAAATTTCAGGTAAGTTATGTAACTAAAGAATATAAAAATCTTTGCTATATCATTTGGCTCACTGTATTCAAGCAATATGCCATATACATTACTCACATCCATCTTTAGCTTTCTGGTTAAATCTAGAGCATAATGAATTCTGTACTTGGAAAAGAAATATGTCTTCCTTGCTGTGTTTTACCCCAGAACTATCAGATATATACAAATACATACAAACATGTACATATGTTTGTCTGTTTATCTTGATGGTTCCTTTCTTTTCTCATTATCACATAAGTTCCATGAGTATATTTTTTTCTTTCTCGTTTGTTCTCTTCCATCCTATAGTGTCTAGAATCTTTTCTAGAACACAGCAAGCAATTAATGAATGTGTATAAAATAGATAAGTAGATAAATGAGTGAATTTGAACTTGAACATTTAAAAATGTATCAAAAATTAAGATATCCCTCAAATTTATGATGCAATATAAATTACTGCATAGAATAAAGTAATTAAAGTGTCATTCAATATTCACACTATAGAACTAGCTTGATTACACATGTTCAGTACACAGAAAAATATGGAACCTCTGACTGAAGACATAGTAATGTTGGTGGCAAACTGTATGCAGCATATGTACCAACTGCCATTAGCTTTAGAAAACTAGAGTAGACACATTCTACAAGTCAGAATGGGTCTATATGCATGTTAGTGAATGAGTCCCAGAGCCATTTCCACCTGTTACTTATGTCCAAAAGGATTCACTGCACCCATTATCCAAAAGACCAACTGCTATTTTCATACCACCATATTGAAAATCATCCCATATTATATGGTCAGAAGTGATAGTCTTTTATAATCATAGGATTGGAAATTCAGGACATGTGTCAGAATTAATTTAGACTAATGATCTAATTTTGTAAGTGCAGAACTAAGACAAAGAAAACAGAGATTTGACCAACATTTTGTAAATATTTTCAGACAGAGCAATATCCAAGCCAAGATTTATAAATTTTTATCCAAAATATTTTATTACACCATGTTTTTCAGTAATGCCATTTTTATAAGTCCATTTAATTAAAAGCAATAATTATTTTTTCAATCTATCTTACATTGGACTGTAAGAAATAAATGAGTTATAGTTGTTCCCTACACACATTTTTTGAGCCCTTGAAAGAGAACTACCGCAGATGTCAAAATCAATTCTTAAAATCAAAGACATTTTGTCATTTTTTTGTTTTTGCAATTTGGGGGAACTTTTTATAGTTGAGGTTTTACTGAACCTCTTCACGGATACAACTTTTTGAAGTGAAGTGCTCTAACAATTTATTTGACATGCTCTGTACACAGGAAGAGAAGATTCTCCCCACAAAATAGCATTTTTTAAAAAATGATAGTTCTCAATGTAAAACATAAGTAGATAGTGATCATAAAATGTAGAGATGCATATGAATGTTTTTGTTTTTTTAATAATATCGATAATATTAAATTTGTATATAGATTATATTTTGAGATGTTATAGCCAATTGTTAACTTTCTATTCAATATCACAAGCCTAAAACCTAGGAGTGATTCTTGATTCCATCCTTTCCTTCACTCCGATAAACAACTGCAGGGTTTTCTCATTTTTTTACCTAATAAATATCTTTAATTTGTCTATTTTTAATCTCCTCTGCCACTATATTAGTCTAAATTAATAAAATCTCTCACTCAAGTAATTGTCATAGCCTTAAAATGCAAAATCTATTATTTTATCATGCTGCTTCTATCATTTCAATGGCTTCTTAATGCTCTCAAAGAAAAGTCAGAATCCCATATTAAGCATAAAATTTTCTTTTCAATTTGAGCGTAAATAATTTTTCTGCTTCATCTAACATAATGCTGTATTCATTCTCCTGCACACTTCCAACTCTGGCATGACTTTAGTCCCTTTAAGATATTTGCCATGATCTTCCTTGCTCAACAGACTTTCTAACTGTTCAGGTGCTCTTCTCTTTCCTTTAATGAATTAAATCCTAGAAATGGTTATATTGTAACTTACGTACTACATCTTTAGACAGATCTAAACCTCCCTCTTATAGAAGCACTCTGAACAAGTGGAAATGTACCTTTGCATTTGCAATATTATTAATAACTATCCAAAGTAAACTACATAAAAGCATGGACCAATTAAGTTTTTACTCTTAATTTTGTGCACATTGTCTAACCAATAGTAGTCACACAGGGAAAAAGATTTGTGAGATAAATGAAAAACCTTTGCTCTAGTTGAGATATCTATATTTCCAATTATTAAGAGCAAGAAATGTTTTAGTTAGATTTAGGCTCCAGATAACACAGATGTTGTGATAAAGCTGCACAGTGACCATTGCCAAAAATCTCAGTGCCTTTAAAAAGATAGTATTTTATGCTTATGGATTTATATGTAAACTACAATTTGATTAATCTTAGGTAGGATTATCCAATGGACTAACATAGACTGCTGGCTTTGAGAAGACTTAGTTCTGCTGCAAGTATCTTTGTTCTAGAGCCAGGTAAAGCTTCCTGGGCCTGAGTTCATTGTAAGTGAGGTCAGCGACTCCAAGAAGGTTCATTAGATTTTACCAAATTCTTTGGAATTGATAAGATTTTAGGAAATTGAAATTCTAAGTTATTATTAAGAGATAATCATCCTAGGTTAACAACAGTTTTTAACTAAATATTTACCCTGGGGGGATATTAGGTGCAGCCCTAGAATCTGGTTATGACATTTGCATTTAACTGAAGCCCTGACTTCTGCTTAGAAAACACATTTAATCCTGTTTCATTCACTTTGATTCTGTACGTGTAAACATTCCTCCCACTCTGCTGATTAGGAATTGTTTCCTTACATCTTCAGTATGCATCCAGCTATGTTACATGTATCTTGGATGTGATACAAAGTGGCATGACAGTATTCTTTGAGCTAAGAGCAATAACTCTCACTCCATTTCCTTCCAATTATCCCACCTTTATGATAAATCCAGTCAAACTACTGGTAAGGCAAAACCTATTCAGGAATCAGAAAATATACTTATATGTGCTCCTACTAAAATAGTAGCTGATCAACTTCTAAGTTAGAAGGGACATTATTTAAAATATAGTAATTCTGCAATGGGTTTAGATAAAATTTGGACTGTATCCCGGTAAACTTTCCCCAGTCCTTGACAGGAATGAATTTCCAATTAACCTTACTATCTATAGAAATTATAACACCACTAATTTTCTTCAGTTCTTAGAAATCTATTCAGAAAACATTGTCAATCAATGTTCTTCTTTAAAAAAAATAACTTGAGTGCCTTAGAAAAAAATAATTTAGTTCTTGTGCATATACAACAAATTGGTTTCCCTCTGTTACTAAGTTGTACATGCTAAGTCTCAGAGGGAAATTTAATTTGTTATAACACAGTATAATGGTTTGGAAATACCTAAATAAAGCCAAAAACCTTCTTATTTAATAGAAACAAAATTTACTATCACACCAAGCACAGAGTTTAAATCTAGCTATAATATCCCAGCATGTGGGGCATCCCAAAGGCTGCCTTGCTAGGAGGGGCCAGAAGCATGCATGAAGACTTAGTGTCTGCACTGGCAGAGCAGCCCCACCAGGGGGAGGTAAGGGGAAGGTGCACTGCTGGTGGCCCATGGCCTCCTTTCTGCTTTTCATAGACCCAGTGAGGCTGCAGGTGAGGACCTGGGCAGCACGGACAAGAGCCCAGAGATGCCAAGGGAATGTTACAGACAGGTACTACTATATGGAGTTACCCAAGTGCTGGAACCTGAAGAAGGAGATTCTGGAGAAGCTCACTCGCCTCTGTGGACCAGCTCTAGTATATGGAGAATGACGATACCCAGGCTGACATGGTCTAGGAGCTCCTGGTCAACTGTTACAATCCCACTGAGATCCTCATTACTGACCTTTGGACAAGATCCCAGGCATGCATAAGCTGAGCACAACCCAGAAGGATTAAAGATTCTTGAACCAGGGAAACAGTGGCTTCTGCAGGGCCACCCTGACTCATCTCAGCCTCCCAACTCCTGAGGGGAGAGCTGTGGTCAGGCCTGATGCCATGAACAGAGCTCCTCGTGCCCCTGGCCCAGGGGCCTCTTCTCTGCCCCCTTAGTTTTCCTTTTTTTTCTTTTCAGGGCAAGGTATTATTGTTACTAAACTTAAGGGAGTTTTGGTGTTTTTATGTTGACTCTGCAGCTAAGGTCCTATAATAAAGCTAGAATATGTTTTTGCCTTTGAAGCAGCTAAAAAAGCAACAATAATGCTACTTTTCCTGTCCTTGAATACCACTGGAAACAAAAAGATACTCTGTCTTCATTCTGTCACAAAAAAATTAAATTCAGATTGATTTCATGTTTGTTTGTTTGTTTGTTTTTTATTTTTAGGGCCACACCCCTGGCCTATGGAAGTTCCCAGGCTAGGAGTTGAATCAGAGCTGCAACTGCCAGCCTACACCACAGCCTAAGTAATGCTGGATCTGAGGGATCTGAGCTGCATCTGCGACCTACCCTGTAGCTCATGGCAAAACTGGGTCCAACCCCTGATTTAGGCCAGGGTTGAACCGGGCCTCATGGATACTGGTTGGATTGTTACTGCTGACCCACAACAGGAACTCCCAGATTGATTTCATGTTTGCATGGATAAAAAAATAATATCTTATCCTTTGGGTTCCATTAATTTATCACTGTGTCCCTCAATTTCATACATAACTAATGTAGTTCCTCCTTTATATGACAATTCTTCAGTTGTTTGAAAACATTTATGAAGCTCTTACCAGAGTATATTCTATCTTCCATTTTCATTTATTTCACTAAGCATTTTCACTTATTTCCTCTTTTCTTCCATAATGATAGTTTAAGAACCATCTTTCTCCTCTGCAGTCCTCTATAAATGTACATATCAGTATGCATTATAAATTTGGTGTCTAAAGTGAAATACGGTGATCAAGGCTAGGATGGCCCAACTGAAGTGTGCCTAGAGCTGACTTTATGCCAAAACAGCCATTAAAATCTCTTCAGCGGTGTTACTGCAGTTACTCTAAAAATCTCGTTTTTTTCCCTCTGAGGTAAAATTTATATACACTGAAATGCTCACAGATCAGACTGTGCAATTCAGTGAGTTTTGATACATTCATACATCCAGACAGCCACCACCCTGTTCAAGATTAAACACTTCCTCAGCTCAGAATGAGCCCCTCAGTTCACTTCTAGCAAATCCCTACTCCACATAGGGTAAAAAAAAAAAAAAAAAAAAAAAAAAAACCCTCAGATTTCTGTTCCCAATTATTATCAGTTTTCTTTGTCCTAAAAATTCACGTAAACTGAAAAAATATACTATGTGCCTGGCTTCTTTATTCAATATAATCTATTGGGATTAATATATAATCACTATGTATACTCATTTCTGTTTTCCAAGTTTTTATTGCTATAGTTGTATTCCATGGCTAAAACATACAATTCATTTTGGTTATTTCATTAACCTATTGATGAATATTTGAGTTATTTCCATGTTTGGTTTATGAGGAAATCTGCTTTGGACATATCTATATAAGTGAGTTGGGTTTTTTGCTTTTGGGTTTTTTTTTTTTTTTTTGGACATAGCTAAGAATAGACAGGACTTAGCTTTGGGGGAAACTGAAAAGTAGTTATAAAGAGTAGTCATATCATTTTACACACCCGCTAGCAACATGCAGGTGTTTTGATTGATTCACATTTTACCAATGCTTGGAGTTGTTAGTATTTTTCATTTTAACCATTCTATTGTGTGTGAACTTGTTTTGATTGTAAAATGCATTTTTTACGGTTTTTTGTTTGTTTTTAGGTCTGCACCCATGGCATATGGCAGTTCCCAGCCTAGGGGTTGAATCAGACGTGCAGCTGCTGGCCTATACCACAATTTACAGCAACACCAGATCCTTAATCTACTGAGCAAGGCCAGGAATCAAACCCCCATCCTCAAGGATACTAGTCAAGTTCATTACCACTGAACCACAATAGGAACTCCCAAAAATGCAATTTCTAATGACAAATAAATTGGGCATCTTTTGACCATATTTATATATTTTTTTGGCTTCTCACCATGTGTTGATGTTCCTTAAACATTTTGGATTTGAATCAGTTTATATTCTGAGTTGAATTGTGTGAATTGTATATTCATGTGTTATGAATATTTTTCCACTCTTAATTTTTTACCTTTTGTCTTTTTTCTTGAAGTCAAAATGTTTATATTTCTGTTTAAAGTTATTGAATCTAAGAAATCTTTTCTTATTGCAAAGTCACTAAGACAGTCTTTTTTTTCTTTTAGACTTTGTGTGTTTCTTGCTACTATAGGAATATGATCCATCTATTTTTGTACATGAAGTGGTATGAGTAGTTTTATTCATTTTTTACATATAAATATTGAATCATTCCAAAACCATTTGTTGAAAAATTTTATACCGAATTAACTTGACTCATAATCCAGAACTGACAGTGTAGGAACAGTTATATCTGAATTTTTCAATATAGATAATTAGAACATCTCATTAACCTCCACTAAATTTCTTCAGTACAGATGATTAGAACATTTAATTATCCTTCACTAACTTTCTTCTTTCTTGATCATGGGTTTTATTTTCATGCTTCATTAAAAGCCTTACAAGTGTTTTATTATATTCTAGATATTGTGGAAAAAGCTGTAGACTATAGTTTTATTATCTATTTGTCTATATATAAAACAATAATACATTGCTATGATCATTGCTTTTTTTATAAAGCAATGGCCATTTATCTTTATCTTTAAAAAGTTATACTTTTTTATCTTTAAAAAGTTATACTTTCTATTGCTCTTTATTCCCCTCTTCACCTATTGACTTTCATATGTCCTTAGCTTGAATAACTTCTTTTGGAATTTCTTGCAGTGGAAATCTGCTGCACATAAATTCTCTAAACAATTTCCTGTCTGAAGATGTCTTTACTTTGTCTTCATTTTTGAAGGATATGTTTTTATCTATTCAGAATCCTACGTTGACTCTCTTTTTTTTTTCTTTCTTTCAGCACATTAAAACTATCCTTCAATAATACTTGGTCTCCACTTTTTCAAATAAGAAATCAGTAGTTATTTTCATTCTCACCTATGTTGTCTATAATCACCCCCCATCTCTCTCTCTCCCTCCCTTTCTTTGGTTTCAGCAGATTGACTATAATGTGCCAAGGTTGCACAGAACCCCCACTTAGCTGTACCTCTTTAAATATTTCCTCTGTCCTATTCGTTCTTTATTACTCTTTTTGAAAATCCAACTGTGAATGTATTAGGGCATTTGTTATTGTGCCATAGGCATTGAAAACTCTGTTCAACCTTCACTTTTTTCTTCTCTTCTTATATCAAATTTTCCTCCAAGTTTACTCATCTTTTCTCCTGTTGGATTCAATCTTTTATTGATCCCCTCAAGTGAGATGTTCGTTTTTATATTGTATTTTCTAGCATTTCAATTTTGTTCTCTTTTAAGCTTTTATCTCTGCTGAATACTTTCATATGTTCATTGAGATTTTCCATTTTTATAGTAGATCCTTTAATATTTACATCAGCTGACTTTAAAGCCCCTCTCTGATAATTAGGACATCTGTATCAATTCTGGGTCTACCTTCATTAAATTTTTGTTTCTTGACCAGGGATCCTGTTTTCAGGCCTCATTACATGTCTTGTAATTTTTTTTTTATTATATGCTAGACATTGTGGAAAAACTATGAAGACTAGAATAAATATCACTACTAAAGGTATATCTTCTCTGTAAGGCTGCAAGTTTGGAGGGCTAAATCAATCTAGTCTCTAGTTGAGATGTATATATTTAATGGCATGTTTAGTTTGGATCCATTTCACTATTAAATTCAATTATTATGAAAGCAGAATTGTGACATTTTATTGATTCTTTTTTTTTTACATCTTGAGATGTAAACAGGAACCATATTCTGAATACTTTTTTTTCTTTTTCAATTAACAAATCAGCCCTCAGCTTTCAAAACACTGGAGGATTTCTCTCTGCTTTTCAGCTTTACTACCAGTTTTCTGAATTTTTGCAAATTTCCTTCTACTCTCTTATCCCACTTATTATTTTCTGAACCTAAAGAAATAACTCTCTTACCTTAGTTTCAAAAACGTGGTGCAATCCAGTTGACCCAAAGTCTCTCAATAATTTTTCTCTGAGCATTTCTGTCCTGAACTCCAACTTTGGAGAAAGCCTTTGTTTCTCATGAAGAAAAATTCATATTGCCTGAGAGCAAACTCTCTCAGATTTCTTACTGTGCATCTATTCTTCATCCTACTATGTCATGCATGTGAGAAGGTCTATGAAAGCAATGTGTCTGGTAGATAAAAACTTCTTTCTCTAGTGCTTCTCAGGATGCTAATCCATCATGCTAACCAACACACAACTGTTACAAATTCCTAAGATGTTTGTCTTTATTTCAGTTCATGGGATATTTTTTCTTCTTAGAGCTCTCTGACAAAGATGGAAGGAGCCATGGTTCTCTTTTCTCTAAGATAGGGCTTGTAACTTTTTATAATTTAGTGAATTTAGGTTTCTTTATCACCTCAGCTCCATGATTTTTTTGAATACTTGGGATTTTATTATTATTATTTTTAATAGTTATTTCCCCAATACAATTTTTTTCTACTGTACAGCATGGTGACCCAGTTACACATACATGTACACATTCTATTTTCGCACATTATCGTGCTCCATCGTAAATGACTAAATATAGTTCTCAGTGCTACACAGCAGGATCTCCTTGCTAATCCATTCCACAGGCAATAGTTTATATCTATTAACCCCAAGCTCCCAACCACCCCACTCCCCCTCCCCTTGGCAACCACAAGTCTATTCTGCAGGTCCATGATTTTCTTTTCTGTGGAAAGGTTCATTTGTGCCATATATTAGATTCCAGATATAAGTGATATCATATGGTATTTTTCTTTCTATTTCTGACTTACTTCACTCAGTATGAGAGTCTAGTTCCATCCATGTTGCTGCAAATGGCATTATTTCATTCTTTTTTATGGCTAAATAGTAGTCCATTGTGTATATATACCACATCTTCCTAATCCAACCATCTGTCAATGGACATTTGGGTTCTTTCCATGTCTTGGCTATGTATAGATTTCTAAGGTATGTCCATACTGATCTCCATTGTGGTTGTACCAACTTACATTTCCACCAACAGTGCAGGAGGGTTCCCTTTTCTCCACACCCCCCTCCAGCATTTGTTATTTCTGGACTTATTAATGATAGCCATTCTGACTGATGTGAGGTGGTATCTCATGGTAGTTTTGATTAGCATTTCTCTAATAATCAGGGATGTTGAGCATTTCTTCATGTTCTTGTTGTCCATCTGTACATCTTTCTTGGAAAAATATCTATTCCAGTCTTTTGCCCATTTCTCCATTGGGTTGTTGGTTTTTTTGCTGTTGAGTTGTATAGGTTGCTTGTATATTTCAGAGATTAAGCCCTTGTCAGGTGCATCATTTGAAACTATTTTCTCCCATTCTGTAAGTTGTCTTTTTGTTTTCTTTTTGGTTTCCTTTGCTGTGCAAAAGCTTGTCAGTTTGGTTATGTCCCATTGGTTTATTTTTGCTCTTGTTTCTGTTGCTTTGGGAGACTGACCTGAGAAAACATTCATAAGGTTGATATCAGAGAATGTTTTGCCTATATTCTCTTCCAGGAGTTTGATGGTGTCTTGTCTTACATTTATGTCTTTAAGCCATTTTGAGTTCATTTTCATGCATGGTGTGAGGGTGTGTTCTAGTTTCATTAATTTGCATGCAGCTGTCCAGGTTTCTCAGCAATACTTGCTGAAAAGACTGTCGTTTTCCCATTTTATGTTCTTGCCTCCTTTGTCAAAGATTAATGGACCATAGGTGTCAGGGTTTATTTATGGGTTCTCTATTCTGTTCCATTGGTCTGTATGTCTGTTTTGGTACCAGTACCACAGTGTCTTGATGACTGTGGCTTTGTAATATTGCTTGAGGTCTGGGAGAGTTATGCCTCCTGCTTGGTTTTTGTTCCTCAGAATTGCTTTTGCAATTCTGGGTTTTTTGTGGTTCCTCCACAATTTTTTTTTAAATCTCTGATTCTGTAGCTTATCTGGCAAGTTTCTTTGATTCCAGTGATGAAAATGTGCTCTTCTGACTTTCTTCATTCTAAGCAGTAGTGAAAATTTAACCTCCACATTTTTGCTTTTCACTTGCTTTTTTTTTAACTTTTTTTTCAAATAACAAACTATTTCTTCATTTTTCCTGTTCTTGAACTATGGACTTGATTTCTCTGCACTGACTCTCACAAGGAATTTAATTTCTCTTCACATTTGCATCTTTGTATTTTTGCCACACTGCTACTGAGACCTTGAATTCTTCTCCTGTTGGCTTTCAATTTTTCTTGCTGGGACAATTTTGAAGAGTTTCTGAGATTCTATTAGATTTTCATTTGGACACATCATAGTTTCTATTCATGTTGTGCTTAGTATTTTAAGTTATCCTGAAGGTGAGTCCGAATACTACCATAAGAAGTAAAATTAGAGTGGGTACATTAAATGTTCTTGAATGTTTTGCTTTTGGCTGTTTGATCACATATATTATATTTGCTCATCACATCTAATCACAGCTTTGATACTATGCCTTCTAGGTGAGTGATTTTAGTTAAATCAAGCATCTCTTTATACATTTCAGACTTAGACCTCAAAATGATATTTGTGCATTTATGGCTGTGCTAGTAAATAATCTATTTTTTCTGCATGAGGTATAAAACTAAATTATAGTAATGTTTTTAAAGAACTAAAAATGTAGTGACTATGTTACATTGAAAATTAAATCATGCAGAGAAATCACTAGCAAAATCCTGTTTAAAGACAATGTGTAAAGAATGATATTTATATATGTCATATTTTTCTTTTTTTAACCTAAGCCTGAACTTATCATTATATTTCTAGAAAATGTAAAATTTTAGTTTCATGTTTTTCAAATAATCAGTATTTTCATGACATAAGAATTACAAGATTACTAAACACATAATTTTATTAAATTATTAAACATTCAACTTTCTGTTTTTATATTTTTATATTGTATACTTTTCTCTAATTTAAAAAATAAGTCTAAGATTTCTCTTTATCTAATCCCTCTTCCTTAGGGAATTCACCAACTTTACTGGATATTCATGACCTGCAATGATGACCTTTTAAAGTCTGTATCCTATGAATTATAATGATATAAATATGACTAATTGTGCATATTTTTCCTACTGTTTGGGTATACAGTTGAAAAAGGCATATGTAACAGTCATCAAGAGGTGAGCTTTGGCTAAACAATGTACCTATATATGGTTTTCAATGCATTTATCTGGTTTGGAGTTCACTGAACTTCTTGGATCTGCTGATTTTTAATCATATTTAAAAATTGTCAGTCAATATTTCTTTGGTTTCATTTTCTATGGCATTCTCTTTCTCTCTTTTGCTGAGATTCCAATCACATTTTTGTTAGCCTCCTTGACACTGATCAGTTATTAAAGTTCCGTTCATTTATTTTACTAGCTTTATCACAGCTATTAGATACATTAGGAAGAGTAGCATTGCAAGAGCTGAGACTATTCTTATATTTGTTCTTATACCTTAGTTTGTACACAGACTACTATATACATTCAACTAAGGTGTTGTGGGGCTGTGTGCATTAAGTCAATTTTATTGTGGTAGGTTTTTTTTGTTTGTTTTTTGTTTTTTTGGCTTCACCTGTGGCATGTGGAAGTCTCCGAGCCAGGGATCAAAACCACCCTACAGCAGCAACCTGAGCCACACCAATAACAGCTCAGGATCCTTAAGCCACTGAGCCACAAGAGAATTCCTGTGGTAGAATCTTAATAACATAGGAGATAAGTTCTCTGACAGATAAATGCATGGCAAACATTTTATCCCAGTCTGTGGTTGATTTATTTCCTTAATTGTATATTTTAAAAAACAATTTTTAATTTTTACTAAGTCCTGTATGCTGATGTTTTCTGTTTAGTGCTCATTTTGTCCTAGCAATGAGATTTTCATGTTTCAAGTTTGTCACTTTTCTTTTAAAACTTGTCATTGCCAGGGTAGATGTTTCACTACTGAACTGTTTGTTGTCGATATCTGTTTCTTTAAATCAGCATTGCAGATAGCAACAAACCACATAAAATTTTATGTAATTCTTCTTTACCAGGATTTCAGAAATGCTGCATCTGACAGTATTGAGCATTGTGGCCTAAGGGAAGTGCTTAAATTATTTGGCAAGTCTCATTTTCCATTTTGATGGTATTTTTATCTTTAAAAAAGAAGCTATTCAAAAGAGAGATTAGCCAGCAAGATGGTGGATTTCTAATTGATGCCCTGGCCTTTAAATCTGCCTTCACACGAGCTGTGATGTCCTAAAGAAACACTTTACTCAAGGGGCCATTGGGCAGAAATGCTCTTCCCTGATAAATGATGTCTTGCCCTTTCAATTTGTCTTTCTCAAGGTGGTTCTTTATTTAAGGGGTACCTTGAAGAAGGAGAAATTAGGAGGAGTGGGGAAGACTAAAATGTATTCCTTATCATTATCTCATGCCTAACAACCCATGTTTTGCATTTTTCTTCATCAAAAGAGGTACTTAAAAAGGAATCCATTTTATCATGAGAAATTTCAGACCAATGATGCCTATACTTAGTGCATTGTCCTACGTGGTTTTCTTTTCTAAAGGAGAAAGATGGGTTGTCTTATACTTATCTCAAGCTTATTGAGACTAGCCACATGGAGGCCCCTCAGTGAACTTGATATATATCCCCTGGAGGTGGTGGGCTAGTGTCTGACATGGATCTGAGGAGTCTATAGTTGTGAATGTATAAATGTATGAATGTATGGCAATGAATCTGAGCTGGCTGAGAGAGAGAGAGAGAGGGAGGGAGGGAGAAAGTGGGGGAGGCGAGAGGGAAGAAAATGAGAGGCTGATAACCTTGAATTGGGAAATAACCACATTTCTCATGGCAGTGGACACAGGCATGTTTCACAAAATAGAACTGACACATGCATGAGAAAGATACCGTAAGAAATCATTTACTACTCTGTTCCAAAGGACCAACTGTATTTGTGACTCATTAGAAAATATAGGAAAAGAAGAAATTGAAACCAAGGAAGGACCAAGGGAGGAGTAACAGAGTGGTGAACACATTACTAATTATCACAGGGAGTGCAGTTGAATGCTGCAGACGAAGTTTTCTGAAGCACCCATGGAAGCTTCTCTCAAGAGAAGGACTCAACTTTAAATGCCTGCCTGGTCCAGAGAAGACAAATCCATATATAAAGCTGCCCAGTCAGGTGTGAGTCTCACATCCTCTTTACTTTTTCTTTCTCCTCCATTTAGACACTGGTGGGATCACAAATTTTGAGTAACTATGTGAAGGAAGAGAAGAAATAATAAGAGCAAGAAAGAGATAAACAGAATCTATATCCTTATCCTTGAATGAATTACAAGAGTACCTGCATAAAGAGTCCTTGCTGCCTTAAGTGTTATCTGTGAATAGACATTGGAATTAATGTATATTTTGGATAGGACTCTTACAGTTACTGACTTTTGACTTAGAAGCGTGGTAGCATTTCTAAAAAGTGAAAGAAAAAACACAGATCCATCTGAGTGTTTGCCCACTAGTAAAATGAGAACTAATACAACAGAACAAATGTACAAGGGAGAGGAAGGCAAAAATGAAATTGCATTTTGCATGTATCCCATGAGTTCTGCTGTTTCACCATAGAAAGTTAATATCTTATTTCCAAAGCTTTTATCTCCAGTACAGTGGTGAAGAGTGCAGGCTATCGCAGGCATCTATCAGTTGTTTCTTTCTGATAATTCCCAAAGTCCTTCTAAAGTTTTCCTGTTAGGTATATTTGCTACTGAATTTCCATATATCCTCTTCATAATGTTTCTTAATAAAGTTTCTGTTTCCAGTGTGCTGGAAGATTCCTTTCATTGCAATTACAAACAGCTTATTAAATAATTTTTATGCATATATGAAGATGTTTTTATTTCCCTTTTTAATATGTTAATGTGACAGATTTTTTAGTTGCTGAGATAAGTCTTATATGGTTTTAATATATGACTATAATTTTTATACACTGATTTTAATTTATGTATTTGTATATAATTGTTTTCTTTTAGTATGTTTGATATAAAGATTATGCGATACTTATAGAATTCAGTTTGGTAAGCTGTGTAAATATAACAATTAGTTACATAATTGTATACATATGTATATGCATATTTTGTATATTATTGCTTTATATACACATAATTAGTGTATTTTATATATATATACACATACATATATATAATACATACTTTATTTTATGTATTTCATTTCTTTTTTGTCAGATTCTGTCTCTCACTGCAGTTTTTTCACATTTAGATGAATTCTTTGGTAGTTTTTTCTGTAAGGGTTTATGTATAATAAATTCTCATAGTGTATAAATGTGTACAAATGTCTCTCTATTTTTAGTTTACTTTTTCAGAGATAGTTTAGCAAACTAGAATTTTAAGCTGACAGATAAGTCACCTTAGCACTTGAGGATATTTCTCTATTTTTACTCATAAAAAGTGTGTTTCAACTTAATTTTTATTATGGCTCTTATTTCTGATAGGTTTTATATCTTGTATTTATTCTTTTTTTTTTTTTTTTGTCTTTCTGTCTTTTCTAGGGCTGCACCCACAGCATATGGAGATTCCTAGGCTAGGGGTCAAATCAAAGCTGTAGCTGCTGGCCTACACCAGAGTCACAGCAATGCCAGATCCGAGCTGCGTCTGCGACCTACACCACAGCTCACAGCAACTCTGGATCCTTAACCCACTGAACGAGGTCTGGGATCGCATCTGCAACCACATGGTTCCTAGTCAGATTCATTAACCACTGAGCCATGACGGGAACTCCCGCTTTTTATTCTTAATGTTATGTATTTCATTATTATGAGTCTAGATATGGATATCTTTCCTTTACCATAATAGATATTTGATTAGACTTTTTCATTTTAAAATTCTGATGTCTTCTAGAAAATTCTCCTCACATAATGGTTCTCCACTTTTCCTTATCTTCTATTCTTCTGAACTTTTATTTGACAAATGGTGGGCTATTAAGATCTCTAAAACCTGCTTTCATATTTTCCATTTAATGTTATCCTTCTGTCCTAGCTCCTGGGTGATTGCCTCAGTAAATTTATCACCAATGTTATTCAACATAGTTTTGGAAGTCCTGGCCATATCAATCAGAGAATAAAAAGCGGGAGTTCCCGCCATGGCTCAGTGGTTAATGAATCTGACTAGGAACCATGAGGTTGATGGTTCGATCCATGGCCCCGCTCAGGGGGTTAAGAATCTGGTGTTGCTGTGAGCTGTGATGTAGGTCACAGATGCAGCTCGGATCCCACATTGTTGCGGCTGTGGCGTAGGCCAGTGGCTATAGCTCCAATTAGACCCCTAGCCTGGGAACTTCCATATGCCATGTGTGCAGCCCTAAAAGGACAAAAAGACAAAAAGACAAATAAAAAAAAAAGAAAAAACAATAAAACGATTCCAAACTGGAAAAAAAGAAGTAAAACTATCACTGTTTGTAGATGATATAATACCATACCTAGAAATTCCTAAGGACACTACCAGAAAACTGTTAAAGCTCATCAATGAATTTGCAAAAGTTGCAGGATACAAAATACACAGAATTCAATTGCATTTTTATATACTAACAATGAAAGATCAGGAAGATAAATTAGAGAAACCATCCAATTTACCATCACATCAAAAAATAAAATACCAGGAATAAACCTAAAGAGATAAAAGAATGGGACTCTGAAAACTATAAGACACTGATGAAAGAAAGATGACACATATAAATGGAAAGACATACCATGATCTTGGATTGGAAGGATCAATATGGTCAAAATGACAGTACTACCTAAGGTATTCTACAGATTCAATACAATCCCTATCAAATTACCAATGACATTCGTTACAGAACCAGAACAAAATATTTTAAAATTTGTGTGGAAACCCAAGAGACCCCAAATAGCCAAAGCAATATTGAAAAGAAAAAACAGAACGGGAGTAATCAGGCTCCCTGACTTCAGACTATACTACAAAGCTACAGTCATCAAAACAGTATGGTATTGGAACAGAAACATAAATTATTAGAACAGGACAGAGAGCCCAGAAATAAACCCAACCACTATGTTGAACTCATCTATGACAAGGGAAGCAAGAACATACCATGGAGGACAGTCTCTTCAGTAAATGGTGCTAGGAAAACTGGACCGCTGTATGCAGAAGAATGAAATTATAACATCCTCTAACACCATGCAAAAAATAAACTCAAAATGGATTAAATATCTAAATGTAAGGCCAGATACTATAAAACTCCCAGAAGAAAACATAGACAAAAAATTCTTTGACATAACTCACATCTTGTTTGAGCCACCTCCTAGAATAATGACCATAAAGACTAAAAATAACCCTATGGGACCTAATTAAACCCAAAAGCTTCTGCACAGAAAAGGAAACCATAAAAAATTAAAAGACAAAGAACAGAAAGGGAGAAAATCTTTGCAAATGATTCAACCAATAAAAGTTTAATCTCCAAAAAATAAATAAATAAACAAAGAACTCACACAACAACAAAAGTAAAAAAATCCCATTGAAAAATGGGCAGAAGACCTAAAGAGACATTTCTCCAAAGAAGACATACAGATGGCCAGCAGGCACATGAAAAAATGCTCAACATGATTAGTTATTAGAGAAATGTAAATCAAAATTTCAGTGAGGTACAAACTCACACCAGTTAGAGTGGCCAGGATTAACAAGTCAACAAACAACAAATGCTGGAGAGGATGTAGAAAAAAGAGAACACTCCTTCACTGTTGTAGGGAATGTAAACTGGTAAAACCACTATAGAAAACAATATGGAGGTGCCTCAGAAAAATAAATATGGAACTAACATGTGATCCAGCAATCCCACTCCTGGACATATATCTAGACAAAACTTTCATTGAAAAAGATACATGCAACCCTATGGTCATTGCAGCGCTATTCACAGTAGCCAAAATATGGAAAAAAAATAAATTCCCATCAACAGATGAATGGATTAAGATGTGGTACATATATACAGTGGAATACTACTCAGCCATAAAAAGGACAAAATAATGTCATTTGCAGCAACATGGATTGAACTAGAGACTCTCATACTAGGTGAAGTAAGTCCAGAAATAGAAAGACAAATAGCATATGATATCAGTTATATGTGGAGTATAAAATATGGCACAAATGCTCTATCTACAAAACAGAAACAGATCATGGACACAGAGGGCAGACCTGTTTGCCAGGGGAGAGGTGGGGGAGAGGGGAACTAACAGGGAGTTTGGAGTCAGTAGATGCAGACTGTTACATTTAGAATGGATGGGTTATGGGGTCCTGATATACAGCAAGGGAACTGTGTCCTATCACTTTGGTTAGAAAAAAAAAAAAAAAAGAATGGGTGTATATGGGTGGCTGGGTCACTTTGTTGTACAGCAGAAATTGTAGGAATATTGTAACTCAGTGATACTTTAAAAACATTTTTTTTTTAATTTATCAGTTCACTAAATGGCCTTTTAATGTGTTCAGTCTGGAATCAGACCTATCTACTGGGAATATTTTTTATTTAAACAACAATTTTTTTTCACATTGAGATATTATATTCAGTTCTTTATTATAAAAATTTGTTCTTTTTTTTTCTTATTTTTTAGGCCCGCACCTGCAGCATATGGAAGTTCCCAGGCTAAGTGTCAAATTGGAGGTGCAACTGCCAGCCTATGCCACAGTCACCACAACATGGGATCCAAGCCATGTATGCATCCTATGACACAGCTCATGGCAATGCCAGATGCTTAATCCACTGAGTGAGGCCAGGGACCAAACCTGCATCCTCATGGTTACTAGCTGGGTTCTTAACCTGCTGAGCCACGACGGGAATTCCTATAACAATTTGTTCTTATGTTACCCATGTCTAAAAAGCCTTTTTTTTTTTTTTTGTTATGATTCAGTATTACTTCTAAATTTAATCCATTTGAAAATTATTTTTAAAAATATTTAAAAGTATTTTAACTTCTATATTCTTAATTTAACCTTACTTACAGTGACTTAAAGTTATGACTTTTTTTTTTTTTTTCATTTTAGGGCTACACCCACGGCATATGGAGGTTCCCAGGCTAGGGGTCGAATCAGAGCCACAGCCGCCGGCCTATGCCATAGCCACAGCAATGCAGGATCTGAGCTGCATCTGCGACCTACACCACAGCTCATGGCAGTGCCAGATCCTTAACCCACTGAGTGAGGCCAGGGATTGAACCCACAACCTCATGGTTGCTAGAAAGTTATGACTTTTAATATGCAAATGTATTTATTGTTAATGCATTTATATTTATATTTAGTAGTATTGCATTTTTCTTATGTGTTTCTTCTGTGTTAGCTATAAGCTCAGGCTAGACAGGAGGTACTTATGTTTGAGTTTTCTCTTTTTGAATTCATCCCACATATTCTAACAAATTTGAATGCTCTCACTAGTTCTTAAAATATCCTAAAAATATGAATCTTATCTTGATTATTTGGATTTCTGTCCATTGGTGAATCACTGATAATTCAAGTTACTCAACAGCTGGAGAAAAGTATATTTCAATTTCTGGTCACTGGTTATGCATGTTTTACCCCAGTTCCAGACACCTGAGAATTATTTTTATGCCACTGAACCATATAATGGTTAGTTGTAGCTTTAAAATATTGTATATTTATAAAAATGGAGTTCCCATTGTGGCTCAGTGGATTAAGGACCCATCGCCATTTCTGAGGATGTGGGTTCGATCCCTGGTCTTGTCCAGTGGGTTAAGGATCCATTTTTGCTGTAAGCTGTGGTGTAGGCCTCAGCTAGGCTTTTTTAAAAACTGATGCTTAGACTACACACACCCCTTTTCCAGCTTGTTATTTAAATTTGTCTAGAGTAGGAACTAGCAAGGATATTTGAATGTTGCTGATGATTCCTGATATGCAGCCATGACAGAAAACATTGGCCAATCTGGGACCCGAAGCACAACAGATCTTAACTCTAGCAGCACCCGCTACTTTGAGTTTCACTTTTGTTTCTAGTCCACAGAGGTGTTTACAGTCATGAACTGTCCAATAAACTGTCCTTTACTGAGTGCTGAAGACACATTAGGTATTCATTAAATGCTTGAATGTCAGAGACTAAAGAAATCTGGCCCACATTTCCTTCCACAAATGTTCCCAAGATTCTCATTAACATACCACCAATTGTCTAGTGTGTGCTAAGCACTACATTAGTAGTAACCACTGACAGAACTGGATAAGCTAGATCATTATAGAGAAAGACCGGCAAATAGACCAACACCATAAAGTTGAACAAATACTTAAGCACTGGGAGCTGTAACAAGTCAAATGTAAATGTTTGCTCAATCATGACTTAAGAAAAATTGCAGAAGGAGTGTTATTTAAGCATAAAATGAAGGAAATCCTGTCATATGCTACAACATGGATGAATCTTGGGGACATGGTGATAAGTGAACTAAACCAGCATAGGAAGACAACTTGGGGACATGTATGATTCCACTTATCTGAGGTATCTAAAGTAGTCGAACACACACATGGTACAAGCATAGAGTAGAATGATGGCTGTCAGGGTCTGGGGAGATGTGAATACAGAGAGTTGCTGGTCCATAGACACAGACTTTCAATCATGCAAGATGCATAAGTTCTAAAGTTCTACTATACAACAATATGCCTATAGTTAACACTGTTCTGTACACTTAAATGTGTTTGAAGAGGGTATGTTTTGTGTGATGTGTTTGTTATAAAAAAAAAAGAAAAATTGGAAGAGAAGGAGGTAGCCAGGGGAAAAGTCACAGATAAGACCAGTCCAAAAAATAAAAAAAATAAATAAAAATAAAAATAATTGAATCTCAAGAGAGCCCTGGGGAAATACAGGTACTTTCATTGAATTTGCTGGGAGCTTAGAAAGCAGCCACTGAAGAACACAAGTGGGCTTGTTCAACCTCGATGAAAAATTCAGGTTATACTCATAAATACAAAGCATTTAGGGATTTGCATGGAAAGTCAATATAGTTAACATTTGGATCGCTGGGTTTCAGCACTGTTTGGGGAGTAGAAAATTTATTTCAAATAACGACTTATGTGAAATTACAATGTATCAAATGGGTCAAATCTAAGTTGCTCTGCTTTATACCAGAAAGAGCCGCCACTGCTTCCTTCTGGGTTAGAGCCTCCTCTGAGGTTACACCAAGAAAGTTCCATACGTATGAGGAGACCAGATTGAAAACCTCTGATGAAGAGAAATCTTGAACTGATTATTTATCCAGCTTTTAATTAAAGTACATTTTGCTTAAGTATTTTTAAATCCCCAAGTTATCAGTGAGCATTATTTTAAACATCTCTACCGTCTTCTGATTCAAGGTTAGTGGTAGCTGATGCATGATAAAGCAATTACTGTAAAATGTTTTCTAATATGTAGCATAACATTGACCTTGCTAGTGATTAAGTACATTATTTAAAATGTCTTGTCTGAATTATAAGGATAATTAGTCCCTAGTCTATTTATAAATGTTTATATTTTCAGATTGCATACTAGTTTGTTCTCCCCAAAAAAACTCTCATTGTATTATTTACCAGATTATTATTTTTCCTACACATTTTATTTTTATATATGATCAATTATATATGTAATATGTATAAGTTTATATAAATATAAATGCAAATATACATATAATACATATTTAAAAAACCCATATATGGAGATATGGCATTCAATAATAGTATTTTATATAGAGATGTATAAACATATATTGTATATATGACATTTAATTATATGTAATTAATATAGTTCACTTAATTGTACTTTTGAAATTAATTATATGTTTGTTTTCAATGTATATGATGTTGTATGTCTTGTTGATGCAGTTGGAAGTGCTTTAAAGGGCTGCATAGAAAGCTCTAAGAAATGATTCTCTATATCCAAAGAAAAGAATAAATATACTTTTAGAGGAACATGTACATTGTATCTGTCTTTACTATGGATGTGAACTCAAAAATCTTACCTATTTTCTGAAAATAGGATCAAGAACACATACATTTAAAATTATTGAAAGTTTATTGGGATAAGTTTTCTGAAGTTTTCTCTCCAATAAAGTAAAATGTCTTCTCTATGATGGATTTCAGAGTTTTAATTCTGGGGAGTTGGAATAGTTACTACCTAAACTCATCGCCAGGAAACATTCTGAAATCGCTGAAAGAGGGAGAGAGAGATAGAGAGACCAGAAGAAGAAGAAGGAAGAGGAGGAGGAGGAAAGGGAGGGAGAGAAGGAGTGATGAAGGGAGGGAGGGAAAGAGAATGAACAGTTAAGTTCTTAGCTGCTTAAAGTGAAACATCAAAAATGTTCATGGTGTTCCCTCCACTGTGTCAGACAGTCTTAATACATAAACTAAACAATTAAAATGCTTGTATTAATTTCCCCAGAGAAACAAAATCTCAAGCCTAATATATTAAAAATAATAAAAATAGAGCTTTGTCATTCAGTCAGCAAAAACCCCAAAAGAAGTTAAATTAATGCAACAGATGAATGCAATGCTCTTGGCTGAGAACATTACTGATGGTGCTAATTATCATTTTGAACACAGGCAAGGCTGGGTGGTAAAAGACTGGTATAAAGGCTGCCAGCCTCCAAGACTATGTCTATACAGGCCTCTGGAATCTGACATGGTTGAATGGTCTACTTCTTCCAATTTGCTACAGGCCATTGACATGACTGAATAGCAGTGGAGTCCCAGAATCTATGTTCTGACTCTTACTTGATCACAGGATCGTATGAAGCACAATGCTCGTCATTGTTTTCCTAACTCAAAAATTACACTGATTTAGATTTTTTTGACAAGAAAGATGCTCTCTCTGCAAATCTCCCTTAACTATCCTCCTTGAGTTTATTTCAAAAAGCAAACTCTCCAACAACGTGATGTTTCTGAATGTCTGCATGCAGGGTTGTGGAGGGCTTAGTTCTTAAAGAAAAAGTATAAAGAAACAAGGGAAGGAAAATTAAGTTTATTATTTTTTACTGGCATTTATGTGGGTAAATATTTATGTGGGTTAATATAGATTTGTGTGTGTATGTGGGTTACTTGTGTGTTAGTTATTTTTAATTTGTCTACGGGAAAAATGAAAAGGAATACTTACAATATAAATGAAGTATACCGTAAAGAGCCCTATACTGGAGTTAAAGAGGCTTGACCTTCAGACCTTATTCTACTAATAACCAGTTATGATTTATCTAGTGTGAAAGGATTTGAATGATAATAGAGCTTGGACTTGACCCTAGATCTTTTGATTACAGGCTATAAAGTAGATTTATACGAATTTCCCAACAATTCTATAGCTCTGAATGGAGAACTAAAACTCAAAAACCCTTGTAAGCCCCTGGACTAGGAATAATCCAGGTCCATAGCTACTTCTCAATATATATGATCTCAAATAAACAATACAGCTCTGTTGAGTCCATTTGCTAATCTATAAAATAATGATGTCAAATATATCTCAAAGTTTGAGTTATATGATTCATACAATATGGCAGTGGCTAGGCATGGGAACACCAGTTTAAAATAGGCCCACAGGCATTTTGACTATCATCTCCACATCTGAGATAGGCTTTGGGGTGGGATTTTACAAGGTATCTTGGAATTACACTGTAATACTACAGTGTAGAAAGCTACTTCCTCTCTTTAACCACAAAGTTGGCCTTGTTCATTGTGATGTTAAATATTAACAAAGTAGAATTAGAACACAGTGTGCCCATTATTTCTCTTCCTGTGGATAATGGACTGCTCTAAGAGCTTAACCTGTACTAAGTAATTTTATCCTAACAACGTTTAATATAGCTATTATTATTATTATTATTTTGCCACATCTGTAGCATGAAGAAGTTCCTGGGCCAAGAATTGATACCATAGCAGCAACCCAAGCCATAGCAGTAATGCCAGATCCTTAACCCACTGAGCCACCAGGGAACTCCACATAGCTACTATTATAATCATCCCCATTTTACAGGTGAGGAAGCTGCAGCAGAGTGAGATATAATTTTCCCAAAGACCTCCAGCTAACAAATAGTTGGGTACGAATTTAAATTCAGGTAGTCTAGCTCATGGTAGCCGAGACCTAAAAACTTAGAGTAACACTTAATTCTACCTTATGCACTATTACTTTTTTTTAACTTAACACCTCTTCTTATTTATAAAGTGGTCACTCCTGGTAAGCACCTTGATTTACAACCTTTCCTACAGCTTACTTCAGTGGCTGTCTACTTGATCTGTCTCCTCACCTTCATTGTCCCTCCCACAATCAATTTCACACAAAGCAACCAAGTTGATGTTTTAAGAATCCAGTCTTCTCTGCTCCAAAACCTTTCAGAGCTCCAGTCAACCTTTCAAATAAAGCCTGAACATTTTCATCTAGTACTCAGAGTTTCCCAATATGTACTCAACCTATATTTTTTTCCTTCTGCAAATCAACCAAATTATAGTTCTGAAATTGAAGTGCTTAGTAGTCCCTGAAAATGTCTTGATCTTTCACACATTATATCTCTGATCATGCTATTGAAATATCTTCTTTTTTTCATACCCTGTTTCTGCCACTTGCACCCTATCTCTGATTCAGGATACAATTTTAAATGTAATTTTGATTATCAGATTTCCCTGATCCCCTCAGCCTAGACGTTGTTTTCTCTTTTCAAGGAAGTTTTGGCATAGAGTTCATGCTTTTATAGTGTGCTTAAAATAAATCGATAAAGCCATAGCAGGTTTATGTGCGTGTGTGTGTGTGTGTGTGTGTATGTCCCAGTGAGTCATTTATCTGATATTTAGATTTATATCCTATACATTTTTGTGCCATTTTTGGTGCATATCAATATACTTAGATCAACAAATTATCAATAAATATATGTTAAATGAGTGAATGAATGAAAAACAGCATCAACTGTGCTGGCACTGATGGTTTTCAGCCAGGATAATTTAATTGTCTAGGTTCATTTTATTGATCTCGTATGGATCTGTTAGTACATTGTAGAGTATTAAAAGGGTAAAAAGAGACCTTGGAAAGCAGAGAAAACTGACATTTATCAATGATGGTTACCACAGAAGACACATATTTGCAGAGATATTTCCTTATCTGAGTTCTACCAAAGAATTTTTGATATATTATCAGACTTTAATAAAGACAGTCACGAACAGTTAAAAAAATCAACTCTAACACTGAAAGCAAAAATGCCAGGCATAATCCATATAGTAATTGATCCTTAAGTGATACCAGTCATTTGACAAACACTCATTCAATTTCCAGAAAGTGAGATTCAGAATTCTGTGTCCTCTAAAAAAGTCAAAATTTGAGAGTAATTAAGGATCTAGTAACTAATTTTAAAAAGTATGGTATTACACAGTGGCTGCTATGAACTTTGCATGGATGCATTTGTCTTTATGTCCACAAAATACCTGCCATTGAAAGTTTTGTTCAGGGAGTTCCCATTGTGGGTCATCAGTTATGAACCTGACTAGAATCCACGAGGACATAGGTTCGATCCCTGGCCTCACTTAGTGGGTTAAAGATCCAGTATTGCTGTGAGCTGTGGTGTAGGTTGCAGATGTGGCTCGGATCTGGTGTTGCTGAGGCTATGGCATGGGCTGGCAGCTGCAACTCTGCTGCAACCTCTAGCCTGGGAACTTTCATATGTGACAGTTACGGCCCTAAAAAAGATAAAAAATAAAAAAGTTTTGTTCAAATACTGAAACGTAAATAAACACCCATTTGGCTGCATGCAGACAAGATGAGAACACCTGAGACAGACAGAGGGAAACTCAAGAGGCAGCCCCTCACTGGCACCTGACTCCTTTGTTGGTTTGTTCTGAGCCCTTTGTGACAGATACTTTGTCTAACGATGACAGCATTTCATCACCTTCAAGAGATTAAAGCTCCCTTTCAAATATTGGTTCCAACACTGTTCAAATGTGTCAGCAGAGTAGAAAATTCAATAAAAATCCCTGAGGGTGAGATGCCAATTAGGTCTACAGATGCCAAGATTTGCCCTGGAACAATGGGGAGGCCACTGAAGCTATTCAAATGGCACAGGCTCCCCAGCACTCATTTATTCTCTAGTCCTATTGACCTTGGGGGATTTTAAAATTCCTTTGTTCTTTTTTAGGAGGGTGGGATGGGTAGGGATGGGATCATTGGGGATGCATAACTCATCCCAGGTCACAGACTGAAATATTCAGACAACTTCTGACATTGCTTTTATTGAATAATGTGTCAAAAATCACAATCAGGCTTAGAAAATCTATTTCTACTTATTCTACTTGGGTGTTAAGTTCAAGTATTCACAACTAAAACTAACTGCTCATTAAGTTTTCTTTGAGAAACAGTGGGGGAATTCCAGCCTTTTCCCACAGCTCAACAAAAGAAATACGTGTGTCTCTTGAGTGTACATCTATATAAATACTGGGGAAAGAAATTAAATAATCATTAGTTTGGTGAATTGTATTATAAGAATAGCTATATTGTGATCTAGTTTAGTAGACAAGGTAGGCAGTGCTATAACAGGTATACAAGGGATGGAAACCAATGGCAAATGAGTTCTCATGGGGAAGAAAGAGGAAAATCTCAACAGCAAAGCATGCTGAACACCTGGATGATGATTCTGAGGATAAGTGGGATTCAGGAAGGGAAATGAAGATGCAAAAGACCAATATCATTCTTCCAACTGAAAACAATTAAGACACACACACACACACACACGCACACACACATACACTCTTACATGTCTGGTGGTGTAAGAGTGAAAGAAAATAGCATTGAACAAGTCCCCATTTTCTTCCTGACACTATGAATGTATCTCAATGTATATTATCTGACTTAATACACAAACAATGAATGATAGGTATTGCAATTCCTATTTTACAGATACTCTGAAACATAGAAAAATGTTCTCAGGTTCATATCATTTCTCAGAGAGTGAGGCAGTGAGCTAGAATTTTAAATCAAAAGATAATTCTTACTCCCCCCCCCCACACACACATGCACACACATGCATGCACACAGTTTGTAGAATGGGACAAATATTAGTTGACTGAATCAGAATTTAGCTAATCCATGTCAGCTTGATACCATGCATTTTATAACTTAAAATGAAGTTTAATCAAAATTAAGTATAAATATTTTACATTTCATCAAATGTCACAAGGATTGGAAGAGGAAGGTGCTATTAGTAGTAGATCATTTAAAAAGACAAAAGAATTTTAACTGATATGAGCTCAAAAGCACTTGTGTATAATATAACTACTAAAATCTATTGAAATTTTGGCTGCATTAAGACCAATACAGTATCTGAAACAAGGGAGGAGTAATTCTGTTCTAGATTTAATAAATCAGTCATAACATAATTTGTTCTGTAAAGTTGTATTTGGCATATTTATGAAGAGATGTAGAAAAGATGAGAACACTCTAAAGGGAGAAAATAGAATATTAAAAAGACTAAACATTCTGTAAGGAGGAGTTGTTAGGCCAAGAAGAAAGAAGTATCAAGGTAATGTGATAATTCTATATTTGAAAGATTATCACACAGATAGTTACTCAGGGAAATTTTTTTGTCCATATAAGAAAGAGGAGGAGTTCCCATAGTGGCTCAGTGGAAATGAATCTGAGTAGCATCCTTGAGGGCACGGGTTCTATCCCTGGCCTTGCTCAATAGGTTAAGGATTTGGCACTGCTGTGAATTGTGGTGTAGGTTGCAGATGTGGCTTCGATCTGGAGTTGCTATGGCTGTGGCATAGGCTGGTGGCTACAGCTCTATTCAATCCCTAGCTTGGGGACCTCCATATGCTATGAGTGTGGCCCTAAAAAGACAAAAAAAAAAAAAAGAAAGAGAAGAAATGAAAATATCCTATAACAATATAAGCAATGTATACTAAATAGCATTTCACATAAAAGTAAAGCCATTTGGAAAATAAAAATGTAAAAAGATGCTAACTTCACTATTAGTCAGGCACACAACAGGAAAATGTTTTTCCACATCTATGACACTGAAAAACTTCCAAAGCTCCAATTACTGATAACAATGTGAGATAAGAGGAACTCTTACATGCTGGTGAGGGAAATACAGTTTACTACTGATATTTTATAGGGATTTTCACAATTTCAGATAAAATTGAGAACCCTTCTATCAGCCTAGCAATTTTGTGTCCAGAAGACTTGAAAGGTGATATTCATAGCCCCATTGTTATTTTGAAACATAGCTGTAATGACCTGAGTGCACGGTGATTATGAAATGGATAGAAAAGCCAAACTATAACACATAGTACACTACTAGATAAGAATTAAAATAAATGAAGTAGATCAATATGTGGCAATGATGATGAATACCAAATCACAAACAAGCCACAGTTGTACAAGTGTACTTATGGTATGGGAGAATGTACATTTAAAAAAGGCAAAGTAAAACTTTATGTTATGGATTTCTATATAAGTGTTTAAGTATAGAAATATGGGCCAAAATAATACACATCAAATTCATAGTTATCTTTTCCTCTGGGAAATAAGTGAAGGGAATGGGTTGGGAAGGACTAGAAAGGAAATTTCACTTTCTCTTTTCTTTTTTATGTTAAAATTTATTTGAAGTGAATATCGCAGTTTAACCTTTGCTAATTCTGAGTGCGAAATACAAGAATGTTTGCATTAGTATTTTGTAGACTCATTTGTTATTTGTGTTCTATAATCAAAAAATACACACACACACACACACACACACACACACACACACACACACACACTTAATTTAGAAGTAATTTGTCTCAAGTAAATGATGACCCAATAGCTTTCAGGTCCGTTTCTCAAATGTTAAGAGAAAAGCCAAAAGGGATCACGAATCCTTAACCTGATTAAGTTCAAAGTTCTTTTCTTTTTTTTGTTCGTTTTTCACCACACCCACGAGGTGAAATTTCCTGGGCCATGGATCAAACTGTTCCGCAGTTACAGCCTGTGCCACAACTACGGCAATACCAGATCCTTAACCCACTGTAACACAAGGGAACTTCCCAATGCAAGTATGAATAAGAACATTTTGCAAAAGTAGTAGCATTGGGTTTCAGATTAGACTAAATAAATATTGAGGTCCCTACTAACTCTGAGAAAACATAATCAAAATGTGTGGCGGATTTTAAAATACTCTTTTAAGTTAACCATGTATTGCTTATTTTTATTACCCATAATTAATATATGCAATATTCAACTTAAAATTTCATTTTTAAAATGACAAATTTGTACCCCAATATAAGAGGAATGTGAGACTTCAAATTTTAAGCTGCAAAAGTATCTTGGCCTTTTATTTTCAGCCACACCATGACTGAGATTCAGCTTTATCAACTGCCTCTGAATTTATGAGTCTCAGGGAAGTAGCTGCATTGTGGCAGAATTGAGAATTTTGTATTTCAGCACTTAAATATGGGCAAGCAATCAGACTCAGGATTACTTGTCTGTCACTCTTCACTGATTTTATTTGCTTTTTCCTACTCTGAGCCCTTTCAATCCCCCTCTGAACATCTTTGGGAAACTTAACTGTGACATTCAGTCAACCGGGAGAGCTTAACTAACAAAGAGTTGGCCAGTTTTATTCATAGAGATGAAAAGCAGGGAGCTGCATCAATGATCATGATGTGAACAGTCTGGCTGGAGTGAGGCACTGCCCTGGACTCATTTCTCAGATGGCCCACAGAGTGTGGTGGGATTCTGTGGGCTTGGAGGTAGAAAATGAATGTCAGTTCAACCGCTGGGTGAAATGTAACAAAAGGGAGAAAAGGCTAATTGAGGTGTTCTTTAAAATCCTTGAGTGTCTCTTACCCTTTTCATCTCAACTGCTGCTTGTGCAAGCTTTGTCTACCTACGTCTATGTGGGCAGAGGTGAACACAGAACAAATGAGAGAATCTGCTGGCTAAAGAGCTGCATTCAAGCCCCTGGACCTGGAAAGCAGGGCACAAGGGCCAGATGCCTGATGCTGCATCAGCACTCAGCTAGAGGGAAAGCACAGAAGAGGTGCAGGGGGTGAACCCTCTCATTCTAGGGGGCACTGACACATGTCCTTGGAAAGACTCATGTAGTACATTTTACCTCCTCAATGAGGCAGATGCAGGACATGCGACCAGCTCATCTTTAATTCATGTGATGTGAAAACAGTCTGGCTGTAAAGTGGAGTAGTTGAACAAATCAACAAAATGAATACCCTTAGATGGGGGGAAAGAAGTAGTGGATTTGATTTCTATTTTTACATATCTTTATCTTGGTCACCAAATATCAGACCAAGTATTTGTTCAGAAAGATGGAACCTTCCTTATGTTTGCATTTTATCATGTAGAAATATTTCTAGAGTTGTGTGTGAATAGAATGCTATCTATGATTGGTGTAGGGCTTTACTGTCACATTTCCAATATTCTGGATATATTGAAAAGGTTGGTGATATTATTATCATTTTACAGAAGAAGAAATTGAGACAGTCATACAAGAAATATCATTTCCATTGCCATGGGTCAAATGTTTGTGCCCTCCCTAAATTCATACACTGAAACTTTAATTCCCAGCATGAAGGTGTTTGAAGGCGAGACTTTTGCAAGATGATTAGGTCATTAGGGTAGAACCCTCATGAATGGAATTAGTACTTGCTGTAGTCTGAATGTTTGTGCCCCCCCAAAATTGTAACCCCTGCTATTAGTAAGTGAGGCCTACTGGGGAGTGCTTAAATTATGAGGGAGGAACCCTCTTGAATGGGACTAGTACCTCGTAAAAGAGACTCCAAAGCGATACATAACCCCTCTACCATGTGAGGACACAGGGAAAAGGATGCCTGCTGCAAACTAGGAAGACGTTTGTCATCAGGAACCTAACCAGCCAGGACCTTACACTTAGACTTCCCAGCCTCTGGAACTGTGAGAAATAAATGTCTAATATTTCGGCCACCCAGTTAATAGTACTCTCTTGTATAGGACTGAACTAAGGCACTTGTGGTCAACAAACTGATTAGTAGGAAAGTCTGATCTAGAATTAAGAATCTAGACTAAGAAGTTTTTTCTTTTATTACACTGAATTGCTATTGCTAACTGATATGTAAAGCATTTGTCATTTGTCACAAAGATAATATAAATGTCTTCATTGACTATGCATAGAGGTGTGAGGGAGTTAGATGCACCACTAGACTGTGGGCTCCATGTAACACTAAAATTATGTTTAACAATGTGTGGGTTAAAGAAATCATATAAACATATATATACATATATTCATATATGTGATGATTCTTATATAGTAAGCTGGATAATATATGACTGCCATTATGATTTATATTTGCTCTTAATGTATTGTGGGAAATTAGACCTGCATCTGTGATAACCAAAAAAAAAAAAAAAATTATCACTAACAACAAAAACATATCATGGACCTAATATACCAAAACAAATTCTTGTTGTAAAACAATTTGAAGTCCTTCCAAATTATAGTAACAAACATTTTAACTGAAAAAACATTTTTAAACAAATGTTTATTATGCATCTCTTGTGGGCAATATGACCGTAACTGAGATATAGAGAATAAGAAACACAGTGTAGACAAATTGGAAAAGGGGCATGTGATTAGTATTTAGAAATGCCAGCCTCAGGGTTCCCAAATATATAGTGACCTTACTTTTCAAATTGGAACATGTTTGAAAGTAAAGGGGAGTTCTTTGAGGATTTTTGGGATCACAGGTATGATCTGAGAAGTATGGTCCATGTTGTCAAAATAGACAATTAGTATTGCCCTGTGGTGGTGACACTTTTCCTTTTAAATCCGGAGGCTGGTAATGTGAGATCAGTTCTTTCTGACTCCATGCTAGAATAATAGGTCAAATAAAGTGCTATAGCCAGAATGGGAGTGCTAAAGGTCACCCTTGTTTTTATTTTAATGATTTCCCTCAAGTTAGTAGACTAAAAAAATTATATGCTTGATTTTTTTCAAACCATATCAGAATCAGTTCTTGAATCCAATAAAAAGATTTTCTTAGATACCATAAGGTCTTTGTTACTCCCTTCATCAAGCTGTCTATTGTCATTGTGACAACCTATAAAACATGCTACACAGGTCCTGCTCACTGGCTTGTTACTTTCCCTGTTAGCTCCAAATCATTTCTATCTCCATTTCACACAATTTTTTATTCAATGAGAAAAGCATTTCTTACCTTTTGGGGAACTTTAACTACTCTGTTTTCCAGATGCTTTGTTACATTGTTTGTCAATGAGTTTCATTTATCACTTGAATACGGTCTACTGACACAGTGCAAGGTCAAACATTCTCTAACTTCACATGTTCTATTTGTACACAGTTTCACTAACTATATATAAAATCATCATTTTCCCATCATAATGAAACTGAGTCACAGGTCACAGATTATGTCTTTTGCAATAATAGCATTTCATATTTTGAAGAGTATATTATTTCATAATATGGCAAAAAAAAATTCTGTTATGACCTTTCATAATCCAAGACAGCACACTGATGGAACTTACTGAGATAGAATATGCTCTCCAGTTTACATCGATAGAGTTCATTTAAAGATTCATTTTATTTCTGTTTTCATAAGCTATGATATCACATTTAGTGTTTATATTCACAACAGCCTAAACAGTTTCACTCATAGTTTTGTATGAGTTTTACAAAGGAGTAATTTCAAACAATTTGGATGTACTTTTAGAATGAGACTCCTTAAATCTATGTCTGGCTAATGGCTTTTCCACTCTGTCAGTAGGGGAAAGAACAAGTTGAAGGCAAGAATTCTCATTTTACTTTCTTTGATTTCATTTTTTTTTTCAACAGGAAGTTATCGGAGTTTTTTTTTTTTTACTGATTAACACATTTCTTCATCAACTCTAATTGCAAACCATTAAATTAGATTGCCTCCTTTTAATCTTTGCTGGCTTCAATTCTCTTATGAGGAGGAATATTGTGAACTTTCAGATTTGAAATATATATGTCATTCTTAGCACTGAGAAAAATATTGTTTAATAAAATGACTTTTCATCATAATGTACCTTAACACGTATAATTATGATAATTTAAAAACTTCAGACTTGAGTAGAAATGGAAAATGTTTTCATTAAGGAAGAAAAGCTAAATATCATATTAAAGCAGATGGCAGTTTAAAATGCAGCCCTCTTAAGTCTCTATACAGATTTTAGATTTTAAAGAAGACCTCAGGCAAAAATGCTGCAAAGCAAATAGTATCACTTGAAAGGCCAATTTATATTCCAATATAAACTTTATAGAGACAGATTTCAAAACTAGGTAGTAGAATCATCATGAATAGATTGTATTATTTGAAAAATAACATCCATTATGACAATTCTGGTCTAAATCTTTAAAAGAGGGAAAAGTGAACAAGTATTATAAAATCGTGTACCCAGGGTAGATTCCATTTCCATCTTGACTTACTATCTCATACGGAGTTGGCAATGACTACAGAATGGGAAAAATGCGTCCTCCATTATTATTACGTTCATTGCGGTATGTTCCCCTGATAGAACTAACATCTGAGCATTTGGTATACAATAGATAAATCCCTTAGAATATTAACTGATTTTTCCTCATTTACTTTGGTATACTGTTCTCACAGAGTCAGTGTAAGAGACACATCCATAAATCCTCGCTCGCTCTACAGAAAGCCACTGGAGTCCAGATTAATAAGAAGACCTGCACAAAAGAAGGTGATCATCTCATTGCAGTCTTGCAAATTTTTTACACATGTAATCACACAGCCACCATGACATTATCCCCAACAAGGCCACTTGTGTCCTCTTTGGCATCTAGGATTACTGTCTTGCAGTGTTTTCGATTATATGTGTATGTAGCTCAAGCACCAGCATGCTTTCCTCCACCCCTCACCCCTCCCAACAACTACCCTCAGTCTGCCTAGGACAATCTTTATCCAGTGCATCTAAGAAAGAAGAGCATTCTCTCACATCTGTTACCGAGTCCTTACCCAGTTTCTGTTCTTTTCTACCAGTCACAATTCAGCTCTGGGCCACTGTTTACTTTGATGCTTAGCACAGTTACTGCTTCAGCCCCTGTATTAGTTTTGTTTGTTTGTTTTGTCTTTTGTAGGGCTGCACCGCGGCATATGGAGGTTTCCAGGCTAGGGGTCTAGTCGGAGCTGTAGCCACTGGCCTATACCACAGCCACAGCAACGCCAGATCCAAGCCGCGTCTGTGACCTACACCACAGCTCATGGCAATGCCAGATCCTTGACTTGCTGAGCAAGGGTGGGGATCAAACCTGCAACCTCATGGTTCCTAGTCAGATTTGTTAACCACTGAGCCACGGTGGGAACTCCAAGTTCTTGATCCCTACATATTAGTATCAGGAGTCAAGAGTAAATTAAGGGAATCTATGGGGTATGGACAAAATAAAGAACTATATGAATCACAGGACAGTTTCCATAGACTAGATAAAAACACGTAGACACAAATGTACTCTGTACAAGGAAGCTGTTTATATACAACTCAGGACATACTTAGTGCCCTCAGAGTTTGTATTCTCAAGAGAGGGTGCCTCTTTTAAACTTCTACCAGGAAAGTATCACCATCTTTTAGAAAATCCCACCTCCCACCTTAAGTGCTGATTATGCAAATGATCCATCTGTTTCCTTAGGTCTAAGGCACTTGGAATGCAATAATCTTCAGTACCGTATTTTGTATACTTAACTGTTCAGTCTAGATTATCATCTGAAAAAGCAGGAAGAATAGTCCAATATAGGCATTGTCAATTTAAGCATTTTCTCACTGCGAGGTATATTATCTTGGTGATCCAACTGTGAACTTCATTATCATTTCAAAAAAATATATAGACACACATACATGCACACACATCTCAAAGACTGACCACATTGTTATTCAGAGATAGTAGAAAGAAGAAAACATTATAAACAAGTAGGACCCAGTGGGACTTCCTGAGGCAGATCCTTCCACCATATCCTCTGTTTTAGCTCCTCTCTGAACTACCTAGATAATATTATCTGATGCACATTTCCTGATTTTTTTTTTACAGAAGTGAAAACCTTAGCCAAATGGAAGATGTCAACTATTTAACCAGGAGCACATAGCCTCCAGGTCACCTGCAGCGTAAGGACAGATAATATTAACCCCTATGACACAACCTGTTACCTCATCATCAGCCAATCAGAGAACTGTATGTAAACTGATACATACTTTGTCACCCCTCTCCCTCACCTGCATTTTAAAAATGCTTTTGAAACCCTTCCAGGAATTTTGGGTTTGGGGAACATGGGCTACCGATCTCCTTGCACGGCCCTTCAAGAAACCTTTCTCTGCTCCAACTCTAATATTTTAGTATTGTTTGACCTCACTGTACATGGGACACAAACTTGCTTGCATTCAGTAACAATATTTTCCTAAATATAGTATCCTCTGCTTAATATGCTACATGCAATGCAATTATTGCTTCAATGTAACTAGTATCAAAGATACCTAGTATATAATAGATGTTTTTCTAGATCCTGGGTATACAGTAGTAAAGGAACATACAAAAAAAAAAAATCCCTGTTTTAATAGAGATTACTTCCTCCAATAATGAAATGTAATAGAAAAGATGAAATTTATAATAGTAAAACCAAAGGAAAGGTAGAATGAAGCCAGTGATCTACTCATTTTTTTTTTTTACTTAGTAGAAAAATGTGTTATTTTTCTTTTTCCTCATAGTTTTGGATTCACTTGTCAGGCAATCTCAACTCCCAATTCCATCTCTAATAATATCCTAGGAAGGTTTACACATAGAGTACACTGACTTCAATTGCAGAGAGTGTTTAGCAATATTCCTCAATAAATGTTCAGTCTACGTTTATAAAAAAAAGTAGGGAGGCCAAGGTGGTAGACAGACATTGTGGTCATTCTGCACAAATCCAAAAGCCAGCCCTCCTTGGAGTTTCCTAAGATTCTCCATTAGTAAAAAAATCAGAACAATTCTTTTTATTTCTGGTCATTTCCTAAAACTACTAACCCACATTTCAGCAAACATGAAAGCACAAAACCTATTGTAGAAATAGCCACTTATTTTTAAGCTATCATTATACTGCAATGAAAATATTCAAGGGGTGTTTACTTTCATACATAATTTACATCCAATAAATAAGAACACATTCTACTACATTTTTTCCAAAAATCATGAAATGTATGGAAGCATAAAATATGTTTTAATTGTGAATTTGGTTAGAATAATACTGGATTTGGAAATCATCACATGTTTCATGATCTAGAAACCAAATAATGCTGCATGAATTACTCTGTAGTTATTTTAAGAGTGGGAAAAAAATGCTGTGAATGATTTGATTATCATTTTGCTTTGGCTGCTGAATTGGGTGTGGTTTTTCTAAAAGACAGGCTTAAAATAAAAATAGAACTGGAGTTCCCACTGTGAAGCAGTGGGTTAAGGATCCAGTGTTGCTGGAGCTGTGGCATAGGTCGCTGATGTGGCTTGGATTTGATTCCTGACTCAGAAACTTCCATATGCCACAGGAGCAGCAAAAAAAAAAAAAAAAAAAAAAAACCAAAACCAACAAAACACTGACAAACAAATAAAAACAACAAAGATGAAAATAGACAAACTAAAAAGATTAAGGTAATTCACTTCATTGTGAAAGACTAATGAATATTTGAAAATATTGTTTATAACATTTCAACTTGGATTTAAGTAATTCATTGAGTGGAAATAGTGAGGCAGTTCCTTGGAAATAGCTAGATGTGAATCAGATATATATCTTGTATATTTGAAACAAGTGATTTTATTCTTTCACCGAACATTTATTGACTGCCAGTGGGTTTCTGGTAGATATTGAAGATACACATGTTAGTGAGACATGGTCCCAGATTTCAAGGAAAGTGATGCGTAAGGTAACAGGCAAGTTGACAACTACAAGTGATTCTGGGAGAAGTGGAGGCAAGGTACCCAAAGCTCGGGAGCGCAAGGGAAAGCACTGTAATCAAGGGAGGCAAAAAAAAAAAAAAGTATAAAAAGATGCTTCCATATATAAATATTGTTCAGTTACTAACTTTGTGTAATATTAGCTAAATGTTATCTAAGATCCATTGCACCTCTCAAAATCCAGGAAGTCTAAGGTACTACAATATACTGTTGTTTTTTTTTTAAATAAAAAAACACTTACAAATATATCATACAAAGCCGAGCAATTATTGTTTTCTTCACAGCATTATACCATTAATATCCTTCATGAATAACTAAATAATTTTTTAGCATGAGAATTATTCAGGGGGAAATTCTGAAATCTGCCTCTGGTACATGCTGGCTCAAAAGGATAATAAATTAATAGGAGACACAATAAAATTAAGGGATTTATTGTGCTATTGGCAACACCCACTCTGGTCATGGTTTGGAAATCTAATCGTTTTGTTTATAAAATCTTTTTCTTTTTGTTTCTAGTTACTATATGGTTTTCTTAGAGAGTATTTATTCTTCTTAAAACACATTGTGAAAAAATTAAAGACAAATAACTACTCTGAAATATGATATCCTAAAAAGAATAAAGTTCATGTGCATTATATTCACCCCAAAGACTACTAAAAGGGAAAATAGAACAGAATTAGACAGAAGAATGAGAACCAATTCACGTCTGCTCAACTCACCAATTTTTGAAGCACCAGGAAAATGGGGGCTTTTATTCTAGTCCCTATGGAATAGAGACATGTAGAATTAGGGTCACTTCCCTAAAAAGCAAACATGCACTTGTGAAAAGAAGAAAAATTGTTGAAGCTACTGAAATAAGAGATAGTATATGATAACTGTGAGGCAGAGGTGTGGTCATGTATCCTGGAAAATTTGCTGTTGAGCAAAGGCATCGTGGCCAGATCTTATGAGAGGAGAAGGGTTTTATCAGAGATACCAAGAAGAGAGAAGAATTAGAGAGACCTAGACCAAAAAGATCTGCCTGTGTGTCATGAGCTATTATGGATGGATGATCAGCTAATTATTTAAAAGTGAATAATGAAAAGTGGATAATAACTTGCAATAAGTCTAGAAAGTTAGGTTAGTAGAAGAAAGATTACTGAAGATGCAGATTCTAGTGTTCCCTTTTTCTACTTCCTAATGAAGATTAGCAGATTATCATTGGCAACATCTATGTTCCCTTCCAGTTTTGCAAGTGTTTTTCTGAAATGTAGTCATTGGACTTTTTAAAAACACTTCCCAGTTTTTGTTTTTTTTTTTTCTATTACCTGATTTTTTTTTTTGATATGATAATGTTTTCTGCAAGGAGTTACAGGGGGATTAGGACCTATGGGGTTATTTCATTCACAGCATCATAGTTACCTTGGTCCTAGAAATTTAGCAACTGGAATACATCACAATGTCAAGGATGACCAAAAAATAATAAAAAAGTTTCTTACTATTCTTCAAGGGTGTATTAAAAACTTCTTATCACCCAGTTTCCTTTCAGTCTTTTCAGAAGAAGTATATTTTCCTATTGCTATTTTTTTTTTCTATGTGGACCTCCCTTCAGTATTTCCTGATTCTATTTTTTACCATCCAATATGGTACACCACTATTAGGAAATCTTACATCAAATATCCTCTGGGTAAATTGATATTTTTTATAACAGTGAATCCATGATTGCTTCTGGCTTTAGATCCATTAGACTCTAGTGTGAATCCAGTGAAGAATATAGAAAAGGTGAGATACATCTATATAGAAATAACTTCTAGTGGCTTGTTTCTTCAGAAAGAGTTGGTAGGCATGGCTGGTCCCATGAACTTCAAAAATTGCACTCCATGACATACAATTAAATACAGTCTCCCCTGGATTAAAAGTCATATAATTAGCACCTGCTACAGAAACATGTGAACTGAGGCCACAACACTGATATTATACAATTAGAATAAACTCAACTCTGACTTTCTTTTGATGCATCATTATCTTAAGAGAAAAAAAAAAACTATTGCCATCTTAAATATTTTAAAAGAAAGGAAGTCTGCACTCTGTGATTTGATGGTAATTGCAAAAATATGTCTATGGAAAAAGTATGATTCCATTATGACAGCTAAGTTGGATCAGCAGTAGCCATCCCTTCCTAAACACACGCACACATACACACACACTCACACACACAGAGACACAATTCCATTCACCCTTACCCTACCCATATGTAGATATTATTGCCATGGATTTAAACTTAGAACATAATTCACTAATGACTGGAACTGAAAACTATAGGAAGGTCTGTATATACAACACAAAAATTGATCTGCTTTAAAATAATAGTGATGCTATTGATATACATTTTACAGATTTATCTCATTGATTTAGTTGAGTCTTAAAATTCTGTGATCATCAAATGTTGCTTTCATTTGCTCATACTTCCTGCAGATTATTTCCAATTTGGAGGAAAAGAAAGATATGGAAAATGTGCAATTCATACGACTGGCACATGAAGCCACTCTGCACAATTTCTAGTGGTTTTAAAGATACCATTTTAAGATGAGATGCTAGACTTCAGATTTTTATTTATTTATTTATAATTCATTGGATCCATATTTTCACATTTTATTATTTCTGCTCCTCAACCCAGTACTGCTCATAAACCAACAAATGCTAGGGAAATCTGAAGCCAGCAGGTGGATATATAAAGTGTAGGAACTACAAATGTCAGATTATCACTTTACAAGATTATATTAAGACTTCTTTATGTCAAAAGAAAGGATAGAAGCCAACAAGTAAAGAATGGTACAACTGGAGTTCCCACAATGGCTCAGCAAAAATGAATCTTAAGAGCATCCATGAGGATACAGGTTCCATCCCTGGCCTTAATCAGTGGGTTAAGGATCTGGCATTGCTGTGAGCTGTGGTATAGATCGCACACAAGACTCTGATCCCACATTGCTGTGGCTGTGATGTAGGCTGGCACTTATGGTGCCAATTCGACCCCTAGCCTGGGAACCTCCATACGCCACCAGTGAGGCCCTAAAAAGACCAAAAAGAGAAACAAACAAACAAAAAACCCAAAAAACAAAAACAAGAAAAACCCCACAATTGCAGTGTTTTGTACCACCTTGATAAAGAGAAAGTGAAAATTTTGTCCTAGAAAAACAGATTTTCTCACACACTCTTTTTCTATGGAGCAGCAATATGGCCAACTATAGTAGTCTAAGATAATTGGTTATGTGTGCAGATAATTTTAGTGACACATAATTATCTGTAAATTTTTACAACACCTAAATTACAGCATACTGCAATTAATCATACCCTGTGGCCATCTAGTGACAAAATGCATCATTTTATTGTCTGTGAAATGAAAACTGTTGATATAAGTTTTCATGTAGAAACTAGAAACCTCAGTGGGAGTTTGGTGATGGGTGGAGAAGAGGTGCAAGCCCTCACCTGTGAAATGACTCTGGGCAAATCACTTCTCCCATCTAATCTTCAATTTTGTTAGCTGCCCTGTGTGAACAATGGGGCCTATGTCTTCCAGGGAAATTCAGTGACATCTCATCCAGTTCTTCTCAAAGGTGTGTAAAATGGTTGAAATCTTCTTTGTGGATTAACATCATATAAAGTCTGCAGTGTATAGTTGTCTGAAGAACTGTGGCAAGGAACAGCATCTCATCCTAGTCTGTCCACTGGCTAGCTAGTGGACTTTCAACAAATAACTTTGCTTTTCTCTTTCCCCATCTGTAAAATGAGTATGTTTGACAAAATGTTCCTTAAAATCTTGCCTGTCTCCAAAAATATGACTTTAATAGAAGTTAGTACTCTGACTCTTTAAATACTTAAACATCTAATGACCTCTTTGCTCCTGAAATTCTTCAGGTATCAGAAATATATATTTGGTATGTGCTAAGAAAACATTTGATGGCCACCTGATTGAAGTAACTGTTATTCCAATAATCAAAAGAAAAAATAAATCCCCCTATTTGTGAGTAAACTAGGACAGGATCGTACTGCAAGAATTTAAAAATAGGCTGAAGTTAATCTTACAGATTGGAGGTTCTAGGTGTGCCTGAAAATGTAATGATCCTGAGATCTGTCTGCATCATCTACAAAGCTGACTATTAATCTTAAAATATTCCAAAACACGCTGATTTCACTTTGCTCTCTTAACAGAAAATTTTTGCATTTAAAAATCATTCACTTAGAACTGATAAAAAGACTTGAGTGGCCATAGAGTTTTCAGTGTGCCCCAAGGTGCTTTTTATGATAAGGCTGAATTGGAATTTGCTTTAGGAGACTATCCTTATATTAGGTCATATGGGTGAATGCACTGTGTCACTATGATTTATGGCAACTCAACTCTGCTTGGGGAGAACACCATCTTCTGAGGACCTGCAGTCTTATTTTGGAGAATCAGTTTGAAGTTTCTAATTGGAAACTGTCAAATGTGTTGTTTCAGTCCCATGAGAACTTACCGGGCTTACTTTACCAAACTAGCAGTAAATAGGATAACACCTCTGATTCACGCGTAACTACTCATAATTTTCCAACTGAGCTTTAACTTGCCTGAACATAGTCTGCTTATGAGTGACATTACTGGTCACAGTGTCTGTAAGGGTAATTATAGATGGTTGAAGAAATTTGCTATAAAAATATCAGATGGTATTAAACCTGAGACAATTCATTCATCAAGCATTTGAAAAACTTACTAAATCTCTGAAAAACTTACACTCTGGTACAAGGGTGTGTAAAAGGCCAGGATAAAAAGAAATATTTTTTGTTTTCTGGGCTATACAATTTCTGTCGCAACTATTCAATTTTGTTATTGTTGACCTGAAACGAGCAAAGACAACATGTAAAAAACTGGGTGTGATTTTATAAAAATAAAACATTGTTTTGAAACAAAGAGTAAGGGCCACATTGGGTCCATGAGCTGTAACTGGCTCTAGAAGTTTGGTTTACTATAAACACTAAGAGTCACACACTAATGTGAATATAAATCAAATAAAGAAAAATAGCTAAGCCAAGCACAGAAATTAAGTAGATAATTGATATAAATAAGAAATGTTGTATGAATTCAGAAGAGCAAGATTTCTGTGGGTGGAAGAGGTTTCTGAGATGATATAATTTTCAGAAAATGGTGCAAATAGTCAATTTCTATTTCTATAAATTCCCTTTACCTGATGTCATAAGTAGCATGACCCTGTTCCTTTTAGTTCATTTTATTATTATTTTTGCTACATTTTATATTATAGTTAATTTATATGTGGCCTGGAATGGGAGTAACTATTAGATCACTATATTAGATAGTTATCTGTGTTAGGATCAATCATGAAATCATAAAAGAGTCTCTCTTACATAAAACTCTTTTCATGGATTCATCATAAACTAAATTGACACACCTATTATACTCGAAACTGGCAAGTTAAAGTGGTTCAGCTTGGGAAATAGGGATGAATAGATTCCTAATCCATTTATTTATTGCTTTCAGTGCTAGAATGGATTTCGTCATATTTTGTCTCAATACACAGGTGTGATTCACAGTTGAGTGAAAACAACGATCATGTGGTGGAAAAGAATACCTTTCTTTGCAATTCAGTCACTTGTAGCAAGTGTTTGTCTGCCAACTAAGCCCAGATATTTTATCTGCCACATTGAAATCATACTTTAGTCTCAAAATAGCAGGTTAAAACTCTCCAAAAAATCAATGACATTACTGAACTATTCCATTGGAGCAATGTATGAGAAATACATAAATGCTCTTTACTGGCACTCTTAGGGTCTTTAAGAAAATGTTATCCCATCTGTCATTTACAATGTTTATTTGAGGGCTTTGCCTGTTTGTTGTTGGCTTACTTTGCTTTGGAAAAGCAAGGTCTTTTGCTCACTGCCAATTTCTCCAAAGAACACACTGAAAGTGATGACTGCTCTATGGCTCTGATTTGACTTTATTTACAATTTGCCCTATTTTCTTTAATACAGAACCAAGATGAGACAGCATTTTGTTATCTTCCAGCTGTTTTCTGTGATTAAAGCAGTGGGTGCACAGGCACTCGGTGCAAACCTTTATTCATGTCACAGCATCCTCCTTTGCATCACTGCTCCATCAGCTTTGATTCCAATAAAACTGGGTACGGGCTCACAAATAATAAATACACTCACCGTATATGTGCCAAGAATGGATTCATGCACTGCAGTTTTATTTCAGCATAATATAAATTTAAATACCTGCAGTTCTTCACAAAAAGTACTTGCATTTCTTATTTAAAGCACTTAATATTAGATGGTCAAAAATGTCATTTGATTCAAGATTGTGACAACAGTTCATTTTGTTTCTCTGCAAGGACAATAACCTGACTGGTTATTTCATAAGATACTGTGCAAGCAATTGACTAATTTTCTGTCATAAGGAAATCAACCTCAAATGGTGCCTTCATAGACTTGTTATCTTCTTTACCAATAGTGACTATATCTATGAAAATTGCCCTGGACAACTTTATTCTGCACTTACTTGGGGAAATCTACTGATACACAGAGAGATTATTATGCTTTATTTGAAAATGCCAGGAAAATGACCTATGGCTTCAAGATACTTTAGCCAAATTTTTAACAGACAAGATGTGGTGACGAGGGGCACAATGGTTGTTTTTTACCAAAAAAAAAAAAAAATATATATATATATATATATATATATACACACACACATATATATATAAAGTTTTCAAATGTGTATATATATATATACACATATATATAGTTTTCAAATGTGTATATATATATACACACACATATATATAAAGTTTTCAAATGTGTATATATATACACACACATATATATATAAAGTTTTCAAATGTCTATATTGTACTTTTCATTCACTTTTTGTTTTAGAGATCCATATAAAGCTACCCCACTTACAGATTTACATTTTTTTGTGTGTCTTTTTTAGGGCCACACCTGTGGCATATGGAGGTTCCTAGGCTTAGGGGTCCAACTGGAGCTCTAGCCACAGGCCTACGCCAGAGCCACAGCAATGCAGGATCTGAGCCACATCTGTGACCTACACCATAGCTCACGGCAACGTCGGATCCTTAACCCACTGACCGAGGCCAGGGATCAAACCTGAATCCTCATGGATGCTAGTTGGGTTCATTAAAAGCTGAGCCAGGATGGGAACTCCTGTTTTTCTTTTGTTTAGTTTTGTTTTTGTTTTTGGCTGCACCAGCAGCATATGGAAATTCCTGGGCCAAGCATCCAATCCCAGCTGCAGCTGTGACCTAAGTCATAACAGTGGAAATGCCGGATCCTTAGCACACTGTGCTGGCCCAGGGATCTCAAGCCACTTCAGAGACAATGCCTGATCTTTAACTTGCTGTGCCACAGTAATTCCCCAGATTTACTGTTTTGAACACACAGATATCCATCTTCAATTTTTGGGTTAATACAGTTACTATTATCATTATTATTTTTGGTCCACCTATGGCATACAGAGTATCTAGGCCAGGTATCAAATGCAAGCCATAGTAGTGACAATGCCAAATCCTTAACTTCTAGGCCACCAGATAACTCCTATTATGCTTTTACATGAGGTTTTATTATGCTTATTGCTACTTCCATGCTCTAATGTGTTATTTTTATGCTACTAGATCTCTTATTACAATTTAGGATGCAAAGTTAAAAAAAAAAAATTATCGATTTAGGATATGAAAAAAAAAACACTCAAAAGATGGGGAAATACTTTGGTTAAAACAAAAAAAAAACCTGTAAACTCAAAGTTATATAAAAGAAACTGTTCCAAGTACTCCTTGATAAAAAAAAAACGAGTGCCATTTTAAGCTTATGATGGTACTTTGGTGAAAACCTGAATCTTAACATATAATAAAAGTTGTGCAATAATTGTGGATAAAATACTTCATCATTTTTCCTCTGAAATAACCAAGTTGTTTATATACCTCATAAAAAATATGTTTGTTATTTATCATACATTTATTTTTATTTTTATTTTATTTGTTAATGTGTATAAAATATAATTTTCATATTTTATAATATTTAGAAAAGCTATATGCATAAATATCAAATGCTGAATGTCCACCAGTAGCCCAGAGAATACACTGTGGAAATCTCTGCTTTATGGGCTTCATCAAACTCCAAAACCTAAGATTTCATCAGCTCAAAAAGCTTGTCTATCTCTTGCTGGTAGCAAAAATTCCACTCTCTTGGCTAACCAGGTGGAAGGCAGATGGAAGTCCTTAATATCCTCTCTTATAGGCCCCCAAAGGAGAAAAAGCAAAGAAAAAGAAAAACCAGTATATAGATTAAAAGCATAACCTGAGCCAGATGGAAATGCACAATGCCTGGAGGCACAAGGTTATACAGTGAGACAGCATAAGTCTGCTTTTATACTCCTGCGTCTGGTCTCCTTGCAACTTCCTACTGCCCTCTGAAGAAACTTTCATTTTAGTTGGACAGGGCTTTGGGAAGGGAAGGAAAGGTTGAAATAGTAAATAACAGCACTCATTCTCTGGGTAGCACTCGAATTGTTTCCACTTTATAATTTGGACAATTCTACAGTGAGCATTAAAAACAGAACTTGTAATGGAAAATTCAGCAAAACTATAATGAGATAACTAAGTAGTTAGGATCAGTGCTTGTCTCATCGGCTGAAATTAGACACTTTCTCTGTCTTAGTCTATGGTATGAGAGAGCTGGTGATTCCTGCCCATACATATTGAGAAGGCAGGTAATTATTACTCATGTTGGCTTTGATGAAATGACTTTACTCAGTTACAATTTCTTCAATCAAACAATGAATAAAATAAAGAAGTCTATATTTTGCCAAGAAAAATCCTCAAATTGACAGATTGCAGCAAATTCTAATGTGCATGATTTGTAGTTGTCCATTCACTGTAAACAGCATGATTGAATTTCAATATTTTTACAAAGTCTCACTGTGTTTCGACCAGTAAAAAGGCCAAGTCATTTAATTTTAATTCTTAGCTAAATAAATAAACTACAGGAGGTAGTTTATTTTGAAAAGGATTTTGTTTTAAAGGTACTTTGGAACAATAAAATTAGTAACATATCTGAACAACCTATCTCATTTACACTATTATAAATTTGCAGATAGACTATTGTTGAATTGACAATCAAGTCTAAACTGCATGATCGATGTCCTGTTATATAAAGTCCTTGACACTCAAGCTGTATCTGTGTGTAAGAGACAGCTTGCCATAATTGAAAATCATAGCTAGAGGGTTGAATATCTTCTTTTTTATGCATTCTTTTTTTTATTGTCTTTTTGTCTTTATGTCTTTTTAGGGCCGTACCCTCAGCATGTGGAAGTTCCCAGGCTACGGGTCTAATTGGAGCTGTTGCTGCAGACCTACGCCAGAGCCACAGCAACTCCAGATCCAAGCCTCGTCTGCAGCCTACACCACAGCTCTCAGCAACGCAGGATCCTTAACCCACTGAGTGAGGCCAGGGATCGAACCTGCAACCTCATGATTCCTAGTCAGATTCGTTTCTGCTGCACCACGCTGGGAACTCCAATTCTTATGCATTCTTAACATATATATCAAAATTCTATACATAAAAGACAGATAAAATGTTACTGTTCCATGAAGATTTATCTATAAATGCGTGTCTATCTGCAAACGGTGAGCTTTTTTTTTTTTTTTTTTTGCTTTTTAGGGCCGTACCCTCAGCATATGGAGGTTCCCAGGCTAGAGGTCAGGGGTTGAGCTGGAGCTGGAGCTGCTGGCCTATGCCACAGCCACAGCAATGCAGGGTCTGAGTGGTGTCTGCGACCTACACCACAGCTCATGGCAACACTGGATCCCACTGAGCAAGGCCAGGGATCAAACCTGCGTTCTCATGGAAGCTGGTCAGATTTGTTAATTGCTGAGCCACGACAGGAACTCCAACAGTGAGCTTTTAATTTTCCATGATACTCATCATTATTTAATCAGTACTTATCTTATGCTAAGCGTTTCTGTTGTTTTGTTTTGTTTTAGCACCGCCCCTGTAGTGTATGGAAATTCACAAGCTAGGGGTCCAATCAGACCTGCAGCTGCCAGCCTACACCACAACCGCAGCAATGTGGGATCTGAGCTGTGAGATCTGCAACCTACACCACAGCTCATGGCAATGCCAGATCCTTAACACACTGAGCGAGGCCAGGGATCAAACCTACATTCTCATGCATACTAGTTTGATTTGTTTCCACAGAGCCACCATGGGAACTCCTCAAATTCTTTAAAAGCCTAGTAAAGTGGCCACCATTAATACCCCACAGATAAAGATACCTAGTCAGAGAAAGAAAAAAAAAAATAACGTTTCCAAATTCACACAGAAAACAAACATCTAATATGATTCTTTAAATCACTATTTATCTGACCTCAAAGTATGCCAAGCTGTGTCACACATATTGACATATGCCACATAGACACTGGTACTGCAGTATAATTATTTTTACATGCATTTTATCTCACCTATTAGACTGAGAAGTCCCAGAAAACTCTAAGCAAACTTTCTTTGTCTTCCTCAGTTATATTCATATGACTTAGGAAATCTTGTTAAAATGCAAACTCTGATTCCTTAAGTCCTCGGCTGGCCCTGATAACCTTCATTTCTAACGTGCTCCTAGGTGATACAGGTGCTTCTTATTCCCGGGAAACATGTTGCAGTGAAAAGCCTGACAGACTAAGTAATACATATTTTCACATAAATATTAACTCAATAAATGTATTTGAATGCAAGACTGTATGGCTTCATGACTGAACAAATAACTTGCTTAAAGCTAACTAGGCAAATTCCCAACATGTTAGTAACTAAGAAAGTTTCTCTGGGCAACTGACTACAAATACATCTCCTCCTTTTAGTAAAGGCAGAAGTCACCAGAATATACCCTCTGCAAATTTCCAGAATGTCTAGGCATCCTCTGGGGCAGGATCCCTGCCAAATGTAAATATATTTCTACAGTGTACCCTTCTGGGTCTTCAGTCATAATATGTTGTGCCTGTAATGTTTTCTCTGTGCTCATCGAGATTAACTCCTGCATTTTTTTCTAGGCAGATTTCGTCTAACAAATACTTCCTAAACCTTCCTTGTAACAATGAACTATCATTTAATTTGCCAGACACATACTTGCATCGGTTCTACTATTTCTTTTTAAATAAGCATTTATTAAGTAGCTATTATGGGCCAAGTTTTACACCTGACACAATTTTTTATTGATAGAAAATTTCATTTCACTTATTTGATTACTGTCATTCTTATCTAGATTTTAGGTCTACTAAAAACAAAGACTATGACTTTAATTATTTATATTTGTCTTTTTTAGGGGTGCACTCAGGGCATATGGAAGTTCCCAGGCTAAGGGTCGAATCGGAACTATAGCTACTGGCCTACACCACAGCCATAGCAACACCATATCTGAGCTACGTCTTCAACCTACATTCTCACTGTTAGTAGCCAGGTTCATTACCAATGAGCCACAATGGAAATTCCCATGAATTTATTATTTTTGTAACCCTCCTACTATTAGAGTGACTTGGACACACAAATTCACACTTGCTAAATAAAGCATGAGTTAATCCTTCAAATGCAGTTATCTCAAATATGACCTACCAAACTCTTCAAGAAGTTTATCAAATCTTTATCATTCTCAAACTATTACCAAAAATTGAAGAGGAAGGAATCCTTTAAAACTCACTCTATGAGACCAGCATCACCCTGATACCAAAACCAGAAAAATATATCACAAATTTGCAGGCCAATATGACTGATGAACATAGATGCATATATCCTCAACAAAATATTAGCTAACTGAATTCAACTATACAAGGCTTATACTTCTCAATCTATTAAGGAATAAGAGTTTCTCCAGAAGAGAAATGAAGAGACACTAAAGGAATTATTATTATTAAATGTGAAATAATTGCACATTTAAAGATATATACCTATTAGGAGACCTTTGCCTGCAAATGACAAGATTCCCAGCTGAAAGTGGCTTAGAAAATTAGGTAATTTATTATTTCAAATAATACTCCTGGAAGCAAATGGCCATCTCAGAGGTGATTTCCAGCAACTCAAAAGTGTAACCAATGACACATGTTTCTACTGTTACATCAGCAACTCTAAACATGGCCACTATTCTTCTCTGTCACAGGATGGTTTCTCCAGGAGACATAGGAAACATGGCCACATCCAGGGAAGTTGAAATCAGGCACTTCTCCATGTGTCTTTTTGGAGAAAAACTTTTTCGAAAAAAAGCACAAATGAACATTCCATCTGATCCAGAATTAGATCAGTATAAAAGAGAATATGAGAAACAAACAAACAAACAAACAATCTGGAATTTAGGCTTCACAGAAGTAGATAGAATCTAGCAGAAAACAAAGTAGTGGAGTGGTCAGGCCTGACCTAATGGAAAACTACATGTTTCAAAGCACACATCATTATTCATCCTGTGGGCTATCAAAACCCAAATATTATCATTGGTAATGGTCTATAGAAGCTGTGTTAACTTTGATCAACTCAATTGCAGACTTTTAAAGTTCAACTATTAAATTTACTTTTGGTGTATTATTTATATCTTTGTATATGAACCAGGTAGTCTATGGGAAATAAGTCACTTTCAAATAAATCAATTAACAAGGAATTGGTAAGTAGGTCTAATACATACATAAAATATGTATATGTTATACACATATCAAAGATATGATGTATTTTAATCTTTAACTTTCTGTAGCCAATGTTCTATAACATGGTTTGTTTCAACATCAGTGTATACTATTCAAAAAAATAAGATTCATTTTTCTTCTTAAAAAAAATTAAAATATATTTTACTCCTATGTTGCCTAAGATTAAAGGTATAAGATATTATTTATTTGAAATGACTTGTATTAGCTGATTTTAAAATTTATATTCAAGAACAAAGGAACTGGAATAGCTCTAACAACATAAAAATAGTACAAAGCTGAAGAAATCATACTACTTGATTTTAAGACTTACTATAAGGCTATAATAATTCAGAAAGCGGTAGTGACAGAAAAAGAAAAGATCATTGGAATAGAATAGGTAATGCAGGCATAGACTCAAAAACATGTAGTCATTTGATATTTAACAATGACGAAAAATGGAGCAATGGAGAAAAGAGTCTTTGCAACAAATGGTATTGTAGCAATTGATCATAAAAGCAATAAACCTTGACCAAAGTCTCATACTTCATACAAAGATCAACTCCAAATAAATTCCAAAACTAGATATAAAACTAAAAAATATAAAAGTTTCAGAGGAAATCTAGGTTTAGAAAAGAGTTGTTAGAAATGACACCAAAAGCTAATTTGATGATAAAAATGGTAAATAGGACTTCATCAATATTGAAAACTTTTGCTCTGTCAGAGACATTATCAAAGGCAACAAGACAAGCTATGAATTGGAAGAAAATACCTGCAAATCACACATCTGTGAAGGATTGTATTCAAACTATATAAAGAACTATATAAAGAACTCAAACTATATAAAGCCCAACAATATTACAATAAGCAACTCAATTTTATAAAATTAACAAAGGATGGAACAGACCCTTCATCAAAGAGGATATAAAAATAGCAATAATCACATGGAAAGATGTCGAGCATCATTAGCTATTTAAGAAAATACAAATTTAAACCACAATGACATAGCAATCACAAAATATTACGATAGCTAAAATGAAACTGTAGACAATACCAAAAATGGAATGCAGAACAACTGGAACTCGCATGTGTTGCTGGTGGGATTATGCAATGTTAGAGTCACTCTGGAAATATATTTGGCAAGTCTCACAAAGTTAAATATCTACTTACCATTTGACCCAGCATTCTTATTCCTACATATTGTACCTAAAGAAATAAAAATATTTGTTCCCACCAAACATATACAAGGATGTTTATAGCAGCATTATTTGTGATTTTTCAACTTGGAAATAACCCAAATGTTCATTCTCTCATGGTTGAGTCCTCAAGCAATTCCATGGTGACAACATAACAGCGGCAGTAAAAACAAACAAACAAAAAAACAGAAAAGCCAAACTCCTCAGGAAGGAATCATCCTCCAGGTTGAGTAGAACTGGTCTTCCAACAGAGCAGGGGCAACTCCTCTGATTTTGCTCTTTCCCTGTTTCACTTTCTTCCTCTCTCCTCTCTTTCCTGCTCTGGCCTTCTCTCTCATTCTCCAAGCCCCTCATTACTGCTTAGCCTCAGACACAAAATGGCCATAATACAGATGACTTCTGGATTGAGAAGCAAAAAGGAGACTACTAGGGAACTAGAAAGAGCCAAGGAGATTATGAATCAAAGCAGGAGGATCTCAGGAAAGTGTCCTATAAAGTTGCTCATGAAGCCTGGTTTTACTTCCCTAGCTGCCCATGTGATCCTAATTATCATTCCTAGTACTGAGAACTGAGTTAAAGAATAGACCTCTGCCCAGATTCCAGACTGACTACTGAGTAGAAGGTACCAAGAACATTACAAAAGCTTTAAATGCTTAACTGATATTGGAATTTAGTAGATAAGCTGATACCTGGGACCTGGGACCCGCTTTACTATAGTACATGCACCTGGACAAACATCTGCTGGAGCAACAGAACACAAGGAAATTCTAAGAGGCTAAAAATAACTGCATGTGGGCCCTTTGTGGCTGGGGGGGTGGGGTGGGGGTGAGTAGGAACAATAAAATGCAAAGTGGCCAAAATTCAACTGCAACTTCTGAATGTCAAAAGCAAAAACAGGGAAGTGTGCATGATCCCTGCACAGAGTACCGCTAAGGGGGTGAGGTGAAAGCCACCCCTCTGGCCCAACCCACTGATCCACCCCCACCCTCACCCCATTTAAAGAATCTGTCGCCCCTCTACCTTGACTCAAGATCAAGAAAGGGTACCTGCTACTTTTTGCCTTTGGATGGAGGGGCCCTGAAAACCTGGAGAGTACCCAGGAAATTTAGACGGTGCTTCCACAGGCTTTTGGGGACAGCTTCCATCTTTATGGAAACATGTTAACAAGGGAGCTGAGGGAACTAAGCCTTAAAAGAGAATCTGCTACAAAATGTTAATGATTTATTGATAAATAGTGATACAAAGCAAGTCTCTGACCAAAATACTATTAAATTCCTAAACCATCTGGCAGAAAGGGGCTATAAAGCCTCCCTAGCCAAGGCTCAGATCTCACAGCAACAACTTCATTATTTAGCATTTGTTCTGACCCCAGGAGCTAAGCCCTCCCCATAGATTGAAAACAGCAATTAGAGCATTACCGCATCTGAGTACAAAAAGGTAACTCCAAGGCTTTCTCCAGATGGCTAGGTTCTGTTTTATCTGGATTCCAAATTAGGGCCTTAGAGCCAAACCCCTCCCTATACGAAGCCTTAACAGGAAAATAAAAGGAATCCTTCCAATGGGGGAGAGACCACCAGTGGGCCTTTGAGACTCAAAGGTTGAGTTGAACAGAGCACCAGCAGTAGGGCTCCCAAATTTGGACAGGCCCTTTAACCTGTACATTCACAGAGGTTAGGGATGGTGCTAGGAGTTCTGCCCCAACAGCTGGGACCACATAAAAGACTGATAGCTAACTTTTCAAAACAATTGGAGTCTGGCCTGGGGATGACTAAGGTGCCTGCCTGCAGTAGCAGCCACAGCTGTATTGGTTAACGAGGCTTCCAAGCTCAGGACAACACAGATGTACTAACCCTTCATCAGATACAGTCTGTGTTGGAAAAGGACATCATTCTTTGTTTGCAAGAAAGTTAATGAGACATCAGGCGCTCCTAATGAACACACCTGACATTACATTAAAGATGTGCCAGACTCTGAACTCCTCAACTCTGCTTCCAGCTGTGGAGAGTGGAAACATTGTATAAGTGTATAGAGACCATAGAACAAACTTACCTCAGCAGGGCTGATCTTCCAGAAGAACTTCGTGACAGTCCTGAAGTTGGTTTCCTAATGGGAGCAGTTTTACAGAGATAGGAACCTGAAAGGAGAGTAGGGCACAGTTAGTCTATATGGAGCGGTAGATGCCAAGGCCCTGCCACCCTAGACTTCAGCCCAGAAGGTCGAGCTAATTGCAATAACGAGAGTTATAGATTTAGGGAAGGAAAAGTTAATTTTTTTTTAAATTTTAAATGTGAGTTCCATGTGTTACATGTTCATGCTGCCATTTTGAAAGAAAGAGGAATGTTAAGCACTAGAAATTCTCCCATAAAATATAAAGAGTAGATTCTGGCTCTTTTAGAAACAGTGCAGCTCCTGACCCAGGTAGCAGTGATCCGCTATAGAGGCCGTCAGAGGGATGAGTCTTTTGTGCGCCAGAGGAACAGCATAGTTGATCAAACCACAAAACGGGCAGCTTGACTGCAGAAGCCTGAGCAAGTTATTGCCCTAGTGATTGGCCCTCCTGAGCTCCCCAGCTTTTCCCAATATTCCCCAAAAGAATAAGAAAAGGCTGAGAAACGGGGCTATAAGGAAGGAAGCACAAGCTAATATAAAAAGGATGACAAGGTTCTACTATCTGAAGCCCAAGAATGGAAACTCATCAGGAGCCTGCATGATGCCACCCACTATGGGAGGGATGCACTATGGGACTTGATGTGAAAGGCCTTTTTATGGGAGGGAGGGGCTCAAAAGAACAGTAAAACAAGTAGCCTTTGCCTGTGATTTGTGTGCCAGTAATAATGCACAGGCCCATCCAATATTCCTTTGTTCCCTAGACCAATTGAAGACCAAGGGACATAAGCAGAGGAAGCTTGGCAGCTAGATTTCACCTAAATGCTCCTGCAGTCTGGATATAAACATCTTGTGTTTGTTGATACTTTCAAGGGATGGGTGGAAGCTTTTGACACCAGTCTGAAAAGACTACTGGAGTCTTTAAAGGAAATAATTCCTTGGTTTAGACTTCCAAAGTCCCTCCAGAGTGATAATGGACCCTTCTTTATAGCCAAAGCACACAGGGGCTCTCAAGGGCCCTAGGGATAGACTATAAGCCACACACTTCCTAGCACTTCCAACCTAAAGGGAAGACAGAGGAAATGAATCATACTTTAAAGAAAACCTTAGCAGGAAATTCCCGTTGTGTCTCAGTGGAAATGAACCTGATTAGTATACAAGATGGTGTGGGTTCAATCCCTGGCCTTGTTCAGTGGGTTAAGGGTCTGGCACTGTCGTGAGCTCTGGTGTAGGTCACAGATGTGGCTCAGATCCTGCGTTGCAGTGGCTGTGGTGTAGGCTAGCAGCTGTAGCTCTGATTCGACCCCTAGCTTGGAAACTTCCATATGCCACAGGTGTGGCCCTAAAAGGCAAAAATGAATGAAATGAAATAAAAGAAAAAGAAAACGTTAGCAAAGCTCTGCCAAGAAACCCATGAACCCCAGAGCAACTTGTTCCCTATGCCACTCCTCAAGGTCTGTGTAGCCCCCAGGAGTGGTCTGCAGCTTAGCCCATTTGAAACACCTATAGAAGACCTTCCTTATCACTGACATTTACTAGATGAGGAAGTGAATCAGACCCAGGACAAATTCAGTGGGAAATCTAGGACTATGCCAACAAAGCACTGCCAGCTCCCATTAAAAAATAGAGTGGAAGAGGCAATTCCTTCACAAATAAATCCTGGAATCAAGTTCTTCTTAAAACTCGGAAAGAGGGTTCCCTGAAGATTGACTATTACCAAACTGGAAGGTTTTTATTACCCCTATAGAATAATTTTAGCGACCCCCACTTCTGTCAAACTGCGAGAGATATCTAATTGGATATATTTGTACAGACTAAATCTTTTACCTCCAAAACCCTGCAGGTCACAACAAAGGAACAATACATCTGTGATCTAGTGGAAAATCTGAGATCCCTATGTATTCCAAAGACAGGCACGATCTACAGATAAGTGGAAACGGGGTGGTGGCTTAGACCCCTACTTGCCATCCTTGCTGTCTTCCTGCTTGCATTCTACCAGTTTGCTCAGCCACCCCCACCAGGGAATCAGCTCTTTTGTCAATACTGGGTTTAAGGGAAATACTCCGCCACAAAACTCTCCTCCTATTGGCTCTGTCCCTTACTAGTTCCTGTAACCATGGGACAATGGTAAGAAAATTCACTTACTAACATTTCAAGAATCACGTCCAAAGGGAAACATTTAAAAGAATGCTGGATATGCCATCAGCAACCCAACTGACTACTGGCTCTCCTCTTGCATTTCCCCTAAACTGCCAGTTCCACTGGAGATTAACAATTTAAATCAGGGACATTAACTAAGCCTTAGGCTACTGCTAGTCACTCTTGCACCTTCCAGGGGGCTATTCCAATGTTTAACAGGACTTTCCCCGTACACTGGACCCAAGGGATGGGGTATGCTACGTTAAACTGCACAAATGGCGTTTATTTCACATGCCCTGGGACTCACCCTGAGATATAATTACACCAGATATCTAGGCACTTATATAGGGATAAACTGTACTTACAACCTCACCCACCTGTGCCCTATTTCAAACTATGGCCCCTTCTCTTAACAACACAGAAGGGGAATGTGAAAGGTGGGAAGGAAACATTCCATTCACCTGGAAAATCAAATTCAACCCATCTGTGGTACACCAATAAAAATGGTGAGCTGACATTCCACTCTGACCCTCTGACAAAACCGACCAGATCATACCTGAGCATTTTATTAAGATTGTTGTAACATCATATGATCTAAAGAGCCAGCATAATGGTTTTCTCTCCCCTCGTTACACAGGTACTAACAATAATAATGTCCTTCAAGGATTAAAAGTTCTTAACCATGAGACAGACATTCCTATTGATACCTCTAAGGGTTTATTTTCCTCTTGGACACCCAAACCATCATATGTCAAGGAATTATAACCAAGCCCTGTCCTTTGCCAGCCAAGCCATGGCCTATAACTGTATTAATAATGAACACTTCATAGGAGGGTGCACTATAGGGATATGATGGATTTTTTTAACATATATATCCATTCTTTTCTGGATTCTTTCCTATATAGGTTATTGCAGAGTATTGAATAGATTTCCCAGAACTATATGTAGGTCCTTGTTACCAATTGATTCTGTATGTAGTAGTGTGTATATGCCAATCCCAATTTCCCAATCCATCCCTCCCCCCAATATTTCCACTTTGGTAACCATAAGTTTGGTTTTGAAATCTTTGACTGTGTTTCTGTTTTGTGAATAAATCTTTTGTGTCATTTTCTATTAAATTCCACATATTAGTGGTCTCATATGATGTCTGTCTTTGTCTGACTTACCTCACTTAGTACAATAATCTCTAGGACCATCCACTTTGCTACAAGTGGCATTATTTTGTTCTTTTTTACAGCCAATTGATATTCCATTATATATATGTACCACTTCTTTTAATCCAATCCTCTGTTGATGGACACTTAGGTTGCTTCCATGTTTTGACTATTGTAAATAGTGCTATAGTGAAAACTGAGGTGCATGTATCTTTCTGAATTACGGTTTTCTCCAGATAGTATGCCCAGGAGTAGGATTGTCAGATCATATACAAGCTCCATTTTTAGCTTGTTAAAGAACTTCCATACTTTTCTCCATGCACAAAAATAAACTCAAAATGGCTTAAAGACTTAAATGTAAGACAAGACACCATCAAACTCCTAGAAGAGAACATAGACAAAACATTCTCTGACATCAGCCATACTAATGTTTTCTTAGGTCAGTCTCCCAAAGCAAAATAAAAACAAAAATAAACCAATGGGACCTAATCAAATGTATAAGCATTTGCACAGAAAAGGAAACCATAAAAAAAAAAAAACAACCTACAGAATGGGAGAAAATAGTTCCAAATGATGCAACTGGCAAGGGCTTAATCTCTAAAATATATAAACAATTCATACAACTCAACAGCAAAAAAAAAAAAAATGACAATACAATTGAAAAATGGGCAGAAGACCTGAATAGACATTTCTCCAAAGAAGATATATAGACGGCCAACAAGCACATGAACAAATGCTCAACATCCCTGATTATTAGAGAAATGCAAATCAAAACTGCTATGAGGTACTACCTAACACCTGTCAGAATGGCCATCATTAACAAGTTAACAAATAACAAATGCTGGAGAGGGTGTGGAGAAAAGGGAAGCCTCCTGCACTGTTGGTGGGAATGTAAATTGGTACAACCACCATGGAAAACAGTATGGAGGTACCTTAGAAAACTACACATAGAACTACCATATGATCCAGCAATCCCACTCTTGGGCATATACCTGGACAAAACTTTTATTGAAAAGATACATTCACCCCTGAAATGTTCAGGACTCACAATAAAGCCTTGCCTGAATTCTCCCTGTGCTCTCATTAATTTCTATAGATTAAAGAGTTTAAGAACCCAGTTGGTATCAGTAAGAACAATGGCACGAAGAAGGCAGGTTGAAACTTGTATCCTGAATGTATCCAGGACAATCGCCCATGAAAACAAAAATAACTAAATAAAAACTTACTGGATGAGCCTCAAGAAACTGTGAGATATTAGCAAAATATATATTTGCATGCTCAGAGTCCCAGAAGAAGAGAAAGAGTGATACTGAAAATATCACTCATATGATTTGAAGAAATATTAGCCAAAAATTTCTGAAGAAAGAAGGGAAATGTTAGCAAAGTAAAATGTGAAATATGAGAAATAAATGAAGAGCAACAGATATGATACATTTTTGTAAATATGGTGGGTTATTTTTCCACTTGAGTTCTTTAAAATACGCTTGACAGTGAAACACAAACATGACATTGTATTATGAGGCTTTGGATGTGATGATGATGTTTTAAAATTCCATCTACTCTGATTTCCCAATTTCTTATAAAGCTAAGCAAACACTCAGTTTATTATCAAGCAGCCCTATGCCCAAGGTATTTATCGATGAAACATGAAAACTTATATTCACAAAAACCCTGCAATGTATATTTATAGCAGCTGTATTAAAAATGGTCTCAAAGGTTGCATGCTATATGATTTCATTTATATATGCTCCATGGAAAACAAAATTTTAGTGATGGAGAACAGGTTAGTTTTAAGATTTAAGGGAGGGATGAACAGGTTACTGTATTTGGAGAGCATGAGGAATTGTCTTACTGAAAGTGATGATTATGAGTCTGTATATATATTAAAAATCATAGAACAAAAAAATAAAAACAGAAAATGTAAAATTATTACATTGAAAGCATAAAAACAAATTGAACTGTATGATAGTTTGAGTATGCATAGTTTACAGGGTGTTTCCAGAAATGCAGTTTTTTTTCTATATATAATGTTATAGAAGTTCTATATATGAAATGATAACCTCTTTGTAATGATGTTATGATTCAAACATTTGTCAATGCATATAACTTTTATGTGCCATTTGGACAAGGCATGTCATCTGCATTTCTTCTATGCATAACACAATTAACATGGGTGAAGAATGGGATTAGAAGGCTTAGTGTTGAGTCCAGGCTATGAAACCAAGATGCATCTTTGTCATTGCATAGTAATAGGAAACAGGCATTGATGAGCCCACCTTTTATCTCACCTTCTGCTTTAAATTTTACTTGAGATTCTTGCTGCTGATCTTAATTCAATTCTTCATGAGAAATTTAAACTGCCATCACCTAATATATTGTTCCTCTATATGGAGATGATTTATTACCATTGTTTGCATATGCAGAATTTTTTTTATCATTTTTCAGATCGCAAAATGCTATTCTTAAAACAGGATTTATCTGTCAGTTGGAATAAAATTGAACTCTCATTGCATACCATGTCTCTTTAACGACTTAAACTTGTCAGTAACTGTTATGTATTTCACTGAATTTTTTGCTGCTCTCAGTTTCTTACCAGTTCGGATTTCTTTGCCTCTTCTCTCTCCAAATATAATAAGGATTTTAATGGATCTTTTATCCTCATCTCTAAGTGAGAATATATACAATACACATGAATAGTAGTTTTAGTCATATTATTTTTATTAATCAGTTTTACAAAACTTTCCTTTGGTAACTTTTAAATACTGCCTAGGTTTACTTTCTTTCCTGTTACTTTATTTTTTTCAAAAAAAATTTCTTGAGTGTTTTTCCTCCACTGGAATATTGAGTGGTCCATTACAATTTTAATGTTATTATATCAAAAAAATCTCCACCCACTTTTATGGCTGTATATGTCTTAAATTCTTAACACCTAGCTCCCAGAATTTTCAGCCTCAAATGTATATACTACCTTTGCTTCATTTGTGTAGTAGTGATTAGATTAAATGGTTATAACATTTCCAGGAATTGTAGAAAACTTTATTGTATGCAGAACCTATGATTTGTTATTTTTATGCCTCACTCAAACTAAAGTGCTGGTGAATAACAGACATTTAGTAACTGTGGCTTAACTGCAAAGTATCTAGATATTAAGGTATTTACTTTTTTGTCATTTAGTACTTTCCATTTCTTCTTTTCTTATTATCACATAGGGTTTGGATGTCTTATTGTTCTTTTTTGTTAATATATATTTTACTTAAGATTGATCGTTTATGAGAGTATATATTTCTAAAATATAGAGATATAGAAAATATATAAAATATAGAGATATAGAAAATATATAAAATATAGAGATATAGGTTGGCCAAATTAATGAGATTTTTGACTGAGGTAATCTTCAGTGCAGCACAAATTAATTATGAAATGATTATAATTCCACACATAAACTTCTTAGCACTCTAATTGTGGTCCCCAAGCTTTTCCAAACTCTGGATATGGGCAATATTCCATGTCCATTCTGAAAATGGTCTAGTGCTTCCTATCTTCCTTTGGATTTATAGGTAATAAAGAACATCCCCCACTTTGACACCAAGAAATAACTATCTATTATTCAGACCACTGTGTGTTTACTAAGATATTCCTTCTGATACTCTCAGATATTCCAATGGCTCCTGCATTGTGACAGACCAAAGAAGGTCTACTCTCCTCATTGAGAGGTAGGGTTAGTAGTCATTTATTAAGATTAGTTCTACCCTTGGGCACTTTGAGCTTTTTCATCCACATTTCAAGACAAATATTTGGCGTTGGGTCACTGGCAACTTCATCATCCCACAGGCACATGTGGACATGTTTTTCTAGCCCCACCACACTATTAAATGTCAGCACCTCTGATAGATGATACCTGATCTTCAACTTGTTTTTTAAACCTATGTATCATCATGATAATTAACTCCTCATGAAGGATATGTCTAGGTTTCAGCTTATTTGCAAACAAAGAAGACTGAACCAAGTTTATGTTAAGGTACTTTTTTTGTCTTTCGTCTTTTTAGGGCCACAACTGTGGCTTATGGAGGTTCCCAGGCGAGGGATCGAATCGGAGCTGTAGACGCCATCCTACACCACAGGCACAACATTAAGGGATCCTTAACCCACTGAGCAAGGCCAGGGATCAAACTCACGTCCTCATGGTTGCTAGTTGGATTTGTTAACCTTTGAGCCACGATGGGAACTCCTATGTTAAGCTACTTTTCGGATGATGTAGTTAGCTCTATCTTGTTCCTGAAGCTTTCTATACTTGCATAAGTGATCTCATTTTTTTGTTAAAACTCCACGTAAGTGGCAGACAAGGGATTGTTCAGACAACCACAGTTGCCTCTTTCAGATTATTCTGACCCATTTCTTATAAACTGATTTTTAATTATGTATTTCTTATAATACTGATAAAGAGTACCTTACTTGACTTTTCTTGTACATTAAAAGAAAAATAGACAAGAGCTTTAATGTAAAAGAAAAAACACAATTGGGTGCTGTTAGCTGAATCTCAGTTGTACTTATCCCCACACAGACCAATTTTCATCTCTACAGTTATACAAGAGAGGCAGGGATGGACACTGGTAAGAGTCTATTTATTAAAGCTCCTTTGAAGCTATATATATTCAACATCAGAAAACAGTCTCATTGTCATACAAATGAGGGGTAACTGCATTCAAGTTTGTGAACGTCGTGCCAATTTGTCTTTGGTTCCTACATGTTCATCAAACTCAGTGAATGAAAACTGAAACAACCCCCCAAACCTCTGCAACCAATTAGATCTACCTACCTACATTTATAGAAAAGAGAAACTCACTATAGCCCCAACCAAAGCCAGAACTCAGTTCAGTTCCTTTGGTTGAGATTGTCCTGTTTCTGGTTGTTTCTCTGCACACTATTTTGCAAGTTCTGTGATAATGTCATTATCAACCTCCTCTCCTTCTCAGTTAGTCTGCCCTTCTTCGCCCTTGTCTCCTTATCCCTTCTTCCATTTAGGTAATATAGTCCTCATTGGCAAGCCTGTAATTGTATCCACATACATTGTAACACATCAATTATTCTGTAATTATCCAGTGGTGTGTATTTGTGCGTGTGTGTATGTGTGTGTGTTAATGAAAAACTGTTGGAGGTAGACAGTAGGTAAAAGTCCAAAAAAAAAGCAAAATTAGTTAAATCTTCATCTCTACTTACAGCTCAGAGCTCCTTTATTTTCCACAGAGTGGTGAAGATATGTATCTAGAGGAGGGATAGTTGATATAAATCTGCAAAGTGATGGCAAGATGAAGCATCTCTCTTGAGAATAACATAAAACAGAAGGAAAAGGGAAATAGTCTTCATATTACTGAGGCATGGAAAAACTAAGTTCATTTACTCATAGACAAATTACCAATTATACTTTGATCACCTTATAGTTACATTCCTAACAATTCCTACTCAAACCTTCAAATTCCCTTACAAGGTAGTGTAGCAAATCATACTAGATAATAGCTAAGAGTGTGTATATGAGGAGAGGGGTTGTCCTAGTCTGTCATCCCTGGCCACACCTTATGAGTGTGTTTTCCTAGGGTCAAATCTAGTAAATTAGAGCATGAACAAAACTGCTCTACTTGCATTGATCCTCTCACCATCTTGTAAACACAGCTTGTACTTTTCTATATTCCCTGTCCTATCCTTCTCCCACTAAAATGAAGTCCCTGGTGCCTTTTATTCTTTTGTATCCTGGGGAGTAGTTCAGGGATTTGTTTAAGCTTTATTTCTTTCTTCAGTCATTTCCTGACACACTTTTCATAAGACTCTTTCTACCTCTTGAGCCTTTTAAGCTCTGGGCAGGTGGGGCATTGCTGGTCTGTCTTTGTTACCAGTGAATCATCAGATTGAGATCACCTACATATGATATACAAGTTTCCCTCAGTGTTGTGTGTGTGGGGTGTGTGTGTGTGTGTGTGTGTGTGTGTGTGTGTGTGTGTGTGGTAAAGAAAAGTGTGGCACTTATTGCAAGATGCCTGATGCAGGGCCAAGCCAGGAGAATGGGCAGCTCATGCTCAGAATGATAGCTTTCGGGGAAGTTTTTTAAGGCAAGGGGCGGAGAGGATTGCCAGGTGCATGATCAGCTCATGCCCATCCTTCTGATTGGTTGGTGGTGAGGTAACAGGGTAATGTTTTACAGTTCTCAGTCATCAACCCGACTGGAGTCTACATGCTGGTGGTCACCACGGAGTTGACTTCTTCCCTCTAGTGGGGGTATCTGCAAAGCAACTCAAGGATGTGGGCTTAGGATATCATCCATAGCACTTGAAGAGGAACTATAAGTCACTGACTTTGTTTTATGGATAAATTATCATTTTATCTTGCTTGAATGTTTTCCTTTGTTTCTGCATTTTCTCACTTCTCTGATTAAATTTGATCTTTGGAACTCTGGGAAGGCCTAAGAGGGAAAACCTCCATACTCTTTTGAGGCTTCAATTTCTCTCTCAGGCTTTCTTCTCTTTCTTCCTTCACTATCAACCTTCTTGGAAAAATGTCTACATTTACCATCTTCAGTTCCCACTACCTACTTCTGAATTGTAATCCATTTCTATCCATCCTTCCATACTAAAGCTATTTTGTAAGGTCAAGAATATGTTGTCAATTGCACAAGTAGAATCATGTAAACTTCTATATGAGATGTCATAGTTTGCATATTGTCTCTGCCTATACTAAATACTTGATTTTGAGTAGGTTATTTATTTTAGATGAGCCTCAGCTATAACTACTTCATATGAGGACATAACATATACAGTCTCTTGATCAATATGGAGTAACAGTCTTGGATATATCTTCTTGCATTAAATATCTAAAAGATTTGGAAGAAATATAAATGACAACGATTTGAGCACAAGGCATTGATCTCTGAGATGAGGAAAACAAACTAGATGATGCACTTAACTGTCCCAACTTACTGCCTGAAGACAATTTCCAGGCCACACAACACACCAAGGGGTAAACTAAACAAAACCCAGCAGATTTCCCCAGTTGAGAAGATACAGTTGAGAATTCAGGAGGACAAGTTGGCCAGAGTACGCAGAATATATTCCAAAAAGGATATTTTTGGATGGACAGAAAAAAGCCACAGGAAAAGGAAAGTGCTAAAAAAATAAAAAAATAAAAAAATAAAAAATAAATAAAAAAAGGAGAGTGAGAGAGATTGCTGCTTAGAGAGAGAGTGCTAGAGATTTTCAGGCTATCCTGGAGTCCTCAGTTGAGTACTGGTCAGTGCAGGCTAGGAAAGTTCTACTACAAAGGACAAGGTGGCACAGTCCTCTGATCCTCTGAGCTTACAAAGGACTGAGAACAGTTAGTGTAACCACCACATAGAGTGGAACACCTTGAAATATACAGGACACTATATAAGGTACTCAGAAAGTGTTTTTATCTCAGTAAAACAGAGCAAAATTAATCTTAGACTTAAAAGCACGTAACAAAACTTTGAGCAAGCCTTAAAAGGATTAAAATGTTTCCAACTAAGTTAATTGTATCCCAGTTTAAAGCTCAAAATTAAAGAAATACAAAATTACTAAGCTATCAAAAGGATAAAATCATAATGCCTAGCATCAAATCAAAAAATCACTAGGCATTAAAAGAAGCAGACAATTACAGCCCACAATGCAGAGAAAAATCAACCAATAGAATCAAATGGAGATATTACATAGATGACAAAATAGTAGACTGAGACATAAAACAGTTTTTATAACTAAACACCATGTATTCAAGAGGGTACAATGAAGAATGAGAATTTTAAAACATGGAAGATATATAAAAAGTCCCAAATTGAACTTCTCAAGATAGAAGAGCATAGATGAAATCTACTAGGTTAGTTGTCTATAGTTTTTATTAATCTCAACTTTTTCTTTTTTTTTGTCTTTTTGCCTTTTCTAGGGCTGCTCATGTGGCATATGGAGGTCCCCAGGCTAGGGGTCTAATTTGAACTGTAGCCACTGGCCTACACCAGAGCCACAGCAATGTGGGATCCGAGCCACATCTGCGACCTACACCACAGCTCATGGCAATGCCAGATCCTTAACCCACGGAGCAAGGCCAGGGATGGAACCCGCAACCTCATGGTTCCTAGTCGGATTCATTAACCACTGTGCCACAACGGGAACTCCTAATCTCAGCTTCTTGATAGTGTAGAACATCAGACCTTTCTTTAAAATTGTTTTTCTCCTTCAACTTCAATAAGATTTCTCTGATCAGTACTGCAAGTTCCCTGGACATAAGATCTGAGAATAAGTTTAATTGGCCCTTTGCTGAAATGCAAGTCAGATCAGCTTCTAAGTCATCCAATATTTTATTTCTAGCATTTAGCATTATGTTGGACACAGTATAAACATAAAATAGAAGGGAAAGAAAAAAAAATGAATAAGGGGAATTCCCATAGTGGACCAGAGGAAATGAATCCGACTAGCAGGTTCAATCCCCAGCCTCTTTAGGTGGGTTGGGGATCCAGCATTGCCATGAGCTGTGGTGTAGGTCATAGACACAGACACGGCTCAGATCCCATGTTGCTGTGGCTGTGGAATAGGCCAGCAGCTGTAGCTCTGATTTCGACCCCTAGCCTGGGAATGTCCATATGTCACAGGTGCGGCCCTAAAAAGCAAAAAACAAAACAAAAAACAAACAAACAAAAAGGAGGAGTAGGGATGAGGATAGGAAGAAAGGGTAATAAAAGAGGTAAAAGAGATGAAAACGGATATTTGAGGAAAGGAGAAAGGGAAGGAGGAAAGACTGCTGACTGCTGACTTAGCCGTAGAACTGACAATTTTTCCAAATGGGTTAAAAAGCTCGAGGGAATTAACTCATCTTTTAGAGACCTAATGTAAATGTATAGGTTCATTTGCAAGACCTGATCAAACAAACATGTTTAATTATATCCTCTTCTGTAAGCGACAGCAAATTGAAAGTAATCATTATGCAGTAATTTAAATTCATTGATTCAAATACCAAAGTGATATACAATTTAAGTGTGGAGCACTCTAAAATCCTACAAAGCATATGCTGAAGAAGCAGTAAATAAGAACTCATTGAGAAAAGTAAGATCTTCAGTGATAGATGGGACACTTCAATCAGCTAAAGTGCTCTGAAGCTAAAATTCTGTACACAAGAGAAACACACCTCATTAAGCTACTTATAAACATTATGACTCATGGAGATGGACCACCTAAATACCGAGGCTGCCCTACTGAATGGAAGAGTATCCATATATTTGGAATAATTGTAGAGCAATCCTGCTGAAAAAATAGAAGCAAGGACTTGAAGTGATTTCCTCAGGTTTGAAAGAATCTTTGGGCCAGAAACTAAACAGCATTTGGTCCAGTTTTCCCTTCTGGGAAGGAAGAAGGAAATTATCATAAATCAGATCGAGTGAGTTTGTTTCTAGGAAGCATCATGAGGTCAGAAAGGGAATAGAGGTTCCTCAGAGCGGTTCAGTGGGAAATTATAAGCGTACAAAGCACACAACACAATTCTCTAAGTTTCTGTGGGCTCTGCTCTGACTCCCCAGGACCTCATTTAATGCCTTCTCTGTGATCCCCCATGGTTAACTCTTCTAAGATTTCTGACTGGCTGACCTCGCTGTTAATATGTGACTTGGATGTCACCTTCACCTTAATTTTCCCATTATTCTTGTTTCATAGATCAGTGTTGTGAAAAAAATAAATCAACCTATTATTTAATTTGTAATATAGAGGGGTTTATAGATCCTGGAAATTTAACAATTGTGTTTCAAAGCAGAGCTCTGTCTTTGAAACCTGTTCCTTAGAATTAATGGATCCTGAACATGTTTTTACTTACCACAAAACAGTTCTGGTGAATTTTTTTTTTCCTGACTTAATCCCCATACAACTGTATTGTCCTTTTGTTAAATCTCAGGAAATCCGGCTTGCTTTCCACTTCTGTGTTTATTCACATTTGTCTTTAACAGTCTGATACTTAAAAAAAATGTAAACCATATAAAGCTTGGCTGTAATGCTTACACTATAATTCTAGTGCTTTTTTCCTCCAGACTGTGACACTCTATACAAATCCTTCCCATATGTGATTTTTTTTAATAAAGGCATATTGCAAACCATAATAAGATACATTTTCCTTCCAAAAAATTTTCAAGGCAAGTAATAGCAGGTAAGCGCTTGTTTCAGAAATATTTAACAGTTTTTATGGAATATGTTTTCCTTCTTTTCTTCCCTCCCTCCTTTCCTTTCTCCTTCCCTCCCCTCCCCCTCTCTTCCTTCCTTCTCTCCTCTCTTGCATATTTCTCTGATGAAATATTTTTAAATAAATCCCAGGAATCTTATTATCCACAAATTACCTCAGGATATATTTTTGAAAAATAAGGACCTTAAAAACCATGGCACAGCTAATATAATTAATTTAAATTCCTTTGTATCTAATACTCAGATTATAATCGAGTTATCATAATCTTCAAAAAAATCTTATTTTTCTGCTGTTCTGTTAAAAAAATCAGAACATCCTATTTTATATATATATATATATTATATCTGGTTACCACACCTTGTAAATTTTTAAAAAAACTTTCCTGTTACAAGACTTTTTAATGCTATCTACACATTAATGAAATTGGTACATTAGGCCCATAGAATTTTCAACTTCCCACTTTTGTATCATCTTTTTTTTTTTTTTTGCCACACCCATGCCAAATGGAAGTTCTTGGGGCCAGGGATCATATGTGAGCTGTGGCTGGGACAATGCTGGATCTTCAACCCACTGTGCCACAGTGGGAACTCCATCATATTTTTAAAAACATACATATTTTCTCTTATTTCCTCTTACCAAATAGTTAGATTTACAAGCATTTTAATACACAGGTTCAATTATTTTTTGTGAAAATCCCATATAGGCATTGCTTCGTACTTCTAATCGCCTCATACCAGGTAAATGATGTCTAGTTATTCCATATTTAGTGATTTTAACTTTGGTCAGTTCATCAGCCTAATCCATTCATTATAAGTTTTTCATCAACCATTGCCTAAATGGTTTTAATATCCACCAATAATCACTGCTAAGACACAATATTTCATTAGAAGATGCAAAATGGTGACTTTCTAGTTTCATTTTTTTCTTCATTGATTATTGGGAGACAATGCTCCATGGGTCTGTTGCATGGTTCCACATGTTGAGAGCAGTGGTACTGATGGCCTTTGCTCCAAAATGTCTCTTGAAGTATATATGTATAAGGAACAGGTTCAGAGGGGAGACATGGCAACTTTTTCTGGAACAGAATGCAGGTTTGTCACTCTCCCGTAAAACAAAGATAATGAGTGCCTTTAGAGCAAATTTGAACAAGTTTGTTTGAAATCCATGATAAAAAGAGCATTGTTTCTAAAGCTAGAGGGTCCTTTCTCTTAATACAGTTCACTAAGTAGCTAAATCATCTGGCCTTATCACATTACTCTATGTGAATTGGGATTTGTGGAGTGAGTGTAAGAAAACAGTTACTACCACTGATTTGAATAAGAAATAAACTGTCCTTTTGCAGTTAACCAGCAGTTTCATGTCTTCTGCCAGAATCCACAAAATGGTAGCATGCTAACTTCTAAGTCTGCAAGTAGGTCAAAAATTTGAGAGCCTTTATAGTTGACATTTATTAGCTGGTGCTCTTCTCCAAGGAAGAACATCACTTCATCACATGATATCATATATTTGGCTACTCTAGGAGGAAGTTATTAAAAAGAGGAAGGACTGATGCTTATCTTCCCATATCTATACAAGTTTTCAGAATGAACTGTTGTATGACAACTAAAAATATCAATAATTCCCTTTTATCTTCATTTTATATTTAATCATGGAATCATATATAGGTATATATGTATGTATGTGTATAGTATATAGCATAAACACACACACACATATGTTACAATCATTGAGCACTATGGTTTTGATGCTCAAGTTGTTCCATCCTTGGCCACTGAGGCCATTCACATTGGCTCTGGTATCCATTTAAATTAATGGGGTTTTGATAAACTTATTTGCTTTTTTTCAAAGTTGATGGCCCCTTTTATCCATTTTCCGTCAGGACCTGAAATCAGCAATTTCTCCAAGAATCCTGATTTGTTTTGGGGGGAAATTTTATGTAAATATTACAATCTAAAGGGCTATATGTTTTAATTGTTAATTTGTTTTCATAGCTTCTAGACAATAAGATAGAATATATGTATATTTTTAGAAAAAATCAGGAGTTCATAATGATTTTTTTTGTCTTTTTTTGTTGTTGTTATTGTTGTTGTTGTTGTTGCTATTTCTTGGGCCACTCCCGCGGCATATGGAGATTCCCAGGCTAGGGGTTGAATCGGAGCTGTAGCCACCGGCCTACGCCAGAGCCACAGCAACGCGGGATCCGAGCCGCGTCTGCAACCTACACCACAGCTCACAGCAACGCCGGATCCTTAACCCACTGAGCAAGGGCAGGGACCGAACCCGCAACCTCATGGTTCCTAGTCGGATTCGTTTACCACTGCGCCACCACGGGAACTCCGTTATAATGATATTTTCTATTCAAAATTAATATTTTTGAGATTTTTAACAGATAATTTTACATTTTTATCTGTCTTCTCCTAAGCTGAAAATATTGGTTCCCAATGGCATTAAATTAATCATTGATTTTCTATACCTACTGTAGATAGATAATGATTACTTTGTTTTGATTCATTTATTTTCCCTTTAAAATTTAGATGGAGCAAAATTCACCAACTGGGGTGTACAGTTCCATTACTCTGTACTCATGCATAGATTCTCTTAACCACTGCCACAGAGGATATAGAATGATTTCAACACTCCAAAGAATTCCCTCCTTTGTATTCAAACTTGTTCCTCCCTCCTAAACTCTTCCCAGAGAAATTTACTACCGAACTCATGGTCTTACATGTGAATTACTGCCAAAAATGTATGTCTCCACCTGTTGGGTTTGTAAGGGTGCTTTGCTATCTCTCTTTTATTTAAATGTTGTTTAGAGAGTTTTCTTTAATTTATTTATTTTCTTTACCACTATCTTGTACCCATTTGAACACTGTGTCCCACTGAAAATGCTCTCTCAAACATTGGTTACAGTGTGTCTGACTTATTTGAGAATGTGCAGTTTTCTCTGAAGCAGTAAGAAATCATTACCATTTATATGGTGCCTAATATATGATAAATATTATGCTGGGCATTTAATATAATTTTATATTTAATTTATTTTTCACAATTAGCCTTTGAATTTGGCATTATCATCACACTTATTGGTGTTAGAAAACAGTCTTGAAATGGTTAAATAATTAACTCAATCAATAGCTACAGAATGTATGAATCACATTCACAGTAGTAATTTGTTGATGTCTTTCTAGCTTTATCACTCATACTCTCCCTGGACTGTTTCCCATAAGATATAGATAAAATTTAAACCATATCTCTGATTAGAGAATAAAAATCATTGACCTCAGAATTCAGAGTGCATAGAAAACATGAAAAGACTAATCACAAGTACTGAAATTGAAATTGTGATTAAAAACTAGGAATAAACAAAAGTCCAGGACCAGATGCCTCCACAGGCAAATTCTATCAAACATTTAGAGAAAAGTGAATACATAGCATTTTGAAAATATTCCAAAAAACTGCAGACGAAGGAACACTCTCAAAATCCTTCTATGAGGCCACTATCACCCTGATAATAAAACCAGAAAAAGATACCATGAAAAAATAAAATTACAGGTCAATATCACAACATAGATGCAAACATCCTCAACAAAATGCTAGTAAACAAAATTCAATAATACTTAAAAGGATTAAAGCCATGATCAAGTGGGATTTATCCCAGGGATGCCAGGATATTAAAATATCAACAAATCAATCATTTTTTTACATTAAAAAATTGAAGAATAAAAACCATATGTTCATCTCAATAGATGCAGGAAAATCTTTTGGCAAAATTCAGCACCCATTTTTGATAAAGACTTTCCAGAAAGTGGGCAGAGAGGGGACCTATCTCAACATAATAAAGGTCATATATGACAAACCCACAGATAATGTCATTCTCAATGGTGAAAACTGAAAGAATTTCTGCTAAGACCAGGAAAAAAACAAGGAAGCCCACCCCATCACAGTAATTCAACATAGTTTTGGAAGTCCTAGCTATGACAATCAAAGAAAGAAAAGAAATCCAAATTAACAAAGAAGTAAAACTGTCACTTGCATTCATATACATTGACAACAAAAGATGAGGAAGAGAAATAAATAACCCCATTTAACATTACATCAAAAAAACTAAAATACTATGGAACAAACCTACTTAAGGAGGCAAAAGACCTGAAAATTATGATACTGATGAAAAAAATCTAAGATGATACAAACAAACAGGAAAATATACCATGTTCTTGGATTGGAAGAACCAATATTTTCAAATTGAATATAGCGCCTATGGCAATCTACAGATTTAATGTAATCAAATTACCAATGGCATTTTTTGCAGATCTAGAACAAAAAAAAATCTTAATATTTGTATAGAAACACAAAGGATCTCAAATATCCACAGCAATCATGAGAAAGAAAAAATGGAGCTGGAGGAATCACACTACCTAATCATTCTAGTCTTCAGACTATACTACAAAGCTACAGCCAATTGAAACAGCATGGTACTGGCAGAAAAGCAGAAATATAGATAAACAGAATCGTATATGAAGCCCAGAAATAAACCCATGCACCTATAGTCAACTAGTGTACCACAAAGACTATAAAAATATACAGTGGAGTAATGAGCCATTTCAATAAGTGGTGCTGGGAACACTGGACAGCTGCATATAAAAGAATGAAATTAGAATATCATACATAAAAATAAATTCAAAATGGACTAAATTTCTAAGTGTAAGACTGGATACTATAAAACTCTTAAAGGAAAACATAGGCCAGACTCTCTGACCTAAATTGTAGCAATACAATTTTGGATCCACTTCCTAGATAAATGAGAATAAAAACAAAAATAAACAAATGGGACCTAATTAAACTTAAAAGCTTTTGCACAGCAAAGGAAGCAAAATGAAAATATAGCCCATAGAATGGGAGAAAATATGTGCAAACTAAGCAACCAACAAGGGATTAATCTCCAAAATATAAAAATGGCTCCTGTAGCTCAATATAAAAACAACAACAACAAATAACACAATCATTTTAGGGGATAGTAGATGCAAACTATTACATTTAGAATGGACAAACAATGAGGTCTTATCATTTAGCACAGTGAGCTACATCCAATCTCTGGGAATAAAACATGATGGAAGATAATATGAGAAAAAGAATGTATACATATATACGACTGGGTCACTTTTCTGTACAGCAAAAATTGGCATAACATTGTAAATCATTTATAACTTAAAAAATAATAAGCAAAATGATACAAAGAACTGATGAAAATTTAAAAAAATGATCAGAGGATCTAAACTGATATTTCTACAAGACACACAAATGGCCAAAAAGCACATGAAAAGATGCTCAACATTACTAATTATTAGAGAAACGCAAATCAAAACTACAATGAGGTATCACCTAACACCAATCAGAATGGCCATCATCAAAAAAGTCTGCAAACAATAAATGTTAGAGAGCCTGTGGAGAAAAGGGAACCCTCCTATACTGCTGGTAGGAATGTAAGCTGGTGCAACCACTATGGAGAACAGTATGGAGGTACTTCGGAAAACTAATGAAGATTAATTATTTCTATAAATATCTCTATTACATAAAATACAGAGAAATTATTAATTCACATATTGATGTCAAAATAAGCATTCTTTATTTAAATGGTGATATAAAGTATAAATATCAGTAATATCAAAATAAAAATATAAGCAGAGTTATGCAGGTTTTCTAATAGAAATGCAACACATTAATATTAGAAAATCTATCAACATAATATAGCACATTAACATATTTGTTTTGAGGTAAGCATCCAAGCCTGTAATTCTAATCCTAAAAATCCATATCAAAGAAAAGAAATGCAGAGTCTGGCTAATAATTGACAAAAACATTTTCATTTTATTTAAAAATAAGGAGTTTCAGTTCTGATAATTGCAGAGTAGCTTGTGTAAGATTTATCTTCCCACAAAGAATATTATAAAGTCTGGAAAATATGCAAAGGTAAACCCTTATACATCTATCTGAACTACTAGAGAATGAACAAAAGCAAATAAAACCTGAAGGGATTTTGTCCTTTGAAAGAATGAACATTAGTGGGTAAGATATTTACTTACACACTTTTCCCCAGGGAAACTCTCTTGTTCACATTATGCAGGATATGAAGAACTCAAGCAGATAGCTTCAGTCTTTCAGATATTGCGGTGTTAATGCTGCCAAGTTAGAGTGCCTTGGTTAATATCTCACGCTTTGCATCGAAAATTCAGAATGGCCACACTATTGGAATAAAGACAACATCACAAAAGACAATTAAATAGACTAGTTACATAACTAAATAGACTAGCCCCAACAAAGTATAAAATCAAACCTCTACAAGTTCAGATTGATAAAACAGTATATTAACTGTTCAAGGAGCAAACATCAGCTTTGATTAAAGGAAGATAATAGATAAAAGGATCTCTGTAGCATATAATTCATCATGCCCAACATGAAATAAAGTTTATTTTATATATGAGAACAGGAAAATTTTGTCATGGACAAAAATGTCTATAAAAGTAGACACTAAGATGACCTAGAATTTGAAATGAATAGATAAGGACTTTAAAGTAGCTATTACAAATATGTTCAAAGACAAAGAAAAAAATGATTGTGAGTTAATAAATGGAAAATAACAGTAGAAAAATGGAAATGACAAAAAGAAGAATTCCAGCGGAATCACTAGTGTTAAATATGCAGTATAAAATTGTTAAATTCCAAAGATGAACATACACAAGAGTTTGGAGACAGGTGCATTGATATTTAGCAGCATTGCTGAAGACTGGATAATGGTCTATATATAACCTGAAAAGCAGAGAAAAATAAGTTTGGAAGAAAAACTTCAGTTACCTGCATGCTAACATATATGTGATTTGAGGTCCAGCATAAAAAAAGAAAGTGAATGGAACATAAAAAAAAATAATTGAAGAAATAATAGTTGAAACCTTCACAAATTTGGTGAAAAATAATACACAGATACAGAAACTCATCAAATGCAAGCAGGATAAATACAAAGGAAACCATAAATAGTCACATCATATTTAAACTGCTGAAACTCAAAGATTCAAGTAATATTGTAAACATGGCTGGAAAAAAATGTACAAATAAAGGAATAAAAATGAATGATGTCTGGTTTATCATCAAAGCCTACAATGAATTTGCATACTTAAAGTGATGAAAGAAAAATAACCAGACCAAAGTTCTAAGTAAAAAAAAAAAAAAAATTTAAATGGAATTTGAAATGCAGACATATTCAGATAAATAAAATCTAAGATATAGACAACAGACTAGTTAAAAAATGTGCTAAAGGAAGATATTCAGATGGAAAGAAAATAATATTAGAGGAAACTCAGATGTATAGAAAGAGCACCAAAAATAACAAATATGTGAATAAATATAAAAAATTCATATTTTTATTTTTAAAATTTCTTTTAAAAGCAGATGTTTCATACAAAATTATAACTGTATTGCAGGATTTATAATAGGATAACAGTAGCAAAGGGCATGTTAGATAAATAAATTCATATTGTTGTCAAGTACTTTGTGCATGAAACAGTAAATTTTTAATTCCAGAAAGAACATGAGAAGTTAAGAATGCATATTATTAATCTTGCATGAACCATTATAAAATACTAAAAAAGTATACCTAGAATCGCAGAGATTTAAAATACAATTTTAAAAAGAAAACAAAGGACAGAACAATTAAAACAAGTTGAAAATTTCTTCTTTGGAAAAGTTAACTAAATTGATATAACAACAAAATTATCAAATAATTAAAATCAAAGTAGTGATGTAGAAAGATAATTCTCAAGTAACAAATTTTAGAATTGAAAGAGGGAATTTCACTACAAATCCTTAACAAAAAAATGATGACGACAAACTGTCATGAAATTTATGCTGTAAATTTGATTACTTAAGATAACTGATTCTCAAAGAAAGGTAATTTTGTTGTCTAGGGGGCATTTAATAATGTCTGGAAACATTTTCAGTTGTCACACTGGGGAGGTGTTGGTGATAACTGCATCTGGATGATAGAGGCCAGGGACATCACTAAACAAACTAGAAGGTCAGGACAGTTCTCAACAACAAAAATTTATCCAGCCTGAAATATTAATACAGAGGGCTGAGATTATACTCTGACATAGATCAAACAGACAAATTCCTTAGAAACTCAGCTGATAAAAACTGACTCAATAATAAATTGAAAATATCTATTAATGAATTACAATTCATAATTAAAGACCATCTACCAAGTAAGGTACAGGCCCAGGTGGTTTAACTGTTCAATTCTATAAAACATATAAAGAAAAAATGATGTCAATCATATACTAAATTTTCTGGAAAAAAAAAAAAAAGGAGGGAACACTGTTTAACAAGTTTTATGAAACCAGCAATCCCCTGGTGTCAAACCTGACAAAGTAATTGCAAGAAAAGGAAATTGAAGACAGACACATCCCATGAACATAGAAGAAAACATCCCAAAGTAAATACACAATGTTACGTAAAAGGCATGATAACAGCGTGACTACATGAGTTTGTACCAGGGATGCAAATTTGGTTTAACGTTAGGAAAGCAATGAAATGTATCATATTAGCAGAAGAAAAGAGAAAATAAATCATAGGATTATCTAAATAAAAGCTGGAAAAAAGATTCAAGAAAACCCTACAGATCACATTATACTTAATAATTAAAATGTATGTTTTCCCCCTAAGGTTTTAAGAAGTCAAGATTGTCTAATGTATTAAGCATACTACTGTAAGTCCTAGTCAATACAAAAAGGTGAGATAATGAAATAAAAGTTACTAAGTTTGGAAAAGAAGAAATAAAACATCCTTTTCACACAGATATGATTATGTAGAAAATCACGAAAAAAAACCTATGAAAACAAATCTACTTTGAAACTCATAGGTTAATTCAGCAAAGTCACCACATACAAGGTCAATATAAAATCATTATGTTAGGTAGAGTAGGATAGAGACTCAGACCAGGTGATTCAAAACAGGCCATTTATTGTTATCAAAAACAGGAAGCCTTCGATCAAGCAATGAGGACACAGGCAGATACCAGACTCCTGCTCTTTGTGGAGCACTTTCCTATACAGGCTGTCTTGGCAGAGCACTTCCCTATAATCTGTTCTGCAAGCAGATAAGGCATCCTGCCCAAAATCAATAGAGGATCAACCCCCTCCACCCTTATGCAGGGGGACACAGGGAGGTTGGGACATGAAAATCAGTGGTCTGGGATTGGGATCCCAATTGGGATGCTCAAACATGTCTGTGATATTGGGATATAAGGAAAGACCCAGTTGTAGCCAGAGCCAGTCTCTACCCCAGGATAGCCCTCTCTCTCTAAGGGCATAAATAAAATTTGCTGTACACAGCTACCAATTTGACCCTTGATTGCGACTCTGATCTCCAAGGCAACCATTGGGAGCTTTTTTTCTCTAGGGGAGACTGACCAGAATGGCCTATTAGGGGCTCCCTATCAAGCTGTAACTTGACCTAAAGTGCTGTCAGTTAACTCAGAACCACTCCCATCCTGAATTGAATGCTTTTGCCTGGAAAGACCAGAATGCTTCTGCCCTGAGAAACCATTTGCCTCCAAACCTGCACAGCAAGAGCACTGGCTCTCTCCTGGTGCTGATGCAGCACTTAGCTGAACAATCCCCAGCCAGACCCTGGGAACAATCCCAGCCCAGACTGCCTGCACCTCCAAATCTTTGTCGTGTCTGGGCAAGAATCAAGAGAAATAATGCAAAGGGACCTGACATTCTTTTTATACTTTAGTGGCAAACAATTGGAAAATGACATTTAAAAACACTTCATCTTATAAAACAATTAAAAGAAACATAACATACTATGAGTGCTATTGACCTAGTGCTCACTTATAGTTTCAACTACTACCACATTCTGAAAATTTCCATAATAATACCTTTACCTAGGCACTTTCTTCTGAGGTCCAGGATGTTTACCATGGTCTAATTGATAGCTACCCCAGACTGAAATAACCATCTACTCTTCTCTTTACTGCTCTCACCACATATATCATACTTTCATCAGATTTATATAGTCTAGTATACTTATGCCAAAGTACATTCTTTCAATCTCTTTCTAGGTCCCAGTTTCCTTCCATTTTAAATATGTCAGCAGCTGAAGAGTGGCTCTAGGGCTAATGGCTAGTTTCTCTCATTACCTCTAATATTTTCCAACACACTCTAGAAAAGGCTCTACTTTTTCTATGGAAAAATTCTTTGTTACCTATTATCCACTTTTAGGTTTTTCATTATGAAATACCTCTAATAAGAATTTCTACAAAGTAGAAACAAAATTCATGCATTACTGAAATGGAAGGACGAAATGCATTTCCTGTCCTGAATATATAGGGTTTGGGGTATGATTGCTATATCTTCCATTTGCTTTAAGACATTTATCTCAAATGCACTGGACAATTTGTTTTCATCAAGAGTCTTCAAACCTATGCCGACTTTACCTCGCTTTTACTTTCTTGTAAAAATATTGCAGAAGAAAACCTTTGGTGACTAATAAAATGCCCTGTTTTATGCTTCAATAATGGAGATTCAAGTGTGATTTGTGAAAGAATTATGTAATTCTAAATAACAAAACATCCCCAGATTACCCAAGTGCAAAAGAGATTTTCAAATACAATCCATTAACATGAGCAGAGCTACATTAAGGAAGTTAATTATAAAATGTGAGAAAATGAACAACTTTAAATAGGCTAAAATATTTTGAGAAGATCTAAATAAAATTGAGAACTCCTATGGGCTAAATTTGCCTTGAGACATATTGGGCTCCATAATTATGTTGGTATATATTTTTTTTAAGTCAAACCGTGGCTTTTTTATATTTAAGAAAGGAGTCATAATAAATAGTGAAAAATTTTGTTGAGAAATGCATATGATATTAAGAAACAATGTAAAAGTGATTTTTAAGGAGAAAAGCACTGAGACATGGTTAAAAAGTACCTAATATGAATTATATAATAATTAGATTGACTGGGAACATTTTTTAAAAATTAAGAAAAATATTCAATTCCATCATGTTTGAAGGAGAAAAAAAGTATTCACACTTTGAAGAAACAGAAAATAATTAAAAAGAAAACAAAAACAAAATGGGATGAAGAAAAGAACTCAATAGAAATTAGCATGTCTGCCAAACTGAGATAATTACCCACAATTTCTGTAATAGTTTACTTTGCTATCTCTAAAATTACTGCTGTATCCATTGTATTCCTTTACATTTAAAACTATTAAGAGAGAAAGTATTGACAATTCCCTTCATTGTCTAAAATAGTCAAATCCTGGCTATATCTCTGTAATTACTTTTTATGAGATTTGTTAGGGAATCTAGCCAAACTTTTGGACCATTATACCTGCTTTACTGGAAGGAAGTAGATTTGAGTGTATTCAAGTTATATCTTGCAGTACTATTGCTAAAACTTACAATTGCTTTACTTTTATATTTTTAAATATTTCTTATTCATGTCACATTTGTTAATCAATTTTCCTAATTTAATACAATTATGCTTTAATCTATACAGACATCATCATGTAAATGGAAGCCCAGAAAAATATCAAAATAAATATGTTTCTTCATGGTCCAACTATGCATATTTTTTAGTTAAACACAAAGAATGTTTGCAGGGACTATGAAACAGTAAATTGGTTGAAAGCTGTTATTGCTTCTCTCAGAGAGGTCAGGGTTTGAATTCTGCCTCTGCCACTTATGAACTGTGTGCTCAAAAAATTTAATGTATCGAGCAACCTTTTCAGCATTTGTAAAACATGAATAATGTTAGTGTTTACCTTACCCGCTGACATGGAACTCTAAAGACAACATATGCACAAACACTCACACACTCACTTAGGAAGTATGATTACTGTGATGGAAACTTTAGGTTGCTGGGAGGAGTAAAATAACAATATTTAATTTAGATTGGCTGGTAGAGAAATTTTCTTTGAGGAGGTGACATTTATATGTTATTTACTCTGTGATTGCTATTATTGATGGAAGTTAGATCTATGAACTCAGATGTCACAGTTGTTGACCTTAAACAAATAGACTGCCAGTTATTTCTCCAGCAAAAATGGGTTTATTTGGAATCGGCAAAGAATTGCAGTTTGGGGCTTGCAAACATGCCAAGCCAGGCACAAGTCCCATGAGACAAGGAGAGAGCTCTTTCAAAGAGGGGTAAAGGAATTTGGTAAGACTATGGTAGTAAAGAGTTCATTAGCAGAATTGAAAGTTGGAAATAGAGTGGCTTTTCATTGGCTGAGTCGTGATAGTCTTTCACTGGCTGAGGTCTGGCCAGGTAAGAAGAGGAAATCTTACATCATCTTGCCAGGCTCTACTCTTGTTGTAGGGCATGAGAACTGCCCTTTCTGTCCTCCCAACTCTACTTTAATTGAAATCTCTGTTTATTAACTTTTGCATGGTATACATCTCAAAAGACTCTAAAATAAAACAAATTGAAGGAATTTTGGTTGAAATCTTGAAATTGAAAAATGACTCAGAATAAGCTGCTTGTGATAGGATAGGAACTTCATTTCTTTATGGTTTCTCTTTCACAGATCATGGGTAACTTCAAAACTCCCAAATAACATTGTTATTTTTGTTGCTATACTAAGATATTGATAATCAATTACATCTGGAAGATAATTCAGGAATGTTGATTTACATCAATATTATTTAAGACAAATCGAGACAGGAAGGGAGGGAACAGGCCACGCCTATTAAAAGAATGACATAGCCATTGAGGATATGACAAAAACTAACTAGGCCTAAGATGGCAGAAGATCTGACTTCCAATAGACCTTGAACCTCATTATACACTCACTGTAATACATTAGCAGCTAACTGACAGGACCACAGGTACCTTAACAGTTCCAAGGCAATCATAAAAGACCAAAAATTGGGCGGTGGCCCCAATGTCTGGAAATTCCTGCCCCTTCCCCCAACTAATTGGAATAATCCTCTGATTTTTTTAGCCTATAAAATCATGCAGCCCATAAAAATCAACCAGCCTTACCTCCAGGGTAGCTCTCATCTTCTGAGATAGACTGCATTCTGTCTAGGGAATGTGTATCGCTCTAAATAAACCCACTTTCACTTTACTATGTCTCACTATTGAATTCTTTCCTGTGTGAAGCCAAGGGCTCCTACTTGGCAGCCAGTCCCAGGAACTTACCTGAGACCTGGGAAAGGACCATTCTCTCAGGACCCTTTCTCCAACAAAATTACCAAGTTTCAGACTTGACTAGAAGTCGTTTCGGTCCACACATTTCCAAAACAAGATCATGAAGTAAACTGAAGTGATCTGAAGCAAAGTGAGGATCATGAAGTGATTTTTGAAACAAGATCATGAAGTGGAAAAGCTAATACTATAGATTAATTTTTCTCCCACTTTCCCAACCACCCAGCTGCAATAGCTATAACAGTTTAGCAAGAGAAAGAACATAGAAGACAAAGGCCAAGGACTAGTTTTTTCACTTAATGAAAAAACATTATTTAATTTGCGGAGCTGAGATTTATTGGATGATAATAAATAATACCATACAGGTGTTATAGAGGGTGCACCCTCAGGAAAGACACTAGGAGATTGAAACATTCTTTGGACATACCTGTGGTAAACTATTTGCCAGAAGATTCATAAGACACTTTAAATTCAAATTAAGAGAATCAGAAAATTTGTTTAAAAATTGTAAAATGCACATAAATGAACAACAAACAGCAAAGAATGCTGATCCAACAGCATTCAGTTTTTTACATTTTTTTAAATACACAGATATTCATATGAATGAACTTATAAATATACTTACTGTCTTTATATTTCTAAATACCTAGTTAAAACATTTACTATAGCATTGAATGGATTTGAGGCAGAGTTGAAAATAAAGTTAACCTCTCTCCACATATTGTCTCATGGTCTGGAGGGCAAACAGCATCATGGCTGTTGTATAGCCCTCTCTTCAGTCAGATTATCTTTCTCAAGAACCATGAGACTGAGGGAAGTCTCTCATCTTTAGACCCTGCCTTCCATACTCTTGCATTGCTCAAGCTCTCAGAAAATTTCCCATGCAGTAAAGCAACCACAGGCCTGGATGAACTCTTGATTTCAGCCTATCATAATAGCGTCCTCATAAATAGCTCTTCTGTGCTAAAGATTGAGAGATGTGGAGTTCCTGTCGTGGCGCAGTGGTTAACGAATCCGACTGGGAACCATGAGGTTGCGGGTTCGGTCCCTGCCCCTGCTCAGTGGGTTAATGATCCGGCGTGACTGTGAGCTGTGGTGTAGGTTGCAGACGCAGCTCGGATCCTGCGTTGCTGTGGCTCTGGTGTAGGCCGGCAGCTACAGCTCCGATTAGACCCCTAGCCTGGGAACCTCCATATACCGTGGGAGCGGCCCAAGAAATAGCAAAAAGACAAACAAACAAACAAAAAAAGATTGAGAGATGTTACCATTGAGGGAAACTGGGAAAAAACAGTGAATGGGATCTCTCTGCTTTGCTTGTTACAAGTATATATAACCTAACAATGGTCTCATAGTAAAAAGTTTAATTTGCAAAAATTATGACTATATACAGATAAGGAATTTTTAAATAAATAGCTGAGTTGATTTATATGTGTTGCATACATATATATCATATATAAACTATTATATATGCATCCAAAAATTATCCTTAAGGTTTTCTCTACGAATATCAGTCTTCCTAAGCTAATGATTTAAATAAACATACATTTCATTTAGTTGGGCCACTATTCCCATGTCCAGTTCTTTGAAATGGATTAGAGCTGAATATTCAAAAAATAAGAGAACACCTAGATGGATTTGGAGTGTCTATATTAGTAAATATTGCGTAAAATCTAATAAAACATTTTTGAATTATTTACCTTTTTGAATTAAACAGTTTTTAAAATTATAGTTACTATAATCAATTTTCACTGAGAAATTATATTAAAAATACAAAAATTCACAATACTGGGAGATTAAAAACTCAAATTGCTAACATAAATATAGTCTACATGCTTACTAGCAATATATTGCCTGTGGTATCTAGAATGTGAACACAGGTATTAGGTAACCTAGGCAAGACATTTAAAAAAAATTACCTCTAACTTTAGCTATAGAGCCCCAGGTTGAATTGAAATACTAACCATTTTTCATCCATAGGCTCCCATTTACTTGTCCTTGCACTATAAGCCCCTTAACTCCTTCCCAGTGAAACCTGAGAGTCTTCCACTGGTTAATTAAAATCCATGCCATGTCCCAATGACCCAGAGTGCTCCAGAGTCTTCTGCCTAACCCATCTCATCGTTCTATTCATTTCTTTGATGGTTTGAATGTCTGCTAATTTCCTTTAGTGTACTTCAAAATGTGGTATTCAAAATTGAACCAAAAAACCCAAATGATATGACCAGTACAATGTATTATTAAATTATATTTATTTGCAATCTGGATTCCAGTCTTAAATTTGTATTTTCAAAGCCCTGAAAAGGGTTTTACAATTTTTCCTGGCTCTCATATTTCTGCATGGTTTAAAAGCAAAGGTTCTAACTGCCCTTTTTGTCCAGATTACGTTTTCAAGGATGTTTGTATAGTAAATAGCTTTGGGAGATATATATCTGCTTCATGGCCAGGACAGGTTTGCTTATTGTTCAGTATAATAAAAATAATGTTTCCCTCTGGAGCAAAAGGCAAGTTTGCTTACTGTCCATTACAAACTTGGTTTCTTTCCCCAGGGGCAACTCATGTCACATGCAGGTGTCACCTAACGCTCTTTACATCACCCCATGGGAACTGGACTTCAGGGAACTTACAAAAATGATATTCTGGTCACTGCTTATTAATGAATAATAAACTACCCTTTGTCTCTGACCTAGGAATCTCTTCTCATCAGTGAGTGATATGAAACTACAGCAAGCTAACTTGTTGCTTGCAAATAGGTAACAATATTAGAAAGTTGTTTTTGTATTTTGTGTAAACTTTATACATAGTCTCATTCTAAGTTTTTAATTATTTTTATCATTTTCTATGTGAAAGACTATATGGTGTAGATTCTTTCCATCATTAAGTGTTGCTCACTGATTATTTGAATACCTGTTAACCTGCTTCTATAAAATCTCATCTTGTGGATTTTAGTCTGAAGTTTCATTCTATACATTCAGAAAGTTTTTTTTTTAATTTATGTATACTTATTATCTCAGATTTTGGCTGACGAATATGAAATATACACTCATGCCATTGACAAAAAGGATTGAGATATGACTAGGGAAAAGATTCTGTAAGACATGTAAATAAAGAACTTTCTTAGGGATAACAGATAAATAAATTGATTAACTTCATATGGCTGTGAAACCAGCAACAAATCCTTCACTGTATCATCATCAACTTTTTGTTACCTCTTCTGTAAATATGTCATGTAAAACATTTTTACTTGAAGTTTATGTGTATCTAAACTAAAGATACAATATTTCTATTTTATTCCCTTCACTTAGAAGCTCAATAACCCTACTGTGAAAGAAAAATGAGGTTACTTTGAAATAGTTTGTCGTTATTGAACTCTTTCTGGCTTCAATGTTCACAGTATTTAATGCTAAATGAAAGCAAGATACTTGTTAGCACTCTTTTGTACAGCTTTTAGAAACCATTATTTTCTCTTTTAGGAAAGGAAAACAAGATATTATCCTGGCTACATTCCTTTTCTCTTTGATTTTACAATAGAAAAATGATAATCTTCTCTAGCACCCTTGGATGACAATCTTCAGCCTTACCGAGGTTAAAATTATTTAAATTAACTAAATATTTGCCTCTCTCACTGGATAGGCCATTATTTGGATCTACAATTTCTTCTTTTTATTTTTTAGCTTTATTGAGATAAAACTGATATATATATATAATTAATTACTTGTGTAAGCCTAAGGTGCACACAATGATAAATCTATACACATGTATTATATAATTACTACCACAGTAAGATTAGTTAACACATCCATAATCTCACAAAATTACCTTTTGATGTTGTTGTTTTGTTGGTGAATATGTTTATGATGAACTTTCTTAGCAACCTTAAAGTATATAATATGGTATAATTAATTCTAATCACTATGAAATACATTAGATCCCCAGAATTTAGTCACCTATAATTGGAATTTTGTATACTTTGACCAACATCTCCCCAATTCCCCACCCCCAGCCCTTGACAACCACCATTCTACTGTTTCTATGAATCTGGCCTTTTAAAATCCCACATATAAGTAAAATCTTAAAATATTTTTCTCTGACTGATTTCACTTAGCAGAATGCCCTTAAGGTCCATCCATGTTGCCACAAATGACAGTTTTTTTTTTTTCTGTTTTATGGGTGAGTAATATTTAATTGTGCATATATGACACAATGTCTTTATGTATTTATCTGTCAATGGACACTTAGGTCGTTTCCATCTATTAGCTATTGTGAATCATGCTGCAGTGACATAGAGGTGTAGACAATCTATTCAAGATAGTGATTTAATTTCCTTCATATATATACTCAGAAGTGGGATTGCTAGACCATATGATATTTAAAAAAATTTTTTGGAGGAACCTCCATACTGTTTTACAGAATGGCTGAACCAATTTGCATTCTTTCAAACAAGCACAGGGTTTCACTTTTCTCCACATCTTTGCCAATATTTTTTTCATCTATTTGTTTGATAATAGCCATTCTAACAGAGAGGAGATGGTATCAATTTGTGGTTTTAATTTGTATTTCTCTGATACTCATGATGTTGAGTATCTCTTCATGTATCTGTTAGCCATTTTTATATCTTCTGTGGGAAAATATCTAGATGCTCTGCCCATTTTTAAATCAATTTTTTTGTTTTTGTCTTTTTTTTTTTTTTTTGGCTATCGAGTTGTATAAGAAGTGTCAGGTATACACTTCTTATACCTTTGGGTACTAGCCCCTTAGCAGATATATGGCTTGCAAATATATTTCCCCATTCTGTGGGTTTTCTTTTCATTTTGCTGATTGTTTATTTTGTTGTACAGAAACTATTCAGTTTGATATAGTCCCAGTAATTTATTTTTGCTTTTGCTGCTTAAGGTTTTTGATGTCATTTCTAAAAAAGTTATTACCAAGACCAAGGAGTTTTTCCCTCTGTTTTCTTCTAGCTGCAGGTCTTTGTTTATGGATCTAATCAATTTTGAGTTAATTTTTGTGAGTGGTATGAGATAGGGATCCAATTTCATTCTTTTCCACGTGAATAACCAAGTCTCACAGCATACCACAATATTCCTTTTTAATCATCCAATCTTGGATTACTGCTCCAACAGTTATCTGGAATTTCTCTGCTGGACTCCTTGACTTTCATAAAGGATGTCTTGTACATGGTCAATTTTCTAACTTGGTGTTCTTTGAAGGGAAGACAGTAGGAAACGCTTATTGCAACATGTTAATGATATTGCTAGGTGAATCCTCCTTTAAATTATTTTTTATCTTTAAAAATCTAGAGATCATTCTTGTTGAAATATATGAAAGACAAGTAGGATCTGGTATTCTTTGGCATTCACTGAAAATATGTCATCCTCTCCCTGTAATGAGGTTTCTCGTTCTCTTTTAATTTGGGACATATATTTAAAATACTGAGTACAAAAATTTTCAAAAGCTCCATTTAATTATTTTCTTAGTCTTATTAATATTCTTTTACACACCTTTGTAGTTGTTGAAAATTTTTTCATCTTCCAATCATTCACAATCTCCTTTGAAAATTGACTGTAAGAATTCTTTGAATATACATTTTGTTTTTATCATATACATTCTTACTTTTTCTACTCTAGTTTTATTCATAATTATACTCTGAGAATTTCTCTTTGAACCTTCCCACTTTCTTGAGTTACAGTTTATTGTAGTGTTCATTATCATGAAAACATACCTATTTTTTTTTTACAAATTCTGTTGAATTTTTTATGGTTGAAAAAATACACATATAATGAAAAATGCCGCATTTCTGTTTCTTCACTTTTGGAACTTAGAATGAAGTGCTGTTTATAATCGAGTGAACATGGTTTACTGGTCAGAATGATAAATAACATTATTGAAAGAGGCTGGGTTTGGACTCCAGAAATTCTGTTAAAAATCACTGGGTCGCAAGTATGTATGAGGCACCCAGTTCCTTTTCTGGTACATAGTAAATGCCCAATAAATATTTGTTTTCTAACTCACAGAGTCTTAATTTCCTTATTTATAAATAATGATCTTATATATTTTTATAAAACAATAACGTATCTGATTCTACAAAATGAAGAGAACAGTAAAATATGTTAGATCATTGTTCTTCATACTATCCAGAGGAAGAAAATATACACTGTTGAAATAATAATTTATCAAATATATTAGTTTTTACAGGCTGAGGCTTCCGGAAATGAACTGCAGAATTCAAGGCTCCTATGAGCAACAGTGATGGCAATGATGATCATCCTACTGATAACTGCTCTCATTTATTAACAATCATGTGCCAGATATTTTACAAGTAATTAGACTGTAGCAACACAATAAAATCTTGAGATAACTCAATTAAATAAATACAGTTTATCTTTTTTCCAGATGAGCAAACTCTGTTCTAGGACAATGGGGTACCATTTGCCCTCATCATACAACTAGAATGTGGTTCATGTGGGTTTTAATATAAAAACTCTGGCACCAGAACCCGTGCTTTTAAGTACGAAGTTGTTTCCACTGTATTTTGTCTCTTAGACAGTTAAAGAAGGGAGTATAATTTCTGCTCTTTCTGTACTACAGCAATAATTATTCCTCTTGTCACTCTATTTCCATCCTTAACAACTTTCTGATAAAATCAGATTCAAGGTGAGTTCCCAGTGTAGCTCAGCAGTTAGCGAACCGACTAGCATCCATGAGGATGAGGGTTCGATCCATGGCCTCACACAGTGGATGAAGGATCTGTTGTTGGCATGAGCTGTGGTGTAGGTTGCAGACATGGCTCAGATCCCACATTGCTGTGGCTGTGGCATAGGTTGGTTACAGCTCTGATTGGACCCCTAGCCTGGGAACCTCCATATGCCACTGGTGAGGCCCTAAAAAGACAAAAAAAAAAAAATTCAAATTCAAGGATTTCTTTCCAGGCAAATGATCTCTTCTATATACTAGCTCTTGTCTCATATAATAAAACATATAATGTATAATATTAAATATAATATAGTATAAATAAAATATGATATATTAGTAATCTCTTGCTGTGACAAATAACTCCAACATTCAGTGTATTAAAACAACATTCACTATGTCACAATTTTTGTGTCTCATGAATCAGGGCATAATGTAGCTGGATGCCTCCAGCTCAGAGCCTCTCACAAAGTTGTCATCAGAGTGTCAGCTAGGGCTACAGTCACCACACAGCTGGCTGGGGGTGCGGTGTTCACTCCCAAAACCACCATGTGTAAGACTTTAGGTCCTTGATTAATTGTATATGAAGTTTACTCTAAAAAATTTACTTTAATGGCTTTTTGATTATTCTAATAGGCTTTGATAAACCCCATTAGGTGAATTTAATGGAACAACTACTTATTGGCATATGCAATGTATTAAAAATGTATTTAATTATGTAAAAACAAGTTTGACATAAAAATATGTGCCAAGAAAATAAATAAAACAGGTGCACAGATAACCATAATATGATGCTGACTTTAAGAAATATCATAAAAGATGTATATCTGAAATGAAATAGAAGTTCAAAGGGATTATTTCCCTTTTAAGGAAAATGATGTTATGTACAAGAATGGTCTGTAATAGATAGATGTTTTTACTTCTGTTTTTAATTCTCTCCTCATTCTTTAGATTTCAACATCCAATATACAATGTTTAGAGTACAATGTTTCTAGTGGTAAATCAATGATTTTCTGGACTTAGAATGTTTAGTGAAGCAGCAAACTTACTTAATTCAATTCTAACGTATTCTGACTATCAATATAAAAACGTACTTCCTTTTTCAAAAAGCATGCCCATAGTTGTTTAAAATTTGCACTTTAAAAGTGTGATTTCCCATTAAGACTGTTAATAAGCTAAAAATTGAAAACGTCTATGCTCACCCAGAACACTAGAAATTCTTTTTTTATTATATACCTTTAATTTTATTGTATGGTATTATAATTATGTCACTAGAAAGTTAACATCCATGTGTAATATATTTACTTTATATTTTTAGTATCCAGAATGTGATTAACTCAAGCAGATGCTTTAACATACTTACATGATGCAAGAAATAAAATTATTAAAAGAAATTTGGCACATATTTCAGAAAGTTCACTCACCAAAGAACAAGAAAAGTTTTTATAGTAATTTTCATAAAAATAAATACAAACATTTAAAGTTCTGATGAGAATCAGAAGGTTACAGTTGAAATTTTCAGTTCATCATCCAGCTGACTTACGTGAGCACTTAGCACTCACTTGGTAACATAAAAGAACTTAAAATATATTTGAGTTCCAGGGCCATGGGCTTTGCCTCTACAGGTATTATGTATCTTGGTCCACAACAGAGCCATGCAATCTGCCAGAATCAATCCCAGTTTCAATGACTATTAATTTTGTGACCTTAGGCAACTCATATCACTTCTCCAAGCTTCATTTATCTCAGCTATAATAAGAAATTACTCATAATCCTATGTGCGATAATGCACATGAAGTCTTTTGCAAAATACCTAGGACACAGGAAACATTATATATTAGCTGCTATAATTATCTGTTAACAAGGTATTTTGTGTATCTGCTAAACACAGGTCTTTCTCATCATATGTTTTTTCTCATTTCCAAAAGAAATAAATTTCAACTTGAAGAGACTAAAGGTAAATGTGTAATCCTAAAGATTGCCTCATAAATAAACAATTGCTTGAAATAGTATATTCAGTTTGTTTACTGCTATATGAGCTTCAATCCTTACATTTCTAATCTTTTGTACATAAAAATGTGTGGGATCTTTTTCCTTGATAGAAAGATATGCATCTAGTGTGCCTACAAATACAGAATCATCATTCTGTGGTATTCAATTTATGGAGTACTCAATTCATAATCTCTTTTACAACTCTGATTTCATTCTTCAGGTGGCCAGCCTCATGGACAATATATTATACACCATATCTCCCTACAATTGTTGGATGGCAGGGTTCACCAACAATTCAAGTTAAGATAATGCAGTCTAAGAGCTAAGAGGATGAAGTGATTTGACAGTGCTCTATTAAATCAACCTAGGCTACCATAAAAGTAGCTGTAAAAGAATTTCCAGTATTTTATGGTTGCTAGACTTCTATGACCAGTATCTCTTGAGAAAACTGTAGTTTCCTCTAGATCAATATATAAATCTGTGTGGTAGTCCAAATTCTGTTTCTGCCACTTTCATCTTAGAGGATATATGCATTCCTTCAGCTAAAATCCAGTAGAATATAATGCCTTCTCTATTCAAGATTCTCAAGGATTGAAACTTCTGAAGAACCGAGGCATTTTGTTCTATTTCATTTTAGCAAGTATTCAATAAATCTTCTCTGAATTATTCTGTTTACACTCATATTCACCAACGACTGTATTAAACTACAGATTTAGCCAAGATTGTAGATTTCAATAATGTAGGTTGCAAACTCAAATAAAAGCAAAGTCCAGGGAGGTAATGTTCATGCTTAAATTGCTCTCTCTTTTTTATCTAGATGATTTGGGGGATTTTCATTTTTGTCTCATTTAAATAGTTATAACTGCTCATCGACTTATTTCACGTGTTATCAGTCAGGAATGTGGGCCCCATTTTCTCAGATATGACATCCGAAGATATGCTATATGTCCAGATTTTTATGATAAATATTTAAAATCTTATCTAAATGTAGCAAAAAAAAAAAAAAAGGATGCTGTTGGTTAATTTTTTGCCTGAGGTTGGGAGGAGTTTTGATAAAGTAAATAAGCCCCCAGGCCTATAAACTCTGCTGGTTAATAATACTTTAACTAAATGAATTGATGCTCTTATGAGTTTCATGTTTGGCATGCTAGATATTATTTTCCCTGAACACCCCCCCCCCCCCCATCATACACACACACACTGTTATCCTCTTGGTTGATACCTTGAAAAATGCAACCAGTAAAACTGAATTTCAGGGTGTTATTATGCTATCATTACGTACTGAAAATGCTTTGATAACCCTATGAAAATAGATCACTTAAGGCCAAAAATGGAAGGAAGAAGCAGTTTAAAAATAAATGATTTTCAATGACAATCAGAATTTCAAAACCTTACTGGAAAACCATTATGGCAGAAGGAATAAAAAAGAATGCCAGAGTTTGGATATAACAATATCATAGCCCTCAAAAGTCAACCCTTCCAGCATAGGTTGGAGGTTAGTCAATAAATAGGAATGGTTATAAAACAAGGCAAAGAATCCAAAGCAAGGTTTTTAGTATCACATGTAAGGACCATGAGATTTCAATTTCCTGGCAGCATCTAATTGGATGATCAACCTACCTCTCAGCTCTTCCTTGAATTTGCTATGATGATAAACCATCAGAGTAAAAGAGGATATGGGTCTTACTAATTCACTTAACAAACATGTATTTCGGGGCCAGACATTAGATTTAGTGCTAAAGATGTATCAGTGAACCCCCCAACCTGGCCCCATAAAGGGCCCCTATTGCTGAAAAAGTTCATTATGACAAAAATATAAACGTGGATGATATGAAAATTTGTCTTTATGTCTTCTTCCTAAGGGTACAGTTTTGAAAAAAATACTATTTTTTAACCTGAGAATAATTTTGCCTTAGAGATGGTTCAACTTTATATATGCCTCCAATCAAACAGCATTATTTTCTTTGAAATTCTAAGAGGTGGTTGGTTAAATTTAGAAATCTGTTAGTGATTGTGACAAGTTTTTTTGGACAACATACATCAAGAACAAGAGTGTCTTAAGAGAGTAGAAATTGGTCTATTGATTGAGAGAGGGTACTTCCAGAAGCATAGTTCTTCCCAAGGTCTGGAATTTCAAGAAATGTAAAGAGCTCGATCGATGGATTCTTTTTATGCCTGATGAAATTCTTCATTTAGATCCTAATATAAATATGTAATCATATAATAAGCAAAATAAATATGTGACAAACAAAACATGGCGCAAGATATGTCACACTAATTTTCTATAAGCAGTCAAATTTAAATCTAAATTCTATTCTTTATAGACTGGTAGAGGAGGAATTTCAGTCACTACTTCCTCCATCACCACCCCTTGGTCAAGCAAAGGGTTTTTGAGTCTTTGACAGAGAGTGGTCTTCCCCAGTTTTCAAGCAATTGAGCCATCAGCCTTCAGGTGATGTTTTCCTCATCAAAGTCTATTATTCCTTTGAGGCAAGAGGTTGTCATACGTCCATATCAGGTGTGGACAAGGAAGATTATACTAAAAACAATTTGAAAATATTTCTTTAGATTTTTCAGTGTGTTTTCCTCTTGAATTCACAGATTGTAAGTAGGGTATGATGCCCTACCATAAAAAAAGTAGATGCTGCAAATAAGCCACCATTTCACTTGGTTCATGGTGGCTTATTTGCACCAAATACTATTTATTCACTAAATACTATTTAGTGCATATTTGTTTTGTCACAGGCTCCCAAACACTATATCCTTGCACAAGTAGATTTTTCTGTTTAGTCAGTAGAAACAGTTTAAAAAAATTATTAAGCAATTACATAAGGAATATACAATATATGAAAAAGGTATATAAATTATGAACGAAATATAAAGAACAGTAAAGAGAATAGGAGAGCAGGGAGTATGTGCAATTATACATAGGACAGAAAAGGAAGGTCTCATAGAAAAGATGATATATGAGCAGATGCTTTAATATGTGAAGAAGTAATTCTTAAAGATGACAAGGACAGGACTCTGGCTAGAGGGGAAGGTAAGTGTTTCATATAATCAAGGAATATTGAGGGAGCAAGTATAGCTTTGAATGTAATAAGTATAGGGGACAGTTTGGGGAGATAAAGCCAGAAGTGCCATTGAGCCTGATCATGTATGACTCATATATCACTGAAAGCACAGCAGCTTTTACTTTGAGGATGATGGAGAGGTATTTGACATAAGAAGCAAACTTTCTGGAGTTCCCGTCATGTCTCAGAGGAAACAAATCTGACTAGCATTCATGAGGATGCAGGTTCTTGCTCAGTGGGTTAAGGATCCAGCCAGCATTGCCATGAGCTGTAGTGTAGGTTGCAAATGTGGCTCAGATCCCACACTGCTGTGGCCCGCAGCAGTAGCTCTGATTTGACCCCCAGCCTGGGAACCTCCATATGCCGTGGGTGCAGCACTAAAAACACTAAATAAATAAATAAACAAACTCTCCCGATTTGTTTAAAAAGTATGACTCTCTGGGCTGTGATAAAGATAAACATAGGTGCTACACGTGGATAAGGAAGTTGTGTTAGGTTTTTACACTAGTCTAGGTAGATATACTGGCAGCTTCTAAAAGTCTGGTAATAGCAGAAATGGTTAAAAAGTAAAGGTGGAGCTGAGAGAACTCGCCAGTGTATTGTCTGTCAAGTATGAAAAAATGAGGGGGATGAAGGATGATCCAGCCTGTTAGCCTGAGCAACTTGAATTTGTGGTAAGAGAAGGAATCAGTTCAGGGCCTATTAAGTTGAGATGCTTATTAGACTTTCAAATTGAAAGGTCTAATGCACAAAGTTACACAAGCCTGGATTTGAGGGAAGCAGTCTGAACTGGAGATATAAATTTGGCCCACAGCCAGATTTCACATATATTTATTGAATCAGTGAACGAATATCCATATACAGGTAAGTTGATTCTGTAGTATCTCATCAAATATTAGATAATAAATAATAACATAGCTATGTGCCAAGCTGCTTGGTGCTATGGTTATATGTTTTTAGATGTTGGCCAAGAGTTTCTTTTAACAAAATATAATGGGAAATCTGTCTGAGCCATGAGCAGGAAGTGAATCTTTTACATCTCTGACTCTAGCCTTAGCAAGTGCAATTGTTTTGAGCACACTGACAATATGATTTTCACAGAAGAAATATAAAGTTGTAGTCCTACCAGGAGAGCACTCAAGTTCTTTCCACACCTTGGCCAACACTCAGGGCTTATTCTTGTTTTTTCTTGTTTATCACTAAACTGACAAGGGAAAGTTATTCATTAAGGTTATAGGTTATGAGGACACTTCCTTTATTATAAACACTCCCCAAATGTGTTATAATGCATGCCTTAGTATCTCAGGCTGACATAACAAAATACCATAGACTGGGTGCCATAAGTATCTGAAATGTATTTCTCAGTTTTGGATGTTGGGAAGCCTAAAATCAAGGTGTCAGCTGATGCAGTTATGGGTGAGAAATATCTTCTCACTATGTACTTACCATGGCCTTTCTTTGCTGTTTGCACTTGGAAAGGCAAAATTCCCTCTCTTAGTCTCTTTTGGCCACTAATCCCATCACAGGGGGCTACCCCCATGAACTATTCTACCCCTAATTACATCCCAAAGACCTAATTTCTAAATATCCCCACATTATTTGGATTTTCAATGTATGAATTTTGAGAGATCCCAGCCTTCAGACCATAATAATGAGTAAAAATGTAAAACAATGAATAAATTTATCCTTGATAGCAGGATAGAAAAGCAAGAGGAGAGGTAGCTAAAGTATGATCTTGCTGAGCTTTGGAGCAGAATTAGGCAGAGGGGACTGTGATCTGATCTCTAAAAGGGAGATGAGGGATTTAAAGAGCCTCACAGAGAAGGAGCTTTTGTTATTCCTTGAAATCAAGGATTTGTTTGGAACTTCTCATCCTGAAACTTCCTCCCATACATCTACAGAAAGGTTGGTTTAAAAACCTGTACTTCATTGTAGTCAGGGGCTATAACTCCTACTGAAACTGAGCAGAGCCCTGTGGGGCTTCTGGGCACAAAAGCCTTTCTGTGTTCCCCATTTCTTGTTTTTAGGAAATGGGTCACATTCACCCTCCATGACCTTCCCTGAGTTCCAAAGAACAGGTTCAGACAGCTGTTGATTAGGGAAGGAAGGGGATACAATGACAAGGAAGGAGCAGTCAAGCAATAATAGCAAGCTTTGGGGCAGTAATCTGGTTTCCCCTCAAGGGATACACATAATAACACAGGAATCTTATACTCCTAAGAGAAAAATTATATTCCTTATGCTTCTTTTAGAAATGGATACTTTAAAATTGAACAGGTTGGAGCCCTTCCTTGTGTTTCACCCTAGTTTAAGTGTATCCTAAACACAATCACCTGTAAGCTAATGATTAGGCACTCTGAGCACAATTGCCTGTTAATTAATGAGTATTAGCACATGATGTTTTTCAGAAATTTTCCTAGATTGTTCTATTCTCTCGTCAATATGCCCTTTTTGCAAGCACAATTATCTAGACAACAACCCAGAAGACCACTACCAGGATCATGCTGAGATCTCCTAAATTCATTGACTAAGATTCCCCAAAAGAAAGAAGAATGCATGTCTGCCCCAACCCTGATTATTATATGAAATCCTGTATTTTTCTCCTTTTAGACTATACAACTCCCTGCAATTCTTCCCCAAATGAGGGCCCAGACTTTATGGCACTGGCCTGCTGTGGCCTCCTTTGCCCAGCAAAGCAATAAAAGCTATTGTTTTTTCCCTCACCCAAAATTCTGTCTCCACATTTCTATTTGGCACTGGTGGACAGAGGCCAAGTTTTGGCAACAATATCAACCTAAGAAGTTGGTAAGAATCAGACTCTAAACAAGGATAAGAATACAACATACTGTTTGTTCAGTTTTCCTTTGGCCATCTGCTTAATTTTTATTTATTTTACTGTGAGATGCCATTTTTTTCCCATAAAACTTTATTTATGGAAAATCTTTAGGTATGAGACAAAGTTGGTTTTCTCCAGAGAGTTCCATTTCTTCTTCAAGGAGAAAGAGGATATAAGTGCTGAATCATTTAAATTAACTTTTCTTTCTTTAATAATAAAAATTATTTTCAGGTTGCCACTAGATATGCATTAGATTAAAAAAAAGAAATTAGCTGAAGACTCACTTGCTCCGACTTCTCAAGGACTTGCCCCCTTTTTCCTGCTCTTTTTAGTAAATAGACTAGAAATAAGATTGTTCTTGTGTTTCTGTTTGTGGTGGAATGTTTCTATTTTTGTTTTACTTCTTATGCTAATTTTGTAGACTTTCTATTCCTAGCTTCATGGATCAACACTCTTAATATATTATCCAATTTGTGTGGGCCCTCATTTCCTTTGCACTTAGACTGTGCAAACCCAAACTCAAGGTTACCTTGTTTAGCAAATGTCTTTAGGGTGAGATACCTGACACAAGATTCTGCTTATCTAGCTAAATTAAATACACTTAATTGTTTTGAGAATTGCTTTCATTCCTACTAGCTCATTAATTTATTAAATTTAAATTTTGTATCCTAGATTTTAGTTGATGTTATTGGACAATCCAGGAATTTAGGCCATTATATTACTGAAACCGACTCTTGAATTTAGAAGGAGAAAATCATTCTATTAGTATCTGCCTCAACATTTTCTTTAGAGAAAAACATTATAGCCTAGTTTTCTTTTGGGAAAAGACCATTTGCAACTCTTTTATTCTTTATTCTTGTGGTCAATTAAGCTAGCAAAACTGTAGGAAATACAAATATCAGGAAGAGTAAAAAAAAGGATGATGACTATTTTATGATATGATGATGATGATAAAAAGTAGCTGATTTGTAATTATACTAATCTTTTCTATTGTTATAGAGTTCAGGAAGAATATAGTTGTATGGTTGGGAATCACTGTAGTAAGTGCATACGTTTTGATAGATTTCTAAAATATTTGAACTATTTAGTTCATCAGTATATCGGATTTGCAATTTTAGCTCAGTTTCCAGAAGTAATTAAATAAAATTATAAATTTTAACTAATATTTGGGAAAACATGAAGTTTTTGTACTTGTCCTCATGTATTACATATAAAAATTTCAATATTTAGAAGAGAATCATTCATTTAATGTTTAAAGAAATCTTAAATTTTCACTAGTTTTGTGAAATTAATTCACTAAACATTCAACAGTACACAAGTAATCATGAATGTTCTTTAATGGCATGAAAACATTTGAATGTTAAGTAAGCTAACTCAGAAAGATCAAGTCCTCTGGAAGCTCATCAGAACATGATGGTTGACCTTAATGATTTATGAAATGCTTGTAGAAACAGGTGTGTGTGTTTGCGTGTGCGTGTGCATGTGTGTGTGTGGGCTGATGTTGGTGTGGATTGACTGTGAGTGTTTGACTACTCAAGAAACTTGAATTTATAAAAACCAGCCCTTCAGGGTGTTTAAAATTTTAAGTTGAGTAACTCAAAATATCCAGTGTTTCTATAGGAAAATTAAATATCTACACTTTAATTTTTGTTTGTTTTTATATGGCTACCCAGCTTAAAAAAATAATAGAGTTTTAGAATAACTTTGTATTTTTTATATAATTATTTTTATTTTTTTCCATTATAGCTGGTTTACAGTGGTTGGTCAATTTTCTACTGTATATAGCATGGTGACTCAGTTACACAATTTTCTACTGTATATAGCATGGTGACTCGGTTGCACAAACATTCTTTTTTCTCATATTATCATGCTCCATCATAAGTGACCAGACATAGTTCCCAGTGATACACAGTGGGATCTCATTGCTCATCCATTTCAAAGGCAATATTTTACATTAACCCCAAGCACCCCATCCATCCCACTCCCTCCCCCTCTCCCGTGGCAACCACAAGTCTATTCTCCAAGTCCATGATTTTCTTTTCTGTGGAAAGGTTTATTTGTGCCATGTATTAGATTTCAGATATAAGTATTATCATATGGTATTTGTCTTTCTATTTCTGACTTACTTCACTCAGTATGAGAGTCTCTAGTTCCATCCATGTTGCTGCAAATGGCATTATTTTGTTCTTTTTTTATAGCTGACAAGTATTCCATTGTGTATGTATACCACATCTTCCTAATCCAATCATCTATTGATGGACATTTGGGTTGTTTCCATGTTTTGGCTATTGTGAATAGTGCTGCAATTAACATACTGGTGCATGTGTATTTTTCAAGGAAATCTTTGTCCGGATATATGCCCAAGAGTGGGGTTGCTGAGTCATATGGTAGTTCTATGTATAGATTTATAGGGTACCTCCATCCTGTTCTCCACAGTGGTTGTACCAGCTTACATTCCCACCAACAGTGCAGGAGGGTTCCCTTTTCTCCACACCCCCTCCAGCATTTGTTATTTGTGGATGTATTAATGATGGCCATTCTGAAACTGGTGTGAGGGGGTATTTTGTGGTAGTTTTGATTTGCATTTCTCTAATAATCAGGGATGTTGAGCATTTTTTATGTGCTTGTTGGCCATCCATATATCTTCTTTGGAGAAATGTCTATTTTGGTCTTTTGCCCACTTTTCCATTGGGTTGTTGGCTTTTTTACTGTTGAGCTGTATAAGTTGTTAGTATATTTTAGAGATTAAGCCCTTGTCATTGGCATCATTTGAAACTATTTTCTCCCATTCTGTAAGTTGTTTTCTTTTGGGTTTCCTTTGCTGTGCAAAAGCTTGTCAGTTTGATTAGGTCCCATTGGTTTATTTTTGCTTTTATTTCTGTTGCTTTGGGAGAATGACCTGATAAAAGGTTGATGTCAGAGAATGTTTTGCCTATGTTCTCTTCCAGGAGTTGATGGTATCTTGTCTTATATTTAAGACTTTTAGCCATTTTGAGTTTATTTTCATGCATGGAGTGAGGGTATGTTCTAGTATAACTGATTTGCATGCAGCTATCCAGTTTTCCCAGCAATATTTGCTGACTGTCTTTTTCCCATTTTATGTTCTATTGCCTTTATCAAAGATTTTTTGACTACAGGTGTCTGGGTTTATTTCTGCATTCTCTATTCTGTTCTATTGGTCTGTATGTCTGTTTGGGTACCAGTACCACACTCTCTTGATGACTGTGGCTTTGTAATACTGCCTGAAGTCTAGGAAAGTTATGCCTCATGCTTGGTTTTTGTTCCTGAGGATTGCATTGGTAAATCTGGGTCCTTTGTGGTTCCATATAAATGTTTGGATTGTTTGTTCTAGTTCTGTGAAAAATGTCATGGGTAATTTGATAGGGATTGCATTGAATCCGTAGATTGCTTTAGGTAATATGGGTATTTCTATAATATTAATTTTTCCAACCCAGGAGCATGGGATTATCTTTCCATTCCTTTACATCTTCTTTAATTTCCTTGATTAACGTTTTATAGTGCTCAGCATATAAGTCTTTCACCTCCTTGGTCAGGAGTATTCCCAGGTATTTGATTTTTTAGGGTACAATTTTAAAAGGTATTGTATTTTTATATTTTTTTAATATTTCATTTTTAGTACACAGAAATGTGACTGATTTCTGAATGTTAATCTTGTATCCTGCTACTTTGCTGAATTTGTTGATCAGTTCAAGTACAATTGTCAACATATATGCCCCTAATGTAGGAACACCCAGACACCTCCAACAAATACTAACAGACATAAAAGGAGAAATCAATGGGAAAACAATCATAGTAGGAGACTTTAACACCACATTCACAACAATGGACAGATCCTCTGGACAGAAAATCAATGAGGCAACAGATATCCTAAAGGACACAATAGAAAATTTAGACTTTTCAGGACATTATATCAAAAAAAAATCAGAATATACATTCTTCTCAAGTGCACATGGCACATTCCCAATAATTGATCACATACTGGGGCACAAAACTAACCTCAACAAATTTAAAAGCATAGAAATTATTTCAAGTACATCTCTGACCACAATGGCATGAAACTAGAAATCAACCACAAGAAAAGAAATGAGAAAAAACTTACCACATGGAGACAAAATAACATGCTACTAATAAAACCATGAGTCAATGAGGAAATCAAGAAGAAATTTAAAAATACCTTGAGACTAATGATAATGAAGATACAACCACTCAAAATCTATGGGATGCTGTAAAAGCAGTGCTCAGAGGGAAATTCATAGCAATACAACCCTTTCTCAAAAAAGAGAAAAAATCTCAAATCAACAACTTAAACCACTACCTAAATGAATTAGAAAAATAAGAACAAACAAAATCTAAAGTCAGCAGAAGGACTGAAATCATAAAGATCAGAGAGATTAAAAAAAAAAACAATAGAAAAAAATCAATAAAATCAAGAGCTGGTTCTTTGAATAGGTATACAAAATTGACAAACCTCTGAATAGACTCACCAAGAAGAGGAGGGAAAAAACCCAAATTAAAAAAATTAGAAATGAAAAAGGAGAAGCCACAATGGATATACAGAAATACAAAAAGCCATGAGAGAATACTATGAACAATTGTATGCTAACAAATTTGAAAACCTAGAAGAAAAGGAGTACTTTCTAGAGACTTACAGCCTGCTAAAACTGAATCAAGAAGAAACAGATCAGCTGAAGAGACAGATCACTAGAAATGAAATTGAATATGTCATAAAAACACTCCATACAAATAAAAGTCCAGGACCAGATGGCTTAACAGGTGAATTCTACCAAACATACAAGAGGAACTTATACCCATCCTGCTCAAATGTTTTTGAAACTTCGAAGAAGAAGGAATACTCCCAAAGACATTCCATGATGCCACCATCACCCTAATTCCAAAACCAGTTCAAGATACCACCAAAAAAGAAAACTGTAGGCCAGTATCTTTGATGAATGTTGACACAAAAATTCTCAATAACATTTTATCCAACCGAATCCAACAACATATAAAAATGATCATACAACTCGACCAGGTGGAATTCATCCCAGGTAAATAAGGATGGTTCAACATATGCAAATAAATCTATGTCATATACCACATTAACAGAAGAAAAGTCAACAACCATATGATCATCTCAATCAATACAGATAAAGCTTTTGACAAAGTCCAACATCAATTCATGATAAAAGCTCATGCCAAAGTGGGTATAGAGGGAACATACCTTAACATAATCAAAGCCATTTATGACAAACCCACAGCAAATATAATAGTCAATGGAGAAAAGCTGAAAGACTTCACACTAAAACATGGAACAAGACGAGGATGCCCATTCTTACCACTGTTACTCAGCATAGTACTGGAAGTCCTAGCCACAGCAATCAGACCAACAAAAGAAATAAAAGGCATCCAAATAGGAGGAGAAGAGGTAAAACTGTCACTTTATGCAGATGACATGATACTATATATAGACTAACTTTGAATAAATGCACCACTTCATTTTAAATGGTAGTCTGGTTTTTGAGAGAGTTCTTAAATCTCCTGTGGAGAGTTCTTTATAGCTGGAGACTACCTCCTAATGTTTTACTCATCCTTGTAGGAGGTTCCCCGTATGAGTTCCAAATCACTCTTTTTAAAATTCTTCTAATAGGAGTTCTATAATAAATATTAAATAGGTGAATTTCATCTTTATAATGTGGGCACATTCATTGTATTTCATCAGAGGTACCACTATTGAGGAATGCTTTAGTCTTAAATAACACCTGGAAAATTAAAACAAATTCCAAACTCAATGAAGTTGATTATGTGATGAGGTTTGGCTATGAAGAATTTTAAGTCTTTAGTTGCCTTCTTTGTGATACCCAGCTCAATTCCAATTTTCCACTTATATTTATCATGATTATATCTGAGAACCTACAAGGGTATATCCAAGAACCAACATTAGAAAGATCACTGAGTAGTTCCAAAATATTTGTGTCATTGCTTCCCCTCATACTGACTGATTAAGGGTTAGAATTATTTACTTTAAGTGAGAGATAATTAGGTTGTCCTGTCCATTTCTGAACAGGAGTAATACTGAAAATTTATTGACAGGTTATTTCATTCTCTCAGTAATAAAATGAGATAAATACCTATCATTCTTTTACAAATGAGAGAATGCTAAACTCCAGGAAAATAACTTGTCTAAAATTCCACAGTTACCAAGTAAGGGGTCAGAATACAAACTGTGGTCTGTGTGGGCCCAGTGCAATTATTTTAACCACTAGATTATCATGTTTCTTTTATACAATATTAGCACAAAGACCTAAATTATCACTCTGTGTGTCAATGTGCTGTCCCCTGTTTCCCAGGAGATCCTTCTACATTTATCTCCTGATCTTGCCTACTTTTCTCATTAAGCTACATTTCTTTTGGCCTTTATATCTATTTGTGAATTAATATTAATCATCTGGAAGATAATCTTTGTAAAACTATTACTATATTGTGAGCAAATAGTATGGGCTCTTGGTCCTCAAACTCAAATAGTGTTTCCTGAGGATAAGAATATATTAGTCTTATTCTTAATTGTGTTCTCATTGCCTAGCATATTTAACTGCTATTTTCATTATCAAGTCATGAAATATGATATTCAACTTTGAATGACTGATCAATTGTAATATAAAATTGTAGACAAATTTTATTTTGTTTGGTTTCTTCCCAAATATATATGTAAGTAGAGAAAGGAAGGAAGATATGAAGGAAGGAAGACAGGAAGGAAGGAAGGAAAGCCTTTGTTATGATGTGTACTCTATTTCTACTTTGGCTTCTCCAGCAGAGTACTAACATATCCTATCTGTAATGATATATTAATCCCTAATTCAGGAGGATTGACTAAGAAAGCAAAATAGAAAGATGAGGAAGTGAAAATTTTCTTTATGCTTTCAAGAATAAAGAAATCTTAACACTCCACTCACATCAATGGACAGGTCTTATAGACTGAAAATCAATAAGGCAACAGAGATCATAAATGACAGAATAGAACAATTAGACTTAATTGATATTTTCAGGACATTACATCCAAAAAACAGAATGCACATACTTTCCAAATGCACCTGGAACATTGTCTTGGTTTGACGACATAATGGGCACAAAATGAACTTCAACCAATTTAGGAGTATAGGAATTATTTCAAGCATCTTCTCTGAATACAAGAGCATGAAATTAGAAATCAACCACAGGGAAAAAAATTGAAAAAGTTGACTAAATGGAGACTAAATAACACGCTATTTAAAAAAACCCAATGGGTCAATGAGGAAGTCAAAAAGAAACTGAAAAAATACCTTGAGACAAAAGACAGTGAAATCACGACCATGCAAAATCAGTTATCAAAGGGAAGTGTATAGTGATACAGGCCCTCTTTAATAAAACAAGAAAAATCTCAGACAACAACCTAATGCACCACCTTAAAGAATTAGAAAAAGAAGAACAAAACTGAAATCAGCAGAAGGAAGGAAATAATAAAGACCAGAGAAGAAATTAATAAAATACAGTTTAAAAAACAAAAGAAAAATCAATAAAACCAAGAACTAGTCCTTTGTAAGGGTAAACAAAATTGACAAACCTCTGGTCAATCTCATCATGAATAAAAGAGAGTATATATATATATATATATATATATATATATATATATATATAGTGAAAAAGGAGAAATCTCAACCGATAATGCAGAAATCCAAAAAAGCACAAGAGAATACTATGTACAATTATATGCCAACAAATTTGACAACCTAGCAGAAATGGACAATGTTCTAGAAACATATAGTCCACCAAAACTGAATCAAGAAAAAATAGGTAATATGAACAGACTGATCCCTAGAAATGAATTTTGAATACGTAATTAAAAAACTCCCTACAAACCAAAGTCCAGGACCAGATGGTTTCTCAGGTGAATTCTACTAAACATAGAAAGACGAACTTATACTAATCCTTCTTAAACTCTTCTAAAAGACTAAAGAAGAATGAACATTCTCAATAGTATTCTATGAAGCCACCATCACCTTAATACCAAAACAAGACAAAGATATTAGCAAAAAAAGAGAATTATAGGCCAATATCTTTGATGAATATAGATGCAAAAATTCTCAACAAAATCTTAGCAAACCAAATCCAAAAAGACATGAAAAAGATCATACACACAACCAAGTGGGATTAATCCCATGTTCACAGAGATGGTTCAACATATGCAAATCAATCAAAGTAATACACCAAGTTTACAAAAGTCAAAACTCACATGATCATCTCAATAGATGCAGAGAAAGCATTTGACAATATTCAACATTCATTCATGGTAAAAAGTCTTACTAAAGCTGGTATAGAGGGAATATATCTCAACATAATATAAGCCATTTATGACAAACCAATAGCCAATATAATACTCAATGGAGAAAAGCTGTAAGTTTTCCCACTAAAATTTCTAGCAGATAAGGATGCCCACTCTCACCACTTTATTCAACACAGCATAGTATTAGAAGTCCTAGCCACAGTAACCATAACAAAATAATAATAATAATAAAAAAATTAAAGGTATCCAACTAAATTGGAAAAAAAGAGGTAAATCTGTCACTCTATGTAGATGACATGATACTATATATAGAAAACCCAAGAGACTCCATGAAAAAACGATTTGATCTCATAAATGATCTCAATAAAGTACCAGAATACTTTAACATTCAGAAGTTGGTTGCATTTCTATATATTAACAATGAAATATTATAAAGGAATATAAAAAATACATTTTAAAATCACACCCCCCAAAATTAAAAAAATTAAATACCTAAGAATAAACCTGTCCAAGAAGGTGAAAGACTTATATGCTGAGAACTAGAAAACATTAATCAAATAAATTAAAGAAGATTCAAAGAAATGGAAAGATATTTCATACTTCTGGATTGGAAGAATTAATATTGTTAAAATGGCCATATGCCCTAAAGCAATATATAGACATATCACCATACAATGTAAAGCAATGCATAGATTTAATGTGATCACTATAAAATTACCCATGACTTTTTTCACATAACTACAACAAATAATCCAAAAATTTATATGGAACCATAAACGGTCCAGAATTGCCAAATCCTGAGGGAGGAGGAAAAATCAGGAGGCATAACTCTTAGACTTCACACAATATTACAATGATACAGTAATCAAACAGAATGGTATTGGTACAAGAATAGACATACAGATCAATGGAGCCCTGAAATAAACCCAGGCACCTGTGGTCAATTAATCTTTGACAAAGTAGGCAAGAATATAATATGGGAAAAATAGAGTCTCCTCAGCAAGTGGTTCTGGGAAAACTGGATAGCTGCATGTAAATAAATGAAAGTAGAACACACCCTCATGCTCTGCACAAAAATAAAATTAAAATGGCTTACAGATTTAAACAAAAGACATGATACCATGAAACTCCTAGAAGAGAATATAGGCAAAACATTCTCTGACCTAAACTATACAATAGTTTCTTAGGTCAGTCTCTCAAGGCAATAGAAATAAAAACAAAAATAAGCCAATGTGACCTAATCAAACTTACAAGCTTTTGCACAGCAAAGGAAATCATTAAAAAAACTAAAAAACAACTTATGGAATGGGAGAAAATAGTTGCAAATGATGTAACTGACAAGGGCTTAATCTCCAAAATATACAAATGACTCATACAACTCAACAGCAAAAAATCAATTCAAACCAGTTGAAAAATGGGCAGAAGACATACATAGACATATGGATGGCCAGTAGAGACATGAAAAGATGCTCAACATAACTAATTATTAGAGAAATGCAAATCAACGTACAATGATGTACCACTCATGCTGGTAAGAATGGCCATCATTAATAAGTCTACACATAACAATTGCTAGAGAGCATGTAGAAAAAAGGGAACACTCCTATACTATTGGTGGGAATGTTAATTGGTACAACCACTCTGGAAAACAGTATGGAGGTTCTTTAGAAAACTAAATATAGAACTACCATATGATCCAGCAATCCCATTCCTGGGTATATATTCAGACAAAACTATAATTCAAAAGGATACATGTACCTATATGTTCATAGCAGCACTATTTACAATAGCATAGACATGGAAACAATCCAAATGTCCATTGACAGATGAATGGATTGAGAATATGTGGTACATATATACAATGGAATACTCCTCAGCCATAAAAAAGAATGAAATAAGGCCACATTGACACAACTAGAGATTATCATACTAAGTGAAGTAAGTCAGAAAGAGAAAGACAAACATCATATGATATGACATATATGGAATCTAAAATATGGCACAAATGAACCTATATACAAAATTGAAACAGACTCACAGACATAGAGAATATATTTGTGGTTGCCAAGGGGTGGGGGACGAGGTGGGATGCCCTGGGAGTTTGGGATTAGTAAACCCTTACATTTAGAATGCAAACTCTTACATTTAGAATGAATAAAAAATAAGGTTCTACTGTATAGCACAGGAACTGTATTCAATTTCCCAGGATAGGTCATGATGTAAAATAATATAAAAAATGAATATATATGTATGACTGAGTCACTTTACTGTACAGCAGAAATTGGCACAACATTGTAAATAAACTCTACGTAAAAAATAGAATAAAGAAACCATCACAAATAGTTGAGATAGGTACAATTAAGCATAAAATCAAGCAAAAAATAAATAGATTTTTGCCTTTACGGGTTATAAAGATTCTGAAATTATTCTTTGGGTTTCAAAATAAATTAGCTCTAATTTTGAAGTATTTATTATGATATAAATAATATAGGGATTAACCAATAAAATAGTTTAAATTCCAGTAATATTATTTTCACTTATTATATACATCATGAGGTAAGATAGTATCAGTGAACAGCTTTTCCCATTACCCATTAGTCATGAAATACACCTTACCCTTTTTTTTGTCCCTTCTTATTTTACTTATGGTCATTCCCATGGTATAGGTAAGTTTCTGGGCCAGGGATTGAATCCAACCTACATAGCAACTGTGGCAATGCTAGATCCTTTAAACTACTGTGCTGGGCTGAAGATAAAACCAATGCCTCTACAGTAACCCAAGCCACGGCAGTCAGGTTCTTAACCCCTGTGCCACCATGGGAACTCCTTTTCTGTCCTGTCTTTTAATGTGCAACTGGTGGCAGATACTGGAATTGCTAGTATAATGCTAGGAGGTCTTAATATTCTTCTATTCATATCCTAGACTCTTTATGACTCTCCAACAGTTTTTCTATATCCTTCATAATCACACTACATAAGTGCTTTTATTTCCTCCTCTCTCTCCCACTCCACAGACATTCATGAAAACAGGAAAGAGAACTACCTCTTTTATTGCCTCTTATTCCATTCTTGAATTGTTGTTACAAGTATTGCTTCACCCAAGAAAGGTGGTTACTTAAATGCAAAAATGCTCATCTAGGGTGAGAAATGAATTAGGGACAATGAGTCCAATGACCAAATCCTTCTTCTGAATTCTGTTCTCAATAGAAGGCATTAAATAAAATAATGTGACACTTTCATCTCCATAAAAGGAACACCATCAAGCTGTCCCCTGCTTCCCAGATGTTATCTCCCACTGACAAAAAACTTGAAGCACACAACAATCATTTCTAAATGTCCTCCTCCTACCTGGTGACCCAACCTCCTGACTGGCACACACAAAGTGATTAAGGAAAAACACAAAATGAACTTGTGAATTATGCAGAGTGTTTCGTACACACAAGTTCCTGAGTCATAGCTAAACCCTCTGCCTGTGAGGCACAATGATGAGGAAATGAATCATCACTCAGTGGGAAGGATGACAGTGCCTGCTTCACAAAAGATGAGATTCATCCCTTTTGGGAATGTTTTATAAGCTGATTTATATACTTGGTCAAGCATTAAAATATATTTTTTAAAAATCACTACTTCACAATACATATCATTTGAGAGTTGGGGGGAGAGACATATTATAGCCAAAAATGATGCGGTAACTTATTTTTAATTTTTTATTGTGATGAATCTATCCTGTCAGACTCAAGATAATCATGCCATAATAAAATTCCGTTTATCTCATTTTGTTAATATTTAATTGGAAAATATTTCCAGGGAAAGAATTCTCCATTTTTTTAAAAATTTTTTTGTCCCCAGGGGACGAATTCTCAATTTCAAAGGCAATAAATTAGAAACTGCTTTAAAAATATCCCCTAGAATAAATCAGTTCTCTTTTTCAGTGGGTAGTATTTTTCTTGCCATAAATCTTAAAGTATTGCCCAAAGAGACAAGTAAGTATGCTTCAACAAAAGCTAATATTTCTAGAGGGAATATTCCATGAAAACTGCTTTTGTCTACATCCTCTTTCAGAAAGCGCAAAAAAAGTAAAAGAAACAGGGTCAGTTATTTGGGGATAGCTACTTTTTAAAAAATAGGTAATATTATTTTATTAAGCACAGCATTCTGGCTTCAATTTGTCATTTTAAGAGCTGAGTAAAATCATAAGGGAGCTTTAGAAAATTTGTGCCGCTCACTATTTTTTCAGTCAGTTCTTTCCTTGGTACAAAGTGTAATCTTTGGCAATGAAAAGAAACTAGAAAATGCTAAGACTCAGGTTCTTAAGAACATATGCACAGGATTTCTTAATAGTTTATTTTCCCTTTCCATTATTGTTGGTTGTCTTCCAAAGGGCACATCGAGATTTTGCAGAATATTGTTCAGTTCAGCATTAACAGAGCACCTACTGACAAGCTTAAAAGTTAAATCTTATACTTCGAGGTTCTACAAGTAATTACTAGCAATGTTAATTTTTCCTTCATTTTTAATACAGCATGGATGCAAATGTGTGTGTGTGTGTGTGTGTGTGTGTGTGTGCATGCGCATATATCATTTAGTATAAGAACACTGGGTAGTGTCCTGTGCTTTTGCTATTACAGATTTAACAATAATTTATTAAGCAATTGAAACCATAGAGATTTCTGAATAGCTGTATTATTTAATTCCATGTTAACATAAACTGAAGAGTACTGGTACCTTATCTTTAGACAGTTCATAAATCATTAAGCACAGATGGGCACCTTATGGAGAACATCTTAGGAACTTTTGACTCCGCTCTGTGAGTCAGCAAAAAAAAAAAATCATTTAACAAGTATGTATATTTTTCTCCTGAGATAGTCTCATACATGACAATACTCCACTGAATCACGAGGCAAAGTACATGGGTTAACAGAGGTCTAGATGCAGTAGGGATATAGGATCCTAGAACTAGGTAGACATAAGGCAAATCTCTGGTTTGAGGAAAGAATTAAAAGATTCTAGGATTGAAATTTCCTTGTGCTAAGGGGTGCTAATTCCTTCTAGTAACTTTTCAAAATCTAAAGGAGAGAGAGAGGGAGTGAGGGAGAAAAGGAATGGAGGAAGGGAGGGAGAAAGAGAGAGAGTGGGGTGGGGGGAGTAAGGAAGGGTTGTGGGGGGAAAGGGCTGGGAGAGAGAGAGGAAATCACTAGAGAATCAGGAGGTTCAATCTATATACCCTTACTATGAACTCTGATGTATTACTGGCCTAACCCTAACCCTAACCCTAACCCTGGACCTACATCCAGTCAACGTGCTGATGGATGAAACGATACCAGCTCAGGGTAACTAGGAGCAGCCACGCACAATTTGATTAGAAGAGGGTGCCTGATTACATACTAACCAGAAGAGAGCTCTTTGCCCAGGAAGTAGATGGACTTCCAACACCCTCCCTGTGATGAGACCATCTGATCCCTTGTGGAGAAACACCTCCAGGGCCTCAGCTATGTGATTTGAATTATATTGTGTGATTTGAATGATATCAGGTCTTCTTGCTTATCAGAGAAATGAATGATTTATCTAAGGTCACTCAGCTGGTATGAGACAGAGCGCAGGCTCAATTTGGACTTTTGGGCCAAAGAGCCTGTCCTTTCTATCATAGCACATGAATATCTTAAATTTGTGTTCAGAGGTCCAAGATCTGTCTCATCTGGCTGAGTTTAAAATACAAAGAAAAATATGAGGCAATTCATTAGGATTTTTTTCATCCTGAATCAATTTAGCTGTGGCATCTTATGCTATAGTTATATATGGCATCAAATCATAAATTTTCCATTTGATGCCTTTCTCACTATCAACACTCTGCCAATCAAACTTAGAAAATAGTAGGGTTAAATAGGTGCAATGTGACCATTTTTTCCCACTAGCCTTGCAGAGAAAAACAGATTAATTCTGCAACAACTCAGTCAATCATTTTGCAATGTCACAATCAGTTCAAATGACATGTATAAATAAGTCCATGAAAGAAGCTTGGGTTCCTATTTCAAAGACAGTATGGCAGGATTAACTTAAGTCAGGGCATTATCCAGAATCAGAAAAACTGGTGTAAAACAGTGGAACAAGTGGAGCAACCATAATCCAGGATCTGGGCACAAACAAGAGTCTGAAACAAGGAGCCTGGAAGCTCAGTACAGCAGAAAGGGAAGAGGAAAGTCAAGGACCCTGAAGTCTGGAGATCACAAGGCATGGGGAATGGCACGATGAAATGATGAGAACAGAGAGAAAGACTGTCTGATGGCTTAGAACACTTGCAGTTGACTTTCATCCCCTAAACCACAGGTTAATCTCTCAGTGCTAAGAAACACAGACCCAAGTAAAAGGTTTTTAAAATTAAAAGAATAATAACATGCCAGTATCATTAATTTTTCATATTTACATTTCCAAAGATTTTCAGAAAGCAGCAGTTTCTATTTTATTCATAATCTTTGATTCATTTTTTTCTAAATTGCCTGTTCTCTCAACCCACCCTAAGTAAATACCTCAATGAAGAAGTGTTTATGAAGAGCATCCTACATGCATAAACCCACAGCAGATATTATGAAGAATATAAAAAGGGATTAATATAAAGTTATTGTCCTTAGAAACCCACAGACTTTGAAGAATAAGAACTTAACAATGTGATACTGGTTATGAAATGCAGTAAGAAATAACAGAAAGATTGTATTAACTTGCTATAATAGTGTCTTCGCATGGTTTGGAACTAGGACTCAGAGAGGATTAGGTAGGCAATGAAGTGAAAGCAAGTCCAATGAAAGGAAGACTGTATCCAAAAACAGCATCCTAGTAAAACTGGAACATGTAGATTTTACTGTCCTATATTATGCTACAAATGGATCTTGGTGAGCTTCTTTGATGGTTCATTGATGTGAATCTGAGTAAGGAAGGATCTTCCTCTATTTGGAGGACTATATTCTTTAAAAGACAGATGCACAGAAAGTGGTGAGGTAGGAAGCTCACCCCTTTCTAGCAGCCACTTAAGCAGACTCAACTCTGGCACATCACAGAAGAGAATCAAAAAGCATTGTCTCCACTTAGAGTAGAATATTAGAACAACTCCACAGTGTGGAAGAGATAGAAAGGAGTCAGTCTTCTTGGGAAATGTCTGAATAAAGTAATAAGCATGGCATACAACAACTTGCAGGTGAGAAAAAGGAGTCAGGATTAGATGCGTTTAGCCTCCTATCCTCCACTCCCAAACAAACAAAACACCCCCAAACCCAAGCTTTGGAAGAAGAAAGCCTAGGCTTGAGTAGAGGGTAGAGGCAGAGGGCTGATTATTGTCGAATCCATCTTCACCTCCTTTACCTGAATGCATCTATTTATGTCTCACTGTTCAGCAAGGAAGTATCCCAAGGCTTAAGGTATTATATCCTGTCTTTTTCATTTTAAACTCTCTGACTTAGAAGAAATATTCACCAAAGACTTCTATTACTATCTTTACCATGATTTGCAAAAACTTTTCTCCTGGACAGTAGATGTATAGCAGCCCTACATTTCTAGCTGCAGCTGAACAAATCCATTGAAACATCCTGACATTCCTTCAAACTAATAAATCTCAAACTAATAAATTCATACTGTGGAAATACAAACAAAGCATTTAAATTAAGAGAGTTGAATCAATATCCCTCTTTTCCTCTTTTTTTTTTTCTCTTTTTACTGACCGTTTTTAGCCTTCATTTCCTGATCTGAAAGTTTGAGACATTTTTAAGTTTCCTTTTCTGTCACCAACTTTAAGACTTCCTAAGTTAATGTCTTTTATATATCTCCCTTTCTTTTAATTCAAACTGCTGTTACCCTAGAGTGAGTTTATCATTTTACCTTTGGATTAATGATATCTTGTTAACAGTCAGTGATTGATAAATGATGAACACTTGCAATAATCTTCAAGTTCATCTCTTTATAACAAGGTCCTGTCAATTAAATCTATCCTGTGCTGTTCTGGTGGATTTTTCTTACCAACATGCTGCTCTACTCTTATTCTACATGCTTCTTTACATATTTTTGCCTCTTCAATACAGCTTTTAATATTCTTTCAACAAAGCACGTCTGTATTCACAGGAAACTTACACAGGGTTCCCATAGGCAAAGAGATGACAACAGCTGCTGTGAATAAGGTGGGGGATATAGTACGGGCAGGTGTTGGTAGCCTCTTTCTCATTTACAGCCCTCCTTTCCACTGTAGTTGGCTACGGGAATAGGAGAGAGAATATGCTGTTCAGTCCTTAAAGGAGCAGAGTCTGAAAACAACTCAAGTTACATCTCTAGTCATATTAGTCCCACCTCTTCTTACCTAGGCATGCCAGGTACTTAGCTACATGAAAATTTTTGCTCAAATTATTTCTCTCATTCTTTCTTGTATCCTTTCTCTTACTCTCTGACCTATTTTTTCTCTAAGACTCTCAACTCTCCTCCTTTATGAAAGTGACTGAGGCCAGAGAAGACTTAGGGATCACCTCCTCCTCTCAAACCTGTATTTGCTGTATGAGATTCATTTGGAGCATGTGCTACTTTGCACTGATACATTATAAAGATGATAGAGAGATGACAGATAAATATTAGATAGGTAGAGAGACCCTATCTCTACATTTAATTTACCACTGCTTTGAAGGCTGGCACTGTATCTCTTAGTTATCTGCAGACCTAAGATTCAAAACAATAAAAACATAAAAAGTGTTTTAAAAGTATGGTACTAATGTTTTAATTAAGATTACACTAGCAGGGACGGGCATATTTTTGGAAATGAAAAATAGAAGGAAGACTGCATAAGCGTAACATTTATCTCTGAAATGAATGACTGATAGCAAAGGGTACAGCTTGCTGACATCTGCTCTACATGATTAGCAGATTATGAAACAAAGTATTAAAGTGAAGAAGATATATGTAGTTGGAAGAAAATATAAAAACATGAAAAATCATCAAATACTATAATTTAAGGAAATGCCACTTTATATTTCTCAAAATAACCTGTGTATTAATTAATAAGTGTACTGGAAAGGGTGCTATGAAATGGGCAATCTTATGTACTGAATATGGGAGCGAAAATTTATTGGGAAGACTCTTGACAATATGCATCTGGAAACTTAAAAACATTGTCATTTCTAAAAACTGTAATTTTATTTTTTAAAGTCTATGTAATAAATAATCAGAGATATAGACAAATGTTTAAGCACAAAGATGATAGGCTAACATTATATCAATGGCAAAATGATTTAAATATCCAGCAGATAAATGGTAAATTATGATGCATCCAACTAATAGAATAGTATGAAATGAATAAATACTCCCTAGGAGATTCTAAGAACTTGAGAACAAGTTCATATCAAAATGGTAAGTGATAAAACCAAATAATAAATATTTGTTTAGCATCTTCATGACTATGTGAACTCAATAGAAAGAAAATTGGAAGGAAATAAATAAAAATATTAACTGTGATTGCCTGCAGGCAATAGTATCCTGCTTCTTTATATTTTCCATACTTTAATTTTTTGTATAATGAGCATGCAATTATTTATATCGAGAATAAATTTTGAATTAAATCAATACTGGGAAGTAACTACTAAAAATAATAAAAATAATAAAATAGATATAAAGTCTAAGGTAAATTTGAGATTCTCCTTTGCTATATGCCCACACTCCAAATAAATCAAATTACATAAGAAAAGGACCAGCTACAACTTAGCAATGATGTAAGACACCTGCTGAAGGCTCTGCTCTGCCCCCTGCTGGGAGGAGGTCCAAATCCAACCCAAGCTTCTAGGCTAAGCTGGACCAGCTGGTGCATGAGGGGCCTTAGGGTCTATCAACCTGGCAAAGTGTTGGAGTTCCCAGGAAGTTCCTCTACCCCTAAAGTGTAATATCTAAGCAAACAACTTCTAAGAAAATAATGAAACAACCAGATGTGAAGCTGAAAAACAGTTTTCTAAACTTGTAGTAACAAAAAATAAATTTCTGCTTGGTATCTTAAAGGGAAGACTGAATTAACTGCTGATTTTCTCTAGAGAAAAGTTTACAAAATATTTGCCTTATGAGAGCATGATCATTAGAAAGCACCCCAAAATATAGATAAATATAGACATGTACCAGGCAGTTAATTAGTAATAACTTTGTTTTACTTTGTGATATTTATAGTGTTTGTCAGCTTTTCAACATTTATTTTTTTTTAAATTTTCTTTTCTCATTCTAAATACAAACTCACTTATATACTAAATTTGGTATATGTAATTTTAAATTATTTTTCTTCAAAGCACATAAATATCAGAGCCCATAAAACCTGAATCCATTCTGACAGCATAAAGATAAATTATAGGACTGAGGCCAGAGACCTTGAACCCAGGTTTATTTGCACAGATATAGTTTGCAAAGGAGTCAGGGTTGGGACAGATATAAGGTTAGGCAGTGGGAGATATCAAAAGATGTCAAGATGTGTATGCTCTTTTCTGGTTGTGTATTGTACTCTAAAAGGTTGAAACAAAACACACAAGGATTTCAAGGAATATGTCAGCAGTCAGTCGGAGCCAAGTGGTATATGAGGAAAGAACATATAGAACATTTCAGAACATGCTGTAATGTTTACAAATTCTTTTGTACATGGAAGCTTTATGGAATTACTTAATTCAATGGCTCTGAAATCTTCTAAACTCTGTTTTCCTATGGAGAAGTCATCATTGATGGTATTCACATACATAACAAAATGGGATGTGAGTGGTCAGGGTTTGCCCCAGTTTTTAGAACAGTATCTGTGATTCTATCCATTTATCTTCCACTTAAAAAAAAAAATCACACTGAATGATAAAGACAAAGTGTGGGCCTCTTCTCTAGTGGTTATATAACTGTAATCTTTTGTTTTCATTGTATCAATTCAATTTATTTCTCTTTGCATTGGCCAGAATTTTGAACAATGTTATATAATTACAGTGATTATAGGGAATTTTTATCTGGTCTTGGTTTCAGTAGGGATGATTTTTAAAGAGATGTGATCATTTTGTTTTTATCATTAGAGGTGTATCTCCCATTCTTAATATAAAAGGGCTTTGTTTTTTCTGAAACAAAAGCTAAAGTGTTCTTAATATTTTGCAACATATTTTTCAATCATCATATGTGTTACTATCATATGCTATGATATACACATACTATCACACACATGCCATGTGCAGTTGTCACATACCCCTCTCAACTAGGCCCAATGCTATACACTGTAACCACATTATGCCATTTCATATACTGATTTTTATGGCTCAAATAGTATTTATTCTTCTACACCAATTTCAAACTAGTTTTAATTTTACAAGAATTATGTTTATAAGCTTTCCTTATAAAAATCTAAGCTATTTCAGATAAATTCATATCCTTTCCTCTAAATTTCTCCCTCAAATCCTTAATTAGTTATATAAGTGTACATTTTCTATGTAGTTTCGATATATTTATGCATATAGCCACAGAGCATATTTTTGTCACTCTGTTTTCATTTTACATGGATTATACATGTTTTTCCTAAAACTTTCTTTTTTTCAAAAAGTATGATTTGGAAATATTTCTTTGATAATACATACAAATCTTCTTTATTCTTTTTAGCTTTTGCATAATATTTCATCATATTAATCATGACAATTTATTGAGCCATCCCTCCCTTTAGGCTGTTTCATGTAATTTTTCCATATTAAATGATACTACAAATCAACTTTCTTGGTCATACTTCCCATGCACTCTATTCCAGGATTTTGAATAGATATTTAAAAATGGCTTTACTAGATCATAGGACATATTCAATTTTAAAGGTATTAAAATTTCCAAATCACTTCTAAATTTGCTGAACCATAAGCTGTGAATGAGAGCACCAGTATCGTATATCCTTGCCAAAACTGGGTAACAAGACTAATTTTTTGCTAATGGGTGGGTTGAAAACAATATCTCACTGATGTAATGATTAGCAATATTATGATTACTACTAAGTTTCAATCATATTTTAATTGTCATTGCATTTTCTTGTCAAAATTGGTTATTCAGATATTTTTCCTATTTTTAAATTGAATTGTTTACCTTTAGGAAAATTTTTAACACTAATAATTTATCTTATATATGTTTCAGGTATTTTCTTTACATATTGCACACAGATATTTTGAATATTAATTAAATTTATCTATTCTCGCCCTTCATATATTTAACATTTTTTTTTCTTTAGAAGTTATTTCCTTTCATGAAGGCCCTGACCATCTAATGCTATATATTCATTTGGGTATTTTTTGTAAGTATGTTTTATTTGGAGTTTTCTTTTCTTTTTTTTCTGCATCCATCCACAACACATGAAAATTCTCGGGCCGCAGATCAAACCCACACCTCAGTTGCAACCTGTGCCACAGGTGCGGTAACACTGGATCCTTAACCCACTGTGCCACACAGGCACTCTTAATAGGTACAATATAAATTATGAATTAATTAAGTTCTTAACACCTTGACTTATCCAGGTTTCCGAAATAGTATCCTAACATGGAATTTCCAGCATCCTTACAACCCAACTAGAATGACTCAATCATGAATCTTTCAAATGCAATAAAAATTATCTATTAATTACTGATGATAATATAGTACTGCATTATGTTGTAAGGATTAAATGAGTTACTGTATTTATACTATATATACTTAAACTAAAAACTACAGTCTCTTGTCTTTGTGTCACAGGATGTTTTAGTGATAAGTTAATGCAAGCATTTTAATAAAAAATGTTTTGGGAGGTGAGGGAAACATTTTTCTGAGAGCCTTTATATAACACACCCACTGAACTTAGATATTAGATAATAATGCTTGTTTCTGTGGTATCACTAAAGTCTTAAAAGAAATGCTCCTATTAAAATGCAAAGTGTCTCTTTCCAATGTAATGATAGCATCAGCACATTTCAGAAGCATTGGGGCAGCTAAAGCTAGAGAATTGATTAACTCTCTTACAAAGTGGCTCTAATTCAACTAATTAGATGTTGAACGGGTGTTAAAGTTCAGCTCCAATGATTCATTATTTTATTCGGGATCTCTCCCTATCTCATTTAAAGTTCCTAAAACTTAAAACAGTCCATACGAATACTTATAGACATGAGGTCTCTTTGTATTGGAAAATTTATCTGTAATAATTCTAATATACATGCGGGAAGCTATCTGCTAGATTCAAAGCTTAGTAAGCAACTCAAGCAGACCTGTGGTGTTTGACATTAATTTATTGTCATTTGGAGAAGCCATTCTCACTGCCATTTATCATTAAACACCAGGACCTTGACCCATATTAAATTGTGACTTGAAAAGAGAAAGCACACAGCACTCTGCATGGATGAAGGACTCCAGAGAGTTGACTTTCAAGTCTCCACACTAAAAAATGTCTTCGGGTCAGTAACCACTATGAGATAGGAAAGTAGATAGGAGTCTCTCACAGTTTCCATTTCTAGTTGTATATTTCTCTCTACTGTGGTTGAATCCTACAATAAAAGATAGAGATAACAGTGTTTCTACATTCACATATTTTAATATCAATAGACTTTGGTCATTGAAGAAACAGGCATCAGTTATGGTTTTATTACTAATAATGATACATCAGTAACAATGGACTGTTTAAATATATGTTTCTTATGTGTTGAGGAATGTCCTAAGCTTTTTATGAATTTTTATTAATTCAAACTTTAACTCTCTGTTGTGGGTATTATCCTCACTAACATAAGAATAAACTGAAATTCAAAGAGTCTAGTAACAATAAGGGAAAGAATAATATGTGAAGGGACAGTATGAAGTCTAAGTGGTTCTACAGCACATACTTAAATAATTGCCTATGAGTTCTTCCTTTTCAAGACTCTATGTCACAGCTCAGAGTCGAACACTGGGAAAGGAGTATGGGTATCTGGACTGGAAATCTAAGAGTAAATATCTATATTAAGGTTATGTTTTTCAATTATAAGTTTATAAAAAATTGCCAGGAGTACTGGCAGTGTATTTAAATAATGGAGTCAATTTTGCATATTTCTACTGTCACCATTCCTTTTTCTACATTAGATATTCCTTTGCATTCTTGCTGCTGTTTATATTGCTCACCTTTCACTGCACTTCTGAAAAATATTCTTATTTACTTTTCACTCCCAGGATGAAATGAGCAGCCCACACTTCTGTTAACAGTACTTCCTATTTTTCTCTTCATATGTTTATTGACTAATTTGATCCATTCATTGGTATGGTTTAAATTAAGCTGCTATTACAAAGATATTTCCAAAAATACAGTGACTGAAGGAAGAAATCTAAGGAATGACTCTCATCCCAAACACATGGGTTCTTCCTCTGGATTTATTTATTTCCTGGAGATCAGAAATGGGAAAGAGGAAGTGGTGGGTAAGCAGCTTCCTCTAAGAATGTGATCCAGAAATGAACATATCACTTTTGCTCATGTACTGAGAACTGACAGCAAGGGAGCCCAGGGAATATAGTCTCTAACTGCTGATACTATCTATGTGCAACAGAGGGGAGTGCAGGTCCTACTTATAAATTGAAGAAGTGGAGAAAGAATACTGATACTAAAAAATTATCTCTTCCACAAGATTCAAACACTTGAGTTGCAGGTCAGAGATATATTTTGCCTATTTGTTTTCTCATCTCCATGACATTCCTAGCTATGCATGCTTCTTACCCAGTTCCCTTAGACTGCATGTCCCCCAAATCAAAGATAATTATTAAAAGTTCAAGAACATCAATCACAACACTCAGCAATGTTTAAGCTGAATAGAGTTGGAAGCCAATAATGGTCACAGCCGGATAAGAGGTCAAGGCAGAACCACACAGGCAAAAACATCCGGTTGTTCAGTATGTCTACACTTTTCAAATGGAAGGATGACTGACAATATGGCCCACATAGTTATTTTCAGTTTAGCTGATGGTTTTGACATCATTTTTCTTCTTACAAATTTTCATATTCCAAAGACAGACTAGGTCAGACAGATTGTGTAATCACATAGCACAAGAGAGCTAACATGATAGATTAGAAAACGATGTTAAGGACCAAAAATACAATTCTAGTTCCTTATAATAATGACTTGCTTTTTTCAGGGGCTTTGCCACAAAAATTATTCACATGCTGTCCCAATGAAGTTGTTTCCAGATGATTCTGGATCCTAGCTTCTCTTGCTTGGTTTTAAAAGGCCTGTTTTCAATGTGATAATGTAATCTGAATACAACAATTAATGGAAACTAGTATGTGTCTATTTGCACAACAGGTTTTGTTTGTTTTTATCAGCCTTGTCAGTGTCGCTGTTGAACCCCATGAGGTCCATGGCAATTGAAATTTTCATGGGTATTGTGGCCAAGATGGTAGAGTAGGAAGGCCCAAAGGACACCAAGGTTACAACTGTTTAGAGAGTAACTATCTATGAGAATGGCCTGAATTCTAGCAGAAAATATTTTCCACAACTAAATGTATAAAGAAGCAATTGCATTGAGATGGTGGTGGTGGTGGTGATGGCATGAGGTCAATACCCATGTCCCCCAGCAGGGAACTCACACATGAGATGATAATCACAAATGCAGAGGCTCTCTCCAAGAGTAAGGGGTCCGACCCCCACATCAGACTTTATGAAGTGGGATTTATCCTAGGGATGCAAGGGTAGATCAATATTTGAAAATCAATCGATGTGACATGAGATACTTTCTGTCCATTCCTATAGGCCCATTCTAGATGTTCTCATCAATTTTCTTATTTTTCTCTTTTAAGCTTCTGACAAAATTGCCAACCCATTTATTTTTCTCTGTTCCATCTCTAAGCACTCTCTCCAAGCCATTTGCCACTGCTCATGAATCAACATAGTTGCCCCTCTGGCCTTTCGTATCCACAAATGGAGAACCACAGACATGGTAGGTGGACTATGGGAATTGGGTATTCATGGATTTTGGTATCTGCGGTGGGTCCTGGAAGAAATCCCCCACAGATACTAAAGGACAACTGTACTGACTCAGGTTATTTCTACTTAACCAAAGTGGATTACCAGCTGCAATACATTTTCAATTTGCACTCACTTTTACTAAGCACCCAGAACAGAGAAATGACATGGCCTTGTTTTCTGCATCCATCATCTCGTCATAGGATACATCATTGACAGTCACCAGATGGAGGCTGGTCTGTGTAGAAGGTGTGACTCTGGGAGAGGTGACTCTCTTTAGAGAGTCAGGTCATAAGGATGCATCACTGACAGTCACTGGAGGGGGGGGCAGGTCAGTCACTGGATAGGGCTGGGGCTGGTCTGGGTAGTAGGTGTGACTGGATGGGGGCTGGTCTGGGTAGAAGGTGTGACTATGGGAGAGGCGACTCTTCATAGCTAAGGAGGATTTCTTGAGATGTCAACAGCTGACAGCTATCAACCTTCCTTCCATGAGGGCTTGAAGAAGGATCTGAGGCATCCCCACATGTCTGTTACTTTCAAATGGTTACTTCAGCAGATGGGCCTAAGATTTTAAGCCAAGTTTTTTGTCTGTTTTTAAAAATTTGGTCTTAACTATAAAGCCTTTGGTTTCTACTACTACAAAGTTTTATTTGCCATTCCATATATAATATTAAAACATGTCAAAATGTGACTGAGGGCAGGTATATGCAGTTATAATCCTAATTGAAATGAAATTTTTATTCTACTATTTTTACCTAAAATGATATTTTTCAATCTATCTTTTGAAAAAGCAGTTGCCTTTGTTTTCTGCTTTGGTATATTTTGAAAGTTGAGATTGTAGAACATTTTTATCATGTTTTGCTTTATGACAGCAGATAGGTACTTCTGTGAGTTATGTTTAAACAATTGCTAAAGAGATTATAGCTCCCCTGTGGACATAATCAAAACAAATCAATAATTTTCTAATCAATATGTTTCTTTCATTCTTTCTTTTTGCTATAATTGCAGATCAATGAGTGATTGATTAGATTGCTTCACAATCACTTTGATTTGGTTCCTGAGTTGACTAAAATAATATGGATCACCCAGGATTCCCATAATTCCCATATTTATAACTTACTCTGAGGGATACAGGGAGTGAGCTAGTTTTCCACCTGAAAGGGAAGGACCAACAGCCTCCTTCTTACCTGTGACTCAAGAAAATAAATCATTCATAGCCACTGCTTAATTGGGGTCAGGCTCAGGAATGAGCAGAGGAAACTAAGTTTTGTATTTTTTTGTTGTTGTTTAGCTGAGAGGTCATATAAGACTACACCTGATCTGAGATACTTTTGTTCTCTGAGTTTTCAATAGTATTTCAATTTGGAAGTGTTTTCTTGAGTAAGAGTTTACTTTTCTTCGCTACCAACAAACCAATCCCTGATTTTACGACTGTTTTGAATGACAATATTTGCCTGTGTTTCAGTGGCCAAAGGAATTTCAATTTCTTTTCCTTTTTTCCTTTTTAGGGCTACACCCATGGCACATGGAAGTTCCCAGGCTAGGGATCGAATCAGAGTTGCAGCTGCCGGCTACACCACAGTGACGGGATACGAGCTGCATCTGAGACCTAAATGGCAGTTTGTGGCAATGCCAGATACTTAACCCACTGAGAGAGGCCAGGGATGAAACCCACATCCTCAAAGAAACGATGTTGGGTTCTTAACCCACTGAGCCACAACGGGAACTCCTCAAATTTTAACATATGACCTAACTTTCAGCATGACCTTGCTTTATTTCTTAAGAGACCCAAACAAAATATATAATAGAACATGGGATTTAAACTGGTTCTGAAAAAAGCCGTACAGTAAATATTTTCAGCTTCGTGGACCATTTGGTTTGTTATGCATGGACCTAGTTCTGCTGTCCTAGCAAGTAAATAGCCACAGATAATGCCTAAATGAATGGTCATGGCTGTGTTCCAATAAAACTTTTATTTTAAAAAATAAGAGCCAAGCTAGATTTGACCTGTAGACTACAGTTCACTCATAGGGCATCGTTTGCCAACTCTTGATTTATATAATGCCAAAAAACAGAGCCAGGTGAGAAAAGTGAGTCATTCCACTAATTGAATATTTGGTTTACTATAACCCCCAAATGTTGATGCTTGAAAATACTCAACAGATGGCGTGAATATCCTTAGCTTAAATCTGACTATCTGACATTGTATAAGCAGAGCCATCTAATCCATCATTGACTGTGAGAGAAAGATGCAGGCAAATCAAATATTTTGACCTTCTGTGAGTCCCTATGTAATTTAGCAGTAAATTCCACTGAACAAGAATGTACGATCTAGATACTTCTAGACACAGGGGCTTAAGAATGTAAGTTCCCATTTTTGCAGTATTCTATATGCCACATCATTACTTATATTTGCGAATATCTGAAAGCAAATTAAGAACAGAGTTTCCATTCTTCTAGACTCCCCCTCGCCCAAGGAAAGTTAACTTGTTTTTATTTTTTCTTTTGTGGCTATATTTCTGGAAATACAAATTTTTTAAATATAACTAAGACAATTTTTTATCATGAAAAATCACTTCCATTAATAACATGCCAGTTTTGCATGGATTTTTTTTTCTCTACATAACTGGCTGAATGATCAGCTTGGAGAATTCGAGGATCTTGTTACACCTTCCTAAAGAAGTCATGTGCTGCTCTATTATTTCTCTTGTTGAAAAGTGTGGGGATTGCTTTGGAGATGGAATGGCTCTCAGACTTATTCATTATGATATTTAATTTCTTATTTTTGGCACATCAAATTCCAAGCTAATGTTTTATGCTGCTTCACACACAACTTGCAGTTCAATTGATGCTGTTAGTATATCATTTCTCTCATCTGCTAAGTGTATCTCAGAATGTTATATGACTTTTCTCTAGATCTCTGAAGTCGTCACTATAGTTTATGTGAAGCATGAAATTATCCATTTTTGACTAGTTCACCTCTGGAATGTAAAATTTGCTGCTAGATAGCAAAGTCTGAGACAAATCTTATCTGACAGTTAACAGTGCAATCCATTCCATTCCTATGCTTTACATGTTTTTCTTTGTTTCTGCACATAAGTATAAGAGCTTATATATATTGAAATCATTCCTATCTCTCTAATGTGCATTCTATCCTCATCATGATTAGGGAATTCCAGGTAAGATAATTAATACAATTAATAATAATGGTTGACTGAGGCCTCATCCTCAATATTGTTTTTGTGTATTATACCTAGCTCTCTTGGATATATATTTAATCAAAATTCCCAAAACTATCTATATGTAGTCCATATTTCTTCATACCAAAGAGCATACACTTGTACAGCTGTGATATGCTCTTTGGTATGAAGTTGAAGTAAGAGCTGAAGCATAGTCATGAAAACTGTAGTTGACTGACAGGAGCTACATATTCAGCAATGTAAAATAACTCCACATATGTCTGGTAGAGGCTAGAAGAACCACACCATAGTTGTTTTCCTCAGAGAATAAACTATTTAGGCAATATCAATTGATAATCACAGGAACATTTTGGGAAACAATCAGATATCCAAAATGGTATCACTTTTTTCACTAACACTGAACATTTAACATGACATAGAAGACAGCTACAGAAAATAATTTAAGTGTGCCTTTTTGTTTAGGAGAGTCCTGGGGACACTCAATGAAACACATTGAGAGTCTGGGCCGGTAGATTTGTTATTGTCCTCAGTAAAGAAAACATATGGCAGCTCTTACAATGAGCCACCTTTGTCATCCTCAGCATCTCCAACAGAGGCCAGACATCGAGGAGAACCTATCTATTGGATATAGAACTTCTGGTGCTCTCTGGTTCAAAGATACGCAGGTGACACAAAAATAGTATTACTGAAATGAAAGTCCAACCCTTACCAAATATCAGACTTTATTAGTCTGTGTGTTTTATGCAGAATAAAGGGATGAGTGGAATGGACATTCATTCATTAAATATTATCTGTTCAGAAAAGCTTATCCCTTCTTTAGTGAACTGTTCAAGCAGTATTATGAGTATCTGACAGTCACAAATGTGTCTTCCTTCTTCAAAAGAATAACTCATGTTTAATCAATTGTGGTATCTCACCCTATGGTAATGAGGATTTGTCCAAGGACTGAGAACCAAAATTGTTGAAAATAAGTTTTTCTTCTTCTGGGACTTAAAAACTCAAGTTGAATGTCTGTCTTTCTTACTAGATCACTTGTCAAATATACTGACCTATAGAATTAACCTGACTATAGCCATAAATAGGGATAAGAAAAAAAGGCAGGAGTTCCCTTCGTGGCGCAGTGGTTAACGAATCCGACTAGGAACCATGAGGTTGCGGGTTCGGTCCCTGCCCTTGCTCAGTGGGTTAACGATCCGCGTTGCCGTGAGGTGAGCTGTGGTGTAGGTTGCAGATGCGGCTCGGATCCCGCGTTGCTATGGCTCTGGCGTAGGCCAGTGGCTACAGCTCCGATTTGACCCCTAGCCTGGGAACCTCCATATGCCGCGGGAGCGGCCCAAAGAAGTAGCAAAAAGACAACAAAAAAAAAAAAAAGAAAAAAAGGCAAAAAAAATTAGATGGAAAGATGATTTTTCTTAAAACCTGTCAGTATTAGTTTCCTAGAGGTGCCACACACTGGGAAGCTTCAAATAAGAGAAACTTACTCTCTGAGTGTCTGAGAGCCAGAAGCTCAAAAGCAAAATGTCATCAGATCCACACTCTTTCTGAAGGCTCTATAAGAAAATAAGTCCCTTGCCTCTTCTAGCTTCTGAAGGCTGTTGGCATTCCTTGACCAGTGACCACATCATTCCAGCCTCTGCTTCTGTGGTCACATTACCTCCTTCTCTTCTGTATGTCTGTCTCCTTCTGTGTTTCTCAGTCTAATCTATCTTTTTAAGGTTACATGTGATTGCATTTAGGGCCCACCCAGAAAAATTCAGGATAAATTCTTCCTCTCAAGATCCTAAACTTAATCACATCAGAAAATGTCCATTTTTTCCGAATAAGGTAACTTTCAGAGGTTCAGAGGATTAGGACATGGACATATTTATTTGAGGACCACCACCCAGCCCAGTATATATTTCCGTGGCTTGGTTTTGAAATACAGAACTTTCTCTTTCTCAGCCCTTTAAATTTTTTTTAAATTTATTAAATTATTTAAAATTATATTTCTGACACTATCATCATTAGTTTTCCATGTTTCAAAAGTAATGTGGTGAAATAACAATTATATCCAGTTTCCTATCCTGTTTTTATGGTTCTGTGTAATATAGTCAAACTTATTGATGGTCAGTTTGTCAGTTCAAAAATCAAAGGTCCTTGCAGCTCCATACCAAAAAAACAAACAACCCCATCCAAAAATGGGCAGAAGATCTATACAGACAGTTCTCCAAAGAAGACATACACATGGCCAAGAAACACATGAAAAGATGTTCAACATCACTCATTCTTAGAGAAATGAAAATTAAAACCACTCTGAGGTACCACCTTACACCAGCCAGAATGGCCATCATCCAAAAGTCTACAAACAGTAAGCGCTGGAGAGGGTGTGGAGAAAAAGGAACCCTGTTACACTGTTGGTGGGATTGTAAATGCGTGCAACCACTGTAGAAAGCAGTATGGAGATTCCTCAGAAAACTAAACATAGAACTACCATTTGATCCAGCAATCCCACTCCGGGGCATCTATCCAGAGAAAACCACGACTCGCAAAGACACATGTACTCCAATGTTCATTGCAGCACTATTTACAATAGCCAAGACATGGAAACAACCTAAATGTCCATCGACAGAGGAGTGGATAAAGAAGATGTGGTACATATACACAATGGAATATTACTCAGCCATTAAAAAGAACAACATGGATAGACCTAGAAACTATCATGCTAAGTGAAGTCAGCCATATAATGAGACACCAACATCAAATGCTTTCACTGACATGTGGAATCTGAAAAAAGGACAGACTGAACTTCTTTGCAGAACAGATGCTGACTCACAGACACTGAAAAACTTATGGTCTCCGGAGGAGACAGTTTGGGGAGTGGGGGGATGTGCTTGGGCTGTGGGATGGAAATCCTGTGAAATCAGATTGTTATGATCATTATACAACTACAGATGTGATAAATTCATTTGAGTAATTAAAAAAAATAAAATTAAAAAAAAGGTCTCAACTATAGTCATGCTATTCAGTCAGTCATTTTCACTTACTGAATTATTCTCCTAAATCTATTTAAATATGTGCACAGTGATTTAGTGGTATTTATAATATAAAGTAAATTAGTAATCCAACAGTAGAGGATTAGATTTCCATTGTTGATAGTTAAGGAGATGAGATACATTGATTGTCTCTCCAGATTAAAAAAATATATATATTGGATGTATTCTTAACACTGTTTTAAAGTAGATTCTTAAACTACTAAGAAAAGAAGCACTCCTCAGAGGTCATATACTAAGTGAAAGTTAGAATCCAGAGATAAGTAGAGCAAGGAAGCTGCATTTGCCTTGTGGGCATTTTTCAGTTCCAAGAAACTTTAACTTTGATTTTCATGGCTTTGCAGCCCATGGGACATTAAGATATAGAGGAAACCATTAGAAAAGGATCTTCATAGAACTGGGATCGCAATGGCCTAATCTCTCAGTTTATGGGTGAAGCAAAAATCCCACCAATCTTCACACCCATATACAACATATCCTTAGAAGAAGACAAGGAAAATAAGAAAAAGTTCAAGAAAAATCTTTAGTTTTGTTTCTTGATAGACAGAAAAAGAAATATTTCTCATGCAGTTTCCCCTGCCAAATTCATTACTATGTAGGTGGTCTAAAAAAAATCAGGCCAAGTATTTGTCTTCAAGGGGCCCAATTTCTTGTGTTCTTGGGTACTTGATTGAAAAACAATGTAAATCTTTATAGCATAACTCACCTTCAACAAAATTCTCAAAATAATTGCCTCTTTTAAAATTCCAAATAATATGAGTTTAATAATAGATTTAAAAAAAAAAAAAGAGTTAAGAATGTGACTAAGCAGGAAAAGTCAGCAAAGATGTTACCCAGGCACAGAGTATAAGCATATTTACTCCGTATAAAAACAAATGAGAATTTTTATGAATATACCCAAAAAGAGTAATAAACCTTTTAGAAATTAAAATGATTGAAACTGAAAAATCAATAACTGGGTCAAAAGCAGATTGGATCTAAGAAAGTCATTTAACTTCCTTGAGCCAATGTATTGATCTATGCAACTAAAATACTTATGATAGATATCCCACAGGTTGTGTAAATCTGATGCATTGTATGTGAAAGTGTTACTGAAAAAAATAAGGCACTATTTCAATTCAATAATTTGGTTACTATTATATACCTATATATCAGCCTGTTATCTCTAAGATTCCCATTACCCCCTAATTTGGACAGACCAATATTTTACTCTCCTCTAGGAAAGATACAAGGCAGCCAAATAACAGGGACAAATTTAAAGCTCCTAGACATAAGACAGAGGACTTCAAAAAATATGTGATTAATCTTAGCCACTAAGAATGATTTTGAGAAAAGCACTAAGAACCCTGAACTCATGATTAATATGGAGCAGGGAACTCACTATTAATATGGAGAGCACAGTGGATCTGTCCAGGCAGAAAGAGACCGGGGCAACCCCAAAGTATTCCTTCCTGACCCAGGAACCTGCATGGAGAGATGACATGGATTCCACTAGGAATGAACTGCAATTACAAAGAAGGCTTTAAATGGGCACAAGAGCCCATAAATAAATACAAGATTGGAATGCAGATATCAACACAAATTTCAGAATGAATAAATGACTACTGAAGACCAGATCTCAACTCCACCACATTATTTGGTGCTTTGAAACCTCCAGTGTAACTTATACTTGCCTTGAGCAAAGAGTAGAAATGAGCTTAAGTCACTGAGATTTTTTTCCCTGTTCAGGCAGAAAAATAGACTGACACAATTAATAGGTTTGATCAACATTATCAGGAAATAAGTTTTCTGTTACTAGCATATGAGAATTTGTGATTCAAGGGTCATATTTACCACACATTCAGTACTCATTAAATATTTCCTACACTCATGATAATGTTCAGACATTGTAAAAGGATCAAGTGATATAATGACTAGCAACTCAGAGAATGTACTTCAAAGACTATCATCTAATAGAAGAGCAATCAGTATTACTCACTCAAGGAATTTTGTTTATTATTAGAAAAATGTGAACATCAATTCCTTATACCTTTAAAGTACAGTGTTCTACCCATATCTTTAGCTCAACTTTGGTATATTTTTACATGCATCTCATGCATTGCGTAAGAATCTTTGCAATCTATAGTTTATATATTGAAAAGTTTTCAGCAGAACTATAAAGGAAAAGAAAAAGAAAAACGCCCAGTGATTGTTTCAGCATCAGCAGTTATTCAGAGGTCAGCTACCTATATTAAATGCTTAAATATTTATGTTAAATAATAAATATTTAAAGACTATAATCAAGTTGAAAGATTTTTGTGAAATAGAACCTGGAATGAGATTTCAACACAGGTACACAGAGCAGATGATGCTTCTCATTCAATGGGAGTTTTACTGAATTCTTCAAAATATGTCCTTAGTTGTGTTTGCAGGTATGTATAAAAAATTGGACAAACAAAACACTCATGTAGGTAGGTGAATGATCAAACAATTTATATGTCATCAAATAGTGATAGCATGGAAACTATAATGATTAAATATGCCTGATTAAGGTTAAAGATTTTTCAGAAAGATTCTGATACTGTTCCTATAAGAGTGAACTGTCAACATATAAAGTTAAAGAAAGATATGTTTAACATTTGATGAGGGTGAAATCTGAGAACTGGAGAAATGTTTATAGGGTTATTATTCTTGGACTTAGTAATAAATAGTTCTGGAGTTCCCGTCGTGGCGCAGTGGTTAACGAATCCGACTAGGAACCATGAGGTTGCGGGTTTGGTCCCTGCCCTTGCTCAGTGGGTTAATGATCCGGCGTTGCCGTGAGCTGTGGTGTAGGTTGCAGATGCGGCTCGGATCCCGCGTTGCTGTGGCTCTGGTGTAGGCCGGTGGCTACAGCTCTGATTCAACCCCTAGCCTGGGAACCTCCATATGCCGCGGGAGCAGCCCAAGAAATAGCAACAACAACAAAAAAGACAAAAGACAAAAAAAAAGAAAAAGAAAGAAATAAATAGTTCTATCTTCCCTAATTTCAATTGAAATCTATTTATTAACTGTTTATTCAAATATACTTCAATATTCTAGTTACTTATGCTTAAAGTTTTTTCTTCATATAAAAACCTCAATCATATATCTTTTCATATATGATTTACTCCCTACAATAAAAGTCAAAGGTAGCTTATTGACACTATATTCCTTCTCCTCATTCCTTTATTTCAATGTACTAAATCATCATTTTTTTCTTCATATGTTCCCCAATATTTATAACTTTATATAAAATTGCTAAATCTTTATTTCTTAATTCATTATCTTTCTAATCTTTATTCTCCACTCTATAAAAGAAGGCTAATAGAGTGCCTCCTATTTTAATTTTTCTAAATCCTCTCATTTTCTAATCCTTCCATCTTGTTCTTACCGACATTGTCATCATTATTAGTAATTTTTTGTGGTCATCTAAGTACTAATCTAACATATCAGTTTCATTCACATGTAATGGGGGGGAACCCAATTATACCAGATTAAAGAAAAAAGAAGTGGATTTGATTTTCTTTATCGAAGAACTCTAGAGGTAGAAAGAATAGTTGTCCCTCAGTTTCTGTGGAGGTTTGGTTTCAGGAACCCCATAGACACCAGCCTGCAGACGTTCAAGACCTTTACATAAAAGGGTATAGTATTTTGCATATAAACCACACACATCCTCCTGCATACAGCTGGCTCTCCTTATCCATGGGTTCCATATCTACAGATTCTACCAACCACAGATGGAAAATATTTGAAAAAAATTTCCAGAAATTTCCAAAAAGCAAAACTTGAATTTGCTGTGCACCAGCAAATAGATACATAGCCTTTAACTGTATATTTCAAGTAATCTAGAGGTGATTTAAAGAATATGGGGAATGTGGATAGGTTATATAAAGGACTTCAGCATGCAAGAATTTTTGTGTTTGAGGAGAGAACCTGGAACCAATCCCCTGTGGACAGAGGGATCAATGTACTTTATTTATTTTTTTATTTTTTTAATTTTTAAATTAACCAACCAATTATACTTCATCTTTCTTCTATTAATATGTAGAATTACACTGATTCTTTTTTTAACTGTTATTTCCCCAATACAATTTTTTTCTACTGTACAGCATAGTGACCAAGTTACACATACATGTAAACACTATATTTTCTCATATTATCATGCTCCATCATTAGTGACTAGACATAGTTCTCACTGCTACACAGTAGGATCTCATTGCTAAATCATTCCAAAGCCAATAGTTTATAGCTAATAACCCCAAGGACCCCATCTATCCCACTCCCTTCCCCTCCCCCGTGGCAACCACAAGTCTACTCTCCAAGTCCATGATTTTCTTCCCTGTGGAAAGGTGTGTTGTCCGTGTATTAGATTCCAGATATAAGTGATATCATATGGTATTTGTCTTTCTATTTCTGACTTACTTCACTCAGTATGAGAGTCTCCAGTTCCATCCATGTTGCAGCAAATGGCATTACTTTCTTCTTTTTATGGCTGAGTAGTATTCCATTGTGTATACATACCACTTCTTCCTAACCCAATCATCTGTTGATGGACATCTGTGTTGTTTCCATGTCTTGGCTATTGTGAATAGTGCTGCAATGAACATGCAGGTTCATGTGTCTTTTTTAAGGAAAGATTTGTCTGGATATATGCCCAAGAGTGGGATTGCTGGGTAATATGGTAGTTCTATGTATAGTGTTCTAAGGTATCTCCATACTGTTCTCCATAGTGGTTGTACCAGCTTACATTCCCACCAACAGTGCAGGAGGTTCCCTTTTCTCCACACCCCCTCCAGCATTTGTTATTTGTGGACTTCATAATTATGGCCATTCTGACTGGTGTAAGGGGTGTATCTAATAGTAGTTTTGATATGCATTTCTCTAATAATCAGGGATGTTGAGCATTTTTTCATGTGCTTTTTGGCCATCTATATATCTTCCTTGCAGAAATGTCTATGCCGGTCTGTTGCCATTTTTCAATTGGGTTTTTGGCTTTCTTGCTGTTGTGTTGTATAAGTTGTTTGTATATTTTAGAGATTAAGCCCTTGTCAGTTGCATAATTTGAAAATATTTTCTCCCTTTCTGTAAATTGTCTTTTTGTTTTCTTTTTGGTTTTCTTTGCTGTGCAAAACTTGTCAGTTTGATTAGGTCCCACTGGTTTATTTTTGCTTTTATTTCTGTTGCCTTGTGAGACTGACCAGAGAAAACATTTGTAAGGTTGATATCATAGAATGTTTTGCCTATGTTCTCTTCCAGGAGTTTGCTGGTGTCTTTTCTTACTTATATTTAAGACTTTCAGCCATTTGGAGTTTATTTTTCTGCATGGAGTGAGGATATGTTCTAGTTTCAATGATTTATATGCAGCTGTCCAGGTTCCCAGCAATATTTGTTGAAAAGACTGCCTGTTTCCCATTTCATGTTCTTGTCTCCTCTGACAATGATTAATTGACCATAGGTGTCTGGGTTTATTTATGGGTTCTCTATTCTGTTCCATTGGTCTACATGTCTGTGTTGGTACCAGTACCACAATGTCTTGATGACTGTGGCTTTGTAATATTGCCTGAAGTCTGGGAGAGTTATGCCTCATGCTTGGTATTTTTCCTCAGAATTGCTTTAGCAATTCTGGGTCTTTTGTGGTTCCATAACATTTTTGGATTGTTCTTGTTCTGTGACAAATGTCATGGGTAATTGGATAGGGATTGCACTGAATCTGTAGATAGCTTTGGTTAGTATGTCCATTTTTACAATATTAATTTTTCCAACCTGGGAGCATGGGATATCTTTCCATTCCGTTACATCTTCTTTAATTTCCTTGATTAATGTTTTATAGTTCTCAGCATATAAGTCTTTTACCTCCTTGGTAAGGTGTATTCTCAGGTATTTGATTTTTGGGGGTGCAATTTTAAAAGGTATTGTATTTTTGTATTCCTTTTCTAATATTTCATTGTTAGCATACAGAAATGCGACTGATTTCTGAATGTTAATCTTATATCCTGCTACTTTGCTGAATTTGTTGATCAGTTCAAGTAGTTTTTGGGTTGAGTCCTTAGGGTTTTCTATATATAGTATCATGTCATCTGCATACAGTGACAGGTTTACCTCTTCCTTTCCTATTTGGATGTCTTTCATTTCTTTCTTTTGTATGATTGCTCTGGCTAGGACTTCCAGTACTATGTTGAATAACAGTGGTGAGAATGGGCATCCTTGTCTTGTTCCAGATTTGAGTGAGAAGGTTTTCAGCTTTTTTCCTTTGAGTATTATATTTGCTGTGGGTTTGTCATGAATGGCTTTGATTATGTTAAGGTATGTTCCCTCTATACCCACTTTGGCATGAGCTTTTATCATGAATGGATGTTGGACTTTGTCAAAAGCTTTCTCTGCATCTATTGAGATGATCATGTGGTTTTTGACTTTTCTCTTGTTAATGTGATGTATAACATTGATTGATTCGTGTATGTTGAACCATTCTTGTGAACCTGCGATGAATCCCACCTGGTCGAGGTGTATGATCATTTTTATATGTTTTTGCATTCAGTTGGCCTAAATTTTTTGAGAATTTTTGCATCTATATCGATTAAAGATATTAACCTACAGTTTTCTTTTTTTTGTAGTATCCTTGTCTGGTTTTGGAATTAGGGTGATGGTGGCTTCATAGAATGTCTTTGGGAGTGTTCCTTCTTCTTTGACCTTTTGAAAAGGAGGATGGGTATAAGTTCCTCTTGTATGTTTGGTAGAATTCACCTGTGAAGCCATCTGGTCCTGGACTTTTATTTGTAGGGAGTGTTTTTATGACATATTCAATTTCATTTCTAGTGATTGGCCCATTCAGTTGATGTGTTTCCTCTTGATACAGTTTTGGCAGACTATAAGTCTCTAGAAAGTTGTCCATTTCTTCTAGGTTGTCAAATTTGTTAGCATACAATTGTTCATAGTATTCTCTCATGGCTTTTTGTATTTCTGTATATCCATTGTGGCTTCCCCTTTTTCATTTCTTATTTTTTTTTATTTGGGTTTTTTTCTTTCTTCTTGGTGAGTCTATTCAGAAGTTTGTCAAATTTGTATACCTATTCAAAGAACCAGCTCTTGGTTTTATTGATTTTTTTAAATTTCTATTTTAATGATTTCCTCTCTGATCTTTATGATTTCAGTCCTTCTGCTGACTTTAGGTTTCGTTTGTTCTTATTTTTCTAATTCATTTAGGTAGTGGTTTAAGTTGTTGATTTGAGATTTTTTTCTTTTTTGAGGAAGGGCTCTATTGCTATGAATTTCCCTCTGAGCACTGCTTTTGCAGCATCCTATAGATTTTGAATGGTTGTGTCTTCATTATCATTTGTCTCAAGGTATTTTTTAAATTTCTTCTTGATTTCCTCATTGACCCATGGGTTTTTTAGTAGCATGTTATTTAGTCTCCATGTGGTAAGTTTTTTCTCATTTCTTTTCCTGTGGTTGATTTCTAGTTTCATGCCATGTGGTCAGAGAAGTACTTGAAATAATTTATATGCTTTTAAATTTGTTGAGGTTAGCTTTGTGCCCCAGTATATGATCAATCTTGGGAATGTGCCATGTGCACTTGAGAAGAAGGCATACTCTGATATTTTTGGATGTAACGTCCTGAAAATGTTTATTAGGTCTAACTTTTCTGTTGTTTCCTTTAGGATCTCTGTTGCCTTATTGATTTTCTGTCTAGAGGATATATCCGTTGTTGTGAGTGGGGTGTTAAAAGTCTCCTACTATGATTGTATTCCCATCGATTTCTCCTTTTATGTCTGTTAGTATTTGTTGGAGGTATCTGGGTGCTCCTATGTTAGGGGCATATATATTGATGATTGTAATATCCTATTCTTGAATGGATCCTTTTACCATTAAATAGTGTCCTTCTTTGTCTTTCTTAATGGCCTTCATTTTAAAGTCTATTTTGTCTGATACGAGTATTGCAACTCCGGCTTTCCTGTCTTGTCCATTGGCATGAAATATCTTTTCCTGTCCCCTCACTTTCAATCTATATGTGTCCTTTGCTCTAAGGGGAGTTTCTTGTAGACAGCAGATTGAAAGTTTTTGCTTTTTTATCCAATCTGCCACTCTGTGTCTTTTGATTGGAGAATTCAGTCCATTGACATTTTAGGTGGTTATTGATAGATATTTATTTATTGCCATTTTAAATCTTGTTTCCTAGTTGATTCAATGTTTCCCTTTTCTTCTTTTCTTTTTGTGGTTGGATGGTTTCCATTTATTTTATTCTTGTGTACTTTTCTTTTCAGTTTTTGTGACTGTAATGTTCAGTTTTGATTTGTGGTTTCCCTGGTTTTAAGTCCTTTACTCCCTTCCTATATCTACTTGCTTTTGCCTGTCATATAGCCTCAATCACATGAAAATAAAAAAAACTGTATTTTCTTACTTTCCTTCCCCACATTGTATGATTCTGATGTCTTTTTTTATTTTAACATCTTCATGTTTAGATCTGTATGCTGGCTTCTTTAAATGATTGCTTTCCAATTGTGCTTTCCTCCATCCTAATTCATCTTTTCTCTTTTCTCTCTCTCTCTTTTTTAAAAAAAATTTAGAGAAGTCCTTTCAGTATTTCCTTTAGAATGGGTTTAGTATTGCTGTACTCTTGTAGTTTTTGTTTGTTGGAGAAGTTCTTTATTTCCCCTTCTATTTTAAATGATATTCTTGCTGGGTAGAGTATTCTAGGTTGCAAATTTTTTCCTTTCAGTGCTTTAAGTATATTTTGCCATTCCCATCTGGCCTGTAGTGTTTCTGTAGAGAAACCAGCTAATAGCCTTATGGGGGTTCCTTTATAATTAATGCTTTGCTTTTCTCTTGTAGCCTTTGGAATCCTCTCTTTATCTTTACCTTTTGCCATTTTTATTATGATATGTTTTGGTGTGGGCCTGTTTAGGTTCAACTTATTTGGAGCCCTCTGTGCTTCCTGTATCTTGATATCTGTATCCTTTAGATTTGGGAAGTTTTCAGCCATAATTTCTTCAAATATATTTTCAATCCCCTTTTCTTTTTCTTTTCCTTCTGGATTTCCTATTATGGGTAGATTGGCCTGCTTTATATTAACTCATAGGTCTCTTTTATTGCTTTCATGTTTTTTCATTTGGTTTTCTGTGTTCTGTCCTGATTGGGTGATTTCCATTATTCTGTCTTCCATGTCACTAATTCAATCCTCTGCATTATTCATTCTGTTCTTTATTGCCTTTAGCTCAGTTTGTATATCTGCAAATGAATTTTCTAGTTTTTCTTGACTTCTCCTCATATTTTCTGGTTCCTTTCTAAAGGAATCTGCATTACTGTTGATATCCTCTCTTAGTTCCTTCAGTATTTTCACTATTTCCCTTTCAAACTCAATGTCTGTCAGACTGCAGAGGTCTGTTTCATTGTTGACTGCTTTAGGTGAATTTTCAGGACCACTGTACCATAAATCATCTCTAGAGAACTTATAATATCAAGGTATATTTGGAATGTAAATGCTATCTAAATAGTTGAAAGCATTCTGCAAATTGAATTTTTGCTTTTGGAAATTCTGGAATCTTTTTTTTTTTCTGGAACATTGTCAATCTGCAATTAGTTGAATCTGTGCATTCTGAACATGCATATAAGGAAGGTTGACTGTACTGTGTTCAATTCCTGATATCCTATCACCAGGGTCTCAGGCTCTTCTATGATTCTTCTCTACCATTCTGGTACAAAGATGCCATCTTCAAAATCAAACATGGCCCAAAATGTCTTATGGAGCTCTAGCTATCAGAGAAGAATTCCTACTAAGAACTAAAAAATCAATAATACATTTTTTTCTTGTATAATTATTATCTCTTTGTCTCCTTGAATTTTCTAGAGTTCCATTATTTTTTTCCAAAAAAACTGTATTTTAACTCTCAATTATTTTTTTCTCTACTCATCTTTCATGGTATTTTTTTAATGCCACAATATATTTTCAAGTCTTTTTTAGTATGCTAATTATATATTTCTTTTTCAAGTACCCTTCTGTTTACCTAATTTATGCATACTTGATGTGATATGACCACCCAGACTATATCCTTTTTTTAGATTAAATTCAATTACAATAAATAATGCAGCTGTATTTTTTTATAAATTGACAAATTTGTATGGAAATTGAAAAATCCAAGAATAGGTAAGATAAAGTTTAAAAAAGAAGAGAAATGAAGGATTTACATGAATAGATAATAAATATTATAATAAAATTTCCATAATTTGCAGAAAATATGATTGTAAATATAAAATTAACAAATTGTATTAAATATACATATATATTTAGCAATCTTGCTGGATACAAATTATTAAAATGTGTATCTAAAGACAAGAGAAATAAAATAGCCTTATTGCAATACAAAAGTGAGAAACATGGAGTTCCCTTTGTGGCACAGCCCTTAATGAACCCTACTAGGATCCATGAGGATGAAGGTTCTCTTCTGGACCACACTCAGTGGCCTAAGAATCCAGTGTTGCCCTGAGATGTGGTGTCTGTTGCAGACAAGGCTTGGATCTGACATTGCTGTGGTTGTGGCATAGGCCGGTGGCTATAGCTCCAATTTGACCCCTAAGCTAGGAACCTCCGTATGCCATGGGTGCAGCCCTAAAAAGACAAAAAAAAAAGAGAAACCACCCAATGTTTAGTCAAAAATAGTAGTATGTCTATATAATAGAATGCTATACATCCTTCCCATATGGCTTTAACAGATTACAGAATAGCCTGGTCAGTTCAGTACAAGTGGCTAGGTGGCTTGATTGCTTCTTAATGTATATTTTTAAAGTTATATTTTTTTAGTCTAAAATAAACAGGAATTTTTTTTCACTCTTTAATTAATATTTCTTGAAGCTCTATTTTAGGCACAATGGTGGCTGAAAAATCCGTGTGGGTATATGTTCTCTTGAGAGAGAGAGGTATGATAGACCAGACAAATAAATGCTAAATAATGATTAGAATGAGTATCACCAATGAGAAACCCACAGAATAGATAGAATTCTTATTGGGGAAATAATACAGTAGAGTTGAGAGAGGTCTTCACTGGCAAAGTCATTATGGAGCTGAGATCTCAAGAGAATAGAAACCCACCAAGAGAAAAGTGGAAGGGTTTTTCCAAGGAGGATCCCCTAGCACATTTGAGAAACACAGAGCCTAATGTGACCAAAGCAGAGACAGAAATAAGCTATATTATTTTGAGATAAAGGTCTAAAAATTGCCAGAAGCATAAATATTTAAGCCTTATTAGCCATGCCAGAGATTTTGAATTTTTTCCTCCCAAGACCAATAAATAAATATCCATTGAAAAGGTGTAATACATTCTTCTATGCATACTTAAAAGATTCAACTCGGACTCTAATGAAACATCACTTTTTCCTATGAATGATTACAAGGCAAAAGTCCAGATGCCAGACAGTAGTTAACTCGCAAAGTTAAGGTCTCCTAACATTGAAGCCATTCTAGTTTCTCAAATACATTCTGTGAAGATGAATTCTCCTCCAAAATCTACTTTCCAAAGGTGCCCTTAATAGATCTCAACTATACCAGGCCACTTTTGCAAAGTCACTAAAACAACCTGCTATTAAAATAAATAAAACATCTTAGTGGTTTTACTTGTCAAAGAATTAAGTCTACACTCATTGATCAAGGCTTATCCACAGTGTCCTCAGCCTACATCTTAAGCTTAATTTCCTCTGCCCTCCCATTTGTATGTCACAATAGGTTGCATGTTATACACATTCCCTTGCTTTTCTATCTCTTCCTTTGTCATGCTCTTCTTTGTCCCTAGGAGTCTCCTGCCTATTGTTTGTTTTGAAATCCTATTCCTTTTCAAGGTCATTCTCAAATGCCACACTCTTTATAAAACATTTTTTATCCATCTTCTGCCTAATAAAACCATAATTGCTTACTCTTGTGAATTTCCCTAGCACTGAATTGCTCCTCTCCCGAAGCAATTATCTTTTGCCCTATAATATCACTATTTATTCTTTAGCTGTATTTCTTCCACTGGGAACAAACAGCATCTTAGCCCTCTAGGTGCTCACTAAAATGCCAGGCATAATACTTCATGGAAGATAGGTGTCCAGAAACTAATTAGGGATTTGTTTACTTTGCCTAGTAGTCCTCTCCACATGTATTGCGGATAATGAAATCTAGAATATATTCAAATATTCAAAACACTACACTGGAAAAAAAAACCAGTATTTCAAAAATCTCATGTAAAATTAGGCATATGATAAAGATCTTGGTGTTCCTTCAAATTTTGCTCATCTTCAAACTCTGTATCACCAATGCATATTTTCACTGCCTGAAAGGGTAATATTAACATCAATAAAAGAATCAGCAAATCCTAATTCTAACTTAAAAGTATATGTGAGGTCATCAAAGTTACAAAAATGCTGAAGGCTAACACTTTTACATTCAAAATTCATTTAAAGTAGAACCTCATAGTATTTAATATAGATACATTTCCAATGTTCAAGCCTCATGAAAAATTCTTTGGCTGAATTATTGCTAGTATGAAATATAGCCTTTCCTTAGGAACGATAATGTAATGACAATGACAGTGATCTACTCAAAAATACTACTAGCATTCATGTTGAATCAGAGTTTAAATTTTCATCACTTTGATTTGTTGTTTCAACAACTAAATTATTAAACTCCTACCACATTCAATGCAATATATAAAACCTTAATATATTAAGTAATATATTAATATATATCACCTTAACCATAGTAGGATGGGTGTGTGTGTGTCTGTGTCTGTGTGTGTGCATGTGTGTAAAATCAATTTGCCCATGCAGGTAGGTTAAAAAAGTTGGTTTTTAGCTGCTCTATGATGGGGTAGATTAAAAATCTCATTACCTGCTTAATCATTAAAAAAAGCTGAAAAGTAAAAAGATTAGTAATGATCAAATAACTTAACTGTTCTTTCATTAAATGAAGCAAAGTAATCAGACTTTAACTTATTCCATTTTATGAATCAAATTAAACCACCCAAGCAGTGTTCCCATTGTCAGATAGTAAATCAGCTAGAAAGGAAGATTTCTCTCATCGATGTGTTAATAATCTTTTTAGATCTATACATAAAAATTACAGTATAAAAAGTACCTACTGAATTGAGACATTTGAAGCTTTCATTGTACTTTTAAATATATTTCCAGTTCTTTTTAATCCTCATATAACCACTCATTTCCATCCCATTATAAATTTCTTCCCTCATCCTCCACACACATCCATTGTACAACTGTTCCTTCATGGCAAAACGCATCAAGATCAAGACTGTATATAAATAATTGATACCATGATAGAAACATAGCATAAATGACATTCACAAGGATTATGTTCTCATGCTGGATCTAAAAACTTTGAAAAGCACTTGCCTTCAGGGTTCTTGATTATCTCAAGCTATAATGCTCCACAGTTCCAATAAGGAAGTGGCACATTTAAGAACTGTGAAAGATTTATTTCTGAAAATAACAGAAGGAAGAATTGTGGGCTGCTGAACTATCATACAGAAAAAAAAATCCATCCCACTCTTTTTGCTATTATATTGTTTGAGAAGTTGCAGTAAATCTTCACTTTGGCTACCATCCTGTTTTATTTTCCTATAACTATCATCACTTTTATTATGGAATGCTTTATAGGGCACTTTAGCCCTCAGCTCTTTTCCTAAGCACTGGCACTGATATTGTAGGATCTATCAAGCATTTTAACCAGTTTATTCTTTGCTTTCAGACCATGACGAGAAATCATCATCATGGCTTTAAAAAAGAATATTTGGCCATCATCTCCCCCCAATATCCCTATTTTCATCACATTTTAGGATAGCTCTTTCCATTCTAACATAGTGGAATTTTCTAGGAGAATAAAACAACCACAAAGCAGGTGAGCAAGTGCTTAGCTGGAGAGAGCCCCTCCCTCCTCTATGCTGTGCCAGCACCAGCTGAAGAGCAGGTGGTATAATTGAGCATTTCCTCTTGCTCAGGGGCTGACCCTGGAGTTACACCTCACAAGCACTGATGATAGGAAAGCCCACAGAAATGCTCTCTACTCAGACTCCTCTCCTTAAGTTCTTTATTTTGCGTAAGATATGTTCTTTCCTGAGTACCAGGGGAAAATGTCCAGGGAATTTCCATACTTTCTAACAGAAGTGACCCAAGATGTCATCTTTCATGTTCACCAATTAAATCACAGTTACAATAAACTGCAAGTATCCTTGACATCAGGAACTGTATCTATTTCATTTGTTCCTATAATCCTAGTGCCAAAGACTATGCGTGGGGCAAAATAGAAAATCCAGTAAATATTTATTGGGTGAATAAATTAATGAATGTATATGATGAAAATTACTAGAAATTTTAAAGATTTGCTTATAGTTGTAAGTATCTTAAGAACTTTATTGTGTTTGTCCATAAATATACAATAAAATGTGCAGAAATCAGTGGCTTTAAATAGAACAATGCTACATTAAGCATTAAGTGATTGTCAGCATCTCTTGAAAGAGCAGCAATTTCCTCATGTGTAACAAGGGTTTTGCAACTAGAGCCCATGAGCTGAATCTGATTCACAACCCATTTTGATATATGAGGCTTTTCTGGAGAATATACACACTCATTTGTTTCCACATTTTAAAGTTGCTTCTGCATACAATTGTGACTGAGTTGAGTAGTTGGGACAGAGACCATACAGCCCATGTAATTTAAATATTGACTATGTGGCTCTTCACAAAAATGTTTGTCAGCTCCTTATCTCTAAGAAGGACACACATCCATTAGAGGTGGACCCCAGACTGCCAAAAGTTTTGTAGAGATGAATTCCCATGCCAGTGAGTTATCATGCCAACCTTACTCTAAACTCCAATTTCCCACCGTGTGGCTACTGATCTGATTCCACTTTACATTATTCAACCACTGTTTTACCTTCTAATCACTACAGTGTTGTATTCTATTCCAACAATGAAATGGCAGCTCCCTCAGGAATTCTAAAGTCTGATGTCTCTGTTCCATCATTCTAGCACCCTATTCCCATACTCACCAACTGGGCCATTGGGTAGAGAAGGTGCTCTTTATTTCGCTAGAGTCCACCACTCCTTATTGTCACACGTTAGCCAATTTCATTCATCAACGTGTCTGCCTGATCTTTGAAAATACTTGCGTCTCTGCTCCTGTCATATGACAAAACTTATTATACAGACTTAAGGCTCAAATCCATTAAGTTAAAGTCTCACACAAAACTTACTTATTCTGAAAATCCATTCACACCTAAACTATTTCATAAAGTGTTGCCCATTTTCATAGTGAGCTCACAAACTGTTTGCTCAAACTCTGGTTTAAAAGGAAAATGTTCTACCACCTGTGGGAAAACCCAGAATATAAGAGTCAAGGGAAACACTTATAGTTTTACAGCAAAGGACATTCTTCAGGGCAGGGTAAAGACTCAGGCTACCAAGTGATTTTTCACAACATGACAAGTCTGCTTGGGGCACTTGGTCAGGGTTTCTGAACCCTTTGGGCAACTGCTTTGTGGAGTTTTATTTTTTTTTTCTTTTTAAAATGGAGACACATACGATTTGATTGAAAGGAGATGAAAGATAAAACATTGGGAGGAATAAAAAAAAGCTAAAAGTAGTTGGCAACCCTGGATGTATTTGTTTTAATGAAAAGAATATATGCAGAAACTAGAAGACAGTGCTAATGAGGCCAAGGGCACTGCCTCCACCCCTGTGTGAGTTTATTAGCTTTGCACAAAGAAAGATGCAGCTTAACAATCACATCTGAACTCCTAACCTTAATCCATCAGCCTATAAATACCTGCCACTGCTCATGAAGGAGACCGGAGTCTTGAAACGAGGCACCATCAGCCAACTGTCTCCACTAAAAAACTAGCTTATCTCATTGGCCAGCATTATATCATACATAACAAGCTAGTTAAAGTTAATAAAGCCAAGTAGAAATTTAATATTTTAAAAGTGACACAATATAAAAAGTTATTTTTATGTATTCTCAGGGAAAATTGGTTTATTTACATTTAAAACACATCCTGATCCATAAGCTTACTGCTTGAGTGGTCTGATGGAAAATCCTCCCTCTGGGACTCTGAGTCTTATATCAAACTTTCCAATTTCAGTTCCACTTGGATTTCAAAACAACTACCAAAACAAACTACTCTACTTTCCTGCAAATAATTATGATGTAGCCCTTGATCCCTACAGATAACATCCCTATTACTTTTCACAATGAATCTATGACATTTTCCTTTTGTGTTTTCCTCTCTTATGACTTCTCCATCTAGACACTTGCCCTCAACGTTCTATCAATGATCTGTAGTTTTAGTGGATTTAGCAATGCTACCACCTTTGCCTTATCTAATGCTTAGTTCTCAGACAACTTCTAACTTTACCTATTGATGACACTGGGCACCAGTGATCACACCAGCTTCTTCAAAGCAGTTTTTTCAGTTGACTTGAGGACACATGCTTCTCCTGGGTCTTGTCCTTACAGTCTGGGCATGCATGTCACCCTGTCAAAACGTAAGTCACAATGTCTCACTCCTCAGCACAACACCCTTCAGTGGCAGCTTGCTCAGCTGTTGTGAAAGCCCAGTGATCATTTTGCCCCCAAAGTCCCTGTGGGCTTTGAGGTGTCATGGCCTCTCTGACCTAGTCTTTCTCTCTCTCACCACACTGTCCAGAAGCACTCCTGCCTTTGCCTCTGCCTCTTCCCTAGTTGTGCCTTACACCTGGAATGCTCTCTGCCCTTCCCTCCCCTCCCCTATTCAGTCATATCCACTCAGCTTATTTCTCTTCTTTATGACCATATATAAATGTCATTTTCCCTGACTGCCCTCTGATAGTTCCTGTTCTCTCATTTGCTTTATTTTTCTTAGTGCTTATGTTTTGTTTATCATGCTATACATTTTTTTTTCTTTTTCAGTCTGTCTTTATTGCTAGAGTGTAAGGCCCATAAGAGCAATGATTTGTCTTCACAACTTTATTGCCAGAGTCTAGAATATAACAGACTTTCGATAAATTTGTGTTGGATATATTTATAAGGAAATGATAAAAACGGCTCCAGTCATCTGAGCTCAGCTTGCTTCTTTTGCCATGCCTGTGATGCTGAATCCACCAGCCTCTTCCCAGAAACCCTGAGGAAGGCTAGTTTCTCCTGCTCCCTGGGTTCCTTCACTACTTTTCAGTTTCACAAATACCTAGCCATCATCAACATCTTCCTGAGACATTTCTGCTGCTCCTTTGCCTTCCGCAGAACCTAAGTAGATTTCTATCATTCAGTACAAAATGTCATTGCAGGTGTTTGTTAACTGGTTTGTCTCTTCCTAGAGCCTTAAGCTCACTCAGGATGTTTAGAAGGTAGATAACACACACCAGGCAACAGAGACATTTTACCCTGTAGCTAATTTCTGCTCAAAGAGATAATATATATGCTAAAAGTCTGAATGCCCAAGTGTTTAGAGCATTTAGAATATATAAACAAGTTAGGAGGAAAAAAGTGTGAAGGCAAAAAACAGAGAGGGAATAATTTAACATGAATTTGCACTTCTTGGAAAATAAAGCTATTCATTCATTCAGCTATTAACTCACCAAACATTTATTGACTGCCTGTCTGGGCTGGATGCTATTGTCAGGATGTTGAAATGTGAAAGAAACCAAACTCGAGCCACTGATCTTTGTGGTACACACACTATGACCATAAAGACAGCCTTGTAAGAAGTACATCTGGGCCAATCTTCACACCTCTCCTCCATCTGAAATCATTGCCATAAAACCACTCTCCATTTCTAGGAAGGGCAATTAAATGATGGAATCATTTATTATTATTTTTTTTTACCTAAATTGGACAGAAATACCTGGTGTTGGAAATATTCATTAATAATTTTAAACCTCCCAGGAATATTTGAATCCCACAATTTTTGATAACATGTTCAATTCTAGCTTATATATAGAAGTGAGGTAAAACATGGACAGTCAAATGTAAATGGCATCTTTTTTCCTTCCTATGGCCTGTTCTGCAAAAACGTGTTCATTATTTTCACAACTATTTATTTGGTGCCTATTATATGCCAGGCATTTTTCTAGCATGAAGGTCCCACCATGGAGATTACTCCAGTGATTTTTTGGGGGGGTGGCACGAAGTATGCATTTGTAGCTAATCTTCTGGGTGTGGGATGTGGTGCCCAAACTTTATATCCTCTCCTGGGCATCAACCTGTCTGTTGCCTGCAGATTTGAGGTGCATAACCCATCTTCTTTCTTTCAGGTTCTGGACCACAACTCCCATGAGTGCCTGAGAAAATTCCCTGTTCCACCAACTGTTCCTTCTAAGCAAGTAGCTGCTTTTATTATTTACACAAACCCACTCCTGTGGAAACATTTTCTTCTTTCAGTCTCTCAAGATATATTCAGACTTTGAGGTCCAAGAAGTGTACATCTAGTGTTCAAGATCTGCAATTAAGTATTTTTTTATGCCTTTCCTAGAAATTTGGAGCAGAAGGAGATGCAAGTATTCAGTCAGTTGCTCTAATCCAATCACAGTGGAAAAAAAAAGGCTTTCACTAAAACCATAGAAGTGTCTTACAAATTAAATTTAGGATGAATGAAACCAATCCATAACATGTAACTAAATACTCTACATACAAATATATACTAAACAGTGTGCTCTCTGTGATTCCCTATAATGACAGAGACAAGCTACATACAAAAATCAGTGAGTTTTGTTATGAAATTTTAATAACTTTATATCATTTTAAACTGTGTGTGTGTTTCTTTACTACTTTCTTCCCCTAAACATGATTAACTAGAAATCTCTCCATACTAAAGTATTAAAAAAATCCTTAGCTAAGCTGCACCCAAGGAACTCCCATGGGGGCTTCTTTTTTCTTCTTAGTCTTTCCTCCATTGTCCAGGGATTCTCTCTGCATTCTGTGCTGTTCACATCTCTTATGAATCCTGTCAGGGTAGACCTTCTTTTGCATCAATCTTTTTTAATACTAACTTTGGAAAATTCATTCTCTCTTTCTACAGCTATTAAAAGTTTTCAGTGAAAGTGAAAACAATGTACAAATCATCACCATGTATTCCATTATCAATGCCTTACATCTCCTTAGCACCTTCTAGGCAGAAATCATAATTGCAAAGTTTAAGTGAATTTTATTACATGCTGTTTACTGGTCTAAGCATTTTACCCAGACCCTTTCATTCTCACCACAGACCCATGAATTAGGCACTATTATTCTCTTTCACAGGGGAAGTAACTTATTCAGAGAAAGGTTAAATAATTCACCTGTATACTAAGCTAGAAATTACCAGAGCTTAGATACAAACCAAGGCAGTTGTCTTTAGCATTCTTGCTCTTAACACTCTACTCTTCATGATATTAGGTATAGGTGAGGATACAATGTAGAGCATGGCACAAGTTCTGTACTAGAGAATTTTATAATATAATAAGTAGGAGCTATCAGTGCCTTAAACATTTCTCTCCTGTTATGCCTACTGATCTTTACTGAAGTTTTAAGTAGCAGACAATGTTTGTTAATAAGAACTTCAAATATGATCGTTTCCAGAAGGGTTTACTGGAGAAGTATTGCCCACTCTGGGTTTTAAAGAATAGTGGCCCTGTAGGATGTTAAGAAGTTAACAACAACAATGGGATCAATGATGAAATGATAAGGGTGGCATTGATATTTTAGGGTAAGGCACTCTGAAAATATCACATAGCGAATAGTCTACTCACAATGTCAGTTTAAGTATGGGGATTCATTTGAAATTAAGGTTTGGAACAAAGAAGAAGAAATGATTGACTCTAGACCAAAGAGTGGACACAATTTCATAACTGGAGAGAAAGAAAAGAAAAAAAAAAGAGAGAACAGGATTAAGATGGCAGAAAAGAAGGACTGAAGCTCACCTTCTCTCATAAAAACAACAAAATTACAACCAAATGCTGAACAACCTTCAATCAAATGGACTGGAAACTTTCAAAAAGACTTCCTACTGCAGAAGACAAAGAGTAGGCCACATCAAGATGGTAGGAGGGCAATTACATGATATAAGCAACCCCATACCAGCCATGTGGGCAGCTCACAGTCTGGAAAGTAACTGTATAACAGAGAATCACCTACAGAAGTGAGAGTTCTGAGCCCCACATTAGATCCCCACACCTGAGGATCTGGCATTGAAGGCCAGTAGAGCTTATGCACAGGAGCTCCATGGGACTGGGGGAAGCAGAGACCCCATTCTTGAAAGGGGAACACAGGCATTTGTGTGTTCTGGGACTGAGGGCAAAGCAGAGACTCCACAGGAATCTGGGTCAGACTTGGCCACAGTTCTTGGAGGATCACCTGGGAAAACAGGGGGTGACTGTGGCTCATGGTGGGGGAGGGACATTGGAGGTAAAGGTCTTGAGAACATTCATGAGTGTGTGTTCCTCTAGAGGTGACCATTTTGGGAAAATCTGGCCCCATCCATCAGTGCTGAGAAGCCCACAGGTGAAACAATAATCCAAGTGGGATCATAGCCCCACCCATCAGTAAACAGGCTGCTTAAAGGTCACCCCAGGCACACAGCTACCAGAGACAAAGCCCCACCCACAAGAGGGATAGAAACCAGTGGGCAGGCACCAGTCCCTCCCATCACGAAGCCTAGAGCAATCTCTTGTACCAACTTCAGCTACAAGGGGGGGTAGACATCAGAAGTAAGAGATACTACAGATCTATTGTCTGAAAAAAAGGAGACCACACCAAAAACCTATAAAAATGAAAAGGCAAATAGCTATAACTCAGATAAGGGAGAAATAAAAAAAAAACAGAAAAGCAGTTAAGTGATCTGGAGATTATCAGATCCCACGAAAAAGACTTTAAACTGATGATGCTGAAGATGATGCAAGACATTGGAAATAAACTGGAGGCAAAGATTGATAATTTACAGGAAACACTGAGCAAAGAAATACAAGATTTAAAACAGGCAAGCAGAGATGCAAAATACAATAACTGAAATAAAAAATGCATTAGAAGCAGCTAAGAGCAGAATACAGGAGGCAGAAGAACAAATAAGTGATGTGAAGGACACACTAGTGGAAATCACTGATGCAGATCAGAAAAGAGAAAAAAAGATTGAAAAGAAATGAAGACAGTCTCAGAGAACTCTGGGACAATGTTAAACACACCAACATCTGTATTATATGGATTCCAGAAAGAGAAGAGAAAGAGAAAGGGATAGAAAATATATTCAAAGAGATAATAGTTGAAAACTTCCCTAACATGGAAAAGGAACCACTCACTCAAAGCCAGGAAGCACAATGAGTACCATATAAAATAAATCCAAGGAGGAACACCCAGAAACACATATTAACCAAACAGACCAAAATTAAAGACAGAAAAAATATAAAAAAAAAAGAAAAAGAAGTTCTTGTCATGGCACAGCAGAAATGAATCTGACAAGGAAGCATGAGGTTGTGGGTTCAATCACTGGCCTTGCTCAGTGGGTTAAGGATCTGGCATTGCCATTATCTGTGGTATAGGCTGCAGATGCACCTTGGATCTGATGTTGCTGTGGTTGTGGCATAGACTGGCAGCTGTAGCTCCAATTGAACCCCTAGTCTGGGAACTTCCATATGCCATGGGTGCAGCCCTAAAAAAAATAATAAAGAAATTTTAAAAAGATATAATATTGAAAGCAGCTAGGGAAAAGAAAAAAATAACATACAGGGGAACCCCAATAAGGTTATCAGCAGATATTTCAGCAGAAACACTGCAGGCCAGAAGGCAGTGGCATGCTCAATATAAAGTGATGAAAGGAAAAAAAACCTACAACCAAGGTTATTTTACACAGCAAGGCTCTCATTCAGATTTGAAGGAGAAATCAAAACCTTCACAGATAAGCTAAAGCTGAGAGAATTCAGCAACACTAAACCAGCTTTACAACAGATACTAAAGGAACTTCTCTAGGCAGAAAAGAAAAGGCCACAACTAGAAACAAAAATACCACAAATGACAAGGCTCACCAGTAAAGGCATATATACGGTAAAGCTAGGAAATCATCCATGTACAAATATGCTACCAAAATCAGAAATTGTGAAAAGTGGAGGGCAGAAATGCAGGACACTGGAGATGCATTTGCAATTAAGAGACCAACAACTTAAAACAATCTCCTATATTAAATAAAATAAACTCCTATATTAAAACTTCAGGGTAACTGCAAACCAAAAATCTGTAATTCATGCACACATAAATAAGAAAAATCAACTCAAATAGAACAGTGAAGATAGTCATCAAGCCACAAGAGGACAGAACAAGATAAGAAGGGAAGAAAAAAGAGCAACAAAAACATTTAATAAAATGGCAATAAGAACATACATATCAATAATTACCTTAAATGTAAATGGATAGACTAAATGCCCCAACCAAAAGACATATGCTGGCTGAATGGATAAAACAAGAAGATCCATATATATGCTGTCTTCAAGAGACCCACTTCACTTCTAAGGATACATACAAATTGAAAGTGAGAGGATGGAAGAAAATATTCCTTTCAAACAGGAATCAAAAGAAAGCTGAAGAAGCAACACTCATACTAGAAAAACTAGACCTTAAAATAAAGAATATTATAAGAGACAAAGAAGGACATTACATAATGATCAAAGGAACAATCCAAGAAGAAGATATAACAACTGTAAAAACATATGCACCCATCATAGGATTGCCTCAATATATAAGGCAACTGCCAACAACTTTAAAAGGATAAATTTACAATAACACAATAGGAGGGGATTTTAACACCCCACTTTCAGATGGACATATCATACAGACAGAAAATGAGCAAGGAAACACAGGCCCTAAATGAAGGATTAGACCAGATGGACTTAATAGATATTTATAGGACATTCCATCCCAAAGCAGCAGAATACACATTCTTCTCAAGTGCACATGGAACATTCCCTAGGATTGATCACATTCTGGGCCACACATTAGCCTCAGTAACTTTAAGAAAACTGAAATCATATCAAGCATCTTTTCCAACCACAAAGCTATAAAACTGGGAATCAACAACAAGAAAAAAATTGCAAAAACATAAACATGTTGAAACTAAACAACATGCTACTGAACAACCAATGGATCACTGAAGAAATCAAAGAGGAAATTAAAAAAAAACCTAGAAGCAAATGACAAAAATGATACAACACTCCAAAAGTTATGGGATGCAGCAAAAGCAATTCCAAGAAGGAAGTTTATAGCAATACAAGCCTACCTCAGGAAACAAGAAAAAGCTCAAATAAATAACTTAAATTTACATCTAAAGCAACTAGAGAGTAAAAAACAGAAAAGATCTTGAAGTTCCCGTCGTGGCGCAGTGGTTAACGAATCCAACTAGGAACCATGAGGTTGCGGTTCGGTCCCTGCCCTTCCTCAGTGGGTTAATGATCCGGCGTTGCCGTGAGCTATGGTGTAGGTTGCAGATGCGGCTCGGATCCCGCGTTGCTATGGCTCTGGCGTAGGCCGGTGGCTACAGCTCCGATTCAACCCCTAGCCTGGGAACCTCCATATGCCACGGGAGCGGCCCAAGAAATAGCAACAACAACAACAACAACAAAAGACAAAAAAAAAAAAAAAAACAGAAAAGATCTAAAGTTAGCAGAGAGAAAGAAATCATAAAGATCAGAGCAGAAATAAATTAAACAGAAATGAAGAAAACCATAGAAAAGATCAATAAAACTAAAAGCTGATTCTTTGAAAAGATCAACAAAATTGATAAATTCTTATCTAGACTTATTAAGGAAAAAAGAGGACTCAAATTAATAAAATTAGAAATGAAAAAGGAGAAGTTACAATGGACATCACAGAAATACAAAGGATCATAAGAGATACTACATGCAACTATATGACAATAAAAAGGGAAACCTAGAAGAAATGGACATATTCTTAGCAAAGTACAATCTTCCTAGACTAAACCAAGACAAAATAGAAAAGATGAATGGACCAATCACAAGCACTGAAATTGAAAATGTGATTTAAAACCTTCCAACAATCAAAATTCCAGGACCAGATAGCTTCACAGGCAAAGTCTATCAAACATTTCAAAAAGAGCTAACAGCTATGCTTCTGAAACTATTCCAAAAAAATGCAGAGGAAGGAACACTCCTAAACTCATTCTTTGAGACCACCATCACCCTGATACCAAAACCAGACGAAGATATCACAAAAAAAGAAAATTACAGGCCAATATCACTGATGAACATTGATGCAAAAATTCTCAACAAAATACTAGCAAACTGAATACAGCAATACATTAAAAGGATTGTACATCATGATCAAGTGGGATTTATCCCAGGGATGCAAGGATTCTTCAATACCTGCAAATCAATCAGTGTGATACACCATATTAACAAACTGAAAAATAAAAATCCTACGATCTTCTTAATAGAAGTAGAAAAAGCATTTGACAAAATTTAACACCCATTTCTGATAAAAACCCTTCAGAAAATGGGCATATAGGGAACCTAACTCAACATCATAAAGGCCGTATATGAAAAACACAGCTAACATCATTCTCAATGGTGAAAGGCTGAAAGGATGCCCACTGAGGTCAGGAACAAGACAAGGATGTCCACTCTCACACCTACTATTCAATATAGTTTTGGAAGTCCCAGCCATAGCAATCAGAGAAAAAAAAGGAATAGAAGGAATCAAAATTGGAAAGGAAGAAGTAAAACTATCATTGTTTGCAGATGACATGATACTATACCTAGAGAATCCTAAAAACTCTACCAGAAACTTGTTAGAGCTCATCAATGAATTTGGCAAAGTCAAAGGATACAAAATTAATACATAGAAATCAACTGTATTTCTATATACTAACAATGAGAAATCAGAAAGAGAAATTAGGGAACAATCCTGTTTACCATCACATCAAAAAGAATAATATACTTAGGAATAAACTTACCTAAATAGACAAAAGACCTGTACTCTGAAAACTATAAGACACTGATGAAAGAAATAAAGGTGACAGAAATAGATGGAAAGATGTACCATGCCCTTGGATTTTTAGAATCAATATTATGAAAATCACTACACTACCCAAGGCAATCTACAGACTCAATGCAATCCCTATCAAATTACCACTGACATTTTTCACAGACCTAGAACAAAATATTTCAAAATTTGTTTGGAAGCACAAAAGACCCAGAATAGCCAAAGCCATCCTAAGAAAGAAAAATGGAGCTGGAGGAATCAGGCTCTCTGACTTCAGACTATACTACAAAGATACAGTCGTCAAAACCATATGGTACTGGCACAAAGACAGAAATATATATCAGTGGAACAACACAGAAAGCCAAGAATTAAATCCACTCACCTATAGTTAACTAATCTATGACAAAGGAGGCAAAAATATACCATGGATAAAGAAAGCCCTTTAAATAAGTGGTGCTGGCAAAACTGGACAATCAAATGTAAAAGAATGAAATTAGAATAATTCCTGACACCATACACAAAAATAAATTCAAAACGGATTAAAGACCTAGATATAAGAGCAGATACTGTAGAATGCTTTGAGGAAAACATAGGCCAAGTACTCTCTGACATAAACCACATTAATATCTTCTCAGATCCACCTCCTAGAGTAATGACAATAAAAACAAAAATAAACAAATGGGACTTAATTAAACTTCAAAGTTTCTGCAGAGCACAGGAAACCCTAAATAAAATGAAAATAAAACCCACAGAATGGGAGAAAATTTTGCAAGTGAATCGACTGACAAGGGATTCATCTCCAAAATTTATAAACACCTACTGCAGCTCAATACCAAAAAAACAAACAACCCCATCCAAAAATGGGCAGAAGATCTAAACAGACAGTTCTCCAAAGAAGACATACAGATGGCTAAAAAAAAACACATGAAAAGATGTTCAACACCACTCATTATTAGAGAAATGCAAATCAAAACCACTATAAGTTACCACCTTACACCAGCCAGAATGGCCATCATCAAAAAGTCTACAAACAATAAGTGCTGGAGAGGGTGTGGAGAAGAAGGAACCCTATTACACTGTTGGTAGCAATGTAAATTGGTGCAACCACTGTGGAAAACAGGATGGAGATTCCTCAGTAAACTAAAAATAGAATTACCATTTGATCCAGCAATCCCACTCCTGGACATCTACTGGAGAAAACCATGACTTGGAAAGATACATGTACTCAAATGTTTATTGCAGCACTATACACAATAGCCAAGACATGAAAACAACCTAAATGTCCATCCACAGAGGAGTGCATCAAGAAGATGTGGTACATAGACACAGTAGAATATTACTCAGCCATTAAAATGAATGAAATACCAGCATTTTTAGCAACATGGATAGACCTAAAAATTATCATGCTAAGAGAAGTTAGCCAGACACTGACAAACCAACATCATATGTTATCACTTACATATAGAATCTAAAAAAAGGACAGAATGAACTTCTTTGCAGAACAGATACTGACCCACAGACTTCGAAAAACTTATGGTTTCCAAATGAGACAGGTTGGGGGGTGGGGGGATGTGCTGGGGGTTTGGGATGGAAACGCTATAAAATTGGGTTGCAATGATTGTTGTACAACAATGAATGTAATAAAATTCATTGAGTAAAAAAAGAAAAGAAGAAGATAAGTATGAAAATGAAGTAAAATGACATTATTTCTAATTAACTTCTGTTGAGTACAGCAAAACTTTTAGTATTTAGGTCATTGGTCTGCTAGAATGCAAAATGTAATAAAGTTAATACCTTGTATGGTTCCTTTTACCATTTTGCAAAATTATCGTCAAGAGATCAAGCAGATGGAAAATGGTTTTCATTATTTAGCAAAATTATTAGGATCATAGCATAAATAAACTCTAAAGTAAAAACAATTTTCATTCTTATATATGCAAAAGTTTAGGAAGTAATTACCTTTTATTTGGGTGGAATAATAGGTTGATAATATTTAGAAATAAAAATGGAAATTCCCTATTAGAAAATAATTATGTGATTTTTTCCCCAATATAATAAGAAAAATGTGAGGTTTAATAATAGGGCAATATTAAAGCACTTAATTCCTCATAAGGATCATTTGAAAGGCTATAATTATATTATACCACTTTAATATCTGAAAAGAAAAATCCTGCATGCATAATTACATTACTTTGTAAGGATATGGAGTGTACTTCAATTCGCTCAAAAAAGTTCTCCAGTAAAATGTGTTGTTCATGCTCATAAATAAGCATACCCATTTGATAATATCAAAGTTTTCTTCTAGTCCCCAAAATATAAATATATTTTAAATTCTTTTATTTATAATCTAAGACATTAAAATACAGTACACTCCTCATTGCTTGGACTTGGATTATCTGGGAGATACAGGCGCTGTGGTCATCTGTCTGACTTGAGCTTCTAGATCCAAATTCAGAAGGACCATTATGCAAAGAGGTGATGAAGGGAGGGTCCAGGAGTGGTAGAAAGGAGATGCTCTTTTTCCCAAGCTCATGTTCCAGATTTCAACCCAACACACTCAAAGGATTACTTACCAACTCAGCTGTCAAGTGGCGGTTCTTCTGGTGGAACCTAACTTGGGTCTGCTCGCCCGTGTGTAGTAAAGCCAATCTACTGACACTGGGTTGTGGCAAAGGAAAGTGCAGCATTTGTGGCAGAGCACCAAGCAAGAAGTCCAGGCAGGTAGTTTATACCAAATATCAGAGGTAGAAGTATATTTTGCCATGCAAACATGTTTGTAGCCATGTACATTAATTTGCCTAGAAAAGAAAAAGGAGAGAAATATGAAATAAAGAAAAATAAAAGTCCCATGGTGTTAGCTGAAAGGAAAAACTCTGAGTTTAACCTATAAAATGCACTTAAAGTCTATGACACCTTGGTAACAGTAAACACACAGAGTGCTGAGATCTTGATTTCCAAGTGACATTTCCCCAAATAAGGACACTAGCAAATCACTAATCTCAGCTCTAGGGTAGAAAAAGTACATGGAAATCCTAGACGTGTTTCAGACTAAACAAGTTATGACAAAATTATATAAAGAAATTTTAAGCCTTTCTTACTGGCCTAATATGTGACAATTTGAACTTCTAATAAAATAATTAAAGAATTACAACATACTAAACAACCACAACAAAAAGATTTGTGGATCCATAATGCAATGTTATTTTAAAAAAGAAAAAGAGAAACAAAGGAAAAAGAGGGGAAAAAATGCAAGAGAATGGTAAGGGAGTAAGGTGTAAATTGCTTTTGTACAGAACCATAGTTAATTGTCAAATATAAAAGAAATGGTAGAATTAGAAACCATCACTTCTCAATCACTACTGTAATAAATGAAACAAGGAATAATCATCAGTGGATCTTAAAGGCTGTTGAGAAAAAAAATGTTTGTAGGTTCTTAAAGTAGGTCCCAACTGAATAATTATTATGGAGGAAACATATTATTTTAGACTGGAACCATGTGGTGATCATCACCTGAGTGGTAACATTTAGCATTAACAAGAGAGGGAACCTTTAGCCCATGAGCACTGCCGGTATTCAAACTGACGATATGTGTTTCCTGATGTGATGCAATAACCTTGTCTATTTATTTAAAGATGTATACAAATAAGAGTATTCCCATTTTCCTGTTAAACTTGTCCTGTTTCCATTTTGAAAATGAAGCCAACACATGGCAGGAGCACAGAGCCAAGAGAATTGCACCACATCAGGACCAACGCCCAATTACATCAAAATGGAACCTTATCCTGCATGTGGACTTTCTGTTATTTCCATGACATATCCTTTTATGTTGGAATCAGTTGAGTTGGAATTTACTGTGATCAACTGCTTGATTCTTCACACCCACAAAAAAGTGAAAAATTCCCAGTTTTCTGTTGCACAGGTTGTTCTTTTTATATCTCAAAGAATTCATCACTTGGTATAGATCTCAGTTTTTAAAATCTGTGGAGTTACCCTTTGTTCACAGTGATCTTAACATAATATTTTAAAACTTCTTAGAAATTCTCTATGACGTCAAAGCTAAGGTGTCCTAGATCTTTGCTTCATTGTTCTTTGGCAAAACAGTGAGAAATGGGCTCTTTATTGCACATTTTATATAGTATATATTTTATTGAATATTTCCAAATAAAAGCTTATTCAGATATTAATGAAGAATTAAATGGACTTTAACCTCTGGCTCCCAATAATGAATAATATGACATTACTAATACTCACTAGTCAATTAACCCTGGAATCAGATAATTAAACAAATGTGATAGTTGCCACATGTCATGTATTTTGAAACTGTATAATATTCTAGCCAAAACATTTAATAAAATGATTTTGAATACAGATAGATAGACACACATATAGTTTAAGATTCACAAAGCATTATACTTTTGTCAACATTTTCTTATCAAGTGTGTTTTAAGATATTGCTAATATATTCTAACTTAACATGTTTTAAACTTTTTTCTACAAAATGTTCATGAAAATAAATTGAAATAAATACTGAGAAAAATGTCACAATAGTCAGTGATATTTAATGACTGAAAAATTACCTCTAACTCAATTTTAAATATGCATGGCCATAAATTATTCATTCCTAGAAAGGTAACAAAATGTTTGGAACTCACCAGAAATATTTGTGAAAACAGCTGTTATCATGGGCAAGCCAAAAAGACCAATTAGTGTTGCAAAGAAGCAAAACTGAAATGTATTACTTGCAATTGTATGTGGAATAATAAAATATATGATTACCTAAATTTCTTATTATAATTAATACAACGACAGAAATATTTATAGCCAAAATTTTAATTAATCTGGAGCTTTGCTATGTAGAATACAATATTTTTCACGTATGTTTTAATTATCCTTGTCATAAGAAAGGAAAAAGCTTTACCATTTGCTCATTTTACACATATGAATATCTAAGGATGCATTATTACCAATAAAGATATCTAATTTAAATTCAACACCTTACACAACCCAATATAAGAACTTATTTCTGAGAAAAACCTCATTAATAGCAATGATTTGTTCTATTATTACAAGGTAACATATAACCTTGATCACATTTATAAAACACAGAAAAGAAAAATCACGCAAAAATACCATCATTTTCCAAAAATAATCTGGAGTTAAATTTTAACATGTTCATGTATATCTTTCTAGTTTATTTAAAATAGCTTAATTTAAAACACTTTAAATTATGGTGATGATACCAATATAAACCTTTTTTCCACTTATTAATTTTTTATGTAACAATAATCAAAGGTAGCATAATCAATGACTGCAAAAATTAAATTCTCCAGCTATGTCATTATTTTCATTTTTCCCTTCATTATATTTTATTGTACAAATAATTCATGTGTCTCATAAATCCAATCTGGCGTTGCTGTGGCTGTGCCATAGGCCAGCAGCTGCAGCTCTGATTAGACCCCTAGCCTGGGAACCTCCATATGCTGTGAGTACAGCCCTAAAAGACCAAAAAAAAAAAAAAAAAAAAAAGAAAGAACGGAAAAGAAATAAGAGCCCCTTAGTGCACAAATCTGCCTTGAGTTTTTATGGTTCTTTATTCACTATTTGCTGTTTATTTAGAATTACTAGGAGGCATCTCAGAGGCTCCCCTGTGTTCTACAGGTACCACTCCAGTAGCAGGTCTAGTTCCACTTAATAATCAGAATACCTTCAGGCAATGATGTAATCCTTTTGTTGCATGTAAACTCAATGGCATAAGAATTCAATAGTTAGGCAGCATCTTAATGCCCAAGTCAGTGAAACAATTGTTGAGTCCACAGGTGGAAGTCCAAGCCCAAGTATAAGACTGAGGTCTTGAGGATAAGAAACAATTTAAGAGTGAGTAATTAATTTCTTACTTTATTTCCTTGATTTCTATATCTTTGTACTCTCTTTCAACAGGTTAAAGAGGTCTATAGAATGGCAGCTAGTTCAGATAATAGACCACATGCTTTACAACAGATCATTAAATTCACAAGATTTTTCTCCCACCTACAACTGTCATTTTGTTTTAAATTGATTTTTATTGGCTTCTAAGTCAAGCTATTTCTTAATGGTGGGGAAATGGTAAGACCTATGACTTACATAGGCTTGAGCCTACTGCATTACTTCTTTTGCTATGAAAAAAATTCTGTGATCAGAAACAGTGCTTATTACAGCAGGCTTATTAAACCTATGGAGAGTGATAGTGCCATATTATAGGTTCAGCAGGAAAAGTCAATTCATATTCACAGTAAATGACTCTTCTAGTGAAGACACATTTCTGCATCTCCTCTCATATAAGAGGTTCAAGATAACCTTCCACCAGGTGGCTAGCTGATACACTCAGAAAAGGATGTTATTTGAATAAGTGCAAAGGAAAATTTTAAGAATAAGATAATATGGTCCAATGGATTATTCCTAGAAGACTAGAAGTCTCAAAACTGATCCTTTCCTTTAACCAATTAGGAAATTGAATCAGTAGTAGAAAATATTCCCTCAAAGAAAATATCAGGCTCATATAACTTTACATCAGGAGCCAACAAACAAACAGGAAAAAGATAATTCTTATTTTAAGCTAATTTATGCATATTTCAGAAAACGGAAAAGTAGGAACAGTCTGCAACTTATATACAAGTCTACTATAGCCTTGATATCAAAATAAAATAAAACAAAAAATACAGCATGGATAATAATATAAGTACATATCGAACTAGGTAAATATAGATACAAAAATAGAAAGGAAAGATAAGCATCTCAGCAGTTTATAAAATATACTAACCAAGACGGACTTATACCAGAGTAGCTAGTTTGGTTTATCATTAGAAAATGTAATAATAATGTAAATAAATAAATTATGTTTTTTAAATAAAAGAAAAATGATTTTATAATTTCAACAAATATTTATAAAAAAGAAAAAACAAGCTAGAAATAGAGACAATCTTACTTATTTTGATAAAGGATATCTAAAAAAGCTTATAGAAAACAATATGCTTAATTTTCTTTAAATCAGAAATGGTACAAGGAAGACCATTATGAATTTTAGTCAATATTTTACCAGATGTCTTATATAACAAAAGAAGAAAATTAAAATTCATGAGGCTTAATGGTAAAAACACATTGTGTCATTCAAAAATGATGTGTAAGGAATTCCCTAGTGACCCAGTGGGTTAAGAATCCAGCATCGTCAGTGCTGTGGCTCAGGCTATATATGTGGCATGGGTTCAGCTTCTGGCCTGGGAACTTTCACGTGCTGCAGCCAAAAAAAAAATGATATGCATATGATTGTTTATACAAATATACAATCATTTAATTGTTATCCAAGTTAAAACTACATGAGCAATTATAAGACAAATATACATAAATTACATTCTTGCACACCAGCAGGAAATTTAGTTAAAATAGTATAATCATAGCAAATAAAACATAGAAATTACATCAGAATTAATTATTAAATGATTTAAAACTATTTCAAAATATTTTAAAAACTAAAATAAGTTGATTGGTACACAATGAGCTTCTATAGGAAGACATACAACTTTGGTATATTAGTAATGTCTCTTCTATGAAAAAGTCTGTTAATGTCATGAATCTTAAAAGTGATTCTACTATGTTGGCCTTTACCAGTAAGCCTTCTCATTTTTAATTTTCTTGTTTGTAGTCATGGCCTTTTCCTTTCCACTTAAGAGAAGTTCCTTTAGTTTTTGTTGTAAAGATGGTTTATTGGTGTTGAATTCTCTTAGCTTTTGCTTGTCTGTAAAGCTTTTGGTTGCTCCTTCAGATGTGAATGAGAGCCTTGCTGGATAAAGTAATCTTTGTTGTAGGTTTTTTTTTTTTTTTCCTTTCATCATTTTAAATGTATGGCCACTCCCTTCTGGTCTGCAGATTTTCTGCTGAAAAATCAGCTGATGACATTATTGGGATTCCCTCAGATGTTATTTGCTGCTTTTCCCTGTTTGCTTTCAACATTTTCTCTTTGTCTTTAATTTTGGTAAGTTCCTATATTATTGAAATATAAAACTATATTAACCTAAAGAAACAGAAAAACACTATGAAGAAAATATTACATGAACTTTAGTTCAAGGTGAGTATTAGAATATATCGACATATTTTTTTCTTCTATGTTTAAAGAGCCTCAAATATAACATTAGTTCTAAGTGGCAATTACCATTCTGTGTGACTGAAGACCAAAATAATGTTTATAAACCTTGGATAAATAGTCATTTCACAGTGCTAAAACAACATTTATTTGAGATTGTTTATATGCTAAGCATTTTACATGGTTCAAAAGAGTTAAGTGTTGTATTATGACAAAGTAGAGCCATATTTTAGAAAGCATGCTCATCTCAGCTGGAAAAAGCAAAACTTTGTTAGATTCTCCCCATTGATAGTCAGGAAGGAGTGTAAGGTAATTTGAGAGAGGTTTTACCTCAGAAGCTCATTCTTTGATGTCCTCTTCCTGCATTAAATTGTGTTTTAATGGGTAAAGTGCTCTGGATCAATCATTTTATAACACTGAATTGTAAACATAATGATTTTCTTGGATGGGAGAGGAAGGTTTAGAAATGAATTTGTCTGAAGGGTGATTGACAGATAAGAAATAGTGTCATTAACGAATATTTATTGAGTCCCTAAGGCACACAGGGCTGTATGCCAGAGAGAGGTACAGATGTGTTTTTCTGGAATGAAGCCTGAAAAGGTCTGGGTAACACAGGAAAACTAGGACTCAAGCTCGGCTTAGGTCCTCATTACTTTCCCTTTCATTTTTCCTTCCTGAACAATTTCCTTTACTGTTTTAATTTTTTTTTTATGTGACCCTCCCTCCCCTTAATTCTTTTTCAGCTTTGTTGTTCTCTCACAAGATTTAAACGGAATTTAAAATGCACACAATATCTAAGAATCTGAAGTTTATGTAGTGACACAGATCTCTACCTTTCCACTGTTTCATATCTTTAATATTCTACTCATGTGAACTCTCTACAGAATTTAGGACTTTGGAAATTGTCCTTTTTTTTTTCTAAGAAAGTAGGTCAAATTTACTATTTTTTTTTTCCTTTCCTTCACTTTTCTATAAATGTTCAAGGCAGATCACAGCAAACATGTTGTTAAAGTATCTTGCAGGTACAGTGAAATTCTATCTCCATTCAGGACAACCTGTCTTGGCTGACATCATGTTCTGACCTTGAAGAGGCAAAGGCTTCATTGCCTTTTCACAGTAGATTAAGTAGATCTTTATTTTATGCTGTACTTCCTTTCCATTTCCCCTCTGCTCAACTCTCTCTCTAAGGCTTTTCCATTTTAATTAGACTATTTAATTACACAAGAGAATATCACACATATTTAAAGCCAGTAGAATTTTTTTACCCATTTTTTCAAACGTGGCCTTTTAACTCAGTTAGGAGCTTTTCAAAATCCTATCTTCTTAAAAGCACAGATAAGGTACATATTAATACTTGAGATTCTCTATTCATTCCCATTATGTCTTGGGCAAGCTATTTTTTAGTATCATAGTTAGTTATCTTTACTGCCCTCCACAGTTTCCTTTTCCAGTTTGCTATTTACAATCTCTATTTTCTCTTTTGTTTAGGAGGCAGAATCCCTGAATGATTCAACATGCATTCCAAACAGTAATTGGAAATTGTGCTTGCTGCAAGAATTCATTAGGTTTAGTGCTTAGACCATAAGCCCAAAATCAAAGGAATTTAAAATATAGTTCAGGATGGTAAAGCAGTCAATGGCAGGAGAATTGTGACAATACTAAGTCATAAGTTAAGACAAACCCTCAAGAGTCCTGTGCAGGCAGCTTTTCATAAACATCTTTAATGACCAACTTACTATTGCCTGGAATCACATTTTAACAGAGAATGTGATGTGGAAAAGTTTTCAGTCACCCAAGTCGTTTCCTGGCATGGTTGGTTTGCCTCTCCTATAGGAGCCAAGGCTCTACAACTCTTGCAAATGACAGTGTGGGAGGGGTCAGTACGGACTCTGGGTCTCTCTCACTGTAGTTGTCCTTTTTTCTTAATAATTGGTGTTTATCAGTGGGGTAATTAATAAAATTGTCCAAGACAAAATCTACATTGGGGCCCTTCCCTTTGTCATCCATGACTACATACACTTTGAAAAAAAAAGAATATCTCTATCTTCTTTTGACATTAAAATTGAATTTGACTAAAGATGAATTTTTTGATCTTTGGATAGGAAACTACTATTCTGATTGTGACTGTAGAGCAACAGGGAGTCCTTGCCAAAAACAACAACTGTGAGCAACCTAGGCTATGAGCAATAGGAATGCACATTGCTTGAGCTCACGGCTCTTTGAAATGTTATCCCATATAGAGGTTTTGCTAAAGGAAGAGAGACTGAGACAAACCCAAAAAATACTAGCAATTTATTTATTCAAAACTAGAAAGTGAAAATGTTCTTAGGGGCTCCCTAAGCAGTATGTCAGCTGCTTTGGCTTGGCTTTACTACGTCTACTACTATTTCTTCTTCTGTTCTTTAAATAAAAGGATCCTTATCCTATTTTATCTTATCTTTAACATAGCAACTCAACAGCAGATAAATATTATATTAAATTTTGCATGTTAACCTATTGCCAATAAATTAATTTACATATAACTAGTCTTTGTAGGAAGAATGGGGATTTACGAAACTGAGAACTGTACACTTTCCCTGGAGGTAATCAAACAACAGTAAATTAGGTAAAAGGGAGACTATTAGAAATTATATCTTTTATTCCTAATTTTCTAGTTGAAGTGTTGGCAGACTCACTTTTATATTCCCATAGTAAAATATTCTGTTATTAAATAGATTTGGGAAACTAGAAGAGAGAATTAAAAAAAAATGCTAAGAGTATCTTAGAGGAAGTTTGCAAAGACCAATTATCTCATGCATTAAGGGAATACAATGACATTTTCCCACATCAGTTATAAGGCCAGAAAACAAACAACAAACAAATAAAAAGGGTGAAAGATCACAACAGAAATCAAAAAGAATTTTTTTCTTGGTTATGCTTTCTTTCACTTTCTCGTAACTTCATAATCACATTAAAATGTGTACACATTAAAATGTGTACTGATTGTGCAGTAAATATGGTTTCCAAAACTTTATTATTCATCTTAGGAGACATGTACACACAAAAAGGACTTGGTTCACTATCCTTAAAAGGCAATGGTATGAGTATAAATATTTATAATTAAGAGTTTATGAATTTTTATTGTGGAATATAATTGATAGGCTTTTTTGTGGGGGTTTTTTGTGTGTGTGTGTGTGTGTCTTTTTAGGGTCACGCCTGTGGCATATGGAAGTTCCCAGGCTAGGGGTTTAATGGAGCTGCAGCTGCAGGTCTATACCATAGCCACAGCAATGCCGGATCTGAGCTATTTCTGCAATCTACACCACAGCTCATGGCAATGCTGGATCCTTAACCAGTGGCTCAGGGATCAAACCCATATCCTCATGGATACTAGTCAGGTTTGCACTGCTGAGCCACAATAGAAACTCCAATAGTTTTTATTTCCATCAATTGACTATGATTGGTGGACTATGATTGGTTAAATAAGGTTATGGCTATGCCAACTTACTAGAGAAAAATTATTGTTTCTGATAAGGAACCTAGATGTGGGCAACCACAAGAATCTTTTGCCACATCTACAATAGCAAAAGATTTGTGTTGAACTTGCCTACAGTTTCTCTTACTATATTTAAAATTTTCTATTATACTTGATTTACAATATTCTGTCAGTTTATGCTATACAACAAAGTGACCCAGATATATATATATATATATACACGCACACACATTTTTTTCTCATAATATCTTCCATCATGTTCCATCTCAAGTGATTGGATGTAGTTCCCTGTGCTATACTATATTTTCATAGTAATGACCCCTTATCTGGCCAAGGAGCCTGATGATAAGGGTAGAGGACTACCTGGCATTATAGTTTTGACTTGGGTACATCGAGAGGAAACATAGTTAACTGAATACACAGTAATTCCAAGACAGACAGTCCACATATGCAGCCACCCTTCCTCAGCCAGTCTAGTGTTTAATCAACAAATAGCAGCAGTCCTTTGTTTTGGTAGTATGGAACAGAGCCTGCAATCTTCATTCATTAGAAACTTCACTTTTCTCCTCCCTCAACTTCATCTTCCAATGCTAGCCTCTATGCTAACTTAACGGGGTTTTCTGCTTGGCAGTAAAACTTTGCCACTCAATACTCAATCTCTGGTCTTTTTGTCTTTATTTTTCCTTGAAGTTCAGAATAATATCTGCCAAAAAAAAAAAAAAATCTGAAAAGGGCACTGAAACTCAAGGCCATAGTAAAGGCCGAAGAGATGATTGTAAAAAGCTTACAGCCCCTAAAAGATAAATACAAAATATCATTACCATTCTAAAATAATTTTACTTTCTAACTCATCACAGTATCTTGCAATAGAGTATTAAATTATTTAAGAAGAAATTTAATTATGCTAAGAATTTATGAGGAACACCAAGATTAACCATGTATACTCTTCTGTATGCCATGTGAAACCAATTTTAAGCCCAGTAATGATTTTCTTTGCAAGCAGTTCTCTTGTCAATGTTAAATACTCTACATAGACAGACTGAAAAATTATCCTTATGCCTACAACAGTGGACTGGATTCCCCAGAGTCAGTATTTTTATTTTTCTTCCCTTCTCCTTGGGCAAAAATTTAAAAATTAGAGGGATTTGTGCTAGTAAATATAGTGGCTAGCAGTTGCTGAGCAACTTAAAAGGTGTTAGGTGCTGTTCGGAGCACTTCATACAGCTATCCTGTCTAATCATCAAAATGCTGGCATACTATAATTGCTTAGGTTCTTATATAGGTCATTATATAAGTCCATAATGCAATTTTTTTCTGGAATCAGCCTATTCTTCCAATATTTTATTTTAAATGAAAACATAATACAAATACAATTTACAAAATGCCACATTTTATACTGGCAATGAGGATAAATATGGTGGCATTTGCATAGCTTTTTCATAAATGCATATGTTCATAGTTTATTTATCTCCATGAACCAAGCTTCATGCATAGAGCTTTGAACAAGACAAACAGAGTCTTATTTTGCTAGAGCTTTACTGGCCACAAAGAGAATAAAGAAATGGCTGTAATTATTCGTGCTATGAGAAAAACATATGAGATGTGGAAATATATGTGGGATGGGGGAACCAATTCAGCTGAGTCAAAGAAGGCTGTCATCAGGAAGGGGAATTTAAACAGAAAACTACAAGATGGAAGTGGCTGAAGTCCTATTATGCTAGGACAAAAGAGGAAGTGTTGAGATTGGAACTGGAGGCAGAGACAGGAACCAGAATGTGTAAGTCTTCTCTAAATATTACTTAAAGACTGAGCTTTATCCTAAGGGAATGCAGAGATGAAAACAACCCTGATAGGGTGAAAAAATAATTGTCATTAATTAATCAGCAGAGGTTCTACAATATTGACTTAAGTGCTGAGGAGAGGAAAAATATTGATTTAATCCACATCCCAAAGTTGACCATAATCTCTGGCTATGACCACTATCTTGATTAAACCTTCCTCTTTTTTTTTCTTTTTTCTTTTTCTTTGTTTTTGTTTGCTTTTTTAGGGGCACACATGGAGCATATGGAATTTCCCAGGCTAGGGGTCGAATCAGAGCTGCAGCTGCTGGCCTACATCACAGCCACAGTGATGCCAGATCCGAGCCAGTTCAGTGACCTACACGACAGCTCATGGCAATGCCAGATCCTTAACCCACTGAGTGAGGCCAGAGATCAAACCTGCATCCTCATGGACCCTAATTGGGTTCGTTATTGCTGAGTCACAAGGGGAACTCTTAGATCTTCCTCTTCTAATCATAGTTTCAGCACAGAGGCTCAGAAAACTGAATTGCAATTTTTCATTTCAGATTTTCCATTTTTAATTCTCCTTTATAAAATTATGCTTTCTTCAGTTTGAATACCTCAATCATCAAGTTTTGGCAAGTGAAAATCTTACAGCAGACAACTTCTCTTCCTATACCAGTCATCAGTTCTTTATTTGGTCATGTTCTTGTTCAGTATTCAGAAAACTTTGTCTGTAAAGGGCCAGAGTAAATGTTTTAGAAGTTGTCATTTATATGATCTCAACTCTGCCACTGTAGTAGAGGCAGTTATAGACACTGGGCAATTAAACAGGTGCAGCTATGTGCCAATAAAATTTATTTGCAAAAACGGGCTGCTAAAATTGGGCAGTAGTTTGCAAATCCTTACTCTTGACTAATTTATCTGTCCCCAGTCTATGTAGGAGTTCTCAAAGTGTTTCTCTTCAGAGCACTCTTCTAGTCAGTTTATCTTACCAAAGGCATATTTCAGGCTTCATTGTTTCTACGTAATTTACCCCTACAGAAATTATCTTGCCAGTGTTGTAGATAGTGGATTAATATTTGAGAATAGGATAGGGTCCCAGTTATTACTGGATTGACTATGCTTTTGCACTATTATGCATGAAAAAGGCCCACATTTCTATCCAATTTACCTAGTGTCAAATTACTTTGGTTCTGGTTTCTGCTTTCCATTCCAAAGTTATTCCTTAACTCTAGTCCCCATGGTTTCTCAGTCTTCTGAAGTTTAGTCAATTCTCTATGGCTGGTTGATAAAGTATTCCCTTTAGCTGTTTTGTTTTGTTTTGTTTTTTAACTATAGGTATCTTATGTATGTAATTGTTGGCAGTTTACCTTTAGCAGTTGGGAAGTATTTTCCCTTAGAATTTTGAAACTATTATGTTTTACTGGTTCTAGCTCTTTTTATAGCATGGAATCTTAATGTGGATTAAGTTCTGGCCTTCAGGAACTGTAGCATACTTCCCTACACCTCAGAAGGCAATTCCAAATGTTTTAGCTCCAGGCCATTTGTACCCTAAAAAACTGTTCTGCCATGCTGTGGACTATAGCCACGCCCTCCCCTCTCCAATGAAGCTTGAAAGTCAGCCTCTTGGGTGAGGTGGGGAGGTGGAAGCCCTTCTAAGTATGTTCCTTCCTTGAACACTCTCCTTCATCCTTAAAGTAGTATAGTCTCCCTGTATTTGCTATTCTTATACTCTGTTATCTTCTTTAACCTTGTTTTTGAAGTTAACCTCTTTCTGCCAGTAATAATACTTTACATTGGGGTCATCAAACTATGGTCCATTGGCCAAATCATGACTGCTACCTATTTTGTAAATAAAGTTTTACTGGAAAACAGCTATTCTCATTCATTCACACATTGTCTATGGCTGCTTTTATTCCATAAAGGCAGAGTTGAGTTGAGCAGCTGAATAGTTGAAAAACAACATGGACTTTGTGGCCTGCAAAGTCTAAAATATGTACTATCTAACTTCTTGAAGAAATGTTTGCTTATCAACTCTTTAAATTCAAAATTGCCCTTTTCAAATTACTAGTGACTTCTGTCTCTGACTAGCATAGATTAGTTAACAGAAGCCAACCTGAGAGATAGGCACCTTGCCACTGGAAATAATCAGTAAACAATCTACAATAGGAATAGAAAAGATTTATTTGAGCCAAACTAAGGAATATTGTCCAGAAGACACAGTCTCAAGTACTTGAATAATATTCCACTGGACTACAAAATGGAAGAAATAGCTTATATAGGCAATACCTGCAAAACTATATATATGGTTTATCAAGAATTATGACTAGAGCTGGCAAGAAGTAAGGATGCTTGTTAAGCAAGGATTGGTTGGGATCTGAAATAGTTGTATATTTTACAAGGTGAGACCTTGAGACCATCAGATTGCAACTGGTAGCTGCTAGCAAATATTGTTTTGGAATGACTGGTTATGTCCTTGAGTCTGACACAATTCAGAAAATTTAAGTTCCCAGTGATGCAGAAAGTTGTCTGAAACCACAGCCACAGTGGCCACTTGGCTCGATTTTGGATACATGAACCAGTTATTCCATTTTAACATTTAAATGCATTTTTTTTCAATGGTTATGGCAGATGTATAATGCATGTTTGACAGACTCATAATGCAGTCTGTTCTAGTTAGAATGAAATTCATGCCAAATCATATATAAGACAGAATGACTTCCCCATACCACAATATGTGAAAATTTCCTTCATCACTCCAAGATGAGATATTTTAGAATGGTTTTCTCATAGCCTTGGGTTTGGCAATGGGAAATGAACACTAATAATTCATAAAATATAGCAACATCACAATGAATCAAGCTATCTATTGCCAGTGATACTGTTCAGATAGTGCCAGCTAAACAGAGTGAATGACTAACCTTGTTGACAGAAAACTTTGTGTGCTTGATAATGTACTTGTTACTATGTAATGTAATAGCTCATTTAATTCTTATGACAGCCCTTGAAGTAAGTAGATACTGTTTTCACTTCATGTAAAAAGAAAGTTAGATACATTATATAACCAAGAATAAGTGGAAGAGCACATAGAATATTGACCAGCTTAAACTGCTTTTGCCTCTTTAAATAGGTTATTGATGATTTAAGTTGAAATAGTACCAGCATCAACTGGTTTTGCTTTTGTAAAACAGGTTGTTGATTAAACAATTCTTTAGTTATTTTACAGAGACAGCACTACCCATGTACAAGATGGGAAACCATGTCTCCAGGATGACCCTGAAACCAGGAGTATTCGGTCTATGTAACTTAAGGAACAGGTATGTTACCATCAGAGCACTTCACAAAGTAAGAATTCTTTCAATAAGGGAAATATGTCTTCCAGAAGCGTAAGTAACTTATATGGAGTAATTCATGAGTAGCCAATAAGCTTCCAAGTTTGAAATTACCTCAACCACTCAAATTTTGCCTCTAAATATGAATCTAGGAGACAGATTTGAGAGCCTTGTCTCCTAAATCCTTGCTGGTCAACCTGCAAAAAGAGTCTTTCTTTTCTTGAAATCTGATGCCATAGTATTTGCTTCTATGTGTCTTGGGCAGTAAGTCCTTGCTTGGAACATAAGCAAGTTTATACCTATACTTATAAGTAAGTATAACAGTAGAACTGAACTTGTTTTATGACTCAAAGAGGGAAGTGATATCTACAAGAATTTTGCTTCCCATTCTTCCTTTAATTATTTCCTCCATTGGTATAGCCTAATATGACTGGATAATAAAGACTGCTATGTAAATTCATTTTCTAAAATGAGCACCTCCACATCTTGACTAACAATAAGGCACTTTAAAGAAAATTCATGAATTCTTCAGATCACAAGAATGTAAGAGGTTCTTAAGAAAAATGAATTTACTGTCAACTCAATTCTCCCATAAGCATTGAATAAGTTTCTTGGAATGCTGAATGCAAAACTGTGAAAAATAAACACTAGAGTATACGGTCCATGGTGTAAGGCAGTTTATAATCTGGTGATATTACTTCTGGGGTATTTTACAATACCAACAACCAGTTCTCTGCCAGACACAAACCTGGTATTCAACAATTTTACTCAATTCTGACTAACTACCTAGAGTTAGAACAGACCCCACAGTTTAGGGGCTCAATCCCATAGGATTGACCCCCACTTCAGATGCAAATCACAAATCCTCAGCCACCCATATTTCTAATCAACTGACTATAAGCTGGTAGTTCCTAGGACCTCCTCCTCAGATTCAGTAAAATGCTATGGAACTCACAGAACTCAGAGAAGCGCATTTCTTAAATTTACCAGTCAGAAGTAGCCATATGGAAAATATGTATATGGCAAGTATGGGAGAAGAAATGGGAGCTTACATGTCCTCTCTGGGCACACTGTCCTCTAAGCACCCCATAAGTTCACCAAACCAGATCTCATTAAATCTCCTTATTCAATAGTTTTATAGAGCTTCATCTCTAGCCACCTCCCCCCACTACAAACTATCCAGGAGCCCCACCTTAAATCACATTATTAGCATAAACTTATTGTGGTGGTCTAAAGAAGTGCAGTATGAATAACAAAACTCCTATCACCAAGAAAATTCCAAGGCAGGGCAAAGACTAAATGTATTTTGTATTATACAACACTACTTATGTGTATTACATCTATATGCTGAGAGGTCATTTGGCCCTTCCTATATGTAGGAAGTTTTCATAAGTTTTGAATATCCTAGTAGCCAACCCAGTATTTGGAGCTAAATTCTGCATTGTGAGGATAATAATTTAATACCTTAAAAAAAAGCTAAAATTATGTTATTTAGACAATGATAATACATTAAATAATAAATGTAAATGTTAATAATTTAAAAACAGAGATCTCTATTAATTTTTTTTCTGAGCTCTCCTTCTAGATCCCAATGTTTTAATTACTTAGTTCACTATATTTTAAGAGTAATTTCAGTAGAATTTCCTACCAAACATAGTCTCGCCTTCTATCTTAAGGGTATTGAGTTTATCTCACCTATATACTGCAAAAGATACAACCCATTCACAAAAAGGCTAGGCTTCTTCAAGTATTTCTAATTAACAGGAAAGCATAAACCAGGAAAAATGTTCCAGGGAAATATGCTTCAAGTAAATATTTGAAAAATATATTCTGAAGGATATATACCTGAAATATAATAAGAGCCCACAATATGTGGAATATATGAATAAATTAAGTTTTACACTCGCAAGGAAAAATTTATAGCCATATTTTCATTAAAAGACATTTAATTTCCATTTTGGTACATCATATTTAGTTAGTAAGGGCTGTAATTATTAACTAAGACATTTTCTATGAAAAATAAATTATAGAATGCTATAGATTGAATGAAGAAGGAAAAAACAGAAAAACATTCAGCACAGGGGTATGCTTACATGTTTCTGATAATTATAATAATCTGCTAATTGACTTCTTTCCCTGGAATCACAGGAGGAGGCCAATTAATATGAATTACAATTTTTCTATGCAGTCTTTAGCATCAGTCAGATGATATTTGAGTTTGTGACCAGTTTTCTCAATATGTTGTCCAATTAACCTCAATGGGAATGACGCACAGCAAATCCCTGGAGTTCTCTATGAAAAGAAAAGTCACACAGGCTACTACAGGAGAAAGAGCTTTTTATATGTGTTGTAAAGTTCACCTGTGGACTATCGTGGTGAAAAACTACTGCCATGAAACATTTAACTATTGAGGTAACCCCCCCAACCAGAGTGTCTTTATAGTGATCACTGAGGTCAAAGAGATGAAAAATAATAATAACAATAATCATTTAGGAGCATATGATTAATCCCAATAAGAGGCTGAGAAAATGTACACAATTCCACACCAAATAAAAAGGATTTGGAGGGCTCAAATTACAGAAATGTGTATGAATTTCTGAGGAAGGACATTTGAAATGGATTGTTTTAACAGATACAGAGCCAAATTACTTACTAAACTTAAAAATCTGCATAATTTCATAATATAATTTATATAAGCAGAGTCAAAATTTTTAGCCATCAGCACTAGCTGATAAGTAACTACTAATATTAACCCCAGAGCCTATCATTGACTATGAAGCAAAACAACAGAAATGTTCATTACAGAATTTTTTGTATATTGTGTAATACCAATGAGATAAATTCATATAATCACATCAACTTGAGATAGACATAATATTTTGTGTTAGCTCACACCAAATTCTAGGTTAATTGAAACCCTTAAAATAATATTGAACATTAACCAATTAGTAAATATTTACCTAGTCAACAAATAGTATTAAGAACATCACAATAGAGATCCAAAATGACACAATAGACTTAATTGACATGAGTCTAATTAATAGACACAATGGACTTAATTAGACTCAATTGATATTTTCAAGACTTTATATCCAGAAAAGATCAGAATATACATTCTTTTCACGTACACACAGAATATTCTCTAGGACTGACCCCATACTGAGGCACAAAACTAACCACAAAAATTTAAGAGTATAGAAATTATTCCAAGAATCTTCTCTGATTACAATAGCATGAAACTAGAAATCAGCCACAGGAAAATAAATGAGAAAAAACTGCCTACATGGAGACAAATAATGTGCTACTAAAAATCCAATGGGTCAATGAGAAAATCAAAAGGGAAATTAAAAAGTATCTTTAGATAAATAATAATGAAAACATGGCCATTAAAAATCTATGGGATGCCACAAAAGCAGTTCTTGGAGGAAAGTTCATAGCAATAAAGGCCTTCCTTAAAAAAAGAAGAAAATTCTCAAATCAATAACTTAACCTACCACCTAAAAAGAATTAAAAAGAGCAACAAAAAACCCTAAAGTCAGCATAAGGAAGTAAACCATACAAATCAGAGAGGAAATCACTGAAATAGAGATTCCAAAAACAATAGAAAAAAGTCAATAAAACCAAGAGCTGGTTCTTTCAAAGGGTTAACAAAATTTACAAACCTCTGACCAGGCTCACCAAGAAGAGAAGAGAAATAACTCAAATAAAATAAGAAATGAAAAAGGAGAAATCTCAATGGATACTGCAGAAATACAAAAAAACAAAAAAACATTAAGAGAATACTATGAACAATTACATACCAACAAATTTGACAACCTAGAGGAAATGGGCAACTTTCTAGAGACACTTAGACCACCAAAACTGAATCAATAGCAAACAGATCAACTGATCAGACTGATCAATAGAAATGAAATTGAGTATGTAATAAAAACACTCCCTATAAACAACAGTCCAGGACCAGATGGCTTCACAGGTGAATTCTACCAAACATACAAAGAAGAACTTATACATATTCTTCTTAAACTTTTCCAAAAGGTTGAATAGGAAGGAATAATACCAAAGACATTCTATTGAAGCCACCATCACCCTAATACAAAAACCAAAGATACCACCAAAAAGAAAATTATAAGTCAATATTTTTGATGAATATAGATACAAAAATTTTCAGCACAATTTTAACCAACCAAATCCAACAATGCATAAAAGGATCATACACCATGACCAAGTGGGATTCATCTCAAGTTCACAAGTATGATTCTTTATATGCAAATCAATCATCATATACCACATTAACAAAAGAAAAGTAAAAAAGCCATGTGATCATCTCGATAGAGGAAAAGCTTTTGACAAAATTCAATGTACATTCATGATTAAAAACTCCTACCAAAATGTGTATAGAGGGAACATATCTTAACATAATAAAAGCCATTTATGACAAACCCACAGACAATATAATACCCAATGGAGAAAAGCTGAAAGCCTTCCTGCTAACATCTGGACAAGACAAGGATGCCCACTCTCACTACTTTTACTCAACATAGTATTGGAAATATTAGCCACAGCCATCCAACAAACAAAAGAAATAAAAGGTATCCAAATTAGAAGAGAAGAGGTAACATTGTCACCATATGTGGATGTCATAATACTCTATACAGAAAACCCTAAAAGACTCCACACAAAAACTACTCAACTGGTCAATGAATTCAGCAAGTAGCAGAATACAAGATTAACATTAAGAAATCAGTTGCATTTCTGTATACTAACAATGATATATTAGAAAAAGGCACATAAAAAAACAATAAATTTAAAACTGCATCTAAAAAAATTAAATACCTAGGGATAAACCTGACCAAGGAGGTGAAAGACTTATATACTTTGAACTACAAAACATTAATCAAGGAAGTTTAAGGGGATTCAAAGAAATGGAAAGATATTCCATGTTCCTGGGTTGGAAGAATTAATATCATTAAAATGGCCATCCTACCCAAAGCAATCTACAGATTTGATGCAATTCCTATCAAATTACCCATGATATTTTTCACAGAACTAGAATACACAAACCAAAAATTTACATGGAACCATAAAAGACCCAGAATTGCCAAAGAAATCCTGAAAAAAAAAGCAGGAAGCATAACTCTCCCAGACTTCAGACAATATTACAAAAGTACAGTAATCAAGATGGAGTGGTACTGGTACATAAACAGACAAATGGACAAATGGATCCCAGAAATAAACCCAGACATGTATAGTCAATCTTTGACAAAGGATTCAAGCATGTAAAATGGGAAAAAAAAACTCTCTTTGTAAGTGGTGCTGAGAAAACTGGACAGCTACATGTAAATCAATGACACTAGAACACATCTTCAAACCATGCAAAAAGTAAACTCCAAATGGTTTAAATACTTAAACATAAGACAAGACACATAAAGCTCCTAGAAGAGAACATAAACAAAACATTCTCTGACATCAACCATACAAATGTTTTCTTAGGTCAGCCTCTGCAGGTAATAGAAATAAAAACAAAAATAAATGAATGGGACCTAATCAAACTTACAAGTGATGCACAGTGAAGGAAACCATTTAAAAAAAAGACAACCTATGGAATGGGAGAAAATGGTTGTAAATGATGCAACTGACAATGGCTTAAATTATAATATACTAACAACTCATAAAACTCAATAGAAAAAAAAATGACAAACAAAAACCAAACAACCCAATTGAAAAATGGGCAGAAAACCTAAATAAACATTTCTCCAAAGAAGACAAGGGATGGTCAATAGGCACATGAATAAATGCTCAACATGACTAATTATTGGAGAAAGGCGAATCTTAACTACAGTGAAGTACTACTGCCTAATACCAGTCAGAATGGCTATTGCTAAAAAGTCTACAAATAACAAATGATAGAGAGGGTGTAGAGGAAAGGGAACACTCCTGCACAATTAGTGGAATGTAAATTGGTACAAGCTCCATAGAAAACATTATGGAGGTTCCTCATAAAACTAAATATAGAACTACCATATGATCCAGCAATCCCACTCCTGGACATACATCCTGACAAAACTTTCATTCAAAAAGATGCACCCCTATGTTCATTGCAGCACTATTCAAAATATCCAAAACATGGAAACAACCATCCATCAAGAGATGAATGGAACTGATTAAAAATATGCAGTACATATATACAATGGAATACTACTCAGCCATAAAAAAGAACAAAATAATGCCATTTGCAGCAACATGGATGGAACTAGAGATTCTCATACTAAATGAATTAAGTCAGAAAGAGAAAGGCAAATACAATATGATATCACTTAGATGTGGAATCTAAAATATGGCATAGAGGAGCCTATCTACAAAACAGAAGCAGACTCATAGATGTGGAGAACAGACTGTGGTTGTCAAGGAAGAGGGGGAAAGAGTGTGACAGACTGTGAGTTTGAGGTTAGTAGATGCAAACTATTCCATTTAGAATGGATAAGCAATGAAGTCCTGCTATATAGCACAGGGAACTATATTCAACAACTTTTGATAGAACATGATAGAATATAATATAAGAAAAAGAATGTATGTGTATGCGCGTGTGTGTGTGTGTGTGTGTGTGTGTGTGTATAACTGGTTCACTTTGCTATACAGCAGAAATTGATAGAACATTGTAAATCAAGTATAATAAAAATTTTTAATTAAAAAAAGAATAATCATAAGCCACACATTTACTGGACACTGTAGAGGCAAAAACCCTTGTTTTTAATTTTACATGATTTAAGAATAATTCAAACATTGAAAAAAATAAAAGTAGAAATCAATGACAAAAAAAGAATCAGACAATTTAATTCACAACAGCGAACATGATTCTTGGAAAAATCCAATAAATTTAGCTGTTTTAAAAAACACAGATATTTCCTTTGTCCATCCATTCTAGACAGACTTAAAGCATGGAAAATATGACAACCTATTTTTAGAGTCCAACTTTAACTTCAGAAGAAAAGAAATTAGCAAAGTGAAATTAACAATAACACAATATAACCTGCGAACATAAATACAAATATTCAAAGTAAAAATGTACCAAATAGACTCAGCAGTTTTAAAATAATTCCACCTTTTGACCAACCAGAGTTAATTTCTGATATTAAGGGAAGGTAACATTAAAAAAAATCTAACTGTAATTTACTGAGAATATATCAATTAAAAAACTCCTTTTATCTCAGATACAATTAAAAGAAACACATTTAAGAACTGCTACCATTAATTAACTCTAAACTAGCTAGAGAGGGTGGCAACTCCTTAGTTTTGTAAAGGAAATCACCCAGAAGCTTCATTACGCTAATAATAAAACTTCTGAAGCACTTTAATTAAGTTGGGAGCAAGAGAAGGGCACTCTCTTTCAGTCTCTATTCAGCATTGTCTTGTAGGATCTCATCATAAAATAAAAAACGAAATTAAAAGTTACATATATTCTTTGCTTTTGTTTTGCTATTTTAGAGCTGCACCCACAGTATATGGAAGTTCCCACGCTGGGGGTTGAATCAGAGTTGTAGCCACTGGCTTATGCCACAGCCACAGCAACACAGGATCTGAGCTGAATCTGCGACCTACACCACAGCCCATGGCAACGCCAGATCCTTAATCCACTGAGCGAGGCCAGGGATCGAACCTGCATCCTCATGGATACTAGTAGGGCTCATTAACCACTGAGCCACAAAAAGAAATCCAAAGTTACATATATTTGTAATAAATTATACACACTTAGGTAGTCTTCTTTTTTTTTTAAGTCATCAATTTTTTAAAGTCATCAAGTATCTTTTTAATTCATTTTATTTTTTGTTGAAGTATAGTTAATTTACAATGTTGTGTTAAGGTATATTTTTTTTATTCCAAGAGCTAACATTATCACTTGTGATATAAGAAATGTATAAGAGAGTTGGAGTTCCCCTTGTGTCTCAGCAGAAATGAATCCAACTAGTATCCATGAGGATACGGGTTCAATCCCTGGCCCCCCTCAGTTGGTTAAGGATCTGGCATTGCCGTGAGCTGTGGTGTAGGTCACAGACACAGCTCAGATCCTGCATTGCTGTGGCTGTGGTGTAAACTAGCAGCAGTAGCTCCAATTCAACCCCCTATCTCAGGAACGTCTATATCATATGCTGCATGTGTGGCCCTAAAAAGTGAAAAAGCATACACACATATATACAAAAGGAATGTGTAAGAGAGTTCTACAAGGTATCTAGGATCAGAACACAATTTCACATACATGCCAGCTATAATCAATAGTTGTGGGGAGAAGAGAGACTATTCCAAAGAAAAATGGTGATTTTTAACTTTTCATTCCATATTCGTACTGTGTTAGCCTTATATATATATTTATGTATGTATCACTCATGTAAGAAATCAGGCTCACTGCTGTGAGGAAAACAAAAAATAAGGAGATACAAATGAAGACAGAGATTATTACAAAGTTGTTTTAGAAGCCCATAGATTGGCCTAAAGTGAAAACATGATGGGAGAGACAAGTTGATGTGCCTTAATTTCAAATTAGACACATCAACTAATTAGACACATCAAATTGACATGCTTAATATGGATAAGCACAAATGAATGATTAAAGATAACTCAAATATTTGGAAGGAAACAAATTTGAAGCATCCATTTTTTCATCTTTAATGAGGAAAATAATGCTGCAAGTGTCTTCTCTGTTATAGGCTTGTTGTGAAGATTGCTAGATATTCTGCATGAAAAGGACAAATTATGGTCACTGGGATTCTCTCATAAGGATCTTTCATGAGAAAGAATATTTTCATTCATTCATGCTTTCTTTCATTCCTTTGGTTGATTTGTATTCTGAGTAACTTATTTTGGAGGCCCAGTTTTATTTTTCTATTTCTCAAATTCTATTAGTTTTGATACAGATTTATAATGTTCATCCTCTTATATTCTCAGTAAACAGATCTAGCTGTTTATATCAAAGTGTTTTAGGTTTCAAGTGGAAAGCATGGGTATGTTTTTGTACTTTTTCATATTTAAAGTGAAGTTCTTGTTATTTAATAAAATAGAGAATGGTTTTATTACAAGAATGGCTAATGTGGCATTCTCTAAATAGAGTTAAGTCTTGTTAATCTTATATTTGTTAGTTGTCAGGTTTTAAAGAATAAAATTTTTTGTAGGCAGGAATTTTAGGCCTGCACTTTACTCCTTTTTATAATGCCATGGGTTTCCCATGGTAATTTTTTCCTCAGAAGCTGGAAACAAATTATTTAAGGATGATTCTATTTTATAGATAGATAGATAGATAGATAGACAGACAGACAGAAAGAAAGAATGAATATTGTTCTGGAAGACAAAAGACATGGATTTTAGTCCTATTTTTACTGTTATTTAGTAACATATCCTTACCCAAATCAATATCTTTGGAAGGCCATTTTCTGATTGCCAAAGGTTTTGAATAGCTCGCTTCTAAAATTCCTTTCAGATTTAAAAGTCTCTGATTATTTATTCAAGAAATTGCTTGCTAAGTACATTAATTTCACCAACATTTTTAAAAATATGTAGAGATCAAAATTATTATAGTCTTTGTTACAATCAACATCCTACTTTGTGTATGTTATCAATCACTATTCTTTCTGAATTATTTAACATGTTTCTATCTTGGTTATTAAAATCTACTCAACTTTAAAAGATTTTTTTGGATAACTTACATGGGTATATGAATTTTTCCACCCATGATGTGTTAGTATATATTTTAGATAAGAGCAAAATCTATTATATGTAAGGGAATCCCATTTCCCAGTGTAGCATCATAATGAAAAATTAGGAACATACATATTAGGAAACTAAAAGTGCTGTGCAAAATGGAATCGTTTTCTAAACATAGTTTACTTATATTAAATACCAAAGTATAAAATATGAGATAGCTTTACCTGTAATAATTAATGTGTTCTTTTCTCAATTGAATTGTATTTTTAAAATCTATAATGTAATGAACATGCAATTGTGTAATTCCTTGACCCCGGAGAATGTACTCGCATTCCAAAGAGAATTATATATACTGCTACAATACATCCTAGTTTACAGGGACTTTCTGCTAGAAGACAAAGTTTATGAAAAAACATCTGGAATGATTTTTTAAAATTGTGTTTTGAATGAGATAAAGTTTCCTTTGACAACTTTAATTTGTTCAAATATAACTTTAATTTGTTCAAATATAACTTCAATTGTTTGTGGATATTCTTCTACTAACATACTTTGTGCTATATATGCTCACTCTTCTCTCCCTTTCATCATTTGTATTAACCCAATTTTATTTCTAGTTCTATTCTCCTCCTACTGTACTGTTTTGATAACCATGAAATCAGCTTATGTTGGTGTTTATTTACATTAAATGTAATTAATTAATTACATATTAATTACCATGCATACTAACAATATCTAAAGTTGATTACTAGTTTTACCTTTGCTGTCACTACATGGAATTCATTATGCTTCCATTAACCATTAACCATTAACCATTAACCATTTCCATCATCCATATTCTATATCACTTGGATCATTTTTATTACTATAAAATTAAAACTCATTTAGAAATAGCCCTTATTTGCCAGTTTCTTTGTTCAGCTAAATATATGGCATTCAACCACTTTATTCATTTATTTTTGTACAACGAATACACATCTAAGGAAACACAATGAAACTACTTCCACTGATGAAAAATACGGCAGTTTTCAAACATTCCCCCAAATTCTTTGACACTTATTCCATTCAGTGGTTTATGTTCTCCTCTCTCAAATCTGAGCTCTGTGACTGCTGACCCACAGAATTCAGCAGAGGTGAGGCTTTTTCAGTTTCTAGCCTCAGGACTTAAAAAAATAAAGATAAAAACAAAAAACAATAAGACTCCCCAAATTGCAGCCTGTTACTTGGACATAGGCTCATGGAATCCAACCATCATTCTGGGAGGAAGTTCAAATAACCTGTAGAGAGGGCCATATAGAAAAGCACTAAGGTCCTGTTCTCCAACCCCTGTGAAGCTTCCCCAAATCCAAAGCAAGCTATGAGCCAGGTGAGTGGGTCATTCTAGAAATGGATCAACTAGCTTCCAGTCAAGTCATCTCTGCTGACACTGTGTAGAGCAGACAAGAGTTTCTTTACTGAGTCCTACAGCTATGTCAGCCAAATAAATGACTGGTTTTGTTCTAAGGCAATGACAACAAATACTGTTAAGGGAATTAAAAGACAACCTATAGAGTAGGGAAAATTTTTTGAATATCACATAACAAAGAACTTATATTCAGAATATATGAAAAACACTCAAGACCATACAAAAACAAGCAACTATTTTTTAAACAGAAAAAGATAACAGATACTTCACTAGGAGAGATGTATGGAGGGCAAATAGGCACATGAAAAGATGTTCAACATCATTAGTCATCAAGAGAATGCAAGTTAGCCACAATGAGACATCACTACACAACTGCTAGAATATCTATAATAAAACATAATTAATTAATTAGTATGGAAATTCTAAGTGTTGATGAAGAAGCAGAACAATTACTGTAAAGATCTTGGATTTTGTTATTTTCCTCTGAAGTGTACTGATTTTGACTTTTAAGTAGGCAGTTAACTTACTGTACTCAAACTGCAAAACTTTGCCTCCCTGTAATAGGCAGCAGTTCAAATTTCAGTTTATTTCTGTTAGCCTTAGCTGTGTGGATTAGAGCCTGACCTACATCACAAGGTAAAGGGATGATCCAGGGCCTGGGACAGAGTTCATACACAGAATTTATGGCTCTACTTTTCTGACTTTCTCCTTTCTGGGATTTTTCTCTTGGCTAGGATCTTCTTGCTACTGCGGTTGTCCTAAATAAACCCTGTCCTCTGACTCACAAAGGCAGTAAGACTGAAGATTTTCTACTGAATTTTTCATCACCTCAAGTGGGGCAGACTGGCATTCACCAAATAAAATAAAACATTCATATTACGGCAATGCCTGCTTCGAAGTATTGACTTCCATTCATTATCTTCCAGCTTTCATTCAATCCTCAGAGAGTTATTTTTTTTCTCTTTATATTTTGTCCTGCATTTAAAATTGTTAACTGTGGGAGATCTGGTTTGATATTGATAGCAATCCTTGAAGTAGACCATCGGGGCCACTTTTTTTCATAGCTCGGCTTTCCTCACTTAAGCCAGATGACCTCATTGCTTTTTACTCCAAGAATCTGTGTAACATAACATTTTCAACTAAAGGAACTGCATCTCTTCAACTAAGATCTGATCTGTTAAAGTCTAAAAACATGCCTCTCCTTTGTATATTTTAAAATTCTTTAAATCTTTAACAAATTACTTGAGAGATTTAAAAATGTTGTTTAAGTTTACTTTCCTAGGAGTTCCCATTGTAGCACAACAGGATTGGCAGTTTCTGCAGCAACAGGACGCAGGTTTGATCCCTGGCCCGAAGTTCATTCCCTGGCCCAGCACAGTGGGTTAAAGGATCCAGTGTTGCCGCAGCTGTGGTGAAGGCTGGATATAATCCCTGGCCTATGAACTCAACATGGTGCGGGAAAACAAAACAAAACATACTTTTCTAGACTTATTTTCTGGTTCTCCACAACATAAAGCCTATTTTTGAGAAATCACTGCTCCTGGAATTCACTGTAAAATTGTATACATTTCCTCTTCTTTGATGATTAATGTCTTTTGTTAAAAAACACAGTTTGTGAACCTGATAAGAATCCATTTGTTCAGTTCAGATATAAGCAACCCACCAACAAAAATATTTTCTCACATACATGCCCCCAATGAATATTTATTCTTTCTGCAATAGAAACTTATCGTATCGTCTGATCATTTGTATTGTGTGTCTGACTTCTTCAATAAATTGTCTCCTCCTTGAATAATTATTCATCTTTGTGCCCAGTGGTGCTCTAGTAGTGTTTGTGCCACATATCAAGTGCTGGATGAATATTTCCGCATGTGTTCCTATACATTTCTTCCCATAAGCCTTTTAGCTAGATGGGTTTTTACCTTACTCCTGGACATGGCTGATGCCCTTTATCAGATACTCTGATATTTCAACTACTGGCTTGCAGTTGGTTCTTCTGGTTCTGACGTAATATTTTTCTTTGTTTGTGTGATTATGCACACACCTAGCCTCTGAAACTAACCAATACATAACCCTTCCCTGTTTCCCAACATATACCTATCCTTCGAACTTAGAACTCAGCCTCCTCTGATCCAACAAATTTTATTCACAGAGTGATTCAACACTTCCCTTATCCCTCTAAAAATAAGACAAGGCTCAGGGAACTTTGACACAATCACACTTCTAAGCATTCACAAAGAAAGAAATACATAACTTCTTTCAGCCAATATAGAGCTGAAACATGATGGTAATGTCTTTATTGCAGGGTGGGGTTATTAAGTCACTCAGGTGTATTAACAGGATTATAGTAATTACGATGCTCAGTCATGTTTGTTCTCTCACTGATTTTCTGATGTTCACACAGCCAGATAGTTTCTAATTTTTTGTTGGTGTTCATCAGAGGTATTAATTGAATAATCAATGCTTTTGATGAAAAAAAGTCCTGCCTTTGTGTCACGTGAATGAATATCTATAATGTAAAAATAATCATAGATATTTAAATCTCTGGGTGGAGAATTTTATCCCATGGTAGAATTTGATTTATCTGAAAAATTTGAGCAATGAAGTATTCCTTTTTCCATTAAGTCATTTGAAGGAACTATTACCATGATAGAAATGGCCTTCTCAGTACAGTCTGGGTACTAGAGTCTAGGTGAACAGGAAAAGACTCAAGTATATTTTAGGCTAAGAAGATGCCAGAACAACTGGAAGAACTGATTTGGTGATGCCTTGAGGCAGCACTGTTAGGTAGTATAACAGCTGTGTAGTCAGCAGAGTGTACATCTACCAATGCAGTACATTCTGGAAGTAAATTGATTATAAATATGGTTCTAACTACTCCTCTTCTTTGTCTACATACATTATAATGTGACTTGGTAGCTCTTTCAGGGAAGAGGTAGCTTATTTATTTACCCATTGCAGCTAAAATGGCCCTATAATTACCTTTGGACAATAAAATATGGCAGAAGTAATACTTTTCCATTTCTGAGTTCAGTCCCTAAGAGATTTTATGTGATTCTTGTTTTCTCAGAAAGTTGACAACTCACTATGAGATAACCAGCTGGATGATTAAAAAACACACAGGAGTTCCCATTATGGCTCAGTGGTTAATGAATTCAACTAGAATCCATGAGGATTTGGGTTTGATCCCTGGCCTTGCTCATTGGGTTAAGGATCTGGTATTGCCTTGAGCTGTGGTGTAGGTCACAGATGCGGCTCCGGATCCCATGTTGCTATGGTTGTGGCGTAGGCCAGCAGCTACAGCTCTGATTGCACCCCTAGCCTGGGAACCTCCATATACTGTAGGTGCAGCCCTAAGAAGACAAAAAAAAAATATATATATATGACCCAGTCACACCTGTACTCTAGAAAATTACCGCTAAAACTCCAGAGCTCTGAGGCCAACCTAGATAAACCATCCCCCCAGCCATGCTGCCAGATGATCACAAGTATATGAATGAGCCCATTCAAAATAAACCGAAGTCTTGTTCAGTTTAGGAGAGATACCTAGTTAATCTGAATAATTGGAAATTAAGGAATGAATTAATTAACATTCCATTGAGGTTTTATGGCTATTTTATATAAAAATAGTTAAATGACTTACTAAGATACATTAAGGAAATAGAAGAAATGTATTATACTTCTAGTCAGATTTGGGATTTCCAAATAACTTCTAATAAGCAAGACGCACGGCATTTAAAAATGGAACAATTTTTTTTCCTCTTTGTCATGTTTAATTAATTTCATCAGTATATGGAGTTCTGATATGGTCACATGCTTGCTAGTGGAGACCTGACTACTTTTTTACCCTCGGGGAGTCCAGCAACATTTGATGTCTTTGAGGACAGTGTACAAATGTGAAAGCCTAGATCCAATTCGGGCAGCAGGGCTAATGGAGGCAGGTTGCCTTACTAGGTTATTAATCTAAAGAATGATGGAGACAGTAGGGAGACTGTATAGTAAAGAAGCAAATTTAGCGTCTTCAAGTTGGAAGTATTGATTGAAAAGTTTACTTAAACTGGTGGACACAACAGCTAAGGATTTTGAGAGATGTAGTGAACATAACAAAGAAAAGAGCAGGTCCAGGAATGGGGTCCATGTGAATTGAAAACTTTCTGGGTTTCTTTAACTGTAAACCAGATGTTCATAGAACCAAAAATTTTATAAGATTTTAAAATTAAGAAATGTATTAACAATCAAGGTAAAATCACTGGTAAGAAAACAGGCAAAGCTAACACAGATTCCTTTAGTCTGATAAAAACCTATAAATAATGATCAAACTCTAGATTATTGTTGAATATTGTCCTTCACAGAAAGATAAGAAGAGATAACTTTACATAGTACCGTATGTGAGGTTAATTTATTCACATGCAATGGTGATGGTTTTATATGGTTCCACATAAAAGTATCTATTTGGTGTTCCTTTCCATAATGTTCTATAATAGCAAAAAGGTCATTGTTAATAAACTCTCACTATGGAATAGTTCCCCTCCTGCTACCCATGTAGCAATTCTCCTCTCAGAAATTGATCTCTAACTTTTTTCTGCCAATAATGAGATTGGCACCACATCCAGTATTTGTACACATTTTAACATATCTCTGTTTCCATAGAAATTATTCATCTTCCTGCTCATCTTGAAGGAACAGAAATGTTACTTCCTATAAAAGAATTAAAAACTCCTAGCTTTACTCTATATGCCATTATTTTCATGGCTTGTGATGAAATAGACTTTTTTTACTCTACTGTATCTTTTTTCTTCACCTTAAAATGTGAAGCATAACATAGGTAAAGGAGAGAGATTTTGCCATTTGCAAAGTAAATGCCTTTAGAAAGCATTTTACCTTTATGAATCTCCCTCTTTGTGTATAAACGAGGAGAGGTGATAACGTCCACCTGCCATGATTGTTTTCTGTCAGTCAGAGAGGAGACACTGCAGGAAGTGGACTGCACGCTCAAATGAAGGAATTAAGGAGAATGCAAGAGTGTAGGCAACCAAGGGGAAACCAAGAAAAAGTGATGTCACCTAAAGGATAACAAAAGCAGGATATTATCACCCCAAGAATGAAGGTGAGAGAGCAGTTACTCAACCCAAATATAGAGCAAAGGAAACAACTCTACATGTTTACAGCTCTCACCAGGTATCACTTGTTTGATGGATGACTTTATTTCCTTTCTTTGTCTATTTAGCCAAGGTCTGGGGATAGGGAAGGAACTGCTTCTCACAGATGCTAATCTCTAGGTAACTCACTGTCTCTCTCATTTTGTTCCCTAACTCTACTCAGACATCTGTAAATATTCACTTCACTAAAATCTCTTCGTGTGAAATGTCTGGGGGTAAATTCTGTAAATAAAATAAAATCTACTAGTATATGTTTGAGGTTATTTCCACTTGTTCTTTTTAATTTTTTATTAAAGTTGGTGATTTACAATATTGAGCCAATTTCTGCGGTACAGCAAAGAGACTCAGTCATACATACATATACATCCTTTTTTAAAATATTGTTTTCCATCCCAGGAGCCTGGATATATTTCCCTGGGTTATACAGTCAGGCCTTATTTTTTACCCATTCTAAATGTAAGAGTCTGCATCTACTAACCCCAAACTCCCAGTCCATCTCACTCACTTTACTTGTTTTATCTGTTTGAAGCATTTTTTTCCCCTCATGGCTTCTAGTTTTTCTTTATCCCTTTTTGATTTTATGATTCTACACTAGCCTTGTTTTCTGTTAATTCATTTAAACATACTTCTTTTCTCTCTCTCCAAAGTCAAGTGTATCTCAGTATTAAAACTCTATTTCTGCTTCTCATCTTTTATTCAAATTGCTTGTGAATATTCATGTCTATAATTCTTCATTTTTTTGTTTTGTTTTGTTTTTGTCTTTTCTAGGGCCTCACTCGTGGCATATGGAGGTTCCTAGGCTAGAGGTCTTATCTCAACTGTAGCTGCCAGCCTATGCTAGAGCCACAGCAGTGCCAGATCTGAGCCATGTCTGTGACCTACACCACAGCTCACAACAATGGATCCTTAACCCACTGGTTCCTGGTTGGATTTGTTTCCACTGCTTCATGATGGGAACTTCCCTATAATTTTTCTTTTGAAATCATAACTCCCAAATATTTATCTTATGATCTATATTTTACTTGAGTCTTAATATGTGGTTATGACATAATGCTCAAAAAATGTTTTTTGCAGTACATGAAAATCTATCTTCTCACCATAATTTTTAAGATCCTACCTTAAACTCAAATTCAACTTGAGCAAACTTTTATACTTATCTCTAGTATAAGAGTGATCACATTTTATTATAATTCATCTATAATTATACATTTCTTCTTTTAATTAGAATGTAAGTACCTCAAGACTATTCTACCTATACTTTCTACGAATTTGCACAATTTCTAGTGCCTAAGTGCTTCGTAAATATTTGTTAAGTGAACAATTCTCAAACTAATTTATTAACTTGCACAGAAATCATATTTCCCACCCATTCCAATGCTTACCAAATTCTTCCAGGTGCCCAGAATTGAAGTATTGGGTTATTCAAGATAGTTATCATAGATTTTCTCAGTCTCCAAATCATGTCGTTCATTCTTAAATGAAATATGTTTCTTATTTTGTCCTTTTTGGTCATTTCCTCTGGTATGTTTTCCTATTGCAAAATATGTGATTAAAAATATGTGAATTACTGCCTTGATTATAGGTATTTCTTCTAAATTTCCTTCTGTAATCACTTTAAAAACAAACTTTCTGAAATATTATGCATATTGCAGCATTCCCAGCCACTGGCTTTTCTGCCACACCTTGAGTGCTGCGAAAATTAATGTGAGAGCCATTCTGAGACTCTATATATGTTATGAGTCATTTCCTGATTGAAAACTGAACTAAAAATGTCAGACACTCACACACACTTTCATGATTCTTCTAGGTAAGCTCATTAAATTATTCATTTATTCTCTAACTCCATAATGAGATAAGAAGCATGGTTATTTATTCACATTATCCCCAAAGATTTTTAAACTACATGAGTAAGCAGGTATTATGCCTCTATCAGGGATTCTTTACATTTTACCTTATGTCCAAAGTAAATGGTTTGGTGGAATTTGGTACAAGTAAGAATTTAAATTTATATCTGATTAGAAAAATATCTAATCAATCCCCAAATAATAATCTAATATCAGGCTTTTATTGAGCACTTACTCTGTGCCCCTGGAGTTGTTTTTAGACTTTTAACAATGTAACCTTACAGTGCCTGCTCAAGTATATATTATCTTATGGTTGAAAAGTATGCCTCTACATACCATAAATCTATCTAAATACTAATAAAAAATAATACATAATTCCTTGGTTGTCTAAAATAGAACAAATTATTACTTCAACTTAAATGTATTTTCTGTGCTTCATATAGAGAGAGTTTTTAAAATTTATTACTTTCCTATGAATTTCTATTATAATATAATGCATTTTAGTCCCTAGTTTATGATTTATGTGTGTGTGTGTGTGTGTGTATAAAATTCCACATTGTCACATGATTTAAGTTGGTCATTATGAGTTATTCTCTACTGATAAACATGAGAAAACATGAATTTTATTGATAATTACAAATCTGTGTAAACTTCAGAGTCTATTTCAAGAGCTCTCTCAAGAAATTGGAAGCAAATCACCAAATGCTCAAGGTAAAGGCTGATATAGAGGGACAGTCATAGTCTGCATATATAGGGGAATTTCTCTGACATAAGTTAGGGAAGGAATGAGTATAAAACCACAAGGTGCTTTATTGTTTTTGCTGTATATTTTGGGAATATACATAGTATAGGTGGGCAATTAGTTTATTACATAAAATACTGATTGATTCAGTAAGAGTGGAAATATTACTAATATACTCCAAAACAAGTCTGCATATACTCAAAATGAGGCACATTTTATAAATTTCTGACTTAACACTTGGGCAAGTTGGCAAAATAAAGAGAAAACACAAATTGGCAATGTAAACAAAGGAAATGAGGACATTACTACAAATCCTATAGACATTGTGAAGCCATTAAAAGGATATTCCACACAACTGTATTGCAGTATTTTAAAATTAAGCTGAAATAGACTAATTACTTGAAAATGTACTAAAATTCTACAAAACGATACAGAAAATTTGAAAATTCTGTATTTATTAAAGAAATTGAATTTTTATTTAAATCCTTTGTACTGTGTTAATTTCAGACAAAGTTGGCTTCAACAGTAGATTTTTAAAATATTACTCATGAATATACATGCAAAACTCCTTGGTAACTATAAGCAAATCGAATTTCCCAATACATGGAAAATAAATAACCAAGTTGCATAGCTTTCAGTTGAAATGGGTTTAACAATTAAACATAAAACAATATAATTCAATGAATTAAGAGAAAAAAGGAGAAAAGTCCTATGACCCTCTTAAATGAAGAAAAATTTGAAAAAAATTGCAATATGAATGATAAAAATTCTTAAAAATACTTGGAGATTAACCTTAAGGGGATTTTCTTAATCTGCTAAGGAATATCTACAAGAAACAATAACAAAAAAATCTATGTAAAATCATATTTATGGTAAATGACTGAACATTATCCCTGAGATTGAGAAAAAGATAAAAATATCTGCTATCACAGCATTAATAAATTTTATCAAATGCTATACAAGGTAATCTTGCCAGCAAAATAAATAAGAAAAACAAAAGATATAAAGTTTAAAGGAAAAAATCATTATTTACAATGTGATTATATAGGTTAAAAAGCAGTTAAAAATCCAAACAATTTATATAGTCTACTAGAACTGATGAGTGAATGCAGCAAATCATCTGTATACAAGGCCGATAAAAATAATTATTTATATATACTAAAAAAATACATGTGGAAAATTAAATGAAAAATCAAATCCATTTATAGTATCACTAAAATCATTAACCACTTAGGATTAAATCTAATGAAAGTAGAGCATGATCTCCATACAGATAGCTAGAAAGCATTATCGAAAGAAATTTAAATTTTTTATTATAGTTGATTTACAATGTTCTGTCATTTTCTGCTATACCACAAAGTGACCCAGTCATACATCTATACACATTCTCTTTCTCATATTATCTTTCATCATGTTCCACCACAAGTGATTGGACACAGATCCCTGTGCTATAGAGCAGGACATCATTGTCTAAATTTAAAAGGCCTAAATAAATTGAGGAATATACATATACTGGGATTGAATATTATAAAGATTACAGCTGCCAAGATGATGACAAGATGATCCTAAAATTTATATGGAGATGCAAAGTGCCAAGAAGAATCAAAGCAATAATAATGAAGGGGAAGAACAAAGATAGAAGAATTACAATAGCAGATGCCATGTCTATTTAAAAGCTACAGTAATAAAAACAATGTGATATTAGTACAAAGATGGGCAGATAGGCCACAATAACACATACTAAATTCTATAAAGAGACCTAAGTATAAGTGGTGACTGAATTTATAGTAAAACTTTCATTAAAACCCAGTAGAGACTACTATTTTATAATAAATAATATTAAATGTTTCTTCATAATAGTTGTAAGTATTATAAGTTATATCTAAAACTATATTTAAAATGTTAATTATAAATATAAAATCGTGGTAATTTCATTATTAGTGTTTTATTATTTTATTCATATTTTATAAATAATATTTATGTGGGAAAAGACCTGGACCTTTCTTATAGACAAAAATAAATTTTGAACTTGATATAAATCTAAATTTAAAATGTAAAAATTTCACATAAATCAATGAAGTAAGAACACTATTGCACCATACACAAAAATAAATTCATATTGGCTTAAAGACTTAAATATAAGACATGACACCTAGAATAAAACAGGGGCAACACATTCGCTGACATAAATTATAGCAGTGTTTTCTTAGGTCAGTTTCCCAAGGCAACAGAGATAAAAGCAAAAATAAACAAATGGAATCTAATCAAACTTATAAGCCTTTGTACAGCAAAGAAGACCATAAATGGAACAAAAAGACTTTAAAAAGAGTTTAATTTCCAAAATATATAAATAGCTCATATAGTCCAATATCAAAAAACCCAAAAAATCCAATTACAAAAATAGGCCAAAGACCTAAGACATTTCTCCAAAGAAGATATACAGCTGATCAATACACACCTGAAAAGATGTTCAACAGTACTAACTATTAGAGAAATGCAAATCAAAACTACACAGATATTTTACTTCACACCCGTCATAATGGCCATCATCAAAAACTGAACAAAAATAAATGCTAGAGGAGTTCCCATCGTGGCTCAGTGGTTAAAGAATCCAACTAGGAACCATGAGGTTGCGGGTTCGATCCCTGGCCTTGCTCAGTGGGTTAAGGATCTGGTGTTGCCATGAGCTGTGGTGCAGGTTGCAGACATGGTTTGGATCCTGCGTTGCTATGGCTGTGGCATAGGCCGGCAGCTGCAGGCTCTGATTCGACCCCTAGCCTGGGAACCTCCATATGCCACAAGAGTGGCCCAAGAAATGGCAAAAAGAATAAATAAATTAAAAAATAAAAAAATAAAAAATAAATAAATGCTAGAGAGGGTGTGGCAGAAAAGGAGCTCTCCTATACTGTTGGTGGGAATGTAAACTGGTGCAGCCACTATGGGGCATAATATAGAAGTTCCTTAAAAAATTAAAAATAGAGGTATCATATGATCTAGCAATCCCACTCTTGGCCATATATCCAGAACTGCTCTAATTCCAAAAGGCAAATGTACCCCAATGTCCTTTCCAGCACTATTTACAATAGCCAAGACAGGGAAGCAACCTAAGTGTCCATCAACAGATGTATGGATAAAGATGTGTGGGGTTGCCTTTGTGGCTCAGAGGTTAACGAATCTGACCAGGAAGCATGAGGTTTCAGGTTCCATCCCCGGCTTTGTTCAGTAGGTTAAGGATCTGGTGTTGCCGTGAGTGGTGGTGTGGGTCACAGATGGGCCTTGGATCCCACATTGCTGTGGCTCTGGCGTAGGCTGGTGGCTACAGCTCCAATTAGACCCCTAGCCTGGGAAGCTGCATATGCCATCGGTGTGGCCCTAGAAAAAGAAAAAAAAAAAAAGAGAAGATGTAGTGTGTGTATATATATAACTATGCAACATAAACACTGGAATATTACTGAGCCATGAAAAGGTATGAAATAATGCCATTTGCAGCAACATGGATGGACATATACATTATCATATTAAGTAAGACAAAGATGAGTATCATATGATATAAATTACATGTGGCATCTAAAAGCATGATGCAAATACACTTATTTACGAAACAGAAATAGACTCAGAGACATAGAAAACAAACTCATGGTTTCCCAAGGGGAAAGGCTGGGGGGATAAATTAGGAGTTTGAGATCAACAGATACACACTAGTACATATAAAATAGATAAACAACGAGGACCTACTGAATAGCAAAGGGAACTATATTCAATATCTTATAACAATCTATAATGGAAAAGAATCTGAAAAAAGAATTTGCTGAAAATAACGCAACATTATAAATCAATACTTCAATTTTTAAAAATTTAAAAAAGAAAAAATTTATAAAACATAGGAGACTATCCTCACATCCTTAGCCCAGACAAATATTCTATTCTTCCTTTTTTTTTCTTCCTTCCTTTCTTTCTTTTCTTTTTTTTTTTTTAAGGGCCACTGGAACTTGCCAAGCTAGGAGGTCAAACAGGAGCTACCTACAGCTGCTGATCACAGCCTCAGCAACTCCAGATCTGAGACCATCTGCAACCTCATCACAGCTCATAGTAATGCCAGATCCTTAACCCACTGACCAAGGGCCACATCCCCTTGAATACTTGTGGGGTTCATTTCCACTGAGTTGCAATGGGAACTCCAAAATATTCTTGAACAAGATGCCAAAAGCACCAATCTTCGATGAAACAAAAAATATCAACTTCATCAAAATTAATTTTTGTTCATCAAAACACATATTTAAAATAAAGAAAATGCAACCTACTGTAGATTTGGAGGAGATATTTACAACACAAATATCCCACAAAAGATTTAAAACATCCAGGACTCCTATCTATCTATCTATCTATCTGTCTATCTATCTATCCAACCCTCCAGAATATATAAAGAACTCCTACAAACCAAGAAAAAGATAATAACCAACTACCCCCTTCTCAGAATCATATGGTTTTTGCTTCTGTGAGAAGAATAAAGTAGGGCACAAGAGTTAGGCTGGTTTTTAACCCCTCCCTTGAATGTATAATTGAATTTTAAGCTAAAAATTTCAAGAGAAAGGAAATTTTAGGTTTCCACATGCTTTTATGGTCATCTTTCATGTTTTTCCTCTTCTGAAATTACTTAAATTATCCAGGACAACTTAACGACAGTTTTCTTCTCTAGTTAGAATTCTCACAAAGAGGGAACACAGCAACTTGCATAAAAATTAAAAAAAAAAAAGAATAGGGAGGGGGAATAGGAGAAGAGGGAGGAGGAAGAGGCAGAGGAGGAGGAAAGGAGAAGAGTTGAAGAAACTGGCTTAAAGAACCAAGATGGATATTTTCAATTTTCTGTGAAAATCCCAGATGTTAATTTCTGAAAAAAAGAAATGATTGTGCCTATGTGAGTAAACTTTCTTAGCAAGCTCAGGTCTAGTCTTTAAAATCATGTAATACACTGTGCTAAATGCTTTCATTACTTGCTACTCTTTTCTGGCAACTTGTTCTTATCTGTTTCTCGTTAGCTGCTGTTACTAATTTATGAAGCTGAATCATCAAACATCATTGTCTAATGTATCTCCAAAAAAGTCTAATTGTTTTTTCAAGTTCACTGTGACACTTTTTAACCTCTTCCTCATCCTATCTTAATTTTAGTCTATCACCTAACTATCCAATTCCTACTTGCTTTGGCATTTATAGTCGTCTTTATTTTGTACATCCTTAACAGCTTAATATTTCCCATTGCTCTTTTTTTTTTAACCAAAAACATACCACATCCAATTTGTCCTATTGTATCATTAGACTCACAAGAATTTACCAAATGCTAAATACCTTACTAGTGAAACTTAAAGGCATATATACTTCATTATCCTTAACCATTGCTTATTCGTTTAAATATTGTCTATTCTGTTTTTCAAGGTTGTTAGCATTTGGCATTTCAACTTAGCTTTCCCTGATACATGGAAGTACATACCATCTTTCAATAAGCCTTATTGAATCTGTTAATTTAAGAAAGGTTAATCAAAAAATAAAATGATATGACATTCATTTAAGTTTCTATGTCAATGTAGCACATTTTCAAATGTTCTTGTATAGGAACATTATCCTACTTCTTGTTTTATTCCACAGTTCAACTCTGAATTATTTTATTTCCAAAAGCATTCCTCCACATACATTAATTGGCCTATTCTGAAATGCAATGTCCTTGGGGACTTTTATCAGTCTTCATTTTCTCTACTCTCTGCTCATGTAACTTTCTTTTTTAAAAATGAGATATATTTCTCTGAGCATATTTCCTCTTGCTTTATTAGTTGCTGCAAAGTGTACTTCACATTCTTTATCACTTTTGAAAATTTCCAACTCTAGATGCTACTATGTTCACCAAATACCCCAAACCCAACTGAAAACAAAACAAAAAAAAATCACTTCTCCAAAATTTGACAATTATAAGACAAATTATATACAAACAAAAAAAATTTTTTCACTTCTCCAAAATTTGGCAATTACAAGACAATTTTTTATAAGACAAAAAACTTGGCAATTAAATTGAATTGAAAGTTTTCAACTATATAGTTGACATCTTATTCGCTTAGTTTGTATGCCCGTGGCATGACTGAGAGTGATAAACTATGGATGTGACTGCCTTTTATAAAGTGGCATTGCCATAGTTTCTATTTGGGAGCATGTTGGGGGAATTGCTTATACCCTGATCCTAAAATATCCCCTTCCATATCCAGGGAGCACAACTATATAGTTTATTTATAATGTTGTGCTATTTTGTGCTATACAGCAAAGTGACCCAGCACACTAAAATATTTTATATATATTTTCTCATATTAACTTCCATCATGATCCATCCCAAGAGATTTGATATAGTTTCCTGTGCTGTACCATAGGTTATCATTGCTTAAAGTATACATTTTATTAGACATCTTCATGTAGGGAATGCTTGCTCACCTCCACAGTTGCCTCTGAGACCTGTACAATTCTGAGGTTTAGCCCATACATTTATGCTCAAAATTTGATGTAATCATTTATAAAAGTGACAGTTTACTCTTCATCTGCCATTCCCCTGTTCTGTTCAAATTTAGGAACTTGTCTTGAAGTTACATTAGCATAATAATCAAATCACAGTTTTCACTTAGAATGCATGTTTACTTGTGGTGGCTTAAATGTGTAACAGGGGAAAGGTTATAACTAGAGATTTTGGGACAGGGCTAAAGTCTACTTCTGGTACCAAAAACTTTCCCCCTCAGTTCTATCACCAAAAATGGTCACAATGCTCTGCTTGTTAATGTCTTTGGTGACAGATCCTTAGAGAAGCTTGTTTTGATGGAGAATTCTATATGAATTTTCCCATTCTATGGGAAACAAAAGCAACAGCTTTTATCGATGATTCATTTGAGTTAAGAGACAGAACCAACATTCGGCTTTGGGAGGTGTGGGCACAGGTGCCCTCAAATGACATTCAATTAACTGTCCTTCAAGTCTGCCATGGTAACTTTCACAGTGAAAGCCTTCTCTGATTATTCTATTTAAAATGCCAATTCTCCACCCCACCTTAGCAATCAGATCATCCTTCCCACTTTTATTTCCAAAGCACCTAACACCTTCTTACACAGCCCTTTAAATTATTTATTTTGTTTGTGGTCTCTTTCCCTGCCCTAGAAGATAAATTAGCACAATGTATACTGATTAATAAGTCTTTAATAAGTGTTTGTTGAATAAATGATCTTGAGGTGAACCCAATTTGGATAAAACTCTTTGGGCAATGCGTTAAAATTGTCTCGACTGACTGCTGCAAATCCATCTACAAATAAGGCTTATGACCAGTCAAGTCTGACTGTCATGCCTTAAAAAGAATTTGAGTAATTTTTCAGAAGGCATTGAAGTTTTATTGGGCCTTAGAATCCTGCAGATCATATATGATAAGTAGAAGCGCCAAATTATCTCCAAGTAATTCGGAGTTCTCAGTCACCCTGTCCTGAGATGACCTAAAGCCAGTTGAGCTTTTAAACAAGCTAGTGAAATGTTCTGTCCTTTACACCATGAACAGATTCTTTCAAGGAGCCAAACTGTTCATTACAAAAGCAATTAGCCTCACCCGTTGTTGCATATGCAGTAGAAAACAAGTACTTAAAACTGCCCTGCCTTTCAGACATGGATTTCGAGATACAGAACAAATTCTATGAATGTCTACAAATAGGCCTTCCTCAACCTGAAATTTACTTTCTTCAGGGTTAGAAAGATCAGTCTGTGTTGAGACCTCAAACTCAGTCAGATCAGCAACATGAAAATTAGCAATGCCCTGAAGATCACAAAGGGATAAATGCAACTCTTTGAGGATAAGGATCTTCCTTCCTCACTCAGACCATGCTTACTGAACACTGAAAAGATGGCCCAGATAAGCCTCCTCACCTAATGATTGTAACCATCCATGCTTTTGTTTTAAGAGCTGGTAATTTTCACTCACATTTACCCTTGAGTTTGGGGTCATTACTTTTACTGTACTGCTTTAATTCATTCAGTGGTATTAGATATGGGAATCAATAGCTTGAAAAATTTCTTTAGAGAAAAATGATTCTCTGTAGGAAAATGTGTTTTAGTGAGAAGTTCACTAAACCCTTATGAGTCATTATTACACAGAGTCCTATTAGCAAATGTGGAGAAATAAAAATGTATTATTTTAGTCCTTGTTTTATTTCATTAGTTCTATTAAAGATCTCAATCAGTGGCCTTAAACTCTTTTTTGTTTTTTCTTTGTATGGCCACACCTGTGGCATGTGAAAGTTCCCAGGCTAGGGGTAAAATCTGAGCTGCAGTTGCCAGCCTACACCACAGCCACAGCAACGCAGGATCCAAACTGCATCTGTGACCTATGCTTCAGCTTGCAGAAATGCAGGGTTCTTAGCCCACTGAGTGAGCCCACGGATCAAACCCACATCCTCACACAGACAGGTCAGGTCATTAACCACTAAGCCACAATGGGAATTCCAGGCTTAAACTCTTAGTCATCATGAAGTTCTATGGGATAGATGACCCAACAGTCCATCTACCCTATTTATTCCCACTTCCAATTAGAATAGAGCACCAATTAAAAAGGAACAAAATAAGTAAGTTGCAGGGAACATGACTGGCAACCCATACAAATCACTAAATTAAAAAAAAAATCTAATAAGAGTGTATAGAGAGTGTATAGAGTCTACATCAAGAGTTGGCAACCTTTTTCTTAAAAGCACAAAGAAAAAATATTTTAGGTTTTGTGAGTCATATAACTTTTGTGGCAATTACGCAAATCTCCTTTTATAACACAAAATAGCCATACACAGTATTTAAACAAATATGGCTCCATTAAAAAAGAACCTGCTTTATTTATACAAGCAGTTGGCAGTCTGGATTTGGTCCATGAGCCATAGTTTGCCAACTGCTGGAATTAAAAACTTATTCAGAAGGAAAAATTATGTTTTAATGACAATACACCTACCTAAAGTATATTGAGCTAACACATACTGCTCTAATTATGTGGCAGTCATATATTTTCATTCCAATTGCTTTGTGAATATTAAGTTATTATTGCTCAGAACTATCCCACTTTTCCCATTTAATAGACACAGTATTAGTTATACAGAGAAGTTGGATAACCTGTCTGTATTAGTTTCCTAGGGCTGCTGTGACATATTATCATATAAACTAGATGGTTTAAAAACAACAGAACAAAGTATCATAAGAATTGGATGGATTAAAAAGGACAGGAATGTATTTCCCTCATATGTTTGGAAGACAGAACTCTGAAATCAAAGAGTTGACAGTGCTATGCTCCCGCTAAGGCTTCAGAGAATGATCCTTCCCTGCCTTTCCCTAGCTTCTGGTAATAGTCTGAAATCCTTGGAATTCACTCCAATCTCTCCTCTGTTATCACATAGCATTATTTCCTTGTGTCTCTTTGTCTTCTCCTGTTCTTCTAAGCCTTCAGTCTCATTGGATTAGGGCCCACCCTAACGGCCTCATTTTAACTTGATTATATCCACAAAGACCCTATTTCCAAGGATATCTGGGGACAGTATCTCAAAGTAACTTTTGGGGGGACATAATTCAATGTACAGCACTGTCTAATAATATGTCACATTATCTTAATAGTACACAGTCATGGGTGCACAACATCAGTGCTGTTTTCAGTATAAGCACAATTGGAAGACTTTTTTTTTTTTTTTTACTTTTAGGGCCACACCTGTGGCATATAGAAGTTCCTGGGCTAGGGGTTGAATCAGAGCTGTACCTGGGACCCACATCCCAGCTTGCATCAACACTGGATCTGTAACCCACTGAGCAAGGCCAGGGATCGAATCTGCATCCTCATAGACACTATGTTGGGTTTTTAACCCGCTGAGCCACAATGGGAACTCCTAATATCTTATTTTTTTATAAAATATCATTTATTCATATTTTATAATATATTATTTAATAACAAATATATTTTATTAAGAAATGAGGGATCCACCTGTGTACCTTATTGTGTTACATAAATAATGCACCACAAACTATTGATACAACCAGAAAGTAATTTTTCAACCAGGATAATAATACCCATTTAGACAACAGATGGGAACAGTGGGGATAATTTGAGAGCTTCACAATCTCTGGGAAGCACTGTTGGCTTTTGATGGCAAGGACGGCAGGGAAGCCAAAAGCTTTGCAATGCAGGGGACAACTGTGCCCAACCAAGGGCTGTCTTTCTCAAAATGCCAATAGAAACAGTGATAAACTACCCACATACTACCATTCTGAAGCAACACTAGAACTTATGGAAATCTCAAGTGACTAGAAGCTTACAGAAATCAAGGAAACACTGATAATTCACAGAAAGTCCAAATCCATTACATACACAAGTGTGTAGTAGGAGCTACACTAAATGACTATCCCATCAAACTCTACTAATGAGCTAACAGTAGTTTAAGCACACAAACTTGCAATATCTAAAGAAGGTAGCCCTGGTCTTAACCCCAAATAGACTTAAATGGAATTGAATATAATTTATATATAATAATTTAGATTTTTTTTTTCCTAGATAAATTCCTGACCCTTAGGAAGACCTTCTTAGCTCATTATTGGACCTTGAGCTGTAGCTTGAAAAACATTAGTCCACTGTTTCATATTGTTAAAAAATAAGTTCCTGATTTTTAAGAGCAGGTTCTATTCCTTAAGATAGGAAGTTGTGAAGAATTACCCGACAGAAAGACATGAAACTAAAACAAGTTTATCGCCACCTCCAACCTCACTGATAACAAAATATAGTAGAGTGTATGGAAGAGAAGCTTCCTAATCTGTATAAGAACAACTTACAATTCTTTTTCTCTGCAGACTCCAGACAGTGCTCACTGAAGTTTGTGAGTAGAAAAGAGTAGAAACAGAAGTCATTTATATACTACGGATTCTAGAGGCACTCAGAGTTTAACTTTTCTGGTGAGGGGAGGGCTTTTCTTTTGTCAGGGAATTATAGCAAGTTAATAGCAATGGCATGCCATCACACAGCATGCCAGAGGGCATGTCCTATTTTGTCAGGCTGCCCTGAAAAGAAAGTAAGTGTTCATCTTCTTTTATGAGTATGAGAGTTTTCAGGGCTTTCATTCTGGTGGCCAGATTTTCACAGTGGAGGCTGCAAATGCACAAGAAGCCCTATGATCTGCTCAAATTGTATCTCTGTAAACTAAGTATGTGCATAATTTAAACACTGCATTTGTTTGCTTATTTATGTTACTGTGCTAATGCTGCCTATATTTGATTGTAACTTTGGGCCAGCAGACTTCAAAGACTTTATTGGCATTATCTACTCCCTGGTTGAAAGCCCCATTAGCAAAGGTAGCTTTTGCTTAGAGAGTCTGTGGCTCTCCATAACGATCACAAGAACCATCATCAACATATCTGACTGAAGAACAATGAAAGAGGCTGTCTGATAATCCTTGAGAGACTCTTCAAAAACCAAATCAAAACCAATTCTGACTTAACAATACCATAATGAAAACTCCTGCCGCCACGAACTCACATACTCATAAGCCTGTACGCATGCACACCATCTCTTAATCAGCAGGAAACAAAACGTCTTAGCTAACAATGAATCAAGCCAGACCTTACCTTTCTATCTTCAACTCTTTCCAAATCCTCCCAGGTGGTCAATGTAAGGGCATTTGGGCCTAATTAAAACACTCGGAAGGTAGAGGGGGAAGAAATTCCTGTCTCCTACCATCTCATTCTATTCATTCTCTAGTACAGAGAGGACTATTGGAATGTTCAGTAGGCAAGACAAATTTTGTTGAAAGTGGGCTGCCATCCACTACTATCAACAGTGATAATCAGTGTCTCAAAAACCCTGTGATCCAAAATAACCTATTTATCAACCTTGCCAGCACTGTCCTTCCTCTTTCTCACGATCTATATTTTTTTCAGTTTTTGTCTTTGTGTTTCAGAAGAACACAGGGCAAAGATTTGCCCATTAATTCAGTGTTAATAAGTATTCTGTGCTTTAACATGTCCTTCATGAGTGCTGAAGTTTCTGTTTTCTTTGCTTTCTTCTTAGTGGAAAGCTATCTTCTTCACTAATTAAAATTCATTACCTCCTCCTCAGATGAAGAGGGTGAGAAATTGCTGGCTGACTGCTTCCATCATGCTTAATAAATCCCTGGAGAACAAATAACATCCCTTTTGCCAGGAGGTTCTTTTTAAGCTTCAGATCCTGAGGGAACACAGTAACCTCTGTTATTTTATTTGATTTGCGGTTTGTGGCATCCAGCTATCAACATGAAGTGGTTGAACGTTCACTATTCATAGCAGTCACTCATATCCTTAATAAGGACATCCTTTCATACACCCTTCGCCCAGCTCTTGCATGGCAACTTTCAAAATTCTAATGCAGTCAGTCTATCTCAGTGAGTAAAAGCTCTCAGTGAGCTAAGATCTTATTTTCTGACAGTAATAATCCTAAGTGCAGGGTTTTATACACAAGGTGGACCAACCCATGTGACCCTGCCCCTTCTTCAGCTGATACAAATCCATTTGTTGCACTTATTTTTATTGTTTCTTCCTTGCTACCTCCCACAGATCTCCTTGAAGTTTCTTAAGCTCTTTGGCCTGCATTAATGAGATTTAAGTGTGAGCATGTGCTTGAGAGTTTGGGGGAGGGAAACCCCTGAAATTCTGAGGCTATTAAAGCTTCAGACAATAGTTCATTTTTGCCAGTGACTTATCTGCCTTAATCCACACCTTTCTATTTTTGTGTGGTTAAATTATCAACTGTTTTTAACTTTGTCACATCGTTAGTATTGTTAACGGAGTAAGAATTTGCAAGAGATATAAAAGATGAAAGTTTAAGAGCATGACACTGAACTCAAATGAAGCAGTGGCTCTGCTTTTTATAACCTGTAGAATCTCCAGCAAGTTATTTAACTACTGGATCTCAGTTTCCATAATTACAATGTGGGAAATACCTTCTCATTCAAAAGATTGGTTTAAATCAATTTGAACGGGAGATCCCATTTGGCTCAGGGGTTAACAAATCCGACTAGGAACCACGAGATGAGGGTTCCATCACTGGCCTTGCTCAGTGGTTAAGGATACGGTGTTGCTGTGGGAATCTCCATATGCCGCAGGTGCGGCCCTAGAAAAGACAAAAAGACCAAAAAAAAAAAATTTGAATGATCATGTAATTTACTTAGTTTTAGTGGCCTGAATACGTTTTAAAATGATAATATTCTGTTTCATAATAGTTTATTTTGAATGACGATTATATTTCTAATAGGGAATTATATTGTTGCTGTTGTTTTATGGCTGCACCCACAGTATATGGAAGTTCCTGGGCCAGGGATCGAATCCAAGCTAAGCTGCAGCTATGGCAAGGCTGGATCCTTTAATCCGCTATGTCAGTCTGGGGATTGAACCTGTGTCTCTGTAGCAACTTGAGCCATTTCAGTTGGGTTTTTAATGCACTGCATCAGAGTAGAAATTCCTAATATTCAGTTTTTATGCCTTCCATATACATGAGGAGAAAGCAGCTTATCTGTGGAAACTTAAAATATAGGACTCTTCTGAATACCCCAGGAGACACACACACACAAAAAGATGTAGCCAAGTAGCCTGGGAAATATAAACGGGAAGCTTTGATGATTCCATATGGAAGGAAAAAAATCCACATATGAGAGCACTGTCTTCCTTCTAGTTCTCAGAGACATTACTATTAAACTGGCAGTTTTGTTATGTGTCTTTTGAGAAGATGCTTCCACATCAGCTTGTGTTTGGGTATATCTGGCTGTCCTGGTTCAGTGTCTCCAGCAATCTGGCTGTAGCCAGTGTGTTGAGGAATTCTACTTATATATAACTAAAGAGTAATTTAACAGAATTTCATAACACATTCCTTTATACCATATCTAAAATCGACACATTTTTGGCACTATCACTGCTATTTTCTTGACTGTTCTTTCTCAAAGTCTATCCTATGTATTATTAATATTATATTTTATACTTTATATAATTGCTATGATCATCTGTTTTTGTCATATTCATCCAATGAAACAGTGGGTGACAACTCAATACCTGATATTATGGCAAACACAATACTGCCCTTGTGGATATCTGGGCTCCTACACCTTTGAACTGTGCAAACAGGATAGAAAATCCCTTTAATTTATATAATTTCTTCAATTCTCATGCATATACTGATGACTTCCACATCCATACCTCTTCAAGGATTTTAAATGTTAAATCACAAATTTCCTCCTTGAGTTGTGGGAGGGAAAAAAATGAAAGCTCTCCAAGAGTTAGTTAAGGAACACATTTTCAGTGGTGTTGCAGGTAAATTTGGAATACTGAAGAACCTTGGCCTTTTCCTCACCTTGAATAGAAATGACTCATCCATTTCCAGGTAGAAAAGCCTGAGACCCCAGGTATCCCAACTGTGCAGAAGATATGCCCCAGTGAATGGCCTATTGAAAAAGAAGAAGAAGGGGAAGGAGGAGGAGGAGCAGAAGGAGAAGAAGAAGAAGAAGAAAGCAGCAGCAGCAGCAGCAGCAGCAGCAGCAACAGCAGCAATGATGAGTCTAGTACATGTTGACCAAATTGAGAAGGAGAGAGAGGCGCAGGACAGAGAGACATAGAGAGACAGATAGAATAAGAAGTAAGAAGAGCACCTGGGCTATACTTACCGTGTTCCCATTCCTCTATTCCATTCACTTGGAGGAAGGAGTAAAGAAAGTACAGAGAAGCCTGGGTGTGACCTTCTAATATCCATCCTTCATAAAAAGGGAAGCCCTTTCTTTCTATGGGAGATGAGGATTAAAGGAATAAATGTTCCTCAAGAAAGTACACTCCCATCAGTTTTGCGCATTCCACACACCTACAAATCCTCATGTCAGTGGACTATTGCCACCAGATTGTCCCACAGGCAATTCCAGCTAAACATGCCCTAAACTGAAGCCATCCTCCTCAAATCCCACTTTCCTATAAGTAAGTGGTAGGTATCTTGGCAATCTCTTCTTCCTCATTCTCCTCTCTGTTCAAGCATAACATAACACATTCTATATTATCTTTTAAATATTAATGATTGAAAATGCATTGTTTTCTAGTTACAGTATTATGTATTTTATGTACACTCTCTTGCTCATTTTTTTCTCCCACAACTCTGGGATAAGTAGCATAATCTCCACTTCACAAACGATAAAACAGAACATTACAAAGATTAAGGGTATTCCTGAACCAAAGTGCTCTCAAGTACATGATGTTAGTGAATATGGACAAGCGCCACCCACACCTGGACCCCTCTCTTGATGCACTCCCCCATCCTTTGTTATCTTTTGCCTGCAGACTATTGCAATTGCCCAGAAAATGGACTCTCTGACTTCATATTTAATTCTTTAGAATTCATCCTCAACAAGCACTGCCTCCAGAGTGCTGTTTCTAAAATGAAAATCTGATCAAGTAAATCTTCTGCTATGAAAATTTCTTAAACTCCCCATCATGAGCAGCTGCTCCCTATCTGTCAAATCCAATCTTCTACCCCTCTCCCACACACATCCTAGGTTCTGCTGATGCTGAAAGAATTGTCGTTCCTAAGAAATGTCAGGCTCATTCCTAGCTCCTTACTTTTATAGGCGTCTTTTCTTTCCTCTGACTAAAATACAATTATCTCACCTACCCTAACCCAGCCTTTGAAAGGCAAACTCTAACTTCATTATGAGCTTAAATGTTACCCTTTGGGTGAACCCTTGCAGACTTCAACATGTACCTGTCATGTACCTGCCATTTCGTTACATTGCCTCGTAACTGCCACGTGGCAGGTCTGTGTGATAATGAAATCCACTTCCGAGGGTAAAGAGTCTACGTTTCTGTTGCACAGGTCCGGAATAATGACTCCTGACACAAAATAGATGCTTAATACACACTTGTTTTCAACTGAATAAGGCATTCTATCTCTTCAGAACTGTCTTTAAGATATGTCTCATTTTTATTTTTTTTGGTCGTCTTTTGTCTTTTTAGGGCTGTACCCATGGCATATGGAAGTTCCCATGCTAGGGGTCTAATCAGAGCTGTTGCTGCTGGCCTATGCCAGAGCCACAGCAATCCAGATCCAAGCTGTGTCTGCAACCTACACCACAGCTCATGGCAATGCTGGATCCTTAACCCACTGAGCGAGGCCAGGGATTGAACCCACAACCTCACGGTTCCTAGTCAGATTTGTTTCCACTGCACCACTACAGGAACTCCTAAGATACTTCTCTTGGGAAGGAAGAAAGGGAGCACAATATGATACTCTACCTACCAACATTCTTCAGCTGATAGTGTGGGCTTTAAATTTAGTTGTTTATTTGATATGCTAAGTAGAAACTAACAACAACAACAAAATGTCTTGATTCTCTTGCTTCAGGCAGGTACCCTCTATCAAGAATCACCTTCCAGGGCAAATGCCTCTTATTTCCATAAAAGCAAGCACATTTAAAAACACACAAGTGTGTATGATAATTAAATTTTGCATATACTATGAAAAGAATAAGAGACAGTTTGCTTAATTAGAGCTTAAGGAATTATAGAAGCCATGAAAAATAAAAATATCAGCAAGCAGAATTTTCTAAAGGGCTGAAGTGCACACTATAAGGAAAGAAAAAGAGGTATCAAATTGATGGCATCTCAGGAATGATACATACTTTCCCTTCTAAACCTTCAAAAGGTGCTATGAAGTGGCTAGGACCTTGAGTTTCAGAGCCTTTAAATAACTACCCAACGTCAATTTTACTTGAAATTCTGCTTTCCTTCCAGTTCACTGCTTGTTCTTAAACTAGCACCACTTACCTTAAAACCAATCCAAAGGCTTTTGTATTTAGTGGTTAACAGAGGAAGATACATATAATAAGCCATCTAAGCAAAATGTTAAATTGTAACTTCCCTAAATGTACACTTATCAAGAACAGTTAACAAGTGACCCTCATTTGCTCATAGGCTCATGCCTCAGGCATTTATGTCAGATCAATAAATATTAGATTCACTCTAGCTGAATAATAAAGTAGAATTCAGAAACTGAGGTACGGAGTAGTCTGACCCAGGATTTTTTTGTTCCTTACGACTCTCATTCCAAAGGTGTTCCTGGTTCACCTTTGTTGCTCCATTTAGAATCATAGAAAATGTCTTTAGTTAGAGATCTTTGGGGAGCAATTCGGTTTTTCTATTTAATGGTTGTGGTAATTCAAAAGCCAACTAACAGAAGCTGTAAGATTTGTTAGACTAATGTGAAAATATATTTGTGTCAATTGTGGAGCAATTTATATCATTATTCACTGAAAAAATACCGTATGAATGTTTTATGAGGTCATTCTGTCCCTGACTTTTTCAGTAAGATATTCATAATCAGAAAATAAATCAGCATGCTTAAAATAAAACATGATCCAAAATGTTCTAGTGGCACTTTAGCAACAACAGAAAATAAAAGCAGAAATACTATTACTACACTTAATTGCCCCCCAATTATCCATATAGCCATAAAATATCTGCACAGACAACCTCCATTCAAACATCTCATTCCAATTTAGACACAAATTTCCTTATAACACACACACACAGAGAAATAAAAATGGTGTTTTTAATCTGGAGAAAATAACTAAGAGTTACTTAGTTATCCTGTCAGCTTAGCTTCAGTGATGAAGATAAATGAAGGCTTTTCACTTCTTTCTCTTTATTTCTCAGCTATGTTGATCTTGAAGCCACTTTGTGATGATGCTTTCTTCACTGATTCTATTCAGTGATCTCCCTTTCCTCCCACTGAACAGACATTATTACTAGGTATTTGGTTTTCACTTTGGTCCAAGCCATATCTGCCCATCGTCATGATGTAGAACCAACTCATAGGACATAATTGCAAATGAATGTTACACCTTAAGCCCAAGCAGATTTTGTTTTCTGCCCATTTCCCTGAGAGCGAGTGAATAGATAGGTTCCAAGCTACAGAAGAGGCCATAAATTTTATTTTATTTATTTATATTTTTATTGATATATAGTTGATTTACATGTAAAATCTTGATATATTGGTACTCTTTGTTCGTGTGACTCTACTTGTGATACGCTCTCTTACAATATAATACATTACTCCAAACATACTGTAGCACAAACACGCTCCTAGCAAAATTATTCATAAAGGGGATCTAATTAATTTCAAGCAGATAAATAATAAAAAAGATTCTCATACAATCACAGGACACATTAGGATTTAATTAAAAAGGGTTTAGAATGAATTATTACATCTTCCAGAAAATCTTGTATCGCAACTTTGAATTGAGTGGTAGACTACCAAATTGAGAATTTACTGAAGTATGAAAACTTGCAAAATATAGGTTAAGAATGAGGTGAAAATTGGAGTTACTGCTGTGGCATACTGGGTTAAGAATCTGACTGCAACAGCCAGGGTCTTTGTGGAGGAACAGTTTTGGTTCCAGGCCTGGGGCAGTGGTTAAAGATCCAGCATTGCTGCAGCTGTGGAGTGGGTCGCAGCTGTGGCTGGGATTCAATACCTGGCCAGGGAACTTCCACATATTATGGATGCAGTCATTAAAAAAAAAAGAAAAGAAAAGAAAAGAAGAAAAAAACAATGAGGTGAAAATGCTTAACTAGTAATAGCTGTGTCATTGAGCAGTGGTATTTACATTCTGCTTTCACTCCATAAAATTCTGTATTTTTGCAGATATTCAGCAAAAATAAGGTGTAAACTTATGTTTATAAAATAAGTTTTATTTTTAAATAAGAAAATGGATCAACACTGCCAGAAATTACTTTAAATATAGTGCTTAAATTTTGGTTTTGCTTTTCAAGTAAAAACATTTGAAAAAAAAGTCTTGTCATTTTCTCTTTTCAAATATAGGAAATTCTCATTTCTTTCTCTATAAGTTGGCTAAGACTGAAAATGAAGAAATTCATTGGGCAGGTTGAAAAAATTTTAAATATAAATAAAATCAAATATTTTGAAGATGCTGCTCTATTCTCAATAGTAATTAAGTATTAGCATGGATATTGCCAAAAGTACTGTGAGCAAATGACTGAATTTGCTTTTAGAAAGATTCAAGTGAAATTTATAACACACCATACATGAGCTTTCTATTATATTTTACATCCTTTCTTTATATCTATGGATTATCTTTGTTTTTGCTTTTATTTTTCTTTCTTTTTTTCACCCCATGTAATATATTAAGCACATTAGGCTAAATGGAATTATTTCACAGATGAAGTTTATTAATGGGGACATCTGTAACTTTCATATGTTATGTGAGAGATTAAAAGCAATCTCTGGGAGACGGGATTAAGATGGCAGAATAGAAGGATTGGAGCTCAACTTCTCTCCTAAAAACAACAAAATTCACAACTAAAGACTGAGCACACATCACCAAAATGGACCGGAAACCTTAAAAAAGATACCCTACTCCAGAAGAAAAAGTGGAGGCCACATCAAGAGGTAGGAGGGGCGATTTTGCAATATAAACAACCCCATACCTCCTGGGTGGGAAGTTCCACAGACTGGAAACTAACTGGTTCACAGAGACTCACCTACAGGAGTGAGAGTTCTGAGCCACACATCAAACTCCCATATGTGGGGATGTGGCACAGGGAGAAAGAGCCCCAGAGCATCTGGCATTGAAGGCCAGTGGGGCTTCTGTGCAAGAGCTCCACGGGACTGGGGGAAACAGAGAGCCCATTCTTAAAAGGCGCACACAGACTTTCACGTGCACTGAGTCCCAGGGCAAAGCAAAGTCTCGAAGGGAATCTGGGTCAAGCCTGACCGCAGTTCTTGGAGGACATCCTGGGAAAACAGGGGTGAATGTGGCTTGTTGTGAGGGAAGGACATTGAAAGCAAAGCTCTCGAATATTTAGCAGCAGTGCCTTTCTCTGGAGGTGGCCATTTTGGGAAAATCTGGCCCCACCCATCAGCCAGCTGGTGAGAAGCCCCAGGGCAAACAACAACCCAGGTGGGATCACAGCCCCACCCCTCAGTAAACAGGCTCCCTAAAGACCCCTCAGGCACAGAGCTGCCTCTAATCCCATCCAGAGACTAAGCCCCACCCACCAGAGGGATTAGAATCGGCTCCTCCTACCAGTGGGCAGGCATCAGCCCCTCCCATCAGGAAGCCTACACCAAGCTCCCATACTGACTTCAGCCACAGGGGCGCAGACATCAGAAATAAGAGAGGCTACAACTCTATTATCTGTCAAAAGGTCACCACACCAAAAACCTATAAAAATGAAAAGACAGAGAACTATAACTCAGATGAGGGAGAAAGAAAAAACCCCAGAAAAACAGCTAAGCCTTGAGAAGATTCTCAGCCTCCAGGAAAAAGACTTTCGACTGTTGATGCTGAAGATGATGCAAGACATTGGAAATAAACTGGAGGCAAAGATGGATACTTACAGGAATCATTGACCAAAGAGATACAAGATATAAAACTTAAACAAGGAGAGATGCAAAATACAATCACTGAAATAAAAAATTCACTAGAAGCAGCCAACAGCAGAATACAGGAGGCAGAAGAACAAATAAGTGAGGTGGAGGACAGATTAGTGGAAATTACGGATGCAGAACAGAAAAGAGAAAAAAGATTGAAAACAAATGAAGAGAGTCTCAGAGAACTCTGGGACAATGTGAAATGCACCAACATCCATATTATAGGGGTGCCAGAAGGAGAAGAGAGAGAGAAGGGGACAGAAAAAATATTCCAAGAGATAATAGCCAAAAACTTCCCTAACATGGGGAAGGAATCACTCACTCAAATCCAGGAAGCACAATGAGTACCATACAAAATGAACCCAAGGAGGAACACCCCGAGACATATATTAATCAAACTGACCAAAATTAAAGACAAAGAGAAAATCTTGAAAGCAGCTAGGGAAAAGAAACAAGTAACATACAAGGGAACCCCAATAAGGCTATTGGCAGATTTTTCAACAGAAACTCTGCAGGCCAGAAGGGAGTGGCATGATATACTCAATGTGATGAAAGGAAAAAACCTCCAACCAAGATTACTCTACCCAGCAAGGCTCTCGTTCAGACTTGAAGGAGAAATCAAAACCTTCTCAGATAAGCAAAAGCTGAGAGAATTCAGCAACACTAAACCAGCCTTACAACAAGTACTAAAGGAATTTCTATAGGCAGAAAAGAACAAGAGAAGAAGGAAAGAAAAAAGAGCAGCAAAAACAAATCCAAATTAATTAATAAAATGGCAATAAGAACATACATATCAAGAATTACCTTAAATGTGAATGGACTAAACGCCCCAACCAAAAGACACAGACTTGCTGAATGGATACGAAAACAAGACCCACATATATGCATCTTCAAGACACCCACTTCACTTCTAGGGACACATACAAATTGAAAGTGAGAGGATGGAAGAAAATATTTCATGCAAACGGGGATCAAAAGAAAGCTGAAGTAGCAATACTCATATCAGACAAAATTGATTTTAAAATGAAGGATATTTTCAGGGACAAAGAAGGACATTACATAATGATCAAAGGATCAATCCAAGAAGATGTTATAACAATTTTAAATATCTACGCACCCAACACAGGTTCACCACAATATATAAGGCAACTGCTAACAACCTTAAAAGGAGAAATTGACAATAACACAATCATAGTGGGGGACTTTAACACCCCACTTACAGCAATGGACAGATCAACCAGACAGAAAATCAATAAGGAAACACAGGCCCTGAATGAAGCATTAAACCAGATGGACTTAATAGATATTTATAGGATATTCCATCCAAAAGCAACAGAATACACATTCTTCTCAAGTGCACATGGAACATTCTCTAAGATTGACCATATCCTGGGCTACAAATCCAACCTCAGTAACTTTAAGAAAATTGAAATCATATCAAGCATCTTTCCTGACCACAATGCTATATGACTGGATATCAACAACAAGAAAAAAACTGCAAAAAACACAAACACATGGAGACTCAACAACATGCTACTAAATAACCAATGGATCACTGAAGAAATCAAAGAGAAAATTAAAAAATACCTAGCAGCAAATGACAACGAAGATACGACACTCCAAAACCTATGGGATGCAGCAAAAGCCATTCTAGGAGGAACGTTTAGAGCAATACAAGCTCACCTCAGGAAACAAGAAAAAGCCCAAATAAACAAGCTAACTTTACATCTAAAGCAGCTTGAGAGAGAAGAACAGACAAGACCTAAAGTTAGTAGAAGGGAAGCAATCATAAACATCAGAGTAGAAATGAATGAAATAGAAACAAAGAAAACCATAGAAAAGATCAATGAAATGAAAAGCTGGTTCTTTGAAAAGATCAAAAAATTGATAAACCCCTAGCCAGACTTATCAAGCAAAAAAGAGAGAGGACTCAAATCAATAAAATTAGAAATGAAAAAGGAGAAGTAACAACAGACACCACAGAAATACAAAGGATCATAAGAGACTACTACATGCAACTATAGGCCAATAAAATGGAAAACCTAGAAGAAATGGACAAATTCTTAGAAAAGTACAATCTTCCAAGACTAAACCAAGATGAAATAGAAAAGATGAATGGACTAATCACAAGCACTGAAACTGAAACTGTGATTTAAAAACTTCCAACAAACAAAAGTCCAGGACCAGATGGCTTCACAGGCGAATGCTATCAAACATTTAGAGAAGAGCTAACACCTCTCCTTCTGAAACTATTTCAAAAAATTTCAGAAGACGGATACTCCCAATCTTATTCTATGAGGCTGCCATCACCCCAGTACCAAAACCAGACAAAGATGCCACAAAAAAAGAAAACTACAGGCCAATATCACTGATGAACATCGATGCAAAAATCCTCAACAAAATACTAGCAAACCACATCCAACAATACATTAAAAGGATTGTACATCATGAGCAAGTGGGATTTATCCCAGGGATGCAAGGGTTCTTCAAAATCCGCAAATCCATCAGTGTGATACACCACATTAACAAACGGAAGACTAAAAACCATATGATCCTCTCAACAGATGCAGAAAAAGCCTTCGACAAAATCCAACACCCATTTCTGATAAAAACCCTTCAGAAAGTGGGCATAACGGGAACCTACCTCAACGTAATAAAGGCCATACACGACAAACCCACAGATAATATCATTCTCAATGGTGAAAAGCTGAAAGAATTCCCACTGAGATCAGGAATAAGACAAGGATGTCCACTCACGCCACTACTCTTCAACATCGTTCTGGAAGTCCTAGCCACAGCAATCAGAGAAGGAAAAGAAATAAAAGGAATCTAGATTGGAAAAGAAGAAGTAAAACTATCGCTATTTGCAGATGACATGATACTATACCTAGAGAATCCTAAAGACTCTACCAGAAAACTGTTAGAGCTTATCCACGAATTTGACAAAGTTGCAGGATACAAAATCAATACACAGAAATTGATAGTGTTTCTATATACTAACAATGAAAAAGCAGAAAAGGAAATTAGGGAAGCAATCCCATTTACGATCGCATCCAAAAAAATAAAATACCTAGGAGTAAACCTACCTAAAGAAACAAAAGACCTGTACCCTGAAAACTACAAGCCACTGATGAAAGAAATCAAAGATGACACAAAGAGATGGAAAGATATACCATGCTCATGGACTGGAAGAGTTAATATTATCAAAATGACTATACTACCCAAGGCAGTCTACAGATTCAATGCAATCCCTATCAAATTACCAAGGACATTTTTCATAGAACTTGAACAAAATATTTTAAAGTTTGTTTGGAAGCACAAAAGACCCAGAATAGCCAAAGACATCCTGAAAAAGAAAAATGGAGCTGGAGAAATCAGGCTCCTGGACTTAAGACTATACTAAAAAGCAACAGTTGTCAAAAGAGCATGGGTACTGGCACAAAGACAGACATATAGATCAGTGGAACAGGATAGAAAGCCCAGAATTAAGCCCATGCACCTATAGCCAACTCATCTATGACAAAGGAGGCAAGGACATACAATGGAGAAAGGACAGCTTGTTCAATAAGTGGTGCTGGGAAAACTGGACAGCCACATGGAAAAGAGTGAAATTAGAACACTCCCTAACACAAAAATAAACTCCAAATGGATTAAAGACCTAGATATAAGAACAAACACTATCAAACTCCTAGAGGAAAACATAGGCCACACACTCTCTGACATAAACAACAGCAACATCTTCTCAGATCCACCTATCAGAGTATTGACAATAAAAAGAAAAATAAACAAATGGGATCTAATCAAACTTCAAAGTTTCTGCACAGCAAAGGAAATCCTAAACAAAATGAAAAGACAACCCACAGAATGGGAGAAAATCTTTGCAAGTGAATCGACTGACAAGGGATTCATCTCCAAAATTTATAAACAACTTCTGCAGCTCCATACCAAAAAAACAAACAACCCCATCCAAAAATGGGCAGAAGATATAAACAGACAATTCTCCAAAGAAGACATACAGATGGCTGAGAAACACATGAAAAGATGTTCGACATCACTCATTATTAGAGAGATGCAAATCAAAACCACAATGAGGTATCACCTTACACCAGCCAGCATGGCCATCATCCAAAAGTCTACAAACAATAAGTGCTGGAAAGGGTGTGGAGAAAAAGGAACCCTAGTACACTGTTGGTGGGATTTTAAATTGGTGCAACCACAGTGGAAAGAAGTATGGAGATTCCTCAGAAAACTAAACATAGAACTACCATTTGATCCAGCAATCCCACTCCGGGGCATCTATCCAGAGAAAACCACGACTCGCAAAGACACATGTACTCCAATGTTCATTGCAGCACTATTCACAATAGCCAAGACATGGAAACAACCTAAATGTCCATCGACAGAGGAGTGGATCCAGAAGATGTGGTACATATACACAATGGAATATTACTCAGCCATCAAAAAGAACGAAATATCAGCATTTTTAGCGACATGGATGGACCTAGAAACTATCATGCTGAGTGAAGTCAGCCATACAATGAGACACCAACATCAAATGCTTTCACTGACATGTGGAATCTGAAAAAAGGACAGAGGGAACTTCTTTGCAGAACAGATGCTGACTCACAGACATTGAAAAACTTATGTTCTCTGGAGGAGACAGTTTGGGGGGTGGGGGGCTGTGCTTGGGCTGTGGGATGGAAATCCTGTGAAATCAGATTGTTATGATCATTATACAACTACAGATGTGATCAATTCATTTGAGTAATAAAAAAAAATTAAAAAAATTAAAAAATAAAAGGAATCTCTTCTCCCCTCTCTATTCCCTAAAATTCTGGACAATAATTTTCATAATTGTAAAAAAAAAAATTTAAATTTGCAACCACCACCACAATTTTCCAAAACACACGCTCTGTCTATTCCTGATTTTGTCCTTCTCCAAAACAATTTACTTATAAAACACATGAACTCACTCCTATATTTTTATTCATTTTAGTCTTCCCACACTAGAAAGGAAGTTCTGTGAAGGCAGATTTTGTCTGTTTTCCTCATTGTTATATCCCAACTCTTAAAACAATGCCTGGTATATGTTACTCCCTAAAACAAATTTTATTAAAGGGAACAATTCAATCTTAGTCTTTAAATGTTCTCTTTAAAGAGTCAATAGTATAAACATTTACCAAGAAAAATGAAAATATATGACTATAAAAAGTCATATACACTAATACTGCAGAATTATTCATAATGGCTAAGAAGTGAAAAATAATTTAAATTATCAACTAGTGAATACATTTTAAAAATGTAGTACTTCCCCATATTGATATACTTATTCAGAATTTAAAATGAATAAACTACTGACACATGTTATTACTCAGATAAATCTGAGAAAAAAATATTATGTGAAAGAAGCCAGATACAAAAGACTAGGTATTATGTGATTTCATTGATATAGAAAGTCTAGAAAACACAAATTTATAGAAGCAGAAAGCAGGTCAATGATTTCCTAGTGCTATGATTGGGAGTAAAGGTCAACTGCAAACTGGATCAAGCAAATATTTTGAGCTGATGGAAATACTAAGACTGAATTACGGTAATGGATGTATAACTCCATTTACTAAAATCATTTAATTGTGTACTTAGAATGAGCTAATTTTATTATATGTAAATTATAAAAAAGCTGTTTAAATATATGCCTATATATAATATAACATTACTTACACACAGAGAAAATTGTACCCAAGCACACATGCAACTTGTTTATCTGGAATAGATCATAAGAAACCTAACAGTGGTTACATTCTGAAGAAAAAAAAATGTGCTTTCGAGAGACTTCCCCTAATTATTTTAAACTTTATACATGAGTTGAATTTATCAATTAAGTTTTACACAAACTTAAGTATAAGTTTATACAATGTGTAAATGTGTGTCTTTTTATTTAAATGTGAAGATGAGCAGAGAAATTTGACGATGCTGACCTCATTTGGAGTGATGCAGCCACAAGCTAAGAAATGCTTGAAACTACCAGAAGCTGGAAAAAGCAAGGAAGTTATTTGCCCCTAGAGCATCCAGAGTGAGTATGGTCCTGCTAACACCTTCATTTTGGCCCTGTGAAAATTATTTCCACCTTCTGGCCTCCAGGACTATAAGAAAATCAATGTTTTAAGCTGTCAATTTTGTGGTACTTTGTTAGAATAGCCACAGGAAATTAATATAATCCTCTTGGGACAATGAACAAACTAAATAACAGGTAAGGAACTCGTATTCCTTACTTTCAGTGGGCTGGAGGTGGAACTGCCTGGCTTTGTTGACTTGTCTTTGCAAGCTGCTGAGTAGTGATCAGAGTAAGGGCAGTCATGGTAGAAAACTAATACGGCTTTGTAGTGCATTTTAGAAATGGCCAGCGAAACTGCATTAACATATCCATGAGACAATTGGGCCCTTAGTGTATCGATGAGTTATGATTCTTGCTAGGTCTAAGGTGGCAAAATGAAAGGACAGAATGAAATAGGAAGAAGAGGGAAAAGAGGGATGGATATAGCAAACACCGTAATTAGTGGGAAAGATTAAAACCCAGAGAACTGCAGAGGAACAAAGTGGAACCAGAGTCCTAATGTATATGAAATTGAGTCATGCATTCATTATTATCTACCACTGAACAAATATTCACTAAGCATGTATTCAGACCACTGTGGTAGAAAGACTAAAGACCCTATAGCAAGCAAGATAGGCATGGCCCCCACTTTCATGAAAATTACATCAAATTTTAGAAGACCCACAGTAAGTATCCAATTATCTTTATGTCTTTTTCTAGGGCCACGCCCGTGGCCTATGGAGGTTCCCAGGCTAGGGGTCTAATCAGAGCTATAGCCACAAGCCTACACCAGAGCAGCAACGTGGGATCCGAGCTGCATCTGTGACCTACACCACAGCTCACGGCAACACAGAATCCTTAACCCACTGAGGGAGGCCAGGGATCGAACCTGCAACCTCATGGTTCCTAGTCGGATTCGTTAACCACTGAGCCATGACAGGAATTCTCAAGTATCCAATTATCACATTAGTAAGCTCTCGAGGCAGGGACCATGTTTATAACAATTTTCCTAATAAATCCATCATCCTTCTCTTTCTTATCCCTCAAAAGGCTGCCTAAAGTTAACTTTTATCCAAAGATTAGGATAAAATTTACCTACTCTCTGAGATTTTTCCTAACTATTCTCTCATGTAGAATTGATTGCCCTCTGAGACCCCACTGTGCTCTAAAGTAATTAACATGGCATGGGTTACATTCTGCTGAATTCTACCATATTCTTCCACTGCATTTATTTTTCACATGTCTAGCTCTTATTAAACTGTAAGTCTACACCCCAATACTGACAAGATCAGATTGAGTAGTCACCTTTGAGTCTCCAGCACATAGTAACAAAACCTAGCACAAAGGAGGGAATTAGATGAATTAGTTAAGAGCAACTGATGAATTCGTTAAGGAACAAAATATTTTTAAGGGTCCAGGCTAAAGTTTGCACAGCAAAGTATTAACTCAAGGCCCAAAGATAGGCAAATAGGAGTCAGAAATAAGATAAAACTTACTGTAATTGAGTCACAGACTCATCTACTGTTGACATGTGAGGTGTCATTAGTCATTAAGAGTCATTGTATGGCATTAAAATATTATAAATATACTCCAGCAGGGTCTTGTCCAAAAAAGGGACAGCTTAACCAATGCTTTTTTTTTTTTTTTTTTTGCCTTTTTAGGGCCAAACCCTCAGCATGTGAAGGTTTCCAGGTTCGGGGTCAAACCGGAGCTACAGCTGTTGGCCTACACACCACAGCCACAGCAAGGCAGGATCCAAGCCATGTCTCCAACCTACACCACAGCTCAGGGCAATGACAAATCCTTAACCCACCGAGTGAGGTCAGGAATCAAACCTGCATCCTTATGGCTGCTAGTCAGATTTGTTTCTGCTGAGCCAGTACAGGAACTCCCCATTGCTTATTATATGCCAAGCGACAGGGATATAGAAATGACAGAAATGTGGGCTGTTCAGTTCAGTTTCTGAGCAATACTCGGGAGAGATAAGTAAAAAAAAATCACATCTTAATATATAATGATAGGCAAGTAGAAGGAAGGAGCTGGATTGGAAGAATAATTTAGAAAGTTCCTTAAATAGTATTTGTTTTTACTATTCCCAAGGATTCTGAAAATTTTTTATTTCATATTTTTTTGTCTTTTTGTCTTTTTAGGGCCACACCCGTAGCATATGGAGGTTCCCAGGGTAGAGGTCCAATCGGAGCTGTAGCTGCCGGCCTGTACCAGAGCCACAACAATGTGGAATCAGAGCCGAGTCTGTGACCTACACCACAGCTCACGGCAATGCCGGATCCTTAACCCACTGAGCAACGCCTGGGATCGTGTCCTCTTGGATGCTAGTTGGGATCGTTAACCGCTGAGCCACAATGGGAACTCCTTTTATTTTTTATTTAAAAAGTTTTTTTTAATTTTTTTATTTTTTGCTATTTCTTGGTCCGCTTCCGCGGCATATGGAGATTCCCAGGCTAGGGGTTGAATCAGAGCCGTAGCCACCAGCCTACGCCAGAGCCACAGCCACGCAGGATCCGAGCCGCGTCTGCAACCTACACCACAGCTCACGGCAACGCCGGATCGTCAACCCACTGAGCAAGGGCAGGGACCGAACCCGCAACCTCATGGTTCCTAGTCGGATTCGTTAACCACTGCGCCACGACGGGAACTCCTATTTAAAAAGTTTTTTAATCCATGTTTGATTTTACTAGAGAATGTCACCTTGTTTTCTTATTAGCATCAAGTTCCTTACAAGTAGCCTGGGACACTGCTAATCAGAAGAACCACAGTAACTACATCTAAAAAGCAGACTATAATGTAACTTATTAAAGATAATACCTATTGTAATTCCTCTTGTCTGAGTATTGGGAAATGTGCCAACCACTCCTTTTGGCTGTGAGAAGTGTTCCCAGATGGCAGAATAAATTCTCCAGTGACAAAACAAAGACTTAAGTCCCAATTACTAAATTTTTTGGTGAAAAATCCCTGTCTCTTAACAATACACTTTCCACGCAGTTATTGAAGGAAGAAATGTGGAGTCATCTTTGACCATGTTTCTCCATCACTTCTCACATTCAGACTCAAAGAGGAAGAATCCCTCTTTCTTCGAACCCTTGTTTTCTTGAAAAGGCTTTCCTGTTATTTCCAGGCAGGTGCAGAATTTTCATTATCATTTCCAGTCCAACATTTCAGTGCCTCCATTGGTTCCTCTTAGCAGGGAAAAGAGAAACCTTACTCAACTGGTGAAGCAGGCAGAATCCTAGGCTTTATTATTCTATTGAGTGGTTAATTAACATGTTGAAAAACACTGCTCAGGCATGGTCCTCCCTCATAATATTTGCTCTATTTCACTCTTCTTGATCTCTTAGGTCTAACTGTGCCCAGTTATGACAGATTCATCTTATTCCATGTGAGAGACATTCAAGAAAACCTTTGCTCTAGAAGGTCTGTTTAAGATTGTTCTCTTGGTGCAGCATGTCTAACTCTGGTTAAGTCAGTCATGTCAGTTCTTCTCTCATCCTATTCCTTTATTTGAGAGTAAAAACAAAATCAAGAATCACATTTAATCCTTGCCTCATTCTCTTATTTTACTTCTTATGGAGTCTTATACTTTGCATACTGAAGCAGGTATTTCATTTTAAGCTCCATATGTGTCTGTGTGATTACTCTGTCTTGGTTTAAGAAATAGGTTGGAGGAATAGGTAGCAATTTATTAGATTGAATCAACAGTATATATGGGCATACTGCTGGGCTGATATACATATGTATGTGTATCAGCAGTATATTAGTTCTATTAATTCTATGCTACAAACATTATATATCCTTTTATTTTCTGGGGTTTTCTTTTGTCATATTTTGAGGTAACAGTGTCTCCAGTTTGAATTACTACAATAATCAGTCTCCAGTCTTTTCTACTCTTTGCTCCTACACTGATAAGAACAGATACTGCGCTTGATCTTAGCCAAAAGGCCAAGAAGCAACTATTCGCCCCTATAGACCTCATGTACTTTGTGAGACATATCTTGTTTCATGAATCAGCTTCATGGGCGTGTGAGATATCAATTCACATAGGCCCTGCACTGAGAAGGGTCCTCCCCTATAAACTGTCATTATGAATTATAAATGATACTTTATTATATTTGAACATTATTGTTTATATATTCCATTAAAGGAAAATCTTGCTATCTTATTCATGTGTTTTTGCAACTAATATTTATTTACCTCAGTGTCAGTGGTTGGCCAATACAGGGAAAAAAGCGCTACCCTGCAAAAGGAGACAGCAGGGTGCCTTGGTCATTTGTGCTTCCTAGAACTCCATTAGTAACCTTCAGTCTGCATTCTAAGCAAGTTGTGGTTCAAAAAGAAAGCTTGCTCTCTTGGGGCTGCCAGTGTCTTCTCTTATTAAGTTGTAGAATTAACATACTTAGCTTTAGACTCACTTTGAATCTCGCTGAAATTCCATGTATAATGGAGCTGATGATATTTTATGCTCATGCTGTATAGGAATGAAGCAGTGAGGAAGAGAGGGCACAATATTTTGCATGTTTATTTTCTGCCCCCATGAATGATTTAAGAATTTAACTTAAGAAACTGGTATAAGTCATGGCTAACCCAAAGAAAAATAGAAGGGAAATGAGATATATGAGAGATCTGTTACAAGAGATTGATGTATACATTTGTGGGGATTGGATAAACAAGGCTGAAATCCACAGGGCAGGCTCCCAGAAAGGGCAAGAAGGCACTTTGGGGCATAAACTGGAGATTTTATTCAGGGATAGGATTTCTTCTTCTTCAAGGAAGTCTCAGCTAGCTCTTCTCCTAACACATTTCAACTGGTCAAATCAGAACAAACGTTCTTCCATAAAATCAACTAACTACAGACTTCAATCATGTTATAAAATACCTTCAAAGAATGAGCAACTGGAGGCTGTTGCCTATCCAAGTTTATATATAAAACATCCTTTATTCTCTTTTATTCTTTAACTTTTCTGCTCCTCTGACTAAGTAATTTCAAATACTCTCTCTTAAAATTTGCTGATTCTTTCTTTTGCTTGATCCAGTATGTTTTGGAACACTTCTACTAAATTTTTCAATTCAGTTATTATATTCTTCAGCTCCAAAATTAGTGCTTAGTTGATTTTTGTATTTTTCCTCTTTGTTGGTATTACATTTTCTTTCAGGCATCATTTTCCTGAGCATGTTGAGAACTTTATGACAGTTATTTTGAATTCTTTGTCAGAAAATTCATAAACTTCCATTTCTTTAGGGTCAGTTTCATAAGATTCACTTTATTCCTTTAATTGGGTCATGTTTCCTGCCTCTTCGTGTGCTTTGCCACTTTGTTTTGGAATCTGCAGATGTGAAAGAATAGCCACCTCTACCAGGTTTTATGGTCTGGTTTTGTACAGAGAAAGACTTTCACTAATCAACACAGTTAGAGATTCTCCTGGCATCCTAAATCTTTCCTGTTGATGCATCTTCCCTGGACTAGTGCCTGTAAGTTCCCAGTTAGAGGAATTTGAGGGTTTCCTTTTTCAGGCGCTCCTAATCTCTTGCTCCCTTTTGTGTCTGTGTGCTGTTCTGCAGGCTCTCTGAAGCTACAGCCCACCCAGGTCTCTTTTGTTCTCAACAGCATCCAGACTTCTGCAATATCCTGGGTACCATCAGTGTGGAAAGTCAGACAAGACAGAAACCAGTTTTTCAGGTCACCCCTCTGAAAAGCTAGAATGTTTGTCAGGTGCTCCACTTTTCTCTTTCTACCCTGAGAGGGAGGCCACCTAGCTATATTAGGTCTCTGTTCTACCACAGGTCCTCTGGAGCACCCGCAAGCTACCCAGAGTTTTTTTGTTCTCAGTTGCATCCCAGGCATCTAGAGTATGCAGTTTCCTTCAGTGTCCCAATACAGGTGAGACAAAAACCAAGTCTTTGGGCAGCTCCTCTAAAACACTGGAGCATTAGATGCAGACTCTCTTTCCCTTCCTCAGGGAGTAGTCAAAAGTTTGGGATTTCTCCTCACTCATTCCACCCTGACCTGAGGAGAGGAACTATGGAGAGTATATGTTAGTTCAAATCATTGCTTTTGGAGTCAGTTACCCCCAACCTACACCCTTTCCTGTCAGCACTTTGAATCAAGAAAAACAAAAACAAGTCCCTCAGGCAAACACCTTAAATGTCTGAATGTTGGACTTACGTTTCAATATTTTCTTTTCCTTCTCAGGGAGAAAGAGGAGTTGGGAATTTTCTCCCAACTGCACCATGCTGATACTAGGAGGAACAAGTATAATGACTTGGCATTTCTTACCGATTTCAATGTGGCTGGTTTCACCCTTGCCTTGGGTGCAGGACCCTCTCAACTGGTTTCTGAACTTATCACTAAGTGAATTTGTCCGTATATGATTGAGCTGGTGTCTCCATGGGAAGAAGGAGGGTCTGGGGTTTACTATTCTATCAGAAGATGATAGAATAGTAAACCCTCCTATTAATGATGTAACCCTCCTATTAATAATTTTAAAAGTAAAATTTTAGAAGCTTCCTCTCTATATCCAGAATATTAAAGATAAAGATGAGATTTTCACTATTTTTCATCTATACTGTATTTTATTAGAACAAAAATAACTCATTATTTGAAAAAGAAAGAATTGTCTGTGTAGAACCTCCCTTCTAGTCTAATAAAACAGATTATTAGAAAAAGAGAGTTTGGCAAAGTAGACAGATAATGTAATTATTCCATGAAATTTACTTGCATTTCTGTATACATCAGCCACAATTAGAATACATAAATAATCTGATACTTGTAAAACAAGCCACCCTAAAATTTAGGTTTAAAACAACAATCATCGTTTTTTTTGTTTGTTTTTTTTTTGGTTTGTTTATAAATCTATAATTTTGGCAGAGTTTTCTGTGGAGAGCCTGCCTTTTCGCCATGTGGCATCTGTTGAAGCGGCTTTGTTGAGATATGGAGGATCTACGTTCAAGATGACCATTTGGAGCTCAATGCTCACCCTAGGCTACAATCTAATTTCCTTTCTGTGGGCTGCCTGGACTTCCTCATGAAATGGTGGCTGGGCTCCAAGTGCTGAGTATCCAAAGAACACAAAGCAGAGAAAAATTACATTTTTATAAAAACCTCAGATGTTACTTAGTGTCATTTCAGCAAACTTTATGGCTTAAGGCGGTCCTCCCTGTTGCAAAGATAAGGAACATAAATGCCAATCACACTGGAGGAAATGCCTGCTGAAGAGAAGTAAAACATAAGGAAATAAAGTGGTTGTTTTTAGAAAATACGATCTATTGTGATAGCAATAAAAATGGAAAGTTATACCATGCTAATTAATGAGAAGATTCAACAGCATAAAAATAACCATATTCTCCTAACTTAATTCTAATTTCACCAATCAAAACCACTACAGGATTTTGAGGTACATGTAGAAATGATTTTATAATTTATTTGGAAGAATAATAATCTCAAAATGGTCATGTCAGAAAGAGGAGAGGAAATTTTGCTCTACATATAAAAGGGTTTATTTTAAATAAAGTTTTAGTAAAGATATGACATTTGTGTGGAAATATATTACCCTATGTAACAGAATAGAGAGCCCAGAAAAAGTCCCAATATACATGAAAAATTTATACATAATTAATGTGATTGAGGAAGTAAAGAACTAAATGATAGAACTACCATATGATCCAGCAATCCCATTCCTTGGCATATATCCAGACAAAACTACAATTCAAAAGAATACATGTACCCTTTATGTTCATAGTAGCACTATTCACAACAGCCAAGACATGAAAACAACCTAAATGTCCATTTACAGGTGAATGCATTAAGAAGATACGGTACATATACACAATGGAATTCTACTCAGCTGCAAAAAAGAATGAAACGATGCAATTTGCAGCAACATGGATGTAACTAAAGATTATCTTATTAAGTGAAATAAGTCAGAAAGAGAAAGACTAATACCATATGACATCACATATATGTGGAATATAAAATATGGCACAAATGAACCTATCTACAGAACAGAAAGAGAGTCATAGACATGGATGATGGACTTGTGGTTGCCATGGGGGTGGGGAGAGGGAGTGAGATGGATGGGGAGTTCGGGTTTAATAGATGCAAACTATTACATTTAGAATTGATAACCAATGGGGTCCTGCTACATAGCCCAGGGAACTATATCCAATCACTTGTGATAGAACATGACAGAGGATGATGTGAGAAAGAGAATGTATATAAATGTATGACTGGGTCAATTTGCTATAGAGCAGAAATCGACAGAACATTGTAAATCAACTATAATAAAAATTTTATTTTTTTTATTTTTTTTTATTTTTTATTTTTTTGTCTTTTTTGCTATTTCTTGGGCCGCTCCCACGGCATATGGAAGTTCCCAGGCTAGGGGTTGAATCGGAACTGTAGCCACCCGCCTACGCCAGAGCCACAGCAACGCGGGATCCGAGCCGCGTCTGCAACCTACACCACAGCTCACGGCAACGCCGGATCATTAACCCACTGAGCAAGAGCAGGGATCGAACCTGCAACCTCATGGTTCCCAGTCGGATTCGCTAACCACTGCGCCACGATGGGAACTCCCTTTTTTTTTTTTTTATAATAAAAATTTTAAAAAAGAACTAAGTGGAATTGGGAAAATTAGTCATTCATTTAATAAAAATATTGTATCAACTTATACTTTATCAATGTGATTGGGGTGGATTAAATACATATGATAGGTATAATATTAAAAATTGTAAAAGAAAATATTCTAACGACTTCTGGAATAAAAAATATGTCTTTTTAAAACTACGACTTATAGTAGTTTCAGGTGTACAATTTAGTGATTTTGTATTTTCATAAATTATATACCATACAAAGATATAAAATTATTGACAATATTCCTGCTGTACACTATATCCCTGTAACTTATTCTTTTTGTAACTGGTAGTTTGTACCTCTTAATCCCCTTAACCTGTTTCATCCCTTCTCCAACCCTCTCCATTAGTTTGTTCTCCATATCTGTAAATCTGTTTTGTTCTACTTGTTAGTTGATTTTTTGTCTTTTACATTCTATATATAATTCAAAACATACAGTACTTGCCTTTCTCTGTCCACAGTGAGATATCACCTCACCCCTGTCAGAATGGCTATCATCCAAAAGACAAGAAATAGCAAGCATTGGTGAGGATGTGGAGGAAAGGAAATCCTAGAACACTGGTGTTAGACATGTAATTTGGTACAGCCACAATAGAAAACACCATGGGAAGTGAAGTAAGTGAACACAGGCGAAGTAAGTCAGAAAGAGGAAATTACATATTATATGCTATAATTTATATATAAATCTAAAAAAAAGTCAAAAGAATTTATCTACAAAACAGAAAGAGATTCACAAATGTAGAAAACAAACTTATGGTTACCAAAGGGGGAGAAGGGGCACAAATTAGGAATATGGGATTAACAGATGCACACTACCATATAAAACAGATTAAAAGACAGGAATTTGCTATATAGTGCAGCCATATATTCAATGTTTTATAACAAACTATAATGGAAAACAAATAAAAACGAATATAGATATATATGCATAGGTGAATCACTTTGCTGTATACCTGAAAGTAACACAATATTACAAAACAGAAATATTTCAATTAAGAAATAAAACTAAATTTTTTTCTATTTAAAAAAAATTTTTTTTTGTCTTTTTGCCTTTTCTAGGGCCTCTCCCGCGGCATATGAAGGTTCCCAGGCTAGGGATTGAATCAGAGCTGTAGCCGCCAACCTACACCAGAGCCACAGCAACGCAGAATCCGAGCCGAGCCGTGTCTGGTGTCTGCGACCTACACCACAGCTCACGGCAACCTGGATCCTCAACCCACTGACCAAGGCCAGGGATCGAACCCTCAACCTCATGGTTCCCAGTCAGATTCGCCAACCACTGTGCCACAATGGGAACTCCCCAGTCGTAAAACATTTAAGATACAATGGCAGTGAACCTCTCTAGAACACATGCCAAGTGTGGGCTCTCTGATACGGAAGTCATTCATCAAAGGCAATTTATTTATTTTTGTCTTTTTCTAGGGCCATGCCCATGGCATATGGAGGTTCCCAGGCTAGGGGTCTAATCAGAGCTGTAGCCACAAGTCTACACCAGAGCAGCAACGTGGGATGCGAGCTGCATCTGTGACCTACACCACAGCTCATAGCAACTCTGGATCCTTAACCCACTGAGCGAGGCCAGGGATCGAACCTGAAACCTTATGGTGCCTAGTCAGATTCATTAAACACTGAGCCATGACGGGAACTCCTTAAAAATTTTTATAAAGAAAAAATTTTGAGAATTATACTTTAGTAATATTCTGAAAATGCAAAAGTGATATGACTAGAGTAAAAGATATTTTTTTAAAAAACCCAAATATCAATAATAAGCATTACCTAAAAAAAAGTATATGAAGAGCTATCAAACATCAGAGCAAACTGAGTGATGAATAAAAATATGAAATGACTATATCTAATGTTAAAATATATTTAATGCTTTAAAATCTAATTATACTTATTGTTGTCATATATGTTAATATATGTTAATGTATTAATGTTAAATTATATAACTTAGGGGATGGCTTTCATATTTGTACCAGGAAACATATTCAACAATGTTCATTTTTATAAAAAAAGAAAATAAAAAGTAAACAATCCTAATCACTCATTAGCTTAGTACACAGCAATGAAAATAAAAGAAATACCTCCTCAAACAAAAGCGTGTTGCATTTTTGAATATAATAAATTAAAAATGAATACATAATTAAATAATAAATAAAATAATCTCAAAAATCTACCTTCAGGGTGATCCCCTATTTATAAAATGCAAAAATCAATGAAAGCTCAACTATGTGTTTCTTAGAGCTAAATTGAGAAAGTTAGGTAAACTCAATATTTTAAAAGTATGTGAGTGATAAATATAAGATACAAGTCAATAATTACTTCTGGAATGAACCAGTGAGATAGTATTAGAAAGAAGCATACAAATCACTTCCCCAAACTGACAATTTTGTTTTTATAATTTGTGTGATAGTTTATACACACATTACACAGTGTAAGTTTGTATGTGTGTGTGTGTATATTTGTAATAAACTAAAATTTAGGATGTTAGGAGAAATTCCTCCAAAATTTTACACAGGTGAATAGAAATTCCCAGATTTCCTATATTTTATACATAACTTTATATCTGGCAAGGCTGAGGAAAGCATGTGGCAAAGGAGTAAAGGGGATTATTTGGTTTATTTTGAACTTTTATGCATCTGTTTGTATTGACAGAGGCCATACAGGAAACTATGGCCACAGAAATTTCTCCATGACTTAGCATTATAATCTTATCCATACAAAATGTATGTTGCCCACCCATTGAACAGAACATTGTATTAGTTACTGGGAAGTGTCTGAAATAATAAGAATAGAGATTTGTTCTCAAATAATTTACAGTTTACATAATGATGAAAACTCACCAGGTATCCACCTTGTTACTGGAATTAAGTGCACAATCAGCAAGGACATAATTTGACTTCAGGTTGTTTGGCAATTTCCTGAGTCAACCAGCCCTTTCCAAAAAATCTAGTGTTGTGCCCAAGAGTGGGATTCAAGAGCAGTGTTAAAGTTATTAATCATTTGAGTGCCCTTTGGTATTTTGTGCTTCTTAGATTTCTGCATGCATATGCTGCTGGAAGTTGAATAACTTTCATAATACAGTTCTTCACAGTAATAAAATTCTGGAATCCAGAATACTTTAACTTCCATAAATCAGACAAAATCAAATTTATACAAATATTTAAGATTTATTCCAAAGCAGTATAGTAGCAGGTGAATTAAAATACATGTAAAAAAGAAAAAGTGGTATTTCATTCAAAATAACTGTACCAAAATGCAGGTAAGAGTCCAGAAAAAAATGTGAGTAGGATAGATTTGAATTAATTTTCACATTTTTAGCAATGCAGCATATATTTCCTGAATTCATACCATTAGCAAATTACTCAAAAAATGCAAAGGCAGCTTAGATATGAATCCTGACTTCAATAATCTTATGGCTTTGTAAATGTGGTAAGAGGCAACTGAATCAGGCAAATCATGCAACAAATACTATTGAAGATAATGCCCACTTCTGCCATATCTGTGCCTAACACCCCAGCCCCACTAGTGGGCTTTTAATAGCCAGTCTCTGTGGTTTTTATTGAAGGACTATCCTTCAGATAGTGGAGCCACTTGGTCCAGACAGAAGGAACTGAACCCTCCGTGGGACATCTGCCTAGGACCTCCCTGTCACTTGGCTGCTCTCTTTCCCTGTCCCACTCTTCCTATCTCTGGTCTTCACTGGAAGCACTTACTAAATAACTTCATTTCAGAATCTGCGTCTGGTAAAGCTTCCTCAAGTCAAGTTTAGGATAAACCTGTAGGTCCTGAGGAGGAGAAAAGAAGGCTCATTAGGAAGCAACCCTGTTGTGTGATTTTGCAAGCTATGTGGAGCAACATCATCCTGACTTTGTTCAAACGGTTTTATTGCTTTCAGTGCAATATTTCTTACTAGTTTATGTGACAGAGTATCAGATCAACATACCTAATTTTATTTTTATTTATTTATTTATTTATTTGTCTTTTTTTTTTTTTTTTGCTATTTCTTTGCGCCGCTTCTGCGGCATATGGAGGTTCCCAGGCTAGGGGTCTAATCGGAGCTGTAGCCACTGGCCTACGCCAGAGCCTCAGCAACGCAGGATCCGAGCCACGTCTGCAACCTACACCACAGCTCATGGCAGCGCCAGATCGTTAACCCACTGAGCAAGGGCAGGGACCAAACCCTCAACCTCATGGTTCCTAGTTGGATTCGTTAACCACTGCTCCACGACGGGAACTCCAACATACCTAATTTTAAAGGTGATTTTGTCTTTAATGTAGTACTCTCTCTCTCTCTCTCTCTTTTTTTTTTTTTTCCGGTCTTTTTGTCTATTTAGGGTCGTACCCGAGGCATATGGAGGGTCCCAGGCTAGGGGTCCAATCGGAGTTGTAGTCACCAGCCTATGCCAGAACCACAGCAACATGGGATCCGAGCCTTGTGTGCGAAGTACACCACAGCTCACTGCAGCAGCTAATCTTTAACCCACTGAGCAAGAGACGCCAGGGATCGAACCTGCATCTTCATGGATTCTAGTCGGGTTGGCTAACTGCTGAGCCGCGATGGGAACTTCGGCAATCTCAAATCTACTGTAATCTCTATATTCAGCTACTAGTAGAATGAATCACATGACCAAATGATTAACATTCATAGGAAATTGCCATTTTTTCCCCACAATGATTATTTAGCTTTCCCATGTGAAATGCAACTCAGGAGTCCTTTCAGCAGTTTTGCTACTTTAATTACAGTTTACAAAGTTTAGCTTGATTAATTACCACTAGATTCATGTAAACAATATTATGTTTGTAGCACTGATAATTAATTTCCATTTATCAAAAAATAGAAATCAGATATGTCCATCAGAAGGAAGTTCGTTCTTCCTCCTCCCCCTGCCTCACCTTTAGAAAAGTATGAATTGGCTTAAACGCTACAAAATTTTTCAGGGGATTATAACACATACCTAAATATTTTAAATGTCACAGGAAAAACCTAGTTATCTTCACTTAGTAAAACTGATGATAGAGTATTTTTTTAAATGAGAAAGGAGAATTTGTTAAATTAGAATTGAATCAATTCATTCTCTTACCACAGTTAGCCAGACTGACTGAACTGCTTAAAAAGGATGGAGTTCACACATTGGGACTTGAGGGTCTACATACATCCTTTGAAAAGGACCATTCACTGGGTCCCCTATTTGCAAAGATGGCAGACCTCAGATGACATCAGTGCCCCATGAGAAGCAGGCTGACCTTCAGTTCTGTGCTATAGCTCTAGCTAAACTTTAGTAATTGAATCTAGGGTGTAAATGTTTTTTACATCTAGAGGCAGAGAGCTAGGCATTTTATCTGGGGCTGCCTACAGCCAAATTAAATCAGATTAATCAGACAGAAATTCCAAGAATGAAGTACGATTAATTGGCCTGATCCAAACATATCAGAATGAAGTCAAGTGGATTAAGTGAGTTGCAGCAGATCAGACAGACTGGGATATTTCTGGATTACATTTCCAAATAGGAAATCTTGGTAGCATGAATCTTTTATGAGGAGAAACCTGGGACTTTTTAAGTGACTAAAACCTTATTTATCAGTCAAAGAATTGATATATTTCAAAAAATTTTGCATTTAGTTTTCCCAAACGGTAGCAATTTTCTAGTTGCTCCAAATGTTCATTTTATCAATAACAGAGAGCATTCTGGTTATCACATCAGAGCAAAAGAAATGTGTGGGATGGCAGGTTCACGATGTAGCTCCATGTGGAATTGGGGAGGGGAGGCACTAGGCTTTTCTTTTCCTCTCTTCCTCCTTTCCTCCCTTCCTTCCCTCCCTCTCTTTCTTTTTTCCTTCTTTCCTCCCTTCCTTCCATCCCTCCTTTTCTTTCTTCCGTTTATCCTTCTTTCCTTCCCTCCTTTTCTTTCTTCCTTCCTTTCTTTCCTTCCTTCCTCCCTTCCACCGTCCCCTCTCTCTCTTTCTCTCTTTAACAAAAGAATAGGAAGTTGTGTCCCTTTATATAAGGGAACCAAATTCTCACCAAAAGCAGAAGAGGATGATGGGAGGCAGTAGAGATGAGGAGATAGTAGAGAACAGTGGATGATGCAGAGTGAAGACGTTAGTCACCAAGTGCTTGTCACACTGGCAAAACAACCCTCAATGTGTACATAAGATAGGGTTTTCCAATTCTATTTGGAAAAATCTCAAACTTCCAATAAATTCAGCATCAAATATATTCTTTTTTTCCCCAAAGCCTATCATCTTATTTCCTTATAAATTATTTGGGATAGCACATTTTCTTTCAATCTCTGTAGGATACCATCTCCAGAAATTTACACACAATAGACTGAGTCATTCCAATTAAACTTTTAGATAGTGGTTTCATTTTGTTTTATTTTTTTATTCATACTATAGGGGTGTTTTTTTTTGGATGGAAAATTTTACTGTATTACTTTTTTATATATATAAAATGATTTTTATTTTTTCCATTATAGCTGATTTACAGTGTTCTGTCAATTTTCTACTGCACAGCAAGGTGGCCCAGTCACACATATATGTATACATTCTTTTTTCTCACATTATCCTCCATCACAGTGACCAGATATAGTTCCCAGCGCTGTACAGCAGGATCCCATCGCTTATCCATTCCAAAGGCAGTAGTTTGCATCTATTTTTTAATCCCAAATTCCTAGTCCCTCCCTCCGATTCTTGACTGGACAAGTTGGCTTCTACAACTATCACAGAAGCTTTTAAACTCACTCATTTATTCATTCATTTGAAAGATATTCGAGTATATTTTATGTGCAAATTTAGCTGCCAGTATGGGAAAAAGTATATAGGCAAGACAAAATACATATCTTTATATGTTAGACATGACCCCAGTTTTCCAAATGCCTCCAACTATAACATAAAGCAGAAAAGAAACATTTATTTTAAAAAACAGAATGATGATTGGATTCGGAAGATGTGGTATATATACACAATGGAATACTACTCAGCCATAAAAAGGAATGACATAATGCCATTTGCAGCAACATGGATGGAGCTAGAGAATCTCATACTGAGTGAAATGAGCCAGAAAGACAAAGACAAATACCATACAGTATCACTTATAACTGGAATCTAATATCCAGCACAAATGAACATCTCCTCAGAAAAGAAAATCATGGACTTGGAGAAGAAAGAGACTTGTGGCTGCCTGATGGGAGGGGGAGGGAGTGGGAGGGATCGGGAGCTTGGGCTTATCAGACACAACTTAGAATAGATTGACAAGGAGATCCTGCTGAATAGCATTGAGAACTTTGTCTAGATACTCATGTTGCAGCAGAAGAAAGACTGGGGGAAAAATGTAATTGTAATGTATACATGTAAGGATAACCTGACCCCCTTGCTGTACAGTGGGAAAAAAAAAAAAAAAACAGAATGACAAACATCTAGGGACTTGAGTTGTCAATGAAATTTTTGAAGAACTGGCAATTCAAATGGCTTTCTGAAAGAGAGCAAGAGCTCCTTCAATTAGAAAAACTGAATAATTCCTGAGCATAGAAGACGCTGTTACTGAACAGGCTGGTAGAAAAAGAGGAGGGAGAAGCTAACTTGCTACATGATACCAACACAGTTATGTTAAAAAATATAGTAAAAGAATTGATTCTTCATGTCTGAAAACTGCCTAATTTATAGTTAAGTAATTAGTACTTACATTAGTAACCTCTCACTACTTACCTAAAGAGTGTCCCTTAATAATACAATATATTATTGCCTACTTCCAGTTACAGAATAACATTATTTTGGGTCCTAGATATATACATGTCTTTATTTTTGCAGACCTTTTGTTATATGTCTCTGCCTCCTGTTTTGAGTATGAAGAAACCTCCCATAGGTAAGTCTTTGGCCAAGTAGTTTTGATAAAGTCCTTCAGGTGGTTTTGATGTCCTTTTCAAACTGAGAAACACTGTTGTAGAGGGAGCCTTCCAGTCTTATTTTTACAGTCTAAATGCATCCCAGCCACCCCATAATTCTGTCACTTTCATTTCTCCATCAAGTTTATTTTTAACTTACAAAATAGCAACAATTATAATTACCGTTAATGTGGCCTAACATTGTACCATCACAGGTTACCATGAATATTGATTTTCCCCTAGCCTGGGAACCTCCATATGCTACGGGTGCGGCCCTAGCAAAAATGACTTTTTTCCATTCCTCTATTCACTCTCCTAGTAGGGAGTAGTGTCTTAGAGAGCCTATGTGGAGTTGCATGACAGCACCCTGCTCGTGCTTATTTTGGGAGGCTTCATGAAATAAGTCTTACCAGTGTAGGACCACTAGGTAACATCTTTAAATCTAACGTAATATGAACAATAGCTCAAGACATTATCATTTCTATGTACTAGCATATTGTTTGAATTGGGCATGTATAAACTGATCATATAACAAAGTAAGTTGCCAGCTCTATCATCCCTCTATAAAAATTGGCTATCATCTTATACACAGGATGTGCACTATCAATTGCTCATTAAAGCATCCGAAGTTCTTTCTCCTTTATAGTCCTTGAAAAACAGGGGGAGAAGTAGTAATGGGAAAAAATAATTTGCTCACAGGAGAGCAAGTGTCACATAGTTTAGATGAGTCACCAATTGCATTTAGGACAGTAAAAATTATCTATGTAGTTTTTAGTAAGGAGCCCTTGGGGAGGAAAGTGGTTTGTCACTGTGGAAATTTTTATACTCAAAATAAAGTAATATTAATAATGTACGTGACCAAAGAGCTCTCTGAAATTAATGTCCAGGCCCCAAACTAAAAACAGCTCCAGTGAAGCTTCATGGTACAAACAATCCTCTGCTCTTCTGGGGGAAAGCTAGTTTGATAGACATGTGGTATAAAGGCTCTTAGACACTGATGAATCCATTTAACAAGAGGAAAAGACACAAGAAAGCCTGATGCAGAAGGGATGCTGCAGGAAAACAAATTAGATTGAACCAGTTGCTAGGAAACAGGGCAAACTAAGTACACTGGAGCAGTGAGATGGGGCAACTCGGAAGGATTAACAACTCTCCACATTCACGAAGAGACCAGAGCAGACCAGGTTTGCAGCCTATGTCAGAGAACAACACAACCTCTGAAATCTGGCCCTGTAGGTACAGTAAAATCTCCTTGTACACATTTTCCGAGTCCAAAATGGAAAGGTAATTAAAGTACCTTGTTAGCCCGAATCAATAGTCCATCACCAAAATAGATTTGAATGTGACTCAACTTTATTTCAGAGTAATATCATTTCTCACAAGGTCCACTGTAGACAGATTTATGTGTAGGAATAACTTATACCCAGCACATGAATAGGCAACACCCTGAACCATGATTTAAGAGAGTGGGTCATGAATGGACAGTGAATTTTTCAGTGTTTTTGGAAGATTGTCTATATTGTCTAGACAGAAAGTCCTATGAAACTGCATCTTTAGTATCTCTCCCTCATTAGTGCTGACCACTGTTTTCTATTCAATGGATTTAGGGCATTCAATTAGAATATGACCTTGTAAGAGTCAGCCTCCTCTCTATCTATATGCATGACATCTAGATTGAGTGATAATAACTGTGAAGAAAAATATCTATTGAATGTTTGAAAAAATGAATTAATATTTATTTTAGCATTCACACATTCTAAAAATGTCTTTACATGTCTATCAAAAAAATTAAGCTCTTGGAGAACAATGCACAGTATTTATACTATTTATTTCATCATTAAAAATATAGTTGGAGTTCCCGTCATGGCTCAGTGGTTAACAAATCCAACTAGGAACCATGAGGTTGCGGGTTTGATCTCTGGCCTCACTTGGTGGGTTAAGGATCCGGTGTTGCCGTGAACTATGGTGTAGGTAGCAGACACAGCTCTGATCTCATGTTGCTGTGGCTCTGGCATAAGCCGGTGGCTACAACTCCAATTAGACCCCTAGCCTGGGAACCTCCATATGCTATGGGTGCAGCCCTAGGAAAGACAAAAAGACAAAAATATAGGTTAATATTAAGGAGATAATAGATATTCAAAGAGAATTCCTTAAGCTAAACCAAATATCTATGCTTAGGTAATCCACTTGGAGAAAGGGGTAAGGCTCTGCCATCAGGATATAAAATAGGTTTTGAAAGTGGTTTTATACCCCTAAACCTTTGTTATGAGATTGCAAAACTTCATAACAATTACAGCAACAAGAGCAATATACACAATATGTTAATATTAATAAATATTCATTATAATGAATATATTGAATATTTATTATAATTGATATAACATTAATATTCATTAATATTATACTTATAATATTAATTTTAATAAACATTCATTAAATATTCAAGTAAATGAAACAGACAAGAACCTCTGCCTTCATTAAGTTTACATTCTATCCAGGGGAGGCACAATAAGCAGCCAAACATCTAGTGTTAGATGATGATAAAGCACTATGGAGAAAAATAAAGCAAGATAAGGGAATGAGGAATATTGGGGTATTTCATCTTTATCCCAACAGCATAATCAGGTGTGATGGTAACATTTGAATACAGATCTGCACCTAGTGAGGGAAGAAGCCATGAGACTCTCTAGGCAGGAGGAACAGCAATGTCCTGAAATGGACCGTTCCTAGTGTTTGAAAAACATACACGAGCATGGAGGGCAGTGTGGCTAGAACTGAGTGAAGAAAAGGAAAAATTATAGAATTAAGGAGAGATGAATCCCATACAGGCTTGTTGGTTAAACGAATGCCTTTGGCTTTTTATTTCAGGGAGCTGGTGGGTAATTGAAAGGTTTGAGAACACTCATTTCAGGTTCTGACTGTTTTAGTAGAACCACTCCGGCTATTGTTTTAAGGAAAGACTGCATGGAGGCAAAAGAGAATCAGCTGGACCAATAAAGCAGCTGCAGCAACAACCTGGATTTGGCTTGGATCAGTGTTTATCATGGAAGGGATGAGAAGTAGTTAGATCCTGGATACATTTCAAAGGTGGAAAACTTGGATTTTCTGAGCATGTGAATGTAGAGATTTTGACCTGAACAACTGGAATGCTGGCATCCTCTTTGACATAGAAAGGAAATACTGAAGTGTAGGTTTAGTGGTTAAGGTGTTGGGGCTTCTTTAAGAAGGGATTAAGATTTTGGCTGTGGTCACTTAAAGACTGTAATGCTTATGAGGCAACCAAGGGGCCATGTTCAGTAGGCAGTTGGATATGCAGGTCTGAAGTTAGAATTAGAGAAAAAGAAGAGAATGAATTACATCATATATTTGTTCATGTAAGAAATGATGAGATCTAGCGAGCGAAACTGCTTGCCTTTATTAGCTGCACAGAGAATTTATCTATACTATTAACTGAATAAAAGCCAGGGTAAAGGGAAACAAATTCAAGTAAGTGGGTAGATGTGGTAGGCTGAGTTTGTGGACGTTCTTTTCAACTTCCTTTATTTTTTCAATGAAATAGAGGACAAAGTGATGATGAAGGCTGAGGACTAGGGTTGTCAGATACCCTCTCTATACAGAACATGCGCCGTATCGAAGAATTTTACCTTGTGTCTTACGTTGACTTTATTAGGATAGCCTAAATGTCCTATACTCAGATTTCTTCAACAAATAATGAAAATTCCACTGTTAGAGCTATTTCTCTACTACACTAATTGGCAGCCTGAATCACTTAAATGGCAATCTAACTGAATGTTATTCCTCCACAAATAACAATTGGACAGTATCTTATGATCCTTCCTGTAGGTTTGGCTGAAAGAAGGCGAAAAGAGAGAACTTGAATAAAAGTATTCATTTTTCATATTCGGAAAAGGAAAGCAATGTTCTTTGGTCAAATTTCCAAGTTATGAAAAAGTAGCCATCATTAGGGATAACTTCAGAGTAGTGTATGTGTGCCGAAAGTCAGCCAGTAAGCCTTACTCAAGTAACTGTGACATCTGAAAGTCAGCCTATCAATTATAAAACTCCAGCCTTTAAAGGCAGCCATTCGGTGGCAACCCCATTCTTCTGCACAGTAGCCAATTAGCAAGTACCTCAGTTATTTTCACTGTTTTCAGAAAGGCAGTCAGTCAACACTAGCCTTACTGCAGTAACACACCAACACAGTTAAAGTTCTATATTCACGAAGACTCCTCCTTCTGAAAGTCTGCCAGTCTCTGAAAGACAGCCTTCCCAAAATTTTACATACCATCAGCTCTGGTTTGTTCACAGAGACAGTAACTTTTGAGTACTTTCTCACTTGCAGTCAACTTGAAAGTTCACAATTTTTCTATCAGATAGTTTGATAAGTTGTTTGCAAGTTCACAAACCTTTCAGCAACTCAGTTCCTCTTTATGGTTATTTATGAGTTTGAACTGGTAAATTTAGACTTGAATTATCACATTAAACTTTTCAATTCTTGTGGTGGTTTCTAGTGTCTATTTTTAAAAATTTAAACCCCCAAATGTCAATTTTGTGATGGATTTTCTGAACACCGGATATCACTAAATAAGGAAAAGTTTTTTGGGGTCTCTTTGTGCTCCTAAAGAATGAAAGTATTATTTCAATATTAAAAATGGTGGAAAGTCATATGTCACCTAACATATTGGCATAATATTTGTATGATTTCCTCAACTAGTACCAAAATAGTGATAAAACAACAAAAAATTCTGATTAAATTAAATTCAGATGAAGAACAAATAATTGCAGTAGAAGTTGTGACAGCCTTCCACATTGTAAATTAACACCAGTATTTCAACTCAAATGTTTTTCAATGTACAGCTACCAAAAGTATTTTCTTATTCTAAAATTGCAAGCAAATTTTCAAGTTCCAGAATTAAATTTACTATAATAATAATAATAACAAATTGCTACATTTAGTATCACAGAGATTATCATGGATCTAAATGCTTTTATAAAATAGGCATAGAGCGAATAATCACAACGCAGAAAAAAACTTTCCTTTTGCTCATGCAATATTTTTCTCATACAAAAATCTTTACAAGTCTGTGATGAATAAATTCTTTGTAGCTGACACTCCAGAAACAATATCAGATTTTTCCAAAGACTCTCTTTTTGAATTAGGAAGTAATGTGCAAAATTGTACTGCTCTTGGTAGAATAGAAATTTTGGTAAATGTGTAAAAGTGCAAACAAGATTTACTCAAAGCTGAATCAAAGCATAAATGATTCCATGAAAGATGTTGGCTGTTCTGCCCATATTCTGCATGATGCTGCTCAAAGAGAATCTCCTGTCCCTTCAATTAATAATGAAGTCGTTCTATGAAATTGTTCTCTCATTTCAGATTTGCACTGTCAAAGTGAGTAATTAAAGGATTTCTGTGGTTTTGTTGGAATTCAATATTCTTCAGTTCTCTTACGTTCAAAAGCTCACTGACTCTGTTCAACAAATAGTTGAGAGAAGTGCCAACTGCATTTGGAGATTTATTTGAAACACTGAATTAAACTTTAGTTCTGAACAGGAGAACCCCCTTAAATTTTGTTGACTTAAAATAATCCATTGACTGATTTTTACTTTTTTTCTTGTTTATAGTTTTCAGTATCTTTTTAGCATTAGGATAATGCAAATTAAACGAAGAGAAAATAATGTTACTGAAGTACTTCACTGCTGAAAGACACCTGTGGAATGCATTAAAGAAAGAATTGATGAAAAGCATGATTTCTTTAAGTGTCAAGGCTGTTTTGCAAAGAGACAAGATTGCTATGAATGGATAGAAATTCTATCTTTAAGCATATAATTATTATGGCACTTGCCATAACCACTTACTGAAATGTATTTCATACCTTGAAGAATTTGATTCTTTTACATGAATGTTACATGGGAACAAGTGGAATCATCATGTGTAGTGTTGAAGAACAAAAGAATGAAAACTGAAGTTAATGCCTTTTTCATTGAATGCACAACATTTGAAAAGTCTTTTTATCAAAAGATGCCATATAATCCTGAAGAATGCCAAGAAAGATGGTATTAGGAGTTTTGACACTGCAAATTCAAAGATAATTCTCAGACTTAACTTTATGCCAGTATATAATTGTATATTAGCTTTTAATGCCAATGTCGAGTCTGTTTTCTTACTAACAAATTTTCAGTAAACAAAAGAACAAAATAAATTGTATGTGACTACTGTAGAGGCTATGTTATAATGTAAATGGAATGTAGGCTGCAAATAATTTTATGAAAAAATTCTGTGAAATAAGGAAATTTTCCTAAGAGCCAAAACATCAGGGAAAATAATTTTGAAAAACAGAGGTATATTTCAGATAAATAATTTTTAGTACAATTCCCAGTGCAATTTTTTTCTTTCATCTTAAAGTACATACTCATAGCACTTAGTAAATAACACAGATAAGTAAATAACACAGATAGTAAATAACACAGATTTACCTGGGAGTCTTGTATTTTCATTTGTTAAGCCTGGCAACCTTAATATGGGTTATGATTTTGAGAAGAAATGAGTCATCTTAGAGAATGCCATAATCAATGAATCAGGAAAATATAGTGTGATTGTCAGACAGTATTTTAGGGACCCTGGAATTTTGAAGTCATAAATTCAAAGTGAGACTAGTCAGCGTGGGTGCGTGTTTATCTCCAACCACCTTCAGTTGTGTGGCATGGACATAGGGTAAACAGAGAGGTATATTTGGTTAGGGTTATAGTTTTATGAAAAATGTTATTATAATAGAAATGTTTTCATTAAAAATAATTGCTATTTAGAATTTTCCTGCGGCACAGGGGTTTAAGGATCCAGTGGTGTCACTACAGTGGCTCAGGTCACTGCTGTGTCATCGGTTCAATCCCCGGCCCAGGAATTCCCAGGTGCCGTGAGTGTACCCCAGAAAAACTGCTATTTGATTCTAGTCTGTGCTTTTAACCAATATGCTGAACTCCCTCCCAATGATAAGTGATTATTTAAAATAAACTGTCAAAAAAAAAAAAAAAAAAAGGAGTTCCCGTCGTGGCGCAGTGGTTAATGAATCCGACTAGGAACCATGAGGTCGCGGGTTCGGTCCCTGTCTTCCTCAGTGGGTTAACAATTCGGCGCTGCCATGAGCTGTGGTGTAGGTTGCAGACGCGGCTCAGATCCTGCGTTGCTGTGGCTCTGGTGTAGGCCGGTGGCTGCAGCTCCGATTCAACCCCTAGCCTGGGAACCTCCATATGCCGCAGGAGCGGCCCAAGAAATAGCAAAAAAAAGACAAATAAGTAAATAAATAAATAAATAAATAAATAAAATAAACTGTCACTTCCTTAGGTTTTAAGATTTGAAATAAAAAACAAAGGAAAATCAAATTGCATTAATTTAAAAAAATAATAAACCAGGAATGCCATAGATGGTAATCTCTGACACTGAAAGATGGCTGATATCTCTTATAGGCTGTTTCTATCTTTGGCTTGTCTTTCCTAAAGAATGTAAGGAAAGTCATATTTATTAGGATACAACAGAGAACAAGAAAGCTGAATGATCTTTGCAAGGGGCAAAAATGGCAGATAGCTAGAAGTAAGGATTTAGGAAACGCAGGTCCGAATTCTGATCAATTCACCAAAAATCATATCTCCATGACTGCATGGCAAATGTTGTGTAATTCCCCAAATAATATGCAAATACGGAAGAGATACATATGATCTTCCCTGACACACCTTGAGCATTTCTGAAAGTGGAACAAGACATTTACAAGCAGAATCACTGGACCAAAAGTGTTCCCTTCAGAACATTATCTGAGGTTTCATTTCTAATTCTTATGATAGCAAAGTTGGAGGTGTTTGCTATTCTTTAATTAATCTTTTCATTATTATATATCTGAATTTGTATTTCCCAAAAAATTTTGACTATGAGCAATATATATTTCCCATCTAAAATTCTTCTGTGGAATTCCCGTCCTGGCGAAGTGGTTAACGAATCCGACTAGGAACCATGAGGTTGCGGGTTCGGTCCCCGCCCTTGCTCAGTGGGTTAAGGATCTGGTGTTGCCCTGAGCTGTGGTGTAGGTTGCAGACGCAGCTCGGATCCCGCGTTGCTGTGGCTCTGGCGTAGGCTGGCAGCTACAGCTCCGATTCCACCCCTAGCCTGGGAACCTCCATATGCTGCGGGAGCGGCCCAAAGAAATGGCAAAAAGGCAAAAAAAAAAAAAATGCTTCTGTTGTATTGCAGATACAGAAAATATTTTCTATTTTTCTACCAGCCTCATAACACAAATGCTTTTAGACATTCAATAATCTATTTCTTTAGTAAGTCTCTTTGTATTTCAGTGTTTATGCATGAGATTGATCTAATGCCCAGAGGAGAAATATCATCGTCAGCTTTTACAGCATTTTCAGAAAGGCACATATGCATTTTGCTTCTCCTGTTTTATGAAGCTCTTTTTACTACTTTCTCTTAAGAACATATTATGAAAAATCCAATTTCCCTGCAGATATGTCGGACTGTGCTGTTTCTTGAAAGCTGGAACAAAATCTGCTTTCCAGATGACTTATGCAATTTGGAACCAAATAAGTGGTTGTTCAGCTTGACAACTTCTCATAGAATCATCATTTGCAATATTTCCACAGTCTGGAACAGGATCTCACTGATTGTTTTTAATCTGATGTACATCCAGTAATGAGGAGCCAGGCACCATGCTGAGCACAGATTTGAATAACCTCAGAAATTGTTCTGCGCTAAATGGCTCAGTGAGACAAAAGGGAAGTTTTAAGGAAATAAAATGGCTCTAGAATGAAGATTTGGAAGAGGAAAGGAAGGGAGAATGGTCAAGGAGTAAAGGGAAGATACAAAAGAAAAAGCAACTATCTTCCTTCTCCTCAACTACAATTTGTGTGCTGCTTTATATATTTACTTGTTTTTAATGTAACAGTATTTGATATATGGAAAAGAATAAATGTAACATATTTGTACAAACCGAGGCACAATCAATAAATACCCATGAACTCACAATACAATTTAAGAAGTAAATTTTTACAGAATCATTTTGTCTTCCCCCTTATCAACTGACTCCGCCCACAAGTTTTTACTTATATATTCATTCATAAACATTCAGTTGCCAGTTTCCCTTCTTCTTGACCTTTGTAAACGCATCCTCATACTATAAGTAGATTTCTTGGATTGCTTATTTATGCATATTGTGGCCAAGAGCTTTATTTCATCCACTTCCACGAGCAAAATATTCAAGTGGGTGAATAAATCATTCCTTTTATCCATTTTTTCTGTATGTGTGGTCTTTCTGTCCTTCTTCCTCTTTCCATCCCTCTTTTTTGTTCCATCTCCTTCTTTCCTACATCTCTCCCTCCCCTCATCCTTCCATTCTTCCCTTCCTTTTTCTATACTTTATCTTTCCCCTTTACTTCTTCCTTTCCTTCTCCGTCCTTCTTTCTCTACTTCTTTCCTTCCTTCTGTCCTTCTATTTTCTATCTCAGTAGTTTTACTACAGATTTTTTAAAAAAAGATTTTATTTTTTAAAGCAGTTTAGATTGTCAGCAAAATAGAGAGGAAAGTGTAGAAATTTCCCATATACTCCATGCTCCCACACATGCATAACGTAACTCCAACTACCAACACCCTCCACCAGAAAGTTACATTGGTTACAACTTGCAAACACTGACATGTCATAATCACTCAAAGTTTATAGTTTACATTAGAGTTCACTCTTTGTGTTGCACAATCTATGGATTTGCACACATGTATAATGCACACATAATAATAGCATCATAAAGAGTCTTTGCTCTGCTCTGCCAGTTCATCCCTTCCTGCCATCCAAATCCTGACACAAACGTTTTCATAATTCTCAATAGTTGACAAAAAGAAAGCATTGAATATATTTACATGGAAGTGAAATTGTTTGATCACAGGTTATGCAAATGTTCAACTTCAAATAATGTTAGTTTATTTCTCCTCACACTTAATCTTCCACCAGAAATTGATTGATTCATTTTTCTAATGCCCAAATTTGTCTAATTTCTTAATTATTTTGGAGTTATTATCCAGGGGGAAAAATAACATCAATGGGTTTAAAACGGTAATTTGTTTTTCCTTGTTACTAATGGTGTTAAACGTCTTTTCATGTGTTTGCTCAATCATCATATTTCCTCTTCTGTGAGATGCCTGTTAGTGTTTCCTCTAATTTTCTATTGAGTTTTGTCCTTTTCTAATTGATTTCTAAGAGTGTTACGAATTCTTTGTAAATTACATGTATTGCAAACCTTTCTCAATTTGTGTCTTCTCTTTTCACTGTCTCTAGGCTGTCTTCTTGTTGAACAGAAAATTTTAATTAACAAGCAGTTGAATTTACCTTAATGCTTAGCATGCAGGTAATATATCTTTTCCTAGCTCAAATTTGGAACAAAAAATAATTATTCCTTATTTTCTTCTAAGGTCTGAGAGATCCTCCTTGAATTCTTAAGCTTTCAACCATCTGTAATTGATTTTTGTGTGTAGTGGAAACCAAGAGTCTAATTTAAGGATCTAATTTATGCGAGCAATTAATTGTTCAGTCACCCTATTGAAGAGTCCTTCCATTCCACAATGATTTTCACTTCACCTTTGTGATATATCAAGTTGTAAAACATAGTATATTTCCCAGATCTTTATTTTGTTCTATCAGTCAATATTTTTCAATCCCTCTGCCAATTCCATATTGACTTTATCATTAAAACCTTATAATATACCTTGATATCTGGAAAGGTACTTCCTTTACTCTTCTTCTTCAGATGTATTTCAACTATTCCTGTCCTTTTGCTCCTCCAGATAAATATTAGAATTAGCTTGTCAAGACTCATGTAAAGCTCTGTTGGAATTTTGATTGAAATTGCATTGAATTTCAGATAATTAGAGAACAATGGATTGTATATGATTTTGAGCTTTCATATCTGTAAGAACAGTGTTTTTCTCCTTTTATTTAGGTCTTTCAGAAAAACATTGATTGGACATGGAAGCTCATCTTCTCTCTCTGTTTTGTAGCTTGGCAAAAATGCTGGTTCAGCTGGTCTGAATTCCGTGAAGCTGTAGACCAACAGAACTATACTCTCCAATATTTCTGTAATGTAAGCACAAGTGTAATGTAGAATCTTCTATTTGCCTCATTAAAAGTAAAAAGGTAAAGTTCTTTTTAATAAATATTTATTTAACCCCAAATATAATTTTGACATGGAAACAATACAAAAATTATTAATCATGTATTTTACATTTTCACACTTTATTTTCAAAATCTAGTGTATATTTTACACCTAACACTTATCTCAGTTGTGATTAACCCAATTTTAAGTGCTCAGTAGTCATATGGGACTAGTTGCTATTGTATTGAACAGTGCAGCTGTAGGATAATATTCATATATTATTGAATGCATAGCTACCTACATGTTCTTTGACTCCTCTTTTTAAAAAAATTTTATTAGGATATAGTGGACTTTACAAAGTTGTATTAATTTCAGGCATACAGCAAATTAAATCAAATATACATTCTTTTTCAGATTCTTTTCCCATATAGGTTATTACACTGTATTGAATAAATTTCCCGGTGCTATACAGTAGGTCCTTATTACTAATCTATTCTCTATATAGTAATGTGTTTATACCAATCCCAACCCCCTAATTTATCCCCCACCATGTTTCCTCTTTGGTAACCATAAGTTTCGGTTTCAGAATCTTTGAGTCTGTTTCTCTTCTGTAAGTTCCATTATAACATTTTTATGAGTCCACATCTCATACAATATTTGTCTTTGTCTGACTTACTTCACTTATATGATAATTTCTAGACTGATCCACTTTGCTGAAAATGGCATTATTTCATTCTTTTGTACGGCTGAGTAATATTCCATTGTATATATGTACCACTACTTTATCCAATCCTCTGCTGATGGACATTTAGGTGGCTTCCATGTCTTGGCTATTGTAAATAGTGCTGCAATGATCAATGGGGTGCACATAACTTTTCAAATGGTTTTCTCCAGGAGTGGATTGCTAGATAATATGGTAGTTCTATTTTTAGTTTTTAAAGGAACATCCATACTGTTTTCCATGGTGGTTGTACAGCTTACATTCCCACCAACAGTGTAGGAAGATTCTCTTTTCTTCACATCCTCTCCAGCATTTATTGCTTGTAGATTTTGATTATGGCCATTCTGACTGGTGGACTTTCTTTTAACTACAAATATTTAAAGCAATACTAGGAAAGTCTTATACAAGAGCTCTTTATGAAGTAACCACTCCAGTGATGCCTGTGCTTGAAAGAATGTGAATTTTCCAACTGTTGGATGCTGAGATTTACATATGTCTGCTTAATTATCTCTATTGTTTGCATTGTTCATGTCATATATATTTTCAGCTATTTTATCTGCTTGATTTATTAATAATTGGTATAGATGAATTAAAAAAAAATCTTATGCTGTGATAGTGAAGTTATCCTGAAACTATTTGAGGATTCTTGGTGCTATCAGCATTTTTCTATAAGACCACCCTAGTTTTCCTTTTTGCCTAGTTCAAAGCATCCAGCATCAATTTCAGTCCCATTTTTTTTGTTGTTTGTTTTAACTTTTTAGGGGATTTATTAGTATAGGAAATGAGGCAACAAGTGTTTGAAATTTCCCTTAATTCATCAAATCCACTCTGCACTGCATTAAGAATATGCTTTATTCAGAATTCACTACTTTTTTAGAAGGAGTTTGCTTCAGTGTCTAGATACTTTTCCAGAAATAAAATTCCTTTATTTGTATTTTTAAAAGTACTTTTATTTCCATTATTTTTCATTACCTAAATATCCTATAGGAAATTAATGTCTGTTTGTATGTTTGTGTAACACTTGTTTTTCAAGTTGTCTTTCAAAATATTTGCATTAAGATTTTTTTATTTGTTTTGCAAATGTTTTAAATGCATATGTGGCCAAAGCTGCTAAATACAACTTCATGGTTTTTGGCTCTGTTTCCTTATTTACTAATATCTCCTTCAATATGTTTCCATAAATACCTATTAATATTTCCTGGTATATTTATAGTTTTTCTATTAATATTTGCCTTTCTTTTATCTGCAGTTTGTCTTAGAGAAATGATTGCATAGAAATACCATTTAATTTTTGCTTCAGTGATTATCCAATTTTCTTGAAATCATTAATGAATAATATTCTTTCATTGCTGATTTTAAATGCCACATATCATAGAATAAATTATCTTGATTTCTTGGTCATTTTTCTGGTTCTGCGATTCTAATATTCTCTCTACATCTCAGGTTTCAGTGTTTTAGTGTTTTAATTAATTCAGGTTTATAGAAAAGCATAATAAGTATTAGCATAAATATTTCCTTACTGATTTTATCATTTTGGGGATTTTTCTTTTGTATTCATTTTTTTCTGTTATACTTTAAACATTCTTCAACGCAGATAAGAAGATGTGCTAAGATTATGATTGTTAAATTTTTATACTAATTATGCATGATTTTTTATCATTAACATTCTTATTTGAGAAATGGTTTGTTACTCAATTTATGCAACTTATTAGTGCCCATTACTGAACTTTTAAACTTCTTCTCAAATGGTTCCTATAATGTTTATAACTAAAACAAGCAGCTTTATTTAAATTTGTATTAAGAAATGTTGCAAATAAAATCAAAAGTAGAGAGAATAGTATATTGAACATTTATTCATTACCTGATTCAACAATTATCGGCCAGTAGCTGCACTTACTTCATCTATGCCCTCACCCAGGTCCAAATCACCCATTTTATTCTGAAGGAAATTCCAGAAACTGTGCCAATATTTAAGTAAGCTTTTAAAAGATAAGGACTCATTGTTTTAAACATAATCACATTAATATTCACCGCTCAAAAACAAACTATAATTTCAGGGAAAATCAATTTAACTTTATAAAATACAATTGCCTCATCTTGAAAGTGAAAGAAACAGTAAGCTATCTCTTAGGTTGAAAAAATAAAAACTACTGCTATTATTTTTAATAATAATTTAAACATATACTCTTTTTTTATTTGATCTACTGTATGATGGCTTTTATTGATATATTTTTATGATGAATTGTCATGCCTTTCTAGAAAAAAAAGCTCTCTGGAAATTATATATTGATATTTTAATTTCTTTTTGGCATTAAGTGTTGCGTATTTTACTGCATATCTTTGCATTTATTGTATAAATGGGGTTACTTTCCATACTTTTAATTTATTTTTCTCAGCTATTTAATAGGTTTTACTAGCTTATTGCATTAATTTTCTTTATGTTCTGGAATGGTTCAATTATTACCAGAATTACCTGTTACCAACACATTTGAGACTTGTTCACGGAAGCATCTGGTTCTGACAACATTTGGGTATTTAACTCTTTCTTAATGTCCTTCACCTGGCTTTATTTCTTCTCTTCCTTAAAATCAGAGTCCAGGGAGTTCCCATCATGGCTCAGCAGATTACAAACCCAACTGGTGTTCATGAGGATGCGGGTCTGATCCCTAGCCTCACACAGTGGATTAAGGATCTGGCATTGTCATGGGCTGTGGTGTAGCCCATATTATTGTGGCTGTGGCATAGGCCAGCAGCTACAGCTCCAATTCAACCTCTAGCCTCAGAACTTCCATATGCCATGGGTGTTACCCTAAAAAGACCGAAAATAAATAAATAAATAAATAAATAAATAAATAAATAAAGTCAAAGTCCAGGTTGCACCCTCTTTTGCTGATCCCCTAAATGATATTATACATTAATATTGTACTAGTTTTATAATATTTCTGTATGGTATTTCTTTTCAATAGAGTGTGAATCTTTCAAAGATAAGAACCATTTCTGACAATAGATAGTCAACAAATTTTGACTAGAGACATGAGTGAATAAGTTAATATATATAAAACACCTAATAAACTGACATAAACACTAGCTGCTCTTTTTAATATTCACCAAGATAAAAAAAAAATTCAGTCATAGGTTTTGTGGATGAAGATCATAATCCCATTGTGCTCTATGAATCACTCTGCCCTTTTGGAGCATTTACATAAAAGAGTGGCTAGAGAGGCAACTATCTTCCCAGAGTGCCCAGGATATATGAATTGCCTATGTCTGGGTTTCCTTTTCTGCAATCTCTGTTTCCTGTTTTAGGCTTCTAAAGGAATAGAAATTGATCAACAATACCATGTACTGAGAGTAAAGGAGACAAAACATTTGAAAGAATAAGAAACAAACTTTATAAAAATCATAAATTGTATGGTAATGCCATCAAGCATTCTTTATGCAGGTAGAAAAAGGATAAACTCAGCAGGTGATGATGATAAAGCCTGTAAACAAACATTCATTTTTAGGCTGCAGGAGACTTGCTGTCTTCCCTAAGGGAAACCATTTAATATATGTGGAACTCAGCATCTTTATCTCTTACTCACAATGATAATTGTTTACAGGAATTTAGTCTAAGAACTTAATAATAATTAAAACTTTAGAAGGAAAATTAAAAACAATTAAGAACCATTAAAAGAAATGTAGATATCAAATAAAAATAATGTGAGAATTTTAAGCCAAGTAAAAGCTGTGCTAGAAATAAGGTACTTAGCTTTGATCATGAAATTGTGAAATGCTTCATATATCTGTTTTAGATGTGAAAATGAATTTATACACATTAGTAGTTTTGTTGGTTTTATGGCTTAATGTAAAAATTAATGTTGGACAGGCAGGGCTGTTTCTCAATTTCAACTGTCTGGGAAAGAAAACAAGTTTTTGTTGTTGTTTTTTTTCAATGAGTTATAAATATTTTGCTTTCATTGTCAAATTCTAGTTCACATCCTGCACATCTGAAACATGCATTAATTTGGAAGATGTTTTGGTTATTTTTCTCATATTTTGTTTGGTTTCATTGTGTTTAATGCTTTTGTTTGCTTTTCACAAAATGCCTATTTTGAAGTTTTGTACTTGGCTCAATTTTGCTTTGATTTCTCTGTCCAAATTTTAAGGCAGTTGGTAGAAAGGGTGTAGCCTGCAGGAGTTCCCTTCGTGGTTTAGCGGTTAATGAACCTGAGTAGGATCCATGAGGATGCATGGATGCGGGTTCGACCTCTAGCCTCGCTCAGTGGGTTAAGGATCTGGCATTGTCCCGAGCTGTGGTGTAGTCACAGATGCGGCTCGGATCCCATGTTCCTGTGGCTGTGGCATAGGACAGTGGCTGTAGCTTTTGACCCCTAGCCTGGGAACTTCCATATGCTGCTTGTGTGATTCCCCCCAAAAAAAATGAAATAAAAAAAAAAATAAAGTGTAGCCTGCTATATATACAGAACAACTATTGAAATATTTCACAGCAAAAATAAAAGTTTCCAGACACCCACTGGAAGCAATTTTATTTTAATGAAGATTCTAAATTGTATGCTTACTCCCTCCTATTCACTTTTCCAAAATGCTTTCTCTCTGAAACACAGCCCAACCTCCCCCCCCCCGCCCCACGCATACATACAATGTGGATATACAAATTTACTAACATCTTTTGACCTCTGGACATGTTAAAGAGATCCCTAGAAGCCTGATTGCAGAGATTTAATTCAGCTCATCAAATTGTAATCATCTAGTGCACATCTGTTCATGTCAACATAACAGATATTCTGCAGAACACCTCAAACAAAATCTACTGTTTGCTCACTGCAGTGCTAGAGAACAGTGGTATTCTAACAGCAGCCAAAATCATGTCTCCACAAGACTTATTTCTGTTTCTCTCTGAAAGTTTAATAAAACAAAGACCACTGTTCCATGTTACCCAATCCACTCATTTTTAACATTTCCTATTGTATTTTTTCCTCACAAGCATTTGCATCTTAAGCCTAAAGATGCAAAATAAAACAGTATATTTTTACATACTTAATGTACATGTGAATTTCCTAAATCATACCTTCAGCCACATACAGCACTGTGAGATGTAGATGTTTTTTATTTCTGAGGGAAAGCTTTCCTATTGCCACCTCCCAGCAGTTTTCCCTGACATCAAATATAAACACACGGCTGGAGGTCCTTGGCTGCCTCTTAGCAAAAGAGGAATCAAACCTAAAGCAGATGCCATATACATCTAAAACAAGGATTTTTAAAAAGAGCCTCTCGCCTGTAATTCACCTACCTTCCATTATTATATTAACATAAGTCATACTTGTTTTGAGATATTTTTAATATTTGGAGCGACAAATTATAAAAACTTGTTAATTCCCAGAAAGCACCAGAGATAGACAAAATGAATTTGATATAATTACTGCTATAACTGAAAATATACCTAAAGATCTTGATCCTTACGTTTTTCAATCATATTTGACTTCACCAACAACAGTGTTATCAAAATTTCCCAAAGACTAATTACAAGATTCAACAGTTAAATATCACAATTATAAAGGAATTAACTATAAAAAATGTGTTAATCCTTAATATCAATTTCACAGGGCCGTCATTAACTTCTGAAGAAAGATCAACACACTCAAATAATCTCTCAAGTCCATTGTTTTTAGATATCAGAAATAGGTGGCAAAAGCACAGACATATGCTTGAGAAATGCTTTGAGATACTTCAATCTCAAACTGAAAGGAAAGAAAATGAGGACTTCTTGAAATGATGTACATGCTTGCTTCCCCAGGAAGCAAACTTTGACATGAAGATTTGCCAAAGGACATTTACTGGGGAGTGTTTTCAGAATTAGCACCTGTGGAGAGAGTGAAGGAAACTGGATTCCTCAGAGGATGAAGCTGAAATACAATGCAGTCAGGGCAATTCACTCAGCTAATTCACTGAGGTACCTGGAAGACCCTTCAGACCACAGAAGCCAAAAGGACATTGTGCCAAACTTCACTATATTGAAATTCATTAGATAATGAGTGACTGTCAGAGCATTCAAACAGTATTTAGGCTCAGCATCATTTACCCAGATCTGTTAATATTGTAAATCACCCTGAATTACAATTTCGGATTCATTTGAGCTGTGGCTCTAACAATTACACGGAACTTCACTGTGCACTTATAATAGTGGTTGATTTTCTTCTGCTCATTCCAGGATTTTTGTTCAAAAGTTGTGATAAAATACTTGGGAATACTTACCTACTACTCAAGCTAGAAGCCTGGAAGTCACTGTTGTTACCTGTTTCTTCCTCACACCACACTTAATCCTTTTAAGTTCAAACATTTTCAAATTTAACTCCTAAATATCTCTTGATTTTCTCTTTTCTTCAACCCTTGTTCTTTAATTCAAGTCATTAATTTTTGTTGCCTGGGTTACTGAATTAATGTCACTGGTTTCCCAGATTTGACTTTTCCTGGATATACCTAGTGGCAAAGTATCATGGTAATTTGCCTACCTGGAGGTTTCAAAAATAAAATGAAATCTCCTTTTATAGAGTTTTTTGAAAAAATTCCCTTCTGATGTGGCATTTAGTCTCTTTACATGTGCTCCTTCTTATAACTTGTAAGTGGCAAAGATAAGGATCATTTGCTAAATATATATAGACATATATGACATCTATAAAATAAATTAAGTCTATCATAGTAAAAAGTTGCTAAGGTAACAGTTAAGGTATTCTGACACAAGATTCACAGTTGTACCAACTGCCATTAGCAACCAAATACAAGCCAGAAAACACAAGGAATCATGAAGTTTATGCCATTCCAAAGGATGTAGAGTCACTGAAAAAATACTGCTGAAAGTCACTGCCAGAGCTCAGAACAATCTTAAATTGAATGATCTTAAAGTAATTGAAGTAGTCTCTTTGAATCTGTTATGAAAAGCCAGGGAAAATGTGTCCAAAGTAGACAAGCAGACTCAAAGTCTATAGCTACATCTAGAGGGCTGTCTGGCATGTACTATATGAACCCAGGCCAGGTTACTTCTCTGTCCTTATTTCCCTTGCTCCTATTCCATGTGCAATGAGCTTCCTGATATTGAATACCAGCCAGTGCAGAGAATAAACACTTCTTCTCCTCGTCACCAAATATTCCTAAATAATTTTCACTCAGCAGCCTAGTTGTTTTTGTTCTCCTATCAGTTTAATACAATGATTTTTTTTTCATGTGATTCAACATAGATTAAAATAAGCCTGAAATTGTTTATCAGAAGATATCTAGAAGAAGTTCCCATTGTGGTACAGCAGAAATGAATCCAACTAGTATCCACGAGGATGCAAGTTTGATCCCTGGTTTCGCCTGGTGGGTTAAGGATCTGGTGTTGCCCTGAGCTGTGGTATAGGATAGGTCATGGATGAGGCTTGGCTCCTGCATTGCTGTGGCTGTGGCATAGGCCAGCGGCTATAGCTCTCATTCGCCCTAGCCTGGGAACTTCCATATGCCAAGGGTGCAGCCCTAAAAAGCAAAAAAAAAAAGGCAAAAAACAAACAAAAAAAAGCCCGAAGATATCTAGATATACTGATTTCTGATACATTCTATATCACTCACAAGGATGATACTGACAATACAGTTATATCGTTCATTATATGCACTGCTCTAAGTAATTTTTCTGCTTATCAAATTTGAGTAATCATCAAAAAACATAACCCTATGATACATGAAGTATTGTTATGTTTAAATTATCAGTGAGGAACATCAGTGCAGAAAACTTAAGCAACTTAACCAAAATATTCAGCTAGACAGTAGGAAAGCCCAAATCTGAATTTAGGCAGCTTGAGCTCTAGAGCAAATGCTTTGAACCCTTCGATTCTGCTGCCTCTCATTGACAGAACCACTCTCTTCCCAGATCATCAAGCACACAACAATGGAGTATAATAAATCAGGTAGAAACCCTAACCTGAACCCAAACTTTAAACACAAATCATCATTCTTTTTTTTTTTTTTTCTTTCTGGCTTTATAGGGCCATACCCACTGCATGTGGAGGTTCCCAGGCTAGGGGTCCAATTGGAGCTGTAGCCACTGGCCTACACCACAGCCACAGCAATGTCAGATCCGAGCCACGTCTGCGACCTACACCACAGCCCACTAAAATGCTGGATCCTTAACCCACTGAGTGAGGCCAGGGATCAAACCTGCCTCCTCATGGATGCTAGTCAGATTCTTTAAACACTGAGCCAGGACGTAAACTCCACAGATCATCATTCTTGATCATCAATGTTTTCAAACAATTTGCCTGCAACTTTTAAGATTATTCCTTCCAAATCACAAGGAACTCTTCACTCCTACCCTTGCCATTCCAGATGAGGGCACCACTCCTACATATCCACATATTAGCCACTGCAGGAATGAATGCATGTTAAATTACCAATATTGCTATTCATTGCGATAATTTATTAAAACTTCTCTCCCATACAAATCCAACAGCATAGTTAGTATCACCTAAACCACAAAGCAGAAAAAATTTATGCAAATGCACACAGCCAACATGAAAGTCCACTGAATGAATTCTCATCACAAATTTTAAGTTCATGACTTAATAACAAGAGGCTAATAGTAACGACCACAGTCAGGGACAACATTTGGAAGAACGGCATACAGAAGATTACAATATAATATATCATGACAATGCAAACAAGGTAACAAAATCAATTATTTTAATGCATTGCTTTAAGATGACACTTATTCCAGATCATATAGGTTTGGAAGGAATATGAATTTCATGTCTATTATGCTTCTAAGAAAAAAGTATGAATGAATAGGAAAAGGAAGCCTAGGCATGAAAGAAGAATGAGTCAGAAAGAAAAAGAAAGATTTTTAAATTATTGGGAAAGTTGGTTACTGTCCAATTTTGGTATCAAAAATGGATATGTGGTAAGAAGTGTGGGGAAAGTACTCAAGCATAATATGGCCAGGATTATAAGATTAGTATATAGAACAACTCAGTTTGATTTCTAGTTACCTCTTTGCTGCTTGCAAAACTTTGAGCAAGTTACAGAAACACCATACACCTCAGTAGTTGCAGAAGTATATTACTTATGTATTTATATTAAATAAGGTATTAGTTAATATAAATAAAGGTACTTAATGTCATGACAATAAAATAGGAATCTTTAATGCAATGCTAATTGAATTTGATTTCCTTTGGTCCTTAGGGATACTGGTAGAGTCATTCTATAGTAAAAAATAAATTTAAAAACATCTTATATATTTGTAAAGCCCCTATTAATTTATTTTCTATTTGAGACAATTGAACTATGTGAGAAGTTATGGTGTATAAATTTGCTTAGATACCATAGTGTTAAGGGTCAAATCAGGAGACAGACACCACAAAGTAATTTGAACAATAAATACTTAATATAAAGGGTTATTAACTAGTAACAGGTGATTAGCTACCAAGGCGATAAAAAGAAACCTAAAGAATACAGGAGTAGCAAGCATAGGGAACAACTACAACCCTTCCCAGAGGACTGAGGTAGAGTACCGAAGAAAAGACATTTTAGGAGAAGGACCCCACCCTAAGGTTGAGTTTCTGACCTCAGTTTTAGAGGATATGGTTGTAACCACTAATTCATGGAGTAGTTTATTAAGAAAATATAGAATAATATTTGCACATATGAAATCACCCAATGGAGTGCTAGAAAAAAATTAAAAAAAAAAAACTTGCCTAGAAGCTACCTGGAGAGATAATGTTAAAATTACCCACTTATCGCTGGGACACTAGCAATATTCACCAGGAAGTGCCTGCAAAAAGACCAGAGGTTGGCTGAGGTGCCCATGGAATTCCCCAAGAAGATGTTCATGGGGAAATGCTGAAGCTCCTTGGGAGTGAGTACCATTAAATGTCTGTCTCTGGGTGTCCCACATGCTAGCCAAATGCTGCAACAGCAAGAAGAGAAGATACACCAGGACAAGGAAGAAAAGCCTCTCTATCATGCATTTTGTTTCAGTACAAGTTTAACACGGTTAAACTAAGGAGAAATGTTTAGAAGGTCTAGCTTGAGTATCACAAGCAGGACAAAAAAGGGTACAGTTGGACCTGAGAGGTACTAATTTTATACATATATACACATTTTTATACATTATTATATGTGATATTTACATTTGTTGGCTCTTATAATTCAGTATCAGAGGGCTGATACACATTTAGGAAATAGAATATCACCATTTATCCTTAGATGTCATTTATTACTTAGAGACTATAAGCAGCTACTGCCAATTGCCCTCATAAGTAAGAACTGCAAATATTTCTGGAAACTGCCATTTCCTCTCTGTGAGGCAAATTTGTAGTGAGCAGTTAGCTTTCACCAAACATGCTTCTCTCTGTGAAGGTGAAGGGCTCTAAATACCGAAGTGTGGAGGCAAAGAAATAGTGTCACTGATCTTGTTTCCAGAGGAGTGGTCACCTGAGAACAAGAGACTGTATCATGTCAACAGGCACTGCCCACATAGGGCCTCTTACTTTGCCCAAAAAGTGTCCACAAGGATGTACGCATCAGCGACACTCCCTCATTCTGCAGGAGGTGTTTTGGCATGACCAATTTGGAGACTAACTAACAATACACAGTAAAAATGAGGATGCACCATCCCATTGTTGGCGTAAATCTCAGAGAAACTCTTATATATGAATACCTTTTAAGGAGTTCCCATTGTGGCTCCGTGGTTAACGAACCCGACTAGCATCCATGAGGATGTGGGTTCAATCCCTGGCCTTGCTCAGTGGGTTAAGGATCTGGCATTGCTATGAGCTATGGTGTAGGTCACAGACATTGCTTGGATCCCGCGTTGCTGTGGCTGTAGTATAGATCGGCAGCTATAGCTCCGATTTGACCCCTAGCCTGGGAACCTTCATGTGCCATGAAGGTGGCCCTAAAGAGACAAAAAAATAAAAAATAAATAAATACCTTTTAAAAGGCATATATAAGAAAGTACATAAAAAAACATTGCTATGGCAGAAACAAAATTGGTTAACAATATAAATTTTTATCCACAGAAAAATAGGCGAATAAATTGTTTTATTCTTAGACCATGGAATACTACAGAGGAGCAGGAACAAATTAACCAGACCTATTCATGTAGTAGAAATTAATAATTGTATTTAAAGAAAAATACGAGTTGTAAAATAATGTATAGTATATACATTCAAAGTAATGCATACATACACATATATACCTATATATGCATAGTTTAGGACTACACAGATTGGTAATAAATATGAAAAAAGTAGTATATATAAATGATAAACACACAAATTTCAATATAATATTTGCCTCTGGGAGTGGAGAGAAAACAATGATATCAAGAATTCATAGGGATCTTTAATTTCCGGTATAATATTTTGTGTCAAGTTAGGGGTAAATATATTGACATTTAGTCAATGATTATTTTACTTACGCATATCTTTGAAAATTTTATGCTACATTTTCTTCATTGGAGAAAGGTTTTACTCAAGTATATGGACACACCCTATTGGCTACTAGGGATGTTTTAGATCATAATGGAGGAACATCTTTACCCTTTGTCCTTAATAAACCACAGCGTCTATGATCATGTCCTTGGGAATCATACACATAAGGGAAGAACAAGACACTTTAGAGCTTGATGAAGTAAATACTTTTAATTTCATAGTAGGGAAAGTATTTCTGTATTACAGATGAATGGGGTCAAATATCAAGAATAAAACAGGAGTCTAGAGCTCAATCGCCAGTGAACCAAGGAAGCACTTCAGAAAGTGGAGTGGAGGTCTGCCACTTACTGCCTCCAGATTTGTTTCATAGTATGACATTAAGATCCAGTACTCTAGTTAAAGAAATTTACTACACAACTCTAGGGAGGTTTTATAGCATCTATAGTCATGAGTTAGACCTTATGTCATCTGGTATATGGCACAAATGAACCTACGTAAAAGAAACAAACTCATGGACATAGACAACAGACTTCTGGTTGCCAAGGGGGAGAGGCAGGGAGTGGCATGGACTAGGAGTTTGGGGTTGGTAGATGCAAACTATTGGATTTGGAGTGGATAAGCAACAAGATCCCTCTGTATAGCACAGGGTACTATATCTAGTCAATTGTGATGGAACATGATGGAGGATAATGTGAGAATATACGATTGGGTCTCTGCTGTACAGTAGAAATTGACAAAATATTGTACATCGACAATAACAAAAAATAATAAAAATCTTTTAAAAAGCAATAATTCACAAATAGATGGGTAGATGGCTGGTGAATGGATGACAATGTAATATTAGATAAGATGTAGCTCAGAATATCAAGGTATAAAGAAAAAACCTTATAAATAAGTACTTTCCTTATGTTTTAGTTATCAAAAACCAAGGTGCATGTTTCAGAGAAATAGTCTCACAAAACTCTTTTTTTTTTTTTTATTTTCCCACTGTACAGCAAGGGGGTCAGGTTATCCTTACATGTATACATTACAATTACATTTTTCCCCCAGTCTTTCTTCTGTTGCAACATGAGTATCTAGACAAAGTTCTCAATGCTATTCAGCAGGATCTCCTTGTAAATCTATTCTAAGTTGTGTCTGATAAGCCCAAGCTCCCGATCCCTCCCACTCCCTCCCCCTCCCATCAGGCAGCCACAAGTCTCTTTCTTCTCCAAGTCCATGATTTTCTTTTCTGAGGAGATGTTCATTTGTGCTGGATATTAGATTCCAGTTATAAGTGATATCATATGGCATTTGTCTTTGTCTTTCTGACTCATTTCACTCAGGATGAGATTCTCTAGCTCCATCCATGTTGCTGCAAATGGCATTACGTCATTCCTTTTTATGGCTGAGTAGTATTCCATTGTGTATATATACCACTTCTTCCGAATCCAATCATCTGTCGATGGACATTTGGGTTGTTTCCATGTCCTGGCTATTGTGAAGAGTGCTGCAATGAACATGCGGGTGCACGTGTCTCTTTTAAGTAGAGTTTTGTCTGGATATATGCCCAAGAGTGGGATTGTGGGGTCATATGGAAGTTCTATGTATAGATTTCTAAGGTATCTCCAAACTGTTCTCCATAGTGGCTGTACCAGCTTACATTCCCACCAGCAGTGCAGGAGGGTTCCCTTTTCTCCACAGCCCCTCCAGCACTTGTTATTTGTGGATTCATTAATGATGGCCATTCTGACTGGTGTGAGGTGGTATCTCATGGTAGTTTTGATTTGCATTTCTCTTATAACCAGCGATGTTGAGCATTTTTTCATGTGTTTGTTGGCCATCTGTATATCTTCTTTGGAGAAATGTCTATTCAGGTCTTTTGCCCATTTTTCCATGGATTGATTGGCTTTTTTGCTGTTGGGTTGTATAAGTTGTTTATATATTCTAGAGACTAAGCCCTTGTCAGCTGAATCATTTGAAACTATTTTCTCCCATTCTGTAAGTTGTCTTTTTGTTTTCTTTTGGGTTTCCTTTGCTGTGCAAAAGCTTTTCAATTTGATTAGGTCCCATGGGTTTATTTTTGCTCTAATTTCTATTGCTTTGGGAGACTGACCTGAGAAAATATTCATGATGTTGATGTCAGAGAGTGTTTTGCCTATGTTCTCTTCTAGAAGTTTGATGGTGTCCTGTCATATATTTAAGTCTTTCAGCCATTTGGAGTTTATTTTTGTGCATGGTGTGAGGGTGTGTTCTCGTTTCCTTGTTTTGCATGCAGCTGTCCAGGTTTCCCAGCAATGCTTGCTGAATAGACTTTCTTTTTCCCATTTTATGTTCTTGCCTCCCTTGTCAAAGCTTAATTGACCATAGGTGTCAGGGTTTATTTCCGGGTTCTCTATTCTGTTCCATTGGTCTGTCTGTCTGTTTTGGTACCAGTCCCACACTGTTTTGATGACTGTGGCTTTGTAGTATTTCTTGAAGTCTGGGAGAGTTATGCCTCCTGCTTGGTTTTTGTTTCTTAGGATTGTTTTAGCGATTCTGGGTCTTTTGTGGTTCCATATAAATGTTTGGATTGTTTGTTCTAGTTCTGTGAAAAATGTCATGGGTAATTTGATAGGGATTGCATTGAATCTGTAGATTGCTTTGGGTAGTATGGCCATTTTTACAATATTGATTTTCCCAATCCATGAACATGGAATATCTTTCCATTTCTTTACATCTTCTTTGATTTCTTTGATTAAAGTTTTATAGTTCTCAGCATATAGGTCCTTTACCTCCTTGGTCAGGTGTATTCCGAGGTATTTGATTTTTTGAGGTGCCATTTTAAAAGGTATTGTATTTTTGTATTCCTTTTCTAATATTTCATTGCTGGTATACAGAAATGCGACTGACTTCAGAATGTTAATCTTATATCCTGCTCCTTTGCTGAATTTATGAATCAGTTCAAGGAGTTTTGGGGTTGAGTCCTTGGGGTTTTCTATGTACAGTATCATGTCATCTGCATACAGTGACAGTTCGATCTCTTCTCTTCCTATATGGATGCCTTTTATTTCTTTGGTTTGTCTAATTGCTGTGGCTAGGACTTCCAAAACTATGTTGAAGAGCAGTGGTGAGAGTGGGCATCCCTGTCTTGTTCCAGATTTGAGTGAGAAGGCTTTCAGTTTTTCCCCATTGAGTATTATATTTGCTGTGGGTTTATCATAAGTGGCTTTGATTATATTCAGGAATGCTCCCTCTATACCCACTTTGGCGAGGGTCTTGATCATGAATGGATGTTGGACTTTGTCAGATGCTTTTTCTGCGTCTATTGAGATGATCATATGATTTTTGACTTTTTTTTTTTTTTGTTAATGTGGTGTATGATGCTGATTGATTTGCGTATGTTGAACCATTCTTGTGAACCTGGGATGAACCCTACCTGGTCATGGTGTATAATTTTTTTGGTATGTTGTTGGATTCGGTTGGCTAAGATTTTGTTGAGAATGTTTGCATCTATATCATCAATGATATTGGGCGATAGTTTTCTTTTTTGGTGGTATCTCTGTCTGGTTTTGGAATGAGGGTGATGGTGGCATCATAGAATGTCTTTGGGAGTATTCCTTCTTCTTCAACCTTTTGAAAGAGTTTAAGGAGGATGGGCACCAATTCCTCTTTATATGTTTGGTAGAATTCACCTGTGAAGCCATCTGGTCCTGGACTTTTATTTGTAGGGAGTGTTTTTATGACTTCCTTAATTTCATTTCTAGTGATCGGTCTGTTCAGTTGGTCTGTTTCTTCTTGATTCAGTTTCGGCAGGGTGTAAGATTCTAGAAAATTGTCCATTTCTTCCAGATTGTCAAACTTGTTGCCATATATAGTTGTTCATAGTATTCTTTTATGGTTTTTTGGATTTCTGCTGTATCCGTTGTGATTTCTCCTTTTTCATTTATAATTTTGGTTATTTGGGTTCTTTCTCTCCTCTTTTTAGTGAGTCTGGCCAGGGGTTTGTCAATTTTGTTCATCTTTTCAAAGAACCAGCTCTTGGTTTTATTAATTTTCTCTACTGTTTTTTGAGTCTCTATTTCATTGATTTCTTCTTTGATCTTTATAATTGCCTTTCTTCGGCTGACTTTAGGCCTTTTTTGTTCTTCTTTTTCTAATTCATTTAGGTGGAGGGTTAAGTTGTCCATTTGGCATCTTTCTTCTTTTTTGAGAAAGGCCTGTATTGCAATAAATTTCCCTCTGAGCACTGCTTTCACAGCATCCCATAGATTTTGAGAGGTTGTGTCTTCATTATCATTTGTTTCAAGGTAGTTTTTAATTTCCTTCTTGATTTCCTCATTGACCCATTGGTTTTTTAGTAGCATGTTGTTTAGTCTCCATGCAGTAGGTTTTTTCTCTTTCCTTTTCCCATGGTTGGTTTCTAATTTCATCGCATTGTGGTCAGAGAAGATACTTGAGATAATTTCTATGCTCCTAAATTTATTGAGATTTGCTTTGTGTCCCAATATGTGGTCGATTCTTGAGAATGTTCCATGTGCATTTGAGAAGAATGTGTATTCTGCTTTTTTTGGAGTATGTGCCTGAAGATATCAATGAAGTCTAACTTTTCTATTGTTTCTTTAGGATCTCTGTTGCTTTATTGGTTTTCTGTCTAGAGGATATGTCCATTGATGTGAGGGGGGTATTAAGGTCTCCTACTATGATTGTATTCTCATCAATATCTCCCTTTATGTCTGTTAATATTTGTTGTATGTATCTGGGTGCTCCTGTACTTGGGGCATATATGTTGACGATAGTAACATCCTCTCCTTGGATGGATCCCTTAATCATTAAGTAGTGTCCTTCTTTGTGTTTCTTTATGTCTTTTGTTTTAAAGTCTATTTTGTCTGATATGAGGGTTGCGACTCCTGCTTTTCTGTCATGTCTATTGGCGTGAAATATTTTTCCCCACCCTTTCACTTTCAATCTATATGTATCTTTTGTCCTAAGGTGAGTTTCTTGTAGGCAGCATATTGAAGGTTTTTGCCTTTTTATCCATTCAGCCACTCTGTGTCTTTTGATTGGGGCATTTAGTCCATTGACATTTAAGGTGATAATTGATAGATGATTATTTATTGCCATTTGAACCTCGTGTTCCAGTTGATTCTATGGGTCTCCATTCTTCCTTTTTTTTTTTTTTTTTTGGTTGGATGGTCTCCTGTTATTATCTGCTTGAGTGTATTTTTTTTTTCATTTTTTGCAAATCAATATTTGGTTTTGGCTTGTGGTTGCCCTGTTTTTTAAGTATGCTAACCCCTTCCCATAATTGTGTGTTTTAGCCTGATGGTCCTGTAAGTTCAAACACTTCATTACTATATTAAATTAAGAAGAGAAACATACAAACAACAAAAAGGGTTATTACTTCCTAACGTCCCTTGCCCATATTTTATGGTTTTGATGACTCTTTTTTATTTTTTTCTTTTTAATTTTATTTTGTTTGAGGCCTGTTCATGATTAAATCTGTATGCTGGCTTATTTGAGTGACTTCTCTCTGATTGCAGTTTCCTCAGTCCTAGGTCTTCCTCTTCTTCTTTTTTTTTCTTTTCTTTTTTCTTCCCTTTCCTTCCTTTCTTTTTGGTTTAGAGAAGCCCTTTCAATATTTCCTTTAACCTGGGTTTTGTGTTGCTGTATTCTTTAAGGTTTTGTTTGTTGGAAAAAATTTTTATTTCCCCTTCTATTTTAAATGATATTCTTGCTGGATAGAGTATTGTAGCTTGCATATTTTTTCCTTTTAGCACTTTAAATATCTCTTGCCATTCCCTCCTGGCCTGTAGTGTTTCTGTAGAGAAATCAGCTGATAATCTTATGGGGGTTCCCTTGTAGGTAACATTCTGTGTTTCTCTTGCTGCCTTTAGGATCCTCTCTTTATCACTAACTTTTGCCATTTTTATTATGATGTGTCTTGCTGTGGGTCTGTTTGGGTTCAGTTTGTTTGGGGCTCTCTGTGCTTCTTGTATCTTGAACCCAGTATCCTTTAGATTTGGGAAGTTTCCATCGATAATTTCTTCAAATATAGTTTCCATCCCCTTATCTTTTTCTACTCCTTCTGGAATTCCTATTATGCGTAGATTGGCCCACTTTATATTATCCCATAGGTCTCTTATATTGCTTTCCAGTTTTTTTGATTCGGTTTTCTGTCTGTTGACTGGATTGAGTGATTTCCATTATTCTATCTCCCATATCACTGATTCGTTCTTCTGCATTATTCATTCTGGTTTTTACTGCCCTTAGTTCAGTTTGCATCTCTGCAAATGAGTGTTCTAGTTTTTCTTGGCTCCTCCTTATATTTTCTAGTTCCTTTCTGAGGGTATCTGCATTACTGTTCATATCTTCTCTTAATTCCTTCAGTATTTTCACTCTTTCTCTTTTGAACTCCAGGTCTGTCAGACTAGAGAGATCTGTTTCATTGTTGACTGTTTTATGTGAGTTCTCCTGTTGGTTTGACTGGGGGTGGTTTCTCTGCTTCTTCATCTTGCTTGTTGTTTTCTTTCTCCTGAGGGAGTTGTACTCTCCATTATTGGGCAGTGTTTGCCTTGTCACTGCTGTGGAATATTTCCTGAGGGCTGGCATTGTTGGTCAATCTTTTTTGAGGCAGTGTGTGTTTTCTGGAGTGTTGATGGGGCTAAGAGTGTTTCTTTGAAGCAAAGGAGGACTTCCTGAGGGTAGACAGGACTGGGAGGTCCACACCACAATGGTGGCAGATTTCACTTGGTCATGCAGAGCTTGCTCTGGTGTTTTTAGGCTGTGGGGTGCTTGCAGGGGGTTGGCGGTGTTGGGCAGCTGTTCCTCAGGAGTGCAGCACCCCCTGGGGGCTGGAGCAGCTATCTGGGTCACTGAGAACCTAAGAGGCTCTTCCCTAGGGCAGCCCAACTCAGAAGGATGGCCTGAGAATGTAGGCAGATCTTTTCACAGTCTGGCAAAGCTTGTTGCAGCTTTTCTGGGCTGCAGGGGCTTTTCTAGGGGGCTGGTGGTGCTGAGCAGCTATTCTGCGGGAGTGGGGCACCCCTTAGGGGCTTGGGCGGGTAGCAGTGCCACTGGAAACCCAAGAGGGTCCTCCCCAGGGCAGCCCGACTCACAAAGACTGTCTGAGATCTTTTCCCGGCTTGGCCAGGCTTGTTGCAGCTTTTCTGTGCTGTAGGGGGTCCTTCCTGGAGCTGTCAGTCCAATGCAGCTGATCCACTAGGGCACTCCCTGGGGGCTAGGGCGGGTAGCAGGGCCGTTGGAAACCAAAGAGGCTCCTCCCCAGGGCAGCCCGACTCAGAAAAACCGTCCGGGAATTAGGCAGATCTATTCCTGGCCTGGCTAGGCTTGTTCTAGCTTTTCTGGGCTGCAGGCCTTTTCTCAGGGGCTGGTGGTGTTTTGTGCTACTCTGCGGAAGTGTAGCCCCTCCAAAGGGCAAGCAGGCCTGTGCATGGACAGCCCCTGCAGTGGTAGGCTTCAGGCAATTGTTGAGGCCAGCCCTCCTGGATGGCAGGCAGCCCCAGGTTCGGCGAGAGCGTGGGGGGTGGCGGGGGTGGGGGGAGGGGATGCACTGGGAAACACAGCTTTCAGCTAGCTAGCGGGCCTGTAAGCTTGCTGTGGCGTGGGGGGTATTCTATGGGGACCCACCCCTTCTTCTCTCCCCTCCCCAGCACGGGCGCAGACCAGGCTCTTCTCCCAGGTTCCCTCTGATGCGGCTTTCCACTTCCCCGCCCCTAGAGTATTGCTCCCTTCCTCTGCGACAGCTTTGTTTCCTAGTCTCCCGGGTAGTCTCTGCCCCGTCAAATGGTTTCTAGACCTCCCAAGCAGTTTCCGCTCCGCCCTGCCCCCCCCAGCCCGGGGACTAACCTCTGGAGCCTAGGTCTCGGTGCCCAGCCCCCACCCAGGAGTCCCCCGGCCCTTTCCCGGGGACTAACCTCTGGAGGCGAGGACTCGGTGCCCAGCCCCCACCCAGGCATCTCAATTTTTGGTGACTGTGCCGGTAGTTCAGATGGTCCGCTCGGTTCTTGATCAGCTTTTCTGTACTCCAACTTACTGCTAAACTCTTCTCTGCATCTGGAGATTCCTCCGGTTCGTTTGATCTTTCCCCTGTGTAGGTGACTTTCCAGGGTGCGGGATCCCTTTCTCCTCCTCAGTTCCCTTTCAGGAGCGCCCATCCCGCTCGGATTCACCTTCTCTCACTCTCCTCTTTTCTCCCGTTCTGCCCCATAATGTCACAAACTTCTTGCCATTATTGGAGTTTAGGTTCCTCTGCCAGCAATTGGTTGCTGTTCTGTGCGAGTCATTTATTCTGTAGATGTGCTTTTTTTTGTTGTGTTTGTGGGAGAGGGCGAGCATGTCCCCCTACTCCTCCACCATCTTGTCCTCCTCATAAAACTCTTAATGTTATTCATTGCTTTGAATCCTCTCTGTTACACTCCTACATGTACATTATGGCATTCCTGCGGGTATGGTTTACTCATCTGATCTGACAAAATACCATTCAGGCCACAGAATTTGCAATTGTTTTACTAAAACTATCAATGCCAAACTTTGCTGATGGGCATCTCAAAGACCTGTCCCCCAAAGGCCTGGATTGATCTCCCTAAAATTCAAGGCACTATATGAGAGTGGGGTGAGAATAACATATTCTATCCTTTGTTCTATGTATTCAGAGGAAGAAAGAAAACCTTGAGCTAATTTCCCAGTTGTATAAAGGGGAGGGAAAACATCACAAATAAATATGGGAGGACATATTCACTAAGAAATAGAGATGGGGTGCTCAAGGACCTTACCCATTAACCTCCCCACCATTTCCACCCACCCCCATGTGACCCTATGATCAGATAGTTAAGTAAAGTGAAGAGAAGAAATTTTCCTCACAGTGGGTAGCAGATTTGGGTGGGAGAAGTGCTGGGCATTCTGTGGGCAAGACAATTATTTTTGTTTACACCCATGACATAATATAGCCATATTCCTTATAAACAAATTAGATTGTAAATATGGTTGACTAAATTCAATATTTATTGATCAGCAAACACATATCTTATTCATTCTTATAATGATTTATTAAGTATATACAAATTAACTGAGTGATTAACTTAACTTTGGGAGATACTTGTTTTTACTAGTGATCTCTAACAATATGAGGAGTTTGGGGAACAAACCAAAAGCACCACTGGCATAAATGAAGTATGTCAATGAAGATAACTTAAGCCTTGAAAATAAGAATTCAAAACATTTTGCCCAAATTTTCACTTTATGGGTCCTCGCCTCACCTCTCCCACTTGCTCTGAAATTTTCACCATCAATTATTTCTCATTAATCCTTCCACCCAATACAAGAAGAGCTGCATGAAAAACATTGGTTATTGTGCAAAACATTTAAAGATTTGAAAGAGTTTCAAAGAACTGTCCAAGAATTATATAAAGGATACAATCCAGATCTCTAGGGTATTTGATCCATTTAGAAAGCAATAGAGAAGGTATAACAAAGAATACCCTGGAATGCAAACTACAAATTGAAGGAGGGAAGAACTATTAGGATAAATAACCTGTTTATGAGTTTGTAGGCCAACTTAATCAATTACCAGTATTCACACATTTGAACCTTCAGTACTAGATTCATTTCTGCACAGTCTCTGTCAGCAATTCTAAGTAAATTCAGTTCTCTTCAACTTCCTTAATAAATTAAATGGCGCTGTTGGTGTTCAACTATTATAAACATTTAAATAGAGATTTTCTCCTACTCTCTTCTTAAAAATATTTCATGATTGAACATTTAAAAACCTTTTTAGAAGATCAATAGATTACATTTGTGCTTCAAATTCTATTATGCATTAGAAAAAAAGATATCTAGCTTTAAATCACCCAAGAATAAATTATGTTTTCCTAAAATTTTCTAAGATTGTGCTGTCTAAATTATAGACCCATGTTGACCAATACCATTGGACAATATATATGTGGTTATGGAGCATTTTAACAGTGGCTAGTCCAAACAGATATACCGTAAGTTTAAAATACACACTCAGGAGTTCCTGATGTGGCACAGTGGAAACAAATTTGACTAGTAACCATGAGGTTGTGGGTTTGATCTTGGCCTCACTCATAGGGTTAATGATCTGGCATTGCTGTGAGCTGCGGTGTAGGTCAGACTTGGCTCGGTTCCTGCATTGCTGTGGCTGTGATGTGGGCTGGCAGCTGTGGCTCTGATTCAAACCCTAGCCTGGGAACTTTCATATGCCATGGGCACAGCCCTAAAAAGCAAAAAAAAAAAAAAAAAAAGAATACAATACACAATCAATCTCAGAAACTTAATATAAAAAATGATTAAAATATTTCTTTAACAAATCTGTATTTGATTATATGTTGAAATAATATTTTGGGGTGTTCCTATTGTGGTGCAGTGGAAACAAATCCAACTAGTATCCATGAGGATGCAGGTTCGATCCCTGGCCTTGTTCAGTGGATTAGGATCTGGCGTTGCCATGAATTGTGGTATATAGATTGCAGACGTGGCTGAGATCAGGTATTGCTGTGGCTGTGGCTGGCAGTTGTAGCTCTAATTTGACCCCTAGCCTGGGAACTTCCATATGCTGTAGGTGTGGCTGAAAGAAAGAAAGAAAGAAAGAAAGAAAGAAAGAAAGAAAGAAAGAAAGAAAGAAAGAAAGAAAGTTTGGGATATATTGGGTTAAAGAAAATATATTATTAAAAGTAATTTCACTTGTTTCTTCTTAACTTTTTTAATGTTACTACCAGACAATACAAAATTATTTATGTGGCTCACATTTATGGACTGGATTATTTCTCTGTTGGACAGTGCTGATGTAGAGAACATGAAACCTCATCAGTTAGGCACTTTTCCTGGTTTGTTCAATGCTGTGTCCTATGCGCACTAACTGTGCCTGTTATACAGACTATATTCAGTAGTTATTGAACGAATGACAAGAGTCAAGACATTTAGGTCAAAACCATTGTTTGACCTTGAATAGATTGTAAATGCACTATAAAGGTAGAGGATTCTGGTAAAGAGCTAAATTAAAGGAAAAGGAAAACAATTGAAAAACAAAACAAAATTCCAAAACTAAAGGAGTTCCCCTGGACTTGCAGTAGGTTAAGGCTCTAGCTTTGTCACCACTGTGGCTCAGGTCACTGCTGTAGCATGGGATTGATCCCTGGCCCTAGGAGCTTCACAGGCCACAGGAGTGGCCAGGAAAAAAAATTAAAAGTAAAAACCTAAATTAATCTAGTAGATACTATTTCAGAATATACTACACAAAGAAGTATATTTTGTTTTACTTCAAATTCATATACACAAACCTCCTTAAGGTCAAAATAGTACGGGTCAAAATAACCATGCAATTAAAAAAGTACAATCAGAATGTTTTTTATTTCAATACCCGCGATTATTTTAACAAGAAATATTTTGTTTGACTTTTAATTTATGCTTAATTTAACAAATAAAAAATACTCACATCCGAGACTTGACTGAAAACACACCAGAAGCCTAAAAACTGGAACCGATAAATTAAAATGAGTGCAAAAATAATGGCAAAATATAAGGCACAGATCACAATAAAGTCTGGAATGAGATTCTCAAAGAGAAGATCTATTATAATAAAATAGTTGATGTTTAAATTGTGTACTTCAAAATTCTTTTCTAAATGATGCATTGTGACGATGAATGTAGAGGGACTTCAACCAAGTACTAGACAATGCCAAATTACTACGTAAGGTAATGTAATTAAGGTTCATTTTCTGTTAGATTCACATCTTTTTTTAATATAGCAGGCAAAGACTTGTAAGTTCAAACATTAAGTATTTATATGCTTATAAAACACACACTGTGAGGTCAAAATGAAAAGTAACTAATGCAGCATTCAAATGCTTATAGTAGGCATCAATTAAAAGCAAATATTCAGCTTAAGTGCTACTTTGTACCTGTTTACTGACACAGAGAAATCTAAAAATGTCCTTTGAATAGGAATATAAGAAGTGAAAGAACACAGAATGTGTCCTCTCACTTCAAAAGGTAGACATGAAAAACATGAAAGTATGGCACATGGACACAGAAGCTGAGTGAAAGAGTTCCCCAAAGCTAAATCTGGAATGCTTTCAGCAACAAAATAATGTAGAACTGGATTACAAACCAAAGCAGAAAATAAATTTCCGGGAGTCCACACTAACATAAATAAACAAGTGAATCAGTAAATAAATAAATAAGAACACACAAATTGTCCATGCAGAATTCCAAAAATTTGTGTATATACTCCCTGTCAAGGAGGTGGAACATAATCCAAACTTCTTAACTGAGAATGTACATAGCGACTTCACTCCGAAAGGTACAATAGGAAAGGAGGACCAGAGGAACTTTAGAGAAGAGAAACCTGAGAACACAAACTTGGACAAGTGATCAAGGACCACACCAAGAATGATAAATTATACGGATGTGTGTACCTCTACTACGATGCGGTGAGAATTTTACTTCTGCGGTATTCTTTCTAAAATCTATAACCCCAGTACAATAATGAGAAAAACATCAGCAAAGCCCATCCTACAGTCTACTAAAATCTGACCAATAACTTCTCAAAACTGTGATAAAAAATAATGAAAGACTGAGAAACTGTCACACTTTAGAGGAGTTTAAGGATACGTGATGACTAAATGTAACATAGAATTCCAGATGGGATCCTAGAACAGAAAAAGGACATTAGGTAAAAGTTAAGGAAATCTGCGTAGACTTTGAAGTAAGGCACCAGTACTGATTCATTAGATGTTGTATTATGCTAATGTACTATGTGAACAGGAAGGTGAATTGAGTGGGATACACAGGAACTTTCTGTACTATCTTTGCACTTTTTCTATAAATCTAATTTTTTTGGAAAATTAAAGGTTAATTTTCAAAAATGATGCTGTGGCAGTCTATTCTTCATCATCACTTTGCAAGGAATAAAGGAAGGAAGTAAAAGAAACAACCCAAACATACTCTGAGTGCATTTGTAAAATTGGGATGTAATAGTGTTTTCCTCAAAGGGCTGTGAAACTAGTGTTAGCATGGATAAAATACTAGTGATTGTGCCTAACTTATATAGACTGGACTCAAAATTATTTCTATTAATTATAGTGATTGTGCCTAACTTTATATAGAATGGACTCAAAATTATTTCTATTAATTATGGCAGTATTAGTATCACTCTTCCAAGGTCTACCCAGAGACTGGATTTGCTACAAATATCTGAGGTAAGTGTTTTATAAGAACATAATGTTTAGAGTAATGGCCTATCCCTTGATGATATCAGAATGAAGGCTCTTAAAAGTCTGAAGTAGGTATGTTTAGTAGAAAACACTTGATTATCTGATTAAGAAGCACTTAAAACTTAAAAATAAGGTGAAAAAAGAGAAAAATGTAACAGTGTAAAATCCCAAACTTAAAAGCATATAAAACATGGGAAAATGACAGCACTTCATTCGATGTAATTATCATTCATTAAGGTATTGAGTTCTCAATATATTGTGCTGGACTCTGAAGAATACATAAAGATGTGTGTGAAGGTGTGGTCATCCCACAAGGAGATGTTTATCACTGGAACGGTAGGTGGTAGTCCTTAAAAAACCTCAAATTTCTAGCACTAAAAAACTCAAATATTATATACTATCCAATATCTCTTGCCAATAACGTTCCTTTGAGGCATATGAAATGATTCATTAAATTGCTAATGATGAGAGAAGTGCACATCAAAAAATAACAAATGTGGAGTTCCCATCGTGGCGCAGGGGAACCATGAGGTTGAGAGTTCTATCCCTGGCCTCACTCAGTGGGTTAAGGATCCAGCCTTGCCATGAGCTGTGGTGTAGGTCACAGACACAGCTCAGATCCTGCGTGGCTGTGGCTGTGGCATAGGCCGGCAGCTGTAGCTCTGAATGGACCCTTAGCCTGGGGACCTCCATATGCAGTAACTGCAGCCCTAAAAAGCAGAAAGCCAAAAAGCCAAAAAAAAAAAAAAAAGCAATGTTGGTGAGGATGTGTAGAAAAGGGAACCCTATTAAATTGGTGCAGCCGTCATAGAAAACAGTTTGGAGGTTCCTCAAAAAACTAAAAACAGAATTATGATAAAATCTAGGAATCCTATTCCTAGGTATACATCTGAACAAAACAAAAATACCTATTCAAAAAGATACATGTACCCCAATATTCATAATACCATTATTTGCAATAGCCAAGATATTGAAGCAACCAAAGTGCCTGTCAATGATGAAAGGATAAAGATGATATAATGGAATATTTTTCAGCCAAAATAAAGAATGAAATTCTGCGATTTGCAACAGCATGGATGGACCTAGAGGGTATTTTGCTTAGTAAAATAAGTGATACACTGAAAGACAAATACTCTGTGTTATCATTTATAAAAACAAACAAATGAATATAACAAATCAGAAACAGACTCACAGATATAGAAAACAAACTAAGGGTCACCAGTGAGGAGAAGGAAGGGGAGAGGGGTAGGGGGTTAATAAGTACAAACTACTATGTATAAAATAAACAAGCTACAAGGACATGTTGTCCAGCACAGGGAAATATTGCCATTTTATGAAATCTTTAAATGGAGTATAATCTATAGTATAATTTTTATAAATATTGAATCAATATGTTGTACACCCAAAACTAATATAATATTGTAAATTAACTATAGTTAAATAAAAATTAATGTACCTTTAGAATACCTAGGGACAGGAAATGTGTCCAGGAATTTCCATAGTTTGAGTGATTTATTTTTATTTTACTTTTTATTTTTTTTATGACTAAAATTTGATGTTTATTTTTCTTTTTTATTTCTTTATATATATATGTTTTTTCTACTGCACAGAAATGGTGACCCTGTTACACATACATGTATATAATCTTTTTTCTCACATTACGTGTTCTATCATAATTGACTAGACAGAGTTCCCAGGGCTACACAGCAGGATCCCATTACTAATCGATCCCAAAGGCAACATTCTGCATCTATTTACCCTAAGCTCCCAGTCTCTCCCACTCTCTCCCCTTCCCCTTTGGCAACCACAAGTCTGTTCTCCAAGTCCATGATTTCCTTTTCTGTGGAAAGGTTCCTTTGTGCCATATATTAGATTCCAGATATAAGTGATATCATGTGGTATTTGTCTTTTTCTGACTGATTTCACTCAGGATGAGAGTCTCTAGTTCCATCCATGTCACTGCAAATGGCATTATTTTGTTCTTTTTTATGGCTGAGTAGTATTCCATTGTGTATATATAGCACATCTTCCTGATCCAATCATTTATCAGTGGACATTTGTGTTGATTCCATGTCTTTGCTGTTGTGAATAGTACTGCAATGAACATGCAAGTGCAAGTGTCTTTTTTAAGTAGAGTTTTGTCCAGATATATGCCCAAGAGTGGGATTCCTGGGTCATATGGTAGTTCTATGTATAATTTTCTAAGGTACCTCCATACTGTTCTCCACAGTGGTTGTACCAGCTTACATTCCCACCAGCAGTGCAAGAGGGTTCCCTTTTCACCACACCCCTTCCAGCATTTGATATTTGTGAACTTATTAATGATAGCCATTCTGACTGGTGTGAGGTGGTATCTCATAGGAGTTTTGATTTGCATTCCTCTAATAATCAGGGATGTTGAGTATTTTTTCTTGTACTTGTTGGCCATCTGTATATCTTCCTTGGAGAAATGTCTATTCAGGTCCTTTTCTCATCTTTCTGGCTTTTTTGCTGTTGAGTTGTATAAGTTGTTTGTATATTTTAGAGATTAGGCCCTTGTCGGTAAAGAAATAGAAAGATATTCTATGCTCCTGGGTTGGAAAAATTAATATTATAAAAATGTCCATACCACCCAAAGCAATCTACAGATTCAATGCAATCCCTATCAAATTACCCAGGACATTTTTCACAGAACTAGAACAAACAATCCAAATATTTATATGGAACCACAAAAGACCCAGAATTACCAAAGCAATTCTGAGGAACAAAAACCAAGCAGGAGGCATCTCTCTCCCAGACTTCAAGAACTACTACAAAGCCACAGTCAAGACAGTATGGTACTGGTACCAAAACAGACAGAGAGACCAATGAAGCAGAATAGAGAACCCAGAAATAAACCCAGACACCTTTGTTCAATTAATCTTTGACAAAGGAGGCAAGAATATAAAATGGAAAACAGACAGTCTTTTCAGCAAGTATTGCTGGGAAGCCTGGACAGCTGCATGCAAATCAATGAAACTAGAACACACCCTCACAACACCAAGCACCAAAATAAACTCAAAATAGCTGAAAGACTTAAATATAAGACAAGACACCATCAAACTCCTGGAAGAGAACATAGGCAAAACATTCTCTGACATCAACCTTATAAATGTTTTCTCAGGTCAGTCTCCCAAAGCAACAGAAATAAGAGCAAAAATAAACCAATGGGACCTAATCAAACTGACAAGCTTTTGCACAGCAAAGGAAACCCAAAAGAAAACAAAAAGACACCTTACAGAATGGGAGAAAATAGTTTCAAATGATTTATGTTTAGATTATGTTGCGATGGACCTCTGTCCACAATAAGGCTGTTCTCATCTTAATCCGTTTGACTATGGACCGTTTTTTGTCCTTCTTCAACACTCCTTATTAATGCAGCTGGAGATATAATTGTAGACATAAAATTCCAAGGTCAGATATTAACTTCTCCTTCCCGTTTCTCACCCCTGAAAGCTTGATTTCCCTGTAGCATTCATTCTGTCACTATACCCAGTTTCAAAACCCCATTGAGAATAAGATGTGGGAGTTTGTATGTAAAGTTAAGACAATTTATCCAGCAATTAATGGCAAATTGCCAACTACCATTAGTCTCTCCCTGCTTACAGTTCACTGTAAACTTTATACTCTAAAATTCTCTTGCTCCTGGTTCTGCATGATGACGGAGGTCAGAGAGACTAATAAGACAGTTTGATCAGATTTTGTAAATTGACCATTATCCTTTCCCCATTAAGTCTGCATTGATGTTTGGCAATGGTTCTAAACAGAATTTTATCCCATCAATATTAAACATTCCTACTTTCCCACTTTGCAAAAATTTCCCTCTTACCAAAGACTCCAAAACCCCCTTTCTCTACAGATGATATTTCACCCATTTTTCTACATGAAAATCTTTATCTCTTGGCTCTCTTGCTCAGAACTGTTCATCTCCCTTCTCATCCCAATGGATGGAACTTTAGGGAAATGCATTTCAACTGAGGAGAGGGAAGTCATAATTTACTGGCTGTGGCAATGGGGATTCAAGACAAGGAAGAAATATAACAGTATGATTTGGGAAATGACATAAACTGCCAGAATGGAAGAAGAATGTACATTGGGAAATCTGGAGTAGAAGATATAGGGATAGTAGAAAGTGAAGAATAAAATTGTACCTAAGATGGAGGAAGCATTGCTAAGAATTCTATTTCTAATCTTGAGAGGAAACTCCCTAGACTAGCATTCACCCTTCGGTGATGAAGAAGCAGGAGAATGAGTGAAGAGGGTGACGGAAGAGGATGGTAATTCCAGTTGCTGTATTTCAGTGCACCAACTAGCTGAAGCAGTTTTTACCCTTTCTTTTACAGGTGTAGGTTTCAGCTGTTGTTTTCGGCAGTGCTGTGCCTCCTCAGGGAAAGTATCCAGATAAATTTCTCCGAATGAGCAGCCTGTGGGTCAGGTTTACATCCTGCCTTATCTGCAGCAAAATAGATAAGACCTTTTGAAAAGTAAAAAAATATTTGCCTCTTGCTCAGGTGAGCTGTGTCTCTCCCAGCTGGAAACATAGCTATGGGCAAGAGCCAAGGAATTCTCACATGCACACAGATCTAAGTCCATGCAGGAAGGGCAGGGATGGAAAATGTCCTTCTTTCCATATCCAAAAGGTTTAATTATCAGCTTTCTTTCACCCATAACCAGAATTGAACTTCATTCAGCAAATGATATACAGCAAATGATAACTTCAAAAATATTTTTGTTTATACAATAAGTAAAAAATCCTATGATGGACAATTAAAACATGTTTATTGCTATGAAGCAGAGACAAGCATACAAGTAGTTCTTGCAGTAGTGGATTTTTAACATCAAAGGGATACAGAATTATTACATTGATCTATTGTACTTCTGTCAGTATATGGGGTGTGTTCACAGTTGGTGGGAGATATTTGTAATTTGTCAAAAAGTTCCCCAAACATCTCTACTGTCATAAATACCACTTGAGAACCACTCTTCTAGGAGTAAGGAATATTTTCAGAGTCCAGGTGGACTGGACATATAAGGACAGTATTTATCTTTGCCCTGTGCTCTAAGCACCAATATTGCATTAAGAATAAAATGATTTTTTTTTTTATTTTTTGGCCATTTGGTGTCATATGAATTTCCCAGGCCAGGGATCATATCCAAGCCACAGCTGCAACAATGCCAGATCCTTAACCCACTGTGTCAGACCAGGGATCTAACCTGCATCCCAGAGCTCCAGAGAAGGGGCCAATCCCCTTCTGTCACAGTTGCAACTCCTAAGAGATGAATATTTCATTAACTTTTTTGGGAAGAGTTGTATTATACAAATTATATGAAGTATCTCTGAGAAAAATCATCTTCAGACATATCATCAGGGAGTAATTGGCTTCTTTTGCCCTGTGTTTTAGATCCCTACAACCACAGAACTCCATCAACCGCATCTTGCATGTCCTTTATATTCAGAGCAATGTAGTTGTCTCTCTGCTTCATTCATTTTTTCATTCCCACTTATTATTCAATGACTCAAAACTTTTACAATAAGATATCAAGTTAAGGTACATTATAATACATATGTGGTAGATATTAAAATGTTAAATATTAACTTAAACATGAATATTTATGATTTTAATACATTATATAATATGTATTATCTTTATATCATATCTCTATATCTATTTATCTATCTATAAAGAGAAGACAGGGATCATGTCAGAATCTTCCTTGTTTCCCATGCCCTCTGTAGTTTTAGGATTTTTCATCCCTTGAGATTGCTCCTGCTTCAGACTCAAAGCCCTAGGCTTAGTATCAACAATATACTTAGTTGATGAAATATAACCACTCTGGATATGTAGACTTCTTGAGGTCCAGATTCCTATTTGGTGCTCTCTCGTTTCACTGGCCTCTGAACTTCTTATCCACCAGACCCTATATATGCTGACCTGCCTGGCCTGCCAGGTCTTGACTTGATCTCTACCTCACATTCATTATTCTTGGTATCAGCCATATTCATCTTATCTAATTGACTGTCAATGTTGGCCACTCTTGGCTTGCCTAGTCCTGCTGATGCCCAGGTTTAATTCTTATATTTTTCTTCATTTGACATTGATCCTCTAAGGCTTTAGGAATGCAGTCATTAATGACTCTTTGGAATTCTAGTGTGATTTTAAGTTCCAACTTTTGGACTTAAATTGGAAGGGAAGTGGAAGATTACACAATCCATCTCTTTTGTTCAAGACACTAGAAAACTGAGATATAAAAATATTTGGCATAGCTAGAAATAAAACTAGAGATTTCTAATTTCCAAACAAGTGGTCTTGCCACTAAATCAGGCTTCTCTTTGTTGAATTATCTGGAGAAAGGCACTTGACTTTTCGTGTCCTTAGTTTTTCATCTTTATAATAAACATAGCTTATGAAATCTCCCTTGAATCATATTTTGTGATTACCTTATCAAAGCACATCAGTTTTTTATTTCCACATATATAGATATATATATATGTGTTCTGTGAACAAATAAACTGTTTTTTAAGAAATACTACAGTATATTAATTGCATATTTATTTCCAAAATATTTTTGCAAAAAATTATTAAGATAAAAATAAATTTAGCTGATTTGTTTTGGTGATTATTGAGAGACTTAGATGGAATTTGAACACTTTAGGGCTATTAGTGTTTATCAATAAATATATGTTATCTAATAAAATACATAAAATTGTTTACAACAGTAGACCCTTTTTAATGATAAATTAGCTCTATTGCTCCAAAATTTCAAATAATTTCACTTTAAAAGAAAATCTGAAAATAACAAAGCAGCAGGAATTAATGGGTGAGTTTTACTAAATGCTATACAGTGTGGATGGAATTCTTGTCCACATTCTGAGGGTTTAAAATTTAAAGTGGTCATGTAAAAGTTGACATGACCAGAGGTAAATAACATAAAGAAAGCAGGGCATAATTAAGTCAATTCCCACTATGTTAAATCGCATTACTGTAAAGATACCTGAATCTTTATGGCACATATTTCTATGCAATAAACAGCTTATTTTGGCTAGTACTGAATAATAAAGTTCTATTTACTTAAAAGGGGAGGGGTTAAACTTTGCTAGAGCAAACTGCTGCCGTTTCTATTGCTCCTACCTAGAGAGCAAATGTTGAAAATGGCAGGGAAGAAAATAATACAGAGATTTTAGAAACTCCTCAGACACTGCTACACGAAAAGGGCATGGTAATATGAAGTTATTTGCACTGAGCCACAGAAGAAATTATCAGAGCCGAAGAAAAGAGAACTAGGAAGATCAGGAATAACACTGTAATGCCCTCTGTGTTATGTTTGTCTCCATGTCTGATAAGAACGCTAATAATATATGGTGCAAATTAAGCTGGTCTTTCAGAATGGAAAGCTAAAAACTAGAAGAATGTTTCTATTTTAATTGTGCCCCAACTGACCTGCCACCATCAAGCATGCAGATTTTAAATATCATCGTCCAAGGGTATGGTCAGAGATGAGATTTATTAAATTCATTCTTTTAGAAGTGTGGCAATTCTGGATAACAATAACCTTAAAGATGAGTCTTGGAGAGTAGGTGATTCAGAATGAAATGGCATGCAGGTCCTTGCAAGAAAGAACCTTTTTCTTGTTAGGTGTGCATGGAATAGTTCAATGTCAATATATAGAAACAAAAGAGAAGAAAACCAAGGGCTCTGGGGTATATCAATTAAAAAGTCAGGGGTAGTTGTCAGGACTCCAGAATTTAAGGTTGCAATGTTCTCTGCGGCATGCCTTTAGTTGTGCTGCCTATCAGAGCACTTAAACTTCCACAGTTGTTGTTTCCGTATGTATCTGATTTCCTGCTAGGCTCTAATCTACTTACACAATCTTATATTTTTATGTTTCTCTTCACAGTACAGTTCCCCACAGATAGTAGCCCCCAGGAGTGGCCACGTTGGTTTCTACCTCCTGATCTCTCTCAAATCCATCTCCAGTGTCCGTGTTTGATAATGTACTTCAGAGTCACATCATCTTCTGCCTGGGTCTCATTCCTCTCAAATCCATTCTCTCTTTTCCAACAAGAGTAGAAAAGACTTTTAGCAGAATGCATTTAAGCCCCTAAAAGTTAGGACTTGGTTTTTCATTAGCATATCTTCAATGGAATGATTAATCTACATTCCCTTGTTGCACACTAGCTGTCAATTTCTTGAGAGCAAGTCCTGTGCTCCCGGTATTTTATATAAGGAAAAAGAAAAAAGGGAAAGAATGAAAAAGTAACTGAATGATATAATAGCCTGAGTGTGACTAACGCATACATACCCCTTGTTTCTCTTTATAGGCTATAAAACCTCTTGAAGTTTTATTCCTCTCTGTCCCCACTTGTTCCTGATTTTGTGAAGTCAGTCTGACCCACACCAAATTAAAATATGCAGTTCCTCATTTCCTGAGTTGCTACTTTAGGATATTGTTACTATGAAATAAGCTTGGTAAGGAACAACTTTCACAAGAGTGACTAAAGCAATATGTGTGCATTTTAAAAATAGTAATCAAGGTAAAATTGAATTCATTTTCCATGAAAATTTCATGTACAGTTACTGAAAGAAATTGTTTCTGGCAGAGGCATTTTAAGGGCACAAAGTTGTAGGTATAAACAATCCAAGTGGTACATGGATTTGTTCTCTCATCTTGAAGTTAAATTCATGTTTTTAGCACTAAAAACTCATTGGCACTCTATTTTCCCTCCTCCGTAGTTCAAGTGGACACCAGGAAATATTTGCATAAAATTTTGAATCATTGCCAATGCAAAGGCATACTCCCTTCCAATTCTGTTTAGTTCAGGATTCATCATATAGAGCTTTTGGGGATTCTTCCTTCAAACCACATTCAGGGCTGAAGCTCATTAATCTACGATGCTAACTGGGGATTTTGTTCCCCAATTTTTATCCCACAACTTCTTACTATGAATCCATACCTCATTAAGGGCTTGTCTTCTGTCTTTTGGCATTTGCCAAAAATTTAAACACACAGTAAAAATTTCTACAAATGGAAATAAAGGCAGCCTTGAATTAAGTTGACGATCCTAAAGCACATACTAATTTCCTGGGAAACCTTAATAAAAATCACATAGCTTACTTTTCTTGATCTGTGGAATAAAAAAAAATTAATCTGAGAATTTTTTCCTGATAGCATATAGATATTGAAATTTATAACAGGTGTCATTTCTTTGATATACTGAAAACCAGACTACCTGTTATTAAAATCTACAAAGTTTCTTGTTAACAATATTAAATAAGTCACATTAAAATTTGGAATGCCTGTATATACATTGTAACACCAAGGACTATGTTTTAAAGACAGTGACTGCTAATTTAATAAATTTCATTTTCTGAAATTGTGTGTTTTTTAAAGTGATGAATTTGCTTATGCTTCCAAGTTTATTAAGACACATAATGGATGTTAAATTTTTCAAAACTTTTTGTTCAGCCATTTAAATGACTATATGAGTTTTCTCCTTTAGTTTGTTAATCTGGTAGATTATATTAATGAACTTTCATTTCTAAAATAAACCCAACTTCATCATGATAAAACTCTTTTACCATATTGTCCTAGGTTTTGATTTGAAAATATTTTGTTTCACATCAGTGTACTTGAATGGAATTAACCTGTCCTTTTCTATACAAAATGTATATTATTAATATAATTGGAGTAATCTCTTTTAGCCCATAATTTTTGTTTCCTATAAGAGATGGTATACATCAAAATTCTCTCAAATTATTGATACAATTAATGAAGCTATCCAAAGTAAATTAGTGGGAATAGTTTTTATTATTGATTAGATTTCTCTAATATTATTCAATTCTCTATTTCTTCTTGAATTAGCTTTAATGTTAATTTTCTGAATAACATAACTGTTTCTTCTGTATTTCTAGATTTACTGGCATAAAACTATTCTTAAATATTCTTACTGTGTTTTTATCCTGCAACATTTATTCTATTTTCTTTTAGGTTTTTTTCTCACAATGTTTATTTGGTATTTATCTCTTTCTAGATTAGTCTCACTGAAAATCAATCAATTTTATTCTTTTCAAATGATTAATTTTTCTTTCAATTGATTATTGATTTCTAGTTTATTATCATATGCTAGTATATTTTTATTTTCTTCTGTGAATTTTTCTTGGGCTTACCATATGTATGCATGCAATATGAAAATCATAACAATTTATATATAGTTTTCCTTTTTTACTGTACTGATTAGCTTTAAGCATTTCCATTTTTTTCTAATACACTCATTTAAGGTTATATGTTTTTCTCTAAGTATTATTTCAACTGCATTCCAAAACTTCGAAATATGGCATCTTTCTCTTCAGTTAGTACAAATTTTTGAAAGGTTAGAGAACAACATAGCAAAATAGCCCCAGGCAATATCCCTAAATTATGAATCTATCTTTGGCTCATCTGTTTTGAGTACTAAATGTTGTCATTTCTTAGCATATCATAATTCTCTAATTATCTCTTAAGTGTGGATTTCTAACCTAAATGCGTTATGGTCAGAAAAACTAATTTATATTATTTCTGTCCTTTGAAATTTCTTGAGACTTTCTATGTAGTCGGTAAAAAGTTATTTTGGGAAAACATTTTATGTATGTGGGAAAAACTATTTTATACATGTATCTCAGGACAAGTTTGTTAATGATGTTATTCAAAACTTTTGTACCAGAGCCTTATTATCACTAACTAAAGTCTATATTTTATTTGAGTTTTGTTATTTTTGTTTATAATATGATGCTTGTTTTTTTTTTTTTTTCTGTCCTAGAGTTCCATGCAGCATACCACACTGCATTATTCATTATATTCCCTTAGGCACCTTCTAGCTATGACAATTTCTCAGACTTTGTTTTTAATCATCTTGACAAATTTTGACAAATACTGGTGAAATCTTTTGTAAAATGTCCCTCAGTTGACATCCCTCTAATATTCTTCTCATGATTAGACAGAGTATTATGGTCTGAATATATGTATCCCCCTCAAATTCCTATGTTGAAAACGTAATTGCCAAGTTGATGGTATTAGGAAGTGGGACCTTTTGGAGGTGATTAGGTCATGAAGGAGAACTCCCTATGAATGGACTAGTGCCCACAAAAAAGAGGCTGGAGGAACTTCCTTGCCCTTTCCACACTATGAGGATACAGTGTGAACTTGGCAGCCCACAGCCTGAAAGAGGGCTTTCACCAGAACCTGACTATGCTGGTACCCTGATTTTGGACTCTTAGAGACCATAATTATGAAAAATAAATGTTCACTATTTATAAGTCACTCAGTCATTGGTATTTTGTTCCAGCAACCTGAACAGACTAAGCTTTTGGGTTTATATGCTAATGGTGTCTTTGATGAACATAGGTCTTATTTTTAGCGAAGTTCAATTTATCAAGCTTTGCCTTTATGGCTAATGATTTTAAAGCCCTTCATGAGAAATTATAGCCTACTCTAAGGGCATAAAGATTTTCTCCTATGTTTATTTTGAAAGTTTAATTATTTATCTTTAATATTCCAGTCTGTGACTATGTGGAATGGTTTTTCTGCACTGTGTAACGTGAGGTCAAAGTTCTTTTTTTTTTTTTTTCCCAAATAGACACTCAGTAAATTTAGGAACATTTATTAAAAAGGACATTCTTTTATCACTGTACCACTATGTAACTTTTGTCAAAAGTCACTTGACTATAAAAGTTTTTATTTATTTCTGGATTTTCTATTTTATTAATTTCTGTTTTATTGGTTTATTTGTCTTTATGCTAACAAAACACTTTCTTAATTACTGGCCTATATAATACATTTTGATACATAGTAGTGCAAGCCTGCCAACGTTTATCCTACTCAAAAGTTGCTTTTTTCCAGTATTGTCTTGACTATTCTTAGCCCCCAGAGTTTCAATATAAATTGGAGAATTAACTTGGACCCACTCATTAATTTCCACAGTAAATTATGTTCTGCTTTTTATTGGAATTGCATCTGTATATTGGAATCTATGCTATAGCTATATTTGGGTAAAATTGGTAGATATACTAGAACAAGTCTTCCAATCCATGAGTATGTGCTTTTACTACATTTTGGGGGATTTCTTGATTTTTTTTAAACAGTGTTTTATAGTTTTCTGATTGTTGCCAAAATAAAGAAATGTAACTCCATTTGTTATATTGACTTATGTCCAGTGACTTTAAAAAATTATTTATCAAATCAAATAGTTTTTTTTCATGGACACTGTTACATTTTTCATGGGTTTTGTTTTTGTTTTGGTTTTGGTCTTTTTTTTTTCTTTTTTAGGTCCCCACCCATGGCATATGGTGGTTCCCGGGGGGTCAAACCAGAGCTAGGGGTCAAATTGGAGCTATAGCCACTGGCCTATACCCCAGCCACAGCAATGCCAGATCCAAGCTGTGTCTGTGACCTACACCACATCTCTTGGCAATGCCAGATCCTTAACCCACTGAGCAAGGCCAGGGATCAAACCTGCATCCTCAGGGATTGCTACTCAGATTGGTTTCTGCTGAACCACGATGGGAACTCCAGATTTTTCATGTTCAAGATCAAGTAATTCACAAATCATAGAAGTCATTTTTTTCATTTTAAATCCTTAAAACAACTTTTTTTCTTTGCCTTATTGCATAGGCTGAGACATCTAGTAAAATGCTGAAGAGAAGTAATTGTTGTAGGCACATGTTTATGTTCTAATTTTGGCCTAAAAGTCACTATTTCACCATCAAATATGATACTTAATCCAGATTTTTATTGATAACCTTTATCAGACTAAAACCATTCATAAGATCCCTGCTTTGCAAGAGTTTTTATCATATGTGTGTACTGGATTTTTAATTTTTTCAAAGGTCTTTTCTGAATTTATAAAGATAATTGTATATTTCCCTTCTTTATTCTGTATAATAACTAATATTAAAAACTGTAAAACTTTAAGCTAACATCTTTACTGGATAAATTCTACTTGATCATGAAATACTGTCGTTTTAAAATATTGCTAAATTTTATTTGTTGACATTTGGTTTAGAATTTTCCCATTTTTACATCTATTTTTGTGAGATGAATTTATCTATATGTTTCCCATAAGAAAGGAAAGGAAACATACCTTGTCCTATTTTGGTAACAAGGTTATGACAGCAATTTAAAATGATTTGCGAATGATTCCTATTGTTCTTTGTTTTGGAAAATTTTACATGAGATTAGTATTCTATCTGTCTTAAATGTTTGAGAAAATTCACCATAAAGTTATATGGACTGAGATTTTCATGAATTTAATATAGTAACATTATGAGATTTTTAAAATTTCTTTTCTAGTTTTGGTATTCTTTATCCTAGGAGGTTATATAGTTCATGAGAGTTCAAAATTTACTGTCAAAATATTATTCATCATATACTTTTATTTTCAATATCAGTAGGATCTTTATTCTTTTCTTACTGTTAGTAAAGCTAATCTGTGTCCTCTCCCTCTTCCTTGTGATCAACTTACCACGTATATGTCAATCTTATATATTTCCAAAGATAAACCTTTTTTACTAGTTGATTTTTTTATTATGCATTTATTTTCTACTTCATAATTTTGCTTTTATAATTGTTGTTTCTTCTTCTTTTCTTGAAGTAAACTTGCCCTTCTGTTTTTAACATGCTATAGTGAGTATTTAAATGGGTACATATAAACATGATTTAAATATATTATTTTTACAATATGAATTTTTATTTAAGCACAGATTTCATCACATCCCATTATGATAATGTGATATATCTAATATTAATTAGTTTTAAATATTTTATAATACCCATTAAATTTTTATTGTCAATAATTTTTGGAACTGCATTTTTTAGTTTCCAAATAATAATTGAATACACAAATATTTCAAATGCATATGAATTATTTTCCAAACTTGGGTGCATATATGTTCTACATGCACTTGAAAATGTTGAGTATTTTGTCATTGTTGGAGGCAATGATCTATTCATGCCAACTAAGGAATTTTATTTATCAAAATGTTTATATTCTATAGATACTCACCAACTTTTTTTCTTGTTTGTTTATACTATCAGTTATTGGGAGAAGTCTGTTAAAATCTTTCAGTATAATTTTTGATTTGCATTTCTCATATAATTCTTTTAATTTTAAAAAATATTTTATATCTCTGTTGTTAGATTCATATAAATGTAACACTGTTATTTCTAGTACACTGGCCCTTGCATCATTATAAAGTTCTGCTAATTATCTCTTGTTATGTTTCTTGTCACTGTGTATACTTTGTTTCTCTTACTGACATACCGGCTTTATTTTTACAAGATAGACTTTTTCCCAACCTTTCATTTTTAACTTTTCTGTCACTACATTTAAAGGGTCTTTGTCAGCAAATCTGAGTACTTTTAAAAACCCAGTCTTTTAATTGGAGCATTGTGTCCACTTATACTAAATATATTGTTTGACATATTTTGTTCCATATTTAGCTTTTACTATTTCTATTTGTCCCACTTGTATATGTTCTTTCTTCTTTTCTTCTTATAAATTAATTATTTCATTATTGATCCATTTTCTTTTATTAGCTTGTTAGTTATACATTCCTTACAATAATTTCACTGTTTAAAATATGTAACTTTGACTCATTAGAGTCAGAAATAAATTATTCCTTTACCACTCTCTTGAAAATACAATGGCATTAAAATAATTTATTCTACTTCTCCCCTCCCCTTATTGTGTTATTTTGTCATTAATTCCTCATATATATTATGCAACCCAATACATTAATATGATCATTGTGCACAATCAATATCTATTTATATAATTAGGTTTTCTTAGAGCTTTAATTCCTTCCTGCATTTCTTAGCTTCCAACTGTGATGGATTACATTTCCAAGAAATTCCTCTGTATGTGTGTGTGTGTGTGTGTGTGTGTGTGTGTGTGTGTGTGTGTAGTTTAAATGTGAAACTGCTGACAATAATTTATATAGATTTGTTTGAATGTAAATGCCTGTATGTCATTTTTATGTTTAAAGGATACTTTCACTTGCTAGAGAATTCTAGTGGGGCAGTTATTTTCCTTAACTTCTTTAAAGATGCCATTCCATTGTATTACTCCTTCTTTGTTTCTGTTTAAAACTAGTTCTCAATGCCAATGACCATCTACTTCTTTGCTTCCAAGGCTTTTATTGTCTCCTGTTTCCAAGTTTCACTGAATATGCTTAGGTATGAGCTTCTTCTTAACTTTCTTTGGATGCATAATACATCTTGTTCACATAGCTTGAGTTTTTATAAGTTGAGGGATTTCTTAATCATTAGCTCTTAAAATATTGCTCCTGCCTCTGTCTTCTCTTTCCTTCTCTGGCACAAAGTACATGCGTTTTACTTGCCTTTGCTGTGTCTCTTACATTTTTTTTTGTTCCTTACTTTTTCTTCTGTATTTTCCACATGTACTTTCCTACTTCTTAGCCCAGATTATTTTTACTCAACTATTATTCTACTCATAATTACTTTAATTACCTATTCATTTTTGTCCTATCTGTAGGTAACACTCTCTTCTAGGTCATCAGTTCCCATTATTGCTCTTTTAGTGCAAGAATTTCCATTTGTTTCTTTTCCATTAGATAAATTTTCTGATGAAAATTCTCTTAAATCTGTTCTTAGACATATTACTCATAAATGGAAGTCTAGTCTCATAATTACAACACTTGTGTCAGTCATCTGTACTTTGTTGCTATTGTTGGTTTTCCTGTCCCTTAGTTGACTGATTGTAGGCTTTGGTTTGATATTTTTTTAATTTCCTCAATACATTATTTTTTTTTCTACTCTACAGCATGGTGTCCCAGTTACACCTACATGTGTACATTTTTTTTTCTCACATTATCATGCTCCATCATAAGTGACTAGACATAGTTCCCAGTGCTACACAGCAGGATCTCATTGCTAATCCATTCCAAAGACAATAATCTGCATTGATTAACCCCAAGCTCCCAATCTATCCCATTCCCTCCCCCTTGGCAACCACAAGTATATTTTTTTAATTGAATGCTGGATATTGTTCATGAAACATTTCAAGCAGTTGAATAATGTTTTCTTCTTTCAGATAAAATTGATCCTGTCCTTTCTTAGGCAACCTATGAGGGAGCAGATCACAGTATTCTATCAATGACATGGTGCAGTTTTTGGGGAAGCATCATGTACCTCTCTTTGGCTGCAGCTCATGGGTTAGCTCTTAAGAGATCTCAACCAGGACTCTGTGAGTGTTTATATAACACTCTCCTTTGCTAGTCGAGAAGTCCCACTGCTGTCTTCTATTTACCAAGAGACCCATGATAACTGCATAGATTTTCAAGTTATCTTTTGGCTTCGTAGTCTTTTCCCCTAGCACCTTAAGAATTCAATAAGTGATATATGAGGGAAAAAAAGAGCCTTTCGCTAACTTATCAGGACCTCCCCTATCTCATGGATGCTGGCCTCTCAAATCCTGCCTGCCTTGGGATGTTCTTAACTCCAACACTGTCATATTGCCAAGGCTCTGTTTGCTTCTCTGATTCTTGGCAGCTAGCCACCCTCTGCCTGGTTTTTCAGTTTCTCAACCAGACTAAGATTTGGCAAATTCTTTGTGGGTTAAACTATGATACTCGGTTGGCCTCACCTATGGTTTCTATTATTCCAAGATCCTGATCTCCTAGTATGATGACTTCCTCTAGCTCTTAATGACTTTAAACAGATCATAAAGTGTATTTTACCTGGATTTTCTCACTTTCAGTGGCAGATTTGGTCTACTGTAGTCTATTCAATCATAGCCTTCTTCTATAAGCTTAAGAAAAAAAAATCTGTTATTTATTTGGAGCTATTTAAATTGTCTTTAGCCAGCAAATTGATCCAAATACTCTAGTGTGCCCTATTTCTTTCAGTGCATTTTTGTACACACATAAATTACTATATGCCAGTTTCAATACAAAATGGAATTTGTAGCATCATTATTTTACTGGGGTTCAGGAATTGAGTTACCTCTTTTACATAGTAAGTGGCATAATTTAGAATAAGAAAATCAGTTTTCTCTAATACCAAGGTTAATATCAACAATAAACTGACAAATACTCAAAAGTGCCAAAAAAAAAAAAATCCAAGTAGTTGAATTTTGAACTATTTGCTGTATCTAAAATTATTGGTTAATATTAATGTGCTACTTTGTTCACAGGGTAATCTACTAGCACCCACTAGAAGATAAAATATGGCAGATGCTTTTGTTTTTTGTTTTTTTTTTCTTTTTTTGCTTTTTTTGGGAGGGTGGGGGCACACCCATGGCATATGGAGTTTTGCAGGCTAGGGGTTGAATCACAGCTACAGCAGCCAGCCTACAGCCACAGCAACTTGGGATCTGAGCCGCGTGTCTGTGACCTACATCACAGCTCATGGTAATACCAGATCCTTAACCCACTGAGCAAGGCCAGGGATTGAACCTGCAACCTCATAGTTCCTAGTTGGATTTGTTTCCACTGCACCATGACAGGAACTCCAATGCTTTCATTTTAAAGTCCAAACATAAAGAAGAAAAACTTAAAATGAGAAAATTCCATCCATCTATTCTTTCCTATAAAGCAGAATTTTCTTTGTTTGGTATGATTAGTGGATGATGTCTGGCTAAATGTTACAACCTGGAATAGACTTAACTTGATGACCTCATATAATGGCAAGAATCTATATACTTGATTTATTTATGTGTTTATTTATTAGCTTTTGGAGAAAAATGATATTGGAATAAATTTAAAGTTACATAACTGATTGTTAACAGATCTGGGACTAGAATTTTTCATGCATTTTTGGATACAATAATGAATATTAGAAATGCCATTATAGTGAAAGGTATAGTCCTTATTTTCTAGAAACGCTCCACTTAGTGAATCAAGTGCCAAATGAGTGGTTGAATCAAAAGATATATGAGGCTTCATAAGATTTCAGAGAAAAAAATTGATCAATTTGGACCATATTTGTCAGTAAAGTAACTAATCTTAAATATTCTGCAGATCTTAAACATATAGGAAGAAAGAGGGGATTAATTTCAAATATTAAAAGATGCCTTCACTATTTCAGTTGCTTAGCACTGTGCTCATTGCATACAAAATAATCATTAAAGATTGAGAAAAATAAATGCCTCCTAGGTTCTCTAGACTTGGAAAGAAGTTTCATGAAGATTTTAAAATGAACTTTTAAGCTGGCTTCTACTCTAGAGGGAATACAAGCCATGTTCTTTGCCATAAAGGAAAGAGGTGAAAAGTATATCAATCATCCTGACCATTTCTTGGTCTCTCAATATCTATTTCCATTCCAAATCTCATCACACAATAGGAAAAGAAAATGATTGGATGACTGGGCAAACAAGAGGGTGAGATTATTAATGTAAGAATGAGAGATAAAGACAACTTCTAAAAATCTGACTCACTGAAGTAAACACTGTCACCTAAATTTCTCTGGGTTTTTTAACAAGCAAAATACCTACAATAAAATTTATTTTGGAAGAGAATAAATAGCCTTAAGGTCTATAATACTGCAGAGCAGACTTCCTTGATGGCAAGGACTGTCTTAGCTTTCAGGAAGTTCATGAAAGCGTTTTTATCTGCTTGTTTCTGGTAGTGAGACACTAGATGTTTACTGTGAATCAAAACTATGCAGAATGTTGGGGAGAAGTTCAGAGAAAGATGGTAAAGAAGAAGCTAGTATTATAAATACATGAGATATGTTATTTATGTACTTGAAGAATGTTTGTTTCCTAAAATAAACAATAGTATTTCATTTCGGTAGTTTCTTTGTTTGCCTTCACACTCCCCAGCAATACTGCATTAAAAACAGAAATATAACCACTTTGCCTAAAATCGGAAGAAAACTGAGTCTTTGGCTTAAAAAAAAAAAGCTATGTATATAGAAGAGTGTAAATCACAAGAAAGAAACAATAAAACCTGCATATTTACATCTTAGCCACTAAAAAATACATGGATTACAAATGACTTATTCTTGGAAAGAGTGCCTCGAATCCAAATTGTAGCATAGCTCACCATCCAAATAAACATGAAAAAGCTGTCAAATATGGCTCTAAGTCCCAAAGATCCCATCATCTACATTAAAAATGAATGAAATGAGAGAAAGGGAAAAACCACCTGCAATTTAGAATTGTCATTCTTTTGTTATCTTCATGTATTTCAAGATAGAGGGGTTGGCAAAGCACAGAAGAACCTCCAGGAATTCAAAGAGGATTCATGGTTGCAATTTTAATATTTTAGAGTAACCCATATTTTGGACTAGACAGCCATTGAAATCTCTTGTTGCCTAGTAGTCATTTTTCTTCAGGTTACAAGCCTGTTTTTGCTACAGCTAAAAGAGCTGTTCGAAGTTACATACTGCAGATGAGAGGAGAAACAGGAAGACAATTTCATGATCATTAGTCAGAGACCACTGATCAGGGTACAACTGGGAGTTCCACATATTTTCCTTGAAATTTTGTCAAAACTAACATGTTCTGGAGCATTTAGAAGAGAGCATTCAGTTTAGGTTGAAGTATATCTCAGTCAGACCCCACTGAGCTGTATGGTCTTTTCACATTTTTGCTTGAAAATTCCTATGTTAAAAAATAGAAAAAGTCTCACCTTTATACAGATTTTGCAAAATAGTGTCGCAGTTCTCAAAAGGAAGACTTTTCCTGATATGTAGGAGACTCTCTAATCATAGTTGTCAAAGGAGCATATTAACCAAGTACCTGTTTAAACAGGAGAGTTAATATACTGCATAAGCAGAGCTCTACAGCTCTTGAATCAGTCATGTGGTAGATGAAAGCATGTATGAGTGTGGAACATGCATTCAGGTCACCTTGCTTCTACCACAATTGTTCCAGCTACTCAAAATAGGGTTTCATCCAGCGTGGCTTACCGAGAGTAGATCTCTCATTCAGCAATTGTCTCCAATAAGAAAAGAAAGACAAGGAAACCTGGAATATGCCCAATTACAGGCACAGAGCCATTGGAACCTATGCCACAACATGCCCACAAATGAAAAGCATGGACAATAGTCTGCACAAACCCAGGGGAGAGACAACCAGGGGAGATGCATGTATAAATAACATTTCATGCTAGGTTTAAATCGAGTAGCCTTGCAGAGGAGCTCATATTGTTTTTGATGGAATATAAACATAGCCTCGGCTATTGCTTGTAATAGAAGAATACACTTACATTTCTTTTTTCTTACTGATAATGAAAAGTTAAGCACTTCCAATAACTAGTCTCCCAAGGACAACAAAAGGGGGAGGTAAAAGGCGGCATTTAAAAATAGAATTATTTGGTTTAGATATGTGTACAGACAGAAGTAGGTCTTCAAATCTGCAACAGAATTGGAGAAAAATCTAATTACAAAAATTTCCATTTGACAATGTCTAGAAACATTTTTGGTTGTCACAACTTTAGGACACTGCTGGAATTCCATGAGTAGAAGCCAGAGATGCTGCTAAACATCCTACAGTGCACATAAGAGTCCTTCACTACAAAGAAATATGCAGCACAAAATATAATTAGTACTGAGGTTAAGAAATCTTGGAGTTCCTTTCGTGGCTTTGCGGAAATGAATCTGACTAGCATCCATGAGGATGCAGGTTCGATCCCTGGCCTTACTCAGTGGGTTAAGGATCTGATGTTTCCCTGAGCTGTGGTGTAGGTCACAAACATGGCTTCGATCTGGTATTGCTGTGGCTGGGTGTAGGCCAGCAGCTACAGCTCTGATTCAACCCCTAGCCTGGGAATCTACATATGACACAAGTGCGGCCCTAAGAAAGACCAAAAAAAAAAAAAGAAAGAAAGAAATCCTGTTCTAGCCAAAGGCAATGTTATCACAATGGGAAAAGAATGCTTCTTAACATTGGTATCTTGTTTGTCTACTCTACCAGAATGAAAACTTGGAGGCAGTAAATTTGTCTGTATTGTTCATTGCTTTATAACTAGCACCTAGGACATTGGCCGGTGCACAGTAGGCACCTAATAAATATATGACGAATGAATGCAAGAGTAAGAAAACACAGCAGGAGACAACTTGGTAGTTATCTGGCTGGACTGAAATGAAAGACAATAAAATTTTGGAGAATCAAAAATATGTGAATATATGTATTATACCCAAAAAAGTCCTAACATTGATCATCCCAGGAAACTAATATGAAGAACTAGAGCTCAAAGAATGGAACAAATGGTATTATTCTTTATTTATGTAATCTTATTCAGCAACAGAAAAGAAGAAGGTAATATGCATCCAAAATCTTTAAATCATAACATTCTGTTATGAACTTATCTTTCAGAGAGAAAGCATTATAAAGGAATATTTTAACATCGCCTTTGCCTTCACAATCACAACTTAGCTAGTGACCAGAAGAGCATTCAACGGACATATAATTCTTAAAGTTTGCATATCTTTTGCTGAAACATCCAAGACCTCTATCTTAGGGACCGTTTGTTCACTTTTCTCTATTCAGTCTTTGAATAGTATAAGGAAATTATTTTTTAATCAGTTTGCTTATAGTTAAGAAAATCACTTCATAGAAAAATAAAAATAAATCAGCTGAGAAAATTACCATTTTCACCCTATAAACCTATTTACCTTTCAAAATAAGATAAATGTGTTACTTTGTATTTACATTTTATTTGATTAGGTAATTTTGCAACATCTATAAATTTTATCTAATTAATATTGGTCTTTCTTTTGATATTTTTCTGCTTTTAGTTATTTAAAATATAAAAGTGTTTTTTTTTCCCTTTCTCACAGCACAACGCCAGAACTGAATGTATTTTTGTCTACGATTTTTCAGAGAACATTAAATTATTATCCTCTTTATAATGGAAGTCAATGAGTGATTCATAAAGAAATCATCTGGTCATATTTGTTGCCAATAGATTGTCACAAAATTAGTTTAATTTCAATTAGCTAAAAATAGGCATTATTTAAAGTTAAATGACCTGATTTAAATACTAATAATACCCCACCATTAAAGATATTTTTAAAGGATTCCTCAGTCCATCTTTATTTTACCATCCATTTTACAAAATTTTTGGAAAATCACTGGGGCTTGGAACAGAAGCACAGTTATCTCTATGAGACCAGAGCCCTGGCCTGCACGCCTGACATTCATGCTAAGAAAAGGTCAGTTCAGCCCTTTGGTGCCAGAATCTGTGCTAACCAAGTAATATAAGGACTGATTTGGAGCCATACAATCTTCTTTTTCTAATCATGATTCGTGATCATGGTTATTAAGTCTCCTGTAACTATTTAAACAATTTTATATACCAGTGATCCTTATAATACAACTTTCTAATTGTTGAGTGCTCTACTTTGATTGTAGCTCTTAACTGCTTGGATACAGTTGTTGAGTAGTTTTGTTTATCTTTGTTTTTCAGTAAGAATTCAAGGATATTTTATCCCCTAAATGATTTTATTTTTCAGAATTTCTGTTTGTAGCTTTTACACTTACATGTCATGTTGTGCGAATCTATCTTCTAATGTGACAGTTTTCTTTGTTTCAGAATTGTATAGGTTTATCACTTCATTGTCTCTTACCATTAAATGTGTGGGAAAATTTGAGACTAGTTTGATTTTCTTCCCTTTTTATAGAAAAAGTATCTTCTTCCCAGAGTTCATTTTCTTCTTTTAAAGTTTGATAACTTAAATAGTATATGTGACTGTATTAATTGTTCTGTATCTACTGTAATCAGAATACAACTGTTGCTTTTCATCAGTATTCCATTCAGGAAGATTTCTTCTGTTATATTTTGGTATGTTTCATTGTTCAATTTGTTTGAATTTCTACGTTTGGGATATTTAGTATAAGTTATACTGTTTCTCATATGTATATTATATTATCTATAGTTTTTTGTGTCCCTTTCCTCTATGTTTATGTTAACTAAAATAGGCTTTCCTTCTGCAACAATTAAATTTTTAATTAGCTGTACATGGCCTGTTCTTTGGCCTTTTTGGATATATTAACTTTTTAATTTGCTATTTTGATCTTTTTTTTTTCCTGTTTCACTTAAAAAAGTGCATTATTTTCATTCTGTGCTTATTATTTTATGTTTGAGCTTCTATATTTTGGTTTAATATACGTATTCATTTCTTCTCTAATGAGAATCCCTCTTGGGGAGTTTTCTTCTGTTGCCCTGGCTTTTTTCCAGATTGGATTCTTCATCTATATTGTTTTCATTTTAGCTCTTTTTTACCCTTCCACCTCCCATGGTGGTTTGTTTACACAGTTACCATGCTTTTCTTTTCATTTTCCACACGTTTCAAGTGAAATGATCTGTCAAGATTATCTATGTGCCCTGTAGATACTGAGTGGATTCTTGACCTCATTCACAGCCTGAGACCTTGTCTACTCTCTTTCTTCAATAGTGTGGTTTGGGAATTTTATTTCCTATCCTTTTTTTTTTTTTTCTGTTGTCTCAGGATATGCGAGCAACATAGAGCTCAAGATTGGTCGTGTGCCATCTTTCTTTGATCCACCCTCCCCCTTAAAAAGGACCATATTTTACATACTTTTTGGTAACTTTTTAAATTTTTCATGTTTTACATTATGTCTTAAATATCATTCCATATCAGTCCATCAAATATACCTCCTTCTTTCTTTATTTGAGCAAAAGTCAATTCTGTTTGGGCAATTACAAACTGGAAGTGGTTAAGAGCACAGTCCCCTGTTCCCCCTAAGACATGCAGAAAAAGTGAGCAAGAAAAGAAAGGAAATCATTGATTGGCTATAGCTTAAAGCCTAGTTAGTGGTTTGTGACTGGGTGACTGGCTTTCCTCAGCATTTTGACTTTCTAACCATGAGGCATTTACAAGCTTAGGTGTTGGTTTGTTTCAGAGGCCACCATGGCATTAGAGCCACCTCTAACGGCCTCCTTGTTTAATTAATTTAGCAATGAGTAATTCAAAGACTCCTCTGACTTGATTTTCTTTTTCTAATTTTACTGTGGATAACACGGGTTCCACCTTTTCTTTCATCCGTGCTAACCTTTATGCAATTATCTCTACCTCAAACAATGGTTTTCAAACTTGCTTACAAATTTACTTTTCCTCTGTGCTCTAATTATTACTTAATCTTCTCAGGAACTTTCTTTGTCCTTGACACATAACAGTTTTTCCCTTCCAATTTACTTCTTTTACTCTATGTATTATACTAAATGTGTCCAAACTCAAGAGATATTCTTAAGGTAGTGGTTGGGGCTCACCACATGCAAGAAAACAGATGTCATAAATTTCAAGTAAAATTCTAGAAAAAAAAAAGAGCCTATCTGTGCCACCTATCCATGAAAAATATTCAAGTTTCCACAAATCTCTCTCTTAACATTATGTACATCTCTTATTTAATATCTTTTCCTCAATATATGATAAATTCAAAACAAAATAATGGAACATAATACAGTGATGTTTCTTTTAAAAATTTAATTTCCCATATTGGTTGCTAAAATTTCAATTCAAATGCAGAGTCATTTAACTATATTACAAATATAAATATTTATATACTGGTATTATCCAGCTTGGCAGAATACACATGTTGATTAACTGATTATAAAATAAGAAATATATAGGTGACCCACAAGTAATCTGTATTCTAAAAACATACTCAGGCATTCCAAATTCCACATATAAGCATCTCTCTGTTAATATAGTGGATATACAGTAAAAGGCATCATTCTAATTGTGATTAGTAGCATCACAGAAATGTGAACTGGGCACAGGATGTGAAACGCAAGTCAAAAGCAAGGTCAAAGGTAGCCCTAAATTATAAAAGTGGTAGCATTGAGTTTAGCAACATTTAAGTGGGGCCCAGTGCTTGTAGTGAGTGAATTATGGACAGATGAGGGGCATGACTTTTAAAGGACAAGACTCGGCCAAAGTTCTGTGACACTATTGTCAGGAATGTAAAGAGAGTTCCATTGGTTCTATGGTAAGGGAATCAGAGATGGTCAGAGCTAGTGTCCAAAGACAGAAGTAGCAGGATTCAGGGAATCTGTAGGTAGTCAAAGTGAGGAACAGGTACCCACAATCATGGTGAGGTCAAAACCTAAATATATTTTTGGCAGAGAGGTCACTGGTATCAAAGTAAAAACAACATATGGATTCTCTAATTCCTGGACAGGAGATACCTACTTTTGGCTCACCCAGTTCCTGTGGCAACAAATGATCACTGGTTATTCCTTCTTTAGTCTCCTCTCTCCACAACTATGTATTCAATCTATCTTACATTCTAAGGTATTGATTATCATGCCTTAACTTACTAATTTATCATTCATCATATATATTTCAATTCATTTATCTGCAAAGTAGAAACTTTTAATCGACTTTCTATCAGTAACAGTTCTCTTTCATTTAAACACTCATGTTTCTAGATCTATGTATCTCCCAAGCCAATGAGAAGAGATTTCAGTTAACTGACTTTTGCTTTTCATTAATTCAGATTCTGATTTTCGTTAGATCTCAAGAATCTCTTTTCTCTACACAACAAAAGGAACTTCATTGTCGTTAACTTGTCTAATTTTTTCAACCAGGTAAGGAAAAGAGAATAGGCTTTGAAGTTAAACCATCTTCCATGCAGCTGATGGGAGACTTTATCTAGTTGCTTCACCTATGTAAAACCCTCCTCCACCCTTACCTGTAAAGTAAAATTAAAAATAGCCACAATTTAGGAATTTTGTAAAGGTTACACAGGAAAATTGATATATATTAGTAATCGAGCAAAAACCTTAGTGCATAATAAGAACTAAAGCTGTCATAGATTTTTATCTACCTCTTTCACTTCAACATTTCAATAAGCCAAATAATTTGGAATATTATTTAAAGTTTTTGGCAATGAACTCTAAACTGCAAATTTCGACCAAAATATTTTTCTTACAATTTTTGTGTTTTAGTTCCTTTTGAATAGAGAATCTGATTTATACCTGCTTGAATTCTTAAAACCTGGCACAAAGAGGAAACTCAATAAAAATTTAATGATAATGACACTAGTTATGGCATAATACTACTGAGAAAACTAGAACTGCAAAATTAACACCATGCAAAATGGGAAAGTTTTCATCATGCCAAATAAATAAGCGAAATTTTAGAAACCAACATGTTAGCACATAGCACTATATCTGATATTAGCTGTATTTCAGCAAATAGTGAGGTGAGTATTTGCTGCCAGAGAATATATCAAAATGACCTCTGTGAAAAGGCAAGCTCTAAGCAAATATTTTTTAAAAAAATATATGGGTAGACTTTCCTTATGTTTAATAAAAATCTCAGAATTTTACTAACAATCCTTGTTTTCCTAGGGAGGGCAATTTTAAGCATCCCATAAACATAAATTAAATGAATACAATTTTATTTGACTTAACTAAGGAAGTAATAAAAGTTTTAATTTTAAAAAATTGTGTATGTGTGTATGTGGTTCTTCTGACACTTAGAACCAGAAAAACTGTGTGGTCCTGTAATTATAGATACATACTTATGTTCTTTATCTTCCCCCTAGAGATAACCAGAAGACATAAAGAAAGCATATTTAAATAGAAGATGGTAGATTGTTGACACATTAGAATATAGATATAAGTGCTTCTTCTTCAATGAAGTCCATAAGAAATGGCCAACATACAGAAAGTAAAAGTATTTCAGTCACGAGAAAATGTTTATCACTAAGGAAAGCTTAGTTGATTGAACTTGATCAGTTTCTTATTCAGAGTATAATTTATCTCTTCCAAATTGATAGCAAGTGACAAAGTGATATGGTTAGTAAAACCTGTCTGAATTAAGACATAACTCATGTTGTACACTCTGCATCATGCAATGTCTCCATATCTCCTACACACCTACTAATCAAGCTGCAGGGCAATTTGGCAGTAATTGCAAATCTCCATAGTCTATGTGTCTAAGTTTTAATCCTGAATTGACTACTTAATAGAGATGTGATCTGGGTTAAGTTTTTTCATTTCTCTTTGCCTCAGTATAATCATTAATGTAATAAAAGTAGTAATAATACCTAACTCATAAGAATAGGATAACTAAAGTGCTTAGAATAGCACATGGTGTAACAGGCACATACTAATCGGTCATTGTTATTACATTCTAAATTATATGTAATATAATAAGCTATTTTTAATTGCTATGATAATTAAAACTGTCTAAATTATCACTGTCAGGTAGTTGTTGCATCTTGCCAGACAACTTTTTCTGACTTCTCTGACCCAAAACAGTTTTCTTTCTGAAATTTCCAGAGGCTTGAATAGGCTATACAAAATAGTGTATTTTTTTTTATTATTATTCTCTGCTTAAGAACTAAATATTTTCACTTTTTGGAAAGGAATTATGACATCTATTAAGAACAGTGGAATTTATCCACATTTCTACAGTCCTAATTAAACATTTCTTACTCTCAAATTTCTGATTTTTTTCTTCTTTTTTTATTTTTTTCCAAGAGACAGGTGGTCAATTCATTCTTCTACTTTACAACTGTCAATAGCTTCATCACTTTTTGAACATTCCATTAGAGAGATTATCTTGCTTGCATTGACCCTTTTGTCCCATTTCCTGAATTATCATTAGAAAAAAAAAGTGTCCTTTCTTCAGCTGTAAGGTACATTTCCCATGATTATTTTATTTCTTGGGCTGTTCTTTACAATACTCTCATATGTATTCATTCTAAAGTGACATTAGTTATCAAGAGGGAGAAAAGATAAGTGTAATGAACGTGAAAACTGGAATAACTCATTTGAGTTCTACAGAGGGAAATGGAGGTAAGTTCATTATGCCACACTTAGCATAATGTCTAAGAGGAGATTAGCTAAATGCAAATTGTGAAATGATTTTTCTAATTCTGAATCTAATACATGCTTATTGCAGAAATTTTTGGAAAACTAAAAAAGGTGTAAAGAATAAAACGGAGCTTATTCATTCTCCTTCTATATGAAGATAATAATAATTAATAACTTTGAATAGTACATTCCAGATTATGAAGAAAGGTAACTAGATTCTACACATACATCTCAGAATCTCGCTTTCCTCTATAATTACATTTCATAATTATATTCACTTTTGTCAATATGGTTGCTTCTATACATGATTTTTTGAGTTTAAATAATGATAAGAAAACTTCTATTTTATTTCCAATTGCTGAAAATGTCCTAGTGTTAAGCAGGTTAATGAGTTTTTGGTGGCTATGGCCTTGGACAAAGAGGCATCACTTTAGCAAGTGCAGACATAGCTGTGACAATATCTCCAACAGCACAGAAGCAGACATGGACTAGTATTTAGAGACTTGCTCAGATTCCTCATTCTAGACCCATCCAATATTCCTTTTTCTCAGTCAGCAATCTCTTTTTCCTTTTAGAATTTCATCTTTTCTAAGAATCTTGGAACCAATATACTGTATTAAATTTTCTCTGTTTCAAATATATTAATTTCTCTTTTCTTGACTGCACTGATAAATATTTGTTTCCAGCAGGAGTTGCAATACTCATTAAGACAAGATAGACTTTAAAACGAAGGCCATAAAGAAAGACAAAGAAGGACACCATTTAAAGGTAAAAACGATCCATTCAGGAAGAGGATATTACAATCCTCAATATCCATGACCCTAATATACGAGCACCCAGATACCTACAACAAATACTAACAGACATAAAAACAGAAATTAATGGGAATACAATCATAAGTAGGAGACTTTAACACCCCACTCACATCAATGGACAGACCCTCTAGACAGAAAATCCACAAGGCAACGGAGATCCTAAAGGACACAATAGAAAAGTTAGACTTAATCAACAATTTCAAGACATTACATCAAAAAAAAAATCAGACTATATATTCTTCTCAAGTGCACATGGAACATTCTCAAGGACTGATCACATACTGGGGCACCAAGCTAACCTCAACAAATTTAAGAGTATAGAAATTATTTCAAGATTCTTCTCTGACCACAAAGGCATGAAACTAGAAATCAACCACAGGAAAAGAGAGGAGAAAAAAACTGACTACATGGAGACTAAACAACATGCTGCTAAAAAACCAAAGGGTCAATGAGGAAATCAAGCAGGAAATTACAAAATACCTCGAGACAAATGATAATGAAGACACAACCACTCAAAATACATGGGGTGCTGCAAAAGCAATGCTCACAGGGAACTCCATAGCAATACAGGCTTTCCTCAAAAAAGAAGAAAAATCTCAAATCAACAACTTAACTCACCACCTAAATCAATTTAGAAAAAAGAAGAACTGACAAAACCTAAAGTCAGCAGAAGGAAGGAAATCATGAAAATCAAAGAGGAAATCAATAAAATAGAGATTAAAAAAAACAGTAAAAAAGATCAATAAAACCAAGAGCTGGTTCTTTGAAAAGGTAAGCAAAACTGACAAACCTCTGGCTAGACTCACCAAGAAGAGGAGAGAAAAAACCAAAATAAAGAAAACAAGAAATGAAAAAAGGAGAAGTCACAACGGATACTGCAGAAATACAAAAAACCATGAGAGAATACTACAAACAATTGTATGCCAACAAATGTGACAACCTAGAAGAAACAGACAACTTTCTAGGGACTTACAGTCTGCCAAAACTGTATCAAGAGGAAACACATCAACTGAACGGACCGATCACTAGAAATGAAATGGAATATGTCATAAAAACACTCCCTACAAATAAAAGTCCAGGACCAGATGGCTTCACAGGTGAATTCTACCAAACATACAAGAGGAACTTATACCCATCCTCCTTAACCATTTTCAAAAGGTCGAAGAAGAAGGAACACTCCCAAAGACATTCCATGATGCCACCATCACCCTAATTCCAAAACAAGACAAGGATACCACCAAAAAAGAAAACTATAGGCCAATATCTTTGGTGAATACAGATGTAAAAATTCTCAACAAAATTTTAATCCAACTGAATCCAACAACACATACAAAAGATCGTACACCATGACCAGGTGGGATTCATCCCAGGTGCACAAGGATGGTTCAACACACTCAAATCAGTCAGTGTCATAGGCCACATAACAAAAGAAAAGTCAAAAACCACATGATCATCTCAACAGAGGCAGAAAAAGCATTTGACAAATCCAACATCCATTCATGATCAAGACCCTTACCAAAGTGGGTATAGAGGGAACATACCTTAACATAATCAAAGCCACTGATGACAAATCCACAGCAAATATAATGCCCAATGGAGAAAAGCTGAAAGCCTTCCAACTAAAATCTGGAATGACACGAGGATGCCCACTCTCACCACTGTTATTCAACGTAGTATTGGAAGCCCTAGCCACGGCAATGAGACAAACAGAAGAAACAAAAGGCACCCAGGTAGGAAGAGAAGAGGAAAACCCATCACTGTGTGCAGAAGACATGATAATGTACGTAGAAAACCCTGACAATGCAACCCCAAAAACTACTTCAACTGATCAACAAATTCAGCAAAGTAGCAGGATATAAGATTAACACTCAGAAATCAGTCACATTTCTGCATACTAACAATTAAATATTAGAAAAGGAAGACAAAATACAATACCTTGTAAAATTGCACCCCTAAAAATCAAATACCTGGGAACACGCCCAACCAAGGAGGTGAAACACCTATATGCTGAGAACTATAAAACATTAATCAAAGAAATTAAAGAAGACGTGAAGAAATGGAAAGACATCCCATGCTTATGGCTTGGAACAATTATATTGTTAAAATGGCCATGCTACCCAAAGCAATCTACAGATTCAACGCAATCCCTATCCAATTACCCAGGACATTTTTCACAGAACTAGAACAAACCAATCCAAACATTTATGTGGAACCACAAAAGACCCAGAATGGCCAAAGCAGTCCTCAGGAACAAAAACCAAGCACAAGGCATAACTCTCCCAGATTTCAGGCAATATTACAAAGCCACAGTCGTCAAGACAGTGGGGAACTGGTACCAAAACAGACATGTAGACCAGTGGAACAGAATAGAGAACCCAGAAATAAACCCAGACACCTTTGGTCAATGAGTCTTTGACAAAGGAGGCAAGAGCATGAAATGGGAAACAGACAGTCTTTTCAGCAAGTATTGCTGGGAAACCTGGACAGCTGCATGCAAGTCAATGAAACTAGAACGCACCCTCACAACACCATGCACAAAAATAAACTCAGATGGCTGGACGACTTAAATGTAAGACAAAATAGCATCAAACTCCTAGAGGAGAACATAGGCAAAACATTCTCTGACATCAACCTTACAAATGTTTTCTTAGGTCCATCTCCTAAAGCAACAGAAATAAAAGCAAAAATAAACACATGGGACCTAATCAAACCAACAAGCTTTTGCACAGCAAAGGAAGCCAAAAAGGAAACAAAAAGACAACTTACAGAATGGGAGAAAATAGTTTCAAATGATTCAGCTGACAAGGGTTTAATCTCTAAAATATACAAGCAACTCACACAACTAACTCAACAGCGAAAAAAGCCAACAACCCAATGGAAAAATGGGCAGCAGACCTGAATAGACACTTCTCCAAGGAAGATGTACAGATGGGCGACAAGCACAAGAAAAAAATGCTCAACATCCCTGATTATTAGAGAAATGCAAATCAAAACTACCATGAGATAGCTCTTCACGCCAGTCAGGATGGCCATCATTAATAAGTCCACAAATAGCAAAACCTGGAGGGGGTGTGGAGAAAAGGGACCCTCCTGCAACTGTTGGTGGGAATGTACAACCACTATAGAGAACAGGATGGAGGTACCTTAGAAATCTATACATAGACCTACCATATGACCCAGAAATCCCACTCTTGGGCATATATGCAGACAAACCTTTCCTTAAAAAAGACACATGCACCCACATGTTCATTGCAGCACTATTCACAATAGCCAAGACATGGAAACAACCCAAATGTCCATCGACAGATGATTGGGTTAGGAAGAAGTGGTATATATACACAATGGAATACTACTCATCCACAAAAAGAACAAAATAATGCAGCATGGATGCAACTAGTGACTCTCATACTGAGGGAAGTAAGTCAGAAAGAGACAAATACCACATGATATCACTTATATCTGGAATCTAATACACAGACAAATGCACCTTTCCACAGGAAAAAAAAATAACGAACTTGGAGAATAGACTTGTTGTTGCCAAGGGGGAGGGGGAGGGAGTGGGATGGATTGGGAACTTGGGGTTAATGGATGCAAACTATTGCCTTTGGAATGGATTAGCAATGAGATCCTGCTGTGTAGTACTGGGAACTATGTCTAGTCACTCATGATGGAGCATGATAATGTGAGAATATGGGATGTATACATGTATGTGTAACTTGGTCACCATGCTGTACAGTAGAAAAAAAATTGTATTGGGGAAATAACAATTTTAAAAATATATTGAAGAAGCATCGGCTTTTCTAGTCAACTAACCACTTACAAACTATAGCTTACTTTTTTCCTATTTACTTCACCCAGTGTTTTATGGTCATCCCTCAAGAGTCAATTGACCAGTCCTGCAGTTATACCCTTCTTTACCCAATTAAAGTCTTGTAATGTTCCTCCTGGTAAGCTCTGTTACCTCTGTAACTATGAGATCTTAGATAGAACTTACTTGTTTCAGGCAGGTATGGATATAACATATTACACTTTAAAGTCAAAAGTATCAAAAGGATAAGATTTTTTTTATAGACCACAGGTTGTGTTACAGAAATATTCTTCACTCTTTGGATGTTTCAAATCACTTTTTCATGCAGATATTGTCAAAACTTTTTAATAAAGTATAATCTAAACTTTAACCTGATAATATAATTTTTGAATTTTATTCATCAGTTTTTCTCCCTACAATAAATAAGACCAGATTCCAAGTGTCTCAGTTATTTTCTCATGACTGTGAGCAATCATAATCTATCAACTTTAAACATTAAATATCCTTTCTCTTCTTTAAATTATGATACTGTTATGTATATTTCAAGATAAGAAATATCAAAATAAGCATATGGTTCCATCCAGTTCTTTAGGTCTTCTGAACTGATTACAACATATTTAAATTCAGCTGATTAATGAACAACATTTAAGAGATCGTGCTCTCACCAAAAAGTATTTTCAGTGTTGGTGGTCACCACAGCAAAAGTGATCATATTTAGCTAGATATAGCATCATGCTATGGACGTCACATTCTCAACTTTATTTTAATACACTTATGAGACAGCAGAGCTCAGAGAGTGATAGGATTGTTTTGCATTTGTTTTGCAGGTGTGTGTGTGTGTGTGTGTGTGTGTGTGTGTGTGTGTGTGTGTGTTTGTGTGTATAGTGTGCTTTACATTAGATATGTTGTTTTGCCCTCAGTAAAGTTAGGTAAGAAATATATTCTGTTTCATATTTATTTTAAAATGGATGCTTTTTACTTGAAAAATATTATGCTGAAGGAACTCTGGTACTGATATTTTTTCCTAGACCTTTTCCATTCTTTCTATCCATCAAGACTGTGTTAGTAACCTCATTTCCTCTACACTAGAGTGTGTGCTTTTAACTTTAATGCACATTTTAATATTTTCTGCTTCTGAATTCATTGTTTTGATAGTTCTGATAAATCATATTTGTCTAGGTAGGACAGGTATTACTAACAGACAGACCACAAAAGCTATGTGCCTTTTAATGAATCCAATATTTCTAATTTACTTTTCCCTCAAGAATGCATTTGCTTTCTACCTTGCTTCAGAGTAGAACCCTCAATCACCTGTCAGCTTGTGTTCTTAGGGTGACATTTCTGAAGTGATAAAAGTAGAATTTTAAGCAGGAAAAAGAATCTTAACAACTACATTTAGTCTAAAAATCTGTCAAGGAGCTCTTGAATAGCTGCATGAATGTGGCATTATTAGCTCTATGAGAATGTGAGAAAAATAATATAATCCAGCTAGGCTGGGTACTATGTTCCTTTACACTGGACAGAGAGTCAATCAAAATGTGTTTGATTTAATTGAGTTAATTAAAGAGGGTGTATGTTTTTAATATCATCCTATATTGTATTTTTATACTTGAGAAAACACTTCAACATGTATCATCAGTTTTAATTTTCAGAAGCACCCCTGAGATAAGAATACTTAGACACACTTTATAAATGATGAAACTGGAGTTCAAAGAGGTGTTAAGAGGTGTGCCCAGTTTTACATGGTTAGTACCAACAGACCTGGAAGCCAAGCTAAAGATGTTTGGCTTGAAATTCGACTGTGATTTATATGAGTCTAATGCTGAAATGCCCAGAGTCTGAGGATAAGTTAAATTAGTCACTGGTCTTTACCATCCCTAAAACATTAATTTATTTATTCATAATGTTTTATAATAACATAATCATCAATATTTATAAGCCGTATTACTATTTTAGGGGCATTCCCAAACCTCTTATAGGTCACAGAAAATCAAAATAATCCTTTGCCAACTTGACCATGAATGTATTGAAACAGCATGAAAAATCCAAAAGAACATATGCCTGTAGTCATAAAATATCATTTTGTCCACAGAAATTAGTCAAAAGAATCAATAAATAGGCCTATGCTTTTCATTCAGTTTCAAAAACAGACAGAAGAGAGTTGGCAAATTCACTGAGTTATCAAACTCTTGTCACTCCTTATAATCAGTAAAAGGAGTACCAATGATTGGTTCAGCAACGCTCAAATACATTTAAGAAATTTATAGCTTTTTCATTTTCACATGGTTAATAATAGCTTCACTTAAAACATAATTTCTTCTTTAAAGAATGATTCTGAAAACAGATTTCCCTTTAGGGAAATGAGTATTTTCAATTTTATTATTTCATTAATAACATATTAAAAGTTGGAAACTGTATCTACATCTTCAAAAACAATATTTTAAATGCAAGAGATGTTCATAGTTGTTAACAATTTGACTAAATTCCTAGGAAGCTTACCCATATGAGAAAATGTAGTAAAATGCAGAGAAAAGAATATGATTGTAAAATATAATCATACTATTGTCAAATTAAAAATAAAACTTAAAACAAAATTTTAAAACGTAAATAAATTAATCAAAAGTAAAAGAAGATTCCTTTGGGTATTGGCAAAGAAAGAACTTACATAATTTTCAAAACACTATTATACCACTGAAGGCATTATGTGTATGTATGTGGGGGGAGTACTGGAAAAGGAACTCATATCTAAAATAGTAACTACAATGCAATATGGCAAATTCTATAACAGAACTAAGTACAAAAGTATTTATAAATACAGAGAAGAATGCTCCTTCTTGAAGGACTAGAATAATTTACTATGTGGAGAATAGACATTTCAAGGAAGGAACTCATAGGGATAATCACATCGAGATTTGAAAGAACATATTGCTAGTATTGGTTGAACCACTTTTCACTCAGGGCTCCCACACAAGACAATTAAACTGCTATGGCCATGTGATTTCATGAGATACATAAACATTTCATGACAAAATTGCGGCTTCTCTGTATGTCCAAAGGAATCTTTCCATGTATTAATTCAGATGATGAATCCTGAAGTGAACCATAAAAATTTAGTCTACCTTGGTGTCCTGTGGAGTTAAGCCACTTTGCATCATAATACTTTAAATTGAATAATTTTGTAATATAGCATAGAACGGCACACGGGCTAAGAAAACAGCAAATACAAAGAGATGAATAGTTTCCTAAGCAGGCATAGACATCAGGAGAACTGAAAAGAAGAGGAAAATATTGGCAGTGGGTAACAGAAATTTTGAAAATAAGTGTGCTATGCTACAAAATTAATCTTCTTACTGGGTTTAGTTCTGAGCCATCTCTTCTTTTTCTTTTTTTGCACTTTCATACTTTATCTTTGAGCTTTCTTGGCAGGGAGCAAAGGGAAAGTTTACCTTCAAGCTTTCTTGGCAAGAAGCAAAGAGAACAAATCTACGTTAGAGTGGAAATTTTGAAGGGGACTAAAGAAACACAAAGGAATAAGAGAGATACAAGATGAGACATAGAGAATGAGCATGATATTGAAAAGGTCACTGATTCTGGAACTAGGCAGTCAAAGAATCAAATCTTACTGGTCATTTACAAGCTCTGACTAATACTGGACAAGGTGTTTAAATTTTCAGTGTCTCTACTCTAAGAAATAAAAGTGCTTTCTGCTTTGGTGAGTAGTTTTGGGAATTCTCTAACCCCTTGCTTTACTTTTATTCCTAAAATTAATCATTACTTGGCATAGTAAACATTTATTACATTAACTCCATCTCTCAGACTCATGTAAGTTCTTGAGGTAAGGGGATTAATTTTTTTTTTCATTGTTGCATTCCCAGTGCCTTAAACAATCCACGGTAAGAGTTTGAGTTCAGTAAAGAGTCATTGCATGAATGAATTAGCTTAATGAATAAATAATATGAACAAATGTATGCAATGGCAGATAAAGCATAGGGATTTGATAAATTCTAGAGAGATGCAGACAGACTTAGGTTCAAACTCTGGCAGTTTCATTGCTAACTGTGAAAACTTGAGCTTCCTTACCTTAAAATGTGTATGAGGAAGAATGATGTTCCCCTTTGATGATTATCATCAAGGTAAGACAAGTATATGATGTGAATTAATACCTTGCTCATAAGAAAGGCTGAATCCAATGGTAGCCGATAGAATAATTCATGATAGAATAATTCAGAGTAATGTGCTGTCCAATAAGACAAATGCTAAATTTCCACAGTGCCAATAAATTTCTTTATTTCCTTTGTAAAGAAAATAGCTTAGTTTGAAATGCCCAGGTAAGCAGATGAGAGGTAGTAGTGGTTCCCTTGAAGCTAGTATTGCTATAGGACAATAGAAATAAATTCAATTTATGTTGGAATACAGCTACGGGAAGCTAACACTTTGAAATTAAAAGGGTTATACACTGGTTTTTATTCATAACTACATATGAAAATTCTTATTTTTCCAAGTGTACCTTCCTAAGGGGCTCTCATATATCAAAATGATAATGTTGAAGGCAAAGTCATTTACATAAAATAAGGTGATATATGGTAAAGCTACTTTCCGTTTCCTATTTTCTAAGAAGGTACAACGTACTAGATTTTTAAGTGAGGCATCTAAAGACAAAAAATGAGCCACCCTTGGTCTTGAGAAAAGAAGGAAGAGACTTAAGTTATTTGCCCAGTTTAGCCCCAATAATAGCACCTCAAATCATCTGCTTTTCCTAATTTTCCATACTCAGCTAGGCGTTCAAAAAATATCAAAAAAGATTTTTAAAAAACCATGAATTTACTCAATAAGCATTGGGCAGGGACAGTATATAAAAGAACCACAAAACAATTTTGAAGAGAAAAAGTATGTTGAATTTGAGTAATAGTCTCAAATTTTCACATAATTGAAGATAAAATAGATTCAGCATTTATTATGGGCTAGGTATCATTCACCTCATTTTCTTGTCTTACTTTGATGACAGCCATTAAAGGTGAACAATATTCTCCTCATACCCATTTTATAGTTAAGGAAGCACAATTTTATTAATGTAGCAAAATTGCATTATACAAGTTTGTTTTACTTTGTGTTGCTCTCTTTCATGTTCTCCCTGTAGACAAGAGAAGGATAATGGAAAAGATAGATGTCACTTCCACAGAAACTTATAAATTTAACAACTTTCACAATGGCAACACAGTTTAAAGTATCCTATAAATGCTTGGAATGTTATAGTAAGAGCCCAATCTACGACTCTACTCAACCACAAAGAAATGTTAGCAGTGTCCTCAATATTTTAAGTATGTGTAATAACAAGTTTATCTCATATCACATTTTGGGTGATACGAGGGCAAGCTAACCTGCGTAAATTCCCAGGATCTTCCTCCACCTCTTCTTCTGGCGTCCAGACCCAAGATAAAAGTAAAATTTCATGATAGCGTAACTGGGGAAGTACTGGACTGGCTAGGGAAGAAGAGGACTATATGCCAACAGATTTTGCAGGACCTATTCATCGTGGACCAGCAGGAGCCATGGGAATGTGTATGGGATTAAATCCTTATGATGATAGAACAAAGAAGGTGGAATATACGTTGTATAAGTTAGAATACCCACTGAAAAAAATGTTTACATCATGACAAGGACTCCAGGAGACACTATGCTGCTGGGATGGCTCTAGTAAGACTGGAAAGTTGATGGGTTCCAATAAATGAAGTGAAAACACTAGAACTCCTGCAGCGGATCATAGAGGAAGAAATCAAAGGCTCAGGGAAGTGTGAATGCTAAAATGGATTTCTTGCATAAGGGTAGAAATCCCAAAAGCTGACTATGTCCTATGGTATTGCCAAAAATACACCCTGTGTACCAAAGCGATAAGAAATGTGCTGTTAGGAGGAGCACCAGGAGTTGTGAGAATCTGATTTGTGTCTGCCTTTAGTAGGCTAGGTCTAACTATATGAGATTCTTTTATAGTACTGGACTTTCTAACAGATATAGTATCTTACATGTAACAGAGGGGCAAATTTTTTCACTTTGTGATCAAAAGCAATGGAGATAGTTATTTTAATGAGTGGGCAAAGCAAAAATGGCAGCCAGCTTATTTGACTTGGAAGGAGTTATGGAGATGACCAATAGAAAGCAGAACTTTCTGCACAGCTAGAAAGGGTATTACTGATTTACCTGTATTTCTTTTTCCTTAAGATTTTCATTTTTTTCTATGATAGTTGATTTACAGTGTTCTATCAATTTCTACTGTATTTCTCAATCAAGGGAAATGCTGACCCCCCCATCTCCACCCAGGCGACGTTTGGCAATGTCTGGAAACATTTTTGGCTTTTTACAACTTGGGAAGTATTCTCACATCCAGTAGACATAGGGCATAGAATACTGCTAAAATATTATGCAATGCACAGAACAACTCCCATAACAAAGAATTTTCCTGCTTCAAATAGTAATAGTGCTGAGGTTGAGGAAACATGGTTTATACAATCAATCAATCAACCAATCAATCAAGGATAGAACATCAGGAGGCTGAAGGAAAATACTCTAAAAAAGTCTCATTCCAGATCTGAGCCAGCTTTCAGATTTGGAACATACTGACTAAAGAAAGGATCTTATAACACTAAAACCCTTTTATATGGTCATGATTGTCCCAGTCCTTCCCAGTGAGACTCATCGCCATTTACTTGTGTTACAGTACACTGGGTGAAGGAAACTACTCAGGTATTTCAAGGACTGTGTGGTATGTATCTGAGTTGGCATTAACTCTTTTCCTTTTTTTTCTTTTAGGGCCACACCTATGGCATTGGGAAGTTCCAGGGCTGGGATCAAATCAGAACTGTAGGTAGAGCCTACATTGCAGACACAGCAACTCAGATTCTAACCTCACCTGCAACCTACGCCACAGCTTGTAGCAAAGATGGATCCTTGACACACTGGGAGAGCCCAGGAATCGAACCCACATCCTCACAGCTGCTATGTTGGGTTTTTAACACACTGAGCCATAATAGGAACTCCAGTCCATTAACTCTTGAGAACCAAAAGACTTTCCTTGCCCCCACCCCCTTCACGGGAAGCATATAGGTTTTCGGTTTTAAATGGAGTTTTGGTTTTTGTTTGGCTCACAGAGGATCCAGTGGATCCATAGAGCCATCTGGCAACCCTTTCTCTATTCTAAAATAAGTAATATGGTAGACATACTTGATAGTTGTCAGAAATACCATATCAATTTTTGGCCTATGAGTAGGAACTATCACATTGGTGAAGGTCAAGGGAAAGCTCCTGAAAACAGCCTACAGTCAAATAAAAAAGAATAAATACTTGAAAAAATAGATTTCCATTTCTGGGTATAATAGAATACCTAGAGGCAATTAGACAAATCCCTTATAGAAGACATCTAAAAATCTAGACATATGGTAGAGACATGAGTTTTGCATGAAGGAAAAGGAAACAGAAGACTCTACAAGTAAGGTTCTTACTATCTGGTTTTAGCCTAGAGAAAAATATACTACAGTATATGTATCCCTCAGCAGTAGGATTCAGGAGGAAACCCCCAAAGTTTTGTATCCCAGAGAATTAGAAAATAGAAACAAGAAAGCCAAGAACGATAGAGAGAGTAGATAAGTCCTGGAAAGGCAAAACTCAAAGACAAAATTCGTAAACTGTCAGTCCACAAATCTAGCTGATCCCTGAACTATTCATGTTAAACAGACTCAACACAACTCATCTAAAAGGAAAACAGACAAACAACTAGTATTGAGACTGGATCTTTGCCCAAGGGATAAAGTTTTCTGTTAAAGCTCAATCAACAAAATGACCTTCTGAAACAAAAGAACAAATATTTATTAGAAAAACTAACGGAATGCATACTAAATAATATAAAGAATATCCACAAAAAATTCTAACTTTACTTGACATAAAAGGAACCAAGAAAATAAAGCAATCAAGAGAAAATAAAATCAATTGGATTTGACCCCAAAATATCCAAATACTAGAACTAAGATAAAGGGATTTTTTTGTTTTTTAGGGCCACACCCATGGCATATGGAGGTTTCCAGGCTAAGGGTCAAATTGGAGCTACAGCTGTTGGCCCATGCCACAGCCAGAGCCACAGCTTGCAGGATCTGAGCCACATCTGCGACCCACACCACAGCTCACGTCATATGGAGGATCCCAGGCTAGAGGTCAAATCAGAGCTATGGCTTCCAGCCCATGACACAGCCACAGCCACAGCCACGCAGGATGTGAGCCGCATCTGCGACCAACATCACAGTTCAGAGCAATGCCAGATTCCCAACCCACTGAGCAAGGCCAGGGATTGAACCCACAACCTCATGGCTCCTAGTTGGATTCATTTCTGCTATACCACCATAGGAGCTCCTAAGATAAAGGGATTTTAAAGCAGCTATTATAATTATCCTTAATGAACAAAAACAAAACATATTTTAAAAGGATACTATTTTAAGCAAAGAATGAAAACAAACAAATGAAGAAAACAATAGAAAATCTAGAACTACAAAATATAATTTCTGTAATAAAACTCAGTGGGTTTATATAATAGCTAAATGGATAAAACAGGCAAACAGAGTAAGATAATTTGAAGAGAACTTTAGAAATTATCCAAATTAAAGAACAGTAAGAAAAAAATTAAAAACAGAGCCTCAAAGACATGGTACATATTACTAAAATATAAAACATTATGTAACTGAAATACCAAGAGGAGAGATACATGAGAACTAGGTAGAAAAAATAGTTATTGAAAAAATAATTGTTATGAATTTCATAAATAACACTAAAAATAGACATTTGCAGATTCATTAGGCTAAGTGAACACCAAAAAAATCACACACATATACACAAGTCCACTACAGGCATATCAGAGTCAAACTGCTGAAAGCTAATGATAAAGAAGAAGTCCTGGGTTGTGATGATCATTGTACAACTATAGATGTAATAAATTCATTGAGTAATATGTATATATATATAAAAGAAGTCCTGAAAGCAACAAGACTTTGGCTTCTGATCAGAAATCACAGTACAGAGAAGAGAATAGAAGAGCTTCTTCAAAGTTCTAGGAAAAAGGCTGTATCCAGCAAAATTATTATTATTCAATGAAGGCAAAAAAAAAAGAGGACATACTCAGATAAAAAAAAAAAATACAAAAATCTATCACCAGCAGATGTGTTGTACAAGGAGCGCAAAAGAAGTGACTTTAGAGGAAAATCATGCCAGATGAAAGCATAGATTCTCAAATAAAGAATTAAGAATGTTGGAAATAGTAAATAACTGTGTTAAGGCAAAAGGCTATGGGGGTTTGGAATGGAAATGCCCTAAAATTATGTTGTGATGATGGTTGTATAACTATAAATACACTAAAATTGATTGAATTTTTAAAAACTATGTATTTCTCTATTTATAATTTTCCTATTAATTTCTTTATAAATTATGTGTTCAAAATATAAATCATAACAATATTTTGTTGGGTTGATAATGTAGTTTTATTACTATAATATAAATAAATGGAGTATGTAAATCCACAAATTTTCAATATTTCTATAATTTGAATGCTGTAGTTCATCATCATTAAATCTAAATAGGCTGTGGAAAAATAAGTATAAATCTTTAAGTCAATCTGAAGAAAATGTAAAGAAATATAGCAAAAGGAAAACTAAAATGGGATTCTTAAAAGTATTTTAATAATTCTGAAAAAGACTTGGAAATAACAGAAATAAAAGAGATTAAGTAGAAAAGAAATAATATGGTAGGCCCAATAATATTTTTAAAGTTAATAAACTAAATTAATATAATTTAAATGCATATATTAACAATATCTGTTTTAAAAAGCAAAAGAACAATTAAAAATTGAATATTCTGCTGATAAGAAAAGCCATACTTAAATCATAAAGATACGAGCAGTTTAAAAGTGGATGTAAAAACAAATATCATGCGAGCAGTAAGTATAAGATTAAGATGAGTATTTGAATATTAGATAACATAGATTTCAAAAAAAGCATGATCATCAATTAACAGTAGATAATAATAGAAGTATATTTAACTTTTCATTGAAATCCTTTCCACAATAAAACTTCAACCCACACATGGCACTTATGATGGATGTATGGCTGGGTCTCTTTGCCGTGAAGCAGAAATTGACAGAACATTGTAAATCAACTATAATAACAATGTTTTAAAAAAATTTGAAGTTAATCCAGTCTTATACAAAATATTTCAGAAAACAGAGGAGATACTAATACTTCCCCACTTACTCTATAAGGTTAATTATTTTACCTGATTCCAAAATTGAATAAGGTTTAAAGCTTTACAAGCAAACAACTGCAAACCAATACTCCCTATGAACATGATACAAATATTCTTAAATATAATTAAAGTGGACCCAAATATACATATCAACATCCAATTGGATGTGTCTCATAAATATAAGGCACGTTCAGCATTCAAAAAGGAATCAATGTAATTTACCATAATTACAAAATAAAGGGGGAAAAACCCTATGATCATTTCAGGACATGCAAATAAAAGTGTTTAATAAAATCCCATGCCTTTTACTGATAAAAACTCTCAGAAAATTTAAGATATATAAGATCTTCTTTAACTCAATTAAGGACATCTTAAAAAACAAACAAAAAACCTACCTATGACTTATATCTAAATCTAGGCAAGGTTCATTGTCTACTCCCACCGATTTTATCTGTTATTCTACTGGAGGTCCTAAGTATACATAAAGCAAGAACAATAAATAAATGACATAGATTGAAAAGGAAAAAATCATTTGTAATGAAATAATTATTTACTTAGAAAATAAAATAGCCTATTTAAAAGCTGCTAAAATAACCAAGCATATTGAGCAAAACTGTAGGATATAGAGTTAATATTTAAAAATCATAGTTATTGACAATTTTTAAAGGTTAATGCTTCATTTGTAGTTTTTATAAAATATTGCCTACAAAAAAATAAAAAAATCAATATAATTTCCATATATTATTAATAAATGTTTAATAAAAAAATAACTCTATGATTGCCTATAAATAAAATGCTTAGAAATAAATTTAACAAAATATGTCCCAAAACTATACTCTGAAAACAACTAAGTATTTTACAGGGAAATTAAAGGACACCTGAATAATGATTATATGCAATGATTATGAGTTGGTAGTTTCAATTTTGTTTAAATAGGAAATCCTTCCTAAATTAATCTATAGGTATAACAAAACATCAAAATGTCAACAAGGGTTTTTAAAAAGAGTGAAAAACTAATTTTAAATTTACATGAAAAGGCAAAGGGCCTACAATATCCCCTAACAATTTTAAAGTAGACAAATTTAGATGAATTATATTTCCTGATTTTAAAACTTACTATGAAGTTACAGTAATCAAGAGAGCTGAAGGAAGAAAACAAATGTAGATTGATTGATGAGAATAGAATCCAGAAATAAAATCCATGCTTATATGATCTATTGATTTTCTACAAAGATAGCAGAGAAATTCAATGGGGGAAATGATGATCTTTTCAATAAATGATGCTGGAAAACTGGATATCTGAATGGAAAAAAGTGAACCTTAAGCTACACTTCAAATGATATGTAAAAATTAACTAAAAATGGATCATTAACCTAAATGTAAAAGGTAAAAATATGTAGTTCTAAAATAAAACATTTGGTTAGAAATTATTTCACATAGGATACCAAAATCTTAGACCATAAAAGAGAAATTCATAAAATATACTTCATCACAATTAAATATTTGCTTTTTTGAATATCATAGTTAAGAAAACAAAAAGGCAAGCCATAGAACCTGAGAAAAGTTTTGTAAAATATTTATTTAACAAAGGGTTCATGAGGAGAATGTATAAAGAACTCTTATTCCTCAACAATAAAATAAACAACCCAATCTTAAAAACAGGTAAAATATTTGACACAGACACTTTACAAAAGAATTATGTTAATGATTAATAATATTTAATACTAAATATCTTTCATGTGCTTATTAAGAAGCACATGAAATAAGTTTCTATTAAGAAGATTTAAAGATTTAAATTAAAACCCAACCATAATGGAGTAGCATCACTCACTCCCTAGATGGCTAAAGTTAAATAGATTGACAGTGTCAAATGTTGACAAGGATAATAAGGAAAGAGAATCTTGATACACTGCTGATGAGAATGTAAAATTGTACAATCACTTTGGAAAATAGCAAGGCAGTATCTTACAAAGTTTAAAACAATTACCATTTTTTCATAAGCAAATCCACTCCTAATTCTTTTTTTTTTAATTTTTTGGAGTATAGTTGACTTATAATGTTGTATTAGTTTCAGATTTATAGCAAGGTGAATCAGTTATACATATGTATATATTAATTTTTCCCATATAGGTTAATTACAAACTATTGAGTAGATTTTCCTGTGCTATACAGTAGGTTCTTGTTAACTGTCTATTTTATATAGTAGTATGTATGTGTTATTGCCATCCTCCCAATATCTCCCTCTTCCTGTGGTTTCCCCTATGGTAATCCAAAGACTGGCTTTGAAATCTGAGTTTTTTTCTGTTTTATAAGCAAGTACTTTTGTATCATTTTTATTAGATTTTGCATATAAGTGATATCATATGAGATTCATCTTTCTCTGACTTACTTCACTCAGTATAATAACCTCTAGGGCCATTCATCTTCCTGCATATAGCATTATTTTATTATTTTTTTATAGCTAATTAATAGTCCATTGCATATATGTACCACATCTTCTATATCCATTCCTCTATTGATGGACATTTAGGTTGTGGTTTCCAAGTCTTGGCTATTGTAAATAGTGCTGCAATGAACACTGGGTACATGTACCTTTTCAAATTATGGTTTTCTGTGGATATATGCCCAGGAGTGGGACTGCTGGATCATATGATGCCCTTCTTACATACGTATCCAAGATAAATCAAAACATTTCTCTTCCAAAGTTGTGTATGTAAATATTCATGTCAGCACTGATCATAATAGTAAGAACTTGTATGTAAATGAAATATCATCTAATGGTGACAAGATGACTACTCAGTGATTAAAAAGAATGAATCTCAAAATCATTATGTTAATTAAAAATCACACACAAAATGATAAATATCATATAATTTCATTTACATGAAATTCTAGAAAAGGCAAAACTATTATGATAAAATATTATGACAAGTTCACTTGCTTCATGGGCCTGGGTGTAGCAGAGAAGGTTGACAGTAAAGAGTCATAAGGAAGCACTTAAGGTGAAAAATTTGACCTATATATTTATTGTGGAATCAGCTATATGCTTTTATACAATTAAACATTATACACTTAAACTGGATGAAATATATTGTATGTAAATAAAGGTTTAATAAAAAATTAATATTTAAGAATGTGAAAAAAATTAATTATATCCTTGAGAGAATGTAATATAACCCTAAAAGACTCAAAGGTCACTAGAGTGTTTCTGAACACCTCCCCATTTAATTCAATAATCTGGCCTCCTTTCCAATACTCCCCCCTTCCTAAAAAATGGACTCTGTCTTATAACAGATGGCTAGTGCAAATTTAGCCAAGTAATTTCTCAGATTGCACTTATTGTACCAGAAGTGGTAGCTTTGTGAAAACAGATTAAAATAACACAGGAATGGGTAAATGAAAAATTTTCTCTTTCAGAAATTAGAATCAGTGTCTCTGCACTGTCATGTACAATGATATACATTTACTGTTCATCTCAGGGTTCCAGTGCTATTACTTCTCCAACATTCTGTCATGATATATAGTCTAAGGAAAACTAGATTAAGTAGACATTCCAAAGGACATCAAATTAATCTATGTGGTATACCACACAAAATGGCCAGAGGAGCAAAATGTGACAAGTGCATCAGGACTTGTCAAGACATGTTCTCTCCGGAGAATGGAAACAAAATTATGAAGATTCGGGAGCTCACCACATTGGTGAAGTATTTGTTGGTCCAATAGTCTGTGTCATGGTGGAACACTCCCTTCCAAGTATATGACAAATTATTTCATCTCACAGCTTTTACCAATAAGAAAGAAGCTCAATGATTAGAATACTGCTTTTGGTTTTTGGCTCTAGGAGAGATATATTTGATAGTTGGGGATATTACTCTAATCCATTATCTGGTTAAATCAAAACCCTCTGTCTTTAAGTGGGATCTGGAGCAGGAAAGGGATCTCTAGAAGGAACAGATTTCAGTAAATCAGTCCAAAAAAACTGAATCTATAAGACCATGTAAGTGATATCATACAGTATTTGTCTTTCTCTTTCTGACTTATTTCCCTAAGTATGATAATCTCTAGTTGCATCCATGTTGCTACAAATGTTATTATTTCATTTTTTAATGGCTAAGTAGAGCAGTATTCCATTGTATATATGTACCACATCTTCTTAATTCACTCATCTGTCAATTGGACATTTAGGTGATTTCAACGTCTTGGCTATTGTGAATAGCACTGAAATGAATATGGGGGGGAGGTATGCATCTTTTGAATTACAGTTTTGTCTAGATACATGCCCAGGAGTAGGACTGCTGAGTCACATGGTATTCCTATATTTAGTTATCTGATGAAACTCCACACTGTTTTCCATAGTAGGTGTACCAATTTACATTCCCAACAATAGTGTAGGAGGGTTTCCTTTTCCCCACATCCTCTCCAGAATTTATTATTTGCAGACTTATTAAAGATGGTAACTCTGAGTGGGGTGACGTGGTACCTCATTGTAGTTTTGATTTGCATTTCTCTAATAATTAGTGATGTTGAGCATTTTTTCATGTGCCCACTGGCCCTCTGTATGTCTTCTTTGGGAGGAATATCTATTTAGGTCTTTTGCCCGTTTTTAAATTGTTTTTTTTTGAAGTTTTTTGATATTGAAGAATAAAATATTTAAGAATAAACCTACCTAGACAAAAGTCCTGTACTATGAAAACTAAAAGACAATGACGAAAGAAATCAAAGATGACACAATAGATGTAAAGATATGCCATGCTCTGAGATTGGAAGAAACAATATTGTCAAAATGACTATGCTACCCAAGGCATTCTACATATTTAATGCAATCCCTATCAAATTATCAATTATATTCTTAACAGAACTTGCACAAAATATTTTAAAATTTGTATAGAAACACAAAAGACCCATAATAGCTGAGGCAACATTGAAAAAGAAAAATGGAACTGGAGGAATGAAGCTTCTTGACTTCAAACTATACTACAAAGAACTTTTAAATTTAATTAGGTCCCATTTGTTTATCTTTGTTTTTATTTTCATTATACTAGGAGGGAATCAAAAAAATATACTGCTGTGATATAACTCAAAGAGTGTTCTGCCTATATTTTCCACTAAGAGTTTTTATAGTATCTGGCCATACATTTAGGTTTTTAATCCATTTTGAGCTAATTTTTGTGTACAATGTTGGAGAATATTCTAAATTCATTTTTTTACATGTAGCTATCCAGTTTTCCCAGCACCACCTCCTGAAGAGACTCTTTTTTCCTTCGTATGTTCTTGCTACCTTTGTCATAGACTAGTTGAACATAGGTGCATGGGTTTATCCCTGGGCTTTGTACCCTCTACCACTGATCTATATTTCTGTTTTTGTGCCAGTACCATACTATTTTGATGACTGATGCTTTGTAGTACAGTCTTAAGCCTTGGAGATTGATTATTGAAGTTCCATTTTTCTTTTTCCAGATTTCTTTTGTTATTCAAGATCTTTCATCTTTCCATACAAATTTTAGATTTTTGTTCTTCTGTAAAAACCATCATTGGTAATTTCAGAGGGATTGCATTAAATCTATATATTGCTTTGTGCAGTATATTCATATTGATAATATTGATTCTTCCAATCCAAGAGCATAGTATATATTTTCCATCTGTTTGTGTCATCTTATATTTCCTTCATCAGTGTTTTATAATTTTCATAGTACAGATCCTTTGCCATTTTAGGTAGGTTCATTTATTCCTAGGTATTTTATACTTTTTGGTATTATGGTAAATAGGATATTTTCCTTAGTTTCTCTATCTCTGATCTTTTGTGGTTAGTGTATGGTTATTATTCTACAGTTTGTTAATGTGGTTTATCACACTGATTGATTTGCAGATATTGAAGAAAACTTGCATCCCTGGGATAGATCCCACTTGATCATATTGTATAATTCTTTAAAGTTATTGTCAGATTAGGTTTGCTAATATATTGTTAAGAATGGTTGCATCTATATATCATCAGTGATATTGGTCTATAACTTTCTATTTTTGTGGGGTCTTTTTCTGTTTTTGGTAATCAGGGTGATGATAGCGGCTTCAGAGAATGAGCTTGGGAGAATTCCATCCTCTGCAATTTTTTAGAAGAGTTTCAGAAGGATAGGTTTTAACTCTTCTCTAGATGTTCAATAGAATTTGTCTGTGAAGCCATCAGATCCTGGACTTCTTTTTATTTCTATTTTTTGAAGATTTTAATCATATTTTAAATTTCAGTACTTGTGATTGATTTATCCATATTGTCTATTCGATTCATTCTTGGAAGGTTATACCATTCTAAGAATGTCTATTTCTTCTAGGTTGTCATTTTATTGGTTTCCTTTTAGAACTGCTTTTGCTACATCCCATAGGTTTAGGATTATCATGTATTCATTGTCATATGTATTTTTGGATTTTCTCTTTAATTTCTTCAGTGATCCATTGGTTTTTAAATAGCATATAGTTTAGCCTCCAAGTTTTGTGTGCTTTTTTGTTGTTTATTTCTTCTAGTTGACTTCTAGTCTCATAGTGTTGTGTTTGGAAAAGAGGCTTGATATAATTCCAATGTCCTTGAATTTACCAAGGCTTGATTTGTTGACAAAGATATGCTCTATCCTGGAGAATGTTAGAATGTTCCATGTGCACTTGAGCACAATGTATTTTCTGTTGCTCTTGGATGGAATGTTCTACAAAGATCAATTAAGTCTATCTGGTCTAGTGTGTCATTTAAGGCTGTGTTTCCTTGCTGATTTTCTCTCTGGATGAGCTATCCATTGATGTAAGTGGGTTGTTAAGATCCCCCATTATTGCATTACTGTTGAGTTTTTAAAAGTCTATTTTTTTCTGATATGAATATTGCTACTGCAGCTTTCTTTTGATTTCCATTTGCATGGAATACCTCTTCTATCCCCTCATTTTCAGTCTGTTTGTGTACCTAGTTCTGAAGTGGGTCTTTTAAAAAAGCATATATGTGGGTCTTGCTTTTGTATACATTCAGCCAGTCTATGTCTTTAGATTGGAATATTTAATCCATTTACATACAATGTAAGTTTAGATATGTATGTACATATTGCCATTTTCTTAATTGTTTTGGATTTGTTATTTTTGGTCCTCTTTTTCCTTTATTTTTTTTTTTTGTTCTTTCCTCTTGTGTTTTGATGACCACCTTTAGTGTTGTTATTTGGTTTACTTTTTCATTTTTATGTGTATATATATTGTAGTTTTTTGGTTTGTGTACTATTAGATTTTTATATAGCAGTCTGTGTGTGTATATATATGTATGTATATGTACATATATATATATGTACACACACACACACACATATACACATATATATGTTTGTTTTAGGTTCCAGGTCTCTTCATTTCAAATGCTTTTCTGGGTATTTTTTTTAATCTCCTCTTTTCAATTTTTGATATCATATTTGTCTGTGGATGATTTTCCATTTTTACTTTATATTTGCCTTGACTTTTTAGCATTCCCATTTGTAATTTTCTTATTTCTAGAGGTTTCCTTTTCTTTTCTGCCTAGGGAAGTTCCTTTGGCAATTGTAAATCTGGATTGGTAGTATTGAATTCTCTCAGATTTTGCTTGTCTGAAAAGCTCTTGATTTACCTGACAAAACTGAATGACAGCCTTGATGGAAAATGTATTCTTGGCTATACATTTTTCCCTTTCATCATTTTAAATATATCTTGCCACTCCCTTCTAGCTTTCAGAGTTTCTGCTGAAAAATCTGCTGACAGCAATGGGGTTTCCCTTGTATTTTATTTGTTGTCTTTCTCATGTTGCATTTAATAATTTCTCTTTTGTCTTTAATTTTTGTGAGTTTGATTAATATGCATCTTGGCTCACCTATTTCTTAGCTCATAGTTATTATCTCATAGCCATGGGGTCCAAGATAAGACTGGTCATGGTTCGTGGGCAAATTGGCTTGGTCCATGCATGTAAGCAAAGAATAAAAGGTAATTGGTACAGTCCCAAACACAAGTAAACTTAAGATAAAATGTTGAAGGATCTTTTCAGTGTATTACCTAGTGTGAACTAAAAGTGGTTTGAGGAAGTAATGAATGGATTGGCCCACTGGTTAGAATTATGGAAAGAGAAAGATTTGAAGATTAGATACAAAGTTTACAAAGTGTTCTGGAGAAAATGTATGTTGTTGTAATTATGGATGTAGACACAAAGTATAAAGTTATTTATCCTATACATTCATCCTATCAGGAAGGATCCCCCATGGAAGAGACCAATAAATAACCAGGTAACAGGCTGGGTTGGTCAGTTGGTCATCAGCCACCTTCTGTCACTGTTCACTCTTGTGCTGGCATAATTGGCTAATGGAGTAGTCACTGGGGCACAGTTGGAGGCAGTGCATAATTGCAGCAGCATGGGTCTCTACTGACTAAAGGCTGATTGATTTTCTTCCATTGGAAATGTCCAAGTTCCCAGCAATGGCAACCAATTCTGAGTCCTCAATACAGCACTCTATCTTGAGAAATTCAAACAGTCATTGCAGGGTAAGTGGATTATATTGGACTTCTTCTACTATGGAAGGTACATCTATTCATCATTACTGAGATCAACACACATCCTGGGAATACATTTTCCTAACCTGCCCACAGAGCCTTAGCCAGCATCACTCTCTAAAGATTACCCAATTTTATCCATTGACATGAGATCCTACACAACAATCCATGAAATATGGGCATAAAATTATAGCAAAAGAAGATACAGAAATTGTCATATGACTATATGCTCCACTGTCAACCTAATAGAGGGATGAAATGGTCTTTTCAAGGTGATATCTATAAATGATTGGGAGCCATCTAGGATGCAATATATACACTAATCAATGTCCACTGTTTTCAGTACTGTTTTTCCATAGTGGAATCCATAAATCAATAACCAGTAGGTTTAAATAGGACTGACACTGATTACATTACTCCCAGCAATCCACTTAGATAATTTACCCTTCTTGAGCCTGAAAATTTAGATTATTTTAGTCCAGAGACCCTGATTTCCAAAGAAGTAAGGTTTTCATCAAAGGACATATGAAATGTTTCATTAAAATTCAAGCTATGATTACCTATCAGTCATTCTGAACACTCCATACTGAAAGGGAAGCAGACAACAGAAAGAGTCAAAATAACGGCAGAAATAATTAACCTCGACCACAAGAAGGAAGAAGGGTTGTTGTTAAACAACAGAGGTAGGGAAGAATATGTGTGAAATTCAGGCAATTCACTGGGACTTTTGTAATGCTCTGCCAAATTTTGGTGGTAAATTGACAGGTATAGAAGTCATAACCTGAGAAGGACATGGTGACCTGAAACTCACATAACTCAGGAATGAAAGTCTATGTCACTTAATCAGGTAAGACACCTAAAACAGCAAAATGCTAGCCAAGGGTAAGAGAAACCTAGAACAGTTAGTAAAGAAAGAAGACAATTATCAGTTACAGCTTTGAGACAATCTGCAGCAGCTAGCGGCTAGAGTCTATGTACCAAATTTTCCTTTTATGTTTCCTCAGGATATGGGGGCAACAAAAATCATAGAAGAGTTATTCTCATATTAAGTGACATTAAAAGAAAGTAATTAGTTCTGAAGAGTAGAAGGATTGGTTCACCATAGATGCTGTGGTGCCCCAGATTACTCCTGGGTACAAGGCACTTATAGTGCAAGCTACTGATACTTGAATACTTTCCTTGTCCTTTAACTCCCCTTGAGCAATGAGGGTCATGCCACCCAATTTTATAGTTTCACCCAGGTTGACACCAAAGATAATGACTGATTCATGCAGAGATGCACATGCTCAGCTCCCATGTCTTAATTTGGCAGGCAACAATGAAGGTATCTCAGTCCCAGCACTCCAGTGGAATGAGCTGAGATATATGCTGAAACCACGTCACTGTTCAACTTCTCCCTCTGCCCAATCATTCTTCCCCCTCTCCTTTATAGGTTTTGACCCCAACAGCACTCCACGACAAACTTCACATGTGCAAATCTCCATCTCTGAATTCTCAGGAACACAATCAAAGATAGAAACTAAGAATAACCTGGCTGGAGGCAGAAGCAAAAGCAAATCCTTTCTGGGGGAAAAAATGCCCAATTTTGTCCTATAAGATTAAGAGCAATAAATAATAATTCAGTCAAAAAGAAACCCATGAAAAAACAATATATACATAATGCTATCATCAAATTTCTCAGCAGAAAATTAGAAGACCAGAGGAAAGTAGCATAATAGATTACAAATGATTGGGGGGAAAAAAAACTGCCAACTAAGAATACTATACCTGAGAAGCCTGTCTTATAGAAATGAAAGAAAGACAGACTTCCCAGATAACCAAAAGCAGAGGGAGTTTATCACCACTAAGTCTGCCTTATAAGAAATGCTAAATGAGGTTGTTGTAGTTGAAATGATGTTAATTAGCAATGTGAAAATATATGAATGCTAAAACTCACTGTAAAAGTAAGTATAGAGTCAGATTCAGAATATTCAAATATTATAATAATGTTGTATAAATAACTATGAATAAATGCTAAAAATTTAAACATAAAATCACAATATGAGAAATAAAGAAGTGATCATCAATTTCCCTGGTAAGATGAAAAAAAATAAATCATTAAACTGTAAAATTAATTTGACTCAATGACTAGATTTAAACAGATTAATCTAGCTAAAGAGAGAAGTACTGAACTAAAATTTAACACTAAAAAATTAACAAAAATGTAGCATATATATAGACAAGGAGAGTCAAAATATGAGAATAAGGATTAAATATGAAGTATAGAATAAGAAAATCTAAAGACACTTAATCACAGTACAAGAGAACAGAGGGTTAGAGAAGAGGCAATATTAGAAGCTTCAGTGGTTGAAAATCTTTCAAAGCCACTGAAACACTTGAATCTATAAATATATAAACATTATATTGTTTTTAGGTTAGAAATCCACATATAAACATATTTTAGCAAAACTGCAGAAAGACATGAGTTAAGAACATTAAATCACCCCAGATTGAAAGAAAGATCAGTTATGAAGGAATGACAAGTAGACTGGCAGAAGTGCTGAGGGAAATAACTGTTATCCTAGAATCACATCCCAAATAAAACTATACTTCAAGTATAAATAAATACATTGTATGTATCCAATTGAGGAACCATTTTTTATTTAGTCAAGATATATATCTTTACTGCAAAATTGAGAACATAGATTTCATTTTAATACATCTAAGAATTATGCCTTTGGGGAAAATTATAGGCATAGTTATTTCTCTATGCTTCTCTCTCCTAAAACCACTCTCAACCCTGCCCTTCTGTACCTAGTCACAAAAATAACCCCTAATCACCTTTGCTCCAATTAGATTCATACTAAACAAAACATAAGCATGTCCCCACCCCTCGCTCTTTTATAGGCAAGTGGTAAACTCTTCTTATAGTCAAAGGATTTGTCCTAAATATCTTCCTCATTCTTCCTCCCCTCAATTCTGGTTCCAAGAATTTAACAGACATATTCAAGTAACAAATATTCAATATTTTTTTAATTTAAAAAAAGATAAGAAATTGCTTTAATAGGCTTTTGTTTTTGTTTTATGCAGATTACCTAAAATAGGCTCATTAGATTGAATGGCAGCCTTGTGATAAATTGAGATTTATGACTTCTAATTATTTCACACACTATTTTCCCATGGCAAGTATTTTCATGATCAGAAATAAAATTTAAATTAAAAGAGAAAGAGTGAAATCATTTGGGTCTAAATTAAATAAGTATACTCACATATCTCAAACTACAACCTTTGTCAATACACATTCTGCAATGTTTTATTATATAAAGAAGCCCATGTGCAAATTGATGGCAGTTTTCCCAGAAGAAATCAGATAAGCTAATTTAACTTTTTGGCAATATTCTTCATTTCCTCATTTAGGTACATCATTACATTAGTCATGAGGAAACAATGAGTCCTACAAAACTGAAAAAAAAAATTCCAGTTCCCCTGTGAACATTAAATGTGGTGAACACTTAATTGTAAATCATAAAGAGATTATCACCTTTTCAGATGTCTTTTGAAATGGTCTTTTCAGATGCCTTTTAGAGTGGCTTCTGGAAAGAGCTTGATAGATGATAGATGATAGACAGGTAGAAAGATATATATTCTAATGGCCAGAAACTACTGGTTAACATAGGAGCTGGTATGTAAACTGGAGTGATGATGTTTTGCTACAGATGACTCGGAGAATTCCTTCCATGAAATTCAGTAATGATATTTTAAGATGGTAAACATAGGGTGTAAAAATACACCAATGCCATGTTCCATAGAAAATTCACAAAGTCCACTTTAAGAAATCTATGTAATCTGATTTTTGCTACTCATGAATGCCTATTAAAGTCAGAGTTAAGCCCAACCCTAACACCACATTAGTCAATGTCCACAAAGGTGCCTTGGGACAAAATGATAAAACCCAATTCCCAAAATTTTCCCAATGAAATCTTCAAATTTCTGAGATGTGTTCATTAAATTATAACTCTATTGACTCACTTATTTACTTATTCCTCTGACATTTACTCTCTACTGATCATATTCTGGCATGGCATTAAGTTTGGAAGATATAGAAATGAATGGTATCTGCCTTCATCTGTTCAAAATCTACTAGGAAAGATCAGACTAAAGTTTCACTAGAATGAATTTTACATTATGATTAATTGTTTGTTGGTTGGTTAGCCTTTCAGTTTTCCAACCTGAAGCACTCATATTTTTGTCCTTATCTTTCATATGCACAAATGGAAACAATGAGAAAATCTAATATATATTATAGTCAAAGATTTTTCTCAAAATTCTTGTGCTAATTTAGAAAAGTAATTTTAACATTTACATAGTGTGAATGTCATCTATGAATAAATCATTAACTTACAACATATTCTAATCACTACAGGCCTTTCAGATTCTCAGTATCTTTTGTAATGGAAACACTGAACCAGATGATTAGAAGCCAATGCTAAACCTAGATGTTTGAGGTCCTCCTTAAGATTATAGTACCCTAATGGACCAAGAATGAACACATTTTATATTGGTGTTTTGCTCCATTTCACAGAGAGCACAACTAAGCCACTTCAGCCATCATGACAACAGATATAATTAACCTTCTTCAAGCAACCAGAACTACTTGCAATAGCTACTTTATAAAAAGAGAAAAATAGGGATGTTGAATTTAAAGAGAACTGTCAAATGAATTTAGAAACAAAACTGCTCTAAAGAAGAGGGCATGACACACCCACAGTCTGAAAGAAAGTGGGTTAAACAAAATAGATAAGGCTTATAAAGAGGATAAATTTAAAATTAATTTTTAAAATATAAAGAACAAATCTTGTCCACATAGACTAAGTCAACTATGAATACATTGTGAAAACATTTAACTATGTCACATTTCAACAGCTAGAATTTTGTGTGAGTTTTCACTGGAAAGGATATGTTGAAATTTTTTTAAATATTACCAGCTTTGCCAGTTGCACTTTTGAGTCACTGAAGAGATTACTATTAGTTCTAATTATTCTTCAGTACTAACAAGAAGCACCAAAGTAAATGTGTGTTCTTAAGTGGTTTTAAGATCATAAAGTTGCATTAATATTGACACAGTATTTGTCAATACATAATTGACCTATCCCTAAATAACAGATGGATTTTTAGGTGAACAGTTTCTGCTTTACTGAAAGTATTTTCATTGATTTGATGATTATAAACATATTGTTACCAGCAGGAAAAACATTGCTGTTTGTTTTAACCCATATATCTAAGGTTTTTTTCCTCAGTGAGTCATAGCAGGAAATTGATTAGAATCTAATATCTTTTCTCTATTCTGATATGTCTCAGCACAGTGACAAATATTTACCCAGTTTACTTGAATTCTACAGAACAATGCAAACATTTTGCTTTCTTCCCTTTTTCTATCATCCTGATTTGATTTCACAGGTTGTATAACATCATTAAGGTCAAGAATATCACTTCTATTTCTGAGAGCTACTGCTGAGAAACCAGAGAAAATCAATTATATCTCTTTGTTTTAAAGGGCAGTGGATGGTAATTGAAAGAAATAATCTCATTTTTCTGCTTATTAGTGTGCCACCAATCCACATTTGAAGTTGTAGGAATTAAGAAATAGCATCCTTAGAGAAGAGCTAACACCTATCCTTCTGAAACTATTCCAAAAAATCGCACAGAAAGGAACACTCCCAAACTCATTCTATGAGGCCACCACCACCCTGATACCAAAACCGAAGATACCACAATAAAAGAAAATTACAGGCCAATATCACTGATGAACACAGAGGCAAAAACCCTCAACAAAATACTAGCAAACAACATCCAACAATACATTAAAGGATTGTACATCATGAACAAGTGGGGTTTATCCCAGAGGTGCAAGGATTCTTCAATATCTGCAAATCAATCAGTGTGATACACATGAGCAAACTGAAGAATAAAAGCCATATGATCATCTCAGTAGATGCAGAAAAAGTCTCTGACAAAATCCAACACCCATTTCTAATAAAAACCCTTCAAAAAGTGGGCATAGAGGGAACCTACCTCAACATAATAAAGGCCATATATGACAAACCCACAACTAACATCATTCTCAATGGTGAAAAGCTGAAAGAATTCCTGCTGAGATAAAGAACAAGACAAGGATGTCCGCTTTCAACACTACTATTCAACACAATTTTGGAAGTCCTAGCCATGGCAATCAGAAAAGAAAAAGAATGAAAGGGAATCCAAATTGGAAAGGAAGAAGTAAAACTATCACTGTTTTCAGATGACATGATACTATACCTAGAAAATCCTAAAGACATACTACAAAACTGTTAGAGCTCATCAATGAATTTGGCAGTCGTGGTGTACAAAATTAACACACAGAAATTGACTGCATTTCTATACTAGTAATGACAGATCAGAAAGAGAAATTAAGGAAACAATCCCTTTTACCATATCATCAAAAAGAATAAAATACATAAAAATAAACCTACCTAAAAAGACAAAAGACCTGTACTCTGAACACTGTAAGATTCTGATGAAAGAAATCAAAGATGACACAAAACAGATGGAATGACACACCATGCTCTTCTTGGGTTGGAAGAATCAATATTATCAAAATGACTATACTACCTAAAGCAATCTACAGATTCAATGCAATTCCTATCAAATTACCGAGGACATTTTGCGCAGAACTAGAACAAAATATTTTAAAGTTTGTTTGGAAGCACAAAAGACCCAGAGTAGCAAAAGACATCCTGAGAAAGAAAAATGGAGCTGGAGGAATCAGATTCCCTGATTTCAGACTATTACTACAAAGCTACAGTCATGAAAACCATAAAAACCATATAGTACTGGCACAAAGACAAAAATATAGATCAGTGGAGTTCCCATTGTGGTGCAGCAGAAACGAATTTGACTAGGAACCATGAAATTGTGGGTTCGATCCCTGACTTTGCTCAGTGGGTTAAAGAATCTGGTGTTGCTGTGAGCTGTGGTGTGGGTTGAAGATGTAGCTTGGATCTCATATTGCTGTGGCTGTAGTGTAGGCTGGCAGCTATAGCTCTGATCTATCCCTAGCCTGGGAAACTCCAGGTGCCACAAGTGTGGCCCTAAAAAAGAAAACAAAGAAGAAGAAGAAAGAAAATAAATATAGATCAGTGGAACAGGACAGAAAGTCCAGAATTAAACCCACACACCTATATTCAACTAATCTATGACTAAGGAGGCAACAATATACAATGGAGAAAAGACAGCCTGTTCAATAAGTGGTGCTGGAAAAACTGGACAGCCACATGGAAAAGAATGAAATTAGAACACTTCCTAACACCATATACAAAAATAAATTAAAAAGGGATTAAAGATCTAAATATATGACCAGATCGCTTCTTGGCCTTTTGGCTAAGAACAAGTGTAAATATACAACCAGATACTCTAAAACTCTTAGAGGAAAACATAGGCCACACACTCTCTGACATAAACCACAGCAATATCTTCTCAGATCCACCTCCTAGAGTAACGACAATAAAAACAAAAATAAACAAATGTGACATAATTAAACTTAAAAGTCTCTGCATAGCAAAGGAAGCCCTAAATAAAATGAAAAGACAACCCACAGAATAGGAGACCATATTTGCAAATGAAGAGACTGACAAGGGATTAATCTCCAAAATTTATAAACACCTTCTGTAGCTCAATACCAAAAAAACAAACAACCATCAAAAAATGGGCAGAAGATCTAAACAGACAATTCTCCAAAGAAGATATTCAGATGGCCAAAACACACATGAAAAGATTTTCAACATCACTTATTATTAGAGAAATGCAAAGCAAAACTACTCTGAGGTACCCCCTTACACCAGCCAGAATGGCTGTCTTCAAAATGTTTACAAACAATAAATGTTGGAGATGGTGTGGAGAAAAGAGAATCCTATTAAACTGTTGGTGGGAATGTAAATTGGCGCAACCACTGTATAAAACAGTATGGAAATTCCTCATAACACTAAAAATATACTTTGAAAAACTTATTGTTTCCAAATGAGACAGATTGGGGGTTGGGGGGATGCGCTGGGAGTTTGAGATTGAAACGCTATAAAATTTGATTGTGATGATCATTGTACAACCATAAATGCAATAAAATTCACTGAGTAATAAATAAATAAATAATATACTCATATTTGTTTAAGAAAAAGTAAAAATAGAATTACCATTTGATCCAGCTATCCCACTCCTGGGTATCTATCCAGAGAAAACCATGACCCAAAAAGGGATACATGTACTCAGATGTTCATTGATGCACTATTTACAATAGTCAAGACATGGAAACAGCCTAAATGTCCATCAACAGAGGAGTGGATAAAGAAGATGTGGTGCATATACACAATGCAATATTACACAATAATTAAAAGAAAAGAAATAAAGGCATTTGCAGCAACATAGATGGACCTAGAAATCATCACACTAAATGAAGTTAGTCAGACAATGAGACCCCAAAGTCATATGCTCTCACTTACATGTGGAAACAGGACACAATGAACTTCTTTGCAGAATAGAAACTGACTCACAGACTCTGAAAAACTTATAGTTTCCAAAGGAGAAATGTTGTGGGGGGATGGTCTAGGGGTTTGGGATGGAATGCTATAAAGACTGGGATGTGATGATCACTGTACAACTATAAATGTAATAAAATTCACTGAGTCAAAAAAAAAAAAAGAAATAGCATCCTACACTCATTCACAAGCGATGTGGTACCTTATCTCACTCTTTATGTGGCCCCAATTTGAGGGAAGATCAAGGAGTCATTACACCATTTAGACCAAATGGTAGACATAATACTTGATATTTAGACATCGACATCACGTTTCAGCTTAAGATTAATGTCTATTTGTGCCATTTAATTTCAGCTTCAACAACCCTGTCACACAATAAGGATAATATTAACATCTTGTGCTCCCATTACTACCAAAATTGACCTAAACAGTGGCAAGAATGACTAGATTACAAAATCCATTTAGAGTTATTGTGTCTCTTCAAACAGAATAAATCTAACTAGAGTGAAAAGCAGAGGAGACATACTGAAAGGAGATTTAATTATGTAACTTGAGTGGTTATATTTATATACACACTGAGTATAAAATACTTACTGGCAGTTAAATTTAAATTTATTAAGTATTTGTAATACCTACTATTACACAACACTACACTATATACTGTGGTATGTTAAAACAGGAGATGATGGAGTTCTTACAAACAAAAGTTTATAATTTTCCCAAGGATACAAGATGCACACTACACAAATTAGAGTAACTATGAGAATAAATTAAATCCCAAGGTGAATGAACAAACATTAACAATGAAACAAAAACATTTTTTTCCCCACTATATAGCATGGGGATCAAGTTATTCTTACATGTATATATTTTTCCCCCCACCCATTGTTCTGTTGCAATATGAGTATCTAGACATAGTTCTCAATGCTACTCAGCAGTATCTCCTTGTAAATCTATTCTAAGTTGTGTCTCATAAGCCCAAGCTCCCAATCCCTCCCACTCCCTCCCCCTCCCATAAGGCAGCCACAAGTCTATTTTCCAAGTCCAGGATTTTCTTTTCTGAGGAGATGTTCATTTGTGCTGGATATTAGATTCCAGTTATAAGTGATATCATATGGTATTTGTCTTTGTCTTTCTGACTCATTTCACTCAGGATGAGATTCTCTAGCTCCATCCATGTTGCTGCAAATGGCATTATGTCATTCCTTTTTATGGCTTAGTATTCCATTGTGTATATATACCACTTCTTCTAAATCCAATCATCTGTTCCTGGACATTTGGGTTGTTTCCATGTCCTGGCTATTGTGAATAGGGCTGCAATGAACATGCGGGTGCATGTGTCTCTTTTAAGTAGAGTTTTATCTGGATAGATGCCCAAGAGTGGGATTGCGGGGTCATATAGAAGTTCTATGTATAGATTTCTAAGGTATCTCCAAACTGTTCTCCATAGTGGCTGTACCAGCTTACATCCCCACCAACAGTGCAGGAGGGTTCCCTTTTCTCCACAGCCCCTCCAGCACTTGTTATTTGTGGATTCATTAATGATGGCCATTCTGACTGGTGTGAGGTGGTATCTCATGGTAGTTTTGATTTGCATTTTTTGTTATAATCAGCGATGTTGAGCATTTTTTCATGTGTTTTCTGGCCATCTGTATATCTTCCTTGGAGAATAGTCTATTCAGGTCTTTTGCCCATTTTTCCATTGGTTGATTGGCTTTTTTTCCCTTGAGTTGTATAAGTTGCTTATATGTTCTAGAGATTAAGCCCTTGTCAGTTGCATCATTTGAAACTATTTTCTCCCATTCTGTAAGTTGTCTTTTTGTTTTCTTTTGGGTTTCCTTTGCTGTGCAAAAGCTTTTCAATTTGATTAGGTCCCATGGGTTTATTTTTGCTCTAATTTCTATTGCTTTGGGAGATGGACCTGAGAAAATATTCATGATGTTGATGTCAGAGAGTGTTTTGCCTATGTTCTCTTCTAGAAGTTTGATGGTGTCCTGTCGTATATTTAAGTCTTTCAGCCATTTTGAGTTTGTTTTTGTGCATGGTGTGAGGGTGTGTTCTAGTTTCATTGCTTTGCATGCAGCTGTCCAGGTTTCCCAGCAATGCTTGCTGAATAGACTTTCTTTTTCCCATTTTATATTCTTGCCTCCCTTGTCAAAGATTAATTGACCAAAGGTGTCTGGGTTTATTTCTGGGTTCTCTATTCTGTTACATTGGTCTGTCTGTCTATTTTGATACCAGTACCACACTGTTTTGATGACTGTGGCTTTGTAGTATTTCTTGAAGTCTGGGAGAGTTATGCCTCCTGCTTGGTTTTTGTTTCTCAGGATTGTTTTAGCGATTCTGGGTCTTTTGTGGTTCCATATAAATGTTTGGATTGTTTGTTCTAGTTCTGTGAAAAATGTCATGGGTAATTTGATAGGGATTGCATTGAATCTGTAGATTGCTTTGGGTAGTATGGCCATTTTTACAATATTGATTTTCCCAATCCATGAACATGGAATATCTTTCCATTTCTTTACATCTTCTTTGATTTCTTTGATTAAAGTTTTATAGTTCTCAGCATATAGGTCCTTTACCTCCTTGGTCAGGTGTATTCCGAGGTATTTGATTTTTTGAGGTGCCATTTTAAAAGGTATTGTATTTTTGTATTCCTTTTCTAATATTTCATTGCTGGTATACAGAAATGCAACTGACTTCTGAATGTTCATCTTATAGCCTGCTACTTTGCTGAATTTATGAATCAGTTCAAGTAGTTTTTGGGTTGAGTCTTTAGGGTTTTCTATGTATAGTATCATGTTGTCTGCATACAGTGACAGTTTTATCTCTTCTCTTCCTATATGGATGCCTTTTATTTCTTTTGTTTGTCTAATTGCTGTGGCTAGGACTTCCAAAACCATGTTGAAGAGCAGTGGTGAGAGTGGGCATCCCTATCTTGTTCCAGATTTGAGTGAGAAGGCTTTCAGTTTTTCCCCATTGAGGATTATATTTGCTGTGGGTTTGTCATAAATGGCTTTGACTATGTTCAGGAATGCTCCCTCTATACCCACTGTGGCGAGAGTCTTGATCATGAATGGGTGTTGGACTTTGTCAAATGCTTTTTCTGCATCTATGAAAATGATCAGATAATTTTTGACTTTTCTTTTGTTAATGTGGTGTATGACATTGATTGATTTGCGTATGTTAAACCATTCTTGTGAACCTGGGATGAACCCTACCTGGTCATAGTGTATGATTTTTTTGATATGTTGTTGGATTCGGTTGGCTAAGATTTTGTTGAGAATTTCTGTATCTATATTCATCAAAGATATTGGCTGATAGTTTTCTTTTTTGGTGGTATCTCTGTCTGGTTTTGGAATGAGGGTGATGGTGGCATCATAGAATGTCTTTGGGAGTATTCCTTCTTCTTCAACCTTTTGAAAGAGTTTAAGGAGGATGGGCACCAATTCCTCTTTATATGTTTGATGGAATTCGCCTGTGAAGCCATCTGGTCCTGGACTTTTATTTGTAGGGAGTGTTTTTATGACTTCCTCAATTTCATTTCTAGTGATGGGTCTGTTCAGTTGGTCTGTTTCTACTTGATTCAGTTTTGGCAGGCTGTAAGATTCTAGAAAATTGTCCATTTCTTCCAGATTGTCAAATTTCTTGGCATATAGTTGTTCATAGTATTCTCATGGTTTTTTGTATTTCTGCTGTATCCGTTGTGATTTCTCCTTCTTCATTTATAATTTTGGTTATTTGGGTTCTTTCTCTCCTCTTTTTAGTGAGTCTGGCCAGGGGTTTGTCAATTTTGTTTACCTTTTCAAAGAACCAGCTCTTATTTTTATTAATTGTCTCTATTGTTTTTTGAATCTCTATTTTATTGATTCCTTCTTTGATCTTTATAATTTCCTTCCTTCTGCTGACTTTAGGACTTTTTTGTTCTTCTTTTTCTAACTCATTTAGGTGGAGGGTTAAGTTTCCACTTGGGATCTTTCTTCTTGTTTGAGAAAGACCTGTATTGCTATAAACTTTCCTCTGAGCACTGCTTTCACAGCATCCCATAGATTTTGAGAGGTTGTGTCTTCATTATCATTTGTTTCAAGGTAGTGTTTAATTTCCTTCTTGATTTCCTCCTTGACCCATTGGTTTTTTAGTAGCATGTTGTTTAGTCTCCATGTAGTAGGTTTTTTCTTATTTCTTTTCCCATGGTTGATTTCTAGTTTCATGGCATTGTGGTCAGAGAAGATACTTGAAATAATTTCTATGCTTCTAAATTTGTTGAGGTTAGCTTTGTGTCTCAATATGTGGTCGATTCTTGAGAATGTTCCATGTGCATTTGAGAAGAATGTGTATTCTGCTTTTTTTGGATATAGTGTCCTGAAGATATCAATTAAGTCTAACTTTTCTATTGTTTCCTTTAGGATCTCTGTTGCAAAAATATCTTGAAGTTGTACTTAATATTTGAAATTGACCTAAAAGTTTTTCAAAAGACTGAGGAAAAGCAAAGACGTACAGTATTCATTGTCTACCATATTAGATGAATAAGACACAGGTCCCCCATGAGGTCATAATTAAATGAGGAACTCACAGTCACTTTGAATATGCCAACAGGAGATAACTGCAAAGTAGTATAACATATCTTTGGCTAGATTAAGATATCTGAATCAAGTGAAATGCTCTGAATATAGAGCTATGTCACAAATAAGAATATTCAGAATTATTAACTTCACAGCTTCTCCACATAGAGGTTTATAATTTATATGTAAGCAATTAAAAATATCTGTTAAACACCTTTGTCTTGAATATATCTAATGGCTGTAAAGAAAACCTATACAAACTAATACTGAAATTGTTTATCTTTCTATACTGTAAAGTCATATTTTCTGATCTTACCCATGATCAACTATAGTGAGTTCTAATAGGCTTTATTCAAAAAACATTTCATTATTCTTTCTCATTCAGTAGTGAAGATGAGTAGGAGTATCTTACTGAAAGTATACATACATAGCTTGAATAATACCATCTCATAATTTTTAATAGTACATTTTATTCCTTAGCCTGATATCAAAATTTAAGTGATTTCAAATATGCTTGAGTGTGTAGCATTGTGAATTTAGAAATGAAATACATGCTTCAATGGAGAAATCCAATGGGCAAAGATCAGTAGAGAAAATTAGTGTGGTCAATGCCAGTAAACCCACAACACAGCAATAGTTTGTGATATTTATTGCAGGGCAGACAAAATTACAGTAAGCTATTTGATTTAACCATCCATATTGCCTTCCTTAAGGCAAAGTGATAAAAGTCAACATTTAATTTATATCTATGTGATGTAATGTTATTTGGGGAGCCGTTTGTAAAGTAGCCATAATAGCTTTTTTTTTTATTACTTTGCTGGTAGTGCTCAACAATTACATGACATTTTTCCATTTTAAAGGGACTTCCTTCTAGTTATTTCTCCAATTTCCCATTTTTTAATAGAAATCTTAATGAAATATGTAAATGGGTGAAGGAAATTTGGGTTAATATAAAGTTTATATTGCATTAACTCTAAGTTTGCTTTAATCACTTATTACTAAGATGATCCATCACATTTTATATTTATACATTGCCCCAAAACAACATAGACAAAAATGTTTTCTTTCTCTTCTGAAAATAAATAGAGTTGAAAGTCTGGTAACCAAATACTACACCTCCAATTCATTTGTCTAGTCTGAGCATTAGAAGTATATATGTCATTGCTTACATTACATCTTTAATGTAAAAGAGAAATCAGATGATAGTAGGCTGATGTAAACCTACTATAGCCTATCTCATCAATTCAGTATAATTAAAACTCTAATCTTAATATAAAAAAACAACCCCATAGGGACATTCCAAAGTAAACAACAACACAGTGGACTAAGAAGTCAATACTTAGATAATGACCTGTACTGCAGAGGATTTATTTTCCCCTTTTTTACATTTTTTGCTTTGACCCAAGGGCATCCCAGTTGCAGAATGCACAGAGGAATAACTCAGAGAACTTTCCTATTTTTGTCTAAGTGACCAGGAAAAGATGACCCTGTAGCTGGAGAGTGTAATAAAAATTCCTATTTTTTTTCTCTTTTTTGTTTTATTCCAATCCTTCCCTAATTTCAGTCTCAGTCACAGAGCTGCACTGCAGTAGCAAAAGAACCAAAAACTCCAAGAGAAAATCCCTCTGTCTGGACAAGTGAACCTGTGAAGTGAGCCCTTGAAGTCCAAAGAATATGGAGGGAATCCCCCCACCCTTTTTACTCCATACTTACCCTGAGGCCACTCCTAATTACACAGCACAACATTACATACAAGTGGCTAAAATTCTAAGAATACATTTTTGGCAAGAACTGGGAAAAAATACTGCCAAGCTCCAGAAAGGGTGGCAGAAATTTCAGGGAAGATGTAACTGGAGAAGTGGAATATCCCTTAAGTCTATGAAATAACTGAAGAAAAAAAAAAGAAAAGCTCTGGTTCACTAGCTTCAAACATGTAGACTACACACGAAGAATAGCAAAGGTTTTGAGAATTGAACTACCATAAAAACCACTGAAAAGGCCTCAGACAACTCCCACATGTCACAAAGGTGGGACAAACTTAAGATCATGGAAAAGTGTGAAAATGGACCTGACTCTGGAAGAGAAAGTGACACAGAACTTTCAGTTTGGTTTGTTGCCAATGAAAATACAAAACAAAACAACATTGTTCAGCTGATCTTAACAGGATCTTGAGCCATATGATATAATATTCAAAATTCCCAAGAAACAATTCATGATTTCCATATACAAAGGACGGATAAAATCTAACCAGTTCTTACGGAAAAATCAAATTGAAATTATGACTTTAAAGCAGCTAACATAACTGTGCTCTGTGAGGTAAGGTAAATACTCTTGAAATTAATGGAAGTTCTCAGTGGGGGGAAAAAGTATATAAAAGAAGCAGTAGAAATTTAAGAACTAAAAATGCAGTAAGTAAAATTAACAGTCTAATGAGTGGATTAAAAAGCATAATGGAGTGACAAAGAAAATAATTTGTAAACTTGAAAATGGACTAATAAAAATCATCCAATCTGAAGAACAGAAAGAAAAAAATCTAAAATACAAATGAACAGAACCTCCTTAAAGACCTGTGGGATAATATCACAAGATATGACATGTACATAATTAGTGTTTCAAGGGAGGGGAAAGGGCAATTAAAAAAAAAGAAATACTGGTTGAAAAGTTTCCAAATTTGGTGAAATATACATTTAAGATTCAAAAAGCTCAATAAGCCACCAAACAAGAGGATACACTCATAAAACCATGTTTACATATATCATAATAAAACTGCTAAAAACCATATATACAGTTATGATAGAAAATGACACATTACATAATTGTCAAAATTTCTAATGATCATCAATTAGTCCTCAGAATCCTTAGAGGCCAGAAAACAATGGAACAACATCATTAAAGTACAAAAGGAAAATAAATAAATAAATAAAGGAGTTCCTATCATGGCACAGTGGAAATGAATCCAACTAGGAGCCCTGAGACTGCAGGTTTGATCTTTGGCCTTGCTCAGCGGGTTAAGGCTCCAGCATTGCCATGAGCTGCGGTATAGGTCGCAGACACAGCTCGGATCTGGCGTTGCTGTGGCTGTGGTGTAGGCTGGCAGTTGCAGCTCCAATTAAACCCCAGCCTGGGAACCTCCATATGCTGCAGGTACGGCCCTAGAAAGACAAAAAAAAAAAAGTACTAAAGGAAAATAATTATATATTCAATTTGGTATTCAACAAATATACCTTCCAGCAATAGTAGTGTGGTAAAGATAATTTCAGATGACAAAAAAAGAGAATTTGTTATGAGGTGACCTACTCTAAAAGGAAATTCTTTAGGTTTATGGCAAAGGATAAAAACAGTATCTTGGAACTTCAGGAATATGAGAAGATAGCAAATATCTGGGTAAATACAATCAACTTTTGCTTCTATATTATTTAAAATGTGTATGACTATTAAAAGATATAATGATATTATGCATTAATATATTACATATATATGATATGCTAAGATATTTCCAAAATAAAACAACACAATGTATAGTATTATATATAACAATGATATGTAATAAAAGATATATATATATAATTGTCAGAAAGGATTTTCTGTGTATATAAATGTAGTACATATGGCAACTATACTATAACAGAGAGTATTAAAAGAGCTATATGGTTGGAACCCTTTTTATTTTATTTAAGTGGTAAAATATTAACTAAATAGTCTGTAAAAGTTAGGTAAGTCTATTATAATTCACAGAGCATCTATTAAAAATATGATGCAAAAGATCATCAAAAGCTAATAGATAAATGAAAATGGATTACTAAAAGATATTTATATAATCTAAAAGAATTCAAGAAAGGTGGAACAGGATAATAAAATATAACCCTTCTATGGCTCTCGTTTTTGCTTTCCTTTTTTCTTCCTTTTTTCAGCAAGCATTCTCCAGATCCCTATAGGTTCTTCAAATCCCTATTTGTCTATCTCCTGATGATCTCTCCAGGTTTGTGTTATACCACTTTCCTCTGGTTAACTATGTTCAAACTACTACTGTTCAAACTGTTAATTTTTCTAACATTCTTGACCACTTTCTTTAGTATATGTGTATACACTGTTAACAGGGCTTAGCATGTCTTCCCCACCCCCACCTATGTGTGCCATACACTTCAACTAACTTCATGCATCCTTTAGGTTAACTTTCATTTCTTATTTCAAAAAGTCTCTCCTGATCGTCTCTTCATGTGAATATGCTGGTGCTTTAATACACTTTTATGCACACTGAAATTTTATTTCATAACATTTATCACAAATTTTAATTAAAAAAAACAGAACCCTAGGTATTCCATATTCAAGGATATTTAAAGTGTAAAACCTAGTTGGAAAACAGCTGCTACAATTATCTTTAAATTGTTTTTGCACACAGTATTTTCACTGAAATAATTGAGTAATATTTGATGATAATATTACACGCCTTTCTCACTAGCCAGATTTAGGCAGGTGTCTACCAGGAAATGTGGAGTGGAGGTAGAAAATGAGATTAGGATTGTTAGAGGAAGAACACAAAGGAAAAGTTCAGATCTCTCTTCTGACACCTACAATGCATGGTCATGTATGTAGATGTGCGTGTGAGTGTGTGTGAGAAAAAGAGAGAAAGAGAAATATATTTTTCCAAGCCTGGAAGACTAACGAATATAATATCTTACATAGTGTTGCATAAATAATACTCCTTTCCCTAGGAGGATAAGATAAAGAAAGAAAGAAAAAAAAGGAAAAAAGAAAAAAAAAGGAAACCTGGCCTGTGCCACATTCCCCTCTCCAATCTCTAGTGCTGAGACTGGTGAAAAGAAGCAAGAGTGGGGAGAAAAAGCACATCAGAATCCAGGATAATCATTCTCATTTCCTTTTCCTTTTCTGTCCCATCTACTAAAATGTAGACTCCATAAGATCAGGAACTTACATATGCTTGCTTTCTCACTATATCTCAATGTTTAGAATAGTGTTCAAAAACTATTTGTTGAATGAAGTAAAACTTTCCCCTCCCCATGAGAATAGAGATTTTTTTTAAACCTTAATTCTCCACTTATTCCCAATGCATAGCATACTTTCTGACACTTAATAGACATTCAAAAATATGTTACATGAAGAGAATATGTTTTAACGTACAAATAAAGGAAATTAGCAACTGTTATAAATGAAAGAAATGTGTTGCTTTTTTTGCCATCATCACTACAATTGTTAAGATTATCAGGAGAGTTATGATTCTAACTGAAAAGAATAAGCTTATAATGTTAAAAAGTTATATATATATGTTACATATAAAGTTCTCACAACTTTATAAAGTTATAAGATTATAACTTTAAAGAACTCAAATACCTTCAGCACATAAAAAAATGACCATTCTTTTTTTTTCTCATTTATGTGCTGAAGTCAGAAGCAGGGAAAGCATGTTGGTATTATTGTGTATACTAGCTGTTTTATATAGAGCACTTACTATGTTTCAGGTCCTTGCAATAATTATATGAAAAAAAATATTATTAATCCTATTTTCCACAGGAGAAAACTGAGATTCAGCGAGATTGAGCAGTTTTTCCATGTCATAAGTCAAGCAAGTGGTGGAATTTGACTCCTGGTTTCTCTGATATCATAACCCTTATTTGCTTTTCAACTTTATTTTGATTGCCCATGAAGGCATATACTCACATAGCAGATGGAGAATCTCTTCTAAACTTTGTATTGGTTGGGTCCCAAAGTCCAGCCATTTGTTCATAAAGCATAGCCCCTGTAAAATCTGGGAGGACCAGATTTAAGACACATTTATTTACAGGGAACCAGTAGGTCTATAAAGACACTCAAAACTTGTCAGCACAACTTGACCTCCCTGAAAATTTCCTAAAATGTTCCCGTATAAATCTTTCATCCTCCCTTGAAATTAACTTCAGTCTGACCTAAAAACTTACTTAATACTTATGTACTCTACTTCTCCAATCTGTAAAATGGAAATATTTCTTATCTCAGATGGTTATGCTAAGGATTAGAAATAAGGTTTTTAAAATTTCCGGCCAGTAGTAAGGTCTCAAAAATCAGTAATTTTAATAATGAGATGAGGTATCTTTTCTTCTTTATGAGCCAAGGCTGGGTACAAACAAGAAAATATAGGATATAGTAAATAAAAATAATATTTTGCTATGGTGTAAAGCCATAAGAAGCAAGGATTCTTTTATTTTCTCAGAAAAAAAAAATGAAAGATGCTCCATAAAAATAGAATGGACTCTTCTAAAGTAAATGGAATCACTCTAATTAATGTTTTATTATCTGGAATGTACCAAGTACTTTTCTTATCCACTTCAAACATTTCATACATGCCCAGTTTCTGTTACTTTGTTAAAGGTATAGAACAATTATCACTATCATTTGATTAAAGCTAAAGCAAAGTTTTAAAGTGACATTTTAAAAGTTCTACATTTAGACCAGGTAAAATTTGGCTTCTGGTCCTGAATATCAAATCTCTAGGTATAATGCATCTTACGTTAAAATGTATCATATAACACAGTAGACAGTGTTACAGTCACATGACTTAAAGACATATGGGAGAAAAGTCAGTCAACCAAATGTTTACACATATCCACAAGATTGGCATTGGGGCAAAAAAATTTTTGAGCTCTATTAGGACTTATTTTTTTGTTTGTTTCTGATGAGATTACTTTTAATGTGGATTTTGTATAAGGCCTACAGTTACAACCACTTGGAACCATCAAATTCCTGCAAGTGTTGTAATTCATATTTTTCTGTGATGTCTGACTATATAACCACAGGCTTTTAGTTATGAGAAACATATATTATTTTCTATATATAAACACTGTTTGAGGAAATAATCTGAGGTTTAAGTCCAATTTTTCCTCTTTAAACCCTTAAAAACCAAGACCATTGAAATTAATATGATTTTAAAAATTGGGGGTATAATAATTTTTGTACATAATATGTAAGTTAAAAATTTTAATTCTAATAGTTTTCAGGTGAATTCCTTAAGAATTCCTAAATGTAAGATGTTCTTATCTATAAAGAGAGACAGTTTTACTTTTTCCTTTCCCAACTAGAGGCCTTTATTTATTTTTCTTGCCAAATTTCTCTGGCCATAATTTCTAGTATAATTTGAATAAAAGTGATAAAAGCAGGCATCTTTGTGTGTTTTGATCTTAAAGGGGGAAAACATTCATTTTTTCACCATTAAGTATGATGCTCGCTGTGTGTTTTGGTATATGCCTTTTATCAAGCTGAGGAAGTTTCTTTACAGTCCTACATTGTTGAGCATTTATATCATGTACTTTTTTTCAAGTACTTTTTCTGGCTCTATGGAGATGATTATATGGATTATTTTTATTATATTCATATGTTTTTTATATTCATTGATTTTGTGATATTAAACCAACTTTGTATGTTTCGGATGGACCCCATTTAGTCATAAGGTGCTATCCTTTTTATACGTTACTAGATTTGGTTTACTGGAATTAGTTTTTATATTTTCATAAAGAATATTACTCTATAGTTTTTTCCTTGTATAACTTTGTCTTTTTTTTAATATGAGTTTCATATGGCTACTGTAAAAAGTCTTGACAAACTTGGTGGCTTAATATCGTATAAATTTATTTTCTAACAGTTCTGGGGGCCAGGAGTCCAAAATCAATTTCGCTAGACTGAAACTAAAGTGTTGGCAGGGCTGCAGCTCCTTCCAGCTTGGGGAAAATTTGTTTCAATGCCTTTTCATCTTCTAGAGATGACTTCTTTGGCTTAAGGCCCCTTTCTCCATCTTCAAAGGCCCCTCTCTCTATCTTCAAAGCCATCAGTGTAACATTTTCAAAGAGCTCTGCTTTCATCACTAAACATCTGTGTTCTTTTTCCATCTGTGTCCTTCCTATAAGCACACTTGTGATGCATTTGGCACCCACCCCGATAATCCAGTAGAATATTCTCATCTCAATAACCTTAACTTACTCATATCAGAATGTCTCCCTTGCCATATAAGGTAAAATTTATGCAGGTTCTAGGGATTACAAACTTGATCTATTTGGGGGATATTATTTAGCCTACCTCGACTTGTTTAGATATTAGCTTAATATTGGCCCTAGAATGAATTGGTGAGGTGGTGAGGCAATGGGTATTGACTGCTAGTGAGTTCCCCTTAGTAGTGACAAAATATTCTAAAATTAGATAATGGTGATGGTTGCACCACTCTGTGAATATACCAAAAAAATGTTGAATTGTGCACTTTAAGTGGGTGATTTTAATGGTATATGAATAATATCTCACTAAAGCTGTATTTTGTTTAAAAATAGAAAACAAGGAGTTCTGGTCATGGAACCTGACTAGGATCCATGAGGATGCAGGTTCAATCCCGGCCTTGCTCAGTGGGTTAAGAATCCAGCATTGCTGTGAGCTGTGGTATAGGTCGCAGACATGGCTCAAATCTGGTGTTGCTGTGACTGTGGCGTAGGCTGGAAGCTACAGCTCTGATTGGACCTCTAGCCTGGGAACCTCCATATGCTGCAGGTGCAGCCCTAAAAAGACAAAAGACAATACACACACACACACACACACATATATAAAACAAACAAAAAACAGTAAAGGAAGTAAGGGTTTTTACTTTCTTTGCTTCTGTTGCATACTTGGAATGGAGACTTCCTTGACTGGTAATGCTCTGGAAAATTACATTCAATTAATAGCACCAGGAAATAAAAAGTAATGAAAAGAAAACAGCTGAGTGAGACCAGGTTATTTTGGCAACCAGTAATGAGATTTGGAGTTTGTCAAACTTTTGATCTCCTTCTGGCATATATCCTGTTCTCTTAGTGTTCTATGAATACGTGCAGTTAAAATTACAACATTACTTAAATTTTGATTAAGCTATTAAATATATTAAGTTCTTATTTAATGTGCATGTCATGGTATTTACTGACTTAGTAAATTAACACATAAAATTCAGGATCCCACGTAATGGGAATGCATGGTTTGTATTACAGGTAGTGTTCTAGATGTGTCTGAATAGAATGCTTTAATCTGGAAATAAATCTGGAGTCAGATGTCAAAAACAGAAATCCAGTTTTGAAGAAGCCCTAAAAAGAATGGAGGTAATGAAAAGCCTGGATACAATAGTGTTGGTCTTTGAATGGACTGAAAATCTGTGTGACTAAAAAGATCAAATGAGAGGATCATGGGAAGTAAAGCGGTTGAGAGGTAAACGAAGATCATGTGAATTCATGTGAAGATAACTTGATTGCATCCCCAATGGGAATGAATTGAAGAACTTTGAACAACTGAGTGATATGATAATATTTGAATATTAAAATATTACTCTTGCCATACATTGAAGGAAACTTATATAAGGATATCAATTTTTAGAGTACTGTTGCAAAATTCAAAAAACATAGTCTTAATTATTCTAGTGACAACAGGGAAGAATGGTAGAAAAACTTTCAAAATATGTAGGAGGTAGATTCAAGTGTAATTGAGAATGCATTAGATATTGCAGGAAAAAAAGGATTTCAGTCATGATGTCATTATTAATCCCATTCTAACTTTGCTAACAAGAAGGATAATGGTGTTATTTCAGTAAGAACATGGGCTTGGGGAATTTGGGAAGGGAACAAAGACTTCAGCTTAGATATACAGAGAGTAAGGTGCCTTCTGGAGACGTACAACTACACAATATAGAAAGGAAACGCGGGACAGAGGTTATGGTTCATTATAAAGAAGGAGAGGGAGGGCATGCCATCAGAATATGGACAACTTGAACCATAAGAGTTCTGTAAGATACACAGTGAGAGGAGAGGTAAGACCTGAGAAACATCAACACTTTGAGATAGAGATGAGGTTCAGAGCAAAGAAACAAAAATTAGTCTGTGACAGGAGAAGAAAAAACCCATTATACTTTTAATCTGAAATAATATCAAAGTTACCAAGAATTTTAAGGATAATTACACATAATTATGAGTTTTGCTGAACTGATGAATCTTTGCCTCAAGATAGGCATTCAACAAAAGGGAATCTTAAATAAATTGTATTGTAAGTTGCTAGCATACAACTAAGTTTACCCTTGGCTGTTTTGCGCTTCATTTTTTGGTCCTGTAATTAATGAAGTCCTTAGACAATTGGCCAGTGAACTGTTCTTTTATAATCTGTGATGAAATAGGGGCTTATGCCAAAGTATAAATGAACTAAGGCATGAAAGGAAGATAAATCAATAGTTTGGCTCAGCTGACATTTGGAGGGTCGGGGAGCTATGAGACTTTCGAAATCAAGGAAGCAGGGTGGGTATATATTCTGGCACAATCGTCTGATCTCATCATGGATTAATAAAATAGAATTATCAGATTTCCATTTCAGCAGCACTGCTGAGAAGTTTCCTTTCCAGCCAGGTTTAAATAACTAGTCTTTGGCTTGGGAATACTATGAATCTGAATTAAAAAATACTTTAATAACTTTGTATACAACGGAACATGACCAAGGCAGCTAGCACTTGAAGGACCAAGACCTCTAAGAGAAAGGAAACCCAATAAAATGAGTCCCATACTTACCACTTTACTCACTCAGAGCATTTGCTGATTTCTAAGCAGCACATATAATGGACAAGAGGCCAAAAAAGTGCACAAATACACACACACACACACGCACACACACACAAAACGGTTTCTAATGTTTGACAGTCTAAGCGGTGTTTTTAGCAGTGTTACTGTACTAGGAAAACAAGCATATGAGCTTGAGAGCTCCCTATAGAGTTGTTATAAGAATTAAATGGGATAACGCATCTAAAGTCCTAGGGAAAGACTTCCCAGGAAAGAAAAAGAGTGTATGGTTACTTGGGATTGTGAAGGGTCAGGGGAATGGAAGGACAATGCTGTATGCTATTCTGGACGGCAAGGAGAAGATATTTTCCAAAAGGACAGAAGATTCTAAGTTGGCCAATTACAAAAATATAAAGGACAGTTAAAAAAAAAAAAAGGAATAGGTCACCAGTTCAGATAATTAAGAATTTTTTTGGTAAGACGTTTCGATGAAGTACTGGAGATAGAAAGTACATTATTAGGATTGAGTGGAAGCATAAGTAGGAAATACTGAACACTCTTGGAAAGGTTGGTAAAGAAAAAGAATTTGTATTTGTAACATGATGAGTCAGCAATTCCTGGACATTTCTTTAACTACTCCTAATTTACAGGCAAATGAATTTTAAAAGTTCTTTTGAAGTCTTTTTACATAAAGGAGAGTCATACTTACGATTGGGTTAATAAGTATGAACCTTTAAGAAATGAAGGATAAATTATCTTCCTGAAAGCTGATCCCAATTTACATATTTCTAACCACTATATGATACTGCCAGAGATGAGTATCTTAAAGCTAGAAGAGGTTATTCTCTATTTTGTGGTTTTAAAAAGATAAACCTTTAAGTGTATCTACATTGCTTAACAATAAAAAAAAAAACGAGAGAGAGATGCTAGCTAAGGAAAAGACTTTTTTCAACATCTAATATCAGTTCCTTTCCAACAGAACATTGTGTACTTTTTGAGCCCTTCAATGTCAAAAATATAATTGGTGACTAAAGATGTTTCATTCTCACAAAACAAGACTTTTCCCAAAGAACTTCAAAGGCAAAAAACACATGTATTTTCCTTCCTAAGATGAATGTTTATAGAGAATAAATGGATCATTATCAAAGGTACAAATCTATGACACTGAAATGACATTGTCACCTTAAAATAAACAAAACAGACTTATGAAAGTACTTCTTTTTTTTTTACAGAAATGAGATTCTTTCACTTTATATTTCAGCTCAGATTTGACGAACTTCTCCTCACCTAGAACATTAATTAGCAAATTTTATTAATGATATGTAAATCAAGCATACACATTGTTAAATAATTAAAGATTATTCATAGTAACAACACTACCAACATCTGACATGGGAAAGGAAATTTCATGTCTTAACTTTTTGCTGAAATAACTGTGCAGCATATGAATAACACTTAATTGGAGCCGTGATTTGGAAAGGTGAACTGAATATGGGTGTGTCCTCCTTTTTTAAATAAACAGCAACAACAACAAAAATTAAGACCAAAATAAGTCAGAAGGAAATCAAAGTCAACTTCTGCTGTATTTAAGGAAATAATTAATTTTTTTTCTATGCCATATTTTAGCTTTGTTAATAGCCTGAAACTCTGGCATTATCAATACACATTGTTATTTTTTCAACAGATTGTTAGTACATACCTTCTGAATTATAAAAACAAAACAATTTTAATTAGGGGAAATATTTAAATATTCTAATCTCTAGACTTGCAAATTTCTAGTTAAATCAAGACTTCAGAATTTTTAAATAGCTTTGAAGTATTTTCCATCACTTTCATTTTGACTCCCAACTGTTTCCCACTGTTTTCCTGCTATATCAAGGATTTTCAAAGCATCTTATTGGAAATACCTTTCCTGAATCTTAGCTCAGACCTGTCTACATGAAGCCTATCAAAATTTAACTGCTCTGGTCTCTTTCTCCTTGCATACTTACATACTAATCTATTAAACTAAATCTTATAAAAAATCTTTAGTGAGGGATTACAGATTCCTTAGTTGTTCTTTCATTGCATTCAATTCAACACACATTAATTGCCAATTTTACATGCAGGCACTGTAATAAAATTCTGAGCACACACGGATAAGCAAAATGAAATTTCTATCCTCAGCACTTCTCAGACCAGAAAGCTAAGAGTAAACAATGTGACATATGCTAAACATTATACAGGAAAGCACTGAAAAAATATGGTTGCAAAGAGTACAGAGTACGCAGCTCCCTCTGTCAGAAAGCTTTTACTACTATTTTGACAGGTGTACTCTTGGAGATAAATTCCATATCCCAAGGGTATGAGGAAATAGTAGTCTGGCAGAAGAAAAATTGAAGATTTGGGGGCATAGAAGGCATTTCTGTGGTCCTCAAATCATACCATACACAGTATAACATTCTGCCTACTCCCTGCAGATATGGGTATTCTCAAAAGCTTTGAAAACAACTAGCATTTGGGTATGCAGAGCTTTTTGATATATAGATAACATGGAAGAAGAATTTTCCATGTTTAAATCTTAAAGACATGATGCTTGCCAGGAAAGGTGTCTGTGCCAGCATGGTTGGGCTGTTTGTAATTACTGTCTGGTTCACTTCTTGTAAGGGGAACTGATTTTCCCTCAGGCTACTGCTGAGGAGGAATATCCTGTACCCAGTTTTTCTGCTGCATAAAGGCTGCTGGCAGACAAGTGGGGAGGCCCTAATTCAACGACAAGTGTTCAGGTGGTCTGTGATCTATGTGCTGTACGTACCATCTCAGAAAACTTATTTATGCCATTACCCCTCTCCCACTTTCTTACTTTGAACTAAAAGAAGATAAGGATATTTTGGCAGTTGGTGGTTAAAAAAAAAAGAAGCAGCTGGAAAATGCTGTGAAGAAAAATCAAGGTCTGGAGTCAAAGCCATGTACATGGTATGAGAGAACCAAGCACTGGGGTAAGATGAGGAGGAAGTTGCTTGTCAATGAAATAGAATCAAATAATTGTGTTGTTACTTTTGAGTCATGCTGTATCCAACACTCAGATCCTACTGCCAAAATTCCCCAGAAGCCCTATGAATCCAGAAGCATTTTCCAGCTATCATCTTCTTGAAGCCTTAATTTATTCATTTCCATTCCAATGGTTCAAAGATTCTATATGTGTCTTTGCAATAAACTATTTCATAAACTAAACATGGAGTTTTTATGCCATGCTTCCACAGTGGCTGGAAACAGGTTTATATGCACTGGTAAAATATGGTGGAATTATTCAGAGCCAGATCAAGAGTAGCAAGCCATGTGGGCACACGTTAAGAATTAGGTTCCTAAATAGGGGTGAAAAAAAGTAGAAATCAAGATCTAGAGTCTTAAGAAGATCAACTGAAAAGCAAAAACAAAAAACAAATTAAAAAGATAAAAGTAAAAATCTGGATTTAGGATGGCAGTGGGAGGTGTGCTCTGCTAGCCAGTAAACGAGGGTTATAAAGAAGAAGTTGCAGAAACTCCGAATGTGGAGAATGTTTGGACAGTGAGAGAGAACAGAAAAGAGAAAGAAAGTGTAAAGAGATAATACTGTCAGTTTCTTCAATATTTGGATGTATATGCTAATGTCTTTAAATTGATTTTACCAGAGCTATGATTTTATTATGTTCACATTAGTCCTCTTCTCATGAGAGATAGTGAATCTTATTTTGGTATGTATCAAAATAACCCATTTAAGAGAAAATTTTAAAAGGCAGGATGTGGAGCAATACTATACATAAGTTGCTAAATTTATATAACAACTTTACATGTTAATGACCTATATTTTAAAACTGGTATGTATCAAAATAACCCATTTAAGAGAAAATTTTAAGTGAAGGAAGGATGCGGAGCAATACTATATATAATGTAAGTTGTTAAATTTATATAACAACTTCACATGGTAATGATCTATATTTCAAAACTATTTTTGACCAATTTTAGGTTGACAACAAAATTGAAAGGAAGGTACAGAGATTTCCCATATAACCCTTATGCTCAAACATGCATAGCCTTCACCATTATCAGTATAACTCACAAGAATGGTACATTTTTTTAACCAAAGATGAACTAACATTAACACATAATAATCACCTAAAGTCCATAGTACACCTAGGGTTCACTTTTGGTTTCGTACATTTTATAGGTTTAGGCAAATGCAAAATGGCATATATCAATCTTTATACATACAGAGTATTTTCACTGTCTTAAAATCCACTTTGTTCTGTTCATCTTCTCATGACTAACCCCTACCACCACTTCTCACAACCACTCTTCTTTTCACAGTCATCATAGTTTAGCTTTTCCAGAGTATCCTATAGTTGTAATCATATAGCATTTAACTTTTAGAGACTGGCTTCTTTTCTTTAGTAATATGCTTTTAATATTCCTTCATGACTTTTCATGGCTTTATAGCTTATTTCTTCTTAGTGCTTTAGAGCTCATTTATTTTAAGTGTTGAATAATATTCCATTGCCTAGGTATACCAGAGTTTATACATTTACCTGATGAAGGATATCTTAGTTGTTTCCAAGTTTTACCAATTATGAATAAAGCTGCCATAAATGTTTATATGCCTATTTGTATGTGGACATAAGTTTCAACTCATTTGGGTAAATGCCAAGGAGTGTGATTATTGGATCTTATGGTAAGAGTACATTTAGTTTTGCAACACAGAATGGAATGGTAGTTACCAGGGACTTGGGGAGGGGGAAAAAGAGAAGTGTCTTTTTGTTTTGTTTTGTTTTGTTTTTGTTTTTTGTCTTTTTTGTTGTTGTTGTTGCTATTTCTTGGGCCGCTCCCGCAGCATATGGAGGTTCCCGGCTAGGGGTTGAATCGGAGCTGTAGCCACCGGCCTACGCCAGAGCCACAGCAACGCGGGATCCGAGCCGCATCTGCAACCCACACCACAGCTCACGGCAACGCCGGATCGTTAACCCACTGAGCAAGGGCAGGGACCGAACCCGCCACCTCATGGTTCCTAGTTGGATTCGTTAACCACTGCACCACGACGGGAACTCCAGAAGTGTCTTTTAAGTGTACCCACTTACAACTAGTAGATAAATAAGTCCTGGAGCTCTTATACACAGTACAGTGATTACAGACAACAAAACTTCTAAGATACTAGATCTTAATTATCTCAATCACTAGAAGAAAAAACCATTATATGACATGAAAGAGATGTTAGATAATGCTACAATGGAAATCATACTGCAGTGTAAATACATTGAATCAGTATATTTTACATCTTAAGCTTACATGTTATATGCCAGTTATATCTCAATAAAATAACAAAAATAAAAGTGTGTTTAATTTTATAAGAAACTGCCAAATGTCTTCCAAAATGGCTATACCATTTTGCATTTCCACTAGCAATGAATAGGAATTCCTGTTCCTCCATATCCTTACCAGCATTCATGGTTTCAGTGTTCCAGATTTTGGCCCTTGTAATAAGTGCATGGTAGTAACTCGTTGTTTTAATTTGCATTACCCTGATGACGTATGATGTGAAGCATATTTTCATGTGCTTATTTTTCATCTGTATATCTTCTTTGTTGAGGTGTCCGTTAAGGTCTTTGGCCCATTTTGTCATTAGGTATTTGTTTTCTTATTGTTGACTTTTAAGAGTCGTTTGTATACTTTGGATCACAGTCCTCTATTTGATGTGTAGTTTGCAAATAGTTTTCCCCTAGTCTGTGACTTGTCTTCTAATTCTCTTTATGTTGTCTTTCACAGAGCAGGAGTGTGTGTGAGTCTGTGGGTGGGTGTGTGCATGTGTGTTTTAAGAAGTTCAGTTTAGAAATTATTTCTTTCATGAATCTTTTCTTTGATGTTGTATCTAAAAAGGCATCACCATAACCAAGGCCATCTAGGTTTTCTCCTGTCATCTTGTAGGAGCTTTATAGTATTGAGTTCTACATTTAGGTCTATAATCCCATTTGAGTTAAATTTTTATGAAGTGTGTAACATTTGTATCTGGATTAATTTTCTTGCACATGGATGTCCACTTGCTTCAGTACCATTTGTCAAAGAGACTCTCTTTGCTCCATTGTATTGCTTTTGATCCTTTGTTAAAAAATCATTTGACTATATTTATGGGGGTCTATTTCTGGGTTGTTAATTTTGTTCTCTTGATCTATTTCTGTATTATTTAACCACTATCACACTGTCTTCATTACTATAGTTTTAGAGTAAGATTGGAAGCTAGGAAGTGTCAATTCACCAACTTTATTCTTCTATTTCAACATTGGGTCAGCTATGTTGAAGCTTTTGCCTCTTCAAATAAACTTGAGAATCAGGTTGTCAATATTCATAAAATAACTCTGGAATTTTGACTGGGATTGCACTAAATCTATAGGGCAAGTTGAAACAAACTGACATTTTTTTTTGTCTTTTTGCCTTTTCTAGAGCCGCTCCCGCGGCATATGGAGGCTCCCAGACTAGGGGTCGAATCTGAGCTGTAGCCACTGGCCTATGCCAGAGCCACAGCAACGTGGGATCCGAGCCACGTCTGCAAGCTATACCACAGCTCATGGCAATGCCGGATCCTTAACCCACTGAGCAAGGGTAGGGATCGAACCCGCAACCTCATGGTTCCTAGTCGGACTCATTAACCACTGTGCCATGACGGGAACTCCCACAAAGTGTCATCTTGATAATAGTGAGTCTTCCTATCCATGAACATGGAAAATCTCTACTTTTATTTAGATCTTTTCTGATTTGTTCATCAGTTTTATACTTCTCCTCATAGATTGTGTACCTATTTTCTTAGATTTATATCTAAGGATTTTATTTTTGCAGTTCTAGTTAAAATGTCTATACATACATACATATATATATATATATATATATATATATATACACAAATCATTTATTTACTTATTTATTCATTTATTCATTCATTTATTTATTTCAAACTTTCCTAATAATTCTAATGACCACTGAAATTGACTGTAGAACAACTGACCTAGGAGAAAGAAATAATTATCCTTGCTTGGAGAATCTACTCTGAGTTTCCTTTTTCTTTCTAATATTGTATTTATGATTGTAGATAGAGACAAAGAGATGATTATATGAGTGATAGAGTGTATTCAAAGAGAAATATGTCTCTTAGAAACAATATCTGAATAACAAAGTTTTTTAAAAAGTGAGTATTTGAAAGTAACTTTGTGAGTTAATTTCTAGCTGATTGTATTGAGCAAGTGAGATCAATTTTAACTAGAAAAGTAAACCGAAATATTTTGAAATTGCACCTTGCAAGAAGCTGTAACATGAATTTTTATAAAACCTCTGAATGCAAATTTGATTTTTATCTTTATAGCTGATGAATCTAAGATTCAAGGGCTAAAGTGAATTACTTAAGGTCTCCCTAATAGTAAACACCCTAGCCTGTATAATTGCAAAGCCATGCTTATCTTAGTTTCAGTCTTTGATCCCTCTGTACTGGAATTTCTAATACTTTAGTTGGACATGGATACATAGATATTTAAATTTTATGCTTGCATTTATATTAAATATTTTTCTTATAGTATCTATAAAGTATTTTTTTCCATTCTTCAGTTGACTCAAGACTTATTTATACTCAAGGGTTATCTGAAACTACTATAGCTATTGATTCTGCACTTTTCTATTTATTAAATTCCTACTATCCTTCAAGTACCATGGGATCAGTTGGGGATAAGGCAGTTTTGCCCTTAAAGAAGCTCAGGTTTATGGCGAAATTCCTAATTTTCCTAAGTACTTTAAATTAGCACATATAATCACAATATTAGTCATATCAATTGTATTTATTATTTGTCAATCACTCTTTAAAAACCTCTATATTTATTGACTATTCTAATGATCACCACATAAGGTAAGTACTAATATACTTCTGTTTTCAGATGAGGACACTGAGGCATGGTTATTTTAAGAAACTTGTCCACGTTGACATGGTTAATGGATGACAGAGCTGAGATTTGAATCCAGGCACTCTAGTCAAAGTGTCCATGTCACATCCTTCATTATACAGTCTTTCAATTTTATATAGTCCAAGAATCCACCAGTAACAATAAACTAAGTACTTCTAAAATCTTTGACGTGAACACCTCAATTGCTATAGACACATAAATTATGGATTACTTATATCAAGCTGTGAAACAGAATTTTCATCATTCTTCATTTGAGGAAATGGAGCCAAGAATTCAAATAAAAATATTGTTCATGCTATAGAAGTAAATGTGTAATTTATTTTTTATTTGCTTAGTGGAGCACCAAACTGGATTATTTTGAGGAAATTCAGTCCTCAATAAAATTACTCTAGACAAAACAATTTTTTGTACTTATATCCTCTAATCATTGATGCATTCATTGTTTCCATTATCTTGACTTAAGTGCATATCATTCAAAAATATGTCTTCCTAAAGACTATATAGTACTGTGTTGTGTGCTTTAAAATCTATACATAAATATTATTCCCTCTCTCATTCTAACTTTTTAAAAATTTTAATATTGTATTTAGCTCAAACAGTGTTAATTAACATAGATTTTTTTTCTTCCTCGCTATGACTGCGTATAATACCCCATGGTATGAAAATACTCTATCATTATCACAGTTACAGGCTTTTAAATATTTTCAACATTTCAATTTGACAAATAATGTGGCAATAAATATCCTCATACGGGTCACCTAGTCTAGAGGAATGATAATATATCTAAAATACATGAGTCGAATTTGAGTATCATTTCATGTGCCTTTCAGACATTTGTATGTCTTCTTTGGAAAAAATGTCTATTCAGGCTTCTGCAAATTTTCAATCAGGTTGTTTTTTAATTTTAACATTGAGTTATATTAGCTGTTTATATATTGTTTATATTAACTCCTTAATAGGCATATCGTTAGCAAATATTTCCTTCTATTTAGTAGGCTTTCTTTTCATTTTGTTGATGGTTTCCATTGTTGTGCAAAAGCTTTTAAGTTTAAATGTCTCATTTTTTAAGTATTTGCTTTCATTTCTTTTGCCTTAGGAGACAGTTGCAAAAAAAAATATTGCTACAGTTTATGTCAAGGTGTGCTCTGCTAATGTTCTCTTCTAGGAGTTTTATGGTTTCAGGTTTTACAGTTAGGTTTTTAATCCATTTTGAGTTTATTTTTGTATAAGGTGTGAAAAATTGTTCTAATTTCATCTTTTATGTACAAATGTCCAGTGTTCCCAGCACCACTAATTGAAGAGACTATATTTTCTCCATTGTATATTCTTACCTACTTTGTCATATATTAACTGAGCATAGGTGTGCAGATTTATTTCTGGTCTCTCTATTCTCTTCCAATGATATATGTGTCTGTTTTTGTGCCATTACAATAGTGTTTTGATTACTGTAGTTTTATAGTATAGTCTGAAATCTGGGAGGGTTATACCTCCAACTTTATTCTTTTCCCTGAAATTGCTTTGGCAATTCTGGATCTTTTGTTGTTCCAAATAATTTTTAGGACCAAATTCTACTTTCATGAAAAATGCCATATGTATTTTGATAGAGATTGCATTAAATATCCGGATTGCTTTGGGTAGTATGGACATTTTAAGAACATAAATCCTTCCAATCTAAGAACATGGGTATCTTACCATTTTTTTGTATCATTTTCAAATTCTTTCATCAATGATTTATGATTTTCATAGCATACGTATTTAACCACTTGGTTGAGTTTAGTCCTAGGTGCTTTGTTCTTTTTGATGCAACTTTAAATAGGATTTTTTTTTTTGCTTTATCTTTCTAACAGGTAATTACTAGTGTATAGAAAAGCAACATATTTCTGTATAGTAATCTTGTATACTGCAACTTCACTGAATTAATTAGTTCTAATAGTTTTTTGTTGGAGATTTCAGGGTTGTCTATGTATAGTATCATGTCATCTGCAAATTGTGACAGCTTTATTTCTTCCCATTTAATTTTGATGTTTTTTATTTCTTTTTCTTGTCTGATGGCTCTGGCTAGGACTTCCAATACAATGTTAAATAGAAGTGGTAAGAATGGGCATTCTTGTTTTTTTCCTGATTTAAAGGAAAGGCTTTCAGGTTTTCACCATTGAGGATGATGTTAGTTATGAGTACGACCTAAACGGCCTTTATTATATTAAGACATGTTCCCTTTATATGCAATTTGATTACAGATTTTATCATGAATGTATATCAGATTTTGCCAAATGCTTTTTCTGTGTCTATTAAGATGACCTTGTGATTTTTATCCTTCCATTTGTTAATGTAGTTATGACATTAATTGATTTGCAAATGTTGAACTACATTTGCATCACTTAAATAAATTCTACTTGGTCATGGTATATGATCATTTTGTTTGTTTGTTTTTTTGTCTTTTTGCCATTTCTTGGGCCACTCCCTCAGCATATGGAGGTTCCTAGGCTAGGAGTCGAATCGGAGCTGCAGACACAGGCCTACGCCAAAGCCACAGCAACGTGGGATCCAAGCCGCATCTGCAACCTACACCACAGCTCACTGCAATGCCAGATCCTTAACCCACTGAGCAAGGCCAGGATTTAAACCTGCAACCTCATGGTTCCTAGTCGGATTCATTAACCACTGAGCTATGACAGGAACCCCAGTATATGATCCTTTTAATGTATTGCTGGATTCAGTTTGATAATTTCTTGTTGAAGATTTTTGCATCTATATCAATCAGAGATATTGGTAAGAAATTTTATTTTTTATAGTGCCATTTTCTGGTTTTGGTTTCAGGATAATGGTGGCTTCATAGAATGAATTTGATAGTGCCCCACTCTTCAATTTTTTGGAATAGTTTGAGAAAGCTGGGTATTATCTCTTCTTTATATGTTTGCTGGAATTCCTCTGCAAGGACATCCAATCCTGGACTTTTGTGTGTTGGGAATTTTTTTTTATAATTCCAAACTCAATTTCACTTCTAGTAATTGGTCTGTTTACATTATCTATTTCTTCCTTATTTACTCTTGTAAGGTTGTATGTCCTAGAATTGTGTGCATTTCTTCAAAGTTATCCAATCTGTTGGCATATAGCTGTTCATAGAGTTCTTTTTTAATTTTTTTATCTCCCTGCTATTGATTGCTACTTCTCTTCTTTCATTTACTTGTTTATTTACATCCTCTTTCCTTTCTTCTTGATAAACCCTGGCTATAATTTATCAATTTTACTTATCTTTACTTACCTTTAAAAAAAAAACAGCTCTAGCTTTCATTGATCTTTTCTGTATTTGGCCCAATTTATTTATTACCTCTCTGATCTTCATTATTTCTTTCCTTCTGCTGACTTTGGACTTCATTTGTTCTTTTTTTCTAATTCCTTTAAATGATAAGTTAGATGTTTGCGATTTTTCTTTAAGTAGGCCTGCGTTGCTATAAATTTTCATTTTAGTACTGCTTTTGCTGTATACCATAGATTTTTCGAAAGCTGTGTTTGCATTTTCATCTGTCTCATGGTCTTTTCTGAATTCCACTTTGATTTCTTCATTGACCTAATTTTTCAGTAGCAGGTTTTTCAGGGTTTATGTCTTTGTTCTTAAAATTTTTCTTCCTGTATTTGATTTCTACTTTCATACTATTGTGGTCAGAAAAAAAAATGCCTGATATAATTTCTATCCTCTAAAATTTGTTGAGGTTTGTTCTGTGACCTTGTAGATCATCTATCCTAGAGAATGTTCCATGCCTGTATTTTTTGATGTAGTGTCCTGCAGATATTAAGTCCAACCCATCTATGGTGATAAGACCTCTGTTGCCACATTTATTTTCTGTCTAGAAGACCTGTCTATTGATGTCACTGGAGAGTTAAAGTCTCCAACTATTATTGTACTATTGTCAATTTCTCCATTTACGTCTGATAGAATTTGCTTTATATATTTAGGTATTTCTGTATTGAGTGCATATTTGTTAATGCATGTGATAATTTCTTCTTGTATTAATCCCTTTATCATTATAATAAAAACACTCATCTTTTGATAATACACTTGTTTTATCTGATATGAGTATTATTAACCCTCCTTTCTGGCCATTTCTACTTGTGTGAGATATCCTTTTCATTTCCTCCCTTTTAGTCAGTGTGTGTCTTGAGCTCTGAAGTGAGTTTCTTGCATTCAGTACATACATGGTTTTGGTTTTGTCTTTGTTTTGTCCAATCAGCCACCTATATTTTTGATTGGAGCATTTAGTCCATTGACATTTAAAGTAATTATTGATAGAAATGTAATTATTTCCACTTTAATACTTATTTTTCCAGTTGTTTTTATAGTTCTGCTCTTTTCTTCTTTTTGTTTCTTCCATTGCAATTTGATGTTTTTCTTTAGTTGTATATTTGTTTTCCTTTCTCTCTTGCCTTTGTGCATCTATTGCGGGTTTCTGATTTGTGGTTAGTATAGGGTTCTCATATGTTTACATATAGCTATATTTATTTGTTTTAAATAGGTAGTCCATAAATTTTAAGCACTTTCTAAATTATCTACATTTTTCACTCTCTCTCCCCCACGTTTTGTTTTTGATGGCATATTTGCATCTTCATGTTTATCTCTTTGCAAATTATTGTAGTCACAGTTGATTTACAATTTTTTGTCTTTAAATCTTCATATTAGTTTATTTAAGTGTTTTATCCTAAGCCTTTACTATATATTTGCTTTATTAATGGGATTTTACATTTGTTACAGAATTTCTTTTCCATTTAGAGATTACCCTTTAATATTTCTTTTAGGATAGGTTTAGTATTGATAGTTTTTGCTTTCTGGGAAGTTCTTTATCTCTCCTTCAAATCTAAATAATAATATCACTAGGTGGAATACCCTACATTGCAGGTTTTTCCCTTTTCAGCACTTTGAATATATCATGGTTGTCTCTTCTGGCATAAAAATCTTCTGCAAAAAAAAAAAAATGCTGATAATCTTATTGGAGTTCCCTTGTATATGAATGACTCTGTCTATCTCTTGCCAGTTTGGGGATCCTCTCTTTATCTTTGGCCATTTTAATTATGACATGTTTTGGTATGAGTCTTTTTGGATTCATCTTGTTTGGGACTCTCTGTTATTCTTTTACCTGTATAACTTTTCCTTTTTCAGCTTTGGGAAATTTTCAGTCATAATTTTATCAAATATATTTTCAACTCCCTCTCTTCTCTCTTATTCTTCTGGGACCCTTATAATGAGAGGTTGGTATGCTTGATGGTGCATCAGATATCCCTTAAAATGTTTTCATTTTTTTAAATTTGGTTTTCTTTTTACTGTTCTGATTGGGTGACTTCCATTACTCTATCTTTCAGATTACTTATGCTTTCTTCAGGGTTTCACCTAGTCTGTCATTAGTTCCTTCTAGTGTGTTTTTCATTTCAGTTATTGTATTCTTCAGTTCTGGCTGGTGCTTTTTTATATTTTCTACTTCTCTGATAAAATTCTCACTGTGTTCACCTATTCTTTTTCTTAATTCAGCTAGTATTCTTATTAATAATACTTTGAATTCTTCATCTGGTAAATTCTTTATTTCTGTTTCACTTGTTTTTTCCAGAGGTTTCCTATTACTCTTTTAATCTAGACAAACTACTCTCTCTTCTCAGTTTGCTTAACTTTTGCCAACTCTGAAATTAAATATCCTGAAGTGGGGCCTTTTTGTGACACTGTCCCTATACAGTCCACATGTGCCCAGTGGCTTTGGTGGGAGTGTTGGATTTTATGTGAGCACAAGTCTCATCTTTCCTCACATGAGGATGTTCGTGGCTGGAGACAGAGGTGTTAGGGCCAGAACCAGATGTGAGCTAAGTCTTCTGCTCTCCTCAGTGGCGACACTGACAACAGGGCCAGGCCCCAAATTGCCAAAGTAGAAGTTCTAAGTCTCGGATCTGATCTGGCTGCATTTCTTTTAAGTGTGTGCTCTCCCAAGTCCCAGAACAGGCAACAGCATGACAGAGAGGAGCAGTGCTAGGAGTGAGAGAGGCTGGTGTGGACACTCAGTGTGGGTTATGATGTGGAATATGGTGGTCCAGCTAGTGTCTGAGACCTGGACTGTTTCTGGTGGGCTATCTATATAAGCACCAGTAATGACTTCCCCTGCTCTTCTCAGACACCACTTCAGGTCTGAACCTCCTCCATCCCTCACAGTTGAGCTCAACCCCTGTCTTCCACTGCCCTCACCCCAGCATGGAGCTGAGTTCTGAAGTAACACAGGATGGAACATTTGTTCAGATCGTGCTAGGGTGCGTGCCAGGGTGGGAACAGGAAATGCGCCAGCTGCTCTTGCAGTTTTCAATCCCCTCCCAAGGAAAGAGGTCCTGATCTGATCGCTTCTCTTCCCTTCCTACCCATTCTCAGTGGCTCTTTCTTACAGTCTTGGTTCTTTAAAAACCCTTCTTGCAGTCTCCAGTTAGCTTTCAGTGATAATTGTTCCAAATGTAGATGCATTTTTTATGTGTTTGCTGGAGGAGATGAAATCCACATCCTGCCACTCCACCATCTCAGTCTCCTCTATGAAATATTATGTTAAATAGCAGGAATGATAGTGGGAATGTTTTTCGTTATCCTAGCTGTATCATCAGAATTCTCCTAAAGGTGTAGGAAGAATCTGAACCACACAAGTTTTTAAATGTAATAATTTTAAAATCCGCAATCATATGATACTAAAAAGATTCCTTATCAATTTCATAGAAGAAATAAAGATTTCTTGGACCCCAAATTAGAAGAATGCAACAATAATTTGGAAGTAATTATGATGTTAATAGAATGGTTATGACATTAAAACACACATGCATAAGCGGGGGAAGTGTTTTCAGTGCAAGACAGACTTATAAGTTAAAAATAAAGAAAACAGCAATCAAGGATGAACACATGTCTGCTTTTTACTGAGGGAAGAATACAAGAAGAGATAGAAAGAGCTGTGAATGATTCCGTATTTGTTGAAAAACCATTCAGCAATACTTGAACATTAGTTGAATTAAGTGAAAATGTACCACATAAGTAAAAGAGATCTAGTTAAAGTTTAATTCCAACCCCTCTACTACGTTGAGGATGAACTAGACTTAGTGGCTCACTTCCAAAACTAGAGTAGAGAATGGAAAAAATAATAACTTTGCAGTGTGGAAGTCTGACAAACACTATCTTAGTGAGGAAGTAATGAAATGTTATGTGAATATCTTGTATCCCCCCCTTCATATCATGTGACCAAAAGTATGATCTACGTTGAAGTCTTTCAAAATACCCAGAACTCCAGTCATATCATGAGACAAATAAGAGACAAACCCAGATTAGGGACACCTTACTGGACACCTGGCCAGTACTTCGCAAGACTGTCAGGGTATTGAAACAAGCAGAGATTGAGAAACTATCACAGACCTGAAGTTACTGGGGAAACATGACAACTAAATGTAATATAGTAACATGTAGTGGAAAACTGAAAGAGCGCATTAGAAGGCATTTTCACCGTAAAAGCTGGTGAGATACAAATAAATTGTAGAATGTAGTTAATCATAATATACCTCTATCAATGTTCATTTTGTCAAATGAATTATAGTTAATATTAGACATTAAAAATGGGGGAAACCGGTGAGGGGATTACAGGAATTCTTTTTTTCTGAATAAATATATTTTATTAAACTTATATATTCATTATGTAAATGTATTTATTCCATCATTTGTGATTACAGGAATTCTGTACCATTTTTGTATCTTCTCTATAACTCAAATATTACAAAAGAAAGAGGTTATTTAAAATGAGAGACCTCCTGAGAGTTTTTTTTTCCCTTTGGTTTTGAATCCTTTATCTTGCTCAGTTGTTCCAGATTTTTAAGATAAAGAGATACAGGAATTGTCATTGTCTTATCTCCTTAATCCTTTTCTAGTAATCAACTAGCCTTTCTTGATATCAGCTTCCCAGTAGGTGTCCTGTTAATATCTTCTAAACTGGACAAGAGGTTAGAATAAGGGTGAAACAACAGTAGGATAAATTCGGACCCCATAGGAACTGGACTGTGCACTGACTCTCATTCCCAGAAGACCATTTCTACCACCTAAAACTTGAGATTGTAAGTTATGGCATAGCCACAGATTCTAAAATTTCTATTAAAAAATATTGCAAATCAGGAGTTCCCGTCATGGCACAGTGGTTAACAAATCCGACTAGGAACCATGAGGTTGCGGGTTCGATCCCTGCTCTTGCTCAGTGGGTTAAGGATCTGGCGTTGCCGTGAGCTGTGGTGTAGGTCCCAGATGCGGCTCGGATCCCGCGTTGCTGTGGCTCTGGCGTAGGCTGGCAGCTACAGCTCCGATTCAACCCCTAGCCTGGGAACCTCCACATGCCGCGGGAGCGGCCCAAGAAATGGCAAAAAGACCAAAAAAAAAAAAAAAAGGAAATCAACTATATTTAATTTTTAAAAAAGAACCAGAATAAAAAAATGTATTTTACTTGCACACTAAAAAACAAGTATAATTAGGAGATAAGTACCAGGTTGTAGGCCATACACCTACAATGTAATGTCTGTTTTTGTGTACTGCTTGATAAATCTCTTACTGTATTTAAATCATGCCAGCTATTCAACAAATTACTCTAGCAAAGAAGCAAGCTAAAATTGAAATATTTATATATATGAGTGTATATATATAAATATTTCTAAATCTTTGTTCCATGATTGCTACTTCTAATTAAATTATTTTGTTTTGGAAACCTCCATGCCACGCTTTTTATTCTTGGTATGCTGTCCATCTGAGAGATGTTTGCCAGGACTCCCAAGGTATCCATGAAACAGATGTCAGTCCATGTTACTATTCTAGCTACATCAAGGCACAGCTGAGGAAGTACCACCTCCCAATATGTTCTATAATTTGGATCAAAAGCCTTCAATATTTACTCCGAAATCCAGTATGGCAAGGATATTCATGCATGCCCTTTGGCAATGCATATAGTGGAATCAGAAAAGTCACCAACCATCCTTCTGCCGTTATATCAAGTTCCAACGCTTTGTGCCTTTTTTTCCTCCTTGAAATTTGCTCTTTGAAGAAACTGGGTCATTTGACCTTTGGGTCATTTTACACAGGCTGGGTTTTGCAAATTGCAATCCGTGGTGCTGTTTAACATGTTCATCCAAAGTGCCTGATTATCTGAATCGCTTCTGTAAAATTAAACTTCGCCATATCAGCTATTTTACTTATCCTGAGCCACAGTTTGTACAGTAAAGTAAGACTAGACAAATACTCGAATCTTTATGAATCGGGTTTTCAAAAATAATGAATTTGTTCACTAGCATCCTTCAAATGTGTTAGTGAACTTTTAATTTTTTATCATTATGAACTCATGGATTAAAATGCATTTGACAGGAGAAATTGGCACTACATTGTAAATCAAATATACTTTAAAAAATTAAAAATATATCTGAAATGTTTTAATCATTTTCTATTGTTGTTGCAATCTTATTCAAACTGACTCAAATTTGATTGGTGGATCCTATATATGTTGGCTCCTGAGTCCTGTGAAGCAATTTAGAACACTGAGTTCACAGAGATATTTCTAATTTAAACTTAAAACGTTGGAATTTTAACTTGACTTCTTTAATCTTGTATATATTTCTTTCATTTCTTATTTTGAAAATCTCATTTCTCACTAGCACCACTCTAATTCTCTTTTTCTTTGTTTTTATTTATCACATGCTACAAACATTACCATCTCAGAATTGCAATACCAGCATTATATTAACACAATCACTGAAGAAAATATTTTAAGTATTTTGTTCTTTTTGTCCTCAAGTTTATACCACCAGGGATGTAGAAATTTAAAATTGTTCTTTGATACACAGTTATAGTTATCTGTTACTTTTCTTTGAATTTTTAGGAATTACCATAACTAAATTTTATTTTATAGCTATAATTATGTAAAATACATAAAATTTTCAAAAATAAAATATAAAGAAAGCTGTGTCATTGTTTTGTAGGGTGTGTAATTATTAAGTATTATACCTTTACTTTGTTTTAGACTAAACAGCATAATAAATTCTTTCTGTATGTATGATCTGAATTTCATAATAATAAACATTAGATTGTGACTTTTACTTTCTTTTTAATTTGAATTTATCTGTTATATCTTTCGCCATCTTACAGTTAATGTTTCCAAACTTCCTCATTTTAGTGTGTATCTTCCACAAATCGTAGTTTTGCATTTTGCTTTGCTAGTCAATTGAAAATATATGGTTCTCTCTTTACAGGTGATTTAAACTTAATTATATTTTCCTGATATGATTGATGTATTTCATCTCAGTTTTGGCATATTTGTCTGCTAAACATATAGACTTTATTTTCTATATATGTATCACTTCATTTTATCTTTCCCTTTTTGTTTTGGAGTTCCTTTGTTATTTAAATAGGTTACTTAACTTTTAAAAGTACATTTTAAAAAATAGGTTTTTTTTCCTACCAGACACTTTTAGTGTAATATCTTTGTTATAACATCACTAGTGAGTGTCCTTCTTTTTGCCAAGTTTGTCTTGGTTCCCTGCTATGAACAAGATTGAAATTAGCTAGACATCTCAAGGTTTCCTTTCCCTTCCCTCTAGGTCAGCACCTAATCTGAAGCAACAAATGAACTTAATCTGGAATTCCTGTTGTGGCTCAGCGGTAATGAACCTGATTAGTATCCATGAGGACACAGGTTTGAACCCGGGCCTTGTTCAGTGGGTTAAAGATCCGGCATTGCCATGAGCTGCAGTGTAGGTCATAGATGCAGCTCAGATCTGGCGTTTCTGCGGCTGTGGCATAGGCCGGCAGCTGCAGTTCTTATTCAACCCTAGCCTGGTACTTTCCATATGCTGTGGGTGTGGCCCTAAAAAGAAAAAAAAAGTGAGCTTAATCTATTTGCCAAATAGTTTCTCCATTTTTCCCTCATTTAAAAAATATATGCTAGATATACACTTCAGAGCATTTACTATTATAGGATGCATAGAGTACATACTACACAATATGTATTTTACAGTGTATACATTACCAGCATACATATCAGTAATTCTATCTTCTCATATTCACTTTATTTCATTTATAAAATACATATTAACTGTTGACTAGCAGTCATTTTGTTAATACTTCTCCGTTTTTTTTCTTGTTTAAATTGATTTACCAAAAGTAGATTCCTCAGTGTAGGATCATGAGAAAAATATTCCCTAACATCTTACATGTTCACTGAACATTACATGTCTTTTTATTTGAAGGTTTTTCTTTTTTTAATATCTAAATATGTTACTCCATTGCGTTCTGGCGAAATTTTTGCTCTTGAAAAATCTGATCTAAATCTGAGTATTTTCCTTTAAATGTTACTATCCATTTTATCTTTTTTATTAAAGTTTTTCTGATGCCAGTTGTTTTGAATAAATCTATTGTCTTTTTTTAAAGTTTATTTCCTAAATTATAATTTAAATATTGTTTATTTCCTAAGTTATAATTTAAATATTATTAAATTGTTTTATTTCTGGGTTTTGGTTTTCGTTTTCTTTTGTTCTTTCTATGGCCACACCTGCTTCTATGCAAGTTCTTAGGCTAGGGGTTGAATAGGAGCTGTGGCTGATATCTACACCACAGCCACAGCAACATGGGACCCAAGCCACATCTGCACTGCAGCATGTGGCAAGCCAGATCCTTAACCCTGTGAGCAATGCCAGACACTGTAGCCACATCCTCACAGAGATTAATTTGGTTCCTTAACCTGCTGAGCTACAATGGGAACTCCAGAGGTTTGGCTTTCTATTCAGAGACTTCTCTTACACATATGTTGTAAGATAAATACACACATGCACATACAGATGGACAGAGATATATAGATACATATTATATTTCCCACTTTCTCTCAAGACCTTTAATCTTTTTAACTAAATCATTTTGATTAAATAAAAATATTTTTCTCCTTTTAATCTTATATTTATCTTTTTTGTTTTTTTTTTGGCCATACCCATGGCATGTGGAAGTTTCCAGGCCAGGTGCTGAACCCATGCATGCCACAGTGGCAATCAAAGCCACTGCAGAGATAATGCCAGGTCCTTAATCTACTGCACCACATGAGAACTCCCTATTTACTCTTTGACATTATTATTAGAACATTGCATTTGTTCTAGTATTTTTCTAGTTCAATCTTTATTTCTGAAATAATTTTACTTTTATTTTTAATTCTCTTAAGAATGCTATCAGTTCTATTTTTTATTGAACTATAGTTGATGTACAATATTATATAATTTTAAGGTGTACAACATGGTGATTCACAACTTTTAAAAGTTATGCTCCACTTATAGTTATTATAAAATATTGGCTCTACTTCCCATGTTGTACAATATAGTCTCGTGGCTTATTTTATACATAATAGTTTGTATCTCTTAATATTCTACCCCTATATTACCCTTCCCCACCTCCCTCTTCCCACTGGCAACCATTCATTTATTCTCTATATCATGGAGTTTGCTTCTTTTTTGTTTTATTCACTAGTTTGTTGTATTTTTTATATTTAACATATGAGAGAGATCACACAGCATTTGTCTATCTTTGTCGTACTTACTTCACTTAGCATAAAGCCCTCCAAGTCTATCCATGTTACCCCAAATGGCAAAATCCCATCCTTTTTATGGCTGAGTAGTATTCCATTGTGTGTATATACTACACACACACATACACACACACATATATATAACATTTTATTATTCCTTTCATCTGTTTATGGACACTTAGGTTGCTTCCATATCTTGGCAAATGTAAATAATGCTATTGTGAACACTGGGGTGCATGTGTCTTTTAAAATCAGTGTTTTTATGTTTTTTCGATATATACCAAGGAGTGGAAATGTTGGGTCACATGCTAGTTCTATTTTCAGTTTTTGAGAAACCTCCAGTCTGTTTTTTGCAGTGGCTGTACTAATGTACATTCCCACCGACAGTATATAAGAGTTCTCTTTTCTCCACATCTTCATCAACATTTGTTATTTGTGTTATTTTTGATGGTAGACTTTCTGACAAGTATGGGGTAATACCTCACGGTGGTTTTGATTTGTATTTCCATGTTGCTAGCAGTGTTGCATATCTTTTCATGTTCCAGTTGGATGTCTGCATCCCCTCTTTGAAAAAAATACCTATTTCTTCTGCCCATTTTGTAAATATATATTTTTTTGAAAAAGACATGATGCCTATTCTCACCACTTTCATTTGACATAGTCTCAGATGTTTTAGCCACAGAAATCAAAAAATAAAAAGAAATAAAAGGAATCTAAATTGGAAAGGAAGAAGCAAAACTAACTGTTTGCAGATGGCATGATATTATACATAGAAAATCCTAAAGATGCCACCAGAAAGCTACTAGAACTCATCAATGAATTCAGAAAAGATGTAGAACACAAAATTAATATACATAAATCTGTTGCATCTCTATACACTAATAATCAAGTATCCAAAAGAGAAATCAAGAAAACAATACCACATACTCTTGTATCAAAAAGAATATAATACTTTGAATAAGTTTACCTACCTAAGGAAGTAAAATACCTGTATTCAAAGAACTATGAGACAGTGATTAAATTGCAGATGACACATATGGAAAGATATACCATGTTCTTGAATTTGAAGAATTAATATGGCTAAAGTGACCATACTGCTCAAGACATTCTACAGAATCAATATAATTCACATCAAAGGTAGAATGTTATTTTTCATAGAACTAGAACAAATAATTTTAAAATTGTATGGAAACACAAAAGAACTTTGATAGCCAAAAAATTCTTGAGAAAGAAAAATGGAGCTGGAGGAACCATGCTTCCTGAATTAAGACTACACTACAAAGCTATAGTAATCAAAATAATATTGTTTTGGCACTAAAACAGACACACAGATTAGTGGAACAGAACTGAGAGCCCAGAAATAAACCCAAATACCTATGATCAAATAATTGACAGAAAAGGAGGCAAGAATATATAATGGAGAAAAGAAAAATATCTTCAATAAATGGTGTTGGGAACCTGGACAGCTACATGAAAAAAGAACAAAATTAGAACTTCTCTAACACATAAAATGGATTAAAGACCTAAGTGTAAGACTAGATACCATAAAACTCCTAAATGAAAACAAAGGCATAACACTCTGACATAAATCATAGCAATATACTTTTGGATCCATGTCCTAAAGCAAAAGACACAAAAGCAAAAATAAACAAATGGGAACTAATTAAATTTAAAAGCTTTTGCACAGCAAAGGAAATCATCACAAAATAAAAAGGCAACATATTGAATAGAAGAAAATATTTACAAATATATTAATGAGATGGGGGTTAATATCCAAAATATATAAAGAATCCATAGAACTCAATATTCAAAAATCAAACATCTCAATATTAGAAACATAAAACAAAAACAAACTCAATCATCCACCTCTCCTTAGAAGTCTTTTTATATCCTGTCATATCATTTCAGAATTATCTAATTATTAATAACTTTTTTCATTATCTCTATCATTTTTCAAAATACTATATTAAAATTTTCATCTTTCAGGGTGCATGTGTTCTTTCATATTTTCATGGACTACAAACCAGTATTTTTCTCATTACTATTTTTAATAATAAATTTTGTAGGATTCAAACACAATCACTTTATGTTTTTTGATTTGAGATGAGCTTTATTGGACTCTCATAGGAAAGGAAGATTTCAGATAGCTTTTTAAATTATTCTTCTGAATATTAGGAGTTATCAATAATAGCTTGGCTACCTTCATAGCTACTGGGAAATAGGATTTTTCACCTTCTCAGTTTTTCTTATCTTTCCTCCATGCACCCTCTTTTATCTAGCTTCTTTTTTTTTCCTGTCCATAATATTTCTTTTATTCAATTTAGATTCTACTCCCAGCAATTTTTCCTCAATATGTGGTTTTGTCCTAAAACTAAGTTTACATTATTAGTTTCAAAAAATCAATTGGAACCATACCATCTAGCTTTGTTCAAATCTTTCCTAGTTTCTTTGTAGTCACTGTGAATTGGAGACTGCACTGCTACAGAGTTTGTTATTCTCATATTAATTTACCCATGCTTTCTACACTAAGAGGGAACGCCTTAGTTTGGCGAAGATAATTTGTTGTGACTTAGTTGTTAGTTGTCTCTCAGGTTCATTAAATTTCCCTTTGCATTTCAGTCTTCCTTTGGCAAAATTGTTCATACAACTATTGGGTCTTAAATTTATTAGTATTTTGCCCCTAAACACTATTATTTGGGAGTTCATTTTGTCACTTAGTTTTGTTTTGAATGCTATTCATGTGATTTAATGTTTTCATTATTGTTGGTTTTATTTTTGTTGCCTTATGTTATAAGGGTGAGGGTAGAAATCAGGAAGATTCAAAAACTTTACTACCTCTGCCACCTTCTTACTATGAAGCTCTTCTACATGAATTTATATTAAATATATTATACTATGAAAACTCAGAAAACTAAAATAGCTTCTTTCTACCACAATATAAAACAAATTTTACTGCATTCCATATTTTCCATGGATTTTTACTTCAGAATACTGAGAAATGACAAGCATGTGGGAAATACATGTCAAAAATAATTGATATGGAAAGATATTTAAAGCACTTCTAAGAAATTTTAAATGAATCAATATGCAAAATATTGTGAATTAAAAATAAACTCTTTGTGTTACCTGCTGTTTTTATTTAGGCATACTATTTTACCTCATTAATATTCATCATAAATGCTTGTAATATTCATTTCCAATAGAGAGGTCTACCCTCAAAAATTCAAAGTAACCAATAATATCTCAACTATCAAGCCATGCTCTATTTTCAAAAAATGATTTTGTTCATACAAAGCTAATTTCTAAATAATGTATTAGAAATGAATAAATATATTCAAACCTCTCAGGACTCATCATTTTCTCAAGAATCTATAAAATCCCATTACCCGTTAATAGAGTTTGATGTAGATTGAAGAAAGATGAGTGTTTCACAAATCACTTAGTGATGAGACCTCAAACTGAGATACTTATTGATTCTTAACTTCTGTTTACCCTACATTATGTTTAATTATGTCAATTTCACTCTATTTATTTGGTGAGATTTATTTGAACACTAACACTTGAATTGAAAGAATGATTAAAGTCTATTTCCTTGAAAATAAATGGTATTCTTTTCCAATGTAAAAGTGATACTTAAATTGAAAACCAAGATATTTTTCTGCATACATGTCTATACACATGAGAAATACAAAAATGGCACATGATTTACTCTTAGCTCATTCTAATGAAAAGTTTGCAAAAATTATATTATTTTTTTCTATTTAGATTGTTAAGTGAAAACAGTTGAAGTGGTAAATGAATTAGGAACTAGTGCTCCTATATATTCAACTATATATATAATAAGTAAAAATATATAAAACATAAACATTTGGAGTAAAGTTGATATATTAATATATAGAGTAAAATATAAAATATTTAATGCAAGAATATGCTAATAAATCTGACATTAGTAATGAAATGAATCATTCCTATAAATTAAAATTACCATAATTTGATCAAAACTCAGGAAACTATAATTCTAAAAATAAATGAAACTTCCTAATAAGCATCAGATTTTCCATTTAGAGTAGCAACTTGCTAATATGTCATAAAAAGATCTCTTCTAATTTTCTTAAAGCAATAATTTTTAAAAAAGGAAATAAAGATTAATATGCTGCATAATTGAAAAGTAAGTCTATAAAAGACAACTGTTGATAATAGGAATATCTTCTCCATCTTCAAAGCTTTTGGAGTGGGATCATAATCGTAAATGTAAATCTTTCAGAAAAAATGTAGGAAAAAAACCATGCATGGTATTATGACTCACGAATTGGTCTTCACCAAAATAAAACATAAGTTTTTGAAGACAGTTAAAAAAATGAAGAGGTAAGCCACATATTTGAAGAATATGTTTTCAATGCATATATCAGATAAAAGGACTTTCATTCAAAATATTTAAATAACTTACCATCCAAAATAAAACAAAACATGCAATTAAAAATTGGCAAATACTTGAACAGATTCTTCGCAAAAGAAGACATACGAACTGTCCTTAACCATGTGCTGATGCTCTCCTTCATTAGTCATCAAACAAATGCAAATTCAAACCACAAAGTGATACCTCTACATGCCCACAGGAATAGCTAAAATTAAGAAGCTTGTCAATGCCAAAGGATGGAGGCTCTGGCTCTTTTATATGATTTCTTATTCTGGCCTCTCAATTTGGATCCTTCTCCTGCTGCCCGAATCTTGGTATTTGGCTTCCCATTAAAGAGGAATTACGTGAGCAAATTCACTGGCTCATTAATAAAACTGAGTACTGATTTTTAAACACTGGTAATGGAGAGAAAACATAAATCTTAGGTTTCTATTCCCTCACTGATAACTTTGGATGATCTGGGATGTCCTATCTTACATAAGGAGAACCAATAGATGTTCTTAACAGCTGGTCATAATAGTGAGATAAATAAGAGATTTTCAAAAAAAATTCTTATGAAAACAAGATTATAGAGTTCCTGTTGTGGTGCAATGGAAAGGAATCCAACTAGGAAACATGATGTTGTGGGTTCGATCCCTGGCCTCGCTCAGTGGGTTAAGGATCCGGTGTTGCCGTGAGCTGTGGTGCAGATTGCAGAGTCAGCTCAGATCTGGCATTGCTGTGGCTCTGGCATAGGCCAGTGGCTACAGCTCCGACTGGGCCCCTAGCCTGGGAACCTCCATATGCCACAGGTACGGCCCTAAAAAGGATGAAAGACAAAACAAACAAGCAAACAAACAAACATACCAAAAAAAAAAAAAAAAAAAAAAAACAAGATTATGAGATCTAGCCACTTCTCCCATGTGGAAATTTTCCTTCCATTGATCATTTTGGATATTCTTTGTTTAGCTTTAAAGTCAATAGATGAGTCCATAAAGAGTGCCCCTAAATTTGAGACATTTAAAAACTAGAAAAAATGCTGTCATAGCAAATAGTCATGAGATTTTTAGGAAAGGCAATGGTCATAAAAAAGCATTCCCTGAAAAGTCAGACTGATGGTTTATGAGGGAGAGACATTTCCTTATATGGGTAAATTTAAGTCTTTGTGGCCAGAATCCACATTCAGAAAATAACCAATGTAAAACTCTTAAAAAAGAAAAAAATAATAATGTTTAGAGTTTCATGAATCCATTAGATCATATTTGATATTTTCTTTGTGAAAATAAGTGTATTGAAAATTTTTTGAATAAAGATACACTGGAAAACTATTCAGTGACATGTGGGAGGCTGTTTTATGCTGGGCAGTCTGAACTAAGTAATGCAGGACCATGCACACTTGCCACTGTCTCCTTGATTTTAGTTTAAAAGAGTGCCTTGCAAAGAGTATCTGCTTATTAAATTAAATATTTGCAATGAAGGGCATATATTTAAATTTAAATAGATAGACTTTAAAAAGACATCTTTAGGGTGATGAGAGATGGAAGGATGTTAATGCCTTCAAATTTTAATAGTCCAGATGAAAGATTAAATTGTGGTATGCCCAACCCAGTTGAGGAAATAGATTTGGCTAAAACATAATTCCCTGTGTATATTATGAATGAAGGGAATGGAGAAGTGAGGATAGTTTACTATATGTTTCTAGTTATTTATGGGAAAAACTTAATGAAATTGATAACCAAACTGATTTTTAAGTATATTTTAATCAAAGGCATATCTTCCTCTAAAAAGCTCTGAAAAAATCCTTTCTTGCACCATTCTGAATGCCATATTGTCATTTATGAAATTTATCATAGTTGTGCATGTTGATTAGTTGAACAGATCTTTTTAAAGTGACCATTTCACCTCCAATTTATCACGTGCCCTTAAATCTACTGCCTCTTAAATTCCACATTCTCTCTAAATAGAGAGACAAACACACTGAACTTTTTTTAAGTTAAAGTGTCCATCCATTCACTTTCCAGAGATGTTGCAAATGCAACCTGAAATAATTTTTTCTTAGTTGTTTGGCCCCACACTGCTTATTGTTAAAAGAATGAAGTAAAGTTTTTCAAGAACTCAAGTACATTAAGTTTTCTTTGAAATTTCTATTTTTCTACCAAAATCTATTTCTTTCACACTACACCCTGAGTAATGATAGCTATTCACCTCTGAGTGATAAGACTCGCAAGTGAATTGAGAGAAGTGTTGACTCACACACCATAACATGTTTGGTCTTTGAGATGTTGTAAACTCTTTTCAGGGGACATAATCAATCCATATCTATTTACCACAGGAATTTAGTTCCAAAGCATCACAGCCCTGTTAAATTTGTAGATCCTCCTGGCTCTCAGATTGGATCTGTTTTGTGTGTTTGTTTTTGTTGTTGTTGTTGCTTTTTTTTTTTTTTTTAAGACACAAGCATTAAAGAGCATTTCATAGATGTATATTTGAGTCTTGGCCACCTATTCTGAGAACCCCATTTGTTTTTGCATACTATTATAAAATGCTCATTTTTGAGATTGATAAAATGAAACTCAGCTTCGCTTTTCAGTATAGGTCTTATTTTTCCTTACAGAAAATCTTGTCATTATGCTGAGCCAATCAATAATCTCACAACATCTTGATTCATCACTTCCTTTTTTTCTTTGCTTACATGGTTTTTAGTCTTTATTCTGTCGGCATTGTCACAAAACATCTAGGGCCCAGCACACCTAAATTTGACATTGAACACTGGTACATTTCTTGCCCATTTCTTTTCTTGTATTTTTTACTAAAGACTTCCTATCACTTCATACTTCAAAAAACATTGTCTTCTTCCTTTCCCTTACATATTATGTTTCACAAGGGAAATTTCGTTCCTCTTCTGGAGCTTCTCTCAAACAGAACTGACCTATTCAGTTTCTAAGTTTGTACTAACAGAATGGAAAGTCAAATTTTTTTGCTCTCCTACTCCAAAACGTTTTAGAACATAAGTTGTCAAGCACGCAACCTCAATATCTGAACTCAATTTTCTGTTAGGTCTTTTTTAACCTATTCAACCATACATTGTTTAATGTAATGAAATAATTTGACAATAGCTTTCTGTTTTCAAGTCACCTTACATAAAAAAAAATAAAATTTGTTTTCAAATGAATTAGTGTTGGAGCTAGTTATGACTTTATATTTTAAACATATGTAATAGTCGAATCTGGTATGCTTCAATCACACCTGAACTTAAAGTACATTTTGGAAAACTATTGTGAACTTTTCAGAATTGCAGAGTGTTAAGAAATCACTGAAACAATAGGATTAATTAACCATTAGGATGTTAAAGGTATTTAAAGGGCCATGTGAAGCAATTTATTTTAGAATGTTATAAGTGCAAAAAACAAATAGTTTAGGTCAACTTAAAATAGCAAAGTTCATTTTAGAATTTTGCTTAATTAATAACTTCTACCATCATGCCACTATTTATAAAGCAAAAGGCTACTGCAGAATTTTGGGCTCAGTATTTTAACTAGACAAAAATTTATGAGATTTTATTCAATATTAAATTTTTCTTCTTTTTCACTTGCCTGTACTTTTATTATTCTTTCATCTTCCTATATGGTTTCACATGATATAATTAGTAACACTGAGGAACTTATAACACTGTCTGACTCTCTCCCTGATCATTAATTTTAAATGATTAATAGATTAAGCTTGATACAAATCCCTCCGGATATCATCTTAAACATCTCCATCAGTCCCCACAGTTCAGTCAGCAAGCACAGCTGATAAACTGCCTCCCTTTTCTTTGTTAAGTAAATGAAGTCTCTCAACCAATTGAGAGTAAAGGGAGACAGAAGGCTTTCTGGAAAGAGGAGAACAGAGGCAGCAAATACTCTGAACAGTGACCATTCTAAACAGGACCATGGATGTTTTTGATGCATTTGCAGTCTGGTAGAGGAGAAGACTTTCTCCAGCTCCCAACTGGTCTGACCTCCTCAATAGCCCTGATACAGAAAACTCTACAGGTAAAATTCTTTCTCTTTCATATATTCTAGGATATTTGAATCTCAGCAATATCTAGCTGATAGATTTTACTGTTGTTCAGATCAGTGATCAGTTAACTCGGAGCATTCAAAAAGATCTGTTTCATCATTTTCAGTCTTTGATCCAAATTATTCCAGTTGACTATATTTAATGATTCTTTTTTTACCCATGGGTGATTAAGTGAGTTGAATCGATTCGAACATTTTTTTTTACTCTCATCTTCACTCTTACATATGCCACATGGTTGCCCTCTTCTATCTCTTTTTCCAGTGGGTGGACAGTTGGCTTTTTTCCTTCGAAGTCCATCTAACTTTGTTTTTGTCTTGGACCAGACTCAGACAAGGGTTACTGACTCTAATTTTATTTTATTTTATTTTTTGGTTTTAAGCAAAGACTTCAAAGACAACAAGGCTGTAAATTCTTCAGTACTAAGACAGCTTTAGACATATCAACAGTGCCAACATGCAAACAATTTGTTGCTGTGTATATGGGTGCCCAAGAGCCAGATGGCAATGGAATTATTTTACTTTTTTGTGCATACTCATGTTACCTAACAAGTTTCTTGTCAGGATCTGATTTTTTGCCAAACCATTTGCCTGTCAGTTTGTAGGATTGCTGACTATATTTAAAGAATGTTAACACATGAGATGATGGCCTTGACTCTTAGGCAGCTGGTCTAGTATAGGGATCAGCAACATGCTTCCCCTGAGGGTCTAGCTGAGTACCAATATGCAGTAATGTCCAAGGGAAATAAAGGAAGGAAGATCATAAAGGAGATTAGAAAATAAGAGATATTAAATATGTACATATTACAATATTTGATATGTAAATATTGGCAAATTGGTGATGCTATCAATATCTTTTCATGTAAAGTAATATTTTTCCCCTTAAGTCCTCCCAAGCTTCACTTGAAGCCTTGTAATCTACACAAGCCATTTTTGACACTTCAACTCTATTCTATCCATTTTAATCTTGTTCAATATCAGTCAGCTCAAAGTGCCCTGAAAACTTTTATTACTTGATTTTTAATATTTGAAGTCTTTACACATACTTTCCCCACAGTTTGAATGTCTCTACCCTACTTGCAGACTGGCTAATTGCCTTTTTGCCTGGTCTCTCCTCTAGGGACAGAGATCTATAACCTTATATGTCTTGCTGCAGGATTGTATGTGTGCGTGTGTGTGTGTGTGTGTGTGTGCAGGTGCATTGCAGTACTTACCACACAACCTGAAGTGTAGGCTATGAGGCTTATTCTCCCACTAGTACACAGTTCCTAATGACAGATACGTGATCCCTTTTTTCACTTTTTATCATTCAATAAAATTTTGATGAAAGAATAAACTCTGAAAAAATAATTTCGTATATAGACAAGCTCTTAAAGCAGGCATGCAGAAATAAAAGTGATAAACTAGATAAGGCAGCATTTTTTTCTATTTTTTCCTTTACTAATAATATTAGCAAGACTAATAGCTATCACTTACTGCATGCATACACGCACAAATTCCCATACTGAGTTCTTTATATTCATAATTTAGTTTGAATTTTACAATAACCCTATGAGGTAAATTCTATTATTTACATCATTGACAGGTGGTAATACAAAATCCTGAGAAGGGAAATATATTTCCACATTGATAAACTGGCTGAGCCTGAATTCAATTCCAGGTGCTCCAGATGGAGATCATAAGCTAACCCTTCACTCTTGACCACCTTTGGTTTTATTTCTACCTCATATGGCTATTATGCATATTAAAGGAAAAGCCCATTTAACAACAGATGTTACATGTTTTATCTAATTAATTCAGATATTTTAAATTATAAAATCGTTATTCTGATTTAAGATGTCGTAATCTTCTTACCCTCTAAGGACTTATTACAATGATAACAAAGGAAAATGGAAGAGGGCCAGGTGAGGCAAGAAATTTCAAAATTTTTCTTCAATTTAAAAAAGTAGATAAATACTGATCCAAAAAGTAAAGTAGAAAAGCAACTTTCCAGAACACCCCCAGCCAAGGCATGTACAGTTCTTGCTAGTAATATCTTGGAAAGATTTGAAACTTGGAAACCCATGTACTTGAAAAATGGAAGGGAAAGTCGGTGGGGAAAACACAACGATTAACAGTCTTCAATGGAGCTTTGACTTTCCCTCTACCACCAGGAAAAACCAAGTTACAGATTGCTGTTTATACTCAGATTAAAAAAGAAAAAAAGAATTCCCCAAACTGAAGCAGAATTAGGATAGAATATTTTTGTTATTCAAGGCATTTGGGTGACAACCAAGTACTATATACCTCAAACACCTCCCAGTCAACAAAGATTCACATTCATAAATCTAGGGTTATTGACTCATCCCTAAGTATGAACAGAAAAAATGAACTTCCTTTGTTTAAATCCTGGAGGATAATACATGAAAAAGGAAGGAAATATGTAAAAAATAATTTGGGTAAAATAAATTTTAAATATTAATGTTTTTTAAAAGACTGCCTTGTTAACACAGACATAAATTAATGGGAAGAGAGCAAAGAGAAAACAAGAATGAGCTCTATGTAACCGAAGTGACAATTACAAAAATAATTTTCATAGGAATTGTTCAATGATCAAGTCTGAGAAAAATCTCCCAGAATGCAGAACAAAAATATACCTAAAAATTTTAAATAAAATGTAATTCAGTGTGTTTAGTAATAGATACTTGGAATTCTAAAAAGAAAGTGTTTAGTGATTGATACTTGGAATTCTAAAAATAAAGAATTCTAAAAAAAAGAAAAATAATTACATTTGAAAAATAATAACAATAATAAGGAATATGACCCAAAGTTAAAGGAAAACAGAAATCTTCCAATTAAAATTAGCCATTGTAACTAGCGTGCCAAAGAAAATCAACATACTTGAAAATCTCATTGTTAAATTTCTAAACTCAAAGAATAAATACAAGATACTAAAACCTAGACAAAGGAAGAAAAAAGGTCAACTACAAAAAAAAAAAAAAAGGACCAAATTGGCAGCACACTTCTCAATAGCAAAACAGCAATACTGTTTGTTAGAAGGCAATGAGGAAACATGTTCAAAGATGCATGAAAAAATTCTCTGAATTTTATACTCATCCTTGCCATCAGTTAAAGGTGAATACAGTTTTTTCAAACATGAATAAATCAAAGTTTAACTGCCGACATATTTTCTCTTGCAAAATCACTTGTAGTTGCACTGTAATAAAACAAAGATGACAATAGACATATAGTCCAGAAAATAGGTGAATAGAAGTTATAACTTCACAAAACACTCAGTAAACATATAATTCAGATAAGGAAAGGAGCAGAATTTCAAAGAGAAGTCTCCAGAAAAAAATGGGAGGGGAACAGATGAGATGAACAATGATTTTATAGACAAAATTCAATGATGAATAGTCTGTAAAAATTTGAAGTTATAGTAAAAGTGCATAATGTAAATAAAATTAGTAACAAAGAACAAGAAAGACTTCCAGTAATGTCAAGAAAATTCTTCAGATATTAGGCACAAAAATCAAAGAATAGAGTAAATGGCCCAAAGTGAAACAGTGACTTTCAAGAAGAATGGATGAAGCCAAGCAAAGTTTGGATGGGTAAGAAGCTGGAAGCTGTCAGCAATGGAAGGAAGGAGCCACATTTCTCCCAAGAGGATAAAGGATGGCTTTCATAAACTCTAATAAAATTTTAAAAGAAAATTAACACCATGCATGAAAGGCAAAGTTGGATTTGGCCTGGTTTGGAGTAACACTGGCAAAGTACAAGGAAAAATAAATGAGATTAATATTCTTTGAATGGCACAAAAAATCTTGTGGAAAAGGGAAATAAAATAATAATAGTACTCTACTAAGGATCTGCAGTGAATAATATTTATACTATCATCATCATGTAAACACATTTAACTGGAGTTTTTTGGAGGGCAGGGACAGAATTAATCTAAAGATTCAATGTCTTAATTATAGTTCTGGAAAAGAATGTAAATGCAGTCAACCTTGACAATGTAAAAGCTGATGTACAAATGACAGAAACTAGGCGCTAAGGTGGGAGGAAAGCTGGGGAACTAAATTGAAAAGAGGCTGAAACTGAGAGTCTAAACCACAAAATTCTCATTTATAGCAGGGAGTATGTAGATAATTAGTTCATAAATCAAGAAACAGCGAGGTAAGTGTTTTTTAAAGATATAAAAAAGAAAGATATGGATAGTAAGCCAAAAACAATGTTTTTTCATAACATAATCTGATTTTATTTTTAGCTCATGGGCATGTATTGAATTCCTACTAATTTAATTCTCCTTTTTATATATTTTAAAAACACCTCACTGTTTCTTGATTTATGAACTGATTAAAGTATCTGTGTATTCTCTCCTACCAATGAGAACTTTGTCGTTTGGACTCTTAGCCTCTTTGGTGGCACAGAGGGTTAAATATCTGGCTTTGCTGCAGCTGTGGCCCTGGTTGCTACTGTGGCACAGGTTCAACCCCTAGCCTGGGAACTACCATGTGCTGTGGGCATGGCCAAAAAGAAAAAAAAAAAAAGATATAGATAGTAAGCCAAAAACAATGTATTTTTTTCATAATATAACCTGATTTGATTTCCCCCGATTTGATTTTTAACCCACGTGCATGTATTAATTTGGTTTGAATTTAAGAAGAATTTAAGGAATAGTCCTTAAATTTAGATTCCAGATTTCACACAATCTAAAATGGTTTGGTATTTGCTTGTGTTTTTCTCACAAGAAGATTTTCACATACTTTGACCAGAACTTCTAGATACTTGACAATGATAAGACATCTTTGTGAGATATATCTCATTTTCAGAGAAACTAATGTGTGAAAATAAAATGAGTGCCTTGGATTGGTGCAATAAGGTAAAGACGATTTAATTCAGACAGATGGCCCTATTTACCCACAAGAAAATGTAACAGAAACCCCTACAAGGTTGAACAGATAATAGGGAAAAACACTCGTTCATTTCGAAGAATAGCTCAGAACGGGCTCATCAGCAGATTATCAGAGCAGAAATGGGTAACAGCACATCAATTCACAAGCTTAGCTCTGGACCGTAATACCCATGCAAATACTGCTAATGAAAAAAGCCTCATCACTAAAAAGTGTTGCTGTAAGAAATCTGTACATATTGAATGATTAGTTCACAATTAAACAATAAAACAAAGGAGGTTAACTATCCACTTACATAAGAGAAAGATCAGCTTCCTATGAGAGCTCCAGAAAAAAAATTACCTGAAGTTGACCATGACATGATAAATTCCCAATCAGTAAAATGATTTTGCTCTACTAAATTAAGCTCATAAATATCTGCAACTGGAAAATGACAAGATATGACATCTCTTCTGCTCACTGCAGGCATGCACTGATTAAAACAATTTGCCTCATTAAATAGGCCACATACAGACTTTTTCCATAAAATACGAGGCTCTATAACATCAAGAACATTGGTGATTAGGTATTTCTTAAAGAAACCCCCAAATAAGTGGGCTCTTAAGCTGATTTTGCAATTATGTATAAATAGTGTATTTTTAAACTTTTGTTTCAAGAATATTGTTAAAGATATTTGACTCCTAACCTCCTCCAAGCACTCTTGAAAATCATTTTACTTTTCAGATAATAACAAATTCATAAGTCTTACAGGCCACTGACACCTATTCTGTCAATTCTGGTGCTGTACTTCTGATGCTTGCATATATTCAGGCAGAGACATCATGTCACAACTGCCATCTCCTCTACATCTATCATAAGATATCATTAATGGGATAGTGATAAAAATGCAATACAGGAAAATATGTCAATGAATATACCAATGTCCATAGATCTATATTTGTATACATTTAAAAATACTATCTTTAATTTTATGAAATCCAATCATTTCTAGTTTTTTTTTTTTGCTACAAGATAAAAACAAAGTCATATTTATATCCCTGTCACTACATATAAATATTTGTGTAAGAGAGTCTATAGGCTGAATGCTCATAAATTTAATTGTTGAGTAAAAAGTACAAATCATTTGGAAGTTCACCTGTGCCACATCAGGTTAAGGATCCAGTGTCGCTGCAGCTGTGGTGTAGGCCTCAACCGTGGCGCAGTTTCGATCCCTGGCCCGGGAATTTCCAAACGTCACAGATGCAGTAAAAAAGAAAAAAAGTACAAAAACGTACAATTCCTTTTCCATATTTACATCAGACAGATGAGTTCTTGCTTAATTGTGTGCCTATCAACTCATGATATTATTGAGCTTAGTTTATATATCTTTGAAAAGGCCTGTCTTTAAGATATTTATATCTTCCTGCCAAACATGAGTGTTAAAGCTTTAAATTAAGATATGGTACTAGAAATACATGAGAGTTTCTGGACATAATTGTGATAAAACTAATACAAAATCATGTAAACTCTTTTAACATTTCTTCATTGTACATGTTAAAGCATTGCCATGTACAAAATAAACAGTGTGATTCCAAACAAACAAGCAAACAAACAGACCAGGAAAGCATGTGAAAATAAATCTAGTGGACCCTTGGAGATAAAAGTCTGCAAAGCTGACCAAAAAATATAACTACCAAGGGACTGGCCCTAGTTAGAGTGTCAGTGAACATCGCCTATGGAGTTCCCGTCATGGTGCGGTGGTTAACAAATCCGACTAAGAACCATGAGGTTGCGGGTTCGATCCCTGCCCTTGCTCAGTATGTTAAGGATCTGGCGTTGCCATGAGCTGTGGTGTAGGTCACAGATGCAGCTCACATCCCGGGTTGCTGTGGCTCTGGCATAGGCCGGTGGCTGCAGCTCAGATTCGACCGCTAGCCTGGGAACCTCCATATGCCTCGGGAGCAACCCTAGAAATGGCAAAAAGACAAAAAAAAAAAAAAATCGCCTAGTACACACCCTGGCTGTTTCAACAAAAAAATGTTATTTTAATGTTAAATGTTATTTTAATGCTCTATTTTCTTTCCATTACACTATTAATTTTTGTATTAATATGACATATATTACTGCACACCAATGACAGAAAGTTTTGCAAACACTGTAATCTAACAGCACTACCAAAATCAGCAATGGAAAAATTGGATTTAAATACTAAAAGATTTTACTCTGAGGCAAGGTCATTGCAGTTAATTGTGTTGTATATAAATGCATATTCATATATGTGCATATACATATACAGATAGCCCTCAACTTGATTTTTTAACTTTACGATGGTGTAAAAGCAATAAGCCTTAAGTAGAAACCATATTTGAATTTTGAATTTTGATCTATTCCAGGGCTGTTGGGATGCAATCTAATACACCCTCTTGATGCTGGCTAGTGGCAGTGAGCTGCAGGTGCAAGTCAGCTACGTGGTCACAGAGGTAAAAAGCCTTTATTCTTAGAACTATTTTGTACACGGATCATTTTGTTTTTCACTTTAAGTACAATATTCAACAAATAGCATGATATTCAATATTTTTGGTAAAACCAGCTTTAAGTTAGTTAATTTTGCCCAACTGTAGACTGATATAAATGTTCTGAGAACGTTTAAAGTAGGGCAGACTCAGTGATCATGTTCAGTACCATAGGTATATTAAATGTATTTTTGACTTATAATATTTTCAATTTATGATGGGTTTACTGGGATGTAACTCCATTGTAGGTCAAGGAATATCTTTACAGTTACTTTACATATAATAATCCTTGGTCTCTGATTTAAAAAAAAAATTTCCTGACAATTCATTTTTCCTGCTTTTTAAAATTGGACTGACTGATCAGTATTTTAAAATCATTTAATACATTGTCCAGCTTATCTCAAAGGCATCTTTCTTCAGACAACTAATAATTGATCCCATAAGGTTAATTTCTAGCTTCAGGTCAGGAAACAGGGTTGAAGTTAGGACAGAGATTATGCCTTTTCCATCAGCCAGATACACAGAAAAGATAAAACAAATACACAGCTAAAAGCAGCATATCATAAAATATTTACCAATTTTCTGGCAAGAAATATGGTCAAGACATAAAAGCATAGCAAAAAAACCACAAATATTTTCCATCACTATGTTTCTACTCCATACTTCAAATGTACCATTTCGAAGGTCAGTAGTCTAAAAATAATTGTAACAAAGTAAAAAACAAATCTCAGCATATCATTCAACAGTTTCTGATTCACTCATGTTTTTATTTCCTCCTGTTCTGAATATGGACTTTTCTCAGGAGGTTAACTTAAATATATTTTATTTCACAAATTAAAGTCCTTGTCCAAACCATTCTCTTTTCCTGGAATACCTCTTTCCTATCTGCCTTCCATAACTGTCTCCATTTAAATTCCAAGATTATTTTTTAAAAAGCTAAAAATAATAGCAATCATACTGTATACAAGCACAATGATTTAGGTAGCGTATTAAGTTTAGTCATCACATCAACTTGTGAGTTATACATTTTCTTTACTACTTTTTTTCCCCCACATCTGCAGCATATGAAAGTTCCCAGTCCAAGGATCAAATCAGAGCCACAGCTGCGACCAATGCCACACTTGCAGCAACTCCAGATCCTTTTACCTACTGTGCTTGGCTAGGGATCAAACCCATGCCTCCACAGCCACCCAAGCTGCTGCAGTTAGATTCTTAACCCCTTTATTACAATTTTTAAATGAAGATATTAAGACTTAGGGAAGTTTCATTATTTGCATGAAAACCCCATTGCCATTAACTGAAGGAATAGGAATTCTAACGAAAATTACTGTGATCTGTGATTGTAAACACTAACTTCTTGCTTTTGTGTACTTCTGTTACCTACTATATAGTATCCTTTCTCATTTTTCCCACCAAAAAGTCTTCTAAATGCATTAAATAATGTTTTATTATAAAGCATTTATAATGATCACAAAATTACCATCAAACTAGGTTAAACTGTATCCAAGCAAAATAAATGACAGATATTTTATGAATATAAAAACATAATTCATGATGAAAACATATCTTTATGTAGCAAATATAGGGAGCATCAAAATAAAGAAAACTAGAACTATAGGAAACATGGGAAGAAATTTTTAAAAGTATAAAAGTATTTATTATTAATTTGTCTTACCACTCTACCACAAGACATATGAAGGAAGAAAAGTAAGGGTAGAGAGGACTTATAATTAACGTCATTGGTTTATAAACAAGAATTGATCTTCTGAAAATAGAGAATACAACTACTTCTCATGGGTTGAAGGAATATAAGTTGACCACTGAGACAGAAAGAGATGCCCAATACAGTTAAGAAAGTAAATGGCAAGAATTTAGTATTAGAAAAATTTTAAATTAATTTAGTACATTAACTGATTAAAAGAGACAAAATGTATAGTCATCAAAACAGATGTAACAAAAGCATTTCAAAACACTCAACATTCTTTTCCCTAAAAAAAATTCTTAGTAAGTTAGAAATAAAAGGATATAAATATACACACTCAGCAAATGTCATCTAAATGTTAGAACTATTTCCTTTCAAATCAGGAATAAAAGAGAAATATATATTATCACATTTTATTGGAAATTCAAGCCAATGTAGTAAGATAAGAATAAACATGGAGTTCCCGTCGTGGCGCAGTGGTTAACGAATCCGACTAGGAACCATGAGGTTGCGGGTTCGGTCCCTGCCCTTGCTCAGTGGGTTAACGATCCGGCGTTGCCGTGAGCTGTGGTGTAGGTTGCAGACAAGGCTCGGATCCCGCGTTGCTGTGGCTCTGGCGTAGGCGGATGGCTACAGCTCCGATTCAACCCCTAGCCTGGGAACCTCCATATGCTGCGGGAGCGGCCCAAGAAATAGCAACAACAACAACAAAAAGACAAAAAAAAAAAAAAAGAATAAACTTGAGTTTCAAGGTAGAAAATAATCTACAAATTATATTATTGAAATTATAATAGGAGAACTTGGCAAAATAATTGGATATAAAATTATTATACAGTCATTTACATTTGACACAGCAAAAAACAATTAGAAAAATAATTAGAGATGGCACATTTGAGACAGAATAAGGGAATATTAAAGACTGGAGGATAAATCTAATAAAAACATGTGAAATCTCTAAGAGAGTGCTATAAAATTTTATTGAGCTGTTAATACCTAAATAAATTAAAAAAACCTTTTTTCATTGTTAGATGTGTATGGAAGACTTTAGGATTAATGTTAGGTAGAGCTAGGAAAGTACAGGGAAGTGCTATCATCCTATTATATATAAGGATATATAGTCATAATTAAGAGCATGGTCTTGATATTAGGATACACTGATAAATGAAATGTGAAGAAATAATCTGAGTCATATGCATCTTTTAGATCAATCAAAATTACCAAAATTAATAAGTCAATCTAAATTATCCAGTAACTATTTTTGTTCTTTTTTTACATTTCACAATAATTGCATGGAGAACGAAGTGCTGAAAATACAACTATGATTTTAATATTTCTTCAAAATATTCAAATACAAAATATACAAATACAAAAATATTTTAAAAGAAAAATGTATAACCTTCCTCTATTTGCCCTCTCAATTTCCAACTTCTTTTTTTATGTATGTATGTAAGTATATATATATATATATGTATATATATAATATTATCTATTATATAGATTAGTCTACTACTTATTTTTCTTATTTAATTCAACACAGAAATGCCTCCAGACATGTAGATCAAATTCATTTGAATTGTTACATAATATTCCATAGTTGAGATTTAGCAAATAGTTCAGAGAACTTCCCTATGAAAAGATTCAAAATTTTATTTTTCAAGATTTGATCCTATAAACAAGATTCCAACATGCTTACACACATATGCCTATCCACTGTTTTTTCTAAAGAAAATGTTCCTCAAAAACAGTATTTTTGAATTTTTAAGAAATTATATATTTTTTACTTTAATGAATGTTGCCAGATTATTTTTACATATACCAATACCTTTCCCCTCTTGACATCACAGAAAATTATCATTTTTTTGTTCTGCCAATTGAATATCAAAATATAGCATTTTTGTTTCATTTATATTTTTATGAATATTAGTAAAACTGAGAATCTTGTCAAGTTTATTAAACATTTGACTTTTTAATTGTTGATTCTGTTTGCTATCGGGTAGTTTGTCTTTTTCTTATTAATTGTAAGAAGTTTTCATTACTGTGAATAAATTATTGCATATGTTTCATAATTATTTTGATGCCATCCTAGTATTCATTATTTTTCCTTTGTTGTCAGTTTCCTCCCACCTCTAAGTTTATAGTTTAATTTCTTAGTCTTCTTTAGGAAGATTCCCCATTCCAAATTTTCACAAATATAATCCTAATATTCTTTTTATTTATTTATTTATTTATTTACTTATTTATTTTGGTCGCTTCAGGGCCAAACTCATGGCATATGGAAGTTCCCAAGGTAGGGGTTGAATCAGAGCTGTAGCTGTCAACTTACAACACATCACAGCAATTTGGTGTCCAAGCTGCATCTGTGCTCATGGCAACACCAGATCCCTAACCCACCGAGAGAGGCCAGGGATCAAATCCATGCCCTCATGGATAGTAGTTGGATTCATTACCGCTGAACCATGACAGGAACTGCCTCTTTTTAATTCTTTTTTTTTTTTCCTTTTTAAAAGAAATTCTCTAGAATGTATTTGGCATGTGATATTGTATATATATATAGAAAATTATTTTCCAACAAGATTTACGATCAATTATGAAAGTGCCATCTATTAAAATAAGCCACTGCCCCCCCCACTTAATTAAAATTCCATGTTTTCATTTATTTTATCCCAGAATATATTTGAGTCTCTTTTTGGACCTCAACTCTAATCAGATTCACTGATCTATGTGTCTTTTGCTGTGCTATCTCCTGTACCTGTGAATTTTAGGCTTTATAGGATACTTACAAGCTGGTAAGGCGAGATCGCCACCACTTTTTTATAAATTTTCCTTTATCACTGCAAAATTTGAAGTATCAATGATCAATGTGTTTGTACACTTATAACTCATTATCTCTAGACTCAAATTTCCTAAAATGTGTTCCATTGACCCTGAGCAGTCCTCAAGATCATTTGAGGAGTCCAGAAGATAAAAAGTTTTCATAATAACCATATGGTATTATTTGCCAATTTTACTGTGATGATATTTGCACTTATAAAGGAAAAACATTAATGGGCAAAACTTCTGGCATCTTAACATGAATCAAAGCAGTGAAACCAAACTCTACTGATATTCATTGTATTTTTCATCACCATGCACAAAGGCAAAAAGATATAATTTACTTACTGATGTCCTTGATGAAACAGAAAAATACTTTTATTAAATGCCAACCCTTGAGTTTATATTTTAATATTTTTGTGACAAAATAGTACATACACATAGAGCATTTTGTGCCATACCAAAAGTAGAGTGGCTGTATCAAACAACATTTGTGTAATTTTTTTAATTTACATCCTGAATCCTTGCTTTTTCCTTTAAACATATTTTTACAAAAGAGAATAACTGATAAACTGATTATTCAGACAGATATTTGGCAGACATTTTCTCAAAAAATGAATGAAGAAGCATATCATTTTAAGAAAAAGTCATGGTATTTTTTGCCAATGATGAAAGTTTTCAAGCAAAAATTAGAACTTTGGAAAACTTGTATCATCCACAATAAGATGGAGAGCCTTTCACAAGCTAAAGTCTTGTGGGAAAAGAATATGAAAAAGAACGGATGTGTGTCCATGTATAACTGAATCACTTTGTTGTACAACAGAAATGTTCACAACATTGTAAATCAACTACACTTCAATAAAACTTTTAAAAATGGAAAAAAGTATTTTCTGACGATACTGGTGAGTGGTGATATTAGCAAGTGTTATTTTTGCATTGTATAATGAAAAGCATCAAAATTTGGAAGATCTGGATAACTCGGAAACCAGTATTTTTCCATTTGACCAATGCATTACATCACAGTTCTCAAGAAAAAAAGTATTCATTCAAGAATTGACAGACCAATTTAACTGAATATGAAAGATTAAATTTAACTGAATATGAAAAGATTTTTATAGGTTTAAAATTCTACATTGAAACTAACCTTTAAGAAACTACCATCTGTCAAGTTTTAGCGTTGTATAAAAAAATATTTGCAATTATGTGGTGAAAAAAACTATTAAAATGTGCTTCCTTTTTCCAACTACATATCATTGTGAAGCCAAATTTCTTTTTTATATTTCAATCTAAACACCATATTGCAACAGATTGTATAGAAATGATAATCAAGTTCTCTTCTATTAAATTAGACAGTAGGGAGATTTTTTAAATGTAAAACAATTGTACCACTCCTATGACATATCATTTGAAAAATGTAATTTTTATTAAAAATATGTTTTATGTTAACATGCAATACATTTATTCTTACTACCTTTAAATAAGACATTTTTTAAATTTGTCACTTTTAATTTCTAACACAGTAAATATTGATAGGCAAAATTCATGTAAACAAAAGCTCTTTGTAGGAATCCAATTAATTTTTAAAAGTAACTCAAGTTCCTGAGACCCCAAAATGCTGATCTAGACACACCAGTATTGCACTGAACACTGGGAAATTTACCTTTAAAGGTTATATAAATTCATATATAAAATCCTTCACTTTCTAGGTTTTGAAATTACCATACTTTTTTTTCTTTTTCTTTTTCTTTTCCCCCTTTTTAGGGCCACACTTGCAGCCTATGGAAATTGTCAGGCTAGGGGGAAATCAGAGCTGCAGCTGCTGGCCACAGCTACAGCAACACCAGAGGTGAGCCACATCTGTAGACATACACTGCAGCATGCAGAAACAATGGATACTTAACCCACTGAACAAAGCCAGGGATGGAACTCGCATCCTCATGGATGTTAGTCCAGTTAACCCACTTAGCCACAAAGGGAAATCCTGAAATTACAATACTATTTTCTTCTGTAAGTTTGGACACTTTCACTTACAAGTTTTTCTTAAGTTTACAGGATAAGTTTTTTTTTTGTTTTACAATCAATCTTGATAGTTTTTGTTTTGTTGAGACAGCATTTCTTCTAGATTTTCACACTCATAGCCATAGAGTGGTACTCAGTGATCTTTGCCATTTTTATTTAATCTGTCTTATGTTTGTAGTCATATACTCCTCACATTCCGAATACTGAATATCCCTTTTTTTAATTAGATTTTTAGAAATTTAACTCTTTTATTGTTATTTTATGGAGGTACATTTGGAATCTTTTTATTCTTCCCACTTACTCATTTACTTCAATTTCTAATTATTATCTTTATATGTAACCTAATTCTTCTAGTTATTTTATTTGCTTATTTTCTTGCTTACTTCATAATTTGAAGATAAATAAGTTAATTTTATTTTTTCCTTTATTTTAATCATAAACATATTTAAAGCTAATTTTTTTCTGGGGGTACCTGTGTATGGTTTAAATAGGTCCCATTTTGAAGTACAAAATATTTGCAAACTTGATTCAATGTTTTGATTTGGTTGGTTTGGCTTGTTTGCTTTTAGAAAATGAATTCTTAGCTTCTTATTGATTATGACTTTTCCCATTTCTTATTGTTTTAACTATTTTTTGATATAAAAACTCTAGAAAATGATGCAACAAACTCTGATACCCAAAATCCAGCATCAAAAATCAATATGAATGTGATTGATGTTTCTTCTTTTTCTAAACTCAACCCCTATGTCACCCTATCTCCTGACTCACTCACTCACCAAAGGTTCTCAGCTATCCAAACTTATATAATTTCAATTTCTTGGCATGGCTTCATAACAACCGCATTTGTCAAAATTTATCTTGTTTTATTTGAAAAGTTTTGAAACTTTATAGGAATATTTTTGTATCCTATTTTTTATTGTACTTTAAAGATACATGTAGTGGCATTTTAATTTTATCTGTATATTAATTGTGGTGTGTGAACAGAGCATCTTTTCTCATATTAAATTAAATTATTTCCTTTTTATCACTATGTCAAGGAATACTATTTCAAACAATTATATGTTGTGCATTTTTCTTTCACTGTCCTTGAGATTATATGTGACCCCATTAGTGATTATTAGAAAGGATGAAGATCTTTTTATAGGCTTATTGATGATTCTTATTTCATCATCTGTTAACTTCCTATATATATATACACATATATGTTTACTGGATTTTTAATTAACTTCCCTTTTATTGTTTAGGAGTTCTCTGTCTTTTTAAATAAATCTTTCTCTATTTCAAGTCCTAAAGCTATTCTTTTATCGCCTAAAATTTTGATTTTTTCCACTCAAATTTTAATTGGTTGCTACATATGGTATGAAAAAAGCATCCTTTTTTATTTTTATTTTTATACAGAGAGGACTGTCTTATTATCATTTACTAAATATTCTTTCTCACTGATCTGGAATGGAACTTCGGTCCTATTTTAAATGTGGTTTATCTCTGAGGTTTGTATTCTTTTCCCTCTATCTAGCTCCCTATCATTGCATCATTGAATATCTTAATATTTTATTAAAGAGGACTGTCTATGTTTAAGTACAGAGATTCTGGAAAAAGTCTGCTCATTTGAATCTTATAACCCTATTCACTAGCTAGACAGCAAAAGGAAAATAATTTAATTTCTCTGTAACTTCAGTTGTCTTATATGTAAAATTAGAATAGTAAGAGTGTCTGCCTCACTAGCAATTGCTAAGATATGGAAACAACCTAAATGTCCATCAACAAATGAGTGGATTAAGAATATGAGGTACATATATACAATGGAATAGTACTCAGCCATAAAAAAAGAATGAAATAAGGTCATTCACATCACCATGAATACAAATAGAGATTATCATACTAAGTGAAGTAAGTCAGAAAGAGAAAGACAAATACCATGTGATAACACTTATATGTGGAATCTAAGATAGGGCACAAATGAACCTATCTACAAAACAGAAACAAACTCACAGACATAGAGAACAGACTTGTGGTTGTCAAGGGGGATGGGGGAGGGAATGGGATGGACCAGGAGTCTGCAGTTAGTAGATACAAACAATTACATTTAGAAAGGATAAACAATAAGGTCTTACTGTATTGCACGGGGAACTATATCCAAACTCTGGGATAGACAATGAAGAAAAATAGTATTAAAAGAAAGATTACTTCATTCATCTCACTTTCTTATATCTCAATTTTTCTTTCTGGGTTTATTTGTTTTTCTGCTTAATGCCATGCTTCAAGATTCCCTTTCACAAAGGCTTGAGAAAGAAAGCTTTCATTTTGTCAATCAAGATGATTTTTGATATTTTTTGTGTAATTATCAAATTAAGGAAGTTTCAATTTCAACTTTAAATATTTTTTTCTTTTTAAAATTTTCTTAATTTGAAATATAGTTGCTGTACAATCTTATATATTGTACAATGCAGTGATTTGTGAGTTTTAAAGGTTATAGTCCATTTATAGTTATTATAAAATATTGGCTATATCCTCTGTTGCACAATATATTATTTTAGCTTATTTTCAATCTAATGGTTTATACATCTTTCTCCCCTACTCTTACTTTCCCCCTTCCCACCCCTCTCCTCCCAGTAGCCCCTGTATCTTTTACCTCATACATTCATACATTTACACATATCTGGAGATAGAAAAAGAGAAACTTGTTTTTCTTTTTATCATTCTGTGAGTGAAGGCCAATCTGAAAAAAAACTCTAAAAAAATAAGCTTTATTATAAGAGGCTCTGTCACTACCTTTAGTAGTTTAAAAAAAGTAGAATTTGGATGTAAAATAATAGATACAAAAGTAAGCTCCTAATTATTTTTAATGGAAGGCTCTACAAGTCATGCTGATTAGAAAATTTTCCTTCTAAACCTACTCCATTTATCACAGATTCATATGACTCTAAGTCATAGCTAGAGATCAATTTCAAATTGCTGCAATTTTTTATATGGATCTGTTTTGTTTTCTCAAGTTGGATTAAAAGATAGTATTAGAAAATATAGGAAGGCATTATATAGAGAAATTACATATTCAAATCATGGGCAAAATGAAATCTACAATTACCGTTTGCATGAACCTAAATCCAAGTACATAATGTATTTCTAAGGGATGGACTAGTTACAAAATTCAGTATCATATAAAGTGTTGAGAAGTGGGAGAATAACTGGCTATATCTCCAGACTTCTAAGGCAAGCCTAGAAAAGTAATAAAGAGAAAAAAACTGGGAGTTCCCAATGTGGTTCAGTGATAACAAACCCGACTAGTATCCATGAGAACATAGGTTCAATCCCTGGCCTTGCTCAGTGGGTTAAGGATCCAGCCTTGCCTTCAGATGCAGCTCAGATCCCACACTGCTGTGGTGGTGGTATAGGCCAGCAGCTGTAGCTCCAATCAACCCCTAGTCTGAGAACTTCCATATGCTGCAGGTGGAGCCCTAAAAAAACAAGAAAAAAAAGGGAGAAGAAAACAGACCTATAACAGAAAAAAAAATTAAGTGAGCATATCTTAAAGTTGGTTATCTTTTTTTTTTTTTTTTTTTTTTTTTTGCTTTTTAGGGCCACACCTGTGGCATATGGAGTTTCCCAGGCTAGGGGTCCAATCAGAGCTACAGCTGCCGGCCTATGCCACAGCCACAGCAACAGGGGATCTGAGCCAAGTCTGACCTATACCACAGCTCAGTGAAATGCTCAATCCTTAACACACTGAGCAAGGCCAGGGATCAAACCCGCAACCTCATGGTTCCTAGTCAGATTCATTTCCACTGTGCCATGATGGGAACTCCTGGTTATCTATTTGAATAAGAACTTTTTATTAAGAATACTTCTAAACCTTTCTGACTGAAAGTAGAGTTGGTAGTAGGATCATAGATACAAAGGATACCCCTAATATGTTTAATGGTAGGCTCTAGAAGTCATGAGAATTAAGTATTTTTTTTTCTTACAAACATATTCCACTTACCACAGATTCATGGTACTCAGTGTTATAGCTAGAGAACATTTTCACTTCTGTTCTGATAGAACAGAGCTCTTTCACTGCCTTGTACCCTTATGTCAAAACTATGAAATAATATATGCTTATTTTCTAAGGAAACTATTTCTTATAGTGGCTCAATAATTCTTCAAGATGCAATGGAATTTGTACAGCACTCAAATAAAAGATTCTTTGTTATCTTTCAAGGCCTTTGAATCTTACCTTATAAGCAACAGAGTTCTAACACCAATGAAGATCAAACACTTCAAAGATAAGTTTATCAGCTTAATTCACAGCCACTAGTCTCTTATTATTTTTCATCCAACTTTTTCTCTTTTTTATAATATACATATATCCCATTCAAAAGATATGTGTCATTCCAGAATCGCAGCTTGAAGTTTTAAAAGAGTATTGTATATTTAATGTGTTAAAAAAATAGATGACATTTATTGAGGCCTTACTATTTCTCAATGGCTATGTTAAGAATGTTTTAAGCATAGTTTTACATAAACTCATAAAAACCTGAAGAGACTGGCAATATTTTAAGATTGGGGCTAACCCTGAAATGTGACCACCTGCTAAGCAGAATAGAGTTACTGGAAAGCCTGGGAATTGCAGTGGCAAGCCTAGAGCATCATCAAAATAAAGCATGATTAGAGACTCAAGAAAAAAAAAAACTGATATGCTGATACATACAGAAAAACTGGAGTCCAGGAAACAGAGTTCCAGCTTATTATATATGTAACTTTGCATTTCTTTCCACTACAGTATTATAGACAGGAAGTAAAAGACTAGAATAATAAAGTCCAAAAATCTCAATCAAAAGGGACTTCGAGATTTATTTCAGAACTTCCCCCAATGTAAGGATCCTTTCTGAGAAAGGGAACAAAAGTAATTTAATGGACTCAATAGAATGATGAAAGTTTAGTTATTAAAATTACAGCCAACATATAAACAAAGCAACTACCATACAAAGAACAAATGCAATGTCAAAGAGGGGATGAGAGAAATCCAATGATGATGTTGACTTTAAAAAAGACTCTTAAAGGAGGAGTTCTATCCTGGGATGGTGAACATTAAGCCATGGCCCTTCTGGTGATCAGATAAATTAAGTTGACATGGAAGTGAATGGAACCCAACAGGGTTAGAAGGGGTATCCAAATCAGAGTGTGAATAAGGAACAGAACCCAGAAAACATTTTATAGTAGTTATTCAGTGGACGGATGGATAGACATTATTGGCTAAGAGTCATAGGGGCAAAAACAAGGAGGCAGAAAATAGCATGAAGTTTAGGCTGAAAGTGGTTTCATAAAGTTCCAGCCCCTATATATCAAGAATAAATTATAAAGTATAAAGTAAGGACATGGCGTAAAAAGTCTGGCGTATGATACATAAAAGCTTATATTTTATTTTGAAGGCAAGGCAGGAATGTGAATTGTAGCAATGGATTTCAGGGAAACTCATTTTAAACCAACAGGAAGGGCTATTTTGGAAATTTGTTTGAGGAATATTCAAAGCCTAAAACCAGAGAGTGAGATGCAGAGAATTATTTAATCCACTTAATTGATAGAGTGGGTCATTTAAGAAGGTAGAACATTGTGTCTTGAGCAGCCAGGTAAAGAGTGGTATCTTTCATGAATCCCAGACACTAATTTATTGGTTATCAAGAAAGATCAAGTACATCTAAGCACTTCATGTGGAGGGATTCAGTATTAGACATGTCAACCTACCTCAAGGACATTTATGGAGCAATACTGAAAAGTCAATTACATTAACAGGACCAGACCTCCAAAAAGAGATGTGGATCAAATTCAGTCTATAACATAATATGCAACATTTAGAGCAGTGAACTAATTATACACACACTCATATCTGCATAGCAAAAAAAATAATATGTTCAAGGCTCTGTAAAATAATTCTCAGGTGGAAATGATTTTAAATGCTAAATCACAATTATATTTCCTTTCTTTGAGAGATATACAGAAAACCCATGCTCTGGTTTCCTACATGTCATAGTTCTCCCTTTATAGCAGATTATGCTTTCAGGTTTTCACTCTAAAGTTATCATTAACAATATGTATGGAAATATTTAGCTATTATTAATTTAATATATCCATTATTAATATTTATAGATATGACTGAATATATATTTGTTTCTAACTCTAGGGATCTAAAAGTATAGTTTGTTGTTATTGCTGTTTATGGAATACTCTAAGATATATATTTATATATAAAATTCATAATAACAGTTGCACTTACTATCACACTGGAAACACATTAGGTATAAAATCAGCAAATAAAAGAAACGCTAAGCTTTCAGGTTCTCACAGCAATAGGATGCTCATAGCCAAACTGAAAAAAACTTAGCTAAAGTGATGTGCCTTGCACTATGAGTTGAAATTCAATAGGCAGAGGTTTCTATTGAACCATGAGAAAACAGAGTATCCAAACTTCCATAAAACATGTTTTTTCTTAAGGTACATGTGTTTTTAATCTAAGAACTGTAGCTACTGAACTGTACAATGTGAATTTAATCAGTGACATATTACTATAAAAACAATAAATCAAATATATAGATCAAAGTAAAATCTTCAGATTGTAGCAGTTAATATTTATTTCAGTGCTCAACTTGAAGATATTCAAAACTGAAATAGAGATAAACAGCATATAAGACGTTCTTGGGTTTGGCATTATAGTTATTCTTCTATACTATCAACATGAAAACCAAATGCCCATGACATTAAAAATGCTCCAAACTATAGACAAACATGAGAATCTAAAAGGAGTAGATTAAGATCTTTTCTTTTCTCTTTTCTTTTTTCTTCCTTCCTTCCTTCCTCCTTCCTTTCTTTCTCTCTCTTTCCTTCTTTCTTTCTTTCTCTTTCCTTCTTTCTTTCTTTCTTTTTCTTTCTTTCTTTCTGTCTGTGTCTGTCTGTCTGTCTCTCTCTCTCTCTCTCTCTCTTTTTCATTGCTTTTTAGGGCCACACCAGTAGCATATGGAAGTTCCCAAGCTAGAAGTTAAATCACAGCTACAGCTGCTGGCCTATACCACAGCCAAAGCAATACAGGATCTGAGCCACATCTGAGACCTAACACGTTCTCATGATGATATTGGATCCCCAACCACTAAGAAAAGCCAGGGATCTAACCTGTATTCTCATGAATACTAGTCAGATCATTTCTGCAGCACAACAGGTACTCCCAAGATATTTCTAGTTATGAACTATATGCTATAAACAGGTTGAGACAGAAGAGAGCTCATGTATTCTTTGAATCCCAATACCTGGCATCACACATCAAAGGTGGTCTAGAAATAACTGAGGTAGAGTGAAAAACATGAATGAAACGAAGAACATTTTCTGTTGTCCTTAATACCAACCTAGCAAAATAATAATGATAAAATAAGCCATCAGTCTGTTCAGTATGTCATCAATACTACAAATGGAGAATCCTCTTCTACCATAAAATCTCCAAGACCCTTCCCTCCAATGTGGTAGTGTTTTGTTTTGTTTTGTCTTGTTTTGTTTTGTTTTGTTTACTGTGGGATGTTTCCCAGCTCTTCTCAAAAAGAAACAGAAAATGAGAACATTTTCACACATCGGTCCAACTCCATCAAGATAGAGTCAATTAAGTAAAACAATAAGGTGAAGATAAGCTCTCCCTAACTTATTCTTCATTTCTGTGATTTCAAAAACTACTGAATTGTTCCAAGAATGAATTTTCCAAATAAAGAGTGTCTATAAAATATATTAAGTAATTACACTCTCTAGATAGAATGTATAATTTCTACCAGGTAGCATTTTCATCTCTCAAAAATATTTTCAATTGTGAACTTAAGGATACTGTTTTAGAAAAGTTGAAAAGGCTTTATGACTCATAAAAGCAGGAAACTAAACACACCTGAAGTGCCTTTCATACATGCTAACATACACAATCTTTACCTACCAGACAGAGGGATTCCTACTTCATTAATGATAATGATTAGGAGCATATTTTTAGAATAGCAGAAACTTTACAAACCTCAATGCAAAGAGAAAAAAAATTAGAACAGAAATATTCAAGAATATTGGACAATCTCAAAGGTGCCACATAGTTATAAATACCAGAAGGAGAACAAAGAAAGAACGGAACAGATGAAATATATTAAATGAAAATGGACAAGAATTTTTCAAACCACAGATGCAAACCAAGAAGAAAAAATACCCCACCCTTGCCCCACCCCCCCCCAAAAAAAACTACACCTGAGCATAGCCTATGCAAAAGTGAAGAAAATCAAAGACAAAGACAAGACAAAGAGAAGATCTTAAAAGATGACCAGGTGCCAAGTGGGAGTGGTACAAAAAACACTTCACCTGTGGAGGAAAAAGGATATGAATTACAATGAACTTCTTGGAAGAAACTGTGCAAACATGAAGAGAGATGCATGAAATATTTAAAATGGAGAAAGAAAAGAAATCACTAACCTAGAACTTTATATCCAGTGAAATTTTCCTTCAAAGGTAAAAGAGATAAAGACTTTCTTAAAAAAAAAAAAAAAAAAAAAAACTTCAAACACCTGAGGAATTTTATTGTCATCAGTTATTCCATATAAATTGTTAAAGGAAATTTTTCATACTGAAATAAATTATAGATTGAATCTTGAATTTACACAAAGTAACAAAAAACATAGGAAACAAAAAAATAAAGAATATTAAAAATTTGTTATTATTTTTTTGTCTTTTTGCCCTTTCTAGGGCCCCTCCCCCGGCACATGGAGGTTCCCAGGCTAGGGGTCTAATCGGAGCTTTAACAACGGGCCTAGGCCACAGCCACAGCAACACAGGATCCAAACTGCGTGTGCGACCTACACCACAGCTCACGGCAATACTGAATCCTTAACCCACTGAGCAAGGCCAGGGATCATACCCGCAACCTCATTGTTCCTAGTCGGATTCGTTAACCACTGAAACACGATGGGAACTCGAAAATTTTGTTATTATTAATTGTGCTGAAAGATAACTGTCTAAACTAAAAAAAATATGTATTTATAGCATGTGAACAAATATAGAATCTAACAGAATGAAGAAAATAAAAGAACCAAACACAGGATGAAGTCATAGGCTGCACATAAAACAGTATGATATTGTATCAAGACAGACTAGTTAAACATATTCTTAGGGAAAACTACCAAAATCAACAGATTTACAATTTAATAAGGTAATACACAAGATAAAAAATAATCATATAAAACGACCAACAAACACCACCCTCAAAAGAAAAAAAAAGAATATTTAGAAAACAGCAAAATAGTAGCTCTTAGCTGCATCAATAATCACTCAAGTGAATGGTCTAAAAAGACCAGTAAAAAAATAGAGATTATCAGAGAGAATACAAAAGTAAGACTCAATTATACATTTTATAGAAGAAAATCACTTTAAAGACAAATAAGGTTAAAAATAAAAAATACACCATGAAAAATTAAAGTGAACGAAAGAAAGCTGAAATATAAATGTCAGATAATGTCAGACTTTATAAAAAGCAACATTAACAGGGCTAAAGAAGGATGCTACACAATGATAAAGTCAATTATCTAAGAAGAATTAACTATCCTTAATGTTTATACTCCTTACAAAAGACCTTAAAATTACAGGAAGGGAAAAAAAATGATAGACTGAAAGGAAAAATAAACAAATCTATAACTATAGTTGGAAGTTCAACACTCCTCTTTATTTTTTATTTCCACATTACATTATTTTTTTCCTACTGAACAGCACGGTGACCCAGTTATACATACATGTATACATTCTTTATTCTCACATTATCATGCTCCATCATGTGACTAGACATAATTCCCAGTGCTACACAGCAGGATCTCATTGCTTATCCATTCCAAGGCAATAGTCTGCATTTATTAACCACAAACTCCCAATCCATCCCACTTCCTTCCTCTCCTCCTTGGCAACCACAAATCCATTCTCCAAGTCCATGATTTTCTTTTCCGTGGAAAGGTTCATTTGTGCCTTATATTAGATTCCAGATATAAGTGATATCATATGGTATTTGTCTTTCTCTTGCTGACTTACTTCACCCAGTACGAGAGTTTCTAGTTCCACCCAGGTTGCTGCAAATGGCATTAATTTGTTCTTTTTTATGGCTGAATAGTATTCTATTGTGTGTATATACCACATCTTCCTAATCCGATCATTTGGTGATGGACATTTGGGTTGTTTCCATGTCTTGACTATTGTGAATAGTGCTGCAATGAACATGCACGTGCATGTTTATTTTTCAAGGAAAGATCTGTCCGGATATATGCCCAAGAGTGGGATTGCTGGGGAATATGGTAGTTCTATGTAGAGATTTCTAAGGTAACTCCACACTGTTCTCCATAGTGGTTGTACCAGCTTATATTCCCACCAAGAGTGCAGGAGGGTTCCCTTTTCTCCACACCCCCTCCAACCTTTTATTATTTGAGAACTTATTAATGATGGCCATTCTGACTGCTGTGAGGTGGTATCACATGGTAATTTTGATTTGCATTACTCTAATAATCAGGAGTGTTGAGCATTTTTTATTGTGCATTTTTCCATTGGGTTGTTGGTTTTTTTGCTGTTGAATTGTATAAATTGCTTGTATATTCTAGAGATTAAGCCCTTGTCAGTTGCATAATTTGCAAATATTTTCACCCTTTCTGTAAATTGTCTTTTGGTTTTCTTTTTGGTTTCCTTTGTTGTGCAAAAGCTTGTCAGTTTGATTAGGTCCCATTGGTTTATTTTTGCTCTTATTTCTGTTGCTTTGGGAGACTGACCTGAGAAAACATTTATAAGGTTGATGTCAGAGAATGTTTTGCCTATGCTCTCTTCCAGGAGTTTGACAGTGTCTTGTCTTATATTTAAGTCTTCAAGCCATTCTGAGTTTATTTTGGTGCATGGTGTGAGGGTGTGTTCTAGTATCACTGATTTGAATGCAGCTGTCCAGGCTTCTCAGTAATACTTGCTGAAAAGACTATTTCCCATTTCATGTTCTTGCCTCCTCTGTCAAAGATTAATTGACCATAGGTATCTGGGTTTATTTCTGGGTTCTCTATTCTGTTCCATTGGTCTGTCTGTTTTGGTACCAGTACCATGCTGTCTTGATGACTGTGGCTTTGGAATATTGCCTGAAGTCTGGGAGAGTTACACCTTCTGCTTGGTTTTTTGTTCCTCAGAATTGCTTTGGCAATTCTGGGTCTTTTGTGGTTCCATATAACTGTTTGGATTGTTTGTTCTAGCTCTGCAAAAAATGTCCTGGGTAATTGGATAGGGATTGCATTGAATCTATAGATTGCTTTGGGTAGTATGGCCATTTTTACAATATTAATTTTTCCAACCCAGGAGCATGGTATATCTTTCAATTTCTTTATGTCTTTTTTAATTTCCTTGATTAATGTTTTATAGTTCTTGGCATATAGGTATTTTACTTTCTTGGTCAGGTGTGTTCCCACGTATATGATTTTTGGGGGTGCAATTTTAAAAGGTATTGTATTTTTGTATTCCTTTTCTAATATTTGTTAGTATGCAGAAATGCAACTGATTTCTGGGTGTTAATCTTATATCCTGCTACTTTGCTGAATTTGTTGATCAGTTCAAGTAGTTTTTGAGTTTTGTCCTTAGGGTTTTCTATATATAGTATCATGTCATCTGCATACAGTAACAGTTTTACCTCTTCTCTTCCTACTTGGATGCCTTTTATTTCTTCTGCTTGTCTGATTGATCTGTCTAAGACTTCCAATACTATGTTGAATAACAGTGGTGAGAGTAGGCATCCTTGTCTTGTTCCAGATTTTTGTGGGAAGGCTTTCAGCTTTTCTCCATTGAGTATTATATTTGCTATGGATTTGTCATCAATGGCTTTGATTATGTTAAGGTATGTTCCCTCTATACCCACTTTGGTAAGAGTTTTGATCATGAATGGATGTTGGACTTCGTCAAATGCTTCTTCTGCATCTATTGAGATGATCATGTGATTTTTTTACTTTTCTTTTGTTAATGTAGTGTATGATGTTGACTGGTTTGTGTATTTTGAAGCATCCTTGTGAACCTGGGATGAATCCCACCTGGTTGTGGTGTACGATCTTTTTGATATCCTGTTGGATTCAATTGGCTAAAATTTTGTTCAGAATTTTTGTGTCTGTATTCATCAAAGATATTAGCCTATAGTTTTATTTTTTTGGTGGTATCCTTGTCTGGTTTTGGAATTAGGGTGATGGTGGCATGATAGAATGTCTTTGGAAGTGTTCCTTCTTCTTCAAATTTTGAAAAAGTTTAAGGAGGATGGGATAAGTTCCTCTTTGTATGTTTGGTAACAGTCACATGTGAAGACATCTGGTCCTGGACTATTATTTGTAGGGAGTGTTTTTATGAAATATTCAGTTTGATTTCTAGTGATCGGTCTCTTCAGTTGATCTATTTCTTTTTGATTCATTTTTGGCAGGCTGGAAGTCTGTAGAAAGTTGTCCATTTCTTCTAGGTTGTCACATTTGTTAGCATAGAATTGTTCATAGTATTCTCTCATGGCTTTTTATATTTCTGTATATCCATTGTGATTTCTCCTTTTTCATTTCCAATTTTGTTTATTTGGGTTTTTTCTCTCCTCTTCTTGGTGGGTCCATTCAGAGTTTTGTCAATTTTGTTAACCTTTTCAAAGAACCAGCTCTTTGTTTTACTGATTTTTTTCTACTTTTTTTAATCTCTATTTTATTGATTTCCTCTCTGATCTTGATGATTTCCTTCTTTCTGCTGACTTTAGGTTTTGTTTTTTCTCTTTCTAATTCATTTAGGTGGTGAGTGAAGATGTTGATTTGAGATTTATCTTCTTTTTTGAGGAAGGCCTATATTGCTATGAATTTCCCTCTGAGCACTGCTTTTGCGGCATCCTATAAATTTTGAGTGGTTTTGTCTTCATTATAATTTGTCTTGAGGTATTTTGTAATTTCCTGCTTGATTTCCTCATTGACCCTTTGGTTTTTTAGTAGCATGTTGTTTACTCTCCATGTGGTAAGTTTTTTCTCATTTCTTTTCCTGTGGTTGATTTCTAGTTTTATGACTTTGTGGTCAGAGAAGATACTTGAAATGATTTCTATATTCTTAAATTTGTTGAGGTTAGCTTTGTGCCCCAGTATGTGATCAGTTCTTGAGAATGTCCCATGTGCACTTGAGAAGAATGTATATTCTGATTTTTTTGGATGTAATGTCCTGAAAATATCAATTAAGTCTAAGTTTTCTATTGTGTCCTTTGGGATCTCTGTTGCCTTGTGGATTTTCTGTCTAGAGGATCTGTCCATTGATGTGAGTGTGGTGTTAAATTTTCCTACTATGATTATGTTCCCATCAATTTCTCCTTTTATGTCTGTTAGTATTTGTTGGAAGTATCTGGGTGCTCCTACATTAGGGACACGTATATTAATGATTGTAATATCCTCTTCTTGAATGGATCCCTTAACCATTAAATAGTGTCCTTCTTTGTGTTTCTTTATGGCCTTCACTTAAAGTCTACTTTGTCTGATATGAGTATTGCAACTCCTGCTTTCCTGTCTTGTCCATTGGCATGAAATATCTTTTCCCATCCCCTCACTTTCGATCTATATGTGTCTTTGCCCAATGTTGAGTTTCTGGTAGAGAGCAGATTGAAAGTATTTGCTTTTTTATCCAATCTGCCACTCTGTGTCTTCTGATTGGAGCATTCAGTCCATTGACATTTAATGTAATTATTGATAGTTATTTATTTATTGCCATTTTAAACCTTGTTTTCCCATTGGTACTTTTTTTCTCTGTTCTTCTTTTCTTCTTTTGGTTGGCTGGTTTCCATTTGTTTTATGCTTATGTACTTTTCAGTTTTTGTGAATGTAATGTCTGGTTTTGATTTGTGGTTGCCCTGTTTTTTATTTATGTTAACCCTTTCCTATATCTGCATGCTTTAGCCTGATAGTCATATACGCTCAAACACATCATTAAAATAAAACCAGAATCTATATTTTCTTACTTTCCTTCCCCACATTTTATGATTCTGGTGTCTTTTTTTTTTTTTAACATCTTCATGTTTAGATCTGTATGCTGGCTTATTTAAGTGAATACTTTCCAATTGTAGTTTCTTCCATCCTAATTCTTCTTACTTTTTTTTTTTAATTTGAAGAAGCCCTTTCAGTATGTCATTTAGAATGGGTTTAGTCTGTACTCTTTTAGCTTTTATTTGTGGAGAAATTCTTTATTTCTCCTTCTATTTTAGATGATATTCTTTCTTGCTAGTTAGAGTATTTTAGGTTGCAAATTTTTTTCCTTTCAGCACTTTAAATATATCTTGCAATTCCCTTCTGGCCTGTAGTGTTTCTATGGAGAAATCAGCTGATAGTCTTATATGGGTTCCCTTAAAATTAACACTTTTCTTTTCTTTTGCTGCCTTTAGAATCCTCTCATTATTTTTACCTTTTGCCATTTTTATTATACTCTGTCGTGGTGTGGGCATGTTTGGGTTCAACTTTTCTGGGGCCCTCTGTGCTTCCTATATCTTGATATTGGTATCCTTTAGATTTGGAAAGTTTTCAGCCATAATTTCTTCAAATATATTTTCAATGTCCTTTTTTATTTCTCCTTCTGGAATTCCTATTATGCATAGGTTGGCCCACTTTATACTATCCCATAGGTATCATATTGCTTTCATGTTTTTTCATTTGGTTTTCTGCCTGCTGTCCTGAATGGGTGATTTCCATTATTCTATCTTCCATGTCACTAATTTGTTCCTCTGCATTGTTCATTCTGCTCTTTATTGCCTTTAGCTCAGTTTGTATCTCTGCAAATGAATTTTCTAGTTTTTCTTGGCTCCTCATATTTTCTAGTTCCTTTCTGAAGGAATCTGCATTACTGTTCATATCCTCTCATTTCCTTCAATGTTTTCACTATCTTACTTTTGAACTTAGTGTCTATTAGACTGCAGAGGTCTGTTTCATTGTTTTCTGCTTCAGGTGAATTCTCCTGTGCTTTTAACTGGGAATTATTTCTGTGCTTCTTCATCTTGCTTGTGTTTTTCTTTTTCTGTGAGGTTGGGGAAGCCAAACTTAGTCTTGTAAGGCTAGTTCTATGCAAAAGTACCCCTTTGTATTTTTTGGGGGGTTACTATTTATTTTTGGTATGGGAATTTGAATATTTGCTGTCTCTTTCTTTGGTGTGAGCAGGCTATTATTCCCAGGATGCTCAGTGTGTTTTCAGGGAGAAGGAGGCAATGGGTAGGGCCAAAAGTTGGTGCCTGGTTGCTGGGCTCTCAACAGCAGCAAGGACCTGCAGGAAGGTGACACAGGGTACTCCTAGTTGCAGGGCCCTGGGAAGAGGTAATGAGGCAAATCTACAAGGTGGCCAGAGCATTTGGCAGCAGCAGGGTGCATGAGTTCCCAGAGGAGTGAGAGCAACAATAACTTGTGTTCAATTGCAATGCCCTCTTCTGAGGTGATTGGAACTGCAGGTGGTGCCTGTTCAGGGACCCCTAGTGGTAGCAGGCCATGACTGCCTCTGGAATCAGTGATAACTGCAGTAGTTTGCCCCTGCCACTGTAGACCTTGCATGAAGCAACCTGTCTCACTTAGCCCACATAGGAGGTGTTGCTCCTAATTGCAGGATCCTGGGAAGTGATAGAGATCAGGCATGCGGGTACTGCCTAGAGCGTTTGGCAGTGGCAGCAGCAGGGCAGCTGTGTTCCCAGGGGTGTAAGAGCACTAACAGGTGGTTTTTGGTCACAATGCCCACCTCTGTGGTGCCCTTGAGGTGAATGGGGCTGCAAGTGGTGTCTGTTCATAGACCCCTATTGGTGGTGAGCCATTCCCACCTCTGGAGCCAGAGACAACTGTGGTGGTTTGCCCCAACGTCCTGCAGACCATTCAAGAAGCACCCTGTCCCACTCAGCCCCCTCCTAGTTATAGGGTCATGGGAAAGGACAGTGACCAAGTGTCTGGATGTTTCCCAGAGCGTTTGGCAGTGGCAGCTGTAGGGTGGGTGTGTTCCCAGGGGAGTGAGAGCAACAGCATGTGGTGCTTGGTTGCAGTGCCCTCTTTTTGCCAATCCCTGAAGGGACTGGGGTTTCAGGTGGAGCTCACTCACAGGCCCCCAGTGGTGGCAAGCCACACCTCCCTCTGGCCTCTGAGATGACCACCATGGTCTGTCCCTGCCACCTGTAGACTGTGCAAGAGGCACCACATTGCACTTAGCCACCTGATGCCCTTAGTCCACACAAGAGGTGCCTGGCCACCAGTAGCCTACATAAGAAGTGCCCAGTCTCCCCTAAATGAGCAAGAGGCTTTTAGCTGCCCATAGTCTGCCTGCGCCAGAGCTGCCCTGCCCTCTGAGAACCCGTGGGCATGTGCACACTCTGGTGCAGGGAGTTTCCTATGGCGGTCCACCCCTCCTCCTCTTTCCCTCTCCAACAACGGTGCCTTGCCTCTCCTGCAGATCCAGACCTTCTCCCGGGTTCCCTCTGCCATGGTGTTCCCCTCCCCAGCCCATGGCATACTGTTCCCCCGCCCATGGCACACTACTCCTTAGCCCCTTAGGCTGTCTCCATACCACGCACCCCAGTCCTCTCCCTGGGACTGGCCTCCGGAGTCTGAGTCTCAGACACCAAAGCATCTCAGGCTGTGGTGTCCAAGCCAGTGGTTCAGATGATCTGTGCAGCTCTCACTCTGCTTTGCTATTCTCAATCCAGCTGTGTTTTTCTCGGCGACTTTGAGGTCCCTCCAACTCAGCTGATCTTTCTGTCAGTTAGATGGCTTCCCAGGGTGTGGGTTCCTTTTCTCCTTCACAGCTCCCTCTCAGGAATGCTAGTCCCATCCTGATTCCTTTTCTCTCTGTCTTTTTTTCTTTTGTTCTACCCAGTTATGTCAAGAGTTTCTTGCCCTCTTTGGAGATTTAAGTTCTTCTGTTAGCATTCAGTTGATGTTCTGTGTGAGTCACTTTACATGTAGATGTGTTTTTTTTTTTCTTATGTGTTTGTAGGGAAAGGTGAGCACAACCTCTTACTCTTCTGCCATCTTGTTCTGCCCCCTCACAAATCTTAAAAATTAAAAGAATAGAAGTCCTTTAAATTATTGTTTGACTATAATAAAATTTGACTATAATAAAATTAAACCATAAATAATAGCTAGAATACCCCCAAATATTTAGAAACTAAGTAATGTACATCTAAACAACTTATGGATCAAAGAAAAAGACAAAATAAATTAAAACATTTTGAAGTGAATGAAAATACAACAGATATAAATTTGTGGGATGTGGTGAAAGCAGTACTGAAAGAGAAAAGTACAGTAGTAAGATTGAGAAGAAGACGAGTCTTAAATTAACCTAAACTTTTTTTTTCCGCTTTTTAGAGCTGCACATGTGGCATATGGAAGTTCCCAGGGGTCAAGTTGGAGCTGTAGCTGCCAGCCTGCACCACAGCAACATAGGATCCGAAATGTGTCTGTGACCTATACCACAGCTCAGGGCAACACCAGATCCTAAACCCACTAAGCTAGGACAGGGATTGAACCTGCATCCTCATGGATTTGTTTGTTTCCACTGAGCCACAATGGGAACTCCAACCTAAACTTCTTTTAAGCAAGAAAAAGTAGAGAAAATTAACATATGATCTTATATAAATTTTCATTTTACAGACTGCAGGATTTAAGGTCAATGTCAAAGTAAATATACCTATATACCAGCCATAAAAAAAATTTTAATTTGAAAAGTTAAAAAGAATGCTATGTAGCACCGAAATATTATATATATATATGTTATAGTTTATATATATGTATATGTATATATATATAACAAAATAGTAGCAGGATTTATAGGGTAAACACTATACACTTTTAATGAAGGAAACCAATGTAGATCTAAATAAGTGAAGAGTTATTATGTTTAAGAATTGGAAGACGCAGTATTTTTAAAGTATAAATTCTCCACAATTCTTTTCAATGTAACACCACTAAAATGTCAATAAGCTTTTTACCTAGTGACAAACTGGTCCTAAAATTTCTATGCATAGGTAAACAAGTTAGAATAACTTAAAAAAATATATTTTTTTTATTGTATGGCTCCATCTGTGGCATACAGAAGTTCCCAAGCTAGGGGTCAAATTGGAGCTGCAGCTGCAGGCCTACACCACAGTTACAGCAATGCCAGATCCGAGCCACATTTGTGCCTGTACAGCAGCTTGTGACAAAGCAGAGCTTTAATCCACTAAGCGAAACCAGGGATCAAACCCACATCTTCACTGACACCTTGTCTGGTTCTTAACCCACTGAGCCACTATGGGAACTCCTAGAATAAATTTTTAATATGTAATTATAATGGATTTCAAATTAGATAATTTATTTATTGGGATTTTCAAAGGCAAGTGGAGGTTAGATGACCCTAAATGTTAAGCTGTATATGTATGTATGTATGTGTTCTTGTATATGTGCATGTATTTTTAGGTATATAATTTTTATAATTTTATAAATACCTTCTTGAAAAAACTAATTCTCCAAATAAAGAATTTTCAGTGATGAATTTCAAATGTGATGGCTGATCCGATCCTAAAAGTTCAGATGCTACAACATCAGAGTATTTTAATGATCAAAACTCCCAAAAACAATTTTCTAGGGTCGGTAAGCATATATATTAGAGAAGCCTATTTGAGTATTTTATGACATGGATTGTGTTATAGGAAACACATCCAGTATTATTTCTCCATCATCTTCCAGGACATTTCCTCTGAGTTCTTGAACAGTCCCTATAAAGGGGAAGTATTTGTTTGAATTAATTTGATTCCTCAATCAGCAAGATCAAAATGTCAAAGGTCGCCTAAAATGAGAGTTTATTGTCTTTGGTAATATTAATTTCAAAGGTAAATGGTTATTACAAAATTAGTCCAGTGGCCCAATGATCTTAAAACCCTGAGTTACTTTCTTAGTGATTTTTTGACTTTTACATTCACATGGATAACCATGGTAATTCCTCTAACAAGTGTAATCCAAAGCAGGAAGAAAGGGAAAGATGCAAGTCTGCAATTATTTATGCCTACCTCTCTCTTTTTATTAAGGAAGAAAATCTTGTCAGAAACTTCCCTTCAGGTCTCATTAGTCATAACAGATTATTTGTCCAGCTTTAGAACCCAGGGGAGAAGTGGGATGGTCTAAGTGCTAACATACCCTGAAAATCGTTCCAGTGATACTCTAAAAAATTGGGTTCTGAAAAAAAAAAAAAAGAAGATAGTAGGTAACTGGCTGTGACTGTCATTTATATTAATTATAATATTTTATTTTATATATGCTTCTCCCTCTTGCCATTTGATGATCCTTTCCTTGAAGATATATGATATATGAATATGGATGGATGTGGTTTTATAAATAAGAGATACTGAAGATATTTTTCCACTATAAAAAAAATATGAAACCACTGATTGCTATCTAAATTTTGCTAAATAATGCAGACCTCTTTCTTAATTTTAGGCAAATACATTAGAGTTGAGTTAATAATAACTTCTCGAACCTGTTTTCATCTGTAACACTCCTGTTCCTTTTGTATTGTTAAAAACAAGAAAACAGACCCCAAGTGGAGCCTCTCATGCCAAGTCTCATATCACCAAACTGAGATGAAACTTAATTACAGTTTCCGCTCTCCTAAAAATGGAATCTTAAACCAGTCAATCTGGAGTTGACTAATAGGCACTCGTTAGGTAATCTGCCTGAGAGACCCCTGCCATTTCCTAAAGGAAAGTGATCTTGCCATAGCCATTCTGCTTTTTGCCCAGTGTAACCTCCTTGTTCCTGCTCCCTTCTGCATATTAAAGTCTTCTGCATTTTACACAGCTCCTCAGTGCTCCTTTCTATATGCTAGATTGGATGCTGTTTGATTTGTGAATCACTGAATAAGGCATTAAAATTTTTAAACTTTGCTCAGTTGAATTTTTTTTTACATTATCCTTCTCTCCCTAATATTCTGCATCCTACTAATACTTTTATTTTAGTCTCCTTTCCAAATTTATTTTTGGTCTTTATTATGTCATTTTCAGTTTTGCATCCTTTCCTTCTTTTTTTCCCCTTCCAATCTTTTGATTTCTCTTTCCTTATTGTATTTGTTTATAATGAGTAGAAATCTACCCAAGCACATGGAAGACTGAAAGATAAAGCAGTATATCCTAATAGTAGAAGTTTGACTAACATTTATCTCCCCATTATCCCCAATTAAATAATATTTGAATGACATCCATCCCCCATGAGGAACTGTGATTCAACTGAATTTTCAGAACACCATCTCGGTATCTTTCCTAACACTTATACTTCTACCATGCACAATGAAAATACAACAAGTAGCATATAGTGAATTTTGGGTTATCACAGCATGCAATTTGTATGCATTTTCTTGTTCAATGCTTACAAATGACTACATGAGAAGCTAATCAAGTAAGGTCTTATGATTTGTCTAATAATTCACTGTATACATGGCAGATTTGGAATTAAAGCAATTAATACCAAGTATGAGTTACACGTTGTTTACCATTCCTACTAGAACATAAATTCATTAAGGGCAAACTCTGTTACCGTCTCTGCAATAACTACAATATCTAACGCAGAGATCAATAACTGATTTTTTTAATTTTATGAATATTGTGAAGAATTTTCTGTTATTCAGAAGATTGATAGACATACATGTAAAACATATGATGTGTTCTACAGTTGCAAAGTCCAAAACATAAAGTTTTAAATATAAATAAAAGGCAGAAAATGGTATTAAACTTTTAAAAAATAATGAGTTCATCTTCTTGGAAGAAATTATGCAAATCACAAATGTTTAACAGCAAAAGCCCCATGGAAGTAATAACCCAGAAAAAAAAAATTACTGACCTTAGACAAACCACAAGAAGAGATAATATCATGGGTTATGGACTGACTGTTCTTTAATGAGTAAGCCTGATGAGATGACCTGTGATGCTCTAGCTATGGAGTCTGAGAAATTTTAAGCTAGAAATAACTCCAGGCAATTTTGGTCCATTTCTGAAGTAGAAAGTGTCTATGTTCCCATAGCAGAGAGTGTATGAAGAAAAAAAAAAAAAAAAGCTAATTAAGCAAAAGAGTGAATTAATTTAACAGAAAAGATCAAAGTAGAGTTTTGATAAAGAAAAGATAGTTAAGATAGTATGCCATTACCAAGGAGAATAATGACACTGCCTTGTATAGCAGAGAGCAAAGGATCCTAAAACTAGATATTGTTAACATGATATTAAAACTTTAAATAATGAGCATAACTTGGCTGTGTCATATACCTAGGAAACATTTTAACCTTTTTTAGGTACATTTTCAAATATTCTTGGACAGGTTAGATGAATACTTTCTACATGTACAGTGTTCCTCTAAACCTCTAAACCAATATATAAAATGTTAAAATACTAATTGACAACTCTAGTTCAGAGTACAAATCTGAATCACAGTGCATTTCTTTGCTGATGACAAGATTCACAGACCATTATTTTAAATATTTAGCAAGAGTACTATATTGGACCTCATCTGTCGCCAACCTCTTGTAGGTTATTCTGCAATCCAACATTTGTTATTCGTTCTAATGGACCCCACTGCAGCCTCCAACATAACCTCCTTTTCTGCATCAGTAAATATCAGCTCAGCCCCTAACTAGAGATCATGATTATACCCAGATCTTTATTTAAGATCTGGGAAATAAATACACTCAATTTTTCTCCTAAAGTTCTCTCTATCACATTCTAACTCAGAGAATTATGCTTACTTCATCAGCATTTAAATAACATTTTAAAGAAATTAAAGACATCATTAACTGCTGGGAAAAACTAGCACACTTACAAAACTTTAAGCATCACAAGGTCCTTCTCCTTGAGGTAGGTTGGAATAGCAGAGTGGGATGAGCATGGGCCAAGATTCCAACCTCACCTCTGGCAGTTACTAACTAACTTCATGACCTTTGGCAAAACCCTCAACTTATCTAAGTTTCAGCTTCCTTGGTTTATAAATGAAGATGGTAATGTGGACAGTGCTTCTAGCGGCACCAAGATTAGTCCCCAGTTCTCCTGGAAATTCTTCAAGTTACCGTACGTATGAACTGCAATGACAGTGAGAATAGAAAAGTAGAACAAATATGAATATGAAAGGCTTTTTGAAAGAAAAGTGATGGGTTATGATGACTAAATAGACAGAGAATGGGGGTCAATGAAAAAAAGTTGCTTAAAGTTACTATCCTAAGTCTAGGAGAATAGCGTCTCATTGACAAAGGCAGAGAAGTTATACACAAAGGTTGGCAAATGGAGATTCAGGAAGAAGATATGTTCTAATATGAGTCTATTCAATTTGAATAAGTTTAATTTAAAATGTAACATGAAAGTTTAGGACACCATTTACTGAAGGAAGCAAAGCCAGCAAATAACCATTTCTTTTGGATGAGCAGCACAGTAATAACAGTCACCATATAACTATTCTCTCTGAAAGCAAAATCACCTACACTGTAACATATCCCCAGTTAGGTAAGTTTATTTTGCTTTTTTAAAGTGTTAATAATTATCCTAACTCAACTTTGCAAACTTAATGCATTGATTAAGGTAGAGAGGTATAAAATATTGATAAATTATATAAGCAGCCTCTGGTTCATATACATGAGGCAGTAAAGATTTGTGAAATGTTTTTGTTTTATGGAGGTACGTGAAAATAAAAACATATATTATCACTACTGAACATGAATGCAACACATGAACTCATGACAGTTTTGTGATATTAAAGTCAATGCATGTTGTGATGTAGGGACATAATATATAAGACATAAGGGAGAAAAAAGACTTAAGAAATAACTCTATTCTTCCAACTAAAATATGTATCCAGGCTTTCAAATTCCTATAGGAGCCAAATAAAAATTAATCTTTGATTAGTCACCTGAGTAAATTCATTTACCCATAATTAGGTGTTGGGATGATGTAAAACTGGAATTTGAGAAATGTTAATATTGCTGCTAATCAGGATGCTGAATTCATACTGATCTACTTCAAATAACTTAAGATTTATCATTACAATAAATGTACCACTGTATGCCTTTTCAGGAAACCCACAAAGCCATGTTTTAAAAACTGAGAGCCAAGTCTCATATACATGTCATCTGTGTCATCAGTACATTCTATAATTATTACCTTCCCCCAGTGACACACTAAATCATATTTTCTTTCATTTTTTAATGTACTACCTAATCATGAATCGGAAGGCAGCATGATTGTGGGAAAGGCCATAATTCTATGTCCTTAAGCTTAAGATTTTGGGTCTCTGTCCTTGATTTGCTACTTACTTGGGCTATTTATTCATTGCCAAAGTTTTTTGGGGCTCAGAAGGAAATAATCATCTGCTTCATTCAGTTAAGTTGGGAAAGTGGAGGGCCACTGAGGGCCAAGCACTTAATAGTTAGCTTCTAACAATTCTGGTTACTACTTTCAGAACATTCCCTTGAATAGAGCAGCTATAATTTCACCCTGAATATATATATGTTATGTATAAATACATGTATATATTTATGTTATGTATAAACACATACAAATATACATATTTTTGAAAAGCAAATATATAGATACACACATATGTATTATATATATAGTGTGTATATATACACACATGCATATACATCATGTGCATATATATACACATATAGTATATATATATATAATATGTGTGTGTATACACATAATGTGTGTATATATATATATATATATATATATATATATATATATATATATAATGTGTGTGTGTGTGTGTGTGTGTGTGTGTATTTGCTTTTCAGGGCTGCACCTGGAAGTTCCCAGGCTAGGGGTCAAATTGGAGCTGCAGCTGCTGGCCTATGCCACTGCCACAGCAACACCAGATCTGAGCAGCATCTGTGACATAGACCACAGCTCATGGCAATGCCAGACCCTTAACCCACCGAGTGAGGCCAGGGATCAACCGCACATCCTCATGGGTTCAGTTGGGTTCATAACCTGCTGAACTGCAATGGGAACTCCACCCTGAATATACTGAAATAAGAACTTTTCTGCCATTCCATACAGTTTTTGTATGTATTATTTTACTTTTTCCATAATGCAACACAAATAAGTAAGAAGAATAATAAATGCTTCAGCTCTTCATTTTTTAAAGAGTATAGTTGATTTACAGTGTCACGTCAATTTCTGCGGTACAGCATAGTGACTCAGTAATACATATAAATACATTCTTCTTCTCATACCATTATGTTCTACCCCAAGAGATTGGATATAGTTTCCTGTGCTGTACAGTAGGACCCCATTGCTATGTGCCCAGTAACAAGTCACTCATCTTCCCCCTTAGCATTAGCTTCTTCATTAACTGTGTATAAACCATCTTGAGAGAAATACAGTGGGAGGCTACATCAACCTCTGTTTACCATAATGACACTTTTTTTTAACCTTTACTGCCTCTCAACCCCTAATCTATCTTGCTTGTCTTAGAGTCTAATGCATATTTTACATGATAGACTTCTTTTCCCTTCAACATCCCAATATCCTTCTCTACTAGAAAACTGACAAAAAGAGAACACATTCCAAAGACATTTCCTAGAAATGGCAATACTGCTTTGAGTCACCATGACCAACAGAATTAAGCTGCCTCAAAATTCTCTTAACTTCTTGGCTCACATTATAGGTCAAAAACATTATTCCATTATCGCTGTGAATAAATCTATACTCATGACTGCTTCTGTTTTAAACATTGTTGATAAAAGCTGTTGTAAGTCCTATGCTTTAAGCATTAAGAAATGTATATAAAAAATAATGTGACATTGACTCTCTAGTAGATATGTATTAGAATAATTTCTAAATCTACATGAGCTTTAAAAAGGGGGGATCTAATATAAAAAGATATTCTTTGTGTATTTATTCATTTGTATAAGTAGCTACTAATCATTCACTCAACAAACAAATATTAAGCTCCTCCTATAAAAAAAAAAACCTTATCTGTTTGTGCATTGTTAAATAGAGAAAGAATGATAAAGGGTACATATTTAGAAGCTGGGAGTAAGTAATTAACTGTAATAAAAGGATGTGATGGATATTCTGTTTGTCCCTCCAGGTCCACTTTCTTCTCTTAGACTCAGGAGGTTGATTTGAATGGAATGAATTCCCACGTTTCCTGGTGAGTTTGGCCAATGAAAAAAAGGGAGGTCAGGTGTTTATTTTCCTGCATCCTTCTCACTCTTGCCCTCATTTAGCTCTATCTTTTTCCTGAAGGCCATAGTACCATCATTTGGCTCTTTCCTGTAGCTCTCAATTCTAGGAAATTCTCTCTTCCTGTGCTTCTTCAGAAATAGAAATAGAAACTCAGCTATTGCTAGGGCTAGACCCAGGGCACTGTGCTATCCCTTACTAGCTTTTATAAACCCTGCTGTGGCAGGTTGAGACATATATGCAAATCCTTTGACACCCCTCCCACATGCAATGAAGTTGAGGATATTTCTGCTTGAACCTGGACTGGCCTTAGACACTTAATAATAACTAATACAATGCAGCAAAATCAGTACTTTTTGACTTTTGAGGCCATGTCAAAAGAGGCCATTCTGTTTGTATCCTGCTGTGCCCCAGGATGACATAAAAAAAAAGTTCCACTATCCCACAGCAAACTTATTGTAAAGAATTCCAGCCAAGCCACATGGGAAGACTACATATATATGCTCCACTAAACAGTGCCAGCCCAGGTGGTAAACATGTGAGAGAAGATGCCTTCAAATGAATCTGACCCCAGCCATCAAGTCAATGCCCCAGGTTTGAGCCTTCTCAGCTGAAGCCCCAGCCATGATGGACCAGAAAAGAATCATCCTCTTTGGGCCCTAACCTAATACCTGATCTGCAGAATCCTTAAGTATAATAAAATACTCATTAATTTATGTCACTAAGTTTGGAGTAGTTTGTTATACAGCATCAGGGATCAGAGCTCTTGCATCTTTAAAGTCCTTTTACTCAACTTAGCAAATTTCCCAATTTGAGTGAGTCACTGAATGTTTCCTGACAGAACCCTGAGGGATACCAAGGGAATTCCAAATAAATGTCCTACAAGTGGTATGAACAAACTCCAAAAGGAGTGTGAAATAAGGAGTGTAAAGAGGATTAATTTCCAGTTGGTGTAATTGGGAAATCCTCCACGAGGGCAGGAGCCATGTCTGACATTGCACGTGCTCAATAACATCTCTTGAAGGTTGCTGGATGGGAAAGTGAAGATTTTACTTCACCTTGAGAAACAGTTATGACTGGGATGGGAAGAAATGAAAAAAAAAATCACTCTTGTAGCCAAGAACAAAAAAGAGCATGGCAGCAAAAACGTGCCTTCAAATAACAAATTCCATTATAGAAGAGACCAGCTGGACAAGAGGCTCTACAGTGATGCCAAGGTGGTTTCTCTAAAAACTAAAACTCTCACCCCGTCTCCTCCTGCTACACAGCATTCATCAGCCCTCCATAGCTAGCAGGTGCAAATTCAAACTTCCTAAGTTTGCCCTTTAAACATTTCTGGATTTATCTGCCTCTCTGCCTTCTTTTCTTACCAGGTACACCTTTTGACCTGCGTTGTAGCCACATCACCTATCTGCAGATTTGGCCTTGTACACCTTTGTAATTTTGAACGTGCTTCTTTTATAACATAAAATATTCTATACATCACCCTCCTTCTTCTAACTTGCAGCTATCTTCACATTTACAGACATAAATCCTCCACCCTAGGTAGCCTTCCCAGACACCTGCCATGTGAGGTAGTAATTCTCCCTAATTACTTACAAATATGCTGACAAATATGGTGGCACTAATAATGTTGCTTTATAGCTTTTATTTTTGGTCCAGCTATACACCACAAACTCAGACATGGACAGGGATTTGGATCTTACTATGCTCAAAAAAATAAATTAATATCATGAATTAATAGTTAATCAGAGTAACCACTAGAGTCGTGAATAAAGAATCAACAGGTTTTGTGCGTGACTTCAGACACTGTTGTTTTTCTGTTCACTTCACTGGTCCTCATACCTAGAAGAGTGCTCATTATTAATTATGCTTTTCGAATGAATAAATGCAGCAGGAATGAATGGATATAAATAAGGAAGAGGGAAGAGCTATGATTGATATTACCATCTTCTTGTATATCGCCAGGAGACACAGCCATTTAGAATTTACATAAAAACTGTCAATCCGAAAACTCTTTGGAAAGGGGGTTTATTTAATTAGATTGCTATGTTTCAATCTACTTAAACCAGAAGGGAATTTTTAAAAGAGCAAAAGGATGATCTCTATATTGCTTCAGATCCCTCTTTCCTCTCTCATTGGTCAAGAACGTAGTTCTCAAGTGGTGAGTTTAAGCAACCCTTTGCTCAAGGGTTGATTTTTGAAGTCTCTTGTCTGAGATGGGGCTCCTGGCTTAACTTCCTGTAGCTATAGATAAGGGACTGATTTAATTTACCTGAAATGTTTACACAGTTAATGTGTATTTCAATTTCTGTTTGCTTTGATAATTAAATGTTACCTACCTGTAAATGCGTCTATTCAAAGTACTAATTTGAATAGCTCCAAATAATGCAGTACTTTATGCTCTTGCTTATAAATACCATTTGTACACAGTATTGTATGTTACAAAACTTAAATTCAGCATTCTGAGAGCTGGTTAATTCTATTTATTTAATAAACTATGATAATTTGCATTTTAATTATTCTTGACTTGTTGCTGTTTTGATAAGGCTTTTTAGTGTCAAAAGTCAGAAGATTTTAAGCTTATTTTCAATGAAGTTCAATTTGAGGAAATATGGACAATTAGCTTCACTCTTCCATATTCCTCAGATCAGTGCTTCCAGTTCTGCAACCCAGATCATCTTTATAAGCCTGGAGGATGATATTGGACCTTCAGTAAAACAGCACCATAATCATGTTTTTTTAAAACTTTACAAGCCAGCTTTATTGTATTTCCAGATTATCACAGGTGACTAGAGTTACTTGATAATCAAATGCTCTGGTCATTAGTGTGAATACATTTCACTTCATATGAGTCAGACTGTCTAATACACAGATGCTATTCTGAATGACTTTCCTTCACGTCACCCTTATTTGGCTCATCTTTCTCCCGATAACTTTTGTTTCATTTATTGACTATATATCAACTTCCCTACAAAATTACCATTCGAAGCTCTGACTCTCTGAGTTTCATGTTTGCTTCATGTAGCATCTGCTGACATTTGATTTATGATTTGTGCATTGAGACCGTGAAGCCATAAAAGAGAAGACGTTCATTTTGTAGGTCTCCCCAGATTGGTCAGTTGGTTAAAAATGCCCTTAAAAAATACAGAGAATCAAAAACAAATGAGCTAGCTTGAGAAAATGTCTGTTCTGCCTCAGAAGCTAAAGTTACTCTTTTAAAAACCTGACTCTAGCCTGCAAGCTTTAAAATTTTAACAAAGTGCCTGCCCAGTGGCATGTTTAACGTCCATCTCTCCACTCTTCCCACGTTCTGTGTGTAAACATATATTTTCTTATGGAAACACCAAAGGAATACTATATATAGAAAGATCCAAAGGTCTCAGAGAGGATCACAGAATTGCTGAAGAACTTAAAAATTGAAAATAGCAGGTTTCTATTCACCTTAATTCTACTTTTTAAGGCTATGAAACCATTACTGAATAGAGTAGCTGATTCAATTTATAAAATATACTAGACTATCAAATTTGTCAATAAAATTTTTAAAAGGAGCAGGAAAATAATAAAATAAATAAAACTAGGGTGCAGTTTATACCTAAGAGTATCGTCATGACACTCAAGAGCACATCCACGAAGAAAGAAACCACCCACTATGATTTCAATAAAGTTGGTCATCAAATGAAGCTCAAAGAAAGCTGAGTTAGGAGAGATAATTGGTGTTTAGCAGTCCATTTGGTTAAAAAAGCTAATAAAAGTCAAGGTTGCCATTTCAACCTCCTAATTATTTGAGAGAATTACACAGAGAACAAACTAACTTTGATTTTAAACTGAATTCCTATCCTAGTCAATTTACTTGAAAATTATATTGTGACACATAAGAGGAGACCAACAAGAGGTCTGTATTGCTCAATATAAATTACCTTAAAAAGAAGGCCGAGTTTTTAATTCTGGCAAACGAGCACCCGCATATCCCGAAAACTAATTTTCTTACTGGAAACAACTACAAATGCTGGGGCTTAGGAAAAAGAGTTTTGTTTTTACTTTATAAGCATGCAAAGGATGTCCTCAGAGGCCAAAACCAAAATGAAAGCAGTAATCTAGCGAGTTAAGCACTCTAAAGCTGCTGGCTACTTTGAAGGCACCTGATAATCTCTGGTGACCTTGAGTCTCATTTTTGACAGCTGCAAAGGAGATAGGAAACAGGAGAAAAGGAAAGCCTGGGGCCTACCCTTTGAGTGGGGTGTGTTAGATTAGAAGCCTCCAGAATAATGAAGTGCTACATTTTTAGGGAAAAGCACGGTAGCATCTAGGTTTTATATATATGTCCAGTCTGTTAGAAGACATAGCAGAGTGTTTCACATTTTTCTTTCACTATCCAATGATTTAATTTTAAGAAAAAAAAATGTTTTATATAGCAAAATTAATGAAAAGGACAAAAGCAGCTATGTCTGCTATAGTTATATTGCATCAAGATTGCTTCTTAGAAGGAAAACTTGCTCCAGCTATAGACTAGGATTTCCTCTTTTCAGAATGTAGTTTTTTTTTTTCCCCTTGTCCAATTATCTACTGTTTTGTAGCAAACAATCTCAAAACTTATTGGCTTAAACAACGAATTTTACCTTGCTTACAAATCTGTAATTTAGGCAGACCTTGTCAGGGACAGTTCATTTCTGCTCCATTTGACACGAGTTGGCATAGCTCAATGGCTAGGTACTAAAATCATCTGAAATATCATTCACTCAAATATCTGGCAGTTGAAGCCAACTGTTCTCTGGGACCTTAGCTAGGGCTGATTCCCAGAACACTTATACATAACCTCTCCATGCAGCTTGAGCTTCCTGACAACATGGTGGGTGGGTTCTAGAAACAAGCTTTCTGAGAGAAAGACAAAGCCCAAATTCCATTCTAATGACATAGCCTCAGAAGTCAGATGGTATCGTTTCTGCAACATTGTACTCATTGAGGAAGTCAAAATACTCTGCCAGGTTCAAGAGAAAGGGACAAGAAGTATGTTTCACCTTGTAATAAGAGTGTGGAATGCTCCAGGAGAGTATGTAGGACCAAAAAAATCTCTGTAAGGGCATGTTAAGAAAATATAATCTGGGAGTTCACATCGTGGCACAGTAGAAACAAATCCAACTAGGAACCATGAGGTTGCAGGTTCAATCCCTGGCCTTGCTCAGTGGGTTAAGGCTCCAGCATTGCCGTGAGCTGTGGTGTAGGCAGCAGACACAGCTCAGAAATGGTGTTGCTGTGGCTCTGGCTTACCCCGACAGCAACAGCTCCAATTTGACCCCTAGCCTGGGAACCTCCGTATGTCACAGGTGCGGCCCTAAAAAAAGACAAAACACAAAAACAAGAAAATATAATCTGCTATGTTTCTCAGTATTATTACAGAATAGTCATTATATTATACTCAATGCATAGCCAAAACAGAGAGAGAGAAAGAAGCCAAAAGAGAGAATACTTGTGGGGAAATGGTTAGCCAGAAAGCTTAAGTTCAACCCTTGCTTAACTGGATGCCCCAGAAGTGGCCACTCATCTTCCTCTTGTTAACCCTAACACTCTAGAAATGTTCCAATTAATGCCTAGCTTCCAGGGCGTGAGTTCTTCCTGCTGTCTTTGTTGGCAGGTGGGCGGCATATGCAGGGTGCTGTGTCAGGGAGTAATCATGAATGTTTCATTTGTGTTTTCTCAGAGTCAAAGGGGAGTTCTTACAATATGATGAAGACTGCAATAGGAAAATGTCACCATTTATGTTGTATTAAAACTAGTTTAGGGTTTTTTTAAGACTAGGCCAAGGCTACAATAATAAAGAAGAAGACATCAAGCAAAGGAGCAGAGAAAAGAAAAATAAAAAATACAGGGCAAGGGATTTTTCCAGGGACAGAAACTGTGAAATCCAGGGTAGACCACATTTCCATACTGGAACAGCTTCCATCAGCACACACACTACGTAACAGCGTTATATTCCTGTACCTCCTTCAGTGTTTCTCTCATGTCTTGTTAGCCTGGCATTCTTTGAAGCTTTTAAGAGGAAACAATAAGAAAGTTATATTAGTTGTCTTAGAACATCAATATTCTCCATTCTAAATGTATTCCCATGTTATCCTTTTCTAAACGTAAAAGAATTTACCCTTATTAATATTTGTTATGGTCCTCACAGAGGTAGAAGAAACATTTGAGGGAGGAGACCATAGCAATCCTTATTTCATCCTGAAACGATACTCAAAAGGCAGTTTCCCCAGAGTTAGTTTAGGGGGTTGTGGGGGATGAAGAGCAATAAGCTTATTACTGATGCCATAGAGAACAACTAAAAGAACATTGCCTGAATGATTACATAGCAACCTTAGCACTGAAACTAAAAAAAAGCTAATGTCTTTGTCTTTTCTGCCATTTACAAATCCATCTGAGATAAAATATACCCTATCTGCCTTTTATTTTTCCCTTTCCATTTCTATATTTCTTAGTTGTTCATTGAAAAGTATCAGGCAGACAGATATGCTAAAAGAGCCTTTTTAGAAGGACTGGTTTAAAATGATTTTAGCTCAAAACCCAAATAAGAGGGTTTTCCAAAGTGGCAGTGAGTATGTGGACTGGAAGAGTATGGAAATGTGAGGGAAAAGCCTTGGGTCACCCGGCTCCACTGGGTACAGCCTCCCCAATTATTCATGCCTCAATCCATGACTCTTGCTCTGCTCCAATTCTTTTCAATTTCAGTCCCACTCACAGAAATTCTCTTCTCTTCTTACCCTTTCCACCCTTCTCTATCAAAATTAGATCACGCTCACTTATTATCACCAAAAGATTTCCTTCCAAGAGAGACCTAAAGCAATTTTCCACTGAAGTGTTTCTGTCATTGCATTACAGAACACACCTAATTAAATTATGCAGATCAGCTGCAAACATAAAGAAAACACACTGGGCATAAGGAATTCCAGCAAATGTTGATATTAAATCAAGATCCCATCTGAACACATGGGTGCAAGCTTTTTCTAGCACTTGGGATCCTGGGAAGCCCTAAAGCAGCAGTGTGATTTAGGTGGATTTTTGTTTTTTAGTTAATTTACCATAACCCCCTCAGTGGCCTCATCTGCTCTTAAGCACTCAAAGCCATAACCCAGGCTTAGTTGCTTAGAACCATCCATAATGAACATAACAAAACAGTCCTTTACCTCTCAACCACCAAAATTTCACCTTGTAAGTCCTGCTCTCTGAAGTCCTATCCCTGACCTCAAAAGCCTAATACATTATTTCATGCTAGGATATTAGTACCCATCTATGGTTAGATGATTTCTTACTACCACTAAAGTAAGATTTCTAGAACCGATGCTTTTATGCATTTTAACATACTGGAGTTTGGAGCAATGAGTTAGAAGACCATGTGGCACAGTTCAAATCACACTGAGCTAGAAACTGCCTACATCACATGAAAGTGAACAAGCTAGTGTTTCCAACCTCTTTGTTTTCATTACTACTGACTTTCACTTACTGAAAATCAAGTATTGCTTTAGACACATTTTCATCTATTTTGCAATGACTTTGGCTACTTTGCCCGTACAGAAATTTCCATTATTCTCATATTCAACTTTACCTGATATTACCGCCTATACTACAAACCAGTCTCTCTGTCTACTGTTCCCCAGGACACTCCACTCAACACAACAGCCAGAGTGTTCCAAATGAAAATCAGATCATGTTTCTTTTCTGCTCAAAGAACTAAGAGGCTCCCATGTCATCAGAGTCAAAACAAAGCTTATAAAGCTACAAAACCTAATATCTCCCATTCCCCACCACACCCACACCATTTTCTCGCAGGTCTTATCCCCTTGCTCACTTCCCTCCTGATAACCAGCTTCTTTACTATTTCTGGAACCATCCAGGCACACTCACATCTCCAGAGTTTTGCATGTGATGTTTTCTCTTCCTGACATTCCCTTCCCCTAGATATTCACATGGCTCACTTTTTCTCCATGGATATTTGGCCTAAATGTTGCCTTCTCAGAAAAGTATCAGAGTATTCTATTTAAATATGCAATTACCAAAGCCCCCTTATCTTGCTCTAGATTTTTCTGTAGTGCTTATTTTCTTTGTCATACTATAGCTTTGGTTTATCTAGTATGTTTATTGCTAGTTTCCTTCTACCAGAATGTAAATTTCAGGGAGGCAGAAGTTTTTGTCAATTTTCTCCCCCAGCACCTACAAAAGAGCTCAACAAAAAGTTGGTGCAAAACAGGTTGATATACAAGTAATGAATAAACAAAGGTTTGGGTATATCCTTTTCTCATTTCCTATCTTCAAATTCTCTAGGAAAGGAAGTAAGCCTTATTTACATTGCAAAATTAATGTCAGTTATACATGTGGACTTTGGCCAGCTCTATGGTTCAAGGCAAGTCTCACTCCAACGTGTGGTGAAAGATTTGAAAGTGCGTTATTCTCCTCCCAACAACCTGTTCTTACCTGGTGCACTATGAATATGGTTCATGTCCTGGACCTACCTAACATGATCACACTATTTCTGGGCACAATGCCTCTAAATGTCAAAGCAATTTTTGAGTCCAGCAAAACTCAATGGATTTGTGTCATAAGAAATTATTTGAAAATAAGCATAGTTGGGTGATTTAGCCCTTAACATTTTGTTTAAATATTTGCTTCATTATATAGTGACATTATGGAACTGTGACAACATAGTCACAGATGTGCAAACAAATGTGAATGTGGATATATATTTTGGTCCTCTGAATCCTTTTTGGTATCAGTCCTGCAGTAAAATCTTTCAGTCATATTGTTCATTGGTGCCTTTTTGGACTTTAATTCACAAAATCAAAGTTTTACACTAACTTGCACTGAGTAGTATTTAGGATTGTGAGGAAGGCAGAAGTCCCACATTAGCCATTGAAATTTAGGGTTTCCACAGTGAGGCCCACCACACTTTTGTTTCTGCCTAATTACATTCTATTTGTTTTGTTTTGTTTTTAAATTTCCCCAATACATTATTTTTTTTCTACTATTTACAGAAGGTGCTTTTTTGTTTGTTTGTTTGTTTGTTTAATTTTCCCACTGTACAGCAAGGGGGTCAGGTTATCCTTACATGTATACATTACAATTACATTTTTTCCCCCACCCTTTCTTCTGTTGCAACATGAGTATCTAGACAAAGGTCTCAATGCTATTCAGCAGGATCTCCTTGTAAATCTATTCTAAGTTGTGTCTGATAGGCCCAAGCTCCCGATCCCTCCCACTCCCTCCCCCTCCCATCAGAAAAGAAAATCATGGACTTGGAGAAGAAGGTGCTTTTTTATTCAGCTGACTACAAAGACCCAGGGATCAGTCTTGCTAGTACAGAGTTTTCAAAAGCATTCAGTCTGGAAATATGCATCGGTGTTACCCACACATAACAGAGCTGTGATTTGCTCTCCAAGCCATTCACACCTTATTCCACTGCTTTTTCACAGAAATGGATTAAGAGAGCACAAGTCTATACCTGTGCTGACACATATAAAAGGAAATCAAAGGGGAACTGAAAGCAGACACTGAATATATTAGATTCCTTTTAGGCACAATGCCCAACTTCAATAGAAGCCACTTCCCTAATTCCTTTAGACCTACACTGAGGATCCTTTCCAGCTCAACCATTCTGTGCTTCTCTGATTCTTTCAGAACCTAAGGATGTTGATGTAAATTAATTTGTGTGGCTGAATTAGGATGAGGTTTCTGATGCTTGAAACGGTAACAATTTTACAGTACAGGAAATACAGAAGGTAGAAGGCTAACCCAGTGGGAAAGACCTTATTCTTTCAGAACTTTATTAAAAAACAAAACAAAAACAAACAAAAAAACAGCAGAAACTTTATTCAGGTCCAAGTAACTCCAATTGCCCTGAGGCTGCCAGCCCCACACTATCCGGAGGGCATGGTCATAGGAATAGAATAAAAGGTCCAAGGAAGAAACAAGAGCACAGAAGAGATCAGGGACATGCCAATGCAGAGAAAATAAAGGGCGATGTTCCACCACTGCATGAATATTAGTATAGTCTAATTTTTCAATTGCTTTATCTAATTAAGTTAAAAGTCAGTGCAGGAGTTCCCGTCGTGGCGCAGTGGTTAACGAATCTGACTAGGAACCATGAGGTTGCGGGTTCGGTCCCTGCCCTTGCTCAGTGGGTTAACGATCCGGCGTTGCTGTGAGCTGTGGTGTAGGTTGCAGATGCGGCTCGGATCCCGCGTTGCTGTGGCTCTGGTGTAGGCCGGTGGCTACAGCTCCGATTCAACCCCTAGCCTGGGAACCTCCATATGCCACGGGAGTGGCCCAAGAAATAGCAACAACAACAACAACAAAAAAAAGACAAAAGACAAAAAAAAGTCAGTGCAGTCCAGCAGAAGAAACATTAGACGTCAGAAATCCTGCATAATGTAATCAATTAGTTTATGCAAGTATCTTACTTTCTCTAAGCATTATTCTCCTTTACTAGGAAACCGAGGTATATGAAGTATTTGGTTCTGAATTGTTAAAAGGAGTTTGTGTGTCAGAAGTAACTGGGTTTGAATCATGCCATGGTTATGTCTTATGTGTGTATAATTTAGCGCAAATTGCTTCTCCCTCTAAGTCTCACTTTCTTCAACTGTGAATAGGAAAGAGTCTCAAAGTACAGTGATTTGGCTTCAATAAACAAGACATAAAAGCATTTGTCACCTTTTAGATTCTTGATTAATACTTATTTTAAAACAAAGAAATTAGAATTCCCATGATGGCTCAGTGGTTAACAAACCCGACTAGGATCCATGAGGATGTGGGTTCGAACCCTGGCCTTGCTCAGTGGGTTAAGGATCTAGCATTGCTGTGAGCTGTGGTGTAGGTTGCAGATGTGGCTTGGATCCCTCATTGCTATGACTGTGGTGTAGGCCAGCAGCTACAGCTCTAATTGGACCCCCAGCCTGGGAACCTCCATATGATACAGGTGCAGCCCTAAAAAGACAAAAATAAAATAAAACAAAATAAAATAAAACAAAGAAATCTTAAACATAATCTTGGGAAGGATCCAGAAAGAAAATAAACTAGAACTAAATTAAGATATAAGAAAACTCTAAAATTCTATTTTCCTTTTACTTTATCATTGTGTGTGATACTAATAATCCATGGTAAATGACACCTATGTAGCAGGTGATTTTTAAATGTATGAGAAACCTGTCTAAATAAAGTGTGGCATTCTAGAATTCCAATCAGCAAGAAATCATGAGCCAAGGCCAGTTTCGAAAATGGATGGGGAAAAGTAGGCAGAAATAAATGGCTGGTTCATATTAAAGAGGAGCTAAGATTATATATTATCAAGTCCAAAGGGTGTGGTGCTCTTAATTTCCACCTGAGCCAGTCTTCAGGGCCAAGAGATTTGCCCTATAGGTGCAAGGCAGGGCACAGCTCCTGTTGGCAGAAGTTTTCAGTACAAGTAAAAATCCATGCCATAGCTGGAAATGCAGGTGGGTGGTTTTAAAAGATATCTTCAAAGTAGAGGCCACCCCTGGGATCAAAGAGCCAGGATAGGAATTTAATACGCCTAACTGAAAGTCAAGGCCAGATTCAAAAAGTAACTAGGTGGGGAACTAGTCGCCAGAGTCCTGAGAAGTCAAGCCAGGAGACTGGGCTATCTATGGGAAGAACAAACCTTTTCTAGAGCTCACTTAGCCAAAAAGAAAGGAGTTGGAAAATCCCATCAGTGCAGGCTCTCACCAGTTTAAGGATCAGATCGTTCTGAATCTGCAAGTGAGAGAGTTTTAGGGCCCACAGCTGTGAAAGATGGCACTGGCCCTAATTGGTAACATCTGCAGTTACATCTGGGCATTCATTTTACCACTAGTTGTAACACATCCCCAACCTTCAGCAACTACAAATATTACCTATGTTCCAGAAAGCCATCTAACTAACCATCTACAGTAGGTACACAACTTCAATGAGCAGGGAATTCACTACCACAGAGATTCAGTTTAGAGGGAAAGCAGGAGAAGGCAAGCTTGAGATACCCCTCAAGACATTTCCTCATGCAAATACACACCAGGTATATGCTACACCTCAATTTATAAGTTTTTCAAAACACCAAAGGTAAAGAGGACATTTAGATTCCAAATCCAACCCATGGGCATTGGCAGATCCTGAAGGCAGTATTTAGTCTTTTGGGCTAAAATGGGATAGCAAATGCAGAAGGAGGGATTCCCTCTGCCAACCAGAAAGCCACAAGCAATAAGGTTTCCAACCAGGCAGGGGCAGCACTTAAGCCATCTTATTAAGAATTCTGTGCATAAGAGGAAACAGTCCCTTGGCAGATAAGAGAGTCCTAATTTTATCAACAATGGTCCCCTGGCAGAGGGTGTGAATGATTTGCTTCTAAATGAGATCAAATATTTCACAAGCACAGTTGGAGGAACCTAGCTGTTTACGCTGGCAGTTTTAAAAATACGAACAATTAAATGTTTGGCTAGAAAAAAATTTTAGAAACTTTATTTAGGACTGAAGCCAGCTTTGGTAGTTTGAAACAAACATAGCATGGTTCATTATGGGGCTCAGGAAGCAACATAAAATATCTTCCACCAAATTTGCCTCCAGGTAGTTGTAGTGAAATTCAGTCAGCAATTTGGGTATAATTTGAAAAGAAATAGCAGGCAGTCCCTTTAGCAATTAAAGACACATCTCAAAAGATAAATAAAATGGAGTTAACTCAACTCTAAAGGTAATCAATCCCGCCTGATGCTGAAAGCAGAAAAAGTAAAATAGTAAAGGAAACAATCCACTCTAGTTCTTACATAAAGGAGTTAAGTTTCAGTGAGGGTGAAGAGTAGGGAAATGTGTGGAAGGGAAGGCAAAACTTACAACAACTGAAGAACAAGCCGAATGGCAAGCAGAATAAGTGACAGAACCTAAATGGGGAACAGTTAAGGGAAATCAACAGATCTACATACCAATGACAAAACACTAAAAAGACTGATCATTGCTGCTCCAGAGATGAGCCAAGAAAATTTATCTTTACGAGGTTTCGACATAATCAGACCACCTCAAGGCATCATAAGAGAGATATTCATCCACCACCTATGTAACATCTTGCTCCAAGATCCATAAAGGGAGTACCCTCATATTTCTCCAATGCCCTAAACATTTGCTTCTTAACAGTGTGAGGATATGAGGCAGAGATTTTAAATCAGAAAATTGGGGTTTAAACTCAGTTGTGTAAATTCTTTGTTACGTGATCTTGGGCCAATCCCCTTACCTCTCTAAGCTTCAGTGTACGCAGCTGTTTTCAAAATGATACAATATCTCCTTCATAAGAATGTTCTCAGGATTCAATGAAACAGAGTCAGAGATAGAAGCCTATGAAATACTCATACGGATTGTTGAGAATATTTGAAGATAATTTATGTGCAAGTAAAAATGCTAAGTGTTTTATATATGGCTTATATTCAATTAAGAAAACTGTCCTGAAACTGAGGTATGTTGTCTGATTTCACATATGAATAAAATGGAGCTGATACACCAGATTCTCCTTTCTTTTTCTAATAATGACATCCAAGTCAGACAAATACACACACACAGTATCCAGGCAGAGTCATCAACTGAATGTATAATACATTTAATTGTCAATAAAGGACCTCAAAATCACTAAGAATGTTAAGGAAAGGAATGTAATGTCCTGAGAATCTCAATCCTGCAGTAAGTGCCAATTCATTACTGCTTTTGATTAGATTGCTTGCTTATTTGTGTGTTTTTCCCTAAAAATTTAACTAATTTTTCTCTTTCACCAATACCCTCAATTTTACTAATCACTCATTTCAGTCTGTGTATGAAATAGAAATGGCCTACTATTTCTTTGCTCTCTATGGGATAACTTCAGTTTCCTTTAAAAGATCTAAAAAGTTCAGGAAAATAGACAAGAAGACCAGAAATAAACTGCTAGACCCTCAATGGAGATAAGAGCAAATCAAAACACAAATCTATAAGCCATTACTAGCACCCTTTGAAATAATACAATTTTATTTTCAGAGATCTACAGCTATCAAATTTCCTTAGCTGTTAAAAGAAGGAATTTCCAATTTTTAAGACATTCATCTTTCAGATTTTTCCTTGTGGGGATAATCATTACAATATCTGTGGAAGCAGAGAAAACAGAATTGGGTATGCTGACAATATACTGGAGGAAAACCAGCTGGCTGCCCTGACAGGCACTAAGCAAGTGACAGTAAATTAGGGGAATCAACATGGTTCATGACTTGGCTGTGACCCATCCAGAATTATTCCCATCTCACTTTATTTCTATCCTGTTTGCTCTTCCTGAAGGATATTCTCTAGCCGGTTATTAAAACGGAGCCACCATACACTGATGTGAAACATCCTCATTTATTACTCCCAGGAGACCAGCATCACCCAGTCTCATCAGAGTTATATGACCTTCATGCCACTTTGAGGTCCTCAGACAAAGTAGGATGGTGGATCATAGCGGTTTAGACTCTACATTCACTCAGACACATAAGTTTTTAATTTTTTTGGGGGGAGGGTGTGGTTTAGAATGTGGTCCATAAGCACAGTTCTGATGAATACCACCTAGATCAACAACAAAAAACAAAAACCCTTAGTCAGACATATGGGCTAACACCATAAACAACTCCAGCAACATGTGGGGGTTTTCTAGAACTACAGAACCTTAAGCACAGCTCAGACCTACTGAATCAAAATTGTATCTGAGGGATCAGGTCCTAGGATATATTGCGTGCATCAAATTTGAGAGGCTCTATGCTAGAAACTCAGTCTTTAAGTCAGTTAAGAACTATCAACTGAGTCAAAAAGGGAAGAATGAGCTGGGAAATTATGTCAAGTATGTCTAGTACCATGGGACCCAATTAGCAGCTAGTGGGAAGCTGGACAAAGGAAAGAATTTACTTGATCTTATTTAGCTGAAGCACTGCAGTTTTTCAGCTGCTATCGAAGCCTTGGATGGGAGGCTCTCCTTGGTGCCCTTGGCTAGGAGGCACCACCATAACCAAGTCTAGATGCTTTTATTAATATCTTCTTAATAATGACCAGTTCCAGGATAAATCTCTTTATTCTGGCTCCTTTCACTGAGGATTTGCATCCTACCAGTATTTAGTGTAGAGGTGACTAGGTTGGCAGGAGTTGTAGAGGCATATTCAGGAGCAGGTGTCTTTGGTTTATAGTCACCAGAGCTGATTAATCAGAGTTGGGGCTGAGTATCAAATGTATGGCCAATCAGGCTAAATTTAGGAGAAGAAATTCACTGAAAGTGAGGGATTCTGTGATAGACATCATGTACTTACTGCCTCAATCAGTTAAAACTTTTCCTTTTTGTGCTCTTTGTTAGAGTGACCTAACCTTTGCAAATGACATCTGCTAGGATTCTTAATCCACTGATAAAGTTTTCTTGTTAAACTTGACCAATGGGAGTCTCTGGAAAGGGGATTAGATGGGACAAAGTAAGGGAGAAGCTATAGACTTTCTCTCATGGCTCTACTTTGAGAATTGTCTTTGGCATTGACTGTATCTCTTTGTGGCTCAGTAGGATTCATTCAAGAGGCCCTTATCAGTGTGTTTACATCTCATTCCAATGTCCCCTCTCAACTTGATTTTAGCACTTGCTTAGCAAGGTCTACCATTGGGATCCCAACTCTTTCCAGGTAGCCCTGCCCTTGAATTCTGATAAATCCACATCTTCTTTTTGTCTCTCCACTACTGCAGCTGGGAATATCATCCAGTTATTGCCTCTTCAGCTCTTCCCAAACCTTTTAAATATGTTCCTCATAATAAGTTCCTTCTACTGAACAATTTAGAAGAGGTTTCATTTGACTGGCTTCACCCTGACTGATGCACTGACCTTATATTCTATAAGCTTAAGCATCAAGGGCCTCTCTTTGGGAAATTAGACCCAGCAGGAAATGTCACTGAAATTAACCTTCAGGCACAGAATAAGGAACATATAATTTTATTGCTAGAAAGAACTTTAGGCATCATCTGAGTCTGTCATTTCACAAATGAAAAGCTGTCCCCCCAGTAAGGGCCATGTCTAGTCTCACACAGTTCTAAAATAGCAATGCCAAGACTAGCTTTGTGCATGCTTAGCATATTTTCATTATTCCATATTTTTTCTGTGGTATGTTTGCTGTTTGATTACAAATTCTCTATACAGATATATAATTCAGTGCTACTGGCCAAAGTTATCTTAGAGGAATTAATAGGCAATTTTATGGTTCTATCTTTTCTTTATACATATATAATTTTTTACCAATTTAGTGGAAGCCTCTTAAATATAGTAGAAATTAACCATAGGAACCTATATTAATAATGTGAGAGATACTCATTTTCATATAAATGAAGATATGAGACATATGGAAGAGGTAAGACATAAAAAATGATATGAGGGGAAAAAAGAACATCGGGATCCTGATACCCTAAATATAATTATCTAGGGCTGGGGCTGGGGAAGGAATATGACTTCATAATTGAGTAAATGTGATGGGCAAGAATTTAGCAAAGCAAATATCACAAAGTATAATGAGATTTTCAAAAAAATAATGCAACAACATATATTTTAAGAGAGAAAGACATTGCTGAGTAAACACCTCAAGTTAAAGGAAAACAAATATCTCCATTCTTGTATTAGGCATGATGCTCTAAAAGTTGCATAAAATCACCAAACTGAAGGGCTCAATTTAGGACGGAGATCAACAGACAATATAAGAAGAAAAGAGGGAGCTCCCCATTGTGGCTCAGCAGTAACAAGCCTGACTAGTATCCATGAGGATACAGGTTCAAACCCTGGCCTTGCTCAGTGGGTTAAAAGATCTGGCATTGCTGTGAGCTGTGGTGTGCATTGCAGATGCAACTCAGATCCTGTGTTGCTGTGGCTGTAGTGCAGGCCAGCATCTGTAGCTCTGATTTGACCCCTAGCTGGGGAACTTCCATATACCAAAGGTACAGCCCTAAAAAGAAAGAGAAAAAAAGAATAAAAGCCTAAGTAGATTTGTGGCTTCTACAGCTCCAGACAGGTAATACTATGTTAAAGTTAAGATCATAGAACCCAAACTGCTTAGGCTAACCTATAAGTCCTACCATTTATTTGCATGTATTTGTTATGGTAATCCAGGCTGCAGCAAAAAAATAGACCCAAAATATATTATGGTTCAAACACAGGAGGAGTTTATTTTTCACCTAGGGAACAGTCCAAGTTCAGTTTTCGAGAATGGATTTTGGTATGCAGCTAAAACTGTGACCTAGAGCTAGTTACTTAACTTCTCTGAACTTCTAGGATTTTCCTCTGTATAATTAGAACAATAATAGTGTTCCTATAGGGCTAAGTGGGTCAGTGCACATAAAATACTTAGGGAAGTAGTAAGTACTCAATAAGAACCAGCTGGTATTATGATTACAATTATTAGTCCAGACTGGCTATTTTTTAAGTTCTGCCTGATACTAATAGCTCCATCTACTCCATGTCAGTTAAGAATGCAAAAATGTCTACTGTATAAAATGTATTTCCTAGGACAGCTGTTCCTAATTCTCAGCAGTACATCAGAATCCCTGGAGAGTTTATTAAAACCCATATTGTTGGGTCCTACCCAGAGAGCTTCTGATTCAGTGCATCTGAGAGAGAGACCAAGTATTCACAAGTTCCCAGGTGAGGTTGTGCTGCTGGTCTTGGGGTCAGACTGTGAGAACCATTACCCTAGGACAAGAGGCTGAAAAACGCTGACCCTACTACAAAGGCTGAAAAAGTTCAAAATGGTAACTGGTTAAATTCGTAAAAGTGTGTTAGTCTCATGCACATGTGCCATATTTCCCAACAAGACAATCAGCAAATATTTGATAACTATTGTCTCATGTGGAGTTAAGAGGAAAAGCCAGAGCCTCTGATTTCAAAAGCATGAAAATGGCTAGCAGAGCAACAGTGGTAGTAACAGCAATCATATTAAAATGACAATATATAGAATCTTAGTTATGCAAACTCAATAAATCCTAGAGATTCATTGTACACTGTGGTGCCTACAGGCATCAATAGGATGTTATATCCTATTAGACAAACAGAATGCATATGTGTGCATGTGTGTGTAAGGGTCGGGGGAGAGAGAAAGGATCAAGATGTGATCGTGGAGTAACACTGGCAAGCTGGAAAAACAAGAAACCTGGTGGTGAAATTCAGTGTGAGTCTAAAGGCCTGAAAAGCAGGGGGCAGACAGAGCAAGTCCCAGTCCGAGTCTGAAGGCCTGAGAAACAGGAGTGCCATTTCCAAGGGCAGGAGAAGATGGATGCCCCAACTCTAGCAAACAGCAAATTCATCCTTCCCCCAGAGTCTTGTTCCGCTCAGGCTCTAAATGAATGAGCTTATGTCCACCTGTACTAGCAATCTTCTTTACTCACTCTCAGGTTCAAATGCTAATCTTTTCCAGAAACATCCCCACAGAAACACTCAGAAATGTTTTACCAACTACCTGGGCATGGCTGGTCAGGCTGACACATAAAATTAACCATCACACATCCTTAAAATTTTGCCAAGAGGCTAGATTTTATGTTCAGTGTTCTTATTACAAAATAATAATAAAGAGGGCATGAGGAAATGTTTGGAGAGGATGGATGTATTTATGGCATAGGTAGTGGTGATGGTTTCATGGTAGTAAATTGCTAGGCTTTAAGTCGGCTTCAAGGAAATTAAAGCCAACGCCTCTGGCCAAGACAAAATTACCAGACCCTTATCATTGCTTCACAGGTCTCATTGTAATGCCCCTTTCCCTACCTTGAGCAACGGGGCCTCCTCCCTCATACTCCATACTGGGAAAGGTGTGTGGCCCACTCCTCACCAGCCTCTGCGGGGGTAACGAGAGCACATGTAAGCACAACATCAGGGAACTCTCAGGGAAATTTCCCTCTAACCTGTCCCCCATGCAAATGAGGTATCCTGCTCAAGATGAGTCAGAAGATCAAATATGCCCCATATAGAGACCAATCAACACTCAGCCCTTATGCACCTTCAAAGGGCCAGAGTGGGAAAAATCAGGCCACCACTCAGGTCCAAAGCATGGGGCTGTAAGGAAAACCTGACTGTAAAGTGGGGCCAGTCCCTACTCCAGGGTGGCCCACTCTCTTTGAAGATGTGAGTAAAATCTGCTGTACGCTCCTGCAAATTTGACTGAAATTTGATTGTGATCTCCAAGGCAACCCACAGTGGGAGTGTTTTTCACTCCAGGAGAGGGACAAGGAACAGTCCCTTAAAAGCACCATAAGGAGAGCTGTAAATTTTGACCTAAGATTCTGTTGCTTTAAGGGGAATTCCCTTCACTCAGAGCCACTCCTATCCTGAATAGGATGCTCCTGCCTAGAGAGCCTGCCTGCCTCCATCCCACAGGCTCTATCCCAGTGCCTGTCTCTGAAGCACTTCCTGACTTCTTGCCAGACTACCCACAGCTCCAATCCTGCTGCTTGAGGGCAAGAAACAGAGAAACAATGCAGGGAGGGAGATAACAAAGCTACCTCCAAACTCATAAAGTTGTACACATAAAATACGTGCAGCAATACTTATGTGAATCATTCTTTAATAAAATATTTTTTAAATACAATATAGGAGTTCTTTTGTGGCACAGAAGGTTTAAGGATCCAGCATTGTCACTACAACAGCTCAGGTCACTACTATGATGCAGGTTCAATCGCTAGCCTGGGGACTTCCACATGCCATGGGTGTGGCCAATAAATAAATATACAAATAAGCAATAGAGTTGCTTCCAGAACAATGTAGCAGCTGACAGTGCTTGGGAGACGGTTTTATTTCAGTTCTGTGAGCCTAAGTTTTACAAATTGATGATGACTTTTTAATAATAAAATTGAAAAATTGTAAAAATAAATACTATTTGGATTTTTTTTTAAATGTAACTTATGGGCTGAAGTTAAGGCAACTGCTGAACAGATTTTTTTTTTAATTTTCCAAATTCTACATCATGGTGTCTGTGTCTGTTTTTATACCCATTCCACTGCTTTTGTCTTCTATCTCTCTAGCCTAACAAGTTGTGGTGCCCCATGCTTGCTTTTGTATTATGCCACTATTTTTGTTGCTGATAAGGGCCTCTTACAGCCAAATTACAGAATTTTTTATAAATCAGTGATTCTTGATTGTGTCCATCTGCATCAGAACCACCAGAGGGAATTATAAAAATGTTCTCCCCAAATATACTGAATTAGATTCTGGGGTGAGTACCAGAAATTTACATTGTTGTCAACTTACCTGACTGGTCTATAGACCATTATGTTTAATGAACCACTCTTCTCAATGGTCCCCAATATTTCCCTCTTAAAGGACGTATTCATAGCTCTACTCATTCTAAATTATACCTGGAGAGTGTAAAGTCATGGGTAGTGCAAGAGTGTACATTCCCACCATAACACCCAAGGATATGTGATTTATAAAAAGCTGACACTCAAGAATAGAATCACTACTAATTTACCCAGCTTCTCCAGCATGTGGACAATTCACCCAATTTCCAAAGAATCTACAACACCTAACAGAAAAATCTAAAGACTTTTTTTCACAGATCTCATTGGTCCTATTAAAATTACCCTTTCTTCCGTGAGCCTCAAGAGAAGTAGCCAAGGGAGACCCAGTATGTGCATCTGGCAAGGAGAATATTGTTACTCTGACTAATCTCTGTCTAAATACTTAGGCTTGGGATATTATTTTAATTGAGAAGAAGTAATAACGCAATTGGTTGCCTGGAAGATGATGTATTTTTTTTTAAATATTAAATCTGTTAGAGAACATTGGTGCTTTAAGGCCCTTATAGCCACTTGATTAAATTTCCCACATTTGCTTGTCCACACTGGGAAACATTCTGTTATGTTTATAAGCCAGAATCAAACTTCCTGGTCTTTACCAATCAGGAAAAAAAGTGAAGAACAGCAGGGGCAAGTGCCCTGCTGTACATAATGATGCTGTGAAACTGCAATCTCTCCATACCTCACCTGCCTCTCCATCACCATCAGCGAGGGCTGCCATCCCCTCCTCCTTCACCACCTCCTGCCCTTGCCAGGAAGTATCCCCTCCCTGACCATTCCAACCCTCTACTTGTCTCTATGGATTTCAGGAGACAAGGATATCTGTAAAGCTGTAATCACAGTAATTACAGGTATACTCCAGAGGGAAACCAAAAACACCTAACCACAGCATTTTCACTGGACTCAACCCACAGTCTCTTTCCCCCCCACACACACTCCGCAACATGATACTATATAGAGAATAAACCAGGATTTGATTTAATAAAGTTATGTCCCAGCCCCTGAGAAGATACCAGGCACGGGGCAGTGGGGCAGACAGGTAGGTAGTGAGATAAATTTGAGTTCAGCTTGGTTTCATCAAATCTTTCTATTTCTCAGTTTCTTCATCTGTAAAATAGTGGCATTTACAGTGTAACATAAATATGAGGCTATGTAAAGCACTACTCTCTTTTATGCATAAAAGAGCCAGCTACTGTCAACAAAGAATGTGTAATTTCATAGTTTCCACAGTGCTAAAGTAGCAGGAGAATATAGAGCATATCTCTGTCTTCCTGGGCTACCGTAACTAGTACCATAGACTGGGTAGCATAAACCACAGAAACATTTTCTCACAGTTCTGGAGGCTGGAGGTCTAAGATCAGCATGCCACGACTGTCAGTTTCTGGTGAGAGGTCTCTTCCTAACTTGCAAATGCCTTCTCACATGGTGGAGAGACAGCAAGCAAGCTCCTGGTGTCTCTTCTAATAAGCCCCCCCCCCCCCCTCATAAGATCTCATCTAAAGCTAATTGTTTCCCCAAGACTCCATCCCTCTAAACCATCATATTGGGAGTAAGGACTTCAACATATGAATTTTAGGGGGACGCATTCAGCCCTTACAGAGCACCACCATGGCCCATCTCCCTTTTGACCCTAACCCTTGAGACCAGTGCTAGATACTTTGAAACTGAAACTAGAACTAAAACTTCTCAGGACAGCAAATTGGAGAAATCTGAAAATCATTTTTAAACCATATTTCCTTTTTTTGTATTTAATTACTCCCCTAGACTTAGTAGAATGTACCATTACTGCTCCTAATAGAAGGGAGCTAGTTAAGATGTTCCTTCACTATGGATTCAGGGTGAATAATAATAGGAGGACCCATATCCTACCATTGTGGAATGACTTCAGTTTACACTGGAGAACAATCCTATGAAAATAAAATCAGTTCTTCTATTCTCAATTCATGGAACCCAGTTGCAGTGTTGGGCTGAAAACAAGAGTGCTTTCACATATTGTCAGAAATTTTTCATGTAAATTGTTATGAGTTAAGTTGTGTTCCCCCAAGAAGGTATTTTGAAGTTCTAAACCCTTGTACCTAAGAATGTGACCTTTTTTGGAAATAGGTTCTTGGCAGATGTAATTAGATAAGATGAGATCATACTGGAGTAAAGTGAGCCCTGAATTCCATATGACTGGTGTCCTTAATACGAGATGGCCACAGACAGAGAACATCACGGGAAGACAAGGACTGGAGGGATCCATCTCTGAGTCAAGACATACCAAAGATTGCCAGCAATGAATGACCAGAAAGTAGGAAAAGGCAAGGGAAAATACCCCTCTTGTTTTCAGAGGGAGCATGGCCTTTCCACCATGTTTATTTTGGACTTTTAGCCTCCAGAACTCTGAGCCAACAAGTTTCTGGTTTTCTGAGCCACTTACTATGTGATATTTGGTTAAGGCAATCCTAGGAAACAGATACAAAAGGAAACATATGGGCTTATGTGGGCTGAACATAAGCAAAATGTTCCTGGCTTTACATTCAGTAATAAATCTACTATGAGGCAGTCAAAATACTCTGTTTGTTTTTTAGGATATTCTGGGTAAAGAGAAATATTAAAGACAAAGGAATAAGGCTCAGAATCCTTCCAGTGCACTCTGAGGTTTTGTCTTTAAGGAAGAAAGATTTCAGGAGGTCAGAAGCACAGATCTCAGTTCAGTAGGGTTGCTCACCTACACAGGTGCTTCCAACTCTGAGTTTCTCTGATTCTCAGATATGGGCTGTTCTGTGAGACCTTATTTGTCTCTGGTCTGGCAGAATGGTCTAATCATGCAGCATTTCTATTAGTGACCCTAGAAACTAGGAACTGGTGGAAAGTAGAAGGGACATGAAGCTACCACTGATTTGGATACACAGAACATCAGGGTTTACCTCCCAGCAGGTGTCCTCTCAATGCCCCCCACTCAGCCTGGTGACACCTAGTGTCCTTTCTCCTACCTTAGGGTGTTGCCTCCTGCTGAGAGAATGACCTAACAAATCAGTTAAATAAAACCCCTCTCCTCAGCTCTGGCTCATGTGCTTATTACCCTAGTTGCTCATCTCCTGACATTTCCATGCCCATTAAAACTCCAGAGTCCTTCTCTGAAAACTTAGACTGGCTCAGGGCTTGCCTCCTCCCCTTCCTTACTTGGTGGCTCTATTCCAGCTTCCTGATACCTGCTGCTCTCTGCTGTGGGTACCAGACAACACTGCTGGAACTGCTTGTTCAGCTCACCTTTCCTGCTGGCTCCTCCCTCCCTTGTCCTACCAGTCTATTCTCCTGCCTGCTGCTCAGATGGTTCCTGGCATTCATGCCCTGACTCTTTATGTTGTATCCTCCAGATTCTCTTACTCATTCACTTATGCTGACACTAAAAAAGCATCCAGATACTTTAGGAAAAGTTTTCATAAGATGGTAGCATTTACCTCTTCAGAAGCGAAATAGCTGACTTCTGGCTGGGATGTGCAGGGGTTTAGTCACTTTGTCTCCCAGCTACAGTTATGTTAGTGTAGTTGGGCACAAGGACGAATAGATCAGAACACTTCCTTTGTTTATGAGATGGAAAAAAGATGTCAGGCCTTTATTGACTGAACTTTACATATCCATATTCTGGATCAGCTCCAGACAGAAGTGAGTATTTCCTGAATGGTAAAAACATTTAAGAGGGCTACAGAGATGGCCACTGGTAAACTATCTCCCTTCTGCTGTACTGTCATGACAATCTATGGAAGAGACTTTAATAGGTTTCCTTAGAAAATGATAACTCATACATAGGGAGTTCCCATCGTGGCACAGTGGAAATGAATCCCACTAGGAACCATGAGGTTGTGGGTTCTATCCCTGACCTCGCTCAGTGGGTTAAGGATCCGGAATTGCCGTGAGCTGTGGTGTAGATCACAGATGCAGCTCAGATCTGGTGTTGCTGTGGCTCTGGTGTAGGCCAACAGCAACAGCTCCGATTAGACCCCTAGCCTGGAAACCTCTATATGCCCCAGGTGCAGCCTTAAAAAGACAAAAAACGAAAGAGAGAAAGAAGGAAAGAAGGAAGGAAGGAAGGAAGGAAGGAAGGAAGGAAGGAAGGAAGGAAGGAAGGAAGGAAAGAAAGAAAGAAAGAAAGAAAGAAAGAAAGAAAGAAAGAAAGAAAGAAAGAAAGAAAGAAAGAAAGAAAGAAAGAAAGAAAAAGAAAGAAAGAAAATGATAACTCACACACTGACTGCTATAGACTGAATATCTGTGCCCCATGAAAATTCATAGGTTGGAAGCAGCTATTCTTACCACTATAGAGAACAGACTTGTGGTCACTAAATGGAAAGGGGAAAGAAGTGGGATGGACTGGGAGTTTGGGGTTGGTAGATGCAAACTATTACACTTAGAATGGATAAGCAATGAGGTCCTACTTTATAGTATAGGGAACTATATTCAGTCTTTTGCAATAGACCATGATGGAAGATAATATGAGAAAAATAATGAATATATATATATATATATATATATATATATATATATATATATATATATGTAGGACCGGGTCACTATGCTGTATAGCAGAAATTGACTCAACACTATAAAGCAACTCTATGCTTATAAAAAATAGACTAAAAAAAAGAAAATTCATAGGTTGAAGCCCTAACCCCAAGTGTGATATTTGGAAATGGGACTTTCAGGAGGTTTTAAGTTTAGATAGGATGGTAGGAGTGAAGGCCCTGTGATGATGGGATTATTATCCTTAGAAGATAAGGAAGAAAGCCTACGGTGTGCACTTTCCATGTGTGTCTCTGTCTCTGTCTCTCTCTCTCTGCCATATGAGGATATAGCAAGAAGGCATTTGTAGATTTTAGACTTCTAGCCTCCAGAACTATGAGGAATAAATTTCTGTTTAAGTCATCCAGTCTATGGTATTTTGTTATAGCCACCCAACAGAATTAGACACTAACATACTGGTTACATAATTTATTAGAACCTAGTTTTACCTAAAAAGCACAGTGTGGAGAGAGTGATAATCAACCAGTTTGTGTGGATGGGGTAGACAAATCCCATAATAAAGCAAAGGATGGATGAACTGATGTGTCACTGTACTCTCTGATCATGGGAGCACTGGAAATACCTGGGAGGCTAGGAAAGAACAGATGCCACAAGAAGTGATTGTGAATACACTGTAGTTTTGCCTAGGGAAGACTCTTCCTGTGCTGTTTGGCACAACTTTTCTCCTCCTCTCCAGAAAATGGAGAATTAACTCAGGTGTTTTATAGCCCAGCAGGTTGGATGAGGGCATCCAGGCTCAAGACAGCCAAGGACTTCTGCACATTTGACTTATGGCTGTAAATCCAACTCACTCTTGAGATGAACAGTGAGCATCCAAAAGATGCAACTTCAAAAAGAAGTCACAGATTTAAAATGTTTTCATCATATTCCCTTCTGACTTAAAATTTCATTATTTATCCCAAAGTAGTTTTGTTTCCAAAAGTTTGAAGAATCAAAATTACTGTTATGAAATGCCCCTCCATCCCGTTCAATCTATTTGGTTATATAGCTGAATATCTGTTTTGTAAGCATTTATCACTTTAATAGGAAAGGCCTGAGGGGGAAAAAAAGAGCACTTGTTAGGATTTATTTTATTTATTGTAAAAGGTTCTAGCCTCTCGGTCCCGGAAATTGTCTCTTTAGCTCATTCTCCTAAGTCATATTTAATTTACTTCAGAAGCAATACATATTCTGTGTCACATAGTCTATGTAGCAGAGTTGGCTTGTTTTATTACCCAAGACTATTTCCTTCTGTGATATATATTCACTCAAAAAATCTGAAGGACTCCTCTTGTTGTATGGTGTTTTCTATGCAATCTTTCTTTCATTCCTAATACATCTCTCAAAAATAAAATGCATATTAGATGTTTCTTTTTAAATAATTGTTAGTGTTTTATATCCAAATGATGAAAAATATAAACATGATAATAAGCTTCATGCCTTTTATTGGTAAAAAAAATTCATATTTTCCAAGCATATGTTTTCATTGAGTTTTTATTACACACCTGTGATAGCTATCACACTGTTAAAGAAACTGAGACTTTTATTGGTACACGACCAAAGATAATGGTGGCAATTAGGTTATAACCTACATTTCCCTGTTTTCTCTCTACCTTTTAGAATCTTAGGCTCTTGGGTTTCTACATTGACTGAGGCTTTGGTAGTTTCTTCCCCAGTGAGTTACAAACAGTAGTCCATGAAAAAGTAGGTGTAGGCTGACAATGTAATTATTGGGTTCTTAGAAGCTGTGATCTCATGGACAGACCAAATCATGGGAAATCCAACTGCAAGTCTTTTTATTATCTTCAAAATTGTTGTGGCCAATCACAGAAGACTATAAAAACTAGCATTCAATTAATCAGGCAACTGTAAGTTGTCTTTTTGTTTTCTTTTTGGTTTCCTTTGCTGTGCAAAAGCTTTTCAGTTTGATTAGGTCCCATTGGTTTATTTTTGCTCTTATGCAATGGACAAGGGCTTAATCCCTAGAATATATAAACAACTTATACAACCCAGCAGCAAAAAAGCCAATCAACCAATGGAAAAATGGGCAAAAGATCTGAATAGACTATTCTCCAAGGAAGATATACAGATGGCCAGCAAACACATGAAAAAATGCTCAACATCGCTGATCATAAGAGAAATGCAAATCAAAACTACCATGAGATACCACCTCACACTAGTCAGAATGGCCATCATTAATAAGTCCACAAATAACAAGTGCTGGAGGGGCTGTGGAGAAAAGGGAACCCTCCTGCACAGCTGGTGGGAATGTAAGCTGCTACAGCCACTATGGAGAACAGTTTGGAGATACCTTAGAAATCTATACATAGAACTTCCATATGACCCTGCAATCCCACTCTTGGGCATCTATCCAGATAAAACTCTACTTAAAAGAGACACGTGCACCCGCATGTTCATTGCAGCACTATTCACAATAGCCAGGACATGGAAACAACCCAAATGTCCATCAACAGATGATTGGATTCGGAAGAAGTGGTATATATACACAATGGAATACTACTCAGCCATAAAAAAGAATGACATAATGCCATTTGCAGCAACATGGATGGAACTAGAGAATCTCATACTGAGTGAAATGAGCCAGAAAGACAAAGACAAATACCATATGATATCACTTATAACTGGAATCTAATATCCAGCACAAATGAACATCTCCTCAGAAAAGAAAATCCTGGACTTGGAAAATAGACTTGTGGCTGCCTGATGGGAGAAGTAGGGAGTGGGAGGGATCAGAAGCTTGGGCTTATCAGACCCAACTTAGAATAGATTTACAAGGAGATCCTGCTGAGTAGCATTGAGAACTATGTCTAGATACTCATATTGCAACAGAACAAAGGGTGGGGGAAAAATGTATACATGTAAGGATAACTTGATCCCCTTGCTGTACAGTGGGAAAAAAATAAATTAAAAAAATAAATAAATAAATAATTTTTTTTCAACTTAAAAAAAAGAATAAACTGTAGGTTTAGGAGTTAAAAAAAAAAAAAAGAAGACGACTGGTTAAAGTAAGTTATCTGCTATCTCTCTAAGATTTTGCAAACTCAAGTCAGGTGGAAAATACTTCATGAGGCATAATCCAAACGCAACAGAAACCAACTGAATTTAAAGAGTTTAGACTAAGAATGCCTGTTGTAAAAGCAACTAGAAGCAGGAATGCATGTTATCTCAGTGGTGCAAGATAAACTGGCTTCATTCAGCTTCCAGGCAAAAACCCTCTAGTCAACAAGCTGTCCCAGTTTTCATGGACTGGGAAGCTCCAATTTACCTGGAATAGTAAAGCTATTTCCAAGTATCTCTTAACCTGGCAAGCCCTAAAACTAGGTATATAGATGATCATATTTACTCTGAATTTTGCAAAATCAAAGGATGCAATAATTTAAATATATTTTAAAGTGTTTAAAGGAATTTAATAGACTAAGTTTAAAATGAGCCTGCTTAAGTAGTTCATTAATTTCAATTTGAAGTGATTGATAATTATCACCCCCTCATAGTGAACTTCAAAGTTTACTAGATTAATAAATAGTTAACCACATGTAGATATTGAATTTAGGCTTAAGAAAAACCAGGCTTATAAACTATTCCTTTAATAAACTGAATTCTAATTTAAAATCTCACCTAACAATCATTTATTTATTTTCTGCTCACAAGAGCCTTCCCCCATCAAGCTCCAGAAAAACATAAGCAAAAGCAAAAATCCTCACAGGAACACATGACATCCTGGTCAGAAAAAACATGTTTGATTTTTTGTTTATTGGTTTGTTTGTTTGTTTGTTTCTTTTTCTTTTTAGAGCCGTATCCATAGCATATGAAAGTTCCAGGGCTAGGGGTCGAATCAGAGCTGCAGCTGCTGGCCTAAGCCATAGCCACAGCTACACCAGATCCAAGCTGCATCTGGGACCTATGCCACAGCTTGTGGCAATGTCAGGTCCATAGAACCCGCATCCTCATGGATACTAGTTGGGTTCGTAACCCACTGAGCCACAATGGGAATTCCAATACATGTCTGTTTTGTGTTGCATATATAACAGTTACCCTAGGCTGAGTGTCCACTGTCTAAAGGGCCACCTGGAGCAGCAGTAGACATTCTCCCTGCCCACTTTTGCTGTCATTTAGCAAAGAGAATGGGGACAAAGTAGCTGCTTGTAACTTCTCTAAATCCACAGAAAATGCTGAACTGGTTACAACGGAAACAGTGAAGGGGAGGTGAATGAGGTTGGATATTTTCACTGTGAAAGACAAAATGCACCAGATAATTAAGATGATTTTATTCAGGCTCTTGCATTAGAGGGAAAATATTCATTAATGAGAAATGTCTAAAAAAAGAGGGAAAAATCTGGGGTTTTATAGAACAAGGGTGCTATTGAGTTTGGTGGGGCAGGGGGTGGGTCTTGTCTTGGAATATGCCAGGGCATGGTGGTGTGTTGCTAACACAGCAATCTGTCAGAACAGAAAAGGGGACGGGAGGGAATTTTCCAACCATCCTTATTTTACAGAAGAACAGGACTCAGATAAAGTTCAGCACTGTCATCATAAATACACTTACATGATGGTAGATTTTTCAACAACGGTTGTGACTAAAAAAAAAAATCAGTGTCCTGAAAAAAAAAGGGCACTCAGTTCTCATTTTATTCCTACTTTCCTTATTTCTGCCTTTTATTTTTGTTCCTATGAAACTATGTCAATTTTAAATAGTTTCAGCACAATAGCACATATAAAAGGTTTCATGTAAAATTACTGCATTCAAAATTAACAAGTTAATTGAAAAATACTGTCCTTTATTTTGACATGATGACTTCTCTACTTTTTTCTCATTAAAATTTCCTGTCATCTAAGGATCTCCCACTGTGGCTCAGCCCGTTAAGGACATGAAGTTGTCTCTATGAGGATGCAGGTTCAATCTGTTCAGTGGACTAAGGATCTGGCATTGCCAAAAGCTGTGGCACAGGTCGCAGATGTGGCTCAGATCCAGTGTTACTGGTGTTGCTATGGCTCTTTCTGATTTGACTTATAGCTAGGGATCTTCCATATGCCCCAAGTGATGCCATTAAAAAAAAAATTCCTGCCATCTGGAAAATGATGATGATACATGATACATATTTTAATAAATGTTATCCTTTTAAGATAAAAAGTTAATAACTATATATGTATAGTCCTAATTTTTTAATTGATTTCACTTGAATCCAAAAGCATAGTAGATAATATGAAGTGATAGAGTTGGAGGGGCAACAAAATCTTAAAATCTACTCTCAAAGATCCTTCATGTGGTGCTCTATTGTCATGAAAATATTCTAGAAGAAAGGAGAAAAAGAAAAGGGTCACCTTAAGAGCAAGTGGGGAAAAAATGCCCTTAATACACTTGCCTTGCCTTACAGTTTTGCCAAAGGCCACATTTAGGCACTGTTTGACCATAGTTGAACGTTTTAAATGTTTTGCTCTTTTCTCCACAGAAAACAAACCATCAAATTAATTATTCAAGCTCATTATCCTCTATTCTTACTATACAGGCCATTAGTGCATCAACTTGAAAATTACATGATTCAATCTAGGAAAATCAGAGCAGAAAAGTCAGAGCAAGGTTCAGTCATCAACAATGTGTACCAATTCAGAGGTAGACTGCTTGCGGGGTTGGGCAGGCAGGCAAGATGAGTCTTACCATCAGCCATGGCTAGAGACAAGGAGACAATGTCAAGTATATCCATGGTGAGCAAGAGGTGGGCTTTATCATCTAACAGGCCAGAAATCAGTGCTGGGTAAATTAAAAACAAAAAAAGTGCCCTGGCCAAACAAAACTTTCCTTGAAAAAGACCCATGCACTCACATGTTCATTATAGCACTATTCACAATAGCCAAGACATGGAAACAACCTAAATGTCCACTGACAGATGAATGGATTAAGAAAAAGTGGTATGGATATACAATGGAATACTACTCAGCCATAAAAAAGAACAAAATAATGCCATTTGCAGCAACATGGATGGAACTAGAGACTCTCATACTAAGTGAAGTAAGTCAGAAACAGAAAGACAAATACCATATGATATCACTTATATCTGGAATCTAATATATGAACCTTTCCACAGAAAAGAAACTCATGGACATGGAGAACAGACTTGCGGTTGCCAAGGGGGAGGGGGAGGGAGTGGGATGGATGGGGAGTTTGGGGTTAATGGATGCCAACTATTGCCTTTGGAATGGATAAGCAATGAGATCCTGCTGTACTGCACAGGGAATTATATCTACTCACTTGTGATGAAGCATGATAATGTGAGGAAAAGGAAAGCATATGTGTATCTGTGACTGGGTCACCTTGCTCTATAATATAAAACTGACAGAACACTGAAAACCAGCTATAATGGAAAAACTAAAAATCATTATAAAATAAAATAAAATAAAATAAAAGATATTCTCAAAGAGAGATGCTAATTTAGCAAGAGAGACCAACAGACATTTGAGATCAACTTAGGAACCCACATTTAATTTTGGAATAAAGGTCAACCAATACAAAAAAAATGCCCTGGGATACATAGTCAGGATGCCACCTTCATACCAAAGTGCACAGAATCTACTAGATTTCTAAAACCAAGAAATGCGCTCAGGTTAAATGGCGTGAAAAGGAAACCCAGCTAACTGTAGTACATGGCATGGTAATTAGAACCATGTGACCGGTCACAATAAGACCAATAACACAGCTTGCTTCATACAGAATCTGCAGGTCTAAGAGTGGCTACCTTTTTCCCACTGGGGGCCAAACTGTTTCTATAACCTAGAGTGGGGCTAGGGATTTAAACAAAGGTGACTTAAGTTGTAAAGAACAGGGAAATTGTAACAGAAATGAACAAATGGTTTCAAAATCAGAATCACTTCACTTGGGTATACCTGAAACAGTGATCTAGAAAGGATGACTGGGCAAATTTTGAGGATCATTAACTCAAAGTAAAAGATTTTTATATATCACCCAAGTCACAAATTATTTTAGATTTCCTATCCTGGAAAGGAGTTGCCCTCAAAATGTCGAAAACTCTAAGACCAGGGTAGGGAAGGAAGAGGAAGCATCTGAATGGAATGGGGAGATGTGACATATTCTAAGTATACCATAATAACTCCTACATCCTTGAGCTACTCTAGGAGAAAAAAAGTATAGTAGGAAAAGGGATATGTATATAATATTTTGGAAATATCTGAATATCTTTATCATGTTGAATAAATGGCTAAGCCAGGACTAAGAGTAACTATATATACATATATATTCCCCCCCATTGTGAGCCAAACTATTTCTACATAATTTTTCTATAGAAAGAGTCAAGTGAAAAAAATTAGTAGACTAAGGTTAAGCATACAACATTTTCCACAGGATACTGTCAATAAGGCCCTTCTTGTATTAAAGGTTTCCATTTAGTATCGAAAGATACCATACTCTTACACTGATTGAACTCATTTGGCCCCAGAAGGTCTATATAATCCCCTAAAGCAAATGTCTTTGTTGAAGCCATAACTTAAACACAGAAGGTTGGCCTTTTACTGTATTACAGCATGATGTGCTACACACAGTAAAGCATAAGGACAATTACATTAAGAATGACTTCCTCCTCCCCCCAAAAGTCTAAGTTCTTTGACTTACTTGATATTGCAGAAGAAAAATTGGTAGATAAAAGAATGGAGGGGAAATAATATTTGACTATTTGCTACATAAAAAGTAGATATTAAGGCACTTCAACTTACAACATCTTAATTTATTCCTCACATATCATTTATTCTTCATTTATCCCTAGATGAATTATCTCATTTTTTTTTCTTATGAAGCATGGGTACATGCATCATCTCATTTAGTGCTCACAAGAGCTTGAGTGTCAAATGTTTTTATTCAAATTTTATAGATGGGAAAATGGATGCTCAGATATGTTATATAACAAGTCAAAATACACAGATAATGAATACCAGAGAGAAAACATTACAACCTAAACTTGCTAGACCGCAAAATCTGTGCCTCTCAATATTTGGCTGTCACGCAGGAATCAATTCTCCAAAGTAGGCATTTGTACATGATATTCAACAAGAACATGAGATAATTTTCTGTATTATCCTAGTAGTTGGTATCAGTAAGGCCACTAGGAAATACTATAATAATATAAATAAACTTAATTTGGGATGCTTTCCCAATTCCATTTCTTCCGTTCTTCTCCCGCTTCAAAGATCTCCCCTTTCACAAAGCTTTTCCTGAAATTTGCTGCCTGCCTCCACCCATGTAACTCCTCTAATCTATACTTACATCTGTTTGAAGACCAGTATATTAGTTAGGATTAGATGTGGCTGCATATGACATGAAATCCAAACGGTGCACTTAAACCACACAGAAGTTTATTTAAATCTCATATAAAAGAAGGCCAGAGGTAGGGATTTCAGGGCTAAAAAAGCAGTTGACAATACCACCATGTCCCAGACCTCTTCTATGGCTCTCCTCCATCATCCTTAGTATGTGCATCTCATCCTCATATAGGCCATATGGTTCAACATGCCAGCTAGGTCTTGGGTTCTTAGGTTTCTGTATGTCTAAATAAATATGTAACTTTTTCAAAAGGAGTATTACCAGAAATACCCTCTGACCATTTTTGTCTATAGTTCTGAGTTAGTCCTAGGACTACTGTCACAAAGTACACAAATTAGGTGTCTTAGGAAAAAAAATAAATTTGTCTCACAATTCTGGAGTCTAGAAGTCTGAAATCAAGGTATTAGCACGGTTGTGCTGCTTCTGAGATCTCAGATGGAATACTTCCTCACCTCTTTCTAGCTTCTGGTGTGGCCACCAACTCCTTAACGTTCTTTGGTTTATGAGTAGGATTCACTTTAACCTCCACCTCTGTTGTCACACAGTATTATCTTCTGGCTGGTATTTTCCCATCTCATTTTCTTCCCTTCTCTTCTTATGAGGACATCGATCATTGGGCTGAGGTCCCCAACAACCCCAGTTTATATTCACCTTATTGTTCCATATGCAGAAACCCTATTTCCCAATAAGGGCACGTCCTGAGGTACAAGAGCTTACGAATTCCACATATCTTTTTAAGGGGAAACAATTCAACCCATAACAACTTCATTAGAGCTTAGTCACATGTCCACAACAATATTTGAGTATGAGGATAAATGTCAACACTGGCTAGATTATCACCATCCCAAATTAAACTGCTGCTGTTACCAAGAAAGAAGAGAATAGACATTGATTGTCTATCTTATCAAGTAGTATATCACTGAGCACCTACACAGCATCCAGAATGTTGTGTGGCATGTAGTAGACCCTCACTAAATATTTTTTTGAACAAATGAATGAGTGATCTAGAATTATACTTATGAGAAGAAAGCACATGGTAATGGGACAAATTTATAAAGTACAATAAACTGTAAAGTCTTACCTAAAACTGGAAACTATATCTTTATCCAGAGAAGATAAGCTTCAAATTTTTGGAGGCTTCTTAATGATCTAGAATGAAGTGTCTATCACAGATTCTGGATGCATTTGCACAAAATCTGGAAATACTATAAGCCCTGGGCAAGGAAAAAGGGGGCTTTCTGACCACATCCTATCAGTAAGCCTGAATTACTAGAAATGGTTGGGCCTACCCATCAGGGCACACAAGAACTAAATGCAAAGAAGGCAGGCAGAAGGCCTGGGAATCAGAACCAACTTACAGAAATATTTGGTGGGCAGCAGTGTTTTCAAATTTTTAATTTATTGCCATGTTTTAAACATGATTTCAGGTAGAAATATGCATTTCCAACTGTTTTTTAAAACCCAAAGACTTGATAATATTGAGCCCAAATAAATACATAGAAATTATTGGTTGAGTCTGAGTATGAGCTGTCAATTCAGATGGGGAAAGAATTCCCTATTCTTCCAGTTACCCTTTTTCACAAATTTATGCTTCTTTCCTGAACTCTCAATGCATTTGAGTTTGTCACTCTTGGTCTAATGTCACCTAGAAAACCTAAAGTAGGTGCCTTCATATACCTAAATTTCTTCAGTTTTAAAGTATTAATATTCACAGCAAATATTCAAAGCGCTATAGCAATGGATGTATGGCAAGGGAAAATAAGATGATATCTCTAAATTGTATAATATACTACCCAGGCTTCTTTCACACCAGACTGTTGACAACAGGAAGATGTGCCTTTCTTTTCATCTCATGTTTTGGTGCCATGAATTGGTAATTTGACCAATGAATAAAGGAAAACTAATGTGTTGATTCTAAAGAAACAATATATGGGGATGATATAGATACAGATACACACACACGCACACACACACTTCACCAAAATGTTAAAAAAAAAAAAAGCTCATTGGACATATTGCCAAGTATTATCCATAGTGTTGGACTTTAGCAGGGAAAAAAATAGATCCAAATCCCTGCCCTCATAGATCTTGTCTAGTGTTATTGTTTAAGGAAAAAGAAAAGAGTAAAAAAACAAATATTTTAAAATGTAATAGTCAAATAATTATGACAGCTTTTAAGAAAAATAAAGAAAGAAAAAGGAATAGGAAAGTCTAGATCAAAACAATTTTTCAAAAGGTACTTAAGGAAAGCATCACTTAAGAAAGAAGACAATATCTGAAGAAGATGAGAAAACAGTCCATGCAATATCTTGGAGAAGAACCTTCAAAGCAGAGGTAAAACAAGGGCCAAGGAATTGAGACAATGGGAGCACTACTGGCATGTTCAAGGGATGTGAAGGACAGCAGAGTATCAGGATGAATGAGTAAGGAGAATAGCAGAAGGGGAGGCCCGGGAAACTGGGAGAATCACGTAAGCTGCCATACATCATTTTAAGTATTTTGAATCTACTAGGAAGAGATTAGAAACCAAGGAGTATGCAGAGCAGAGAGATGATATGACCTGATATTATATTTTAAGGCATCTATTTTGGCTGCTGTGTTGAGTTAGACTGTAAGAGGGAAAGATAGGAAACAGGGATATTACTTAAGACTTATGAAGTCTACCCAGGCAGGAGAGAATGTTGACTTGGACCAAGATCAAAGCAATGGGAATGGTGAAGAGGCTTCAGATTTTGAACATATTTTAAGGTAGGATTTGCTAATGGATTGTATATGGCAAATAAGAGAAAGAAGTCATCAAAGGTGAATCCAAGGTTTTTAAGCCTAAAAGCCACCATTTCCTAAGATGAGGAGGTCTGAAGTGATTCCATTCTGGGTAGGGTGGGGCAGAGGCTTGATAGGGAATTTGCTTTAAGTTTCAGATGCTTGTTAGACATTCAAATAGGCTAAAGATGTCTAGGCTAAAGATAAATTTGGGAATTCTACTGAAGAAAAATGGTAATTAAAATTATGAAACTGAATATTATTACCAAGAGAATGTGTGAAAAAGATAAGCAGAGATCTGAGAACTGAACCAGGGGTACTCCAATATTTAAAGTTTGATGAGATAAATAAGAATAAGCAAAGGGATAGCAATGAATTAGGAGTAAAATCAGAAGGATAATGTTCCAAGAAGCTGGTATAAAAAGTATTTCAAAGAGGAAGGTTGAAAACTGGGTCAAGTGTAGCTGATAGGTAAAGAAAGATCAAAATTTAGAACATATTATTGGGTTTAACAAAGGAATAAAACTTGGTGCCTTGAAAAGATCAATTTTGAAAGAGTAATGGATGGAAGCAAAACCCTGACTCAGAAGTCTTCAAGAGTGAAAGTGGACATAACCAGAGACAACGGTATAGACACTGATTTCAACTATCAGTTTCTAAAAGGTGAAAATTGTCAGAGACTGGAGAAAAAGGAGGAGACTAGGGAAGCTTTTCAGTTTTGATTCTGTTTAAAAATGGAAGAAAATGTAGATATATATAAACTGATTATTATGATACAGCAGAAAGAAGGAAATATTTGAGTCAGGAGAGAAGAATATTTCAAGCAAGTGAGAATTAAGTAGTTCTGATACATAAGTGGATGGTTTACCCTTTTTATGAGTTCAGTCAGTTCATCCACAGGAGATGGAAAGTATAATATATAGATGCTAAGGAAGATAAATAGGTAGATGTGGTGGTGAGAGCCTGTAAATGCTGTCTTCAGATTTTGCATTATTTTCTCAGTGTATTGAAGTAATCAGTTAAGAATGAGGATGGAAAACTTAGAGTTTGGAAAAGAGAGAAGAGGTAGGAAAAACTGGCCTGGAAGAGTAAGAGTGAATGAACTAGGGTAAGGGTGAATGAATGAGGAGGATGGCTGAGCAGTGCTTAGAGTCCACTCAAGATCAGACATGTATTTAAAGTGAGACCCGAAAGTCTGGTCCAGTAATTTGCTACAACTGCATTTGCTGTGCAAGTGCAGGGACAATGCAGGTGGAGAGAAGTATTTAACTAGGTTTGGAATTTTGCCAAGCAACTATGGTAAAGTGAGATGGGTAAGGAAGTTGAAATAGCGGAGAGGTTTAATGCCCAGTGACAGAATCTAACTTGGATAAAGAAGCATCATGGACATAAAATGGTGGTGAAGGAGGGCAAAAAGTAAAAGGATCTATAAATTGTGCCAATAACCTCAAAGAATAGTTGAGTTGAAAGATATTAGAAAAGGTGGGATGGAGGATTTCCTGTCATGGCTCAGCAGGTTAAGAACATGCCTAGTATCCATGAGGATGCAGGAATGATCCCTGGCCTCACTCAGTGGGTTGGGGATCCAGTGGTGCCATGAGCTGTGGTGTAGGTTGCAGACTTTGCTCAGATCCCACAATGCTGTGGCTGTGGCATAGGCCTGGAAACTTTCATTTGCTGCAGGTGCGGCCCTTTAAAAAAAAAAAAGTGAGATGGAAAGATACGAAGAGGTACTTGGAAAATGCTTGAAATTAGGCTACAAAGATGTTACTTTCTGCAATGATAATAATGTCATCTAAGGTATGGCCATAGCATTGAATAGCTATGAAAGGGTGAAGGACAAGATCATTTGAAGGGAGACAGGAAAAGAAGTTTGAAGCCAATTTATGAGAAAAATTGTCTAAGTAGATATTGAAATCACCAAAGAATTTCATAGTTGTCAAGGAGCTAAAATCGTTCAGGAACAAGAGGTACTGATGTTGGGGTCAGTGGATGACTGCCCAAAAAAAAAAAAAAAAAGAGTGGTTTGTGGTACTTATTGATCACATGATACTTAAAACCAAGTGATTATAGGGAGAAAGAAGGAGAAAGTGTTGATAATCTATATGTGAAAAGAATCTGAGAAAGAATGAAAAAAAAAGAAGGGAAAATTATCTAGAAGCAGGCATAATGAACAAAGACATCTACCCAAACACAAATTAGTTTTATAAGGAATATGGGAAAGAAAACATCTACTACTCGATAAATGATAATGGAAAGAGGAGAATCAGGTAAAAAGATAAAAAAACATTCAGAGAAATGTTTGAAAGTATGAGAGATATATGCTCTTACTATAACTCTAATAAGGTCTTAACCAGAAATTCCAAAAGGCAGGGTAGATTGTTAAGGAAAAGTTGGATGGAGTGAGACAAAGGGAAAATCCTATGAAGTTGACAGCATAAAGAATGAAACCTAGTAGTCCTGTGGTAACTGATATAAACAGAAATTAAAAACAAATGGACAAGGCTTGACAGAGCTGGGGCTGGGTGAGGGAAGAGTAAGGCACTGTGGCAAAATTTAAGGGTATGTCAAATAATAAAATCTATGATGAACAAATGATTGGAATTTTAAATAAAAAGATAATATTAGCTAATTTTTCCTCTTCCTTCAGACTCCAATATGAGTCATGGCACTGTTATTAACCCATGGATTTTTATATTTACTTCGATTTTTTAAAATACTGCATTCAAATAATGTTTATTTTAAACATTATCCTTCTCTTTTTTATATGGATTACCGAGATTTTTCTGGGGTCTCCTTAATTTTGATCCCTGAGGTCAGTGCCTCACTGGCCTCATGCTAGTCCTGCCCTGAGGCTCAAAAAGTGATGGAAGAGGGGACTATGAGTGCTTTATGAATAGATAAAAAGCAAAGTATGCTGAGTTTTCTAGTTTGGTGTTCATTACTGCTAGTGATGATATGGTAGTTTTAGCTGAAATCCACAGAACTTTCTGAGTTCTAACAATGAAGGGGTTGATGCCAGGGCAGGACCCACCCCGATACCAATGCAAATTCATTTGTCTTCTTTAGGAATCGAGGATCTAAGACCTGGATTCAGAGGACATAATGCATTTGTCATGCCCTGACACAAGAGATTCTATATGATTGTCCTTCAAAGGAGGAAGGAAAAGGTCATTGAGTAATGCCCTAAATCTACACCATAGCTTCTTAGATGTGACTCATTGCTTATAACTGGGACCAGAGGGTTCTTAGGAAAATATAATTGCAAATATGTTCATCATCTCTAACTTAGCTTGTCCAAAATCACTCTTCTAATTTCCCACTCCCACCTCAAACTCCTACTCTGCAGTTTTCCTTATATCAGTAAATGGCAACTAGTTTTCACTTCCCTTAGGACACTCAATGTATACTATTTCTCCAGCACCTATAATGGTAACTAAAACGTAACGGGTAAGCAAATGAATATACTCTGCACTATAAACAAGGGAATGTGTTTGAGACAGAGATAATGTGACTGAGATGTGAAGGTTGTCATGGGAAAGCTTAGAATCAAGTAGAGTTGATAAGAGTAAGCATAAAATCATACTGTATTTAGATCTCCATCCCATTCCAAAAAGATATAAATCACTCTAAACAGACATTTGCAATAAAACTAGTTAAATTTTTTTGGATGAGATTGGGACAGAGGAAGGATCAAGATAGCAGAAGAGTAAGATGTCATGCTCACCTTCTCCCAAAAACACATTTAAAAAAAATCTACCTGTAAAACGATTCACCTAGAACATCTACTGAACGCTGGCAGAACTTAAACCTCCAAAAAGGGCAAGAAACTCTTCACATAACTGGGTAGAACAAAAGAAAAAAGAGAGAGAGAATAAGGATGGGACTAGCATTCCTGACAGGGAGCTGTGAAAAGGAAAAGGAACCCACCTCCTGGGAAGCCACTGAACTGACAGAGACATCAGCTGAGACAGAGAGACCTCAAAGTCACTGAGAAAAGATCAGCAGCTGGACTAGGGAGGGCAAAGTAGAGTGAGAGCTGGATACACCATCTACACAACCTCCCGAGACACCACAGCCTGAGACACATAGGCAGGGGCTAGGCACTGAGACTCAGGCTCCAGAGGTCAGTTCCTGGGAGAGGAGTAGGGTTGGCTGTGTGGGTATAGCCTTAGGGGCTAAGGAGGAGTATGCCACAGGCAAGGGAGTGGAATGCTATGGCAAAGGGAACCCAGGAGGTGGTCTGGGCCTACAGAAGAAGCAAGGCACCATTGTTGGGGAGGGTGAGAGGAGGAGTAGCTGACCATCATAGGAATCACCTTGTGCACAGCAAAGGGTTAATATACTTAAAAAACAGGGCAACCATAAATCAAAACCAAACATTATATTCACAAAAACTAAAAGGAAAAGAATGCAAGAATAAAATAAATGTAAATCATCCAACCAAAAAAAAAAAAAGAAAGAAAGAAGAAACATAGAATCAACTGAAAAACGAGGTTTAAAATGGCAATAATACCTATTTATCAATAATTACCTTAAATGTCAATGGACTGAATGCTCCAATCAAAAGACACAGAATGGCAAATTGGATAAAAAAGCAAAAACCTACATTCTGCTGTCTGCAAGAGACCCACCTTAGGACAAAGGACACACATAGATTAAAAGTGAGGGGATGATAAAGATATTTCATGCCAATTGAAAAGAAAGGAAAGCAGGAATTGCATTCTCATGTCAGACAAAATTGACTTTAAAGTGAAAGCTATAAGGAAAGACAAAGAAGGACAGTATTTAATGGTAAAATGATCCATTGAAGAAGAGGATATTACAATAGTCAAAATATATGCCCCTAACATAGGAGCACCCAGATACATATAAAAAATACTAACAGACATAAAAGAGAAATTGATGGGAATATAATCATAGTAGGAGACTTTAACACCCCACTCACATCAATGGACAGATCCTCTAGACAGAAAATCAATAAGAAAACAGAGATCCTAAAGGACACAATAGAAAAGTTAGACTTAATCAACATTTTCAGGACATTACATCCAAAAAAACCAGAATACACATTCTTCTCAAGTGCACATGGAACATTCTCCAGGATCAATCACGTCAACAAATTTAAGAATATATAATTTATTTCAACCACAATGGCATAAAAATAGAAATCAACCATAGGAAAATAAATGAGAAAAAACTAACTACACAGAGACTAAGCAACATGCTACTAAAAACCCATGGGCCAATGAGGAAATCAAGGAGGAAATTAAAAAATACCCCAAGACAAATGATAATGAAGACACAACCACTCAAAATCTAAGGGATGCCACAAATGCAGCACTATCCACAATAGCCAAGACAACCTAAATGTCCAATGACAGATGAATGGACTAAGATGTGGTATATATACATAATGGAATACTACTCAACTATAAAAAAGAACAAAATAATCCCATTTGCAGCAACATGGATGGAACTAGAGACTCTCATACTAAGTGAAGTAAGTCAGAAAGCAAAAGACAAATACCATATGATATCACTATATCTGGAATCTAATACATGACACAAATGAACCTTTCCACAGAAAAGAAACTCATAGACATGGAGAACAGACATGCAGTTGCTGAGGGGAGGGGGAGGGAGAGGGATGGACTGGGATTTGGGGGTTAATGGATGCCAACTATTGCCTTTGGAATGAATAAGCAATGAGATTCTGCCGTATAGCACTTGGAACTCTACCTAGTCACTTATGATGGAACATGATAATGTAAGAAAAAGGAATGTATATGTGTGTATGTGACTGGGTCACCTTCTGTAGAGTAGACAATTTACAGAACACTGCAAACCAGCCATAATGGAAGAAAATAAAAATCTAAATTAAAAAAAAAAAAAAGATGGGGACACGGTATACCAAAGATATACCAAAAAAGTTCTAAAATGTTTGACAGAATAAGTGTCAAATTTGACTCCAAGCTTGCCAGTACTTAGTATGAAATAAAAGCATATTCAAATCCTCAGTTTATAGTTCTTAGGGTTCTTGTATTTATAACACTTAACAATGAATAATAACACAGCTTTCTTCAAGGGGAAAAAAAAAACTGCACTTGACAGTGAATCCTGATTGTACTTCTTCCCATGGGTCCCCATAAAGGGGAAGTGTGACTCTAAAAAGTCAGGTTCTCAAGAATATTCCTGAAGTACACTTAGTAATGATTTTCAAAGTTCTCTTCTAGAAGATTCCTCAATGAACGACAAAGCTATCACCAAATCACAACTCAGTGAAAGCCAAAATTTTGTGTTCCAAAACCACAATGTTTTAATAGCCTAAATTAAGTTGAGATTGAAATTTAAAGGACCTCAAGCAGCAAATGTTTGGTCCTTAAAGTTTCTGAACACCTTAATAACACTCGAGGAACCCTGTGGTTTAGGAAACCTAGTTTGAGAAACACTGTTCTAGCCCTATACATATATACTATATTCTCCAGAAAACCTTCCATAATCAATTATTTGATAATCATTCTCTAGACATTCTTCAGGACAATTTCCTCACAAGCGATCTTCTGATAAATATCTCCTAGAAAAAAAATCTTGATTGTACTCTGAAAACATGTGAATCACCGTATTCTGTATTACTAATTTAGTATGAATCCCTTTATTTGACAGAAAGCTAATTTGGGGGGTGGGGTAGAGCTGATAGCCTCTTATGACTAGTTGAAGAATGTAACCAGGCTTTGTGTCTACATAAATGGGTACCCCCGCTTTCCTGTGATAATTACTCTAATACCATATGATGAATTTGGAGTGCCATCTTCAAAGCTAAAAATATCCCACACACACAAAAAAAAACCATATTTAAAAAGAGTCATGTAGTTCACTTTCAAGGAAAGGTCTAGGCCTGTGGCTAAAAGAAGAAGATTTATATATATACTGATCTATTCTAGATGCTATTTTTTAATCTTTTAATATGTAAAATTAATGCACTTATTTGGAAATAGGGAGATCTCTGGCAGCTGAACAAACACACAAGCTAGTCTAAGAATTCAAACAACCCAAGGCTTCCCAGAGTTTCAACTCACAGTTTGATAGTCAGGCAGCAACTGACAAGCACTACTCATCAAAAACCAAAAAAGAACACTTACTTCATTCACTTTTATGTCCTTATGACAGGTGAGGTGAATGTGACATAGATGTTATGAATGAGGTGGGAATAGTTCATGGTCTATTCACTGAAAAATCAATGAGGTGAGAGCAGATAAGTTAGTACTTCCCTTTGTGCACCTGCTCTTCCTAGACATGAAATTAAATATTTAGCAGCATGAACCCATCCCTCCCACCCCCTCCTTCAGTTCTCACCGCCTCCTAAGATACAGGTGCAAAAATGAACAGCAGATTTATCTTCTCTTCCACCTAAACTCTCCTACATATTTTTAAGCCATGTCACATAGCTGTAACTGGCCTTAGGAAAATGATACCTCTAAAACTTTCTGAGAAATCCTTGTTAAGAATGCAAGAAACATTTGGAGTAATTCATGTCATGATTGATGTTAGTAATTGATGCTACAATTTTGTACATTAAAGACAATGGAGAATTTATTGAAATAATAGTCAACCTGCTTCTTAAAATATATTTTGGTTTCCAGCCAAAATGCCAAGTCAGACATTTAAGAGTACTAGTTAGAAATAAAATACTTGACATATAAATCAAGTCTCAAAAAATCATTCATGGGAATTTCCCAAAATGAGCAATTTTTTTTTTTTTTTTTTTTTTTTTGCTTTTTAGGGCTGCACCCACAGCATATGGAAGTTTCCAGACTAGGGGTCAAAGCAGAGCTGTAGCTGCCAGCCTACCCCACAACCATAGCAACATGGGATCCCAGCCACATCTGCAACCTACATCATAGCTCAAGGTCAAGCTGGATCCCTGACCCACTGAGCGAGGCCAAGAATTGAGGCCACATTCTCATGGACACTAATCCGATTTATTTCTGCTGAGCCACAATGGGAACTTCACAAAATATCTTTTTAAAATTATAGTTGATTTACAACATTATTTTCAGGTGTACCATATACTGATTCAATATTTTTATAGACTATACTCCATTAAGAGTTACTACAAGATAATGGTTATAATTCACTGTGCTATATAATATATCCTTGTTGTTTATTTATACTATACATTTTAGTTTGTATCTATTAATTCTATACCCAAAATATCTTTATAGTTGTGTGCTATATGAATGTTGCCATTTATTTGAGAAGCTATTTTAGGAGAATTTACAAACATAGAATCTATTATCTATGGATTCTAATTTCCTCTCTTAGTATTTAATTTCTTCATACTATTTTCGGTCAGCTATTTTCGGGCAGCTATTGTTCCTCTGCTTAGAGGTCTCCTTTCTGTCATTAGCCTAGTGTGACCTGATCCTCTTTGTTCTCTTGCTTATTCATAAATTATGAACCTCTCTCTTCAGAAGCCCTCACTCAGACAGAGTACTTTCCAGTAGTGTCTGTAACCATCCTGTAGATTGGCTTCTTAATTTTAAAAATAGTCATAGTGGAAGTAAAAAGTTCAAATTGCTGCTTCTCAGAATTTGTTGTTGTTCCTTTCTAGTACTTCTTACTTGGAAATATTAGTCATAAGAGTAATTGAAATGTAAATTGTTATGGTGGTGGGGTTGCCAGAGGATATTTGTTCTTACAAAGCCTGAATTCTGCCAGGTGCCTACTAATTTAAACTATAACCATTTTTCATGTAACTAAAATGTTCATGTGGCACAGACACAGGAATCAATCATATGGCCTCACTTTCTTGCTTATTAGAAAGAAACAACAATAATTAAAGGATGCCTTCAGCATTTCATATGACAGATATTTCCAAAGTTATAAATGTAAAATAATAATGTCCCTTTGGGGCAAGACTATGTTTTGCTATTGTGGTAAGAATAAAAGTAGGGATGAATATCAAAATGAGAGAAAACTTTCCTAATAGTTTAAGAATAGAATCCCACCAATTTCTATCTTACTAGGAAGAGAGTAGCATATGACTAATACATCCAGGGGGGGGGGCCTAACCAGCTGTGAGAACGAACATAAAATACTGAAGGTGGGTAGAATAAAATAATTCAGACTTAATTAAAGAAGACACTGCAAGGTTAGAACAGACCATATGAGGGTACTATGCGGAGACGTAAAATAATCTTTCTGAAGCAGAAGCTTCAGCACATGAAGCTGTAACTGTTCACAGAGCTTCTCTCATCATGCTAAGATGTCCTTCATTCATGTTCTGAGCAATATTGAAAGCTTGGGCGGAATGTGAGGCTATATTCCTGCAGAGAGTCACATACTCTCTATGCAGATTAACTTGAAGGGTACAATGAAAAACAAAGGCAGAAGTACAGCTGTGTCAGATAACAAAGGGGAAAGAAAGATATCAGCTGGCAGCATAAGTCCATTGAGAAGTATCTTTCTTAGCCCTAAAATTAGCTTAACTGGGAACCTAGGAAAAATTTTAGGAAAATCCCAGATATGTGACATCCCTTTTTCTCCTATAGCCTTGCCCTTGCCATGGTTTTCAGGGTGGCCCATGAGCACAGTCGCTTCACCCAGTCTGTAACAATCATGTTGAAGAAAATGTTCTGCCCTTCACAGATGACTGAAAGCTCATCTTCCTCCTTTTCAACACTCTCTGCATAATTTGAGGCCAAGAGGGGTTCATCCTATTCATTTTATCCCGTTTAACAAGGAAGCTTCATCCTGTGAGTACAGAGGACAGAGGAATCCCTTGGCCCTTTTATCCTTCCTTTTTCTGTTGAAGCCTGAGCCCTTGTTTATAAGCTTATAAGCTCAGCTCCAAAAGCTGGTTTCTTTCAGGTATTTGGCAGCCTACTTTCCTTTAATCTTTCATTTTTTAAAGAGTCATTTCAAAAGCAGCTGAGTGAAACGTCAAAGACAGTAGGAAAGAGGCTGCTATTCCACTAGCTGGAAATATTTTCACATTTTCTGGCAGATACAGATGTGGACAGTTCCATGTGAATACAGCAGAAGAAAGAGCAGGCTGTTCCCCCCCACCACCTCTCATTCCCACAACAAACTCATCACAGATGGAAGTGAATTTAGTCATCCAATCTCCAATGTTGCAGATTCTTCCCCTTCTTTTAGTTCTGAAAGTCCAAAATGGCTTATTCTCAAGTCATTCTACTCAGCAGTCCCCAGATTCAGCTTTGTATGGAAGTCATAGGAGTTTACAAAAAATGTGATAAGTAATTCAATGGACCTTCAAAGGTAATGTTTAAAGGGTAGAGAGAAGATTATACAGTAAGGCTGACTATATAGTATCCATGATGGGTCAGGTTTTGGTGCTTAGAAAGATATAGTCATATTGTAGAGGATGGAAAATAATTGAAGACAACTAATCATCCATGTTCTTACAGATTTACAAAGATGACAGAAAAAAAAAAAAAAACTGGCAATGCCAGTGAAATGCACCATTAAAAAAACAAAACCAAACCTCTTTCTAATGAAATTGTTTATTTCTTGCCATAAGAGAGATTTCCAAAGTAAGATATTTTTCCAAGTAGAGAATGCAATAGCGATAGTAACATTATTTGCAAATCATTGTAATGGGGTTCTATAGGCATATTACCACACTCCAACAAAACAATTTAATGAATGTATCTAAAAGTAGATTAAAATGTGACAAGACACACAGCCGCAATGACAACAGACTCAAAAAAGGTTAAATAGAACTTAAAGTTGCACAATTTAAGCAGATATAAATGTGTAGATAGATAACTTAGTTTCAGTTTAAATATGTTGTTATTAGTCTTTACAAATATTAGCTACATCACTTAAAGTTGTATTACTGGATATATTATGTACATATATAATGGATTTTTCTTTTATATTTAATGTAACATGATCAACTCCATATCTAGAGTTCCTGTAATGATCAACTCTATTTCATCTTCAAAATTATTTCCCATTTGAAAAAAAAAAAAAAACCCAAAAGCTATTTAGACCAGGACCTAACTCCCAGTAGAAGAGTCCCTATATAATTTCCTGTATTATAGAAAATGATTTTCCCATCAACACCATCAAACACAAGCATAATAAAATTCATGTGCAGATCCCTATCAATAGGGCATTAAGCTGCAAATATGCTCACTGAAAATTAACATATTCTGTATATAGTAAAACTGGGCATAGAAAATTATCAAGCTTCTTTTGCTTTCCATGAAGGGATGGCAAAATATAAGACTAAGGATACACTACCCTCAAAATACATTTCAATAATGACTCCACACCATCCAAAATTTGATGGTCACATCACTGCCATGTGGCAGACACTGTCCACTGCTTATCCAATTTCCCCCTTTTTTTCCTTCTAACTAACCCCCATGCTGTTCACTCCCTTCCAAACAGCCGTGGTTTTTAGGGATCAGCTTCCAGCAATAAATGGAGGGAGTGAATCTGCTGAATGGTCTAAGCCTATTGTGGGATCTCACTCCTCTTCCTAAAAGATGGATTCAGGCATGAACATGGAATATGATTTTGTGAATTTCTCTTCTCATAGTCTTTGGATGCTGATCTCTGGGATGCCTGGGAAATTGACAGCTATCTGGGACATGAGGAAAGATGGTGGTAAATTAATAGCAAATGAGCTTCCAGTAAGGCTTTGAAAGGAAGGTAGCATTTGAATCAGAGATATTATAGACTACCTAAGACAACACTTCCAGAAAACAGCTTCTTATTTTGTGATCATTAATAAAGATAAAAGGAGGAAAGCACAATCTAGTTTATAATGGGAAAGAAAGAAAGAAAGCCAAAAGATGCCACCCCCCCAGCTGTTCTCTTACTTTGGCTGCAATTCACTTACCTGTGTCTTTGGCAATTTCCTCAGGGTAAACCAGAGCTACAGAGAAAAGTATACATGAATTAATACCTGAATTCATCTCAGTTAAGAGAGGGATGTCAGTCATGTTATATTTATCATGCCAAGTCCAGTGAACTAATTACATCTTCTAAAATGCCATGGGACAATGCTAAAGTCTGGGCCCAGCCCAGTTGACAGGAGATCTGTGTTTAAGGATTTCTGCCTGGAGTCCAGCTTCAAAGAATGGTAGCTAGCTTGCCAAGGATTTGTCCTCTTCAATTGTGTCGATTTAACTAAACTGTGTAATACAACAATATATTGTACCTCTATGCATCCAACTATATCTGGTAACAAGTATAAATATTTCTACTTGAATTTCTGTTCATTGTTCATTTACATACTGAGTGAATACATTGAGAGAGGACAATTATTTATGATGTAAAACCAGAAGGGATAACTGGTAAGTGCTACAATAAAGGTGTGAAAAAGGCGCACCATTTTCTGATTAAAATTGAACAATTTGCAGCCTTTCCCTGAGATGTGATAGCTGACCCCCTCAAGGTATCTTTGGCATTTTAGACTCATTTGCCTTTTAAAAGCAGATAAAGTTGCAATTATGCCTAAACCTAAGGCACTGTCAGGAAAAAGGAAAAAAAGGAAAAGAAGGAAATAGAAGGATATCTGAGAAAACTTGAGAAAACTCAATAAAAGAGGTGAGAAAGAGGTGAGGGAACATGGGAAATTATCACTGACAACTCTTCATGTGCCATTTAACAACCATCCACCAAGGCTCAGCATGATCTTCATGATGTTAATCATAATAATCTTTATTTTACTTTTTCTCTAAGCCTCCTGAGTGCTTGATATTTTTGCAATAAAATGGTTAAGACTGCACAGAGAAATGATTCCTATCCCAAATGTCATTTACCCTAACCTCATTCATCCTACCGATATCATTGTTAATAAAGTCAATTTTGAAAATTCAAATATAAGACAACTTCTAGTGCAGTGGGGAAACCACTGATGCTTCAAATGATTCACACTAAAGATTAATTCTGGAAATGGTGATGAAGTCTCCTTTGACTTAAAGTTTTATGATTAGATGGTATCATCTATCAGTTTTAAATATATTTTACTCTTTTGTCATAACATATTAATTAATAAACACAATGGAAGTTGAAAATAATTTTTAATGATCCTTTTTTCTATTTTAATTTTTTAAACTAGATTGCAAATCCAATTTTTAATTCATTAGAACAGAATAAAAATTCCAGAATTCATAGAGTCTTTGCTTTGTAGTATCTTGTTTCTGTTATGTAATGATATTTTTATACTGGGTCATCTTGATTTTACAACATTTATTTTAGGGGGTTGCAGTTAAAATTTTTGAAAGCCACTACCTTAAAGTAACTTCCCTAATGCTACTGACCTATTCATTTTTTAATCAAGTCACTAAAAATGTTTATAAAGGGAGGCAAGGGTATGACTAGGAACAATGATTGTGCCCTGTGCCTGCAGTCAAATCCATTGGTTTGACAAATGTTTGCATTTGAAGTCTTTTACTTTTCTCATACAAAACTTACTGGGAACCTTCAAAGAAAATAATGGAAACAAAATTTCTCTTGTTAGCCTCTTCCTAGAGAAACAGTGTTCACAGCACCCATGTCTGGTCTTAGCACCTCTACTGGGTTCTCTGACATTTTAAACAAGTTACTCCACTTCTCTGGCCCCAACTGTCCAATCTGTAAAATGAAGATTCATAACCCCATTATGTTCACAGACTTAATGTGAGTATAAATTCACAAAAGATCTCCTCTCTCAGATTCCTAAATTGTTTCTCAGTCATTGTTTTGTACCAAACCAGTTTTTTCAGTCATCACAAAGTACCTTAAAAAATATATCAAAGCCAAATTAATCTGAGATAACCCTAACACATTAGGTACCTGCAGCTCTTCCCCCAAGATATTTGAAAATTGTTAATGCTATAAAGTAAACCTGTTTCAGAGACATGGAGAAAAATATGTTGTGTCCTATCTCTAGAAGATGCTTTATCCTACATAAAATTCTATTATTTGAGCTTCCTTCTTGTGGATCAATATCTGTATTATATTAAAATGTGAAAATTAGAAAAAAGAATTATATAGGAGAGTAAATAATAGTCCCAAGAAAGTGTAACTTAGGACTTTTTGAATGTGTAAGCAAACCTAGTGATATCAGGTGCCTGAAGATTGAATTGTAATGTTTATAAATAATAATATATAAGCAATGAGTAATAATATGCTGCACTTGAATTTTGCTAGGTAGTTTACAAAACTACCCTATCCTAGATCCCTGTGATATCCTTGTGGAATTCTTAGATAAACCTTTATAAATACTTTTTAAATAGTTAATTAAAATAAAGCTAAGAGTAGAGTGAGTAAAGTGCCCAATTTTGAAGTTAGTAAGTAGTGAGAAAATAACCTAGGAAAGGAGCTTTCACCGTCTATGCTCTTTTAGGTGTATCTGAACTTCTGCTTTGCAGTGTTACAAAAACCAGCCTTGAGTGTCATGAAACAAACATAAGAGGTATTCCAACTGGTGACCACAAACAGGAGCTCAATAAACTCTTTGAAGGATAGCAAGATATACCACTTAGCCTTATATTTGCCATTAAGTTTGCAGTTCTTTAAATTGTTCCCCAGTGGCCTTAGGAAGTTAATATAGCATGTTTATTCCACAGTGCCAGAGTAGGTCTCTTATCAAAGAGAACTGAGTTCTTCAATAAAAAACACCTTCAAACACAAAGTATCAATATTACTGCATGCCATCACTGGCAAGGGAAGCATTGCTACCAACAAGTAATAAAACACCATATTTGTTTTCAGTGAAAATTACTAAATAAACAAGCAGTTTATGGCTTTGTAACATGGGGTACAAATTTATCTCTAACCTCGATGCAGTATTTTATTTCTCTGGTTGAAGAGCAGTTGAAATAAACAGATAATGGACATATTTGATCATTAGTTGACACTACTGAGAATGACAGAGGAAACATGAAAATGAGTAAACATGACGCATTTTTAAATAACATTTTGGAAGATGTAATTTTGTGAATCAAATACAGTTACTCGAGGGTACAGTTAAAAATGTTTACAACGTTGTTTCTGATTTCAGTCCAGGAGGAAACTTACCTACGGGCTACATTCACTGTTATTCAGTTCACTTTATTAACTTCACTTGATTTGTGATCTTCTTTGCTATTTTGATTTAGCATTGTGAGCTTTCTGATGTACTGTGTTAGGACTATCAAGCTATTGGAGCTATAGGTATTAGCTATTGGTCTCAATAGCTCTCATGGATCAATAGAGCATGAATGGAAAGATAATATGCTGAACTGAGTTTCTGAAATTAAGGAATTTTCATTTTTAAAGCTGTAAAATTGATTTTTGAGTTGTTAATGTTGTAAAGATTATCTAAATTCAACACAGACTGGTAGGTAGCATATACAACCTCTATGTAATTGGATTTCAGGGATGTAATTAATAATTTCATATTCCTCTCAGTATACTTTGTCCTTTTGCTCCTTTGTACATGAACTTAACATATTAGAGTATCTTTCAAAAAATACTTTATCTATTATCATTCATATAACTAAACACTTTTTAAAAGTAGATATTCAAATGGACATTGTGTAAATCAAGACTTTACTGGAGTAAGATCAAGATGGTGGAGGAATAAGACATGGCATTCACATTCTCCCACAAACACATTAAAAAGACCCATCTATACATGGAACATACAAAGAACATCTACTGAGTGCTAGCAGAAGACCTTAAGCCTCCAAAAAGGGCAAGGAACCCTCCACATAACTGGGTAAAATAAAAGGAAATAAAGATAGAGAAGATTAAAAAATAGAAAAAGAATCAGTATGGGACCAGCACTCCTGAGAGAGAGCTCTGAACAAAGAAAGGAATCCATACCCTGGGCAGCCACCTAACTAATAGGGAGATCACCTGAGAGCAAGGGACCTCGAAGCCTTGGAGAAAAGCACATAAGTTGGACTGATGAGGGCAAAGCATAAAGAGAGCTGCACAAACCATCGTTACCAGTGCCCCAGGACACCACAGCCTGAGACACTTGGGAAGAGGCTAGCCACTGCAAATCAGGCTCCTGAGGTCAGTTCTGGGGAAAGGATTAGGGTTGGGCTGTGTGGAGACAGGCTGAGGGGCTAGGAAGCAGTGCACCACAGGCTGGAAAGTGGAGCACCACAGCTGAGGGAATCCAGGAGGAGGCCTGGGCCCACATGACAAGCAAGGTGCCATTACTGGGGAGGATGAGAAAATGAGGGGCAGGACTACCATAGAAATATCTTTCTCCACAAACACACGGGCTTTTGGGTGACAGAGTGCCTCTTGGGTGGGCTATGGGTGGAAGGCGCCACTTGCAGGGCTACGGGATGTGGGGCACCTGTTCTGAGGGCTACAGGTGGTGGAACAACTCTTGCTTGGGCTACAGGCATTAGGAGAAAACCACCACAGCCATCTTAGACTCCACAGGTGGGTGTGGCCCTCCACCACTAAGGGTCCATAAACAGGCACCAACTATGGCCCGTCACCTCAGGAGTGGGCGGCAGAGGAGGGCACTGCAACAAAGTGACACACCTTGCTGTTCTCACTCCCCTGTAAAAAAACACACACCCTGCTGCTGGCTCTGCCAAATGCTCTGGGTGCTACCTACACCTGTCTGAGGGCTCTGAAACCAGGAGCAGGCTGCATCAACTCCCCATGGGTCCTTGCCACTGTCAAGGGCCCAGGAACCAGGCACTGGCTGCCAGGCCTGCCCATTGTCTCCATCTCCCTGGAAGCATGTGCAGGTCATACACCAGCACACCCCTTGTCAGGGAGATAACATCCTGCACACACTGAGGAAAAGAGACTGCAAGCATCCAAACCAAAAGCAGCCCTCATGCCAAATAAATAAATAAATAAATAGTAAGCCCTCATAAACTGCACAGGGATACTTGTGCATGTAAAGAGTCTGTCAAAACTACAGTAGCTGTTTTCCCTAAACTCACAGAATAAAAAAAAAAAATAATCAAAATGAAGCATCTCAGGAATCATTCCCAGTTAAAAGAACAGGAAAATTCACAAGGAAACATACCTCTGCAGTCTAACAGACACTGAGTTCAAAAAGGAGATAGTGAAAATATTGAAGGAATGAAGAGCAAATATGAAGGAATTTAGAGCAGATATGAACAGTAATACAGATTGTTTTAGAAGGGAACTAGAAAAAACAAGGAGAAGCCAAAAAATATTAGAAAATTCATTTGCAGAGATGCAAGCAGAGGTAAAGGCATTGAAGAGCATAATGAATAATGCAGAGGAACAAATAAGTGATTTGGAAGATAGAATAATGGAAATCATCCAAGCAGGACAGCATATAGAAAACCAAATGAAAAGACATGAAAGCAATATAAAAGATATAAGGGATAATACAAAGCAGGCCAATCTACACATAATAGGGACTCCAGAAGAAGAAAAAGAAAAGTGTATTGAAAATATATTTGAAGATATTATGTCTGAAAACTTTATAAATCTAAAGGAAACAGATGTCAAGATACAGGAAGCACAGAGGACCCCAAACAAGTTGAACTCAAACAGACCTATACCAAGATATATTACAATAAAAATGGTTAAAGATAAGGAGAGGATTCTAAAGGCAGCAAGAGAAAAACAAAGAGTTAATTATAAGGAAAGCCCCATAAGACTATCAGCTGATTTCTCTACAGAAACACTACAGGCCAAAAGAGAATGGCAAGATATATTCAAAATTCTAAAAGGGAAAAATTTGCAGCCTAGATATTCTACACAGCAATAATATCATTTAAAATAGAAGGAGAGGAGTTCCCATCGTGGTGCAGTGGTTAACAAATTTGACTAGGAACCAGGAGGTTGCAGGTTCGATCCCTGGCCTTGCTCAGTGGGTTAAGGATCTGGCGTTGCTGTTAGCTGTGGTGTAGGTCACAAACATGGCTCAGATCCCACATTGCTGTGGCTCTGGCATAGGCCAGTGGCTACAGCTCCGATTAGACCCCTAGCCTGGGAACCTCCATATGCCATGGGAAGCGGCCCTAGAAAAGGCAAAAAGACAAAATTAATTAATTAATTAATTAATTAATTAAATTTAATTTAATAGAAGGAGAAATAAAGAATTTCCCCAACAAACAAAAGGTAAAATAATATAGCAATACTAAATCCATTCTAAAAGAAATATTGAAAGGTCTCCTCTAAATAGGAAAGAAGAAAATACATGATGGAGAAAATCACAATTGGAAAGTCATCACTTACATAAGCCAGTACACAGATCTAAAGGTGGGGGGCGGGGAACTATTCTAAAAGTGATGATAAACACAAGGAACAGCAAAAGGATAAAACTTAAGATGTTAAAAACAGACATCAAAATCAAAAAATGTGGGGAAGAAAAGTAAGAAAATCTAGTCACTTTTTTTTTTAGAAGGTGTTTGAGCCTGTATGACTGTCAGGCTAAAGCGAGCAGGCACAGGGAAGGCTTAACATACTTAATAGTTTCAAATGATGTAACTGACAAGGGCTTAATCTCTAAAATATACAAACAACTTATACAAATCAACAACAAAAAAGGCAACAACCCAATTGAAAAATGGGCAAAAGACCTGAATAGACACTTCTCTAAGGAAGAAGTGTCTATGGCCAAAAAGCACATGAAAAAAATGTTCAACATCCTAATTATTAGAGAAATGCAAATCAAAGCTACTATGAGATACCACCTTACACCAGTCAGAATGGCCATCATTAATAAGTCCACAAATAACAAATGCTGGAAGGGGTGTGGAGAAAAGGGAACCCTCCTACACTGTTGGTGGGAATGTAAGCTGGTACAATCACTATGGAGAACAGTATAGAGGTGCCTTAGAAATCTATTCATAAAACTACCATATGACGACCCAGCAATCCCACTCTTGGGCATATATCCGGACAAAACTTTCCTTAAAAAAGACACATGCACCTGCATGTTCATTGCAGCACTATTCACAATAGCCAAGACATGGAAACAACCTAAATGTCCATTGACAGATGATTGGATTAGGAAGAAGTGGTATATATACACAATGAAATACTACTCATCCAGAAAAAAGAACAAAATAATGCCATTTGCAGCAACATGGATGGAACCAGAGACTCTCATCCTGAGTGAAGTAAGTCAGAAAGAGAAAGACAAATACCATATGATATCACTTATATCTGGTATCTAATACAAGGCACAAATGAACCTTTCCACAGAAAAGAAAATCATGTACTTGGAGAACAGACTTGTAATTGCCAAGGGGAAGGGGGAGGGAGTGGGGTGGATGGGGAGCTTTGGGTTAATAGATGCAGACTATTGCCTTGGAATGGGTAAGCAATGAGATCCTGCTGTGTAGCACTGGGAACCATGTCTAGTCATTTATGATGGAGCATGATAATGTGAGAAAATAGAATTGTACATGTATGTGTAACTGGGTCACTATGCTGTACAGTAGAAAAAAAATTGTGTTATGGAAATAGCAATTAAAAGAAAAAAAAGAAAAAGAAAATCAGATCAACCACAAATTAAAGCCAAATAACAAATTCACAAAAACTTAAAAGAAGAGGACACAAGCCTAAAAGGAAGTGATCCAACCAAATAAAGAAAGGAATAAAGGAGAAACAGAGAATCAACTGGAAAACAAGGTTCAAAATGGCAATAAATACATATTTATCAATAATTAGCTTAAATGTAAATGGGCTGAATGCTCCAATCAAAAGACATAGAGTGGAAGACTGGATAAAAAAAAACAAGAGCCTACAATATGCTGCCTATAAGAGACTCAGCTTAGGGCAAAGGGCATGTACAAATTGAAAATGAAGGGATGGAAGAAGACATTTCCTGTGAATGGAAATGACAGCAAGGCCAGAGGTGCAATACTCATATTAGACAATTTAGGTGGTTTTCTTTTTAAAGGGCAAAAAGGAAGACAAAGAAGGACAGTTTTAATAATAAAATGACCGATTCAAGAGGAGGCTGTTACACATGTAAATATATATGCTCCTGATATAGGATTACCCAAATATATACAACAAACACTAATAGAAATAAAAGGAGAAATTGATGGTAATACACTATAGTAGGAGATTTTAACACCCACACAGATCAGTGGAAAGATCCTCTAGACAGAAATTCAGTAAGGCCACAGAGATCCTAAAGGACAAAATGGAACAGACTTAATAGATATTTTCAGGACATTACATCCAAAAAAATAAAGAATATACATTCTTTTCAAGTGCACATGGAAGATTCTCAAGGAATGACCACATACTGGGGCACAAAACTAACCTCAACAAATTTAAGAGTACAGAAATTATTTCAAGCATCTTCTCTGATCACAATGGCATGAAAGTAGAAATCAACAACAGGAAAAGAAATGAGAAACAGCTGACTACATGGAGACTAAACAACATGCTACTGAAAAAACCAACGGGTGAACCAGGAAATCAAAAGGGAAATTAAAAAATACCTTGAGACAAATGAAAATGAAAATACAACCATTCAAAATCTATGGGATGCTACAAAAGCAGTTCTTAGAGGCAAGTTCATAGTGATATAGGCCTTGCTCACAAAAAAAGAAAAATCTCAAATTGACAACTTAACCTACCACCTAAAAGAAATAGAAAAAGAAGAACAAACAAAATATAAAGATAGCAGAAGGAAGGAAATAATAAAGATCAGAGAGGAAATAGAACCATAAAAGACCCAGAATTGCCAAAGCAATCCTGAGGAACAAAAACCAAGCAGGAGGCATAACTCTCCCAGACTTCAGACAATATTATGAAGCTACAGTAATCAGACAATATTATACTGGTACCAAAACAGACATACAGACCAAAGGAACAGAATAGAGAACCCAAAAATAAACCCAGACACTTATGGTCAATTAATATTTGACAAAGCAGGCAAGAATACAAAATGGGGAAAAGACAGTCTCTTTAGTAAGTTGTGCTGAGAAAACTGGACAGCTGCTTGTAAATCAATGAAACTAGAACATACCCTCACAGTATGCACAAAAATAAAGCCAAAATGCATAAAGACTTAATCATAAGACAAGACACCGTCAAACTCCTAGAAAAGAACACAGGCAAAACATTCTCTAACATAAATGTACAAATGTTTTCTTAGGTCTCTCTCCCAAAGAAATAGAAATAAAAATAAAAATAAATCAGTGGGACCTAACCAAACTGACAAGCTTTTCACAGCAAAGGAAATCATAAAAACAGAAAACAAAAAGACAACCTATGGAATGGGAGAAAATAGTCACAAATGATGCAACCAACTAGAGCTTAATCTCCAAAATATAAAAGCAACTCATACAACTCAACAGCATCAGCAAAAAACCTGGCTGGAAAATGGGCAGAACCTAAATAGATATCTCTCCAAAGAAGACATACGGATGACCAACAGGCACATGAAAAAATGCTCAACATCACTCATTATTAGAGAAATACAAATCAAAACTACAATAAGGTGGAGTTCCTGTCATGGCTCAGTGGTTAACGAATCCAACTAGGATCCATGAGGTTGCGGGTTCGATCCCTGGCCTTGCTCTGTGGGTTAAGGATCCGGCATTGCCGTGAGGTGTGGTGTAGGTTGCAGACATGGCTCAGATCCTGCATTGCTGTGGCTCTGGCATAGGCTGGCGGCTACAGCTCCGAATGTACCCCTAGCCTGGGAATCTCCATATGCCATGGGAGTGGCCCTAGACAAGGCAAAAAGACAAAAAACAAAAACAAAAACAAAAACAAAAACCTCAATAAGGTGCCACCTCACACTAGTCAGAATTGCTATTATTAATAAGTATACAAATAACAAATGCTGGAGAGGGTTTGGAGAAAAAGGGAACCCTCCCACATTTTTCATGTAAATGTAAATTAGTACAACCACTATGGAAGCAGTATGTAGGTAGCTCAGAAAACGAAATCCAGAATGCCTACCATATGATCCAGCAACCTCCTCCTGGGCATATATCAGGACAAAAATACAATTCAAATAGATAACTGCATTCCTATGTTCATTGTAGTACTATTCCCAATGTCCAAGACAAGGAAACAACCTAAATGTCTATCAGTCGATGGATAAAGAAAAAGTGGTACATAAATGCAATATAATACTATTTAGCCATAAAAAAGAACAAAATAATGCCATTTACAGCAACATGCATGGAACTAGAGATTCTCATACTTAATGAAGTCAGAAAGACAAATACCTTATGATATCACTTATGTGTGGAATCTAACTTATGGCACAAATGAAACTATTTATAGAACAGAAACAAACTCATGGACAAAGAGAATAGACTTGTGATTGCCAAGGGGGAGAGGGAGGGAGTTTGGAGTTAGTAGATGCAAACTATGGCATTTGGAATGGATAAGCAATGAGGTCCTGCTGTGTAGATATATCCAATCACTTGTGATGGAACATGATGGAAGCTAATATGAGAAAAAGAATGTATGTGTGTGTATATGCACATATGTATACTTACATATTTATACATATGTGTGTATAACTGGGTCACTTCACTGTATAGAAGAAATTGACAGAACACTGTAAATCAACTATAATAAAAAAGACATTATTGAACTCATAGCTTAAATTCCTTTAAATTTCCTGTGAAGAAGCAAGATGAAGTGCCAAAAAGGAGGGGAAATCTTTTGCCTATTTAGAAAGAGAAAAATTTTAGTCAAAATTTACATTTTTATGGAAGTTTATAAAGTCATATGTCAAGTAACCCAAACAATATTAACCTTACACTCAGAAAACTCCCTTTGGCTACTTTCTTCAAAAGAGTCTATGGAAATGGCACACACTCCCAATGTCCCACAGTCAGGTGCCTTCAGGAAATCTTCTGTGTAGGGAGACCATGGAAATGAACTAGCTCTTACAGAGAAGTGACTCGCAGGCGAGTTTTTGCTTTTGGTCATTGTTTTGTTTAAAATTTTATTTTGAGATCATCTTAAACTTACAAAAAATTAGAAAAAAATTGTCCAGAGAGCTCTCATATGCACTTCACCTAACTTCCTCTATGTTAACATCTACATAACCATAGAACAGTAATCAAAACTGAGATATTAACTTTGGTACAATTACATACAACAAAGGTACAGAATATATTGAAATTTCATTAGTTTCTCATCCATGTCCTTTTCGGTTCTAGGGTCTCACACTGCACTCAGTTGTCACTATTCCTAATCAGTGACAATCCTTTCCTTTTACAACTTTGGCATTTTGAAATACATTGTTCATGTATTTCATAGAATTTCCCTCAATTTGAGTTTCTCATAATGAAATTGAGGTTATACATTATTAAGAAGGATATTACAGGGTGATGCAACCTTTTCAAAGGGTACCTGATGTTGATATATATTGCCAATGATATTAACATTGATCACTAACTTAAAGAAAGGTCTATCCAGATTCTCCACTATAAAGTTCGTACTTTTTGCTCTGAAATTTATAGATATTTTGGGAAGATACTTTGAGAGTACCCAGACATGTTGTCTCTGCTTAAAATTTTGCCTACTAATTTTAGCATCCTTTGGTGGAACTTAATTGTGGGAATCATTATTGTTATGTTCTAATAGGGATATTCTATAATTCCTTTTCATTTATGAATTGTAATTCTTCTATAAGGAACAGTTGTCATTTCTCTTCCATTTCTTTATTTATCTGCTTATATATTTATATCAGTATGAACTCATGAATACATATTTAACTCTTTGGGTTATAATAAAGTACTATTATTATTTATTTTATTACTCAGATTGAACACAAGTTTTCAATTTTTATGAAAAATTACTTTTTTATCTTCCTTTATGGTTAATGCTTTCTGTATGCTAAGAAATCATCACCTCCAAGGTTATGATGATATTCTCCTAGGTTTTCTTCCGGAAGTGTTATTAACTTTAACATTTTGATTTACTATTCAACTCAAGTCAATTTTTGTGTATTATGCGAGCTAAGGGTTGAGATTTTTCTTCCCCTCCCCACAACCAATTTGTTCAGCAGTATTTTCTGAAAAGGCATTTCATCTCTTCACCGAATTGCTTTCATATTTTGGGCGACAGTCATTTGACCATATTTGCAGGAATATTTTTTCAGACTCTCATTTTGTATTTTGATCTATTTGTCTGTGATTTTGCATTTATGTTCATGAGTTAACTTTGTATTATTTTTATCTTTTGAAATGTTTTCACGCAACTAATGTGGCCTATTTTCATGAACATGGCACAATCATTTGAAAAGAATACATGTTCTGCTTGCTGTTATTGTGGTTTTTGTAGTGTTCTAAAAAATGTCAATTGGTTTAATTTGGTTGATAGCATTAATCAACTCTTCTATATAACTAACTGATCTATGTGAACTTGTGTTATCAATTTTTGACAAATCCCCAAATAATATTGCAAATTGGCCAATTTTCTTTTAAGTTTTCAAACTTTTTTGTTAAAAGTTTTAGAAACTTTGTCACTAGATTCAGACACATTCTAAGATTAATGCACATTTCTGATTATTTTACACTTTGATATTAACAAAGTCACAACAGCTCTCTCATGCTTAGTGTTTGCAGGGAATGTATATACTTATGTCCTTTAATTTACATCCTGTTTTGTGTCTCTGTGTCTCTAAAGTACTTCTTGTAAGCATCATGTAGATCATTCTCTTTTTTTAATCCTGCCGAATAATCTCGATCTTTTAATCAGGTTCTTTAACCTATGTATATCTAATGTAATTATTGAGAGGCCTATATTTAAGTCTGTGATTCTCATGTTTTCTATATGTCCTGTATTTCTTTGTTCCTTTGCTCCTCCTTCCAACTCTTTTTGGGATGGGGAGGCAGTACAATGCACTAAATCAAATATCTTATGTACTCTATTGACATTTTAGCTATGCTTCTTTGTTATATTTTTAGTGTTTACTGGGTAGATTATAACATGCATCTTTAACCTTCAAAAAAGCATGTCTTACCACATACATGAACAGCTTGTCTTTGCACATGGTGTTCCCTTTTCTTGGAATGTTTTCGCCACAGGAAAAAAACATATCTTTAAGATTCTCTATTCTCACTTCCTTCAGGTCACTGCTCAAATGTCATTTCATCAGAAAAGCCATTTAAAACTCCTTTATATAAAATTGTAACTCACTTTTTGAGTTGTCTTTTTATCTTTTTTGGTTTTTTTCTATAACATTTTTATATTTAAGGAAATTTTATTAACTGTGGTAATAAATGAGACAATACTTAAAGGGGGATGTTAGTGTGGTCAATTCGAGTTTACTCAAATTAGTAATCACAAATCAACATGATTATTGATATTTTAACATATGAAAACTATTTCAAAATTTATAAATTACATTTAAAAGCTTATTTTGTGTTTCATAAATTTATTATTTATTTAAAAGTGAACTCATCATAAAAAAATCCTTTCAATATTCAAAACTCCTTCGTCAATCCTCTTTGCCATCTCCCATTCTTCACATTTCCACTTAAAATAAACTTTTTTAGCATGTTTTTCTAATCCCTCAAGTCTGGGTTGAGACTTCTCCTGTATACTTCTAGAACACTCTTTTTCCCCCTAATATTTTTTACATAGTATTACAATTGCCATTTTGTCTTTCAGCACCTAGCACAATTGCTGGTGCATAACTGGCACTCAATAAATACTTGTTGAAGGAAGGAAAAAGTGGAAGGAAGGAATAGTGTGGGAAATGGAGGAAGGAAGGAAGAAGCCCTCCTCTACTACTCCTGGTCAATGCACCTTCAATATTCAGTATTCTTTTTAACCTCCCAAAATGTACTATATTAAAGTAAAATACATTAATATAAAGCACTTTTTCCCTTCAGTTAGATCTCATATAATTTAAGCTTTGCATTAGAGCTTAAGAAAGAAAGGGAAAAATCATTCTTTCTAGCTGTCAAGTAATGCTTGAGCAAACTCTTACTGCTTTACTGAGGCTACATACACACAGGGCAGATTTTCAGAATATGAAATTCTGTTACTTTTGTATGTTCCATATAGTCCGAAGCACAATATATGCTGTTATGAAATATTAAATCAAATGCCACTATTTCTTGACTTAACATGTTTCATCTTGTTGCTTAGTTACTTTGTTCTACAAAATTTCAAATTCACACTTGCCAGCTGAAGCAGAAATTTTAAGGCGAGAGGAGCTTTGAAGATAATGACTCAGTTCTGCAGTCTATCCAAAATTTGCAGAAGATCCTTCAAAATATTTATATGTGCAAAACTGAGTGGCTCTTCCTGGATATGACATTCTACGTTTTCAGCTTTTCACGCAATCCTCTTCTCTTTCTCCTATGCTTTGTTTCAGTGCCACCTGTTCATCTTTCTTTAAATACATCATAATCACCAGTCCCTTCACATCTACTGTGCCCATGTCCTGGATTTCCCATCTCACTTTTAATTATTCATCCCAATTTCCCTTATGAAAATCAATCATCTCTTCCTTTGTGTTCCTAAAGCCTAAATTACATCACTCATATCTACCATATGTTATTTGGCACACACATATTTATAATTAGACCTAGCAAAAAAAAAGGGGGGGGGGGAATTTTCCCCTTGTAAAATCTTTTCAGAAATGTAATGTGTTTGTTCAGCATAAAGTAGTGCACAAACTCTTTTCAAATACAAAGGAAAATCTCAAGGGACCTGAATATAAGCAGAATCATTCCACAGCCTTCTTCTGCAGAAGAAAAATAATTTACTGGTTCCTCACCAGGGATAGGCAGGAATAGACCAAAAGTCAGAAACAGTGATGGATGACAGATGGCCTCATGATTTAAAAACACCCATGTGCTGCTGAATATCTATGGAGAGGTACAAATTCATAAAATGTTTGCATGACAGAAGATTTTGTGGGAAACTAGTGAAGTTGAAGTTTTGCACTCATATGAAGCTTTGACTGAAAGGACAGATGCAGTCAGGTGATGGCCAAGAGAAAGGTAAGAAAACAAAAGTAAGAATATATATATGAATGATTGGGTCATTTTGCTGTATAGCAGAAATTGGCACAACTTTGCAAATCAACTATACTTTAATAAAAATACTAAAAATTTAAAAAAGAAATGAGTAATACAATGCTAGGGATTTAAGCAAGTTTATAGAAATCTCTCATGCCTATAGTCACTCAGGTTTCATTTTTGATTCTTTGTCATAGATCCTATGATCTAGCACACCTTGATATCTTGCATGTAGTCATCCGCCTTCAAACCTAGTCAAGGTCTGGATATTGTTGCCTTGACTCAAATCTGGAGAACAAGTTGAATAAGGATACAAAACCTATCCAGACAGAAATCATGATTGCTCTTGGAATACACCTCAAAGTCAAAGCAAACTTTTGCAAACTACTACTTACACCATTTAATGGCATCAAATAGAGAGCTGGGCATACAGGAAGTAGGATGTGAACTTATTAGAATCAGCAGTTTACAGAAACTCCCAAATGGAACATCTCACTGGAGATTATTTTTAACACCACTTAACAGATACAACACAACTTTAAGAAACTGAAGAAATGTTTCCTAGAAGGGAAAAAAGTATGTTGTACATATATTTAAACTGATATTTTTTCTCTCCTTTTTCACCAATTGAGAACAGAATCTCTACTATATCATTGCCTATCAGGCAGGTAGTGGAATCTCTAAATCAGACCAAAACCTCTAGAAACAAGGGACATTTTAAGGGCACATAGATTTAGGTTTTGCATAGGGAGGATTTGGGTCTGTGGACAAACCAAGCTCTTGAAATATTGCAGAACAGCCACAGATCTTTCACAGAGTGAAAAAGTGACAGAAATCAATAGAAAGTTGGAAGGATACAGCATATGGTACCAAAACTACCAATGAAACTATCTTGCAAATAGAAGATTTTATAACACTAGAATGAATATTCAAAAAAATGGAGAAATTCCATGATTGGACTTCAAATTTCTGACCACCAGCAGGAAGGGAACAGGGCAGAAATATTTTAAGACACATGAGACATTTTAAGTAGACCAGTCAACAAAGTGCTTAGAAGTAATTTTGAAAAATCAGACCCAGAGAGCAATTTATAGCAATGCTTTCCTTAAAAAAAATTTGACAGCATGAGTAGATTTTGAGCCCCTAAATTCTTACTATTAGTGAATCTATATCAGGAAAAAGAGAGAGTGGTATGACATTAGCTGCCCTCTGGGATCTAGAATAAACAGGCTGCCAGACTGCAAGTGAGTGAGAAATTTGAATTGACAGAAGTCAAATACAGGTGCTGAGAAGTAAACTTAAGCTGGTCCCCCATCTTTAGTAAGACAGTTTGGCAGTCATGAATACTGCTTAACAAGTATATCTTTTTCTTCTCTCTTGCTGGCACATGATGCTACTGTGTTTCTCCATTGCCTTTGAAGTTAAGCCTGGCCACCCAACTTGGTTTGGGCAATGAAATATGAACAGAAGTGATTGAGTCACTAGCAAGCAAAGACATTCAGAGTCAGTATACAAGTTGTCACATCCTTTCCCACGGCTGCAATGATAAAGGAGACACATACCAAGAGGGAGTCTCCATCAGCCTGGGTCTCTGATTGTCCCCAATAGACATGTACATATAATATGACTAGAAGTAAACCTGTATTGCTGTACACTTTGTTGGAGACACCCTAAGGTAATTCCAATAAGGCTTATCTCCTGGCATTCACACTTTTGTGTAACTCCCTCCCCTTGCATGTAGGTGGGACTTGCTTGTACAACTTCCTTCTAACCAATAGAATATGGTAAAAATAATTGCAGGGCATTAGTGTGATTACATTACAATACATATAAAACTGTCTCACTAACAGATATACTACTGATCCCCCTCCCTGGTCTTGAAAAAGTAGGCTACCATGAAATAAAGACCTGTACTGGAGAAGCCCATTGGCAAGGATCTATGGGCAGCCTCTAGGAGATAAATATGGCCTCTAGCATGAAACTAAAGCATCAGTTCTATAGCCAATATGAGATAAGTTCTGTCAACCAAATGTAGGAACTTAGAAGCGAATCTTTCCCTAGTTCAGGCCCAGTGAACATCTTAAATACTACCTGTCTGAGACTCTCATGCAGAGAACCCAGAACCCCAACTTCTAACCTGTAAAACGGTGAGATAATTAATGAGTATGTTTTAAGCCACTAAGTTTGTGGTTATTTATTTATACATCAGTAGAAAGTGATACCTCAGCCACTGAGTTTTGGAAGTTGTTTACTACTGCAGCATAACCTAGTTATTCCTTTTGACAGGTGGATCCAGAATAAGCTGAAGATTTATATTCAAGATTATACCTACAAATTCCTTTACAGTATTGGTGGCCCTAGCCCACAACAGCCTCCTAAGATACACTGGTTTTGCTCATATAAGTATCTATACAGTAGCAGTGTCCTCATATTTGCAGGACTGAGTCAGATGTAAAGAACAGCCAGAAATTCTGTTAGGTGGAAACACAAGTTGATTCAGATCACAGCGATCATGGGCCTCCTAAAACAGTATCCATGAGCTAAATCCCAGCTTTATATTGCAAAATAGTCAAAGAACCTTGATGATTTTGGATTATGTGCCTGGTTTATATATAACACTTGTATACTCCATTATTACATATGTGTGGATTTATATGCATCCTGGTTTGAAATGCGCAATCGTATAGGAGCCAATTTATATGAAATAGCTACAAATGAGTGCATGGTAATGCTGATAAAAGTGGACAGATCTAGATTTATAACATCTAATATGTTTTTACGGTAGTAAATCTGCTCTTTGGTACTTAATGCTAAACCTTCTTAGAGCCTTATACAACTTAGCATTAAGTTATTATTTGCCTCTGCTTTGTTATCACTTTTCTCTTACGTCACTTCTCAGAGTCTGATGTGTACTACATGTAAGTAATTTGTTCTATGTGAGTACCCATCTTTAATAAAAGACAGAACTTTCAGCAAAGGGCTACGTCTCATTTTGTCTCCTATTTGCAAAGCTTAGTATGCTGCTTGGCAGTTGGTTCTGGTTATTGGAAGGGAGGAGAGATGAAGGAAGGGGCAGGGAGGGAAGGAAGAGGAGGAGTAAAGAAAGGGAGGGGAAGGAAAGGGAAGAGAGGGGAAGGGAGGGAAATGAAAGGGAGGGGAGGGAGGGGGAAGGGAAGGGAAGAAAAGGAAAGGAGAGGAAGGTCCAGTCTTGGTTGTTGGCTTGCTGCTCATAACCAAGTTCTTGGTGAATCTATATTATACAGGACATGATCTAAGGTAGGGAAAGGGAGAGAAGACATGGCACATGAACATAGGATTGACTCAACCTATGAGGATCGACTCAACCATTTTGAATTGAAATTTGAAGGCTTTTAGCCCATCCCATAAATATACTTTTTAAGTACTATCAACACCTTTTCCATTTCAAAAGTGGTTTACCCAGAAGTTATGATTCATGACTTTGTCCTTCAGTTGCTACTGAAAATGTAGGCAAGACTTGTTAGACCAATTATATTTTTTATCTTGAAAATCCAGACTTAGGATTCACTGAAAACAGTATCTGCTGGATTTTTGAACTGAGGAGGGAAAAACTCAGAAGCTGCATGGGTGACCATATGCATATAGAAGGGAAAAAAATTGCAATGCAGAGAGAAGAACTGATAAACCACAAAGACAATGCAGAAATAAGACACCAGGTAAAAAGGAAAATAAGAGACAGAAACTGACTAACTGGCTGATTTGATGATCAAAGACTTCCCATTTCCTTCCTTGGGTTTACTGTAATTAAATGTTATTTTTACACCTATCACAAACTGTGTCTTTTGCTTAATTTGAAGTATGAAATTTATGAAATATACTGTATTTCTAGTAAGACATGTTCCTTTCCCCAGGGTCTGTTTTTCTCCTTTTTTAAATCTTAAATTAATGTATAGGTGGCATGAGAAGGATTATCTAACAGAGGCTAAGGGAACAAGTAAGACACTTTGGAAATTACAAATAATAAGATGAGATTGCATTTGCCACCTGCTACTAGAAAGTGGTGTGGTACTCCAAAGTCCATGGGGTCCGTGATAGAATTCAGGGAATGATGGCAAAAAAAGATATCCTTACCTTTACTAACACCCGGCTTAAATTAGAATTGTCTTCAATTATTGATATAGGAAAATAAATACTGTTTTCAGTAATTTAACTTTGCCATCAATAGAAATCAGAAATCTTCACGTTCTATTGTAGGTGAACCAGAAACCTTGACATATTGTATGTGTTGATCACAACTTCAAAATGATGGTACTTATAAGACTCACCACTAGATAGATTTAATGCACTAATGAGAAAGTACACAATTACTATATCACACAGTTTTAATACTTTGCTAATTGCACTTCAATATAATTTTCTTCTATAATCCTATGTATTTTATTACATGTATTTTAAAATATTATTCTCAGAAAGGATACACAGACTACTTCGGGATCCCAAATGGGTGAAGGGCACATAAAAAGGTTAAGAACTCCTACTGAGGAGAGGAAAGGGGAGAATTAGGGGAGTTGATTATCAGCAACTAAGAAATCAAATACATAGAAACCAGGAGGAGACCAGGCAAAACTAGACTATTACACCTCTGAGAATTACTGTACTCCTACCTATGGTTTGGAATTTTTCCACCTACTGTGTTAAAAATTTGACTATATCTTAGTGAAAAATACAAAAGGTAAAAAATTTTGTTTCTGCTATAGCTGAAGTCTTTATATGTTATGGCTGATGAAACAGTAAGTGGTATTATCATGCTGAGTCAAATCACTCAATATGACTACCAGTTAAGGAACATAAGTACAGGTTGTATTGAATCTGGATGGAGTAATGAAAAAATATAAACCATCACTTCCATCTTTTACTTTTCTCTTATAAAGAAATGTTCCAATCTTCTTTCAATAACTTAAGACTCTATATTTGTACATACATTCTACTGATGATTTTAAATAGGATAAAATAAACTGTAAGCATCTAGTTATTACCTACTAATTTGAGAAAGAAAGTCTATGGCTAGAATTACAAATGAGTAGGTTTACAACTTATGGCACTTAGGAAGTGAAGGACTATTGACAGTAATTAATTCTTTTCCCCTTGAGGCCCCCAAGAAGGAAAGTACAGCATTTTCCTACAGAGGAAATTCAGTGTTCAGTGGACCATACATAATTATAAAATTAGCTAATTGATCACTTATTAACATTTGAAGCATGCATATCATATTTTTTAAAGTAAACTTGCACTCTAATTTCAAATCAATATTTTAAATGAGACCTACCAAGAAATTATTTCATTTCATATTTATTCATTTGCATTTAAGTCTGCCATCTCTGATCAATTCTAGAATCTTTTAGAACTTTAGGCATAAATAGAGAAAACCACTTACTATGAAGTCTCTGAAGTTTCCTGTAATTAAAAATTAATCTACAGCATTATTCTAAAAATTAAAAAAAAATACCACCAACATCAACGATAGTAACCAGTCCAGATAAAGGCCACCTCTGACGGCTTTCTTAACATAGGAAAACACATGCACACTTGATTCTTGACTAAGTGAGAACAATGAATACTACATAAGGCGAGAATAGCTGGTAGGTACATAAAGCCAGTTCTCAATATTTCTGAAGACTCATTTTATGAAAAGACAGGGTTTGAGCCATTCTGCTTATCTACAAAATTCTATAGTAAGTTTTAGCCTCCTGAAAAATAAGAATACAGAGAAAAACTGCCTTATAAAGAGGATAGCTCTATATTGTAATGTTCAACGTTTAACCAAGTAATGAACAGTCTTGAGTCCAACAATATCTTACTGCTGCAGTTAGTGGAGGTGTTTGAAAACTGCATACTTTCAAGTAGAGCATCTCCAGTATAGAGCTTGAATTCAAATTCTAATTTTGCCACTCTCCATTCGCATGTCCTAGGGAAAATGATTTAATGAGCCCCAGACAACTTAAGTGTAGAGGGAAGAATATAATAATTCTATCAAAAGGATGTTGTGAGGATTGCCTAGTCAAGTCCCTGTAAATAACAGGTACTCCGTGAATGCTGGTACCCTGCCCTCCTCCATTGGTTTTGTATCCCTACTGACATTCAGGCTGAGTTGCAGATACAATGCAAATTAAATGAATCCTAATTTCAGGTGACATGGAAAGATTAAACACAAATTGAGAGAGACTGAATTTGAAAAAAGACCAGATCTTAAGAGAGACAGGCAATAAAACAATAGATTTCAAATGGGTAATAGAATAGCTCAAGCTGAGACGTCTTTTTTCTTTTTTTTTTTTTTTTTTGCCATTTCTTGGGCCGCTCCTGCGGCATATGGAGATTCCCAGGCTAGGGGTCTAATCGGAGCTGTAGCCGCCGCCAGAGCCACAGCAACGCGGGATCCGAGCCGGATCTGCAACCTACACCACAGCTCACAGCAACGCCGGATCGTTAACCCACTGAGCAAGGCCAGGGATCGAACCCGTAACCTCAGGCTTTCTAGTCGGATTCGTTAACCACTGTGCCACAACGGGAACTCCTGAGATGTCTTTTAATTCTTGTTAGTTTGAAACTTCAAAGGCCTTTCCTAGTTTCTCCTTCCTCAACTCTCTTTAGTATTATCTAAGGATTTCAGAAAATCCTTGCCTTTTATTTTGATTACTTACCTTGGTGTTATATATTTAAATTAGGCCTAATATATTTTCAATAATTTAAAGGAAGTAGATTTACAGTGGTAGTACATAGTATTTCTTATCCCTTAATGTTTTAAATTGAAATTTAGGTAACAAATCACTAGAGATGGGTTTCCCCATTCTAAAACCCCATAGCCTAAATAGTTACCTTGTTAAGCAACAATAAGCAGGAAAGCAAGGAGAATGAGAAAAAAAAAGTGGGGGGGGGGGTAGGAAGGAGAGAAAGAGAGAGGCAGGGAGGAAGAAAAAGAAAAAAACAGAAGAGTAAATATGACACATTTTTAAATCTAATTTCAATTAGGTAAGTAGTGGGTGGCCCCTTGAGAACACAGACATATGGTGCTTCTGTAACCTAAAAATCCAGCCAAGCATGGATTGTTTACAAAAATATAAGAAAATACACTGCCTTTTCCTTTCTGCTTCTTCCTCTATAATCTAATATATTTCTTTGTTGTTTCACTTCCAGAAATGCCAAATGGACATGGGGAATTTTCAGAAAAGGAAAGCCAGAGCCATCGCAAAGATTCAAAATGGAAATTAGTGCTAGGAAAGAGAGGCAGCAATGAAGAAAGGAACTGAATGAACAAAACTTTTCAACCCAGAAAGACAAAACCAGAGGATGCCAACCTGATTAAGATCTTAAAAATATTTTTGAAGTAGTGATTGATGTGACTAAAACAAGCAGAGACTTAATGTTCAAAATCTAAAATACTAGGGTGAGTCTCCTTTGAGGGAGATCCTTTTAAAAATTGAAAAAGGTAAACTTAAGTCCAAAAAAAGGAAGTACTTAAGTACTTCTTTATGTAGCAGACAATAATCTTGTTATTAACCCCTAAGAGGTAGGTATGAACAGCAAATGTGAATTTTAAAAGGGATTGGCTGGATTTATATAGCACGGTGCCATCAATGTAGATAAAGAAGAGGTGATACGTGCTTACCGCTAAGGTTGATGTCAGGATGAAAAATTGTAAGTATTCACAGGTCATTCCCTAGGGCCATTGTTTGAACAGATGTGGAGTATGGATGGATCATTAATCTAGACCGGTCATAGTTATTTCTAAGTTTCCAATATTTATCTCCTAACTTAAAACTTATAAAGTCATGAAATAAACTGGAAGAAAACTCAGAGCCCATCTAGTTTAATCTCCTCATATGAGTCATAGGAAACTTAAGTCCCAGAGTCATATTGACTTACCTCAGGTCACCCAGTTGGTTGACAGAAGAAGAAAAAGTAAAATCAGTTCTTCTGGTTGCTAGTCAGAAAATTCTCCAAAATTTGTAGATAACAGCATCGATTTCCTTCTTTCTGCACAGCAAACTATAAACAGTATAAACATAACAGTTACCTCAAGATTCATACCCAGACCAGGAATCCTTATGAGTCTCCTTTCTCAACCAGTAAATTAATTTCTTAATAACAGCTTAATATATTTCATCTATATCTTCTATCTCTTCCATTATGCGTCTTGAAATTTACATAAATTTTGTTTCTTAACCAACTTCTTCAGTTGTCAGTTTTGAAGCCCAGACTAAGGTTAAAACCTTGGAGACAGTTTTTCTCTTAAAGGAACTTGAAATTATGGAAATAAACATCATTATGTCCTACTGGATTTTAAAAATCATCCCAGTGAGCTGCTCTGCAGATAGTAAATGGTAAGACTCCTGTAGGTTTCATATTTATAGATGCTTCCCCAAGTCACTGACTTGGAAGTTAAGCCCTAATAAATATCCCTTCTGGATTAACCTGAGACTGTGGAGCCACTCACTGAGAGCTGGTGAACATGATCCCTCTTCACTAAGGTGTGTGTGCACATATTTTTAACCTTCTACAGAGAACTATGCTATCCAGCATCGCATTTGGAGACTCCATTAAGTAGATGGTCTTAGATATTTGCTAAAAACAAGTTAGAACTATAATTTACCACGTAAAATCTAAGAGGTAAGCAGTTTTATCTCATGGCAATGACAATGCAATTTTATTTCACTGGTTGGTATTCAGAGAAATCAAACCACGACTGAAATTAACCAGCCAGAACCCAATAGATCTCTGGTCACTGAAAGGTCACTCATGGAATCCTATGTTGATGTCTGTTATCAAAACTTAGTCACTAAAATGATATGAAAAGTATAAGTAGTATATGTTAATTGAAAACATAAACTACACATAATTATACCTGGTATATTAATGCCCATAGGTAGAAAAGAATATGAGAAGATGAAGCCAAAAGAGAAAAACTGTTATTCTGAATAAATGGAGTCTAACTACAGTATAAGTTTGCCTAGAGTCTCACTTGTTCTCAGACACTTCTGAGTGAACCATTACTTGGTTGTAACATGGAAATGTTAAGTGATTTGTCCATAGGACTACTCTCTGAACTGCCCAATGTTAAAATTAGGTCATTGGAATTCTCTATTCATACCACCCAATGGTTCCCTCTCTATACTCTGAAAAATTCTAGTATTTCATGTTTTATTGCTAGTTAATGATTATGTTTTATGTCTTGACATTTTTATTAGATTATAACCTAGTCAAGGGAAACAATAATATTTTAAAATATTTTAAAACTCATTTTGTCCTACATAGTACCTGACCTGGCCCCATTGATTGAGAAATCATAGATCATGATAACCAATCAAAATGGAGAAGGCAAGTAAAAAGGATGTCATATTTTTTAAAGTAAATTTATATTCATGATCTGACCTTTAGATTTCTCACAGAGTTTTGGAAGTGATTTTTTTTTGATAAAATAAAATTATTATTTTCATGTGTAGTAAATCTGCTAAGACTGACATTTTGGAATAAACCAAATTTTTTCACAGCAGAAAAGCATATCTAAATACACTTTTTAAAAAAATTCAGCTTCTGCCTGGTCAAGATGGAGCAATAGTCCAAAAATAATTCTTCCATGGTAAATAATTTATAAGTGGAAAAGACATGAAACAGCTCTTTTCAGTCACTGGAAAGTAGATAGCACAGACCTGTGGTCACTGAAACCAGGAGCCCTTGGCTTTCTGCCTGCAGGCAATTTCGGGACTGAACAATAAGAAAGGGTAATTCAAATACAGACCGTCATCTGTATCAATACAGGAGACAGAAATTGAAGTTCAAAGAGGCCAAGGAAGTTCAACCTGGTTGGGAAAAGAGATTACAGAATACCAGAGGACAAACTTATACAGTGAAAGAGGCCCAGATACACATAATACTCTCCACTCTCCTTGAGTCATTAGATAAATAAAGATTTATACATGTTTGTTCTGGGCCAGGCAAAGAACAGCTTTCAGGAAAAGAAATGCTACTGGGGATCTGGAGGCAAATAACTCTCAGAGCTTAATCAGAGGTAAAAATCATTTGTGTTCCCACCAGCCAGGGAAAGACCTTTTTTTAATATTGGAGTAGTAAATAGATGTTCCAGAAAATTCATGCTTTAGTAATGAAGCTAGAATGGAGGCTACTCTATACCTTCCCCAATCCCAGAAGCTTGAAAACAGACCATGAAAGTGCAAAACAATCTGCAAGAAACTTTGCATGCCAGGACACTCCTTATATAGACTTAACAAGTCCAATACTCAAAAAAATGTCGTTACAATGTCCAACAGAAAATCAAAACTATCTGATATGTGAAAAGCCAGGAAAATGTAACCTTTAACTAGGAGGAGAATGAATTAACAGAAGCAGACATTAAAAAAAAGACAAAAATGAGGGAATTTGCAAAAAAAAATGCTAAAGTTATTATTATCACTATGTTCAATATTCTAAAAGATTTAAAGAAATATATAATGAGAAGGGAAATAGAAAACATAAGAAAAAATCAAATAGAATTTCAGGTGATGAAATGTACAATATCTGAAATGAAACTATCACTGGAAGAAATTAGCACCAGATTAGACACTGCATAAAGAAAGATCAATGAACTTGAAGATGTAACAATAGAAAATATCCAAAATAAAGCAAGGAAAGAAAAAAAGATTAAAAAAAAAAAGAAGAAAGAAAACTTTTAGTCAGACAGGCTGCTGAGACCAATGCTTCACTGCTGCAGATTGCTGATGGTTTTATCAAGAGCGTGGTGACATCATTCTGCCAGCTTGCTCAGCATTGCAAGTCCAGCACATTAGAGGTAAAATATGTCTAGCTGCATCTAGATGCCAGTGGAACATGTGGATCCCAGGTTTCAGCTCTGAAGAAATCCAACCCTACAAAAATCTTGCACACAAACGCTCACAAAGAGAGAATGGCACTGATCTGGAAAACAACCAAAAAAAAAAAAAACCAAACAAACAAACAAACAAAAAAAATGCATGGAAAGGTCAGGGAATGGACAACAATACATTTGGAGATACTTGAGCTGAGACCTCAGCCATCTCATCCTTGGACTTTTTTTTTTTAATGCTCTACAGAGAAGCATATATTTTTTATTAACAGTGCAGCAATATCTATAATGACTGAGAAAATCTGCCAAAAGAATAAAGCCTCCTATCCCAACTTAAAGTCCCTTTTCCCTGCCGTCTCAAAGAAAAGCAATGTATCTTCCACAGAAGATTTTATTTGTGGTTTATTATATAAGTGATTGAATAGGGTACAAAGCATTATGGTCTTGTTTGGTGAAGCAGTATTAACAGGATTTTAGATATTTTTGTTTCCTTCTTCCTTCCCCTTTTCCCTGTACATTGTAATGTCAGTATTTATATGAATATGTTTTCATTTCCTTTTCCAGAATAAAGAAGTTATTAATCAAAACAATAAAAAAGAAGACTCTCAGTGACTTATACTGATTTCAACTATGTAACAAACATGTAATTGGAGTACTGGAAGAGGAGAAAGAAAGTGGAAAATAGAAAAAATTCTTGAAGAGATTAAAATTCCAAAATTGTCCAAAAGTTTTCCAATTTGGTGAAAACATTAAGCCCACAGATTCAAGATTTAGGAACAATAAAAAGAATGAACACAAAGAAAACTACACCAAGGTACATTATAATCAAATTACTAAAAACTAGTATTAAGAGAAAAATCTCAAAAGCACATATGGAGAAAAGACACATTTTGTACAGAAATAAAAAGAATGACCAAAGACACATCAAAGACTCAGTGACACAGAGTTAATAAAATGAAAGGAAAAAAATCATCAAACTAGAATACAGTTAGTGAAAATATCCTACAAAAAATAAGCAATGAAGACTTTCAAAAAAACGAATCTGAAAGAATGTTTGCCAGAAAGTGTGCACTAAAAGAAATGTTGAAAGAAATTTTTCAGGTACCATAAAACAACACCAGTTGGAAAAGTAGACAACAAAAAAGACAGAGAGAGAGAGAGAGAGAGAAAGAAAAGAAAAGAAAGAGAAAATAAAAGAAAGAAAGGAAAGAAAGAAAAGAAAGGAAGAAAGGAAGGAAGACAAAAAAATAAAGAGAACAGGAAAGGGAAGAAAAGTCCAAACATGGTAAATATTCAGGTAAACATAAAAAAGATGTTAATTTCATTTCTTAAAAAAAAATTTTAAATTATTGGCTGTTTAAATAAAAAACAAGTTATAGGATTTTCCCTTGTGGCTCAGTAGTTATGAACCCAGCTAGAATCCATAAGGATTCAGGTTCAATCCCTGGCCTTACTCAGGGGGTTAAGGATTCAGTGTTGCCATAATCTGTGGTGTAAGTTGCATACGTGGCTTGGATCCTGCATTGCTGTGGCTGTGGTGTAGGCCGGCAGCTGCAGCTCTATTTGACCCCTAGCATGGTAACTTCCATGTGCTGCAGATGCAGCCCTAAAAAGAAAAAAAGAGTTATAGAGTTTAATTTATACATAAACATATGTAAAATGTTTCATAACAAATGCACAAAGGAATGGAATGGAAATGTTACAGGAGATTATTTCAAAGTTCTTAAGTCATACATATAATTTAAATGTTTATTTAAAAATATATAGCATAAAATCTAGAGTAGCCATAAAAAGAGTTCCACAAAGATGTATAGCAATAACCAACAGAGGAGATAAACTTCCATAGTAAAAATAAATAAATAAATAAAACTCAATGTATCCAAAAGAAAAAGGAGAGAAAAGCAAACAAAAATCATACAGCATGATGGAAAATTTAAGCTCAATGATATCAAAAAGTACTTAAGTATAAATTGTTTACAAAACTCTAATTAAAATTCAGAGATTAGGAGTTCCCATTGTGGCTCAGTGGAAACAAATCATACTAGCAACCACGAGGATGTGGGTTTGATCCCTGGCCTTGCTCAGTGGGTTAAGGATCTGGCGTTGCCGTGAGCTGTGGTGTAGGTTACAGATGTGGCTCAGGTCTGGCGTTGCTGTGGCCCTGGTGTAGGCCAGCAGCTACAGCTCCAATTGGACATCTAGCTTGGGAACCTCCATATGCCTCAGGTGCATCCCTAAAAAGACAAAAAAAAAGAAAAATAATGAACTATATCCTGTCTACATTTTAAGTATACTTATTTTAAGTATAAAGCTACCTAAGGATAAAAGTAAAAGAATAAGTGCAAATACATGCATATATACATACATACATACTATACAAACGCTAAGCTGTAGTGGCTACAGTTAGGTAAACTTCATATCAAGAATATCAATAGATATTAAAAAAAAGACATTCCATAATGATAAATGATTCCATTCCTAATGACATATAATAATCCTACACTGTATGTGCCTAAGCAGAATTTCAAAATTCATGAAGCAAAATCTGACAGAACTGAAAAGAAAAAGAGACAAACCTATTATTTAACAATATTTCAACACTCTGACCTTTGTAATGATAGAACATCCAGACAATACCCATGAAGACACAGAAGACAACACATAATCAAACATGACTTTTTGACATTTATTTATAGAATGCTTTACCAAATAACAACAGAATATACGTTATCTTTAATCAAACATTGCCACATCACCAAGATAAATAATATGTTGGACTGTAAAATCAATCAATAAATTTTAAAATATTCAAACACAGAGTATTTTTTCTGACAACAACATAACATAGAAATCAACAAGAGAGAGCCATCTGGAAAATTCCTAAATATCTGAACCTTAAACAATGCATTTCTTAATAAATTTGTTGAAGAATCACCAAAGCACTTGAACTGAGTGAAAATGAAATCATCAAAATATCAAGATTTGTAAGATTCAGCCTAAACAGAGTTTAGAGTGATTATTTATAGCTTTACATACTTAAACTAGAAAAGAAGGAAGATCTAAAGACAAATGAGGTCAACTTTCAACTTAGGAAACTAGAAAAAGAAGAGCTAATTACCAATAAATTACAATGAAGGAAAATTAAATATAATGAAGGAAATAATAGATACACAATTGAAAATCAGTAAAATAAAAAACAATAGTGAAAAATTAGTTAAAACAAAAGTTTCTTTGGGAAAGCAAACAAAACTGATAACTAGCCTGACCAAGAGAAAAGAAAGAGAAAATATAAATTACCTGAAATTTAAATAAAGATATTAATGAAGATCCCACAGATATTAAAAATATAATAGAGGACAATTTTTATAACTTGATAAAATATATGCTGCTTTCAAAAAAATAAATTCCTTGAAAATCCACAATGAACCAAAGCTAAAAAAAGAGAAGACATAAAAATCTAATTTTTGCCGTATTTATTAAAAACACTGATTTTTCCATCAAAAATACCCCCCCCCAAAAAAAACTTGCAGGACCTTAGTGATTTCAATGATGAATACTGTCAGACATTTATGGAAAAAGTAATATCAACTACCTATATACTCTTTTATGAAACAGAGAAGAAAACACTTAAATCACTGTATCATCCTGATACCAAAATCAGATGGAGACATTACAAAGAAAGAAACCATACACCATATCCTCATGCATATAATCACAAAAACACTTATTTTAATAATATAATTAAAAGGATAACATATGAGGTTTACCCAGGGAATGCAAATATGATGATGAAGACTTAAGATCCACAAATGGATCTTACATAAGGAATGTAAAGACTCAAAGAGGTAGTTATCTAAAATGCAAAAACAGCCACACTAGATTTCAAGGAACATGAAAAATCAAGGAAACATGTTTTGAATATTCAAAAAATTATATTGTGTTTATTTGGTGCTGTCATGTTTCCTTGATTTTTCATGTTCCTTGAAGTCTTGTGTGGCTGTCTTTGCATATGGGGAAAAACAAATCCCAATTCTTACTTACATATTAAAAAAAAAATAACTCAAAATGAATCGACTCAAATGTAAAAACTAAAAGCATTAACTTTGAGAAGAAAATATAAGAGAAAGCTGTGTGACCTTTGGCTAGGCAAAGAGTTCTTAAGTCACACACACACACATACACACACAAATATTAACCAAAAAAGAATTAAAGTTAATCGGAATTAAAAATTACTGCTTTTCTGAAGACATTATTAAAAAATTACAAAAAGGAAGTCACAATCTGGGAGCAGATATTTGCAAAAGACACTAATGTGAAGGCAATCCAGTCTAAAAATAGGTAAATGATTTGAACATACACTTCACCAAAAAGGAATATTCAAATAACTAAAAGCCACATGAAAATATGCCCGACATCATCAATTATCATAGAAATGCAAATTTAAATTTCAATGACGTAACACCATAAACTCACATTCAAATAGCTAAAATTTAAAAGGCTTTGTTGAAAAGGTACAAGCTTCCAGTTATAAGATAAATAAGTACTACTGATGTAATATGAAACATGATAAATATAATTACCACTGCTGTATATCATGCACAAAAGTTGTTGAGAGTAAATTCTAAGGGTTACTGCCACAAAGAAAAAAAGTGAAAAAAATTTATATTTCTTTAACTTTGAACCTATATAAGACGGTAGATATTCACTAAACTTGTGGTAATCAATCATTCAATTAATTATTTAAAAACTAAAACCAAGAATAAAAAGACTATTGTCCATGCAGTGGAGCAACTGGAACTCATACATGGCTGGTGGGAACATAAGATTAAATCTTTGGGAAACTGATGTTTTAAAAAATTTAAACGTGTGGTTACCACATGATCTAACTATTCAGCTATTCTTTGCTCAGTAAAACTGAAAACAGGGAGTTCTCATTGTGGCTCAGCAGTCATGAGCCTGACTAGTGTCCGTGAGGACACAAGTTCAATCCCTGGCCAAGGTCAGTGGATTAAAGGATTCAGCATTGCTGTGAACTTCAGTGTAGGTCCCAGACATGGCTTGTATTCTGTGTTGCTGTGGCTGTGGTGTAGGCTGGCAGCTGCAGCTCCAATTCGACCCCTAGCCTGGGAACTTCCATATGCAACAGGTGCAGCCCTAAAATCAAAGAAATACAACAAAAAAAGAAAACTGAAAACATATGCACAAAAACACTTGCAGAGGAATGTTCATGAAAATTTTCTTCATTAGACAACAACTAGGAACAACCACAAAGTCCATTAAGAGGCAAATGGAAAAGGATTTGTAAGAATCTATTCAGCAATATGAAATAGCTAACAACTGAGGCCACAAGGTAGCCGAATCCAAAAACAACATGCCAAGTGAAAAAACTAGATACATAAAAGTGCAAGCTATGGGATACTATTTCTGTGAACTTCTAGAAAACATAAATCTTATACATAATTACAGAAAGCATGTGAGTGACTACTGGGACCCAAATTGAGGTGATAGACATGTTCTGTATATTTATTTAGAGGTGGTTATACAGATATATTCATTTATAAAGTCACATAAAACTTTACATTTAAAATCCCATCCTTTCTGCTCTCTTTGGCCACCACAGTGAAAGATTCCCATGTCTGGGGAGCTTGCTTTTGATCTGCACACTTATGATATTTACTAGCATAAAGCAGATGATGCCATCAAAAATGCAGACATGCATAAATTCTATTTGTTTGTTAATAGGCTGTGCTGCTGTGGAAAATTACATGTACTTTCTCAATATTGGCTGTGGAGTTATATATGTGTCTATAAGTTCGGGCTGTTTATTAAATTGTCTGAAATTCACTTTATAAAAATGTCCCATCAGAATTCTGTTTCGGCAGTTTTCCTAGATAATTCTGTCCGTGTCTATCTCATATGTTCGAGGTTACTTTGGAGGATGTATTCAGTGTTCAAAACTGTGATATTTTATGGTAAATTTTTCTTTTTACTATTAAGTGATTATCCTCATTATCCCTAGCAATATATTCACCTTTGAAGTCTATCCATTTAGATATTACTACTTCAACTTTCCTTGGATTGGAGTTTTTAAAAAATATATTTTCCATTTCTTGATTTTCACCTTTTCCATATTTTTACTTTATATCATAGGGATGTGTCTTGAAATTAGTTTATAGATGGATTTAGTTTTTGCTTTTGTAGTGAGTCTCTCTCTTCTGGTAAGAGATTCTCATCAAGGAATTTTCTTATATTTACAATTATTGTGATTACTGATATATTTAAACTTACTTTAATTTCTGAGTTTTCATGCCTCATTTGCATTAGTACTGAGGCTTTGACATCTCGTTCATAATATTTACCTCTAGTTATATTTGTTTTAGGACTGGTTTTCCATTTGTACTCTTGCAAAGTCTTTCCTAAATATAATAATTAAAAGAGGGGAGAAGAGGCACCAGTTTCCCAATTGAAATGATCAATCCTTCCTCCAATATGATGATACACTTGTGGGAATGTTAGAGTCTTATAAAGGTGGCCGAATCCATTGTACACATGAAAATTGAAGCCTGGGGGGTTTGGATGTGTTGCTCAAGGTCACAAAGTAAGTTAATAATTATGATATGACTGAATTGAATTCTCCTCTTTGTCTAGTGTTCTTTCCACGCTGTCCTTTCAGATTTATGTTATACAGACTGTTGAATATCATCATTTCTGCAATACAATAGTAGCACATGCCTTCCTTGCAAGGAGCTCATAAGTTGAATCAATCCTGAGATATGCATATTAAATTAAGAAGCATGCAAAGCAGATGGTGAAATGCAAATAGATTAAGAGCTCCAAGGTTATACAGATTTAAATCTATTTTAAAAAGTGATAGTCTGTTTTAAGTCCCATCAGTAATTTTGAAAACAATAGTGACAACTATAGTGGGAAATATGAAATATTTTCTAACTTGCAGTTGTCCTTTGTAAAAAATGTTTTATTTCAATACCTAATTTATTATTTCTCATTTATGTATACCCTGCAGCATTATTTCTCCACAAGCTTTACCTTCCCGTTGAGTATTTGAATTTTTCTACCATTTATTTTCCCTCAAAGGCATTAACCTCTTTTTCTAAGTCACATTTCATTTTACTTTGTTACTTTTCCAGACACCTAAAATTTTTAAATATTATTTCCAGTTAATCCCATATGGCACACAAAATGAAGAGTCAGTATAGAGAATAATTACTCTGTATTTCAAAATGCGGAACTGCTGGAGTAAATTAGATGATGGAAAGTTATGGCATCAGGTCTCACAGTATTGACAATAGAAAAGTGGCAGTTCTACTGGGACAAAGCTTATACTTGCTCTACATGAGAGAAAAAGAGAACCACTAAAATCCACTTTTAAATCAAGCTTCAATTTCCAGGTTAGTGTTCTTTTCTTAAAACATACATTGCCAACCCCCCTGGTTTAACAGATCTTTCAAAACCAGCCTTTGAGATTTTAGTCTAGGGCTGCATCCTGAGCCTATCCTTTAGCAGATAGACCAACTAGGCTTTTTTTCTTTTTTTTTTCCTGACAGCAGCCAATGTCATAGAGCCCTGGTTGAATTTCTGTCACATGTTCGGTTTATGAAAATGAGCTGTGTCCTTGGGAATTCCAAAAGGCAATGAAGCATAACCCTGAGGTGGGCACCAGAGGGAGGTAGAGCAGGATCACTGTGAAATTCTGATGGGGCACTTGGTTTCTAATGATTGTAATGATTCTCTATGGTATGTAGGTACAAAGAATTAGAATCAAAACAAAAACCTCATGAATCGTCACAGCTAGAAAAATCTAATTTTTAATTAAATGTATGTATACCACCAATTAATTCTGAGAAAAGAAATGTTTGAAATTTTGTACATTTTTTCACAGAGACACATCTAAACCTGGGAAAAGGTAAACACAAGTGCACCACAATCTCTTGGGCATAGACCACAGTGAGCCTTCCTTATGCCTTCTCCAAGTTCGGACTCTGATCCAGATGGCTGAAGGGTTTCCCCAATGGTTGGCTTATCCTAAACTCTACTCTCAAGCTCTAGCTAGTCCCATGCCACTTTTATTTTTCTCCCTTGGTTATTCTTCTTTCTATCCCAGTTTCAGTCCTGCATTTATCTGCTCATCCTCAGATTCCCTGGAACTTCACATCAGGTGACCAAACCATCCCACCACTTTGCCAGAGACTGTCCCAGTTTTAGCCCTGAATGTCTCACATCCCAGGAAAGAGTCCTCCTTTCTAAGTTCTTCTGGAGATTTACATCTTTCTCCTGCAAACTCAACCAAGAGGCTAGCATGCTTCAAATGCATTTCCTAAACAGTTTTCTTCATTCAAAAAAAATAAAAAATCACTGCCTACTCTCTTTCCACAGACACACATACATTTAGAAACATACTAAGAATGAGGGTCAAGCCTTTGCTTCATTGAGATTTGGCCTAAATACCACCTCCTTCTTTGCCCTTTTCATATATAAGGTAGAACCTCACTGGAAAGATGTGTTTCAATCTGCTTAGTGTCTGTATCTTATTCCCAGGTCAGCCTTGTGCTTTGTGGGTGTTACTCTTTTTTGGGTTCATCTTACTAAGTTTTTCTTACTCTGATAACATTCACTAGCTTGTCCTGGATACAGAGCTAACCTAGGAGGGAAAGAAAGTGTTTCAATAATGCCTCTCCACCTTATTTTCATGCAGTGGGACACAGAATTGGGTCACATGTTATAGTATGGAATTTGCTGGTCCAGTGTTAATTGCTAATCTTTCTATGTGACCTGCCTATTTAGAAGCTTTTTTTTTTTTGTCTTTTTGTCTTTTTAGGTCCACACCCACGGCATATGGAGGTTCCCAGGCTAGGGGTCAAATTGGAGCTGCAGCTGCTGGCCCACACCACAGCCACAGCAACATGGGATCCAAGCTGCAACTTCGACCTACACCACAGCTCAGGGCAACACCAGATCCTTAACCCACTGAGTGAGGCTAGGGATCGAACCCGTGTACCCATGAATATTTGTTGGGTTTGTTACCACTGAGCCATGATGAGAACTCCTAGAAGCTTTTTAAAGATCTTCCCCTTTGTCCCTACTATTCTGAAATTTCACAACCATATCCTTTGGTGTGGATATTTCCCCATCCATTGTGCTAAACACTCGGCAGGCTTCTTCATTATGAAAATTCATGCCTGCTGATACATCTCATACTAGTTTTCTATTCATTTACACATTCTATAATTTTTTTGTGCTTTCTAATAGTTTATTGTGGTGTACTCTTTTCATTATGTATCGCATCCTGTTGTTATTTTTAGTGGATGCAATATTTTCCTATATTAAGATGACCATAAAATATAATGCATTTATTTAATGTTTCTTTTCATCTCCTTAAATGTCAAATAATTTTATTATAAAATACCTTACAATGTCCTTGTTTTAGTTATAAATTAAGTTGTACAAGTTAAAAAGTAAAACCTTCATTTTATGAATGTTGAGGCTATGGCAATATATAATTAAGTAAAATTTACTGAAGTTGTTCAAAGGACTGTGGAAAATATTATTTCTGGCCTCTGACTACACAGTCTTGGAGTACTGGTGAAAACAGAGAGCAAACCTAATATATTATATATTTTGAATCTGCCAGATCATAGATCATCCTGAAAGAGCCAACACTTTTCCCAGTCCATGTAAGTCAGTTGATGAATTGATATGCTTTATTCCTGATCAATGGTTGAATGAAAATACAGAAAAAAAAAAAACCCACTTACTCCACATACGGACAAATTTTTTAACATAATAAGATTTAAAAAAAAGATGTGATTGTAATCAATTAGAAAAAAGTCAAAGGCCAGGTGAATTTTAACTAAATAAATGCTTGGGGATAAAATCAAATTAAAAACTTCTTAATGGCACAAGCTTTCTTAGACATAGACAAGAAAATAATGAGTCATTACTGAATTAATAACAAGTTGTCATCCCTATTAACAAAACTATACCATGCTGCAACTGAATAAGATGACATGGGAATTCACTTCTATGTCAATGTTCAAACTCAGAGTAATAGTGTAGAACAATTAGTCCAATCTTTATTTTTATAGAGAAGCAATTGAGATCAAAGGAAAGAAGGAACTCATTCAAGTCTTACAAATAGTTAATGGCCCATGGAAGAAGTAATTGTTACTCCAAGATCAAATTCTTTTGTCTTTTTATTCCTACAAACTCCAGTGTTCTCTCCACTATGGTAATTGGTCCTATAATTTAATATCTAATTCAACTACAGTTAAACAGTTTCTAAGTAAGTAATCATAGGCAAATTCTAGTTATAGTTATATCTATAAGATATAATTTCAAAAAAAATAAGATTCTAGATCTCTTTGTTTTAAATACATCATTTAAAGTAGAACAGGAGTTCCCGTCAGTGGTTAACGAATCTGACTAGGAACCTTGAGGAACCATGGAACCATGAGGTTGCGGAATCTGACTAGGAACCATGAGGAACTAGGAACCATGAGGTTGTGGGTTCGATCCCTGGCCTCGCTCAGTGGGTTAAGGATCTGGCCTTGCCGTGAGCTGTAGTGTAGGTTGCAGACGCGGCTCGGATCCCGAGTTGCTGTGGCCCTGGTGTAGGCCAGCGGCTACAGCTCCAACTGGACCCCTAGCCTGGGAACCTCCATATGCCAAGGGAGCAGTCCTAGAAAAGGCAAAAAGACAAAAAAATAAAAAAATAAAAAAATTAAAAAAATAATAAAGTAGAACAGGAAATAGTATAGACATGAACAATAAAAATAAGAATTTTTTAAAATAGGGAGTTCCCATTGTGGCTCAGCAGGTTAACAACCTGACATTGTGTCTGTGGGAATATGGGGGTTTAATCCCTGGACTTGCTCAGTGGGTTAAGGATCTGAAGTTGCCACAAGCTGCTATGTAGGTCACAGGTGCAGTTTGGATCCTGTGTTGCTATGGCTGTGGCAAAGGCCAGCAGCTGCAGCTATGTTCAGCCCCTAACCCCTGGAAAAGTCCGTATGCTGCATGTGCCTCCATAAGAAGAAAAAAAATGAATTTTATAAAAGTGAAAGCAGGATATTTATGAGGGTAATTAGAGAAATTTAGTTTGAAGATCTAGAGAAGAGAGTGTTAAGTGGTGACTTTCTACAGGTAAAAGATAGATCGAGGCTATTATGCATGACCTTCATTGAAATAACATATAGTTAGACCAAGGTGAGTATAGATGCAACCAAGAAGCCATTCTTGAGTGCAGTGACTTACCCCTGGTGAAGCCCCTAGTTAGTGAAATACGAGAATTATGGTAGATGAATCCCAAAGTTTTAGGAGAAATACCTGTTATCGTCTCACTCTTACTTGAAATGTGTTGGTCAGAGGGCTAGGACCTAAACTAAGTGACCAATGTGATATGATAACATCATAAAGCAAGCTGTCTCTCCCAGTCCCAGAAATAACATGTTCAATTTTCCCAAGTTAAAGGCTTACTGTAATGACTAAGCACATAGACTCAAGGGTCAGAATGCCTGGGTTCAAATCCTGAGCTTCATCACTAATAATGTAAATTTAGACAAATTACTTTAAGCTGACTTGGAGTTTCCCATATGTAAAAGGAGGAGATTTTGGTACACACCTAGGAGGGTATTTTTTTTAATTAAGACACTGCTTAGGAAATAGAAAATATTGTCATCTCCTAAACAACTAGACTCATGTCATCTGAAAGATGCTAATATTATTCTTAAGATAAGTATTGAAAATATCAAGATAAAAATACTGATTTTAAAATTATGTATTAAGTGTATCACCAGCTTAATTTAAGGGGGGAAAATTATAGGTAAAGATATTTAATGGTTTTGAATACATCCAAATGGCATGTCAAATGGGCAGTGGTGAATACATCAAATTCTAATCAAGAAACTATTGAGGAATCCCCTGGTGGCTCAGTGGGTAGGGATCCAGCATTTTCACTACTATAGAGAATCCCCGGGCCAGGAACTTCTTCACCGCTTCATGCTGTGGGTGCAGCCGAAAGAGAGAGAGAGACAGAGAGAGAGAAGAAGGAAGGAAGGAAGAGAGAAAGAAAGAAAGAAAGAAAGGAGAGAGAGAGAGAGAGAAAGGGAGAGAAAGGGAGAAAGAGGAAGGAAGGAAGGAAGGGAGAAAAAGAAAAGAAAAGAAAGAAAAGAAAGAAAAGAAAAGAAGAAAGAAAGAAAGAAAGAAAGAAAGAAAGAAAGAAAGAGAAAGAAAGAAAGAAAGAAAAAGAAAGAAAGAAAGAGAGAGAGAGAGAGAGAGAGAGAAAGAAAGAAAGAAAGAAAGAAAGAAAGAAAGAAAGAAAGAGAGAGAGAGAGAGAGAAAGAAAGAAAGAAAGAAAGAAAGAAAGAAAGAAAGAAAGAAAGAAAGAGAAAGAAGAGAGAAAGAAGAGAGAAAAGAAAAGGAAAGAAAGAAAGAAGAGAGAAAAGAAAAGGAAAGAAAGAAAAGAGGAAGGGAGTGAGGAAAGAAGGAAGATAGATCTAATGGATTTGGCTAGAACAGTTTTACACATGTTAAATAGTTTTAAAATATATAAATTCACATGGTATTTTACCTTGGAAAAGACACAAGCTGTCTTGTGTATGGGGGCAACAGAGAGGTTCCAACTTTTCAGTTAGCATGAAGAGGTAGAAGGAAGATTAACAGAAATTGCAAGGAAAGTTGAAAGACCAGATCCAGTTAGATGTGGTTCATAAGATGCCTGAACTGAGGCAGCTGAAAGACTGTGAGGTGTATGTGTGTGTGTATGCGCACGCAAGAGTGCTTTTTGTGTATTCTTACCTGAATTGGGTCATCTGGGAACAGTTTTCGGTGTTCCTCTAATATTTCTCACAGATATAATCATGCATAACAAAATTCAAAATTCATGTTATGCTTAAATTGTTCCCTAAAATATCAATTTCTTGGGAATATAATCAGTTCTCAAGACAGGGGCTATGTACATGTAAATGACAACTTAATCACTGATATAAAGACTTTTGAGACTGGGAATAGGATTGCCAGAAAAATAAAATAATTAATGTTGAACTTTCTAGGACTGAAGAGGTTTTGAATAAATTGACTCTTTTAAAATAAAAAGGTTAACACCTGGAATAAAAATCTTTTCTTAGGAGTTCCCGTCGTGGCGCAGTGGTTAACGAATCCGACTAGGAACCATGAGGTTGCGGGTTCGATCCCTGCCCTTGCTCAGTGGGTTAACGATCCGGCGTTGCCGCGAGCTGTGGTGTAGGTTGCAGACACGGCTCGAATCCCGAGTTGCTGTGGCTCTGGTGTAGGCCGGTGGCTACAGCTCCGATTCAACCCCTAACCTGGGAACCTCCATATGCCGCTGGAGCGGCCCAAGAAATAGCAACAACAACAACAAAGACAAAAAAAAAAATCTTTTCTTAGATTTTTACTGTTATTTCCCTGCCTTTTGATGATGAATCCAATCATTTCCTAATATATCTCAAAATTACCTCTCTTCTGATCTTTTTCTTAATATGACTCTTCCTCCTCCCTATTCATCACCTTGAATTATTTTCTTTTTTAAGTCTTTTTTAAGCTAACATTCTTGATTTTCTTTCATCTAAATAGAATATTAAGTTCTAGAATCCAAAAAGAATTTTAATACCTTATTTTGAGATGAATGAGGGAGGTTTAGGGATTGGAAAAAGGTATAGGTGGGATTTAAATTGCTTCTAGAACTGTATTTCTGTTCTTGTGAAGACTCAATTTGTAAGACAAGTACACTTGTCTTTAATTCTTTAAAAAATCAGGTTGCAACCTGAATAATATCAAGAAGCTGTGCCACTCATACAACTATATTATTTTCCATTTCCTCCTTATATCAAGGAAAAGGTCTTAGACTAACTTGGGAATCAAAAGATTTCTATGTGTTAGATTTAAAGCCATGTGCCTTTGAAATGTCTTAGTAAATGCTTCCACAAGGGCTTCAGAATGTTTTTTATTTCCCTCTTCATACATAGTTTTATTTTAGCTTAAGGGAGAAGTCTTTAAAAAAATAAAGTGAAAAGTTCCTATCAGCCTCTAAATATCACCTTCCAATTTGGTCAACCTATAGCCATTCAGCTACTTTAAAAAAAAAAAAATCCTTTCAAATATCTTATCAGGCTTCAGGCTTTAGTCAGGACAAACAGTAAATTTTTCTGCCAGTATTGAATAATCCCATGGACACAGAGATATCTCCCAAGAGGGTGCAAAGGATACCCTCTCAAGATTCAGGGCCACTCTGGTAGGTAACCAAAAGGAAGAAAGACAATTCACCTGAGAACTGGCAACAACTGTAAGAACCTAGCTGCAAATGGAATGCAAATCACATTTATGTTTGCACATATTTGGGGCCCCCCAAACTGATGGTTGCCAAGTCAAGATCTCAGGACACAAAACAAGACAAACAAGAGGGTATTAGCTGTCCCTGAGAGAGAAAAGATTGACAACCAATGGGTCCTTGACAGCAAATGCATGAGTCAAAATTCAGTGAACTAATTCTTACAATTTTTTTTTTTTTTTTTTGCCTGCCAATCTGAATTTGGAAAGGAAGGGACAACATGTAATTTTACTTTCCTCTCCTGACTACAGGCACTACAGGCACTACAGACAGAGATCAAAGATATAGGAGAGACTAGAACATCATCCCATGCCAGTTCCTGCTCATTTTCTCCAGGATCCCATTTTCAGGCCCTAGAATACATGGAGTGCCCCAGTGGTTTTCAAACTCATCACCAGAAACTGTAGAGGAAAAATATTTTTCCTCTACCCTTTGTAGTGAGTGCTTGGCTGAGCCCTCTTTTTCTCTAGGGCACATCGTAAATGAAAAAGCTTATCTAGGTTAAAAGTTCTTCCTTGTGGCCACTGTAATCCAAGGTTATCTTTGGTAAGATGAACCTACTTGTTCAGCCTTGAAACAATTTTTTTTTTGTCTTTTTAGGGCCATACCCACAGCATATGGAGGTTCCCAGGCCAGGGGTCGAATCAGAGCTGTAGCTGCTGGCCTACACAGCAACTTGGGATCAGAGCCACATCTGCGACCTACACCACAGCTCATGGCAATGCCAGATCCTTAACCCACTGAGCGAGGCCAAGGATAGAACCTGTGTCCTCACAGATGCTAGTCAGATTCATTTCCGCCGAGCCACATCAGGAACTCCATTGAAACAAAATTTCATTCACCTGTGGCTTCACACTGGACCCAGTACAGTGTCCAAGTCAGACCCAGTCCAAATTTGAATCCAGTCTGTAAAGTATAGCAGATTCTGACCCTGGCTGGTATCCAGTTCCAATGCAAGGGATGGAGGGGGGAAACTTGAAGTCTGAAATCTCATAATGCAAAAGCTACATAGATGGGATCCCAGAGGGACCACTTCCAGAGGCACAGAGAAGGCATTGAGCTCAAGGAGCTCAACAGGTTCCTTTACCTGGTTGCTTTTTGCTCCTAGAGATCATCAGAGGTCTCCCTCATTTCCCTCTATGACAAGAGAACTGTCAAAAGATAAAAAGTGAGGCATACTGAACATTTTAAGAGTTTTTTTGAGCAAAAAAATCAATTCAGATCAGGCAGCATCCCAACCTAGCAGATAGAAAGGAGTCCTGAGGAACTAATGAAACCAAATGAAAGACTTTTAGGTAGATGGGAGCAGGAACAAGGAAGTTATGATAGGTAAAAATTGGGCTGGTTATTGAAAGGTTACTTTCCTCTACATTATGGCAGGAATGTGTCAAGCAGATTACCTAATTAGTGGTGATCTGGTGATTCCTAATTGACTGGCTTGAGCTTCCATTTCTCAGGGAGACTGCAACTATAATTAAATCTGGGTTTGGTGATATGAGCTTTAGTATAAGTGACTCTAATTTGGGGCTGTTGTCTTATTTCTAGCAAGCATTTTTAATTTTGTTAGTTTTGTTGACATATACCAGATGGATGAAAATTTTATGAAGGTGCCTATTTTCCCAAATTTTCAACAACCTTTGATATTATTGATTTGTATCATTTGTAATGATCAGAGATGCATGAAAATGATACTGCATTCTTGGTTTCATTTGAAGTACTCATATTAGTAAAATTTAGCATTTTTTCATGGTTTTTAACCATTCATATTTCTTTTTTGAAAAGCATATTCACATTCTTTTCCACTTTTCCATTGAGTTGAAATCTTTACAAAAGAATTTCCAAGACATTTTTCTCTATTAGTATATAAACCTCTGTCTAGCATAGGTCCTATATATAATTTTCCTTACTTTTCACTTCAATTTTATGCCTTTTTTGTGGCTTTCTTTGGACACACCCATAGCATGTGGAAGTTCCAGGCCAGGGATCAAACCCATGCCACAGCAGCAACCCCAGCTGCTGCAGTGACAATGCCAGTCCTTAATCTGCTGAGCCACAAAATAACAACATTTTCATGCTTTTTAATTGAGCTTTTCATAATGAAGAATTTTCCAATTTCTTTGCAATAAATTTTGTCCATATTTAACTTTATGCCTTCTGGGTTTGGAAAAATTTTACATACCAGTAATTTTTTCAATTTCCATTATTCTCCTGATAGTTTTATAGGTTTTTATTGATATATTTAACCTATATGATTTTTTTGCCACATTTATATGTGCCACTAAATTCCCATTGCTTAAATACGTGTTTCTGCATTATATATACTGTTTTACAAATCTATGGTAACCTTGAATTAAATATTTAAAATGAAATATTGGCAAATTAAATTCAATATTTTATTAAAAGAAAAAGGTATCAAGATCAAGCTGAATGATGGGAGTTCCTATTGTGGCTCAGTAGTTAGGAACCTGACTAATATCCATGAGGATGCAGGTTTGATCCCTGGTCTCACTCAGTGGGTTAAGAATCCAGCATTGACCTGAGCTGTGGTATAGGTCACAGATATGGCTAGGATCCCAAGTTGCTGTGGCTGTGGTGTAGGCTGGCAGCTGCTGCTTGGATTTGATCCCTACCCTGAGAACTTCCATATGCCGGAGTGCGGCCCTAAAAAAGAAAAAAAAAATCAAGCTGAATAAGAAGATGTACAGTGTTTTCTCTTTGTTGTGTTTGCTTATTTCTATTTTTCTATTTTTTTCTATTTCCTACATTAGCTGGGTTGATTCATTTTTTCACCCTTTCTTTGATATTTTAGAGGATTGCATTTCTGACACTATTAGTGAGTATTCTTTTTTTTAATTATGATTTTTTATTTTTTTCTATTATAGCTGGTTTACAGTGTTCTGTCAGTTTTCTACTATACAGCATGGTGACCCAGTTACACATGCATGTATACATTCTTTTTTCTTACATTATTATGCTCCATCATAAGTGACAAGACATAGTTTCAAGTGCTACACAGCTTAAAAAATATTTTTACATATTCTCCTATGAACTTTGAGAATTAAAAAGTGTCTTCAACTATCCCTTGAATAAGGCAAACATTTAACATATTTAATTTCTCCCTTCTGTCCCAACTGGCTGAAAACTATATTTATCAAATTTGCTTGCAGCTAGACATGACATAAACTAAGTGCTGGGGTTCTGGCCAGTGTGTTGGGAGCGGAAGCATCCTATGCCAACCTTCCAGCACCTTCCTAAAAAACAGATGCCACTCAATCTTTGGAACTTCTCTTCTTTGTCCCTTCGTCCATTCTACTGCCTGGAATGTGAGTATTATGGCCAACATTCTGGACCAGATGAGAGCCCGGGTTCCTGAAGAGCAAATTTCTGGGTAGCCTCCGTGTGGACTTTTACATGGCCAATGAACAGCTTACTTTTTTAAAAGTCACAATTATTTTTATCTTACATGCATAAGGTCAATCCTATCTGATACAGAATTCCTGGATTAATCCTATTTCTATTTTTTCTCACATTTAATGTATTTTCATCCTTTTCCCACATTGTATAAGAATCACAAGCGGTGAGGGACATAAACAGGGTGATGTAGGTTCGAGAGAACAAACTTTTACTAAGAAGTTCTGAGGATCTACTATACAGAATGGTAACTATAGTTAATAATACAGTATTGTATTCTTGAAAGTCCCTGAGAATAAACCTTAGGCACGCTCACCCCCCTGACACACACACACACAGGTGAAGTAATGGATGTATTAATTATCCTGATTTTTGATAATCATTATACGGTCCTACATATGCAACCATACATGTACATCAAATTATACATTACATTGTATATTACATTGTACAGTTTGAATATATACAGTTATATTGGTCAATTACTACTTAATAGTTAAAAATAATCACTTGGATCAATCTTCCAATTCATTACATAATTTAGCTTCGGCCATATCTTTTCTCCTATCAAAACCCTCTATGTTCACTTTTTAATATCATTATCATGTTTTTTTAATTCCCTAGATTTCAAATTTTGTTTTTCATGAAAGTCTGGTATTTTATTATCTTCCACAGGATAATAAGTATTTTTAAAGTTTCTTTTCCTATGTTGAATTGTGTGTATGATTATTTCCTAATTTTGTTGAATTTTATTTCTCTTAGTTTTCCTTGCATGTCTCGTAACTCTTACTGAATGTTCCAATTCTTAGATTAGCATCTAGGAAACACTGAAAAAAACAGGCAGTAAAAAAAATATTCGGAGGCCATGCAGTGGGATACAAGGCAGAACTTGCTGCTAGTTTAGCATTTTGTAAGTGCATGAGAATATGTTGTCTAACTGGGAAGGGGAGGCTCCCATTCTTTATGATAAACATAAATTACTCTGGAACCCTTATCCATGCCAAATCCATAACTTCTATAATGTCTTATGAGAATATATAAATTAGAATGCCTTATTCATGCCCCCCACTACACCCCAAAATTAGGAAAGGGTAGGAAAGATTAATAAATGGACATTTGTTATTTGTTTTGTTTGACCCACCCTCTGAACCCCTTCTACGTTAAATTTCTACCTTGCTAAGGCAAAGAATGCATCCCTCTATAAAATCTGAGGCTCTAGTAATTTGCTTTTTAGTTATCGACCTCTGCCAAACAAAATGCATCCAAATGTCCATCGACAGATGATTGGATTAGGAAGATGTGGCATATATACACTAGAGACTGTCATCCTGAGTGAAATAAGTCACAAAGAGAAAGACAAATACCATATGATATCGCTTATAACTGGAATCTAATATACAGCACAAATGATACTTTCCACAGAAAAGAAAATCATGGACTTGGAGAATAGACTTGTGGATGCCCAGGGGGAGAGTGAGGGAGTGGGAGGGACGGGGAGCTTGGGGTTAACGGATGCAAACTATTGCTCTTGGGATGGATTTACAATGAGATCCTGCTGTGTAGCACTAACTCTGTCTAGATACTTACATCGTGACACAACAATGGGAGGAAAAATTATGTGTACATGTATGTGTAACTTGGTTCCCATGTTGTACAGTGGGAAAAAAAAAATTTCAATTAAAAAAATAAAAAAATACATCTTTGCCAGATTTTATGCTCAAAAAGCAAAAACTTGTGCCCATGCTTGCAAATGAGTGTTCTGAAATAGAAGTGGCTCAATGGCAAATCATTGTAATGCCACCTGAATGAAGTAACAGAAATTCCATAAGACCACTTCTATGGCTTGAATGTGGTTGTTGCTGCTGGCAGCCCAGCATTCAGTCTAATTCTCCAGCTTTTTTGCAATTCTGTGAGCCATCCAAGACCTTATCTGCTTCACCCAGAGTAGGCATTTTGCTTACATTTAAGAACCTGATTAATACAATTGGCACAATTATGTCACAGCCCTTTAATTACCAATTTGCTTGGTAATTAATTACGAAGCAAACCTCATATGGTCCCCTTTTCTAAAACTTACAACCTCCAAGAAAAATGTAGTTTGAGAAACACCTCTCTTTCACCAGCAGCACTTTTCAGCAATCTTGCATTTCATCATTAACCTATATACGTGTTCTATTTCTTCAAAAAAAAAAAAAATCACTGTCCTGTTATTTTGATGGTTCTTCCCCAGAATTCTAAATTTCTTTTTACACTATTTTCTTTTCTGTATGTTTCAGTGCAATTTGGACAGGTAGGAAAAGTAAATCACATATTTAGGAAGCCATGTTAAACCAAAAGTTAACTATTTTCTACATTTTCTTCCTGATTCATTTTAAAAATAATAATTGCTATGTGAGAATATTATATATGCGTGTATGTGTCCATATCTTTATATGCCTTTGTGTGATCTACAGGCATTTGAAGAGTTTCTAATGTAACAACAATGTTAGGAAACCAGCAGGGTCCTTGGTATCATATCTTACTGAACGCACAAGCAACTCTTTATAGTCATGATCAATATAGTCACGGTGCTTTCAACTTGCATTCACTGTCAATAACAGAAGTAAATATTCCATCTCAGTTAATGCCACGCAGCTCTGCATCTGCTTTCAACTGAAATAATCTACACTGTGCTTATTTTGTTTGTTTGTGTGTTGGCCTAAATACCTGTTTGAGATGAAATCCTGAAGTTTATGTTGATGTTTGTTTACCATAGTAAATGTGATAGTTCCTGATTATCAAACCCACTAATAAAATCACTTCTTAGTTTTATTCAACGTTGCGGTCCATTTAATATTTGGAATCATGTGCTTCCAAAAAGCCTGAATAAAATTTTGTAAAATGTTTTGAATGTAGTCAGGTCCATTTTAAGTGGATTTGATAAAGCTAGTAGAAAGAATCTACTCTTGCTAATGCAAAGTTGTCAACACATAGCAATTACCCAATCATAATACTTTTTGCTTTCTTTTTATGGCCTTACTGCAGCACATGGAAGCTTCCAGATCAGGGGTCAAATCTGAGCTATAGCTGGAGGCCTATGCCACAGACACAGCAATGTGGGATCAGAGCCTCATCTGTGATCTACCCCATAGCTTGTAGCAATGCCAGATCCTTAACTCTTGTTATGAGGACAGGGATCAAATCCACATCTTCACAGATACTATGTAGGGTTCATAATCCGCTGAGCACAATGGGAACTCCCTAATCATAATTCTTGGGTGACTGACATTTTTCCTCTCCCATCATTCTCTCTCTCACATACACACACTCTCTCTCTCTAATTTGTCTGTTTGTTTTTTTGTTTGTTTGTTTGTTTTTTAATTTTCAATGCTTGTACTGTGTTTTCCTAAGATAGGGAACACCTGCATATATCTGTAACAGCTAAATTCTCCAGTTGCCTCAACATCACATCCCCCTAACATTGCCCTAAAGGCATCTGTTTCTGTTTCCTGTACTGTGCTGGTTTTCCTCTGGTGAACTAACATTTCTCAAGCACTTTTTTCAAGTTACTTTAAACTTCTGACTCTACTCTCTAAATTTTCCTGCTTCTCTTTAAATTCTAGTCAGGTTGTAAACATCACTTACTGAATGCCTGCTGTGAAAAGATACAAAAGGAATCAAGGCAACGTTTTCTTCCCTTGAAGAATATAAAATCTACTGGGTGAAACAGAACATACATTTCCATTAAAAGCACCTAAAACATCCCAAAATAGCCCAAAATAATCACGCATTAATTTAGCATTACCCTTATGTGAATTCCCAAAGAATACAAGGTTATTTAATACTAGGAAAGATTGATTAAGAAATTCCTTCTTGGAGTTCCTGTCATGGCACAGCGGAAACAAATCCGACTAGGAACCATCAGATTGTGGGTTCAATCCCTGGCCTCGCTCAGTGGATTAAGGATCCGGTGTTGCCGTGAACTATGGTGTAGGTTGCAGACATGGCACACATCTGGTGTTGCTGTGGCTCTGGTGTAGACCAGCAGCTGTAGCTCTGATTAGACCCCTAGCCTGGGAACCTCCATATGCTGTGGGTGTGGCCCTAAAAAGACAAAAGACAAAAAAAAAAGAAAAGAAAAAGAAAAAGAAATTCTTTCTGGTCAAGAAAGATAAAGAAATTTCTAGGTTTTGAGTCTTGAGCCTTCTTTTATAAGAAATATTTTATGATAGCCCCTTATTATACTGAAATGAAATTAATATATGATAAAAATCTATCTTAAGACATAATTTCAAAGAAATTATATACACCTTGTATGCAACATGAGGGAGAATAAAGCAAAAATAATTTATAGTCACATAGTATATATTTCAAAGATATAAAATCAAGCACATGCACACTAGCAGACAAAATGAGGTAGAGTCAGATACTTGTCCTATATGTGGCAACTACACATTTGTTGATGACTTAAAAATCAGGAAAGACATGGCTGTTAGAAATATGGTTTTCCAAAGTGGTGACCAACTCTTGGTCAGGTTCCAAAGAAAAACAAATCTTCTCTTGGTTTGTATCGTGGGTTACACTCATGTAAAAATTTAGTGTGCATTAGAATTGTACAAAAACACATTGTTTCCTCTATGTAAAAGAATTAAAATCTGGTCTCAAATAATTAGTAACAGGCTTTTCATTTATATAAATTACCAGTGGCTGTTCAGATATAATGAAGACTAGAAACAATTCTTTATTGTGCAAGATCGTCCTCACATCAAAGGATGTCTAACATCTTGCTGCTCACTACCCTGTCCAATCGTGTGACGACTCAAAGTGTCTTCACGTATTTTCCAAAACATCCCCTGGGGATGGCACTAACTCTGCTGAGATTAACCAGAAGTAGAAAGAGGACAGATCTTCAATGAGAAGTGGGGCAAGCATTTCAGTGCCTTCTTTGTTTCATCCCATTGGTTCCTAAGCCTTATTTGTGCTAAAATCATACTGAGAAACTTCTGACTTATCTAGTTAACATACACTTAACATACTCTTAGTAGGGCTTACTATACCTGAAGCTGTTATAAACACTCTCCAAAAGTTATTGGGATTGGCATATGCACACTGAGGTATATAGAATGATTGGCCAATGGGGACCTGCTGTATAACACAGAGAACAATACCCAATATTCTGTGATAATCTCTTCAAGGAAAGAATCTGAAAGGGAATGGATTGTGCACATGTAAAACTGAATCACTTTGTTGTACAGCAGAAATTATCACAACCTTGTAAATCAATCAATCAATCAATAAACAAATTAAACTTAAAAAAAAACACTCCAAATGTTATCCCATTTAATCTACTTAACAGCCCATTAAGGTAGACGCTATTACTATAGATTACAGATTAGGAAACTGGGGCATCAAAAGCTAAGTGATTTACCCACACTGCTAAGAAACATAAAAGCCAAGATTCATACACATTGATGTTTTGCTTTCAAGATACTGATTAAAACCTATGCCATACAGTAGACATAACCCCATCCTCGATGATCTTGATTCAGTAAATCTGGGATGACAACAGAGAAAACTGTATTTGAAAAAGACTTTCAGATATAGTGAGAAGGGAACTCACTGGTATTAGAAGCCAGAGCACCATACTCCAGCTCAGTTGGGAGTGACAGGAAGGAGACTTGTATTGTTAGAATCAAATCTTTGTGTGAAAGCATAATGAGAAAAGAAGGAAAAACAGTGGGTGGAAGACTATGCCACCTTCCTTGAAAGCCATCACTTTTATAAAACAGTCAGTAGGGAGCTATGTATTGTTCAATAGAATGCAATACATTAAAACACAGTATGAGACGGGACTATAAAGAGCAATACTAAGCATAATAATGTAAGTATAACACATTCAGCAACACATAATGATAACAAATCTGAAGCTGAAGAAAGCACATAAGTTTATATGTATGATGCAGAAAAAAATTAGACAATAGTATCACCTAATCAGATGTTGAACAGCTTTCAATTATGAGCCTTACAAACCAATTAGATAATTGTAGGATCACAAATCAAAAGGCACTGAGAGTTAACTGGAAGCAACTACCTTTGTGAGCATTAAGCCTGGAGACCACAAACCCAAACACTTACAGGATCAGGCAGATAATGAAGCAGAACAATTCTAACACAACAGGGAGTAGTGGGGAGGATATCAAACTAGAATTGCATGGAGGACAACTCTAACTCTGTTGCAGGCAATTAATTACTCATATTATCATGCCACTCCAATATTAGCAGATACTCTCATAAAGAGAGGAAAGACATTCAATTTTTAACCAAATAATTTGCATTTTACCATGTTATCCTCAAACGTATTTTGGAAATTTTATCACATAATTTGCTAAAATGTGGGTAGTGTATTTTTTCACCTCTCCTAGATTTTATACAAAAAAATTACCAATAATGACTTAAAACAGAAGTAATTTTGGATGATATTTTACTAATTTCTCACTTATACAAAATTGCAATAAAAAAAATAACCTAGTTGTTTCACCTAGAGTTATCCTGCACTCATAATGATGGATGGCAATAAACTATACGATTTGAAGTCATGAAAGTTTAGGTCGAGAGCCATGTTTCCCATTTATTAGGCATTTTACATTCCCCCAAACACTAAAGCTCCTGAGTCTATTCTCTAAATTGGAGATAATTCATAATCTGTATTTCTCAATAGATTGCTATAAAAATCAAATGAAATAATATATATCAAATATATAAACCCTGCACAAAGACAATACAGTGAGAATATTAGTGAACTAGAAATTAGAGGATCTAGTCAATGAGTAGTTGGTTTTCTAAACCTAAGATGAGAAGGTCGATCTAGAGCAATGATCTTTAATAGAAATGCCATGTGAGCCATGCATGGAACTTTAAATTGTCTAGAGTCCACATGTCCTTGAAAAAGGAACAAGTAAAATTAATTTTAATATAATTCACCTAACCCAAAGTATCTAAGATATTACCACATCAACATACAACCAATATAAAAATTGAGATATCTTACATATCTCTTCATGTCAATTTTTAATGTGTATTTTACACTTACAGCATTTTCAGTCTGGATTAGTCACATGTCAAGTGCTTGATAGTCACAGATGGTAGTGGCAACTGCACTAGATAGCACAAATCTACATACTAAGTAGGGTCAAGGTTGCCTTCAACTCAACTTTGATACTTGTCTCACTGTTATATTGCTCAGTATGCTTCAATCTTTTTAAATGACTAAAGTATAAACCTACATCATGATGAGTTAGTCTTTAACCTTTTCTTAAATTAGGAGTTTAAAAAGTCTAGCAAAGTCATTCCTCTCTAGTTCCATAGTAAGAGAAGATACCAAGAGGTACAGTATATACACAATATAGTTTGGTGTATTTAAAACTGACATACTCCAAATTAAACTTTGAGAACATTCAGTCCTTTCATTGCATAGAAGAGGCATACACAATTTCATCCATGTAAGCTGACTGCTCTATTTGTTGTCATACCAACTGAGTGCCAGAGATATAATTGAATTTTGAAATCATCAATCTCCTCTAGGAGATATCCACCACTGCACTTGCACAAAGAATTTGTTTAGTACAGATATATCTATTAATATGATAATGAAGAAAAAAAGATGCATGAAAACTCTTTCCAGGAGTTCCTGTTGTGGTGCAGCGGAAACGGATCAGACTGGTATTCATGAGTATGTGGGTTCGATCCCTGGCCTTGTTCAGTGGATCAGGGATATGGTGTTGCCATGAGCTGTGGTATAGGTCACAGACTTGGCTCGGATCCTGCGTTGCTGTGGCTGTGGCATAGGCTGGCTGCTATAGCTCTGACTCAACCCCTACCATGGGAACTTCCATATGCTAAAAGTACAGCCCCTAAAAAGCAAAAAAAAACTTTCCAAATTTGTCTTCACATACACTGAAATATTGCCTTCTTTTTTGAACATATTAGTGAATTTCTTACAGTTTGTTTTGGGATCTCATCAGATTACTTAGATCACAGAACCTCAACCCCAAATGCAGGCAGTGAGTTAATCATTAATTCAACACTTCAGCTTTTTAGCCAGGAAAGTAAGATGGAATTTTCTGATGCCTGGAAGATATGATTCCAGAGTTCTCCCCTTGGCCTTCTTTAGGGGAAATTTTTTAATCTATTAGCATTATATTTTGTTGTTAACTATGCTCTAAATTCAACATGACACACATAGAATGCTATAGGACCTCAATAGTGCACCAATCCAGAGGGCACTATTTACATTTTATTCCATGGAGCCCACGCCAAGATGAGCATAGCTGGATGTTCGCAATTTAGCAGGCTTAATGGACTGTGTTTCTCCTAAGAATATTTAAACATGCCTTAACTAATCAACATGTTAGTTTAGCTATCACCTACACATATTTTCTTCCTGTAAATTCTCTAAGTACACATTTATAACCACTCATTTTGCATTTCCTATTTCTCCATCTGAGAGTTCTCTTTTATTATTTAGCAAAGAAGCTCCCACTCATCATCCTCTACAGTTTATCAAAGTGACAATAAAGCATCTCCTTTCTTTTCCCTGCAGATGCAGTTTGATATATAAATATTAAAAATAAATAGCTGGGGGTAAATTATCCATAAAATGACACTTCCTAGCTAATCACATATTTGCAAATTTTATTATACTGTTTCTATTATAAGTAAATGAAGAAATCTTGCAGAAATTTATTATGTGTATTCTACCAATGAGAACATAAGCTGCACTCTAATTATCACTATTACTAGCATTATCAAAATCAATATCATTTAATTACATAAATTACATATGTTTTCTTTATATATCTTACAGAAAACATGATGAAAAGTTGAGTGTGTGTGTGTTTGGGATATAATCTACTATCAGTCTTAAAAAACATAATTAATTGAAGTTGAAAACTTCACCCAAAGTTATGCAAGAAAACAATAGCAAAGCTAAAGATCTAGATTAGAGCTAAAATTTTATTAAGAAACTCTCACTTCAAAGAATGCTAAAAATATTTTTAATAAAGGCTATGTATGTATACATGTTGCGAGACATGTTTTTATAATATTTCCTTAACCTCTTTGCTGAAAGCTCCATCTTGTCCTTCTTTACTTTATCCCACCTTCCTGCTTGAAATACAGTCACAATGCTGGTAAATGACTTAAGCTTAAGAGCAAAGACCTAAGGGCATGGGTTATTGCGGGGGTCAGCTGAATGAGGACATAATACAATGGTCTAGGCATGCCATTTGTACAAGCATGATTTGTCCTCTAAAGAATAAGAGAAAGAGGAATCTCATGACCAAGTGGTTTATGAGTGGTCGTTAACAGAATATGCATTAGAAAAGAGAACCAAGGTGCAAACCTAGGCACACAGGGTTGCCACAAATAGGCTTGCCATTTGCAGAAGCACAGTGAGGATTCTCTGAAATGCTATGCATAGATAGCTAACTCAAATGCTAATGATTCTTAAATGCCTATAGTTTAGAGTAAAAAGTTTAACCATTTAACAGCTAAGTGACTTTTAAAATAATAAAAAAAAAACCTATATCCTACACCTACAACCCCCTTTTCACTTGACTTAATCCTCAAGAGCACAATAAAAGCAGTGTGGTTTCTTGGAGCAGGGCTCTTGGTCCCTGAGACCTTGAGTCCCCTAGTTCCCACCTTTACTTAAGATAAATGTCTCTGCGTCTTGTTTTATGTTAATTTTTTTTTTCCTTAAGTTCCATAGCACCCGTTCTTCAGCCCCATCCTGCTGAGCTGGTCTCCACATATACAAAAGAGTGAAGGAGAATACACAGAACGAAAAAGAAAGGACATGAATGATACTCAAGCAATCAATTCCAGTGTGGTGCTTATATTCACTATTTTCTTCATATCAGGCTTTATTCTTAAATATGTTTGTTCCTGAAGAGGAAGAACTAGCCAGCATGTGCAGATCCAAGCCCTTGACTTCATATTTTCATAGTGCTGGTGTTGTACTAGTGAGTTTGAAAGGTATACATCCATTGCATAAAAATAATCAAGAAATTTATAACAATAAGAAAGTTAAAAGTATCTAGGAGGACATTTGAAATTAAATGATGCTCCCAGCAAAATAGAAACAGAGGGGAATTTAACTTGATAGAGAACATCTACAAATACCTATAGCTAACATTAAACTTAATGGTGAAATACTTGAAACTTTCCTGCTAAGATCAGAAACAAGTCAAGGATCTCCCCTCTCATTACTGCTTTTCAACATCATACCAGAAGTCGTAGCTAATGCAATATGATAAGAAAATGAAATAAAAGGCATACAGATTGAAAATGAAGAAATAAAACTATCTTTGTTTGCAAATGACATGATCATCTAAGTAGAAAGTTTGAAAGAATTGACATAAAACATCGGAAATAATAAATGATTACAGAAGGCTGAAGAATACAAGGTTTAATACACACTTTCTAATAGGCCATCTATGAACAAGCGGAATTCAAAATTTGAAAAAAAATTACCATTTATGTTAGCACTCCAAATATGAAATACTTTAGTACAAATCTAACAAAATATGTTCAAGTTCTGTATGAGGAAAATCACCAAACTCTAATGAAAGGGATGAAATAAATAAATGGAGAGATATCACATATTCATGGATAGAAAAACTCAATATTTATACCTAGAACTGGTATCAGTTCTTTCAAACTTGATATATGTTCAGTGCAATCCCAATCAAAATCCCAGCAAGTTATTTTGTGGATATTAACAAACTGATTCTAAGTTTATATGGAGAAGAAAATAACCCAGAATAGCCAACAAAAATGTTAAAGGGAACAAAGTCAGGGACTGACGCTACCAAACTTCACAATTTACTATCAAGCTACAATAATCAAGAGTGTGGTATTGGTGAAAGAACAGACAATATATCATGGAGCAAGAGATAAATCATAAATAAATTCATATACAGTCAACTTATCACTAACAAAATATCAAATGTAATAAATACACTGGAGTAGAGAGAGTCTTCAATAAACGTATGAATCTAGACACAGACTTTACACACTTCACAAAAGTTAACTCAGAATCAATAATAAAACTAAATTTAAAATGCAAAACTGTAAAATTTCTAACATAGAACTTATGTGACTTTGGATGCAGTGATGACTTTTTAGATACAACACAGATTACATGATCCCTAAAAGAATAATTGATAAACTGTACTTCATTAAAATCTAAAATTTCTGAGAAAGACAATGCCAAGGGAATGCAAAATAAATCACTTGGAGAAAATATTTTCAAAAGACACATCTGATAGAGAACTCATCCAAAATGTACAAATAACTCTTAAAATCCAATAATAACATGAAAAAAAATTAATAAAGGGCAAAAGACCTAAATAGACATCTCATCAAAGATATATAGATGTCAAGTGAGAAAAAAATCTAATATAGTGTCACTAGGGAAACACAAATTAAAGCAACAGTGAAATATCACAACACAACTATTAGAATGGCCCAAATCCCAAACACTGATAGTACCAAATGCTAGTGAGGATGTGAAAAAATGTGAACTCACATTCATTGCTTGTGATCATGCAAAATGGTATAGCCATTTTGAAGACAGTCTCTTAAAAAACTAAACACTGTCTTACCATATCATCTAGCAAACATGCTCCTTAGTATTAAACCAAGAGAACTAAAAAAGTATGTCTACACAAAAAACTGAACATGGATGTTTATAGGAGCATTACTTATAATAGCTGAAACTTAAAAGCAACTAAAATGTTTTTCAGTAGCAGTAGGTGGATAAATACACTGTGTTATAACCAAACAATGGAATATTATTCGGTGGTAAAAAGAATTAAGTTGTTATCAAGCCATGAAAAGACATGTGACAAAGACCTCATTAAATAAACTTTAGTCAGGCTCTCCTGAATCTGTTTCCTACCTGGGCCTCAACATTTGGACTTACATGTCTGTTTTTGCATCACTTAATGTTAGCAAGAATTTTTATAAGTTAGTTTAGCTAAAATACCCAACTCTCAACATCTGATCATTCCAACATGCTATCAGGAAAAATCCTGTCAAGCTGATTTAGCCAGAAATACCCCTCTGCCCTAGATCTTTCACCTTGGTTTTTTTTTTTGCTGTACATCTCCACTTATTCACATTGAATTCAGCTCTGAACCCAGCTCTATACTAGTATCTCTTTTACCCTGTTGCTCTTATTCTTGAGGAAAATATGATTTTACTGCTTTAACTCCTATTCAAATCTGGTCTTCTTCTTTCTTTTTATTTTCTGATACACAGAGAAAAATTAAATTCATGTTATTAAGTGAAAGGACCCAAATTGTAAAGGTTATATACTAAATGATTCCAACTTGGAGTTCCCCTGTGGCTCAGTGGGTTAAGGACCTAGTATTGTCACTACTGTGGCTTGGGTCGCTGCTATGGCACGGGTTGGATCCCTGGCCAAGGAACTTCCACATGCTGCAGGTGTGGCAAAAAATAATATAAATGATTCCAACCAGACAATGTTCTGGAAAAGGCAAAACCATGGAAACACTGAAAAGATCATTGGTGCCTGCAGTTCAGGGGAGGGATGGATGAATAGAACACAAGGGAATTTTAGGGCAAATAAACTATTCCAGTTGATACTACAATGGTGGACATGTGTAATATTTCATTTGTCAAATCCATACTATGCACAACACCAAGAGTAAACCCTAATGTAAACAATGGGATTCAGGTGAAAATGATGTCAGTGTATGTTTATTATAACAGATGTACTCCTTTGGTATCAGATGTAGGTCATGCAAGAAGTTGTGTGTGTTGCAGAAAGGAAGTGTGTGGGAACTCTGAACTTACCACTTCAATTTTGCAGTGAACTTAACTCTAAAAACTGCTCTCAAACAGAAAATTCTATCATTTAAAAAACAGTGCTTCCTTTAGGATTTTATTTTTATTCTGTAGTAATTAGTTTCTGTAAATGTTTAGGCCTCCATTTTTTGAAGTTGCAATAAAAAGATTATGTCATCCCTTCATGTTATAGAAAGTTGAACACCAACATTTGCTTCTTATACTAACTAAATTGCTTCTATTAGCAAAAATAAACAGTGCTTTCTCTTCTCCCTCTCTCTGTCTCTTTCTCTCTCTGTCTCTGTCTCGCTTTCTTTTTCCCCCGGCTTTACTGAGATATAATTGACATGTGACATTATATAAGTTTAAAGTATCCAATGTGTTTACAGCGCAAAATTATCGCAACAGTAAGGTGAGTTAACATGTCCATTACTTAACATACGAGTTACCTTTTTTGTGTGTGTATGTGGTGATAACATTTACAATTTACTCTCTTAACGACTGTTAAGTATACAATAAATACTGTTATTGTCATCATGCTGTACATTAGGTTTCCAGAATTCACTCATCTTGTACCTGGACATCTGCACCCTTCAATATCTTTCTATTTCCCTCACCCCATTCCTTAGCATTCTACTCTTTGTTTACATGAGTTCAGCTTTTCTAGATTCTACATATAAGTGAGACCATATAGTATTTGTCTTTCTCTGTCCGACTTATTTCCCTTAGCATGATGCCGTTAAAGACCTTCTGTGTTGTCACAAATGGAAGGATTTCTTTGTTTTTTATAGCTGAATAATATTCATGTGGGGGGGGGGAATGGGTGTGTATAAACACTTAGGTTGTTTCAATGTCTTAGCTATTATATGAATAAAGCACTAATGCACTTGGGCGTGCAGACATCTCTCAAAACTGTGATTTAATTTTCTTCAAATATATATCCAGAGGTAGGATTGTTGGATTTTTTTTTTGTCTTTTTCCCTTTTCTAGGGCCACTCCCACGGCATATAGAGGTTCCCAGGCTAGGGGTCTAATTGGAGCTGTAAGCCGGCCTATGCCAGAGCCACAGCAACGCAGGATCCAAGCCACGTCTGCAACCTACACTACAGCTCATGGCAACACCTGATCGTTAACCCACTGAGCAAGGCCAGGGATTGAACCTTCAACCTCATGGTTCCTAGTTGGATTCTTTAACCACTGCGCCACGACGGGAACTCCTGATTGTTGGATTATATGGTAGTTATATTTTTAATTTCTTGGGGAACCTTTATACTGTTTTCAATAGTGGCTATACCAATTTACATTCCCACCAAGAGGGCACAGAGATTCTATTTTCTCCACATCCTAGTCAACACTTACTGCCTTTAGTAGTTTGATAACTATTTTAAAAGGCATGAGGTGATATCTCATGTTTTGATTTGCATTCCCCTAATTATTAATGATGTTGAACATCTTTTCTTGATCTGTTGGTCATTTGTATTTCTTCTTTGGAAAAACATCCATTCAGTTCCTCTGCCCATTTTTTAAATCAGATTGTCTAATTTTTTGCTAATGAATTATAGAAGCTTCTTGCATATTTTTGGTATTAACCCCCATCAGATAAATAATTTGCAAATATTTCCTCCCATTCCTTTTCTATTTTGTTAATTATTTCTTTTGCTCTACAGAAACTTTTTAGTTTAATGTGGTTCTTAATTTTTGCTTTGGTTGCTTTGTGCTTTGGGGATCATAATAAGAACTGTCAAGGCACTTTCCCCCACTGTTTTCTTCTAGGAGTCTTATGGTTTCAGATATTGCATGTAAGTTTTTAATCCATTTTGAGTTAATTTTTGTGAGTGGGATAAGATGGGGTCCCAATGGGCCAGTCTTCCCAGGCCCATTTATTGAAGAGGCTATTCTTTCCCCATTGTGTATTGTTGGTACCCTTGTCAAGTATCAGTGATTGTATGTGTGTGGGTTTATTTCTGAATGCTTGATTCTCTTCCATTGTGTCTGTTTTTACACCAAAACCAAAGTATTTTGATAACTATGAATTTGTCATATAGTTTGAAGCTGGTAAGTGTGCGTCCTCCAACTCTATCCCTCTTTTTCAAGATCTCTTTGGTTCCTGGGGTCTTTTGTGGTTCCATATGAATTTTATGATTTTTTTTCTATTTCTATGAAAAATGCTATTGGAAATTTTCTAGAGATTGTATATGATCTGTACATTTCTTTGGGAAGTATGAACATTTTAACAATGCTAATTCTTCTTATTAATGACATGGAATATCTTTCTTTTGTCTTCTTCAATTTCTTCCGTCAATGTTTTATAGTTTTCGGTGTATAGCTCTTCCACCTCTTTGTTTAAATTCACTTCTGAATATTTTATTGTTTTGAGACTATGTAAATGAAATTGATTTCTTTATTTCTTTTTTGGATACATTTGTTGCTAGTGTATAGAAGTGCAAGTAATTTTTGTATGCTGATTTTTGTACCCTGCAACTTACTGAACTTAGGTATTATTTCTAACAGTTTTTGTTGTTGTTGTTGTTGAATTCTTTAGGGTTATCAGTATATATAAGAACAGGCCATCTGCAAACAGAAATCATTTTACTTCTTCCTAACTGCTCTGGATAGGACTTCCATGCGTAGGAGTGGAGAGAGTACTATACTATTGCATAGTGGTAGTGAGTCATCTTGTTTCCGATCTTAGAGAAAAGGGTTTGAACCTTTCATCACATAATATACTGCTTGCTGTTTGTTATATATTGCCTTTATTATGAAAAGGTATGTTTCTTCTACACACAATTTGCTGAGAGTTTTTATTATGAAAGTGTATTACATTTTTGTCACGTTTTTCTGAATCTATAGGTCATTTATTTGCATTATCGTTTATTACATTAATATGGTATATACATTTATTAATTTATGTATGTTAGCCTTGCATCCCAGGGCTAAATTCCATTTTATCATGGTATATATTCCTTTTAACATGAATCAATTTCATTTAATTTTTGACGAATTTTACATCTATATTCATCAGTGATGTTGGCCTATATAGTTTTCTTTGTAGTGCTCTTATCTGGTTTTGTTATCAGGGTAATACTTGCCTTGTAAAATGAGTTTGGGAGTGTTGCTTCCTCTTCAACTTTTTGGAATAGCTTGAGACGGATTGGTATTAATTTTCTTTAGATATTTGGTAGAATTTATCAGCGAAATTATCCAGTGCTGGGCTCTTCTAAGTTGATAAGTTTTGATTATTGATACCATCTTCTCATTTGTTATTGATTTCCATTCAGATTTTCTATTTTTTTCAAGGAATCACTCTTGGAATTTTTCTATTTCTTTTAGATTATCCAATGTCTTGGCATATAATTATTCATAGTACCTTTATATGATCCTTTATATTTCTGTGGTTTCAGTTGTGATTTTTCATCTTTTATTTATATTTTTGCTATTTTGAGTCATTCTTTTTTTGAGTTAGTCTAGGGAAGCTTTGTCAGTTTTATTTATCTCTTCAAAAAAACACTTGTTGGTGTTCCCATCTTGGCTCACTGGTTAATGAATCCGATTAGGAACCATGAGGTTGTGGGTTTGATCCCTGCCCTTGCTCAGTGGGTTAAGGATCCAACATTGCCGTGAGCTATGGTGTAGGTTGCCGACAGGGCTTGGATCCCGTGTTGCTGTGGCTCTGGTGTAGGCTGGCAGCTACAGCTCCAATTAGACCCCTGGGAACCTCCATATACCATGGGTATGGCCCTAGAAAAGGCAAAAAGACAAAAAAAAAACCCACTTGTTAATTTTGTTGATCTTTTCTATTGTTTTTATCTCTATTTTATTTCTTCTCTAATTTTTTAATTTCCTTCCTTTTGCTAAAATCGGGCTTAGTTTATTCTTGTATTTCTAGCTCCTTAAGGTATAAAGTTAGATGGTTTACTTGAGATCTTTTATTCTAATATATTGATTTATTGCTATAAATTTTCTAAGATGAAAATTTCCACACATTTCCAAATTTTCCAGTTTTTTAATTGATTGATCTCAATCTCCCTAAATTTGTTACAACATTATTTTGTGGACCAACAGATGATCTACTTTGGAGGACATTCTGTGTAAGTGAGAGAAGAATGTATATTCTGGTGCTATTGGATGGAATGTTCTGTGTATATTTGCTAGGTTAATTTGGTCTCTAGTATTATTCAGGTCTGCTGTTTTCTTACTGATTTTTTTTCTGGATAATCTACCCAATGTTAAAAGTTGGGTATTGAAGTATCTCACTAATTATATTGCTGTTTCTGTTTCTCCATTTAGCTCTGTTAATATTTGCTTTAAATCTTCAGGAGCTCCAATATTGAGTGCATATATATTTATGACTGCTATATCCTGTAGATGAATTGAACCCTTTTTTCACTAGACTTTTTTTGTCTCTTTTGACTGATTTTTTTTTTTAATGCCTACACCTGCAGCATATGGAAGTTCCTGGGCTAGAGACTAAAACCAAGCCACACCTGCAACAAGGCCAGATACTTTAACCCACCATGCTGGTCCAGAGATCAAACCTACACCTCCAAGCCATTGCAGTCAGATCCTTACCCATTATGCCATAGCAATAATTTCCCTTTTGACAGATTTTAATTGAAATTAATTTTAACTAAAATTTTGGCTGAAAGTCTATTTTATCTGATGTAAAGATGATAACCATTTCTGTTGTTTTGTTTATCATTTGCATGCAATATTTTTTGCATCCCTTCAGTTTCAACCTATATATGTCCTTAAAGCTAAAGTGAGTCTGACATACCAAAAGCTGCTTTCTTAGTGAGCTTCTGACTGAAGGATCAGATCTGATGTTGTAGAAAATAATTGGGCATTAAGAGTAAAATCAGGTAAAGTCCTTTTCCTGAATATTTTGGGAAGAATTTTGGATAAAAAAATTAAGATATAAAATAGTTGAATATTAATTTTCTTTTTTAGATGGCTTACACTGATATAAAAAGTCCATGATAAAGTGTTTTGAAAATGTTTTATTCCCCTCAAATTTTCCAGAAGCCTCATATATGCAATGCAATCTCTAAATAATGAACATTTTGCATTGTGTGTGTCATACATTAAAAATACATTTGAAAATGTACCCCAATTTGTATTATATTTAAACATATAGATGCAAATTACATACATATGCTAGCTACTAATATACTTTCTTCACATTATAGGGTCCATGCTTCCCATTCTGGAAAGAATTGGCTTATCCTATCAATTATTTTCTATCCACTTAGAAGTAATTAAATGAATTATCCCCATAACTATTTAAACATACTCAAGACTCTCTTACCATTTAAGAAAATGGGACCAAATTCCTTGATCCAAATATTCCCCTCCAACTACAATGATAACTCCTTCTCTCTCCAATTATCTAATTTTATGGTGTCCATTTATTTCACATCCACGCTTCACTCCATTCTAATCTGTTCACCATATCAAAACTACCATCATCAAATTAACTAATGATTTTCAAACTGATCAATCCAGTGAAATTTTTTATTCAAATAATATTTGATCTTTACGTAGCATTTGATATTCTTAGGCATCTTTCTCATTCTTCCAATGATCACTCTATTTGACTTCTAAAATATTTCTTTCTCCAGGTTTGCCTTCTATCCCTCTGGCAATTATGGTTCAGACTTCTTTGCAAATTCATCATTCTCTAACTGAACTGTGCATGTGGGAACTTCCTAAGGTCTAGTTAATTGGCTCCCAAATGTATATCTCTTAGATGCCGCCTGTAAGACTAGATACTCATAACAAGTGTCCTACTCTTTTTCTCTTGGGTGTCTTAATAATACCTCAAATTTAATATCACTGAGACCAAATTTTAATTCTTCAATGTAAAAGAAAACCTGCTTGTCTTTTGGTGTTCCATATCTCACAAAATGGGACTATTGTTCATCTGACCGAGCTAGTCTGGAATAAAGTCATCTTTGAATCCTCCCGAAATAGCTCTTGAATTCATTCATTCACTCCTCTCTACACACAGTCTACATTACTGAGTCCCACCTAACCTACCACATAAGCATTTTACTGATGTCCCACCATTTACTTGTCCCATGCCGTATCTCAGGGAATTTTTACCCTGAAGCTAAAGAAAACCTAATAATTTCAATGTGACTTGATTATACTCCTGCTTAAAATTCCTCATTGCTTTCCAATTGAATCCAGAACAATGACCAAAATGCTCAATGCAGTCTCTAGTCTCTGTTTATCTTAGGAAGACAATCTTTTCAGGTTCATGTCACATTCTCTGCCCCTCACATTCTGTTTTTCAGTAAACCTGGCCTTATTTTATTTCCTAGAAGTCATTCAACAAGCACTGGGCACAGGGCCTTTTCACAAGCTGTTCTCTGTGCCCAGAGTGACAAGCACTTCTCACTCTGACCCCCACGTATCCTACATATTGCATAATTAACTCCAATTCATCCTCTAGACCTTAGCTCAAGACTCTCTCCCTCAAAGGAAGTTATTTAACTTTGTAGTCTAAGCAAGGTTCCTTGGTAATACACTCTTATGAGATTTTTTTTAAGAAAGGTTATCAAAATTTCTTATTATATATATATATGTTTTATAATCATGTTCTTAATGGATGACATCCTCAGTATTTTGTACATTCCAGGAATTTTTTTATTTAAATGAGTTTATTTTTTATATTACTCAATGAATTGATCACATTTATAGTTGTACAATGATCATCACAAATCAATTTTATAACATTTCCATCCAAAACCCACAGCATCCGCACCCCCCAACCTCTCTCCTTTGAAAACATAAGTTTTTCAAAGTCTGTGAGTCAGTATCTGATCTGCAAAAAAGTTCATTGTGTCCTTTTTTTCAGATTCCACATGTCAGTGATAGCAGTTGATGTTGCTGTCTCATTGTCTGACTGACTTCACTTAGCATGATAATTTCAGGGTCCGTCCATGTTTCTAAAAATGCTGTTATTTCGTTCCTTTTAATGTTACTCAATAACAAAAACAAACAAACAACCCCATCAAAAAATGGGCACAAGATCTAAACAGACAAATCTCCAAAGAAGACATACAGATGGCCAAAACACACATGAAAAGATGTTCTACAGCACTCATTATTAGAGAAATGAAAATCAAAACCACTATGAGGTACCACCTTACACCAGCCAGAATGGCCATCATCCAAAAGTCTACAAACAATAAGTGCTGGAGAGGGTGCAGGGAAAAAGAAACACTATTACACTGTTGGTGGGAATGTAATTTGGTGCAACCACTGTGGAAAACCGTATGGAGATTCCTCAGAAAACTAAAAATAGAACTACCCTTTGATCCAGCAATCCCACTCCTGAGCATCTATCCAGAGAAAACCATGACTTGAAAAGACACATGTACTCCGATGTTCATTGCAGCACTATTTGCAATAGCCAAGACATGGAAACAACCAAAATGTCCAACAAGAGGAGTGGATCCAGAAGATGTGGTACATAAACACAATGGAATATTACTCAGCCACTAAAAGGAATGAAAAACAGCATTTTCCAGGAATGTTTAATTTCTGTTTTTACTCACCATTGTATCTCTAATGTTTAGCTCTTGATAAGGTATTTATTTGCTTCCAAACTATAATACATAAATTTGTGGAACATGAGTAAATGATGTTTGAAAGAACACAAGTTGATATTACATAAAATTACATGCCAACACACTGTCTTATGCAACACTACATAGTGTTTTATTATTTACAACCTGTTACTATGGTAAAACAACCACAGCAAGGTAAATGTAAACCTAGAAATCATGAAGCTACAAATCATAAAACTAATAATAGCTTTGACCCAATAATCACTTTCTTTTACTCCTAAGAGTACAGATTATTTCTATTGCACCTATAACCTAAATTATAAAAAGTTTTAAACTGCAGAATAACAATGAAAATCTAGAAAACAACAACAAAAAAAAATTGTCTAATTTGAATTCCACTAGGGATTTAGCTTAACTCTTGGTTTTCCTTACCACTGTGAATGTGGGAAACTCATTACGGCTAGAATTTACTTCTGGGTCCAGAAAACTTTTTAAAAGAGCCATCACATATAAAATATATGTTTTAAGTAGGTTTTATTTCAGATTCTGTTATTAGAAAAGGACCTCCGCAAATAGTGGTGGGGTAAAATCTTCCTTTTATTTTTGTTCAACTAGAATCTCAGCATTTCCAGAGGCAACCCTTGCCCAAAGCAGGTACTGTACATTTAATGTTAAATATTAAAGATGGGCCCTTGACTCTCATAGGATTTGATACAGAATAAAAAAGTAATGCCACCCATTAAACAATAATTTGATTGCTAAACAATTTTATATATATATATATATATACACAAAGTATATATTAAAGTATATTTAAAGTGTATATATATATATACACACATACACACATACTTTTTTTTTGTCTTTTTGCCTTTTCTAGGGCCACACCCGCGGTATATGGAGGTTCCCAGGCTAGGGGAATAATCAGAGCTGCAGCCGCCGGCATACACCAGAGTCACAGCAATGTGGGATCTGAGCCGCATCTGCGACCTACACCACAGCTCACAGCAACGCCAGATCCTTAACCTGCTGAGCAAGGCCGGGGATCAAACCCTCAACCCCATGTTTCCTAGTCAGATTTGTTAACCACTGAGCCACGACGGGCACTCCATACATACTTTTTTAACATTGTTTAGGGTTTACGCAATAGTCCCTGATAAAGAGTTTAGTATACAGGTGAGGGATTCTCCAAACACAAGGAACTTTACCTTGGTCATAGAGCAGAAAGACAGCCAAAAGAAGAGACAGAATGAGCTTAAAAATGAATTCAAATGTCAACAGCCAATAAAAACAGCCAATATGAGTATCAAACAAGAGAAGAAGTGAAGGTGAACATTAGGGAAGTCCCAAAACAAACAAGAAGAATAGCACTACGAATCCTAAATGGACTGTACAACTGCACCCCTTCTGCATGATCATAATACATCCCCACAGATTGCTGTGAGTTTTCAGCATCTCCGTATAGTCAGCATCTTCTTCTTTGTTTCACTGTCAGGCTGGGCCATTTGACTTGCATTGGCCAATGAAATACAAGCAGAAGAGATATTTGCTAATTATTTTTTTTTAATGCCCATACTTGTGACACATGGAAGTTCCTGGACCAGGGACTGAATCCAAACCACAGCTCTGACCTATGCTGCAGCAATGCAGGATCCTTTAACTCACTACGTCAGGCCAGGGATCAAACCTACATCTTTACAGCCACTTGACATGGGGCAGTTGGATTCTTAACCCACAGTGCCACAGCAGGAACTCTAACATTTGCTAATTCTAAGCATAAGCTTTAAAAACCATTGCATTCTTTTGTTGGCACTCTTGCCCTTTTCTCTCTGCCAAGAGATAGGTAGGTCAAGACTAGAGGGTGCTTCTTTATCCTGGATTTTGGAATGAAGACACAAGGGCCACATAATCCATGACCAACACAACGACTGTAGTCTACAAGTATAATTCATAGGAAATTCATCTCTGCTCTGAATCAGTGAGATTTGCAAATTGTTGCTGCAGCCTGACCTAGTAGGTGAATGCAAACTGATACATTAAACATCCACAAGGACTACCTTTTTGTGTGTAATCTGGAGTCATTACTATAGAATCTTAAGAAAGTCAAATAATGAGGGAAGAGTATTTGCCATGAGCAAGGTTTGGGGCTAAAGGCTGAAGGAAAAAATGGAGTTTTTGCATTGAGAGACTAGATTCTATTAAGGAGAACTTTTATGAGTCCACTAGATTGTAAATGGAGACTGTTTAAAGTGAGGGGGGAGTGCCAGGGGCCCTCACCCTTTTCCAGAAAAAAATTATCATATTTCATAGTTAATTTGAACTTTGAAAGAGGATAAGATCACCTCCTATGGTAAACAGGAGGAATATTTACATTTCTATAATTGTAGGCATGTAAACAAATGTGAAACTTTTAAAAGGGAAGCATAGGTAAATATGTTTAGGAATGAAGGCTTCTAATAAGAGAGGACATTAAAACCGGAAATAAAGGTCAAGCCAAATTGTGTAGAGCCTTAAATATCAACCTGTAGAGTGCCAACAATGAGTCTTACCAACAAATTCTCACAGATACCTGGGAGTGACATCAAAAAATGATGGTTGTAGCCCCTACAATATATCTACATAGAAGTCGAAATAGCAGAGGTCAGATTTCACATTCCCTGTCTTGAGCCACTACCCAGGATGGAGAAACTTAGCTCAGGAAACTCATACACAGCATGATGTTGCATGAAATCTATTGTGTATTTCTTTAGGCAATCAGCTAAGGCTTCTTTAGAATCACCAAACTCTGCTCTCCAGTGTAGTTCTCTTTGGCAACCTGCTGTTTTAAATGCCCAGGAAGGAAATGTAGCAATACGAAACCATTATATACAGCATCTAGACTAGATGTGACTCTCTCTCTCTCTCTATATATATATATATATACACAATAAATATATTCTTTCATATATATATTCTTGTGTCTTGTGTGTATATATTCTTTTAATGGAGAATTTTAAGTAAAACTTGGCAAAAATATATACTTTTATGGATTACATTAAGATGTAATTCCATAAAACAATTATTTAATTTAGTATGCTTTTTTCCTTCAACTATTACAATCATCTTACCTTTCATCTAGAAAATACATTAGAAGAAAAAATTATAAAACTGCACCTTTACAGATGAGATTTCAAATTCAAAAAGTATTCTTATTAAATATTATGACTACAATTTCGAATGCTAAATGTGTTTTGCTCCATGGAATAGTCAATGAGTGTTAAAACAATATTGTGATGCTAAGTTAAGTTCAGTACTTCTTGCACTGTTTTTATTTCAGGTCACAGCTTTAATATTTCATTAACAGTTTAGTAACATTTATATTTGTACATTATAAACACCAATGTAAGGGCTTGAATTACTATAAATTTTCATGCATCTCTTCTTTAAAAAATCACAAGACTGATGTTAAAATGTTAGTTCAAAAATAACTGATTTGAAGGCATTTCCTATATGAGAGTACTTGGAGGAATGACTCAAAACCATTTTATAGTCAATCAAATCCGAATCTACATATGCAGTATTAAATGAAAAATAAAAGCAATTTTCTCAATAATTGAGGCACAATTTCATTTGATGTGTGTTGTTTGGTTGGTTATTTTTTGTGCTAAAATATTTAGCTTGAATTTCACAAAAGGTATTAATCTCTAGTCATTACTTTGCATTAGATATGTAGGCACAATATCTTTGCTAATTATATTTGTGTGTAGAACAGGACAACTTACAAATAGAATCCCAGTAATTTGCAGGAAGCTCTTATTATTATGCCTATATTACAATGTCAAAAAATGTTTTGTTCAAATAAATACAGTATTTACAGAGGACTGATTTCTTAGGAAATTCAATTCACAAAATAGTTACTGAAACTATGCCACAAAAAAGGCACTACGCTAGGGGCTGTAACCAGAATCTAGAAGCATTTAACATCTATTTAAGTGGCAAAGCCTGAGCACCCCAAACAAAGTTAAAATTAGCATTTTCAATCTAAATCCAAGTCTGATCAAATCACTTACATATTTAAATCCCTTCAAAGAAATTCTGTGGTTCTTGGCCCCTGCCTACCTCTTTACCTTCACATCTAGACACTCCAGGATTGTCTAGAAATCTAAATTTTGAAAAAATTTTCTACATACACAATTATACATCATCCCCTAAAGTTAAAATTTCTATTTCTTCCATGTCAATCATTGTTTGTTTTATTTCTTCTGTCTTTCTGCATGCCTTATTTTAAAATTATATTATGTAACCAAGCATTCAGAGAGTCCCAAAAGACAAATATACAACTTGACAAATGGCCAACATCTGGAATCTGCAAGTGCTCCTTCTGGATCATAATGTCTTTCCTATCCCCGATGATAACCATGCTACAGAAAATTCTGAAATTCACCTTTTTACCTTCCTTTATGTTTACTACAAAATTGTTCATCTCAAAACACCATGGTTTATTTATTAATTTGTTAAGTGGAATCAAACAGTGAAAGTTCTTTTATATCTGGCTTCTTTCACTCAACATTACAAGGGTTTATTCATTTCTTTTCCATGTATCTGTATATATTTCAGTCTAATATTTTTGGATGAACATACAAGGGTTTGTTTACCTGGTCTAATGGTGTTGGAAATCTGAGTATTTCCAATTTGGAGCTCTAAAAAACAGCCTTGCTATGAATATTTCTGTCCATGTTTCCTGCACGGACTTATGTGCACATAGGAGTAGAACTGTCAGATAACATAACAGGAATGTTTTCAGGATCTTCCAGATAGTGTCAAGTTGCATTTCACAGTAGTTATTACCGTTTCATATTTCCACCAGTAACTTCTGAGAGTTTCTGCTGTTTCACATCTTCGCCGATATTTGATGTTTTCAAATTTTTAAAAAATGCCAATCTGGTGATCATAGAGTGGAATTTAGGGTTTTGTTTGTTTTTAATTTACTTTTTTTTTTTTGATAGGCAAGAAATAGGACACTTGTGAAAGATATAAGCAGGCAGGTGAGAAGGCTCTGCCCCAAGGATTAGGTGGGCTACATTTTTATAACTAATGGTAAGTGGGGAGGGGGAAAAGATTGCCTCTTATTCTTTCTTCAAGTGGATGTCATGTTTACATCATTAGTTCCTCCTTCATTTAGGTAAGAGAGTATTTGACCCCTGAAGTTCCCGTTGTGGCACAGTGGTTAATGAATCCAACTAGGAACCATGAGGTGGCAGGTTAGGTCCCTGACCTTGCTCAGTGGGTTAAGGATCCAGCGTTGCCGTGAGCTGTGGTGTAGGTTGCAGACACGGCTCAGATCCCACGTTGCTGTGGCTCTGGCGGAGGCCGGCGGCTACAGCTCCGATTGGACCCCTAGCCTGGGAACCTCCGTATGCCGCAGGAAGCGGCCCTAAAAAAGGCAAAAAGACAAAAAAAAAAAGAGAGAGAGAGAGTATTTGACCCTGAAGTCAAAGTCAGACTGTCATGGTGCTTATTCAAATCAGCAGAAGGATGGCAACATTTTTAATTCTTCTTTCACAATAATTATACATTTAGTTTATTTTGCTGTGATATTGCAAGCAAAGGATGATAGCATGCAGCCTACTCTTTTCTCCCACCAAGGAAATGCTTCCAGGTTTTTGCTGATAAGTATGAAGACTGCTCTAAGTTTTCTTCAAGATACAATTTATTAAAGAGGTTCTCTCATTTTCCTAGTTTATGAATTTCTAGCATAAATAGATATTAAACTACAGCAAATGCTTGTTCTACATCTAATGGGATAATCATATGATTTTTCTTCTTTGTTCAGCTAAAATGGTGAATTACATTATTTAATATGTTATTGCAAAACCGACTTTGTACCTTAAAATAAATTTAACTTAATTTTGAAGTATTATCATTTTTTATTAGAGTTGATTTACAATGTTCTGTCAACTTCTGCTGTACAACAAAGTGACCCAGTTACAGATATATATACTATTTTTCTCATATTATCTTCCATCATGTTCCATCACAGGTGACTGGATATGGTTCCCTGTGTTATACATCAGGACCTCATTGCTTATCCACTCCAAGTGCAATAGTTTGCAAGTACTAACCCCAAACTACCTGTCCATCCCACTCCCTCCCCTTTCCCTCTGGCAACCATAAGTCTGTTCTCCATTTCTATGAGTTTTGTTTCTTTTCTGTAGATAGGTTCATTTGTACCCTATATTAGATTCAACATATAAGTGATATCATATGGTATTTGTGTTTCTCTTTCTGACTTCACTTAGTATGAGAATCTCTATTTCCATCCAAGTTCCTGCAAATGGCATTATTTTGTTCTTTTTCATGGCTGAGTAATATTCTATCGTGTATATGCACATCTTCCTAATCCATTCATCTGTCAATGGACATTTAGGTTTTTCCCAAGTCTAGGCTATTGTGAATAGTGCTAAAATAAACATAGGTGTGCATGTTTGTGAATGAAAGTTTTGTCTGGATACATGGCCAGGAGTGGGATTGTTGGATCATATGGCAGATCTATATTTAGTTTTCTGAGGTACTTCCATAGTGTTTTCCATAGAGGTTGTATCAATTTACATTCCTCAAACAATTTTGGAGGGTTCCCTTTTCTCCCCCCCCCAGCATTTACAATTTGTATACTTTTTCTTTTCCTTTCTTTTTTTTTTTTTTTTTTTGGTTTTTAGGGCCACAAGTGCTGTATATGGATGTTCCAAGGCTAGGGGTCAAATCAGTGCTGCAGATGTCTGCCTACACTACAGCCACAGCAACACAGTATCCAAGATGTCTGTGACCTACACCACAGTTCATGGCAAAACCGGATACTTAACCCAGTGAGCAAAGCCAGGGATCAAACCCACATCCTCATGGATACTAATTGGGTTCTTTACCACTAAGCCACAACAGGACTCCCTACAGCCTTATTAATGATAGCCATTGTGACTGGTGTGAGGTGATACTTCATTGCATTTTGATTTGCATTTCTCTAATAATTAGGGCCTGTGGTCCATATGTATTTCTTCTTTGGGGAAATGTCTATTTAGGTCTTCTGCCCATTTTTCATTGGGATGTTTGTTTTGTGGCTGTTGTGTTGTATGAGTTGTTCGTATATTTTGGAGATTAAGCCTTTAATGGTTGCATCATTTGCAAACTATTTTCTCCCATTCTGTTGGTTGTCTTTTTGGTTTTCTTGTGGTTTCCTTTGCTGTGCAAAAGGTTATAAGTTTGATTAGGTCCCACTGGTTTATTTTTGTTTTTATTTCTATTGCTTTCGGACACTGACCTAAGATAAGCTTTGTATGGTTGATGTTAGAGAATGTTTTGCCTATGTTCTCATCTAGGAATTTTAAGTGCCTTGCCTTATGTTTAAGTCTTTAAGACATTTTGAGTTTGTTTTTGTGCATAATGTGAGGGTGTGTTCTAGTATTCCCATTACTACTTGCTAAAGAGACTGTCTTTTTCACATTTTATATTTTTGCCTCCTTTGGCAAAGATTAATTGACTGTAGGTATCTCCTTTGGTCTGTAGGTCTGTTTTTGTACCAGTACCACAGTGTTTTGATTACTGTAGCTTTGTAATATTGTTTGAAGTCTGAGAAAGAGTTATGCCTGTTGCTTGTTTGTTTGTTTTCTTATGATTGTTTTGGCAACTCTGGGTATTTTGTTTCCATATAAATTTTTAGATTGTTCTATCTCTGTGAAATATATCATGGTAATTTGCTACTTTGCTGAATTTGTTGATCAGTTTGAATAGTTTTTGTGTGGAGTCCTTAGGGTTTTCTATATACAGTAACATGTCAGCTGCATGTAGTGATAATGCTACCTTTTCTCTTCCAATTGTGATACAGTTTATTTCTTTTGTTTGTCTAATTGCTGTGGTTAGGACATCAAATGTTATGCTGAATAAAAGTGGTGAGGATAGGCATCCTTGTCTTTTTCCAGATTTTAGGGGGAAGGCTTTCGCCTTTTCTCTGTTGAGTTTTATATTGGCTGTGGGTTTGTTTTGAATGGCTTTTATCATGTTAAGCATGTTCCCTTTATACTCACTTTGGTAAGAGTTTTTATCATGAATTGGATTTTGTCAAATGCTTTTTCTGCATCTATTGAGATAATCATGTGGTTTTTGACTTTTCTTTTGATAATGTGGAGTATGATGTTGATTGATTTGCACATGTAGAAACCTACCTGTGAACTTGAGATTCATCCCACATGGACGAGGGGTAAGATTATTTTTTATGTTGTTGGAATCAGTCGGCTAAAATTGTCTTGAGACTTTTTGCATCTATATCATCAAAAACATTGGCCTATAATTTTCTTACTTGGTTATACCTTTGTATGTATTAGTGTGATGGTGGCTTAATGTCACAAGACATGTTTCTACAATATTTTCTTAGCCTCTTTGCTGAAAACTCCATCTTGTGCTGCTTTACTTTACCCCATATTCCTGCTTGAAAAATAGTGCAGTGCTGGTAAATGACTTAAGCTTAAGAACAAAGACCTAAAGGCATAAGTTATTCATAGGGTCAGCTGAATGAGGACATAATGCATTGGTCCAGGCATGCCAGACCTGTGCAGATTGGTACGCTGTTTGCACAGCATGATGTCCTCTTAAGAATAAGAGAAAAAGGAACCTCATGGCCTCAAGTGGTTTATAAGGGGTCATTAGCAGAATATGCATTAGCAAAGAGAACCAAGGTGCAAACCTAGGCACCCTGAGTTGCCACAGATAGGCATGGCCTTTGCAGAAGCACAGTGAAGATTCTCTAGATGCTATGCATAGATAGCTAATGCCAAGCTTCCTCAAATGCTAATGACTGTTAAATGCCTAAAGGTCAAAGTAAAAGCTTAACCATCTACCAACTATGTGACTTTTAAAAAAATAAGAAGAAAACATTCATTCTTTTACATGTAGCTGTCAGTCTTCCCAGCACCACTTTTTGAACAGGCTATCTTTTCTCCATTGTATATTCTTGCCTCCTTTGTCATAGATTAGTCGGCTGTAGGTGCGTGGGTTTAATTCCAGGCTTTCTATCCTGTTCCACTGATCTATACTTCTGTCTTTGTTCCAGCACTATATGGTTTTGATGATTGTTGCTTTGTAGTATAGGCTGAAGTCAGGGAGCCTGATTCCTCCAGCTCCACTTTTCTTTTTCAGGATATCTTTGGCTATTCTGGGTCTTCTGTGCTTCCAAACTTTAAAATATTTTGTTCGAGTTTTGTGAAAAATGCCCTTGGTAATGCAATAGGGATTGCATTGAATCTATAGATTGCCTTGGGTAGTATAGTCATTTTGATAATATTAACTCTCCCAATCCATGATCATGGTATATCTTTCCATCTATTTGTGTCATCTATGATTTCTTTCATCAGTGGCTTATAGTTTCCAGAGTAAATGTCTTTTGTCTCTTTGGGTAGGTTTATGCCTAGGTATTTTATTCTTTTGGGTGCAATGGCAAACGGGATTGCTTCCCTAATTTCTCTTTCTGATCTTTCATTGTTAGTATATAGAAGTACTAATTTCTATGTATTAATTTTGTATCCTGCGACTTTGCCAAATTCATTGATGAGCTCTAACAATTTTCTGGTATAGTCTTTAGGATTCTCTAGTTATAGTATCATATCACCTGCAGGTAGTGATGGTTTTACTTCTTCCTTTCAAATTTGGATTCCTTTTATCTCTTTTACTTCTCTGATTGCTGTGGCAAGGACTTCCAAAGCTATGTTGAAGAGTAGTGGTGAGAGTGGACATCCTTGTCTTATTCCAGATCTCAGCAGGAATTCTTTCAGCTTTTCACCATTGAGAATATTAGCTCTGGGTTTGTCACATATGGCCTTTATTATGCTGAGGTAAGTTCCCTCTATGCCCAATTTCTGAAGATTTTATCAGAAATGGGTGTTGGATTTTGCCAAAGGCTTTTTCTGCATCTATTGAGAGGACCATATGGTTTTTATTCTTCACTTTGTTAATGTGGTATATCACACTGATGGATTTCAGATATTGAAGAACCCTTGCATCCCTGGGATAAATCCCACTTGATCATGATGTACAGTCCTTTTAATGTATTGTTGGATGTGGTTTGCTAGTATTTTGTTGAGGATTTTTGCATCAATGTTCATCAGTGAATCTGGCCTGTTGTTTTCTTTTTTGTGGTATCTTTGTCTGGTTTTGGTATCAGGGTGATGGTGGCCTCATAGAATGAGTTGGGAGTATCCCTTCCTCTGCAATTTTTTGGAATAGTTTCGGAAGGATAGGTATTAACTCTTCTCTAAATGTTTGATAGAATTCTCCTGTGAAGCCATCTGATCCTGGACTTTTGTTTGTTGGAAGTTTTTTAATCACTGTTTCAATTTCAGTTCTTGTGAGTGGTCCATTCATCTTTTCTATTTCAACTGGGTTTAGTCTTGGAAGATTGTACTTTTCTAAGAATTTGTCCATTTCTTCTAGGTCTTCCCTTTTATTGGCATACAGTTGCATATAGCATTCTTTTATGATCCTTTATATTTCTGTGATGCCTGTTGTTACTTCTCCTTTTGCATTTCTGATTTTATTGATTTGAGTCCTGTCTCTTTTTTTCTTGATAAGACTGGCTAAGGGTTTACCAATTTTGTTGACCTTTTCAAAGAACCAGCTTTTCATTTCATTGATCTTTTCTATGGTTTTCTTCATTTCTATTTCATTGATTTCTGCTCTGATCTTTATGATTTCTTTCCTTCTACTAACTTTAGGTCTTGTCTGTTCTTCTCTCTCTAGCTGCTTTAAAGAATGAAATTAGAACACTCCCTAACACCATACACAAACATAAACTCCAAATGGATTAAAGACCTAGATATAAGACCAGACACTATAAAACTCTTAGAGGAAAACATAGGCCAAACACTCTCCGACATAAACGACAGCAACATCTTCTCAGATCCACCTCTTAAGAGTCATGACAGTAAAAACAAAAATAGACAAATGGGACTTAATTAAACTTAAAAGTTTCTGTACAGCAAAGGAAACCCTAAACAAAATGAAAAGACAACTAACAGAATGGGAGAAAATCTTTGCAAATGAATCGACTGATAAGAGATTCATCTCCAAAATTTATAAACACCTTCTGCAGCTCCATACCAAAAAAACAAACAACCCCATAAAAAAATGGGCACAAGATCTAAACAGACAAATCTCCAAAGAAGACATACAGATGGCCAAAACACACATGAAAAGATGTTCTACAGCACTCATTATTAGAGAAATGAAAATCAAAACCACTATGAGGTACCACCTTACACCAGCCAGAATGGCCATCATCCAAAAGTCTACAAACAATAAGTGCTGGAGAGGGTGCAGGGAAAAAGAAACACTATTACACTGTTGGTGGAATTGCAAATTGGTGCAACCACTGTGGAAAACCGTATGGAGATTCCTCAGAAAACTAAAAATAGGACTACCCTTTGATCCAGCAATCCCACTCCTGAGCATCTATCCAGAGAAAACCATGACTTGAAAAGACACATGTACTCCGATGTTCATTGCAGCACTATTTGCAATAGCCAAGACATGGAAACAACTTAAATGTCCAAAAACAGAGGGGTGGATCCAGAAGATGTGGTACACAAACACAATGGAATATTACTCAGCCACTAAAAGGAATGAAATACTGGCATTTTTAGCAACATGGATGGACTTAGAAATTATCAAGCTAAGTGAAGTCAGTCAGGCAATGAGACACCAACATCAAATGCTTTCACTGACATGTGGACTCTGAAAAAAGGACAGAATGAACTTCTTTGAAGAACAGATACTGAGTCAAAGACTCTGAAAAACTTAGAGTTTCCAAAGGAGACAGTTCAGGGGGTGGGAGGATGTGCTGGGGTTGTGGGATGGAAATCCTATAAAATTGGATTGTGATGATCATTGTACAACTATAAATGTAATAAATTCATTGAGTAATAAATTAAATAAATAAATAAAAATATTCTTTCCATTTCCATTACTTTACATATATGTATTATTTCAAATAATCTTCATAATAAAATATTTAGTCATAAAAAATTAAAACAAAATAAAATAATAATAAAAAACTATATCCTGTACCTAAAGCCCCTCCTCACTTGATGGAATCCCAATGAGCATAATAAAAGCAGTATAGCATATAAGCCCTTTACCTCCTTGGTCAGGTGTATTCCCAGGTATTTGATTTTTTGGGGTGCAATTTGAAAAGGTATTGTATTTCTATATTCCTTTTCTAATATTTCATTGTTAGTATACAGAAATGTGACTGATTTCAGGATGTTAATCTTATATCCTGCTACTTTCCTGAATTTGTTGATCAGTTGAAGTAGTTGTTGGGTTGAGTCTTTAGGGTTTTCTATATATAGTATCATGTCATCTTCATACAGTAACAGTTTTACCTTTTCTCTTCCTATTTGGATGCCTTTTATTTCTTTTGTTTCTCTGATTGTTGTGGCTAAGACTTCCAGTACTATGTTGAATAACAGTGGTGAGAGTGGTCATCCTTGTCTTGTTCTAGATTTTAATGGGAAGGCTTTCAGCTTTTCTCCGCTGAGTATTATATTTGCTGTGGACTTGTCATAAATAGCTTTGATCATGTTAAAGAATGTTCCCTCTATACCCACCTTGGTAAGAGTTTTTATCATGAAGGGATGTTGGACTTTGATAAATGCTTTTTTTGCATCTATTGAGATAATGCTGTGATTTTTGGATTTTCTTCTGTTAATGTGGTGTATGACGTTGACTGATTTACGTATGCTTAGCCATCCCTGTGAACATGGGATGAATCCCACCTGGTCGTGTTATATGATCTTTTTGATATCCTGTTGAATTCAGCTGGCTAAAATTTTGCTGAGAATTTTTGTGTCTAAATTCATCAAAGATATTAGCTGATAGTTTTCTTTTTTGGTGGTGTCTTTGTCTGGTTTTGGAATTAGGGTGATGTTGGCATCATCTTTGGAAGTGTTCCTTCTTCAACCTTTTGAAAAAGGTTAAGAAGGATGGGCATAAGTTCCTATTTGTATGTTTGGTAGAATTCTCAGGTGAAACCATCTGGATCTGGACTTCTATTTGTAGGGATTGTTTTTATGACATATTAAATTTCATTTCTAGTTATGCTTCTGATAAGAACTATAAAACATTAATCAAGGAAATTAAAGAAGATGTAAAGAAATGGAAAGATATTCCATGCTTCTGGGTTGGAAAAATTAATATTGTTAAAATGGCCATACTACCCAAAGAAATATACAGATTCAATGCAATCCCTATCCAATTACCCAGGACATTTTTCACAGAACTAGAACAAACAATCCAAAAATTTATATGGAACCACAAAAGATCCAGAATTGTCAAAGCAATTCTGAGGAATAAAAACCAAGCAGGGAGTTCCCGTCGTGGCGCAGTAGTTAACAAATCCGACTAGGAACCATGAGGTTGTGGGTTCGGTCCCTGCCCTTGCTCAGTGGGTTAACGATCCGGCGTTGCCTGCTGTGAGCTGTGGTGTAGGTTGCAGACGCGGCTCGGATCCCGCGTTGCTGTGGCTCTGGCGTAGGCTGGCAGCTACAGCTCCGATTGGACCCCTAGCCTGGGAATCTCCATATGCCACGGGAGCGGCCCAAGAAATAGCAAAAATGACAAAAACAAAACAAACAAAAAAAACCAAACAAGCAGAAGGCATCTTTCTCCCAGACTTCAGGCAATATTACAAAGCCACAGTAATCAAGACAGTGTGGGACTGGTACCAAAACAGACATACAGACCAGTGGAACAGAATAGAGAACCCAGAAATAAACCCAGATACCTTTGGTCAATTAATCTTTGACAAAGGAGGCAAGAATACAAAATGGGGAAAAGACAGTCCTTTCAGCAAGTATTGCTGAGAAACCTGGACAGCCACATGTAAATCAATGAAACTGGAATACACCCACACACCATGCACAAAAATAAACACAAAATGGCTTAAAGACTTAAATGTAAGACAAGACACCATCAAACTCCTAGAAGAGAACATAGGCAAAGCATGCTCTGACATCAACCTTAGGTTGATGTTTTCTCAGGTCAGTCTCCCAAGGCAACAGGAATAAAAACAAAAATAAACCAATGGGACCTAATCAAAGGGACAAGCTTTTGCACAGCAAAGGAAAACAAAAAAGAAAACAAAAAGACAACTTATGGAATGGAAGAAAATAGTTCCAAGTGATGCAACTGAACAAGGGCCTAATCTCTAAAATGTGCAAGCAACTTATACAGCTCAACAGTAAAAAAGCCAACAACCCAATGGAAAAATGGGCTAAGACCTGAACAGACAGTTCTCCAAGGAATATATACAGATGGCCAACAAGCTCTTGAAACAATGCTCAACATCTCTGATTATCAGAGAAACGCAAATATCTCTAATGCTTCACACCAGTCAGAATGGCCATCATTAATAAGTCAACAAATAATAAAGGCTGGAGGGGGTGTGGAGGAAAGGGAACCTTCTTACACTGTTGGTAGGAATGTAATTTGGTACAACCACTATGGAAAAACAGTATGGATGTACCTTAGAAATCTATACATAGAACTACCACATGACCCAGCAATCCCACTCTTGGGCACATATCCGGCAAAACATTCCTTGAAAAAGACACATGTACCTGTAGGCTCATTGCAGCACTATCCACAATAGCCAAGACATGGAAACAACCTAAATGTCCAATGATGGATGAATGGACTAAGATGTGGCATATATACAAAATGGAATACTCCTCAGCCACAAAAAAGACCAAAATAATGCCATTTGCAGCAGCAGGAATGGAACTAGAGACTCTCATACTAAGTGAAGTAAGTTAGCAAGAGAAAGACAAATACCATATGATAACACTTATATCTGAAATCTAATATATGGCACAAATAAACTTTTCAACAGAAAAAAAACCATGGACATGGAGAATAGACTTGTGGTAGCTATGTGGGAGGGGGAGGGAGTGGGATGGAGAGGGAATTTGGGGTTAGTAGATGCAAACTATTGCCTTTGGAATGGATAAGCAATGAGATCATGCCATATAGCACTGGGAACTCAATCTAGTCATTTATGATGGAGCATGATAATGTGAGAACAAGTAATGTTTATGTGTATGTGTGACTAGGTCACCTTGCTGTATAGTAGAAAGTTGACAGAACACTGTAAGCGAGCTATAATGGAAAAAAATAAATAAAATAAAATGTATCAAATCTAAAGGAAACAGATATCAAGATACAAGAAGCACAGAGGGCTGGGGCCTCAAACAAGTTAAATCCAAACAGGCCCACACCAAGACGTATTATATTAAAAATAGCAAAAGTTAAAAATAAAAAGAAGATTCTAAAGGCAGAAAAAGAAAAACAAAGAGTTAATTACAAGAGTTAATTACAAGGGAACTCCCATAAGGTTATTGGCTGATTTATCTGCAGAAACACTATGGGCCAGAAGAGAGTGGCAAAATACATTTAAAGTTCTAAAAGGGAAAAAATTTGCAACCTAGAATACCCTACCATCCAGAATATCATTTAAAATAGAGAAATAAGGAATTTCTCCAACAAACAAAAACAAAAATAATACAGCAATACTAAGCCTATTCTAAAAGAAATACTAAAAGTCCTTTCAGTATATATATGTGTAGATATAGGATGATATAGGATGGAGGAAGATATAGGATGATATAGATATAGGATGGAGGAAATCACAATTGGAAAGTAATCATTTACATAAGCCAGTACACAGATATAAAAGTGAAAAAAATATTGTAAAAGTGACTATAAAGACAAGTAATAGCAAAATGATAAAATTGAAAATGTTAAAAAAGAACATCAAAACCATAAAACATGGGGAAGAAAGGTAAGAAAATCTAGACTCTTTTTTTTTTTTTTTTGGAACGTGTTTGAGCCTATATGACTACTAGGCTAAAGCAAGTGGATATAGGGAAAACTTAATATGCTTCAAAATCAGCCTGGCCACAAATCAAAACCAAACAATACATTCACAAAAAATTAAGAGGACACAAGCATAAAAGTAAATTATCTAACCAAAAAACAAACAAACAAAAAAGCAAAAGTTACAAAGACAGTTCCCATGATGGCTCAGTGGTTAGTGAACCAACTATCATCCATGAGGATGTGGGTTCAATCCCTGGCCTTGCTCTGTGGGTTAAGGATCCAGCATTGCCATGTGCTGTGATGTAGGTCACAGATGTGGCTCAGATCCCGCATTGTTGTGGCTCCGGCATAGGCTGGTGGCCACGGTTCTGATTTAGCCTCTACCCTGGGAACCTCCATATGCCATGGGTGTACCCCTAAAAGACTAAAAGACCACACACACACACACACACACAAAAGGAATAAAGTAGAAACACAGAATTAACTGGAAAACAAAGTTCAAAATGGCAATAAAAACATATTTATCAATAATTACCTTATATGTAAATGGACTGAATGCTCCAGTTGAAAGACATAGAGTGGTAGCCTGGAGAAAAACACAAGAGCCTACAGTATACTGCCTACAAGAGACTCACCTTAGGGCAAAGGACACATTTAAAATGAAAGTGAGGCAATGGTAAAAAGATATATTTCATGTGAATGGAAAAGATAGGAAAGTGAGAGTTGCAGCACTCATTTCAGACAAAATAGACTTTAAAACCAAGGCCATAGAGAAAGACAAAGAAGGACACTATTTAATGATAAAATGACAGATTCAAGAAGAGGATATTACAATTGGCAATATATACATACCCCTAATATAGGAGCACCCAAACATATACAAAAAATACTAACAGACATAAAAAGAGAAATGAAAATACAATAATAGTAGGAGATTTTAATATCCCTCTCAAATGAATGGACAGATCCTCTAGAAAGAAAATCATAAGCCTACAGAGAACCTAAATGACAGAATAGTTAGACTTAATTGGTATCTTCGGGACATTACCTCCACAAAAAAAAAAAAAAAAAAAAGAATAGTATACATTCTTTTCAAGTGCACATGGAATATTCTCAAGGATTGAC